>NC_087353.1:17144478-18447249 GCF_030014295.1 Loxodonta africana | reverse complement strand
AAACCCACTGCCGTGGAGTTGATTCTGACTCATAGCGACCCTACTGAATATATTAGGTGTCAATACCCCCAAATGCTCTGTTGTGGAATTCATGGGCTCCTGAGTGAATGCTGATAGCTTCATGCGGTGGTGTATATCCCAGCATCTGGAAGTTCACTTTCAGATTGTTGTCTTCTTTAGAGTATTGCAGTGCTGGCAAACTTGCTTTTTGCCTCTATTGTTTACTAAAATGTACTAAAAATAAAAATAAAATTGCTGATTTAGTAATGAGTATGGTCTCATAAATAATACAATTGAGGCAATGATAGAAAATACTAGGCATGCCAAAAACAGCAATTCTTTAGATACAGCAGACTTATTATGCATAAACTGGCTGATTGTGTGTTCAGTTGTAAAAGAACAGCAGTAGATTTGAAGACTATGTATAAAATGCTGGAAACTTGTTATTTAAGATTGAGTTTAAAGTAGAGGTATAGTGACATTTTGGTCAACTGTCTAATGGCCAAGTGTTCCAGTCAGCATGAGTCGAAGCTGAATGTCATCCAGGCAAATCTGAAAAATTTCTTTGTCCTCAACTCCTGAAAGTGGTTCCATTTGTTTATGTTTTTAGCCTCCATAGATTCAAAACAATAAGGAATTATCTTCTTAAAACATTCTTATGAAGGCTGTTGTTTTCTGGTTTAATTACTGAGAACAAATTTCTCACTACACTTGGATACCCCAGTTTTCTTTAACACTGTCCTTTTTTCTTCACATCCCTTATATATTTTTATTATGTATAATTAATCAGGGTTATTATTATATTTGACTTAGGGTTTTATCTCCTTTTGAAGCTGAGATGGCAAAACCAACATTTGCTTATAATTCATTGTCACAAGGTGTGCAGAATTTCCACACAGAGCTTTTTCATTAAAGACTCAGGACTTAGACTGAACTAAAAATAAAATGCAGTTCTTAAAGGTTCTTTTGTTTAATGGTAATACGCTAAGCAGTTTTACAGATAGTAGAATTACGAAATAACCTGTTACTTACTTTAAAACGTTACAAACATTTGGCTCAAAGGGTATAATGTTCTTGCTAAAGTTGTCTTACAAATGAACCTTTTCTTAGAATTCGTGTTAACTCTTCATCTATTTCCCTATTAATAATTTTCATACTCATCAAGTATTGCAGTGTTTTGTTCTTCAACAATAAAGTCATTTATGTTTTAACTGATAGAACATTAATATGTAAATCATATAAGTTACATGTAGAATGGTTATATCTGTATATTTAAAAGTTAATATGTATACATTAACAGTAAATATGAATGACATGCCTTGTCTGTGTTATTTATGTTATTTTGCCCATCAGAAATGATGGTAGACTAGGCTATAAGTGATAACTGAATTCCACAAATTCAGGGATGCTAGAAATGACCAGGAATTAGGCATTAGGCCTTTTGGCTTTTCAAAGGCCAAGTCCCAAAACAGAGCAAAGTAGTGGATTTGAGTTGAATACTGAGGCCAAAACCAAAGTTCAGTTCATCCATACTTTAAAAATAAGAGATATAATTGGGTATTTCACAGTGTTTTTGCTCTGAGAGCAGATTCTTTGTCATTTGTAACATGCTTGACGTTTGCGCCTTTCAGATTTAAGTTGTGTTTTCACTAATATATTCCGCACCCTAGTAGGGAACTGAATTTAGTTTGGATATTTTTGATCTCATTAAAAAAAGTAATGTGTCTTCATTGTATAAAATATGTAAAATACAACACGGTATAAAGATGAAAACAAAATATCACCCATTATTTTTTAACTCAGAGACAATTTTAACTTTTTTTCTCTGTGTATATATATGTGTGTGTGTATTTAATAAACAAAATTGCATTCATGCTGAGTATAAATTTTTTGTAACCTATTGTTTTTACTTAACATCTTGATGGTCATTTCTGATTTTATTAAATTGCTTTCTAAGATCTATATAAACCAAACCCAGTGCCGTCGAGTCGATTCTGGCTCGTAGCGACCCTATAGGACAGAGTACATCTGCCCCATAGAGTTTCCAGGGAGCGCCTGGTGGATTCGAACTGCTGACCCTTTGGTTAGAAGCCGTAGCACTTAACCACTACAGCACCAGGGTTTCCAAAATCTATATAGTGTTCCATCATTTGGCCATATCGTAGTTTATTTAATTATTATTCCTCTTTTTTTTTTGGTAATTTTTTTTTTGTTAGTCCTGCAGTAAATTTTCTTATAGTTACATTTTGCATATATACCTGTTTTTTCACTTAAGGAGAAGAGGGTTCTTGAGCCCGAAACAATATGGGAAATCACTGATTTAAAAAAAAAATTAGAACTTTTCTTTTTTCTCTTAAATTATTAGTTTATTTTCTCATTTAATATTATTATGTTCTCGCTTCTTTTTCTTTATACTTTATACCCTTTAGAGGGTCGCTATCAGTCAGAATTGACTTGATGGCAAAGGGTAGAGGTTAGATATCGGTGCCCACGAACTACCTTGTTCTTCCGTTCTTGAATGTTTCATGCATAGGAAAGGTACTAGCACTCCCCAGTTGGGGGGTTGCCAGATGTGCTTCTCCCACTCCCCCTATTTTTTATGATTTTGGTTTAAAGAATTGAGAATATTCCTTACTAAGGGATGTAGCAGCTTTCCATTTCTCCCCCCTGGCCTTGGCTGAGTTAAGTGATCTGCTTTTTAATTGTTGGTTTACTATATATAGTATTTTCCACACTATACTGAGTTCTTTGGATGCAGGGACGAGATTTTACTCATCTCTCCATCTCTGGTGCCTACCTCTGTAGGCATTCGGCAAGTGTTTGCATGGAATGTATGTTTTTGATGACAATATTTTATTTTTTTAAAACAAAGATATTAAATCAGTTTTGAAGTTTCCAAACTGTTTGAAATTCTACCAGTGGGTTTTTTTTTTTTTTTAATCAAGCTGTTACTTAAAAGCACTTCTAGAATTTCACTATTACGCTTAAGATATTCATGGTGTTTACTTACAAGTTCTCATTACAGGCTTAATGTTAGTTTGTTTTGTGTGCTGACAGTTAGCCGCCACGTGAAAAGGAGCCACACCAGTGGTGGGTTTCATGGTACTCTTAAGGGATACTAGAGGCTGGGTCTCTGCTGCTTGTACACCCTTTGGTGTTATCTGCCTAACATATTCAGAGTCCTCTAGCTAGGTGTCCTAGTTAGTTGAGTACCAGAACCAAAACACCAGACCCATTGCAGTCAAGCTGATTCTGACTCATGGTGACCCCAAGTGCTGCTCCATAGGGTTTTCTTTGCGGTAATCTTTAGGGAAGCATTTTCCACCTTGCCCTTTCTTCTGTGGAGCCACTGAGTAGGTTCGAACGGCCCACCTTTATGTTAGTAGCCAATCTCAAGTTAATTGAACAGGCACTGTCGTTTTCCCCATGTCCTTCTTGTAGGCAAGCTCCACCTCATGTCTCTGAGAATGATGGGGAAAACTCCACTGTCCCTTGATTTCTCTACCTTTGGGTGGACAGAAAGCAAGAGATTGTCCTATTTGTGAACTAAATTGAAAGGAAAGCAAAGGTGGGCATTTAGTGTAAATCATGTCATGTCGTTTCCTTGCTCAAAACCCTCCAGGAAATTCCCTCCTCGCTTAGAACAGAATCCCAAGTTCCTACTAGAGTTGGCCCTGGATGCCTCTGCAACCTCATCGCCTACGTTTCTTCTTCTTCCTCTATTTCAAGACTTGATATATGCTAAGTTCTTGAATATGCTTAGCACATGCCTACTTCCAGGCTTTTGTACTTTATATTTCTACTACCAGAAGATTCTTCCGCCAGTTATTTGCATGTTTCATTCCTTCACTTAGTATAGCTTTTGCTGAAGTGTTATAGCTAAAGGAAGGCCTTTTCTGACCTCCCCATCCAAAACTAGAACTCCTGTTATTTTACTCTCTTAAACTATGCTTTTTAAAAAAAAATATTGACATGACATTGCATATTTTCATATTATGTATTCATTTATTTTCTGTATCTCCCACAAAAAAATAATCTCCATGAGAGTAGGAAACTTTTTATTTATTGACTTAATGCTTACTGCCTGGCACATGGCAGGTATTCGGCAAATATTTATATATTGAATTAATGAATGGTGTTCCTGATTAATTATCTTTTGGATTTCATTTCTTAAAGCTAACTGAATATAGTTGATCAGCAGCAAATGATAGAATAAATGACCTGTTTTAGCAATGACTTCTGTTTCCTTTTTGAAATTTCTATTTAAGATTAATACATTTCCCGTTTGAGAACATATTTTTTGTCTTTTGGGAGGCAGTGGTTTCAAATGGGGATAGTGCTGCTCTTTAGATAGGAAGCCTGGAGCAAGACACTTAACCTCTCTAAACCTTAGTTTCCTCATGTGTAAAATATAGATAATGGTGGTGTTAGAGTTTTAGGGTTCTATTAATAACCCTCTATGAGTCAGAATCAACTGGACAGCAACAGGTTTGGTTTCTTGCCAAGTTTAGGCTGAGCTGATAGATAAAAGAGTCAGATAGATGTGGATCAAAATGTCAGCCTTACTGATAAGAGCTGGATTGGGATACATAATACACTGGTATACTGGCTATCTTCAAGGTCCTAAAAATACACACACACAGTTCTTCAGGGGAAAAATTTAAATTTATAATTTCTCCTCCACATAGCTGTAAGACCTTCCAATCAAATGCTCCATTTTCTCTTGCTCGACTGGCTGTGTTAGCTGGGACCAGAAGTCAGACACACAGAGGCCGCTGATGCTTACTGAAGATCGTCAGTGTTTTAATTTTTTGGATTTTTATTCACAGTGCTCTCAGAAAAACTATGTTTATTTCTTTTTAATTTTTCTCATCATTCTGATCAAATTACCATAGGCCTTTTATTCTGTCAAACCAAATTCTTAGTCTGAAAGCACAAGGGAAATTTTAAAAGATACAGTGTACAACCTCCAAATTGAAGCCTGAGCCCTGCCCTATACCTTGAGGTCCAGACTCACATATTCAACATTTCTGTAAGGCAAGTCTGAGACACCGTCATAGCTGAGTGGAACCCAAGGAGACATGATAACTAAATGTAATGTGGTATCCTGGATGGGATTCCACAGCAAATAGAGGACATTAAGTAAAAACTAAGAAAGTCTACTTAAAATATAGAGTTGATAATAGTTAATAATAATATATCTGTATTGGTTCATTAATTGTGACAATTAATTAAAAAATGATTGCAGAATACATCAACAGTTAACTGCCAGAAATTGAAGCCGGATTCAGAAAAGGACATGGAACAAGGAATATCACTACTGATGTCAGATAGGTCTTGGCTGAAAGCAGAGAACACCAGAAAGATGTTTACCTGTGTTTTATTGACTATGCAGAGGCATTTGACTGGATCATAATGAATTATGGATAACGTTGTGGAGAATGAAAATTCTAGGACACTTAATTGTGCTCATGAGGAACCTGTACATAAACCAAGAGGCAGTCATTCAAACAGAACAAGGGGATACTGCGTGGTTTAAAATCAGGAAAGGTGTGTGTTAGGGTTTTATCCTTTCACTATATTTATTCAACCTGTATGCTGAGCGAATAATCTGAGCAGCTGGATTATATGAAGAAGAATGTGGCATCAGGATTAGTGGAAGACTCATTAACAACCTTGCTTCCTGGAAGTGAAGAGGACTTGAAGCACCTACTGAAGAAGGTCAAAGACCACAGCCTTCAGTATAGATTACACCTCAACGTAAAGAAAACAAAAATCCTCACAACTGGACTGATAAGCAATATCGTGATAAATAGAGAAAATACTGAAGTTGTCAAGGATTTCATTTTAGCCACAAATGTGTTATCTTACAAAACCGTATTGTTTAGTTTTGCTCCATTTTGATCTTTGACCTTTATGTAAGTGATTCATACTGTATGTTTTCTTCTGAGTCTTGTTTTCAAAATCAATATTACGTTTGTGAGAGGTACTTATATTAATAGATGTAGCTGAAGTTTTAAAAAATTTTCACCCTTGTCCAGTATTCCATTGTGTGAATATACAACTTATTTGTGTTTTGTCCAAGGTCATTTGAGTGGTTTCCAGTTTTTTGCTGTAAGAACAGTGCCGTGTTGAATATTCTTGTTCACATCTCCTTTTACGTATGCAGCAGTTTCTCTAGGGTTTATCTACCTGAGTGGAATTAATAGTTGTGTATCTTCCACTTTTCTAGATAATATCAAATCTGTTTTTCAAAGTGGTTATACCAATATGCACACACTGCCACCAACAGTGTATTAGAATTATCTTGTTCTGCATCCTTGCCTACACTTACTATTATCAGGTGATACAATTTGGCCAGTCAGTTGGATCTAGAATATATCCTGTGTTTTAAATTTTTATTTTCCTCAACACTATGAGATTATTGTGTTTTTCCTGTGGTTACTGGCCATTTATATTTCCTCTCCGTGAAATGCTTTTTCCTGTCTTCTGTGCATTTTTGAATTGGATAGTTTGTCTCTTTTGTATTGATTTTCAGAAGTTTCTTCTGTATTCTGGGTTTACTTTTTTTTTAATCTGTTATTGTGTGTTATAAATATCTTCTCCTAATTTGTGGTTTGACAGCATTTTCTTTATGGTGTTTTTCCATGAAGAATTTCGTAATTTTAATAAGATTGAATTTAAAACATTTTCTTTATGGTTTGCAGTTATTTTATGCCTAGTTTAAGAAATTTTTCTTATGCTGAGGTTATAAAATATCCTATGTTGTGTTCAAAAAATAATTATTAATTTTAAAACAAGTAAGTTCTTGCCCCCACCCCTCAGTCTGGCTGGCCAGGTAGGCAGACCATGTAGGTGAAAGGATGAGAAGTGTATGTGATGTTTGTTCGTTTTTCTTTTTCTCTGTAAAGTTGACAGTCCACAAATGTTGCAAGGGTTTATGCTTATTTTTATATTAAGAAACTATGGCATAAAGAGGTTGTAAATGCCAGAGGTGACTTGGTCGGGGCCAGAGCAAGGTCTGTATTTGCAGCTTACTTTAGATCAGCAGTTGTCAGCTGGCTGTGGTATGATAGATGACATTTATATGAGACACGTTCCCATTTGTGTGCACAGTGTTATGTGTAGTTCCTAGCAAACTAGTTGTGTCGTTACTGTTTTTGTTTCTTACACAGAAATGTGAGTGAGTGAGTAAAGTTTTGGGGATAATCTTTATTAAAGTAAATTGTTCACAAATTTAGTAACTAATTTTCAGTACTAACAAATTACCTGTGACACGCTTCAAAATGGAATGTCTTTTCTATGGTTCATAATTTGAGTTTCTTAATCAGCTGTGCAGGGCTATTTAGTATTCACCTCAGAGTTGGTGTAAATATTTGATAATCTGGCAGTCTGTAGCCTGGGACATCCAGATGGTCTTCCATCTGTGGCTTTCTCCCTAGCCCTAGAGCAGAAATTATTGTTCCAGGTTTTGGTAGTGGAGGCAATGCATCACAACCCCGTGTTGAGTTTCCTGATACTGTCCTGCGTCCTCAGCCAACTTTAGATGAGAGAATCTACCTTAATCAGACTGTATGGTAGATAATTTATAGCTATCTCTTGTGACTGATTTGTCACATGGCACTGTATAGTTTGGAAGCCAAATACTTGTGACTTATATCAAAGAATAACTTTTTAGCCCATACTGGACATTATAATGATATCGAGCAGTAGCAAGAAGATAGTACAATATTATTGGCAGTACTCATCAAATTTGGGTTAATATGGTGATCTGAATAAGGTAAAACAAAATGTGATCTTGCAAGTATTTGGCAGCATGTAGTTGTTCGGTGCTGATCATGTGCCAGGAATAGGTCCTGGGGTTAGTAAACAGACAGAAATCCTTGCCCTGATGAAATGTGCATTCTAGTGATTGATTTATTATAGAGTCATTTATAATGTGTGTTATCAAAAGGAAAAATGATCTGTTGTAATTTTTTTGTAGCAGTGTCTGAAATCTCTAAAAGAAAAACCTAAGAAATTAAAAATGCTTAAATTAGCTCATCTGGATAGAGTATTAATCCGGAATAATGGCTAAGTACTCAAAAGGCAAGGTGTCAGAGATCCCAAGCTAATCATTAAAAGTTAATACCTTTCTTCATGACATGGACTTTTTTGAAAAGTGTGCCATTTTTGGTGTGAGGCAGAATAATTTCAGAATCGTCGTATTTGTAAAGCTGAGAGAGTAATGTGCTGAAATCTGAGGATACTGAGGCAGCACAGGAGTACAATGAGCTTTTCAGTTCTTTGGAAACATAATTTGAAGCCTTGTAAAGTTAGTAGGGAAAGCAGTGGTGGTTCAGTGGTAAAGTTCTTGCCTTCCGTGTGGGAGACCTGGTTCAATTCTTGGCCCTTGAACCTCATGCGCAGACACCACCTGTCTGTCGTTAGAGACTTGCGTGTTGCTGTGGTGCTGGACGGGTTTCAGTGGAGCTTCCAGACTCAGACAGACTAGGAAGAAAGGTCTGGCGGTCTATTTCTGAAAATCAGCTGATGAAACATCTATTTATTACAAGAGACTGATCCACCACCAATCATGGGGATGGCACAGGACTTGGCAGCATTTTGTTCAGTGTGTATCTGGTCGCCATGAGTCCAGGCCAACTAGAGGGCAGCTAAAAGCAACAGCAACAAAATTAATAGGATAGTTGAAATTTACCTTTTTTTTTTTTTTTTGAGGGTGGGCACTTTTTTACCCATTGACACTAGGCCACTGGAGATGAGCGCTTTCTAGTTAAAGTAGGAAGGGATCACCATTGTTATTTGTGCTAGTGCTTCTGATGGTCATAAGCATAAGTCAACGAATGAGAGAATGAATGAATGAACACAATTTTAATAAATTAAGTAAATTTATAGTATAATTTTAGGTTGTGATAATTACTGTAAAGTCAATAAAATTTTGTATATGATGAAAAATGGGGATGCTACCATAGATTGCTAGGTCTGGGAAGAACCTTCTAAAGATGTGACATTTAAGAAGCGACTGGTGAGATAACTGAATATTATGCAATTCCAGGTACTTGTGGAGAAGGGGAGGTATTATCCTGGATGTGGAAATGTCTGGTGTATAAGATCAGTGTGGCTGAAATGTGGTCAGCAAGAGAAGCAGTGGTAGAAGATGAAGTGGGAGAGGGGCCTGGTTCTTTTGGGGCAGAGTAAGGACTCAACAGCAGCTAACAATAATTTAAGATTTTATTTTAATTATTTTAATGATGGGCAGTCTGTTATTTTAAAGCTGAGGAATTGATATGTTCAGATGACTCTGGCTAGTGTGTGGTAACTAAATTGTAGAGGCAAGAGAGGAAATAAGGAGACCTTTTAGGAGTGGTTGTCTAGGCAAGGAGCCGTGGTGGCACAGTGATTAAGAGTTTGGCTGCTAACCAAAAGGTTGGCGGTTCAAACCCACCAGCTGCTCTGTGGGGGAACGATGTGGCATACTGCTTTCATAAGGATTTACAGCCTCAAAAACCTTATGGGGCAGTTCTACTCTGTCTTATAGAGTTGTTATGAGTCAGAATTGACTCAACAGCAATGGATTTGGTTTTTTCTTTGGTTAGTCTAGACAGGAATGATGGCAGCAGTGGAGATGGAGAATAGGGGATGAATTTGAGATGTAATTTGGAGATGGATCTAAAAGGACTTAAATATGGATTCAACCAAAACTAAAACCAAACCCAGTGCCGTTGAGTCGATTCCGACTTATAGCGACCCTATAGGACAGAGTAGAACTGCCCCATAGAGTTTCCAAGGAGCGCCTGGCGCATTCGAACGGCCAACCCTTTGGTTAGCAGCCATAGCACTTAACCACTACGCCACCAGGGTTTCCAGATACAGATTAGATGTGGAAAATAAGGAAGAGGATAGTCAAGGGTTGATTGCTAGGTATATGGTGCGGCCGTATAAATTTAGGGAAGAAGCTGGTAGGGGGAAGGTCAAGAGTTCCTTTTTGACTACAGTAAGTTTTAGATACTTTTAGATATTCAAGTGAGGAGGTTAACTGACAGTTGAATATATGAGTCTGAAGCTCAGAGGTGTCAGAAACATATAGAGGATTTTCAGAGTCATATGACTGGATGAAAGGATGGGATCGTCAATTTATTGTTTTCAGTTGAGGAATTTGGATTAGATGGTCTTTAAGGTCCCTTCTCTTCCAAAACTCAGACATTTATTGAGTCTCCGTGAGAAACTTAAGTGATGGATTTTCACTAAAATGCTTTTTCGCTTCTGAAACCTTGGAAGTGATGGATGGGGATGAAATACAGGCATGTAAGTATCCCACGTTGGTATTCATTCCAGAATTGCTTGTTCACAAAGCCTGGTATGTAAACGAAACAAAATACCCACCCAAAAGTGAAAATAATCACGTTGTAAAGTGTTCAGCTAGGTCAATGTGAATTTAGTTTTCATTTAAAAGTTTTTTTTTTTTAACAGCTTTATTGAAATGTAATTGATCCACAATAAACTGTACCTGTTTAAAGTATAAAATTTGGTGAGTTTCAACATACGTATCCACTGGTAAAACTATTACCACAATAAAAATAGCGAACACACCCATCACTCCAAAAAATTTCCTCCTGCCTCTCCCTGGTTCCCATAGCCCCCATCCCTGGGCAACCACTGATCTGCTTTTTGCTGCTATAGATTTGTTTGCATTTTCTAGAAATTTATATAAATAGAATCATACGGTAGGTAGTCTTTTTTCTGGCTTCTTTCACTCAGAATATTTATTTTGAGATCCATCCATGTTGTGCGTATCAATAGTTAATTCCTTTTTATTGCTAGGTAGTATCCCATTGTATGGATATACTAGGATTTGCTTATCCAGTAATGTGAGTTTGCTGTTGTTAGGTGCTGTTGAGATTTTCAGCACCTAGCAATCCCACGTGACAGAGTAGAACTGCTCCATAGGGTTTTCTAGGCTGTAATCTTTATGGGAGCAGATACCCAGTTCTTTCTCCTGCAGAGTGGCTGAGTGGGTTTGAACTGCCAGCTTTTCGGTTAGCAGCTGAGTGTTTAACTGTTATGCCACCAGGGCTCCTTAGACTACTCTTAATTTTTTCCTTTCAGCAGATCTTCTGATCTGCTAATACTATTTGTAATCATTTAAGAGACAAACACTGATGTGTATATAATCCAAACCCTCTTAATACAAAGGTCAGTAGTTCCTTGTTCTTGTATTCATCCCCCCTTTATTCTATTCAGGGTCCCTGCGTGGCACTAGAGGCTTGCTAACCTAAAGCAGTTTTAATCTATAACAGACGGGGTTGCCATGAGCTGGAACCAACTGATGGCAAAGGGTTGGTTTTTGGATTTATTCTGCTCAGGGATGAGTTCTTTGGTTATTCGTGTGTCAGAGCAAGTTGACAGGTATTCTGTGAATAGGAAGCAGACCTGTATTTTCTGTGTATCTGTGTTCCATGTGATTTTTTGGAGGGTGGGGAGGGGGATCGTGTTGAGTTTTGTTTTGTTTTGATCTGGATTATACTTACTGAGTAGATCGGCTTTACTCGAGCTTCATAGTTTAGTAGTTGGGGATAGAATTAATCTAGCACCTTTTGATTTCACAGGAAAATATGATAATTCCTTCTAAGTTAGTTCATAAGAATTTTAAGTAGTTTTTAAAAACTGTGATCAAAATTAGACAAACTAACTTGGTATGTAGAAGAAACTTACTTTTAAGCTCTGTGTTTTCTTGATTAAATCATTTGCTTTCTGCTTTAGTTTCTGTGTGTGTTGGAAATACATATGGCTTTTTGATTTCTATGGATGATCTGAGAGTATATTTAGGAATTTGTCAATTAATAAGCCCCTGGGAGTCTAGCTTTAGCATGGAGTAGGAGGCTGTGGGACATCTGGTCTCTAGTCTTGCAGTTGTTTGTGCTATTGTCTGGGAAGGAAGAGGAGGGAATATCACAGCCTGTCTTGGTAGAGCAGGGTTCTTTGCTGGCTAAACCCGGAGTGTTCTGGCCTTAGCAGACTAAACCCAGGTGTATTTTATTTATATAGGATTACAGTCTGTATTTGCCATATAAATCAGGAGGTAGGAAATAGTCCTGAGAGGCATGTCAGATAAGTCCCTCTACTTTGTGACCTCATGATGCCAGTCCTTTGTGTGTCACTCTACTTAGCTGTCTTCATTATTATTATTATTCGTTTAATTGTCTGTCTTACTGGCCTGTAAGTTTTCTGAGTTCAGGAATCATGTCTTTGTTGTTCACCCATTGTAAATACAATAAGTATTTCCTGGGTGTTCAATAGAATGCATCTTCATGATTCTTATATTAATTTCTTTACTTATGGTTATGAAATTTTAAATTGTAGCACTTAATATTAAGAGCTTTAAACCCTTAAGAAAGGTGAAAGATCAGTATGAACTGTTACACTCTTAGTAGTCTACTCCCTGATTTTAAGCAAACTCCTGAGGCATGAAATTTTTTTTTTCACTTTTTCTGTCAGTGATTTCAAAACACAGAAAAAGCCAGGCACTCCATACAGGAATGGGTAGAATCACAGATGACTAAATTGTGGGCCCAAGCTTTGAGAAGCTCACAGCCTAACGGGAAATTTAGACTAGCAAGTTAATCAGTGACAATTCAATGAATAAGCACCATATAGAAATTATTTAAAAGTATGGAAGCCCAAAGTATAGGTAAAGGCTACTCAGGGTTTCTAGCTTGAGGAGTGAGTTGAAGTGATGCCATTAATTAAGAAAAGGGACACCGGAGGAGAGGTCTGTTTGATGGGATGGGTGAGGCTGCAGGAAAGAAGACAGTTTTGGCTGCATTCAGTTTGCATTTGCGTAGAATTTTATTTTTACTTGGCAAACTTTAAATTTTTATGGTGGTTTATCAAAAGCTCTTTTCTAAATTTGTAGATTTAAATACATTTTCACTCTTTACGGGGAGATGGTCGTCGTTAGCTGCTGTTGAGATGGCTTCAGCTCATGGTGACGCCATGTACAACAGAAGGAAACATTGCCAGGTTCTGCACCATCTGCACCATCTTTGATGTGCTGTAGTCCATTATTGTGGCCCCTGTGTGTTTTCAGTGCCTTCTAACCCAGGGGGCTCATCTTTCAGCACTATTTCGGACAATATTCTTATGGAGGTACTAGTTCTTAAATTAAATGTGTTTTATATAACCTTATCAAAGTTGACGGTACCAGTAGTGGAGTTTAATTTACCTCATGCTTGAAAAAGTTGTTTTTTCTATAGCAGTGACCTAATAATGTTTGAAAATGCTATATCCTTGAAGACCTGGTTACTGTTACATAAAATTTAGTGGAATGAAACTAGCGATGCAGATTCAATATAGGAAGATGAGAGAAATAGTATGTTAAATTTTGACTCTTAATTTTTGTTTGAAAATTTGAAAACAAGCATGTATCACTTTTAAAAAGAATATTTATTTTGGGATAGATAATAAATGCTTTTGGGGCAAAATAAAAAGGACCAACGGGGCTATACAGTGAAAAATGAGTCTCCCTTCTACTCTTATTATCTGTCCTGACGGACAGTCATTGCTAACCACTTACGTGGGTATCCTTCCAGAGATATTCCAAAGGGGATGCTTATTAACCTCTTAGCAGTCCAGAGGAGTCCCTGGGTAGTACACACAGTTAATGCACTGGGCAGCTAACCAAAAGGTTGGAGGTTTGAGTCCATTCAGGGGTGCTTCAGAAGAAAGACCTGATGATCTATTTCCAAAAAATCAGCCATTGAGAAAACCTTATGGAGCGGAGTTCTGTGCTAACACTCATGTGGTCACCATGAGTCAGAATCAACTTGAGGGCAACTGGTAGAAGTCCGGAGAGAGTACGCTTCCAGGATTAGTTAATTTAGTGACTCAGCAGTGTCATCAAGGCCTGTGTTCTTCAGTCTTTCTGTTCTGCTTTCCTTATTATTCCTCTTAGGCTGCTCCTCATGTGATTCCTAGGTGACTTTTCTATGTAGTATGTCATGTAAACTGTACAACCCATTGGTAAAAACAATATCCTTCTTGTGTCTGTTTTTACAAATAAGGAAGACTTTCCCAGTAGTCCTTAGCCTCATTTCTCATTGGTCAGAATTGTGTCACAGGTACATTTCCTGAATTAGTTGTTGGCAGTGATTGGCTGAAGGAGCCCTGGTGGCACAATGGTTAAGTGCTCGGCTGCTAACTGAAAGGTTGGTGGCTCAAGTTCACCAGCTGCTTCGTGGGAGAAAAGGCCGGGCTACTTGCTCCTGTAACGATCCAAGCCTACGAAACTATGGGGCAGTTCTATGTCCTGTATGAGGTCACTATGAATTGAAATTGACTCAAGGGCACATAAACAAGAACAACAACGATTGGCTGAGACCAATCACTGTTCACCTTATGAGACGCAGGAAGGATCTGGCTTTTCTTGAGCAAATAGGTGCCTGGTGGCAACAAAATTAGGATTCACTTAGCAAGGAAAAAAGCTCTGTTGCTATAGGGTATCTAGAAGATCAATTATTATTAGTACTTAAAAGTTTGCCTCATTCTTTTTGATGGCTGTTTAGCATTCCATTGACTTAATGTATCATACTTTAACTAATACCCTGGGTTTTCCCTGTTATAGCAATGCTGTAATACATATATGTAAAAGCAATACGTTATTGCCCACATTTCCGTATTGCTTTCCATTAGCGTTGTATCAGTATAGATTTCTTCCAGCAGTGTTTTAAGAATTTCTGCTTCCCTATACACTTAACAACAATACAGTGCTATTGAAGTTTATTTTATCAATCTGATAGGTGACAAATGTTATTTTATTCTAGTTTTAATTTCCGTTTCTCTTATTAGAAAGGTTGAACATCTTTTTATATGAATGAGTCATTTGTATTTGTTTCTGAGAACTGACTATACCTATACTTTGTCCATTTTTTATTCGGTAGTCTTTCTTTTATTGACTGTAGAGTTTTGTATGTATATTAAGGAAATTGGCTCTTGGTGATATGACTTATAAATATTCCTTTTAAGTTTGTTGTTTGTCTTTTGACTTTGCTCATGATGTTTTGCAACAAGAGAATTTTTATATTATCTAATGGAATTGTATTTAATTTTTTTATTGCTTCTCAATTTTATACTTAAAAACATTTTATGGAGTCATATTATAAAAATATTCTATTTTTTTTCTGTGACTGAGCAGGCACTGTGATGATTTTATTATTTTTATGTTTAAATCTTAGATACACTTTGGTGTAAGGTTTGAGGTAGTGATCCAGCTTAATTTTTTGTTTTTCCCAATGTGGCATCGCTGGTATCCCAACAGTATTTATTGAATAATTTATCAGTGCTTCACCGTTTTCAGATATTGTCGCTGTTTTTGTTAGGTGCCATTGAGTCGCTTCCAACTCATTATGACCCTGTGTACAAAAGAATGAAATACTACCTGATCCTGTACCATCCTCATAATCGTTGCTGTGTTTGAGCCCGTTGTTGTAGTTACTATGTCAATCCATTTCATTGAGGGCCTTCCTTTTTTTTGTTGATCCTCTACCAAGCATGATGTCTTTCTCCATGGACTGGTCCCTCCTGATAACATGTCCAAAGTCTGTGAGAAGAGGTTTTGCCATCCTTGCTTTTAAGGAGCGTTCTGGCTGTACTGCTTCCAACGCAGATTTGTTCATTCTTTTGGCAGTCCATGGTATATTAGTAACATACTCTAAATTCCAATTATGTGTTTAAATCTATCCCTGGACTTCTCATTCTTTTCATTGATCTGTCTGTTCATCATGGTAGCTTTTTTAAAAATGTGCTTTTCTCTGAAAGGGGAAGTTCACCCTCATAAATTTCTTGGGTGTCTCACAGAAATTATATTTCTGTATTAATTTTAAAATTAACTTTTCCTTTTTTAAAAAACCTCTTCACTTCTTATTGGTTTGGAGTTAAATTTAATGATTAATACAGGGATTAACATCTTTATGATACTGAGTTGTCCTATTCAAGAATGGTGTGCCTTTCCATTTGTTCAGATGTGTTTTGATCTTTTCCCATAGCATTTTATGGGAATTTCCTTCACAGAGTGATTATATATTTTTTTCTTAAATTTGGGAGAGAGTCTGGAAACCATGTTTTCCAAGTAGCATTTGATGAATTAGAGTGGCTTTCTCTGGAAAAAGTGGCCTCAGGGAGGATTGTGCAACTTCAGATTTTTGAGGGTTTGTCCTTGTGGAAACATGATTAGGCTTATTTTATGTCTTTCCAGAAGACACAAATAGGACCAGTTTCTGTTTAAAAAAAAAAATGAAGCAAAAACTTTGAGTAATATATACCAAATTCTCTGTTCTGCATGAAACATATAGACAGGAGTAAGTACAGTGATTATCCTCAAGGAGCTCACAGTCAAAACCAGTATTCTGATTTTTAAAATAGCATACTACATGCCGTGAAGGAAATATGTGTAGGTGCTGTCGAACCACAGAAGAATGCTTGACTCGGTCTGGGTGAGTGTAGCCACCAGATGAATGGCAAGGAGGACTTCTCAGAGGAAGTGACACTGAAGCATTATGTCTAGAAACAAGGAAGAGAATATTTGTAGTGGATGACAGTGTCAGTCGCTTAGAGAGGGTCAGAAACAAGGAGGAGAATATTTGTAGTGGATGACAGTGTCAGTCGCTTAGAGAGGGTCAGAAACAAGGAGGAGAATATTTGTAGTGGATGACAGTGTCAGTCGCTTAGAGAGGGTCAGAAACAAGGAGGAGAATATTTGTAGTGGATGACAGTGTCAGTCGCTTAGAGAGGGTCAGAAACAAGGAGGAGAATATTTGTAGTGGATGACAGTGTCAGTCGCTTAGAGAGGGTCAGAAACAAGGAGGAGAATATTTGTAGTGGATGACAGTGTCAGTCGCTTAGAGAGGGTCAGAAACAAGAGGAGAATATTTGTAGTGGATGACAGTGTCAGTCGCTTAGAGAGGGTCAGAAACAAGGAGGAGAATATTTGTAGTGGATGACAGTGTCAGTCGCTTAGAGAGGGTCAGAAACAAGGAGGAGAATATTTGTAGTGGATGACAGTGTCAGTCGCTTAGAGAGGGTCAGAAACAAGGAAGAGAATATTTGTAGTGGATGACAGTGTCAGTCGCTTAGAGAGGGTCAGAAACAAGGAGGAGAATATTTGTAGTGGATGACAGTGTCAGTCGCTTAGAGAGGGTCAGAAACAAGGAGAGAATATTTGTAGTGGATGACAGTGTCAGTCGCTTAGAGAGGGTCAGAAACAAGGAGAGAATATTTGTAGTGGATGACAGTGTCAGTCGCTTAGAGAGGGTCAGAAACAAGGAGGAGAATATTTGTAGTGGATGACAGTGTCAGTCGCTTAGAGAGGGTCAGAAACAAGGAGGAGAATATTTGTAGTGGATGACAGTGTCAGTCGCTTAGAGAGGGTCAGAACAAGGAGGAGAATATTTGTAGTGGATGACAGTGTCAGTCGCTTAGAGAGGGTCAGAAACAAGGAGGAGAATATTTGTAGTGGATGACAGTGTCAGTCGCTTAGAGAGGGTCAGAAACAAGGAGAGAATATTTGTAGTGGATGACAGTGTCAGTCGCTTAGAGAGGGTCAGAAACAAGGAGGAGAATATTTGTAGTGGATGACAGTGTCAGTCGCTTAGAGAGGGTCAGAAACAAGAAGAGAATATTTGTAGTGGATGACAGTGTCAGTCGCTTAGAGAGGGTCAGAAACAAGGAGGAGAATATTTGTAGTGGATGACAGTGTCAGTCGCTTAGAGAGGGTCAGAAACAAGGAGAGAATATTTGTAGTGGATGACAGTGTCAGTCGCTTAGAGAGGGTCAGAAACAAGGAAGAGAATATTTGTAGTGGATGACAGTGTCAGTCGCTTAGAGAGGGTCAGAAACAAGGAGGAGAATATTTGTAGTGGATGACAGTGTCAGTCGCTTAGAGAGGGTCAGAAACAAGGAGGAGAATATTTGTAGTGGATGACAGTGTCAGTCGCTTAGAGAGGGTCAGAAACAAGGAGGAGAATATTTGTAGTGGATGACAGTGTCAGTCGCTTAGAGAGGGTCAGAAACAAGGAGGAGAATATTTGTAGTGGATGACAGTGTCAGTCGCTTAGAGAGGGTCAGAAACAAGGAGGAGAATATTTGTAGTGGATGACAGTGTCAGTCGCTTAGAGAGGGTCAGAAACAAGGAAGAGAATATTTGTAGTGGATGACAGTGTCAGTCGCTTAGAGAGGGTCAGAAACAAGGAGGAGAATATTTGTAGTGGATGACAGTGTCAGTCGCTTAGAGAGGGTCAGAAACAAGGAGGAGAATATTTGTAGTGGATGACAGTGTCAGTCGCTTAGAGAGGGTCAGAAACAAGGAAGAGAATATTGTAGTGGATGACAGTGTCAGTCGCTTAGAGAGGGTCAGAAACAAGGAAGAGAATATTTGTAGTGGATGACAGTGTCAGTCGCTTAGAGAGGGTCAGAAAGCAAGGAGGAGAATATTTGTAGTGGATGACAGTGTCAGTCGCTTAGAGAGGGTCAGAAACAAGGAGGAGAATATTTGTAGTGGATGACAGTGTCAGTCGCTTAGAGAGGGTCAGAAGCAAGGAGGAGAATATTTGTAGTGGATGACAGTGTCAGTCGCTTAGAGAGGGTCAGAAACAAGGAGGAGAATATTTGTAGTGGATGACAGTGTCAGTCGCTTAGAGAGGGTCAGAAACAAGGAGAGAATATTTGTAGTGGATGACAGTGTCAGTCGCTTAGAGAGGGTCAGAAACAAGGAGGAGAATATTTGTAGTGGATGACAGTGTCAGTCGCTTAGAGAGGGTCAGAAACAAGGAGGAGAATATTTGTAGTGGATGACAGTGTCAGTCGCTTAGAGAGGGTCAGAAACAAGGAGGAGAATATTTGTAGTGGATGACAGTGTCAGTCGCTTAGAGAGGGTCAGAAACAAGGAAGAGAATATTTGTAGTGGATGACAGTGTCAGTCGCTTAGAGAGGGTCAGAAACAAGGAGGAGAATATTTGTAGTGGATGACAGTGTCAGTCGCTTAGAGAGGGTCAGAAACAAGGAGGAGAATATTTGTAGTGGATGACAGTGTCAGTCGCTTAGAGAGGGTCAGAAACAAGGAGGAGAATATTTGTAGTGGATGACAGTGTCAGTCGCTTAGAGAGGGTCAGAAACAAGGAGGAGAATATTTGTAGTGGATGACAGTGTCAGTCGCTTAGAGAGGGTCAGAAACAAGGAGGAGAATATTTGTAGTGGATGACAGTGTCAGTCGCTTAGAGAGGGTCAGAAACAAGGAAGAGAATATTTGTAGTGGATGACAGTGTCAGTCGCTTAGAGAGGGTCAGAAACAAGGAGGAGAATATTTGTAGTGGATGACAGTGTCAGTCGCTTAGAGAGGGTCAGAAACAAGGAAGAGAATATTTGTAGTGGATGACAGTGTCAGTCGCTTAGAGAGGGTCAGAAACAAGGAGAGAATATTTGTAGTGGATGACAGTGTCAGTCGCTTAGAGAGGGTCAGAAACAAGGAGGAGAATATTTGTAGTGGATGACAGTGTCAGTCGCTTAGAGAGGGTCAGAAACAAGGAGGAGAATATTTGTAGTGGATGACAGTGTCAGTCGCTTAGAGAGGGTCAGAAACAAGGAGGAGAATATTTGTAGTGGATGACAGTGTCAGTCGCTTAGAGAGGGTCAGAAACAAGGAGGAGAATATTTGTAGTGGATGACAGTGTCAGTCGCTTAGAGAGGGTCAGAAACAAGGAGGAGAATATTTGTAGTGGATGACAGTGTCAGTCGCTTAGAGAGGGTCAGAAACAAGGAGGAGAATATTTGTAGTGGATGACAGTGTCAGTCGCTTAGAGAGGGTCAGAAACAAGGAGGAGAATATTTGTAGTGGATGACAGTGTCAGTCGCTTAGAGAGGGTCAGAAACAAGGAGGAGAATATTTGTAGTGGATGACAGTGTCAGTCGCTTAGAGAGGGTCAGAAACAAGGAAGAGAATATTTGTAGTGGATGACAGTGTCAGTCGCTTAGAGAGGGTCAGAAACAAGGAGGAGAATATTTGTAGTGGATGACAGTGTCAGTCGCTTAGAGAGGGTCAGAAACAAGGAAGAGAATATTTGTAGTGGATGACAGTGTCAGTCGCTTAGAGAGGGTCAGAAACAAGGAGGAGAATATTTGTAGTGGATGACAGTGTCAGTCGCTTAGAGAGGGTCAGAAACAAGGAGGAGAATATTTGTAGTGGATGACAGTGTCAGTCGCTTAGAGAGGGTCAGAAACAAGGAGGAGAATATTTGTAGTGGATGACAGTGTCAGTCGCTTAGAGAGGGTCAGAAACAAGGAGGAGAATATTTGTAGTGGATGACAGTGTCAGTCGCTTAGAGAGGGTCAGAAACAAGGAGGAGAATATTTGTAGTGGATGACAGTGTCAGTCGCTTAGAGAGGGTCAGAAACAAGGAGGAGAATATTTGTAGTGGATGACAGTGTCAGTCGCTTAGAGAGGGTCAGAAACAAGGAAGAGAATATTTGTAGTGGATGACAGTGTCAGTCGCTTAGAGAGGGTCAGAAACAAGGAGGAGAATATTTGTAGTGGATGACAGTGTCAGTCGCTTAGAGAGGGTCAGAAACAAGGAGGAGAATATTTGTAGTGGATGACAGTGTCAGTCGCTTAGAGAGGGTCAGAAACAAGGAGAGAATATTTGTAGTGGATGACAGTGTCAGTCGCTTAGAGAGGGTCAGAAACAAGGAGAGAATATTTGTAGTGGATGACAGTGTCAGTCGCTTAGAGAGGGTCAGAAACAAGGAGGAGAATATTTGTAGTGGATGACAGTGTCAGTCGCTTAGAGAGGGTCAGAAACAAGGAGGAGAATATTTGTAGTGGATGACAGTGTCAGTCGCTTAGAGAGGGTCAGAAACAAGGAGGAGAATATTTGTAGTGGATGACAGTGTCAGTCGCTTAGAGAGGGTCAGAAACAAGGAGGAGAATATTTGTAGTGGATGACAGTGTCAGTCGCTTAGAGAGGGTCAGAAACAAGGAGAGAATATTTGTAGTGGATGACAGTGTCAGTCGCTTAGAGAGGGTCAGAAACAAGGAGGAGAATATTTGTAGTGGATGACAGTGTCAGTCGCTTAGAGAGGGTCAGAAACAAGGAGGAGAATATTTGTAGTGGATGACAGTGTCAGTCGCTTAGAGAGGGTCAGAAACAAGGAGGAGAATATTTGTAGTGGATGACAGTGTCAGTCGCTTAGAGAGGGTCAGAAACAAGGAAGAGAATATTTGTAGTGGATGACAGTGTCAGTCGCTTAGAGAGGGTCAGAAACAAGGAGGAGAATATTTGTAGTGGATGACAGTGTCAGTCGCTTAGAGAGGGTCAGAAACAAGGAGGAGAATATTTGTAGTGGATGACAGTGTCAGTCGCTTAGAGAGGGTCAGAAACAAGGAGGAGAATATTTGTAGTGGATGACAGTGTCAGTCGCTTAGAGAGGGTCAGAAACAAGGAGGAGAATATTTGTAGTGGATGACAGTGTCAGTCGCTTAGAGAGGGTCAGAAACAAGGAGGAGAATATTTGTAGTGGATGACAGTGTCAGTCGCTTAGAGAGGGTCAGAAACAAGGAAGAGAATATTTGTAGTGGATGACAGTGTCAGTCGCTTAGAGAGGGTCAGAAACAAGGAGGAGAATATTTGTAGTGGATGACAGTGTCAGTCGCTTAGAGAGGGTCAGAAACAAGGAGGAGAATATTTGTAGTGGATGACAGTGTCAGTCGCTTAGAGAGGGTCAGAAACAAGGAGGAGAATATTTGTAGTGGATGACAGTGTCAGTCGCTTAGAGAGGGTCAGAAACAAGGAGGAGAATATTTGTAGTGGATGACAGTGTCAGTCGCTTAGAGAGGGTCAGAAACAAGGAGGAGAATATTTGTAGTGGATGACAGTGTCAGTCGCTTAGAGAGGGTCAGAAACAAGGAGGAGAATATTTGTAGTGGATGACAGTGTCAGTCGCTTAGAGAGGGTCAGAAACAAGGAGGAGAATATTTGTAGTGGATGACAGTGTCAGTCGCTTAGAGAGGGTCAGAAACAAGGAGGAGAATATTTGTAGTGGATGACAGTGTCAGTCGCTTAGAGAGGGTCAGAAACAAGGAAGAGAATATTTGTAGTGGATGACAGTGTCAGTCGCTTAGAGAGGGTCAGAAACAAGGAAGAGAATATTTGTAGTGGATGACAGTGTCAGTCGCTTAGAGAGGGTCAGAAACAAGGAGGAGAATATTTGTAGTGGATGACAGTGTCAGTCGCTTAGAGAGGGTCAGAAACAAGGAGGAGAATATTTGTAGTGGATGACAGTGTCAGTCGCTTAGAGAGGGTCAGAAACAAGGAAGAGAATATTTGTAGTGGATGACAGTGTCAGTCGCTTAGAGAGGGTCAGAAACAAGGAGGAGAATATTTGTAGTGGATGACAGTGTCAGTCGCTTAGAGAGGGTCAGAAACAAGGAGGAGAATATTTGTAGTGGATGACAGTGTCAGTCGCTTAGAGAGGGTCAGAAACAAGGAAGAGAATATTTGTAGTGGATGACAGTGTCAGTCGCTTAGAGAGGGTCAGAAACAAGGAGGAGAATATTTGTAGTGGATGACAGTGTCAGTCGCTTAGAGAGGGTCAGAAACAAGGAGGAGAATATTTGTAGTGGATGACAGTGTCAGTCGCTTAGAGAGGGTCAGAAACAAGGAGGAGAATATTTGTAGTGGATGACAGTGTCAGTCGCTTAGAGAGGGTCAGAAACAAGGAGGAGAATATTTGTAGTGGATGACAGTGTCAGTCGCTTAGAGAGGGTCAGAAACAAGGAGGAGAATATTTGTAGTGGATGACAGTGTCAGTCGCTTAGAGAGGGTCAGAAACAAGGAGGAGAATATTTGTAGTGGATGACAGTGTCAGTCGCTTAGAGAGGGTCAGAAACAAGGAGGAGAATATTTGTAGTGGATGACAGTGTCAGTCGCTTAGAGAGGGTCAGAAACAAGGAGGAGAATATTTGTAGTGGATGACAGTGTCAGTCGCTTAGAGAGGGTCAGAAACAAGGAGGAGAATATTTGTAGTGGATGACAGTGTCAGTCGCTTAGAGAGGGTCAGAAACAAGGAGGAGAATATTTGTAGTGGATGACAGTGTCAGTCGCTTAGAGAGGGTCAGAAACAAGGAGGAGAATATTTGTAGTGGATGACAGTGTCAGTCGCTTAGAGAGGGTCAGAAACAAGGAGGAGAATATTTGTAGTGGATGACAGTGTCAGTCGCTTAGAGAGGGTCAGAAACAAGGAGGAGAATATTTGTAGTGGATGACAGTGTCAGTCGCTTAGAGAGGGTCAGAAACAAGGAGGAGAATATTTGTAGTGGATGACAGTGTCAGTCGCTTAGAGAGGGTCAGAAACAAGGAGGAGAATATTTGTAGTGGATGACAGTGTCAGTCGCTTAGAGAGGGTCAGAAACAAGGAGGAGAATATTTGTAGTGGATGACAGTGTCAGTCGCTTAGAGAGGGTCAGAAACAAGGAGGAGAATATTTGTAGTGGATGACAGTGTCAGTCGCTTAGAGAGGGTCAGAAACAAGGAGGAGAATATTTGTAGTGGATGACAGTGTCAGTCGCTTAGAGAGGGTCAGAAACAAGGAGGAGAATATTTGTAGTGGATGACAGTGTCAGTCGCTTAGAGAGGGTCAGAAACAAGGAGGAGAATATTTGTAGTGGATGACAGTGTCAGTCGCTTAGAGAGGGTCAGAAACAAGGAGGAGAATATTTGTAGTGGATGACAGTGTCAGTCGCTTAGAGAGGGTCAGAAACAAGGAGGAGAATATTTGTAGTGGATGACAGTGTCAGTCGCTTAGAGAGGGTCAGAAACAAGGAGGAGAATATTTGTAGTGGATGACAGTGTCAGTCGCTTAGAGAGGGTCAGAAACAAGGAGGAGAATATTTGTAGTGGATGACAGTGTCAGTCGCTTAGAGAGGGTCAGAAACAAGGAGGAGAATATTTGTAGTGGATGACAGTGTCAGTCGCTTAGAGAGGGTCAGAAACAAGGAGGAGAATATTTGTAGTGGATGACAGTGTCAGTCGCTTAGAGAGGGTCAGAAACAAGGAGGAGAATATTTGTAGTGGATGACAGTGTCAGTCGCTTAGAGAGGGTCAGAAACAAGGAGGAGAATATTTGTAGTGGATGACAGTGTCAGTCGCTTAGAGAGGGTCAGAAACAAGGAGGAGAATATTTGTAGTGGATGACAGTGTCAGTCGCTTAGAGAGGGTCAGAAACAAGGAGGAGAATATTTGTAGTGGATGACAGTGTCAGTCGCTTAGAGAGGGTCAGAAACAAGGAGGAGAATATTTGTAGTGGATGACAGTGTCAGTCGCTTAGAGAGGGTCAGAAACAAGGAGGAGAATATTTGTAGTGGATGACAGTGTCAGTCGCTTAGAGAGGGTCAGAAACAAGGAGGAGAATATTTGTAGTGGATGACAGTGTCAGTCGCTTAGAGAGGGTCAGAAACAAGGAGGAGAATATTTGTAGTGGATGACAGTGTCAGTCGCTTAGAGAGGGTCAGAAACAAGGAGGAGAATATTTGTAGTGGATGACAGTGTCAGTCGCTTAGAGAGGGTCAGAAACAAGGAGGAGAATATTTGTAGTGGATGACAGTGTCAGTCGCTTAGAGAGGGTCAGAAACAAGGAGGAGAATATTTGTAGTGGATGACAGTGTCAGTCGCTTAGAGAGGGTCAGAAACAAGGAGGAGAATATTTGTAGTGGATGACAGTGTCAGTCGCTTAGAGAGGGTCAGAAACAAGGAGGAGAATATTTGTAGTGGATGACAGTGTCAGTCGCTTAGAGAGGGTCAGAAACAAGGAGGAGAATATTTGTAGTGGATGACAGTGTCAGTCGCTTAGAGAGGGTCAGAAACAAGGAGGAGAATATTTGTAGTGGATGACAGTGTCAGTCGCTTAGAGAGGGTCAGAAACAAGGAGGAGAATATTTGTAGTGGATGACAGTGTCAGTCGCTTAGAGAGGGTCAGAAACAAGGAGGAGAATATTTGTAGTGGATGACAGTGTCAGTCGCTTAGAGAGGGTCAGAAACAAGGAGGAGAATATTTGTAGTGGATGACAGTGTCAGTCGCTTAGAGAGGGTCAGAAACAAGGAGGAGAATATTTGTAGTGGATGACAGTGTCAGTCGCTTAGAGAGGGTCAGAAACAAGGAAGAGAATATTTGTAGTGGATGACAGTGTCAGTCGCTTAGAGAGGGTCAGAAACAAGGAGGAGAATATTTGTAGTGGATGACAGTGTCAGTCGCTTAGAGAGGGTCAGAAACAAGGAGGAGAATATTTGTAGTGGATGACAGTGTCAGTCGCTTAGAGAGGGTCAGAAACAAGGAGGAGAATATTTGTAGTGGATGACAGTGTCAGTCGCTTAGAGAGGGTCAGAAACAAGGAAGAGAATATTTGTAGTGGATGACAGTGTCAGTCGCTTAGAGAGGGTCAGAAACAAGGAGGAGAATATTTGTAGTGGATGACAGTGTCAGTCGCTTAGAGAGGGTCAGAAACAAGGAGGAGAATATTTGTAGTGGATGACAGTGTCAGTCGCTTAGAGAGGGTCAGAAACAAGGAGGAGAATATTTGTAGAGGATGACAGTGTCAGTCGCTTAGAGAGGGTCAGAAACAAGGAAGAGAATATTTGTAGTGGATGACAGTGTCAGTCGCTTAGAGAGGGTCAGAAACAAGGAAGAGAATATTTGTAGTGGATGACAGTGTCAGTCGCTTAGAGAGGGTCAGAAACAAGGAGGAGAATATTTGTAGTGGATGACAGTGTCAGTCGCTTAGTGAGGGTCAGAAACAAGGAGGAGAATATTTGTAGTGGATGACAGTGTCAGTCGCTTAGAGAGAGTCAGAAACAAGGAGGAGAATATTTGTAGTGGATGACAGTGTCAGTCGCTTAGAGAGGGTCAGAAACAAGGAGGAGAATATTTGTAGTGGATGACAGTGTCAGTCGCTTAGAGAGGGTCAGAAACAAGGAGGAGAATATTTGTAGTGGATGACAGTGTCAGTCGCTTAGAGAGGGTCAGAAACAAGGAGGAGAATATTTGTAGTGGATGACAGTGTCAGTCGCTTAGAGAGGGTCAGAAACAAGGAGGAGAATATTTGTAGTGGATGACAGTGTCAGTCGCTTAGAGAGGGTCAGAAACAAGGAGGAGAATATTTGTAGTGGATGACAGTGTCAGTCGCTTAGAGAGGGTCAGAAACAAGGAGGAGAATATTTGTAGTGGATGACAGTGTCAGTCGCTTAGAGAGGGTCAGAAACAAGGAAGAGAATATTTGTAGTGGATGACAGTGTCAGTCGCTTAGAGAGGGTCAGAAACAAGGAGGAGAATATTTGTAGTGGATGACAGTGTCAGTCGCTTAGTGAGGGTCAGAAACAAGGAGGAGAATATTTGTAGTGGATGACAGTGTCAGTCGCTTAGAGAGAGTCAGAAACAAGGAGGAGAATATTTGTAGTGGATGACAGTGTCAGTCGCTTAGAGAGGGTCAGAAACAAGGAGGAGAATATTTGTAGTGGATGACAGTGTCAGTCGCTTAGAGAGGGTCAGAAACAAGGAGGAGAATATTTGTAGTGGATGACAGTGTCAGTCGCTTAGAGAGGGTCAGAAACAAGGAGGAGAATATTTGTAGTGGATGACAGTGTCAGTCGCTTAGAGAGGGTCAGAAACAAGGAGGAGAATATTTGTAGTGGATGACAGTGTCAGTCGCTTAGAGAGGGTCAGAAACAAGGAGGAGAATATTTGTAGTGGATGACAGTGTCAGTCGCTTAGAGAGGGTCAGAAACAAGGAGGAGAATATTTGTAGTGGATGACAGTGTCAGTCACTTAGAGAGGGTCAGAAACAAGGAAGAGAATATTTGTAGTGGATGACAGTGTCAGTCGCTTAGAGAGGGTCAGAAACAAGGAAGAGAATATTTGTAGTGGATGACAGTGTCAGTCGCTTAGAGAGGGTCAGAAACAAGGAGGAGAATATTTGTAGTGGATGACAGTGTCAGTCGCTTAGAGAGGGTCAGAAACAAGGAGGAGAATATTTGTAGTGGATGACAGTGTCAGTCGCTTAGAGAGGGTCAGAAACAAGGAGGAGAATATTTGTAGTGGATGACAGTGTCAGTCGCTTAGAGAGGGTCAGAAACAAGGAGGAGAATATTTGTAGTGGATGACAGTGTCAGTCGCTTAGAGAGGGTCAGAAACAAGGAGGAGAATATTTGTAGTGGATGACAGTGTCAGTCGCTTAGAGAGGGTCAGGGAAGTGAAGACTGAAAATCTCCCTTGACCACGATACCATTGCCTTTGGCAGGAGCCGTTTCGGTGGAGCAGTCAGGATGAAAACCGGTGTTCGGTGACCTGGAGTGTATATAACCCAAAACCACACCCGTGGCCGTAAAGTTGATAGGGCAGGCTTTAAATGTTTCCAAGGCTGTAGATCTTTACTGAAGCAGACTTTTACATCTTTCTCCTGCAGGGGGGCTGATGGGTTTGAACTGTTGACCTTTTGTTTAGCAGCCAAGTGCTTAACCACTGTGCCACCTGGGCTCCCATGGAATGTGTATAGGAGGTGACAGAGCATCTGGTCCTTAACCCAAAACCCATTCTCATCGAGTTGATTCTGACTCATAGCGACCTTACGGGACAGAGTAGAACTGTTCTATAGGGTTTCCAAGGAGTGGTTGGTGGATTTGAACTGTCAGCCTTTTGGTTAGCAGCCAAGCTCTTGACCACTGTGCCACTAAGGCTCCGTCTGGTCTTTAGTAGGTACTTAGTTCATCTTTGTGGGATCAGTGAGAAAGTGAAGGTAACAATCATGACCAAAAAAAAAAACCCAGTGCCGTCCAGTCATAGCGACCCTATAGGACAGAGTAGAACTGCCCCACAGAGTTTCCAAGGAGCAATCATAGAGTCCTTATTTTTTTAGAAGCTTGCCTGCAAGGAGAAGGAAGCATAGCTAGGTGATAGGAGAAGTAGAATTGTACCAGAGTATTTTTAAAGATTTTTTTTTTAAAGAAAGATTATAGAGATACAGCCTGTTGTTATGTCAAAGGGATGGAGCTGATGGAGAGAAGATGAAGATTCAGAAAAGAGAATAAATAGGTCATTGCTAGAGCCATGGTCCCTGAGGAGGTAGGAGAGGATGGGATTCAGAGCCCAGGTGGTGGGATACAATTGATGGAAGCTGCAAGCAGGCAGAGTTTACCTCCCTGTCAGGAAGAACTTTTTTTAAAAATTGGTGGTTTCCAACAATGGAACAGATTGGTTTATGAAGTAGTAAGCTTCCTGTCTCTGGAAATCAGAAAATGGGTGGCCATCTATAGGCAGTTTCTGAGGGAAATGCTGTGTTGACTGGGGCCTGGAACAGATGATCTTTTAGGGCACTTTAATATTAGGATTTTACAGGTTTAAACATTTGTAATAAACTTAAGGTATAAACACATATGCATAACATCATTTAGTACCGACTCATTATCAATTTCATGCCTTGTGTCTTTGTAATTGAATTACATACGTGAAAGAACATTTTGAACTTATTTACTAGGGTTGACTCATGATGGCTTAAATGTATAGCTAGAGTTTTTATGTTTTACTTTTTTAAATGTGAAATATAACACATTTAAGTGTGTGATATGTATGTAAAGTATAGGAGAGACTGCTAGCTAGTCACCAGGAGTTTATTTCTTCTTTATCCTGGGCACACAACTTGACCCCATTTCCCAGCTTGCATTGCAGTTTGATGGTGCTATATTACTAGCTCTGCCTGTGGAATATAAGTGAAAGTGATATGTGTCCCATTTTCAGACTAAGTCTCTTTAGAAACAAGTATGCCTTTTCCATGTTCTCATGATTCCCTTCTGATGGCTGGATGTAGCAACGATGAGGTTCTGGATGACAGAGCCACAAAATGGAGGGAGGCCCCTAAGTCACCTCACAAAGGTAGGCTACCCAGTGACCAGGACTATCTGCTTTGGACTAATGAACCTCAGTTTTGTTTAAGCCATTAAATTTTTTTTTCTCTTTATTTTGTCACCTGGTGTTACTCTAATTAATATATAAAATTTAACAAAGATTTATAAAGTGAACACCTGAGTAATCACCTGGGACGAGAAATAGAACATTACCAGCCCCCCAAACACCCTGAATGTTTCTCTCTGATGGTAATGTGTCCCCTCCTTCCACAGATAATCACTAATGACTCCAGTGATAATCATTTCAGCTCTCCTTTATAGTTTTATCACTCACATGTGCACCCTCAGACAGTGTGCTTTATTGCTTGTTATTTGAACTTTGTATGCATGGATTCATGCTGTATATAATGTATGTATTATGAATGGATTCGAGAGATGTATGACTTCCTCTGCACAATATTAATGTCTTGAGTTCAATCCATATTGCAAGAAACTAATTTTTTCACATTCATTGTTGTGTAGTTCCCAATGTGTGAATATATCACAATGTGTACATATATATATATATAGGCATTTTTACACTTAGTGGACGTGCAAGCTACCATAGTATGACATAGTGACAGATGGGTGGTGAACCATGCCTTTGGGTTCCATAATGTCTACCTTACTTTAAGGTTTGTTTGTGGTAGATCAGCTTGGTCGAAGAGGACACTTGATAACTGCCCATGAGTTTTGCCTGGGAAATTAAAAAAAAAAAAAGATTCAAAGCACTATTTCAGACTTGGGAATAAAAAATTCTAGGACATGTATCGAAGAATTTGTTTTTACCTAGCTGTCCAAGTGGTTATTACACAGCTAGGTTTTATACAGGTACATTAGAGCGTAGTGCTCAAGAAGCTAAAGGTTGTCATACCTGTGGGGCCTTGAGAGCCCCTTTGATCCTTGGCCATATGCTGTATGAGCCCCTCCCGACACCTTCCCACCAATGAAGGGGCTCACAAATACTTGTTGTTCTCCGGAGGAGGGACTGGCTAATAACGTAAATATCTTATCCACAGTTTATTTTTACTATTAGAAAAGTGGAAACCCTGGTGGCGTAGTGGTTAAGAGCTACAGCTGCTAATCAAAAGGTCGGCAGCTCAAATCCACCAGGCACTCCTTGGAAACTGTGTGGGGCAGTTCTACTCTGTCCTGTAGGTCACTATGAGTGAGAATTGACTGGAAGGCAATGGGTTATGAGAAAAATGACATTAGAACATTTTTTTGTATTCCATTAGTAGAGAAAAAGAGGTAGCGATTGATTTTTTTTTAACTGCTTTTGTTGATTTATCGAGATTTGTAATCACCTTAGCTGTCTTAGAATTTAAGTTTTTTTTACTTTAAATTTATTAGAAGTCAGTTTTTGGCTTATTATAAAATGCTTCAATATGATGTAGAGAGTAAGAAACCATTGTATGGCATGTGTGGCAGTTTAAGTTACCCATTTTATAAGACGGAGGAAAAAAATTAAACTTTTAGAGTAAAATGTATCAGATGTACTAGCATAGTCAATAGCAATATATTGTGAGCCACAAATGCTGACCACATACATAGGTTTGAATTTTCTAGTAGCCACATTAAAAAGGTAAAAAGAAACAGATGAAATTAATGTTTATTTTATATTTTTACTGGTATATTCAAAATATTCTTGTTTCAGTATATATAATCAATATAAAATTATTGAGATATTTTAACATTCTTTTTTTATACTATCTCTTTAAAATCTGGTGTGTATTTTATAGTTACATCTCAGTTTGTAGTAGCTACATTTAAGTGCTCATAACCACATGCGACTAGTGACTGTCCCATTGGACAGTGCAGATATATATAGAAAATGGCTCACCTGATAAGTTTATGACTTGATACACTTTTTGAACACCCCAGAAATCCACTCCCTTGTGTTCCAATAAGAGGGAGAAAATTTAAAGCATGAAACGGTAGAGGAAATACAGTTTGTTGTAGAGACAGGATGTGAATTTGTGAATAACATTTTTACATTTTCTTAGCCATGTTTTCAGTCTAGGCATCTAGACTAGTTAAAGTCTAGTTAAAATGAGAAAACGGTAAGATCAGTTTTAATTTTGGAACTAAAAGAAAAAACATGAGACAGAGCTAAGAGGTTTAGCCCCAACTATGCCATGCTAGCCGTTTCCTTTAAAATGGAGATAACATTTATCTCATATGAGTATTGTGAGGATAACTTAGGTTTTATGACATGTAATAAAATTTATTACACAGAATTGGGAAATGTTAGCACTGGGAGTTCTAAGATACTTGGTTTATGTTGGCAATAAAAAGCCAAAAAACCCACTGCCATCGAGTCAATTCTGACTCATAGTGACCCTATAGGACAGAGTACAACTGCCCCCATCGGGTTTCCAAGGCTGTAAATCTTTTCAGAAGCAGACTGCCACATCTTTCTGGTGGATTTGAACTGCCACCCTTTTGGTTAGCAGCCTGAGCTCTTAACCTAACTGCACCACCAGGGCTTCTCATGTAGGCAGTAGATGGCCATAAATGTTTTAATGCTGTAAACGGAAAAATCAGAATTCCGGGTTTCTCCCAATGATGTGATCACACTTGAACTATTTTCTCCTTTTTTTTAAAATTAAATAACCCATGAAATACGTAAATATGTGTCTGTGTGGTTAAATAATACAGTTGTACATATAGAATAAAAAGCACACAAACCATAAAGGAAACCTCAGTTGGCAAAGACACTATACACAAAGATAAAAGGCAAGCTGTAGACAGAGAAGCTATTTGCCAAAGTTTAGTTTCCAATATATAAAGGACTCTTTAAATATTAAATATGAAAAAGACGACACAGTGAAAAATGGGCAAAAATATAAAGAGGAAACGCAGTTTCCAATAAACATACAAAAAATGTACAGCCTCACTAGTAATCAGGGGACATACAGATTAAAAAACAGTGAGATGCTGTCTGACATCCATCAGCTTGGCAGAAATTGGGAATCTGACAGAACCAACTGTTGTGAAGAACATGGAGCAGTGAGAGCTCACACTGCCAGTGGGAGTGTAAATTGGCCAGGCTGCTTAGGAGAGCAGCTTAACAGTATATCTAGTCAAGTGAAGGTATACCTAGTCTAGTCCAGGTATTGCAGGTATGGAATACTCTACAGCAGGTATCTACATGGTTAAATGTCAATAACATAATGTTAAGTGAAAAAAAAATGCAGGAGCTTGTATTCAGTCTTGTGCCATTTTATAAAGTTTAACATATTCAGAGCAATACAATATGCAAATTATACAGTTGGTAAAAATACAAAAATACGCACGAGAAAACTTCAAACCAACTTAAGGCTAGTGATTACTCTTGGGAGAATGAATGGAATAGAATCAGAGGTTTCAGTTGTACGTGTAATATTGGAAATGTTGGGATATTTCAAGCCTCACTTCCTTTTCTCTTACCTCCTTCCTGGAGGCGACCGCGTCTAACAGCTTAGTGTCTAGTATTTTGTGCGTGAGCCTATGGAAGCAGACTAGTAAGTGGTTAACAGCATGGGCTCTGGAGTAAGGATGTCTGGGTTTTGAATCTTGCCTGGTTGCACAGATGGTTTTGAGGATTAAATGAAATCATCCTTACACATAGCACTGTGCCTAGCGCACACCTAGGGTTTGTTGAGCACAACTATTAGTGAAATATATATAAATAGAATATATTGATACTGTATTAATGTCTAGCATGTAGTAGGCTCACAGTAAGTACAGAATAAACATGTAGAATGAATGAGTGTATACATAAATAGCTTGGATTTTTCTTCTCCTGCAGTTTTCCCTTGTTATTTAAAACTATATCGTGGTGACCTTCCATGTCAAAATATATCAATCTACCCAATTATTTTACCAGTTCTTTTTAATTAATTTTTAGTTTCTGTGAATTGTTCCTTTATCTTCTCATTTTTGAATTGGTGTGTTTTCCTATTGATTTTTAGGAGCTCTTTTCTACATTTTGAATACTAATCATATATACATACATACTTTTCAGACTGTTGCTTATCTTTTAAGTTTGCTTACAGTGTTCTTTCGTTTCGTAGAAGTTTTTAATTTTATATAGTAAATCTGTTCATTACATAAAATCAGTGTTATTATTTGTTACCTAAAATAAGATTACATACCCTTTTATATTCCTGTTTCGGACATATAAAGTTTTAGTTAAATCAGCTCAGGATAGGCTAGGTTTTGCTGCGGTAACAAACCATCCTCAAATCATCTGCCTGGAAGAAGAGAACCTGACGTAGGTGTATAGCACTGATGACCACCACAGTTGTGTATAGATTGTTAGTCATTTGGAATTTATTTTTAAATGTAAGAGGTAGTATGTGTAATGGTCAGGAATTCGGGCTGTAGATCCAGGCTGATCTGTAACTTAGTTATCGTCGTTAAACTGTTTCTGTCAGGTTTCTTCATCTGTAAGATGGCAATAATAGTATTTCCCTCATAGAGTTGTTGTGAGGATTAAATGAGATTATAATTGTGAAGTGCCTGTAACAGTTGTGTCAGTTTGTATTCTCTGAGGAGCTGAGGAACAATTAGATGAGCAAGAGATTTGTTGGGGAAAAACCTGTGAGGGTAGAACGAGAGGGAGCTGTGAGAGGGAGCTGTCAGACGGAGCCTAACCCTCGTGGAGGAGAGGGAAGGAAGAGTCTTAGACTGCGGTGCAGGCGTTAAGAAAGTTCGCGGTAAAGGCGATGGAGAGTCCTCAAGCCAGAGTCACCTGTCAGAGGAGTTTGCGTCTCCTAGAAATGGGCCTGTTTAGTTTCCCTGCCACGCTTCTTTGCTGGGAGCAGCCTGTGGGAAGTGTGGCCTTGGCATGTACCTGGTGATGGGTTTCAAGAGTGCAGCAACCTAGGTTATGAACCTGGGGTATAACTTTTTTTCCAAAATGAAAGCCAGTTGCCCCAGTTAATTTGATTATACCGCTTTTTTCTACTGATAGGAAATGCTTCCTTGCTGTGAGATGTACACTGTTTGCTTAATGGTCCCCTGCTGATGCACACTGTTCATGTCCGTTTCACACAGTGCTGCAGTGAGCCCTCTTGAATGCATAACTCTCTTGTGCATTTGTGTACTTGTATCTGGGATAGACTTCCAGATGTTGGATTTCTTGGTAATGGATATTGCACTCTTAAGTTTTGAAGACTGTTGTCAGATTTCCTTTAGAGAGCTTCACCAAGTTAAAACGTCACCAACAGCATGGAAAGTGTCAGCCCCCTCATTCCCTCCACAACGTGGTGCTTAAATGTGCACTTCTTTAATTATGGTCGAGAGAGAATAGTTTTTCAAAATTTTATTGGACATTTACATTTCTTTGTCAGTTGTTCATTCATGCTTTTACCCCGATTTTCTGTTGGATTGTTCATACTTTTTCTTGCGGATGTGTAGTTCTTTGTATATTAAATAAGCGATTCCGTTTCCTGTCATATGTTTTGCAATTACTTTTCCCCACTTCTTTTTTGTAATTTGACTTTTTTTCTTACACATTTTTTTCCATATGTAGCTTTTAAATCTTTGTATGGTAAAACCTATCAATCTTTTCTTTTATGACATCTGCTTTTAAAACCTTTTTTTTTTTTTTTTAATGACTTCAGCTTTTTTTTTTTCACTTCCTAAATGCTTTTACAAATTTATTTGGGGAGTTTTTAAGAATTTCTTTGTCGTTGAAAGTTAAGAATTCTTGTTGCTATCAGCATAAAGTGGCATAAATTACTGTGGGCCTTCAAGCTGCCCCTAGACTCGAACTTAATTGTTGAATTGAGTCAAGTCACTTGGTGTTGAAGAAACCACTTTTCTTACCACTTCCTGTGGCGTAGTGGTTAAGTGCTACAGCTGCTTAACCAAAAGGTCAGCAGTTCAAATCCATCAGGCACTTCTTGGAAACCCTGTGGAGCAGTTCTCCTTGCTGGGGTAGCTCTACTTGCTATGGGTCAGAATCAACTCGACAGCAACGGGTTTGGTTTTTTGGTTTCTGGTATATCTAAAATGATTGCTTTTTTGTGTAAAATTATGGGTTATAAGTAAGTCTTAAATTAGCTAAGAATTTTCATTCTTGCTCCTCTCTTCCCTCCTGTGCCCTGTCTTCCTCCCCACCCTTCACTTTCTAATTTAAAAAACCAGACCAAACCCTTTGCCTTTGAGTCGATTCTGCCTCATAGTGATCTCCCAGGACAGAGTAGAACTGCCTCACGGGGTTTCCAAGGAGTGGCTGGTGGATTTGAACTGCCAGCCTTTTGGTAAGCAACTGAGCTCTTAACCACTGTGCCACCACAGCTCCACTCCCTGATTACTGGGGGCAATTTTAAAATGTTTGTTGTTGGTTTTTTTTTTTTTTTTTTAAGACACACCATTTCATATGGTAGGTCTTTTGAGTAGGTATATTTCCAACAAAACAGTTTTGAAAAAGAAACATGAAATCTTTTTAGTCTGAATTTCTTTGTATTTAGAAAAAAACTTTTATAGAAAAGTTGATCTATAACAAACCAGAATAAATGTATACTAACTCTACATAGGGTATTTTTGGTCATGTTTACTAGATCCAGGAAGGAGCCTTTTGTTGATGTTTTGTTGAATAGAATGGCAGTATTTGACAGAACATCTTTTTAAAAGTCTTGCCTGTAGCAATCAAGTTTGACCTTTAGGTATTCTCTGGAAGCAGCAGCTGGCCTAGCAGAGGCAGCTGTGAAACCCCACAGGCTCATAAGTCAGTCAGGCTTGGGTTTGAGTCTGGTACAACCTCTTATTCTACGTGACCTTAAACTATTTACCTAAATTTGTTGAGTAAAATGGAGGAAATAGCACCTGTTTGTTCTAAGGACTAAAGGAAATCATCAGTTAAATAGCCGGCACACGATGAATGGTGATTAACTCCATAAATTGTAGCAGTTAGTCTTCAGGGCAGAGATGACTGTTTAGACTTTTGAGAGGGACACGCTTCTGTGTTCTGTCTTGGTATCTCTCCCGCCCCCTAGCCCAGCCCTACCCTACCCGTGAAAGGATGACTAAGATATGGCTTTGGTTTGGGAAAATTTTACATTTAGGATCTTTGTTGTTGTTAGGTGCTGCTGAGTTGGTTCTGACTTATAGCGAGCCTGTGCCCAACAAAATGAAACACTGCCCGTTCCTGCGCCATCCTTAAAATCGTTATGGTTGAGCTCATTGTTGCAGCTACTGTGTCATTCCACCGCATTGAGGGTCTGCCTCTTTTCTGCTTACCCTGTACATTGCCAAGCATGATGTCCTTCCCCAGGGACTGATCGCTTTTAACAAAGTGTCCAAAGTATGTAAGACGCAATCTTGCCATCCTTGCTTCTAAGGACCGTGCTGGTTGTACTTCTTCCCAGACAGATTTGTTTCTTCTTCTGGCAGTCCTTGGTATATTCAGTACCCCTCGCCAACACCACAATTCAAAGGCGTCTTTAAGAACAGTTATTTGAATGGCTCTGTGTGTGTGTGTGTGTGTGCTAGTCTTTTCCGTGCAAAGAAATAGATGGTCTGAAATTCTTTTCCTTGATGGTGTATAGACTTTTTTCTTGATAAGAATTATGCTGCTGCTTCCTCCTGGAATTCCTACCATTGTCTGCCCATCCAAATCCTTCTTATCCTTCAAGGCCAAATACAAGGCTCAAAAACAGGTGCTGCCTTTTGGAGGCTTTTCCTAGGTCGGGGAATCAAGTGCTCCTTCCCCTGGATTTCTCTGGTGCTGTGCCTTAAAAACCAAAAACCAAACCCACTGCTTTTGGGTCGATTCGGACACATAGTGACCCTATAGGACAGAGTAGAACTGCCCCGTAGAGTTTCCAAAGAGCGCCTGGTGGATTCCAACTGCCGACCTCTTGGTTAGCAGGCGTAGCACTTAACCACTACACCACCAGGGCTGTGTCTTAGTGCTTACAAATGTGCATTCTAGTGCTGTGTCTGTAACTCGCTTCTTTTGTTCTTAAGGAACTGGACCACATTTCATGCTTCTTTGTATCTCCTGCACAATTACACTGGCAATTAGTGGCTAGATATGTGAATTATTCTTAAGCTGTGTGATTTGAGACAAGTCACCTAAACACTGAGACTGTTTTCCTCATTAGTAAAATGTGACTTTCCACTGTGGACATTCTACTTGAACTACTCTCACCAAGGTCACCAATAAAGTTGTTATTGCCCAGTTATGTGGCTTGGTTTTGACTTTATGCTCTATGGCATTTGACAACGACCACAGCTTCTTGAAATCCTCTCTTGAGTGCTTCCCTCCCCACAAAGTTAGCTAGTTCTTACACTTCTCAGGAGAGCGCTCCTTCTGCCTGCTGCTATTACTGAGTCTTGGACTTAACCATTGGGGGCCTTTAGGGTTCTGCCCTATGCTTTGCCCCATAAATACTTGCTGATTAAGAGATACCTGGAAGTTTTTAAACAGTAAGAAGTGATGTAGATGTGAGTAGTTATTAATATCAAGAATATTGTTTTTTTTCTGATTTATTTGCTTTTGCTTGATTTTTTCTTCTTTCTCCTATTTTTGAATACTGTTAGAACACTTTAGGAGGGAAAAAGTGCTTATAATCTTTTGGAAAGACATTTTACTTGTATTGAGTTTAACCGTTTTAAAGCACAATGGTCTCTTAGACAATGCACAACAATGTTCAGCTTGTCTTTCTGAAACCTTGTAATGCAAGAAAAAGAACGTAGTTGTCTGTGTCTTTAGGCAGAGATATCTCTATGAATCTATGGAAACATCTACATGTAGATAGTGTGATTTGTTCATAATTTGGGTGCCTGAAAAAGTGATTTGTTTTTGTTGTGATAATTTTTTTTTTTTTTTTACAACTTCATCATGTCAAAAAGGATTTTTTTTTCCTTATAGGTTTTAAAATGTATTTTTCTTTACATTCTGTGAGGGATATATTCCATAAAAGAGAAATGGAGATTTTCCCCCCATCTTTAAATATTCTCAGGGGTTCTTATACTTTTTAGCCTTTTACATTGTCATTTTGCCAGGGCAAAAGAAATCTAGGAAAAAAAGAGCAGCACCTATATCACAATTATATATTTCATTTCTGCAAGTTAAGGGCAATGTAACTCTTAGCAGGTAATGAGTAAATTTAAAAATTAACATTTTCCCTCTTGCCTTTCTGAAAGTTACTTTGTCTATTAACTTTCTACTGTTTGCCTCACAAACCAATCCTTGATATACCTCAGAGCTAGGATATTTGTTTTCCACTTTTTGACAAGTGGTAATTTTTGAAGCAGCAGACTCCCTTTCACTTCCACCCTACCCCTACAAATGGCTACAGAATTCCAAGTGGATGAGAATGAATTTGACCAAGACTCTCAGTCCCTGAACTCTCGTACCCCTGAGATCTTGACCCTATGCCAGAGCATTTTGGAGAAACTCTGAGCAGTTTTTCCTACCACTTTCAGAATTAAAAAAAAAAAAATTTTTTTTTTTCCAGAATTGCCTAACTAGTTAAACCAATTTTCTTTTTCCCTTAAACCAGTAGGGCTACCCTGTGCTTTCTCTTTCTATGTTCTGCAGCCCGAGTATCCCCGATTCTTCCAGGTGCCCTTCCGTGCCTTTCCCCACACTGGTGGGTGCCACATGCCCCCTGCCACGTGTAGCACAAACAGTATGCATTTGACTGTCACTTTGAACTTGAGGCTGTCATTCATGGAAAGGCCCCTGATGTTTGGTGTTTGTTTTTGGAAACTGGAAGAGCTTCATTTTGTGTAACCTTGGGATTTTTGTCCTGAGAATTTAAATGTATTATCATGTGAAACATTTAAGTCTGTTGCTAATATGAAATTTTAATTTTTCTTTACAGGTCAACTTTGTAGTGTGCCAACTCTTTGCCTTGCTAGCAGCCATTTGGTTTCGAATTTATCTACGTTCAAGCAAAACTAGCTCTTTTATAAGACATGTAGTTGCTACTCTTTTGGGCCTTTATCTTGCACTTTTTTGCTTCGGATGGTAAGTAATTATTTTGATCCTATCTAAATGGATGTATTTGAGATTTGAGTATGTAGAAAGATATGCTATTTAGGTTGTTCTTATATTTACTTATAAGGCTTTTTCTCATAGGCTATCTTTTATTTTTATTTTTAATACAAAAAAATAAAAAGTAGGGCTTTCAATTTTTACAGACTATGCTTTCTCCAAAGTCTGGTTTTCAGAGGGAACTATTTAATATTTATAATTTATGAAAAAAGACAGATAAAGAAAAAGCATATAAAGATGTTTTATTCTCTCATGACTAGTATTTTTCACCTCTTTTGCATTTCTTTTATGCCAAGACAAACCATTAAAATACATAAACACACACAGACATATGTGCATATATATATACCTCCCCTCCCCCCTGCAAGTGACTTTTAAGAGTCTGGTAAAGCTCATTAGTAGAACTCTAACCATTTCCTAGACTCCACCATTAATGAAAATGGTTTGTTCGTTTGTTTTTGGTGTGGAAGAATTATTTATGATGGAAAGGTTTTATATATGACCCTTCAGATGAGGGGTGGATGTGTGTGTGTGTATGCACGTGCCCAAGGTTATGTACGTGTGCTTCTTTAGTCACCCCCCTTTTTCAGTTGACAGGGCTACCCCAAAAGCTGAAAGTACAGAAACATCACACTTCCTGTTTAGCACAGGTCACTGCAATGTGTTGAAGTCAGGAGACTAGCACACTGTCTTGGCAAAGCAGCAAGAGACTCTCAGTGGAAGGCCTTCTTTGTAATTTCTTTAGGAGTTTCCTTTCTTAAGTGAGAGCTTATGCTCCTTGCTCATTTGCCATATTGTTTGCACACTTGTAGATGAGGATTTCTAGGTTTCTTTTCTGTAGACTGGAAACCCTGGTGGTGTAGTGGTTAAGTGCTACGGCTGCTAACCAAAAGGTTGGCAGTTCGAATCCTCCAGGCGCTCCTTGGAAGCTCTACAGGGCAGTTCTACTCTATCCTATAGGGTCGCTGTGAGTCGGGATCGATTTGACAGCAGTGAGTTTGGTTTGGTTTGGTTTGATTTCTGTAGACTGTTGTTAGAGATGAGAATTCCCTGAAAGGATGAAAATGCACTCCCATGATCTGTAGTTTAGTAGTTGCAGTTGTGGTGTGTAAAATCTGGGGGACTTTGAAAACGCCTCTGTGTCTGTTCGAGCACGTGTTTGTTGAGTCTTCTGAGGGCTGGAATATATTGGTATTTCTTAATGTACCTTGTGCTTCTGGCAGTTCAAATGTTTCCTAGAAACTCATGAAAAACTAGTCAGAGATAATTATTCAGCCTCCACATCTGTGCTATGTGATTGACCAGTCCTGAAAGGGGCACTGCCCATCATGGATACATGTGTAGTCCAAGCATTTAAATATAATCTCTTCAAAATATTTTATGTGATCTTTTTTACTTCCTTGACAGCATCACATTTACATCATCAGAGTTTTCTTCAGTTTCTCAGTGATATTATTTAAAAGTCTTGTAAACCATGCCATGGGGTAGTATGTTTTTTAAACTTTTTTTATTATGGAACTTTTCAAGCACTAAAGTATAGAGAATAGTAACTCTTTGTTACTATGACTGAGGAAGTAGAGTATGCCTTAAAAAATTTTTTTTTTAATTGAGGGAAATTCACATAGCATCCAATTAATCATTTTAAAGTGTCAAATTCAGTGACAGTTAGTACATTCACAGTATTGTACAGCACCGCCTCTATCTAATTCCAAAACATTTTCATCACCCCAAAAGAAAGCATCGTATCCATTAAACAGTTGCTCTTCATTCTCCCCTGGCCTTAGCTGCTGGCAACTACCAATCTGCATTCTGCAACTGTGGATTTATTTATTCTGGACATGTCATACACATGGAATCATACAATACGTGGCTTTTGTGTCTGGCTTCTTTCAGTTAGCGTGATGCTTTCAAGGTTCATCCACAGTATAGCATGTATCAGTATTTCATTCCTTTTTATGATTGAATAATTTTTTATTTTATATACATATATACACCAATTTGTTTATCCATTTATCCGTTGATGAACACTTGGGTCGTTTCCACCTTTTGGCTGTTGAGAATAGTACTGCAACAAACATGTTGTTGTTAGGTGCCGTTGAGTTGGTTCCAACTCATAGCGACCCTATGCACAACAGAACTAAACACTGCCCGGTCCTGCGCCATGCTCACAATTGTTGTTATGCTTGAGCTCATTGTTGGAGCCACTGTGTCAGTCCACCTCCTTGAGGGTCTTCCTCTTTTCCGCTGACCCTGTATTCTGCCAAGCATGATGTCCTTCTCCAGGGACTGTTCCTTCCTGACAACATGTCCAAAGTATATAAGACGCAGTCTTGGCATCCTTGTTTCTAAGGAGCATTCTGGTTGTACTTCTTCTAAGACAGATTTGTTCGTTCTTTTGGCAGTCCATGGTGTAATCAATATTCTTCCCCTACACCACATTTCAAAGGCGTCAATTCTTCTTCGGCCTTCCTGATTCGTTGTCCAGCTTTCACATGCATAGGATGTGATTGAAAATATCATGGCTTGGGTCAGGCTCACCTTAGTCTTCAAGGTGAAATCTTTGCCCTTCACCACTTTGAAGAGGTCCTTTGCAGCAGATTTACCCAATGCAGTGCATCTTTTGATTTCTTGACTGGCAATCAACAGCTATAAACATGTATATACATATATTTGTTTGAGTACCTGTTTTCAGTTCTTTTGCATATATACCTAGGAGTGGAATTGCTGTGTCATATGGTAATCCTTTCTTTAACTTTTTGAGAAACTGCCAAACTTTTCCACAGTGACTGAATTATTTTACATTCCCATCAGCCACATACGAGAATTCCAATTTTCCCACATCCGCACCAACACTTGTTATTTTTTTTTTTTTCCTTTTTAAAGTTATTATAGCCATTTTACTGGGTGTGAACTGCTGCCTCATTGTGCTTTTGATTTGCATTTCCCTAATGACTAATGGGAAACACTGGTGGGGTAGTGGTAAGAGCTACGGCAGCTAACCAGAAGGTTGGCAGTTCAAACCACCAGGTACTCCTTGGAAACTGTATGGGGCAGTTCTGCTGTGTCCTATAGGGTCGCTATGAGTCGGAATCGACTTGACAGCAATGGGTTTTTTGGTTTTAATGACTAATGATGTTGAGTATCTTTTCATGTATTGTTGGCTATTTGTATATTTTTTGGAGAAATGTCTAAGTTCTTGGCTCATTTTTTAATTTGATTGTATTTTTGTTGTTGAGTTGTAAGAGTTGTTTATATATTCTGGATGCTAGACCCTCGTCAGATAGATGATTTGCAAATAACTTCTCCCATTCGGTAGATTCTTTTCACTTTCTTGATAGTGTCCTTTGAGGTACAAAAGTTTGTAATTTTGATGAAGTCCAATTTATTTATTTTTTTGCTGCTTCTGTTTCTTGTGTCATATCTAAGAATTCATTGCCAAATCTAAGGCCATGAAGATTTACCCCTATATTTTCTTCTAAGAATTTTATGGTTTTAGCTCTTATAGTTAATTCCATTTTGAGGTAACTTCTGCAGGTGGTATGAGGTGGGGATCCAGCTTCATCCTTTTGCGTGTGGAGATCCAGTTGTCTCAGCATCATTTGTTGACAAGACGATTCTTTCTCCATTGAATGTTCTTGATGCTCTTGTTGAAAACCAACTGGCCATAGATATATATTTCTGTACTCTGAAGTCTGTTCCATTGGTCTATATGTCTGTCTTTGTGCCAGTACCAGATTGTTTTGATTACTACAGCTTTGTAGTTTGTTTTGAAATCCGGAAGTTTGAGTCTTCCAATTTTATTCTTCTTTTTCAAGATTATTTTGGCTCTTTGGAGCCCCTTGCAATTCCATGTGAATTTGAGGATCAGCTTTTCCATTTCTATAAAAAAGGCCATCGGAATTGTGATATGAATTACACTGAATCTGTGGATTGCTTTGTGTAATATTGCCATCTTAAATATTAAGTCTCCCAGTTCAGGAACATTAGAGTATCCTTTTGATTTCCATTTAGCAGTCTTTTGTTGTTGTTCAAAGGCAGCTCTGTCTGCTATTGATTTTGAAAATTTTGCTTTTGGAAGACACATGTTAGCGTCTTGTAAATATAGTTGATCATTTTATCTGCTTCTATTGGGCTTCAGCATTTTTTTTTTTAACTATCATCTGTAAATCTTTAACTGAGAATCAGATTACACTCTTAATTATTTATTTAAATATCTTTGAGAACAGTGTAAGGTAATGGGAAACAGCTTAGACTTCTGAAGTGAGACAGAAATGGAATCCAGCCTGAGTGCCTTGCCCTGCTAGCTGTGTGACTTTGAATATGTCAGTTAACTGCTCTTAGCATCACATTTCTCTTCTGTAAAATGGCACCAAGTGTAGTTTCATAGGATATCGTGAGGACTAAAAGAGGTAATAATATAGAAAGAGCTTAACACAATAGCTAGCTCATTGTGAGCACTGAAAGTTATTCAAGATCAAGACCATTGCAATTATTATCATTTGTCATCAGCATCATCCAGTTAGTTGTCCAGATTGGAAATTTTTGTGTTTATCCAATCCCTGGTATTGACAACACAGTATCAAAATAACCTGTTTATTTGTGTGTCTTTCTGTTTAGACTGGAAGCTCTCTGAGGACAGAGACTATGTTTCATTGACTCTTGTTTTCCCAGTGCCCAGTATAGAGCTTTTCAGAAAGTAGAAATTCAGTAAGGATCAGTTGAACCATCAGTTCAACAAGATCCCGGCCTTTTAAAACACGTTCTCTTTTTTGCTAAAAAGAAATTTTATACCTATCTTTAGGGTGGTTTGAAATTCAAAATAAGTAAAATGTTATATCTAAAAACAAACTAAACTTTTGGGACAAAGAGTTGTTTTGTTTTCAAAGTGCTTAAGCAGCTCGAAAGATTATGATATAGGTTTTGGGGTTCTACCTTATCCCCCTTCCAGTGAGTAAACTGTCCAGAAACAACTTGAGTTTTAATGTCCATTGGAGTACTAAGTAGGTATTTAATCTTAGAATTTAGCTCTGAGATGATGAGGGTTGGATTATAATAAGTAAGGTGTTTTCTATTTCAACCTTTTATTTTACTTAATAGTTGAATGCTTACTATGCCGGTAAGCCGTTCAACACTTTTCATCTGTTATTTCTTAATCCTGAAAAATCATAAGTGGCTAATAGTATGTATTAGTCTCATTTTACTAATGAGCACACACCTTACAGAGATTAAGTTTTTGCTTCTGGCTTTATAACTAATTAGAGTAGCTGAGTATGGGAGATTGTGAAGAGTATCACCAACAATATAATTGAGAGAAAAGTAATTTGATGCCTGTCATGGAGGTCAGTTACAGATAGAGATGGATGTAGATAATCTCCGTGTGGATAAACTTACATTGTTAGAAAAGTCGAGTCTTATACAACAGGAGGCTGCCAAAACGTTATACTGCTCCCAGAGAGATTGCCAAGCACATCATCCCAACAATGATGTTAGGCGAGTGGATACCTTAAGGTGATAACACCCATTGCTGTTGAGTCTATTCTGACTCAAAGCAACCCTATAGTACAGATTAGAACAGCCCCATGGGGTTTCCAAGAAGCAGCTGCTGGACTCAAACTGCCAACCTTTTGGTTAACAGCCAAACTCTTAACCACTGTACACCAGGGCTCCTATAAACCAACCCAGAAGTGAAACCCTTACCTCGTAAAGATGTCATCAGTCCCTCAAGTTACAAGGAAATTTACTTAAAAGGAAAAAAATTTCCCCTAGGAGTTCTCAGAAATGTTTTTTTAAGATAAGTATCTTCAATGAGTTCTACTCTCAATTAGTAAATTCCTTAAAGTATCTTGCAGTCCTCTTAAGCATTTTCACATTAAAAGTTTTTTTTTTTTTTTTTATCTTGCAGTCCTCTTAAGCATTTTCACATTAAGAAGTTTGTTAGTGAATTGTTAATGTTGACAATAAATAGGAGGTAGACAATTAATTTGAAAAGTATGTATTTTAATTTTTTTTTTTGCTTCCTTCTGTTCCAGTTTATACCCATAAATGTTCTTCTGCTTCCTCATAGTCCTCTGATAATAGTACACTCAGGGCCAGTGTTGTTTTCTGGAGTGTGTGTGTGTATGTATGAGAGAGACAGACAGAATGATACACTCTATACAATGGATAAAATAAGTTTCTTCTATGAGTCTGTTTTGGAGACTACTCTGTAATATTTTTATGGAAAAATGTGTGCAAAATTTTAAGTAGCTTTTCCACATTAGAGGTGCCTGTTATTCTATAATGTTAAGCTAAAAAATAATTTTAATCATCGTTAATTTCTTTATTACCATATTTTTATACAAATAACGCACACCTTCTATGTTTGTGTGCCAACCGCTCCCTTCCACTGCAAGGTATTAAGAATTTTTTCACGGCAACATGTAAAAAAAATTAGCCTAGCAGTGCTTCTGAAAATACCTCAGAGGGGAGAGGGAGCAATTGGCACACAAACTATTTGCATAAAAAATACGGCAGTACTTTAAGTTGTACACGATGATTTGAAAAAATGTTCATGAATCGTTTATGACACAAAGGGAAAGAAAAATTGAAAGTATGTGTGTATCTCAATTGAGGGAATAGTTTAGATTGATTTCAAACCCAGCAATCCTGATCAGTTTTTGCCTGAATTTTGTGAAATGAGTGGATAAATATTTTCTCACTTCATGATGGGTTTCTACATTAAAGCGTTAGAAAATATTGTGCCGTCTCTGAAAATGTTCTGCAGATATAGTACAGCCAATTAAAAATTGAGTAGATCTACATAAGGAAGTTTATTTGACTTGATCCATCATGTTTTGAGAATAAATAGATTTATAGATTTGAGCGTTCCAATTTTTAGTAAATTCTAATATTCAGGGCTTTTTGTTTTATGAATGATACTGTTAAAAAGATAAAGGCAGAGTACAACACTGGTACTGGAGAGATTCATTTGAGTAAACAAATAACTGGCATTCTGTCAGGAGTGTTTTGAAATCCAGATTTATTACTTCTTTTTCATAATTGTGCCTTGAGTTATGAGCAAGCTCTAATCCTTGAGCCACGTAATCCCAGAGTGCTTTCCATGTAGCTAGGAGACTTGGAATGTTTCTGCAGCTTAGGACATTGATATGGATTTATGGGGCTTGGTTTTCACCCAGTTCTTCTGGGGCCTGTGATGTGGGACTCTCTCTTTAGTGTGTTTGCAGAATTTTAGACTTTGGGGGTTCGATTCCTTATTTTTCATCTGGGAATTTTCTCTGTTACATATAAGCAATTTTTAGCCTAACTTTTTTCAATTTAATGTTTGTGAACAGATGCTACCCTTCTAACAATGTTCTTAATTTTTATAGGTATGCCTTACATTTTCTTGTACAAAGTGGAATTTCCTACTGTATCATGATCATAATAGGAGTGGAAAACATGCACAAGTAAGTATTCACCTTGTTCACACATTAATATGTAGCTCACGACAGCAGAATCAGATTTTATTTATTATATTTAAAAAATTCTGAATAGTGATAATTTTTTCAAATTATCATCAATATAAAAATATAATCATGGGTATGCATCACTCTCCTATTGTTCTAATTTCTTTAAAGCAGGGTTTCTCAGCTCAGCACTGTTGACATCATGGGCCGGGTAGTTGTTTGTTGTGGGGGCTGGCCTGTGTGTTGTAGGATATCTAGCAGCATTCATGGCCTCTACCCGCTAGTGCCAGTAGCACCCTTTACCAATTGTGACAGCCTTGAATGTTTTCAGACATTTTCAAATGCCCCTTAGGGCAGACTCTCTTCTGGTTGAGAACCACTGGCTTAGTCTAGGGGTGATAACACTATCAGTGAATAGATTGGAGAGAGGTTTAGAAGGTGAATTTGAAAGGACTTAGTGATTGATGCCAAACGCAGGTAGGAAGAAAGGAGCCTGGACTGACTCTCAGATTTTTGGCTTGAACAGTAGGGTAGATGGAAGTACAGTTTTCTGAGGTTGGGAACCTTGGAGGAGGAGAGCATGTTTAGAAATTTAAACATTTTAAGTGAGTATGTGTTCAGCACCAAAAACAGTGCCTGGGACATAATTAACACTCAGCGAATATTTGCTGAATAAATGAATGTTGAGACCTATGAGATGTATAATAGGAGCTGGGGAGCTGGGCATAAAAGTCTGGGCCAGAGATGTAAATCTGGGAGTAGCGATATGTAAAAACTACTTGGTTGAACACCCAGGGACAGAGTGCACCAGTGGATTCTGCTGGGGTGTTCCATGATACCTGTTATGTGATATATGGCATTTGCACTGTATTTTGGAATTCTGAAATACGTAGGTCTCCAAGTGTTTCAAACAAAGAGTTGTGGACCTCGAGCATTTCGAAGGCTCACTCTGTTGTGGGTCTTCAGTGTTTGACCTATTGGTCTTCTCTGTTTTAATGAGCTGTCTTCTATCAGTTGCCATTGACGCTGGCTGCACTGGCTTGCTTTTTCCTTCTGTAAACCAACATGTACAAGTTCTTGATGTTTTGGTTTAAATTTTAATTTTGGTGTATCTGTGAAACAGAGAATTTAGGCTCTATTGTATAAGAGGAGAAAAATATTTTTGTAGTGTTTCAGGTGAAGCAATTTTACACCATTTTGACCTTATTTTTAAAAAATCTTATACAGATGACAGTTTCAAAGTGACACTGCATTTAATATCTGATAAAAACATTGGTATGTTTTTAATCTGAATAATGGACTGCATAGAGGAAAGATTAATGTTGTGAATTAAATTGGAAGGTTAGTAAATTCATATCTAGTAAAAGGAAATTGTTTCTTTTTCTGAAAGGCAATGGCTGTCTGTGAAGTTAACTTTATAATACTTTAGACCTGTACTGTCCAGTATGGTAGCCACTAGCCACATGTGGCTTTTTAAATTTAGTTACAATTTAAAATTTAGTTCCTCAGTCACACCAGCTAGTGAATTGAACAGCACAGAGAGAACATTTCTGTCATTATGCTGGTGATATTTAGAATAGGATTTCATTGTTGAAATTTGGCACTATCATTGGAGCAGATTAGGGTATTTGGTCGTATGAACTGTTAAGTGTTTGCAGTAAATACCAAAACCAAATTCATTGCCATTCAGTTGGCTCCAATTCATACCAACCCTACAGGACAGAGTAGAGCTGCCCCATAGCATTTCCTAGGCTGTAATATTTACAGAAGCAGACTGCCATATCTTTCTCTCGCAAAGTGGCTGGTGGGTTTGAATTGCCAACCTTTTGGTTAGCAGCCAGGTGCTTAACTGCTGCATGACCAGAGCTCCTCATAGTAAATAGGAAATCGATAATTAATTTTAAAAATGTATAGTTAAATTTTTTTTAGCTTCTTTCCATTTCACTTTATACTCATCTATGTTTTTCTGCTTGACTTGACTTGTTCTTTTCATATTTTTGTATATGTATATACTCATTACTTTTCCTACTTAGGCCTTTACATTAATTTAAAATATTAAATAGATCTAACTCTTTAAGAATTTTACTCAAATACACTGGATGGGACTAACAGCATGCAAGTTATTGTTTCTGTGCAATACAGTTCTGTTTCTTTCAGTCTAGTTTTACATGGTATGTGCAATACATTTTTTTTAACAGTCAAGGTTTATCTGTAAAATAAAGAATTTGGGCTTCGCTGAGGTGCTTGGTTGGAACCGTAGTGGTGCAGTGGTTAAGAGCTCAGGCTGCTTGCTAACAAAAGGTCGGCAGTTGGAATCCACCAGCTGCTCCTTCGAAACCCAATGGGGCAGTTCTGCTCTGTTCTATAGGGTTGCTGTGAGTCAGAATTGACTTAATGGGAACAGGTTTTTTTTTTTTTTTTTGGTTCTGAGGTACTTCATGGTTTTAAAATTCTTGAATCTCTCTAATTTATGATCCTAATGAGATAGTCATAATATAGTTGTTACACTCTCTATAGCAGATTTATGTGTAAATTAAAATATTGTAATAGCCAATTTTTGCAGCTCCCTTTGGCACTTATGTATACTGTATTATTCTGGTACATATGTAGATAATTTCCCTTTAAAATTTAAGCCACTCTAGAATTCATTGTTTTACATAGTCTGTGTTTTCATATCATCTTTGACTTTTTTGAGGAAATGTAAGATTTCTTTTACAAATATAAAATTAAAAATTTAGGTGATAGAGACAAAGAAAAGAGTGACAGTCATTCATAGAGGGAGAATTCAACTTTCACTGGATTCTCTAACAGCCCAGCATCTCCTAGGGCATGGTTTGGCAAACTAGAAAGAGTGAAGTAGTATGTTCTAGATTTTGTAGGATATACAGCCTCTGTTGTAACTACTCAATTCTGCTTTCGTAGTCTAAAAGCAGCCATAGACCCTATGTAAATAGACAAACGAGCATGGTTGTATACCAGTAAAACTTTATTTACAAAAACAGGCTGGATTTGGCTCATGGGCCATAGTTTGTCAACCCCATACTAAGCAAACTCCTGCCACAGGGATTTTGAAAAAGGAAAACAGATAGTCTTTTTGCTAGCCTCAAAAATAAAAGTTTAAGTTTGCTAAGTGGTAATTTTTAACATGCTACAGCACAAGTAGTGGAATATATGAAGTTTATATTTATGAATTATTGTGGATTATTGTTCTGAAGCAGGAAGATTTCTAAAAAGTTAATTGAAATGCTTACCTTCTTTTTAGTTTAGCTTTTGTGTAAAAGGGAAGTGAAATAATGCAAGACCTGACGTTTTACACTTAAGATGATAATGAAAAAGTATTTTATTCCAAAAATTAAAAAGGGAATAATAAGATCACAGGATATAAGAATATACAAAAATCTACTTTTTCCTGTATGTTAGAATGAACAATTCAAAAGTAAAATAAAAAATATATTCACAGTAGAATCAAACAGAATAATATGCTTAGGAATAAACTTAACAAAAGAAGTTCAAGACCACTACACTGAAAATAAAAAGTATTGCGGAGAGAAATTAAAGAGGACCTAAATAAATGGAGAAGTATACCATGTTCATGGATTTGAAGCCCCAGTGTTGTTAAGATGCCAGGTTTCCCATAATTAATAGATTTAGTGCAATCCCCATCAAAATTCCAGCAGGCTTTTTTGTAGAAATCGACAAAGTGATCCTAAAATTTAAATAGAAATGCAAACGACATAGGATAGCCGAAAAAGAACAGAGTCAGAGGACTTATGCTGCCTCATTTCAAGACGTAATCATAAAGCTACATTAATCAAGGCAGCGTGGTATTAGTGTAGGGGTAGACTAGAGATCAAAGGAACAAAATAGAGAGTCTAGAAGGATACTCTAACATATATATATATATGGTCAGATGATTTTTGACAAAAAAGCAAAGGCAATTCACTGGGGGAAAGGATTATCTTCTTAAAAAATGGTGCTATAACAATTGGATATCCACATGCAAACAAACAAATAACCTTGACTCATACTTCAAAATACACACAAAAATTAACTCAAAATGGATCATAGGTCTACATCTTGGGACAAAAAATACAAAACTTGTAGAAGACAATCCTTGTGACACTGGATTAGGCAAAGATATGATATTAAAAGCACAAACAATAAAGGAAACTTGATAAATTAGACTTTATTAAAATTAAAAATGTTCACTCTTCAGAAAAGGACACCATTAAGAAAGTAAAAGACAAGGCATAGACTAGGATAAAGTGTTTATAAAACATGTCTGATAAAAGAATGTATCCTGAATATCTAAACAGCTCTTAAAACTACATAATAAGAAAACAAACAACTCTACTAAGAAATGGGCAAAAGATTTGAACAGACATTCCATCAAAGAAGGTATACAAATGCCAAAAAAAAAAGAGAAAAGATATTCTATGTCATTACTTGTTGTTGTTGGCTGCTGTCTTTTTGGCCCTCGATTCGTGATGACCACATGTAAAACAGAATCGGACTGTTGTGATCTGTAGGGGTTTCATTGGTTGACTTTTCAGAAGTAGATTACCAGGCGTTTCTTGCTAGTCTGTCTTAGTCTGAAAGCTTTGCTGAAACCTGTTCATCATCATCATAGCAACATGCAAGCCTCCACTGATAGATGATGGCTATATTGAGGTGTGTTGGATGGGAATTAAACCTTGTTCTCCCACATAAAAACGTGTTATCAAACCCATTGCTGTCGAGTCGATTCTGACTCACAGCTACCCTATAGGACAGAGTAGAACTGCCCCATAGGGTTTCCAAGGAGCAGCTGGTAGATTCGAACTGCTGACCTTTTGATTAGCAGCCATAGGTCTCACCTGCTGCTGCACCAGGGCTCTGGGTCTCCCACATGGAAGTTGAGAATCCTACCACTGAACCACCGTCTACCATTCGTTGTTAACCCGCTGCCGTCGAGTCGATTCTGACTCACAGCAACCCTGTAGGGCAGAGGAGAACTGCGCCATAGAGTTTCCAAGGGGCACCTGGTGGATTCGAACTGCTGACCTTTTGGTTAGCAGCCATAGCACTTAACCACTACACCACCAGGGTTTCCCCCATTTGTCATTAGGGAAATGCAAATTAAAACAGCAATGAGATACCACTACATACCCACAAAAACTGGCAATATCAAGTGTTAGTGAGGATGTGAAAATTGGAACTTCACACGTTGTTAGTGGGAATGTGAAATGGCACAACCACTTTAGGAAGCAGTTTGACAGTTTCTTAAAAAGTTAAACAGACACGCAGCAGGTAACCCAGCAATTCTACTCCAGTAGAAATAAAAACATACATTCATACGAGCACTTGTGTGTGAATGCTTATAGAAATGTAATGCATAGTAGCCCAAATTGAAATAACCCAAATGTCCATCGGCTGGTTCATAGAGAAATAAAAATGTGTTAAATCTGTAAAATGGACTACTACTGAGCAATGAAAAGGAACATGCTACACGCCACAACGTAAATGTCAAACCCAGCATGCTAAGTAAAAGAAACCAGACACAAAAGAATGTAATTTGTGTGATCTCTTTGAAATGAAATTTCTAGAAAAGGCAAAGCTGTCACTACAGGAAGCAAATCCGTGGTTGCCGGGGGCTGGGAATGGGAGCTAGCGTCGACTGCTGATGAGAATGAAGGAATTTTTTGGAGTGATGGAAGTATTCTAAAACTGCGTTGTGATGTTGGTTGCAAAATTGACTGTAAATTCACTAAGATTCATTGAATTGTACACTCAAATTAGGTGAATTTTTTGGCATAGAAACTTTACCTCCATAAAACTGTTAAAAAAAGATAAAAGCATAAATGGAAGTATAAGAAGTAGGATCGATATTGAAATAAAGGCTCACTTTTGGAAGTTGGTTTAAGGATTTTATACATGTTTTGTAGATTTTATTTTTGTTGTTCATTTCTGGCTCAGGAGACCCCATGTGTTAGAGGGTAGAACTGCTCCACAGGGTTTTTCTGGCTGTAATCTTTACAGAAGCAATTTGCCAGGCCTGTTTCTTCTGTGGCGCCGCTGGGTGGGTTCACACCGCAGACCTTTAGGTTACCAGCCAAGCGCAAACTGTTAGTGCCACTTAGAGACCTTGATTTTGTACGTTTTTTTTCGTTTAGGCAAATTTATAGATGCTTATGTGTAACCACATATTTCTGGGTTTAGTTATAAGAATGAAGTATTGAAAGGAATGTTGACAGAGTACCCTCAAAGGAAATGTTGAAGGGGAAATATACCTCCTTTAGCTATTGAGAAGGAATATATATATATATATATATGCCTTTTTTGAAGTGTTAACATTGAATTGGAACCTCTAGATGAAATACAAAGAGGCACATATTTGGCTCAAGGAATGATGACCTCATTTACAGTGAGAATATTTAGCTGAGTGATTTGTGAAGTATTGAGTTTGCGATTGATGGTGTGTAAAGAGATGCTTAGGGGACATTTTGATTTGAGTGCTGCAGTGGATAGCATTAGATACCTTCTAAATTCTCTTCTAATGGTAATTCCTCACAAGCCAAGGTTAAAGCTGCGGCAGCTCCAGAATGTGAGATATCGATCAGGTATATATGTGAGTTCTGGATTTTTTTTTAATCTCCAAATCTATAAAGGACCCTAAAGTAAAATTGAGAAGTTCTATGATTTCAGTATTGGCCTTCCTCATTTTATTCTCCTTTTTATGCCTCCTGTCACTCATCCATTCTTTCTCTTTGGATACCCAATACCTTATTGTTTTTTATCCCTCGCCAAAACACATGGGATGGGGAAGGAGCTGACTATGTGCCGCGTTGAGTGTTGAGTTCTGAGTGATTTACCACTCTGAGCTAGGTGGTGGCACCCTCATTTTATGGGTTAAACAGATGGAGCCTCCCAGTTTTTGTGTAACTGTTTAAGGTCGCATAGCTTGAGAGTGCTGGATTTGAACCCACATCTATTCTGCTTCAACACCTATTGTTCATTCGCCCATGACAATCATGCTATTTTAAGTAATCTCATTTCCTTTGACTGAAATTCATTCACACTGCCTGTTACAGGCCATTTGCCCTTTATTTCTGTTTCTAAAATGAAAAACTCTTCCTGTTAAAGGAACCACAGATATCAGCCAACAGAGGAGAGAGAAAATGAGAAGTATAAGTGAGCTTCTGTCCCATGGTTTTGACCTCATACTATGCTTTAGAATTATCTTCAATATTTATTCTGATATGTGTGTATGTTCTAAGATAATTTTGGGAGAAAAGGTTAGCAGTTTATCTTTCCCTACCTCATATGACTTCCCTATTCCCCCAGGGATTGTGAGGTCTGGAAAGCAGCTGTTGGAAGCCTGTTTCCTGGGACCTGTTCAGCATAGAGGATAGGAGAGCTTTTTGGACACAGCTGTTTCTTGTAGCTGCAGCCCAGAGACCTGGAGCTTGCTTGCTTCAGCATAAATCCTGAAGATAAGCCCCCAGTCTCCTTGTCCTGGGAACCCTCCCTTCCCATCCATCTGTCACAGATACCTAAACACCTTTCCCTTATGCTAGCCGCCCGTCCCGTGTTGACCTCCCACTCTGTACTGTCCATTTCTTTTGGTCTCAGTCATGGATTGTTTAGATCGCAGGACATCTGACTTCATGTGGGGAGCAGTGAGCAGCTGGACTTGCTGGAGCGCCGCTTAGCCAGGGCTTCAGGCCTCAGACGGGTTCAGCTGTGGAGTATGGTCCTCAGGCCAGAGACGTGGGTGGAAGAGCAAGTGAACTACATTGAGGTGTGAAGGGAAAAAATTGAGGTTAATGTCCTGAGATGCATGTGAGTACCAGTCTTAATTTAGCAGAAAGATCACTTCATGATTTCGTGGTAGAGAAAGTTCCAGTCAGGGCTATTAATTGTGAAATTAGGCTATTTATTGGTTCATTCATTTATTTTATTTATTGGACCAAGTTAGCAACCCCCTGCTGTGTATTAGACACTGTACCTGCGGCTTCTTCCCTGAAGGAGTTCAGTCTGGTAGGAGGTGTATACATACACATTTTCATGTAGTGTGTTAAGTGCTCTGATGGAGGAGTGTTCACAGGAGTAGCTAACCCACTATCAGCAAGAACCTCGGGGAAGGTCTTCCTGGAGGATGTGATGTATGAATTTGATACAAGAACATTAACTGAAGAGGTAGTAGTATGGGAGGACTTTACTGACACAGTAAGCAGCACAGACAAAGTCATATAGGCGTGAAAGAGCATCTTGTGGAAGTACGAGCAATAGCTTAACATGTAGCACAAATATAGGGAGTGATTGTGTGTATGCGTGTGTGCGTGTGTTTCCAGGGAAGTCTGGGTGGGAGTAGAAACAGAAGGGGTGAGAATGGGGGCTTGGGTGTATATAGCAAACCTGTTGCCCTGAGGTTCTAGAAGAGGAAGGGGACTAGAAATGTGTTACAGACATACCTGCTTGGAATGAGGAAGGCGTTTTCCCTAGAGAAGGTAACAACATGGCTGGGTTCCGTGGCTGAATGTGCTGCGTCCTCAATAAGCTTTTGTGGAGTAGCGTGGGAACCTAAGCACTGTTCATGTATTCCATTTGTTTTTAGTTTTTCTATGAGAAAGTTTTGTTTAGAGTTCCAGGAAACATTCTTAGACTTTTGGAACACAGCATAAGGGAACTACTATTATTTAAATATGAACAGCAGAAATGTGGGTTCAAATGGGAAGGATGGAAAAGCCTGTTAACCTTGAGAAGTTAAGCTGAAATGTTTTCTTTATAACTTGGCATGTAATTTTCAGCAAAATGAGTGACTAAAGAAAAAATGTAAAAGATGTAATTGTATACAGTAAAATTGTATGTGTAATGGGTTGCCAAGTATGTATGGGATTATATTTGAAGAGCTGTAGAGAAATGTTTTTGAACCTATCATCATATGGTTCGGCTGCCCACCAATTTCAACAAATATTTGTTGTGTGCTACAGTATTTCCAAGGCACCCTGGTCTAGCAGTGGTTAAAGTGCTCGGCTGCTAACTGAAAAGTCGGTGGTTCCAACCCACCAAGAACTCTGTGGGAGAGAAGACCTGGCAATTTGCTCCCTTAAAGATTTACAGCCTAGGCAACCCTATGGGCCCACTGTCCTACAGGGTTGCTATGAGTTGGAATCAGCTTGACCAGCTCTACCACCAACAACAAAAAATAGCAACAGTATGTCCAGAACTCAAAGACAGTGGAGATGTGGTCCTTACTCTCTAAAATGCACAGCTGACTTGGAATATTAAGATAGTCATTCATGCAACGTGTATTTAAGAATCCTGAGAGCTGGGATCCAGGGAAGAATGAAGAAGACATAATCTGTCTTCTTATGAAGCTTACAGTCAAACTGCTGATCACCATGTGGTTACTGTTATAAAAGAAGGGTGTATTAAGGGCTGAAGAAGCATAAAGGAGGGAGCTACCAACTCGGAAGGTAGTAAAACTCAGACTATATATATCTGCCACTTACAGTATATTCAGTTTAATGAAATAGTCAACAGCAGAATACAGATATTTGTTGGTATTAAGGAGAATTATGCTAAGGTATATTTTAAAATTTGAGGAAATATTAAAAAATATTTTCCTTCGAGGCCTTCTTTATTGATGGTAGAATTATACAGCAGGCTACGACACTAGAAAAGTTTGAATTCACACTCAGCTTCCATGGGGTGGCCTCAGTGATTGATTGGATGGCACTATTTGGAGTCAGATATATGTGTCTGAATTCTCCCTCTGCTAATTTTTCATTAGCTCTGGGGCCTTGGCCAAGTAATGTTACTTATCTGAGCCTAAACTGGATTATATCAACAGCTCAGCAGAGGAGCATGGCACCTACCTGCTCCGTATTGTGGGTGGGCAAGGTGAGCTTTTGTTTGATAAAAGGTTCTGCTCTAAAAAGAGGTGTGTTCAGACTTCTGGCTGAAATGCTTTTTAGGGTCATTCTTAGTTAACAAAGTACTGTGCTGCGTTTGTTGTTTTCCTCCTGATGATGTCATGTCAAAGTTTGTTAGAAGTACTCATACCAGTCGCCATCCAGTTGATCCTGACTCACGTAGACCTTGTGTGTGTCAGAGCAAAACCGCACCCCGCAGAGTTTTCAGTGGCTGATTTTTCTGAGGTAGACCACCGGGCCTTTCTTCCAAGGCGCCTCTGAATACCTCGAACCTCCAACCTTTTGGTTAGCACTCGAGCGCATTAACTCATTCTGTAGTATTAATTATGTGTGCTGTAATTCATTTTTTCTTCTCCCCAAAATATAACTCAGCAGGGATATCTCTTGTTTTTTCTTATCCCACTATTGATTATATAGATGATAGAAGCTTAATAAGTGAAGTAATCTGTTCTCTTGAATGAGTATTTATGGGTGCTTGGTTTTGATTTTTTTTTCTACTTGTTTTTGGTTGGATGTTGGTTTCTAGTTTTTATATAAGAGATTTTTGAACGGATTATATTCATTCATGTTATTGGCCTTTAAATTTAAAGAGCAGCTGCTTTTGTTGAGTACCTAGCTAACTCGATGACTGGAATGTTGAGTGCAATGCCTGATGGGTTGATTTGCAGGGCTCTGTTAGTGTTCCTGGAAACCCTGGTAGCGTAATGGTTAAGAGCTTGGCTGCTAACCAAAAGGTCAGCAGTTCGAATCCACCGGGTGCTCCTTGGAAACCCTACGGGGCAGTTCTACTCTGTCCTGTAGGGTTGTTCTGAGTCAGAATCAACTGGTTGGCAGTGGGTTTAGTTTTTCGGTTTGTGTTTCCAAGCTCCTCCTCCTTGTTTTCCCCCACCTGAAGCTCTCTATAGAGCACCAGATGTGGTGATTGGTGAAGGGGGTTCGGGTTAGGAAAGAAAGAGGCAGTTTTAGTTTACATGAATTTTATTTTAACCCGCCATGACCCTGAAGATCAGATAGTACAGGTTTGCATTTTCATCTGTCATCTGCTAAAACTAATGAGGCTCCTGCAATGTGCTCTGTAGATTAAGATGTTACGAACTGCTTTAACTCTACTAGGAATGAATAAGGCTCTTACAAATGCTCTCTGGCAGGCAGAAGCCTCAAGTCACTTGAAAATTTGTCCTCATTAAGTTAATTGCAATGGTTAGTGAGTCGGCATCGACTTGACGGCAGTGGGCAGTGGCTCAGCAGTAACTCTGTGGGGAAGTGGTAACTTCCCTGAGGATAATCCCATAATCCCATGAGAGAGAAGAAAATGTGGCAGGAAGGAAGCTGGACTCTCAGATTTTTTTTCTTTTGCACTGTCTGTGGACGCATAGTTGAAAGCCTTTCAGTGCTTTGGAATAAAGATATAAGACGCTTTTGGTATTGTGCTATCCAAAGCAAAAAGTTGGATTTTATTGGAAAACCATGAGCAATTCTATAATTCATTTTTTGTATTGTCCTTGTAACAGTGTTCCAGTAATCACTGTGTATCATCATATTAAGTACTTCAGACACATTATCACTTAATACTAGCATTAACCCTTCTTGAGGTAGGTATGGCATACCCACTTTACAGACAGAAAGAGGTTAGTAAGCAGTAGATCTGGAATTTGAACTAGGTGTGTCTCATTTCACGCAGGGCCCAAACTTTTTACCATCACACTGTATTACTTATAAGTATTACTTTTAAGCATTATGATTATGAGAATATGTCATTAAAAAAAAAACTTAAATAGATTGAGCGGAGGTAATAATTCGAGAAGCTTGGCTACATGAAGAACACAGCATCAGGATTGGAGGAAGACTATTAACTTGAAATATGCAGATGATACAACCTTGCTTGTCGAAGGTGAAGATGACTTTATGTACTTACTGATGAAAGTAAAAGACTTCAGTTTTCAGTATGGATTGCACCTGAACATAAAGAAAATGAAAATCTTTACAACTGAACTGATAAACAACATTGTGATAAATGGCAAAATTAAAGTTATCAAGGATTTCATTCTTCTTGAATCAACAGTCAGTGCCTGTGGAAACAGCAGTCAGGAAATCAAATGATGGTGTTACATTGGCAAGTCTGCTGTAAAAGACCTCTTTAAAGTGTTTAAAAGCAAAGATGTCACTTTGATGACTACAGTGTGCTTGAACCAAGCTGCGATATTTTTAATCACTTCATATGCATATGAAAGCTAGACAGTGAAAAAGGAAGACGGAGGAAGAATTGACACATTCAGACTGTGGTGTTGGTGAAGAATATGGACTGCCAGAAGAATGAACAGATCTGTCTTGGAGCAAGTACAGCCAGAATGCTCCTTAAAAGCAAGGATGGTGAGACTTTGTCTCACTTACTTTGGACTCATCAGGAGGGACCAATCTCTGGAGAAGGACATCATGTTTGGTAAAGTAGAGGGTCAGTGAAAAGAGGGAGACCCACAATGAGATGAATTGACACAGTGGCTGCAGCAGTGGGCTCAAGCATAGCAATGATTGTGAGGATGGTGTAGGACGGGTCAGTGTTTCGTTCTGTTACACATGGGGTTTCTATGGGTTGGAGCTGACCCAGTGGCACCTAACAACAACCGTGGGAGCCAGCAGGGTCCCTGAACAAAGGCAGGAGTTTGTTGGTTTTTCTTCCTTAGAGCAAATATACAGATGTCTTTACCCAGAAGTGGGATGTTGCCATATCATGCTTTGGCTCTAAGGTTTTTAAATACTCTCAGTTCCCATAGGAAGGAAAACCTGCCCCTTGGTAGATAATAGGAGGTCGAGGTTCCACTGGATTTTGGAAAAATCTTTAGAACATAGCATTATTCCCTCAGATCATGTGCTCAGGAAGAGGTGTGATTGCAGCAGATTACCTCTTTTGGAAGTATATGAATTCTAAATCTTATTTCAGGATGTAACCTGAATCTCAGAGAGATTTTAGTCCTTCAGCAAATAAGTGAAGCAGTTCTTTTTCTTGGATCAAGGACTTTATATGAAGTAAGGGAATTACATCAATATCCCAGAACGAAACCCGTGGCTGTTGAGTGGATTCTGGCTCATAGCAACCTTACAGGGTAGAGTAGAACTGCCTCCTAGGGTTTCCAGGGCTATAATCTTTACGGCAGCAGACCGCCACATCTTTCTGCCATGGAGCGGCTGATGGGTTCGAACGAGAGACCTTTCGATTAGCAGCCGGATGCTTAACTGCTGTGCCACAGGGCTCCTCTTGCATTAATATAGGAATGCTAATAAGACTAGCTCACATCCCTTGGTAAATAAAGGCGTTACTTCTGGTGTTGCTGTTATATCTGATTGTTAGAGTAAAAAAAATTTGTGCAGATTACTCATTTAATGGGGCTCTCCCAGGTCCAAAACCAAACCCAACCCATTGCTGTCAAATCAATTCTGACTCATAGTGACCCTATAGTACAGAGTAGAACTACCCCACAGGGTTTCCAAGGAGCTCCTGGTGTATTTGAACTGCCAACCTTTTAGTTAGCAGCCGAACTCTCAACCACCACGTCACCAGGGTTTCCTCTGCTAGGTCAAGACTGTGTAAAATGTTAGTTTGATAGCTAGTACTACAGATAAATAAGTTAAAAAACAAAAGGGAGTTTTGAAGATATCTAATTAAATGATATGTTTTTCTGGCCTTGAAAGTAGTAATTCATACATTATTTTAAAATACCAGGTAGTTGTGGTAATTAAAAATAAGAATACTGAAGGAAGAAAGCGACAGAAGCTGGTTGAATGGACATGGGAAATACACGGTGGAAAGGAGGAGTGTGCTGTGACCTTATAGGGAGAGCAACTAGGGTCACATAACAATGTGTGTATAAATTTTTGTATGAGGAACTAACTTGAACTGTAAACTTTCACTTCAAGCACAATAAAATAAATAAAAATAAGAATACTACTCATTGGTAAAATACGAGGACTTATCTTTTGGCTTAGGTGCTTCTAGAAACTAATCTTACTTTTACAAGATCTTAGTCCTTTCCAGATACTGAAAGAAAAATTCAGAGTCTGAATAACCAACTGTTAGAATGATGAAAAAAATAATTTAAGTTTTTTGTTATAACACATTGCTGTTTGCATAAAAGAAAAAGTCCTTGTTGAAAGTATGTGCAATGAAAAGCACGAGTGACTGGACTACTTCTTTGACTTTTGGGTAAAAAAATGAGAAGATTGTTTTGGAAAATTACCAGTTGGCCAAGAGTTGACTCCAACTCGTGGCAACCCCACGTGTGTCAGAGTAGCGTGGTGCTGCATAGGGTTTCCAGTGGCTGACTTTTCAGGTACAGATTGCCAGGCCTTTCTTTTGAGGCACCTCTGGACAGCGTTGAACCTTCAGCCTTTCAGTTAGCAGCTGTGATGGCTCTGGACAGCGTTGAACCTTCAGCCTTTCAGTTAGCAGCTGTGATGGCTAAGAGTGTATATCAACATGGCTGGGCCATGATTCTCCGTGTTTATATGTGATCACTCCCATGATGGGGTCTTCTGTGAGTACCCAGTCAGTTGAAAGGGAGTTTCTTTGGGCGTGTGGCCTGCGTCTGAATATAAGCAGACGTTCTGGCTTTTTGCTTGCTCTGGATCCTGCAGCTGGCACCTGTTTGCCTGACCTCCGGTTCTTGGAGCTTGAGCTAGCAGCTTACCTTCTGAACTTGGAATTCGTCCATTTTCACAGCCTGTTAACAAGAGCCCTGCTCTCCAATCTGCTGATCTTGAGGTTTACCAGCCCCTGCAACTATGGGAATCAGAAGAAGCCTTTATCCTGAGCCACAGACTTGGGACTTTCCCTCCTCTACAACCGCAGGAGCCATTTCCTTGATATAAATCTCTGTCTCCATATATATTTATATGCTTTATCAGTTTAGCTTCTCTAGAGAACCCAGCCTAAGACAGCAGCTGAACTAGTTAACCCTGGCACCACCCGGGAACTCCTTTGGAAAATTCGGGACCGCTGATCGATGAGCTCTACCTGTGGTGTGTTATTATAGTAAGCATATAGGCCTCACATGTGCAAGTTTTGTCTTCATTGTGTTAGAAACAGTATGATATAATATAAACAGTCTTTGAACTTTGTAATTTGAATGATGGAGTGACTTCTTTATTCCAGTCACTTTGTTGAGTGCTTTTTACAAATATCCCATTTACCTGTCACACAGTCTTGGGTGGGAGGTATCACATACTTGTGCAGGTGAAGAAACTGAGGTTCCAAAGATTAAGTACTTGAACAAGGTCACAAAACCAGTAACTGGCAGCTCTAGAAGTCTGAAATTCACCCATGTTGCTGGGGGGTATTTGGTCATTCATTTACTGAGATTCTTTTAAAGATTTTTTTTTTTTAATTGGAGAAACAGAGAGACTGTCACTTGCTTACCAGATAGCATCAAAATCATCGTTTAGTTTTTGAAAGAACAAATCACTACTGAGATGTTTTATTGTGATTGACTTTTTCTTAATCGTCTTCATTAAAAATGCAGTCTTGGGTGTCTTTAAAAAGGTTTTAACCTATAAATAAATATCTGTATAATAGTGTTTTTAATCTCTAAACCTTTCCCTTTATTCAGAGTTCATACTCTTAAGTGCTATCTTGAAGGTAATGTCTTGTAGAGTACATAATAGACTTTAAAACATGTCAATTGACTACAAATATAATTTTGGAATACTTTTAGATAAATTAACTTTGTGTAGGGAAAAAATAGTGACTTCCTTCTACTTGCTTTCCTGTTGCAAGCTTATTACAACTTATTTAGAACAGTTACGGAAAGAGACAAAAGATAATAGAAGAAATCTCTAAAGACCTGAAAAGTTGTCAGGCGTTTTGATGAAAGTTCCCTCGTGGTACAGTGGTTAAGAGCTACGGTTGCTAACCGAAAGGTCAGCAGTTCAAAACCACCAGCCACTCCTTAGAAACCCTTTGGGGCAGTTGTACTCTGTCCTGTAGGGTTGCTATGAGTTGCAACCGACTCAGTGGCAGTGAGTTTGGTTTTTGGTTATATTGGAGTAAATGAGCCTGGACATCTGTTTCTCAAAGTGGAAATTAAGCTTTTGCTTAGATTTAAGGAAGCCACAGAAAGGAATTGAGATTGCTAGCTTTTCCTGGCCTACAAATTAACCCTGGGGGATTATAGAGTAATATACCTTAGTGTGGAAACCCTGGTGGTGTAGTGGTTAAGAGCTACGGCTGCTAACCAAAGTGTTGGCAGTTCAAATCCGCCAGGCGCTCCTTGGAAACTCTGTGGGGCAGTTCTACTCTGTCCTATAGGGTCGCTATGAGTCGGAATCAACTTGACAGCACTGGGTTTGGTTATACCTTAGTGTAAATGAGCCCTGGTTGCACAATGGTTAGGTGCTCGGCCACTAACTGAAAGGTCTGTGGTTTGAACTCACCAGACACTCCTTGGGAGAAAAGATCTGGTGATCTTCTCCCTTAAAGATGACAGCCTAGGAAACCCTATGGAACTAGAAGTTCTACTTTGTCCTAGAAGTTTGTTCTGAATTGGAATCCACTAGACTGCACACACCACCACCACCAACATACCTTAGTGTGACTTGGCTTAGGAAGAAGATAACAGTATCAGGATAGGTTGGGCACTATTTACCTTTAGAAATTGGTTTTTATTCTTAAATAGGACTCACATATTGTTTAAACATAGTTTCATTTCAAAAAGCAAGAGTGGTTAGAAAGCTATTATTTAATTAGTATGCAAAGCCTAAATCTTGTGTCAGCATCTTTCTTAGTAGAGCTTTAAAATGTTTAGAAAAAAAACAGGCTTAAAGCACTTTTTATAGCTACTTAAATTTTAAAGCATGAAATGCTAAAATATTGATCCTTAGAATTAATATTATTAAATATTCAGTTATAGGCATATTTAGTCGGGTAATTAATTTTTTCTCTAGTAAATTGGAGGGTGAGGGAGAGAATTGATTGGAAGTATTAAGCAAAGACAAAAAAGTCATTTTACGTTTCCTGGTTATTTAAAACGTCAAATGATCTTTTCAAAACCAGTTTCTGATTTCTCTGATTTTTGGCTCCCATGCCAATTGATTGAATTTGTGTTTGCATTTCATAAAAACCCATTCCACTGCAGTGGAGTCGATTCCGACTCATAGTGACGCTATAGGTCAGAGCAGAACTGCCCCCAGAGAGTTTCCCGGGAGTGGCTGGTGGGTTTAAACTGCCAACTTTTTGGTTAGCAGCCAAGCTCTTAAGCATTTCATCACCAGGGCATTTCATATAAGCGTCCTCATTTGTTTTATATTTGAGGTATTCCATGTGTTTTATATTTGAGGTATTCTTTTGTGCATCATCTCATATCCCTGTTTAGTCTCATTTCTCTCTTTTTTTTTTTCATTTGTCTCTTTACATACTTTAAAAAACCAGGCAGAAATTCACTGATAAAGTTACTGTTAGAGGCTGTTAGGTCAGTTCTGACTCATGGTGACATCACATACCACAGAATGCCTGGTCTTGTGCTGTGTCATCCTGATAATCACCAGTGTGTTCCGAGTCCGTCGTTGCAGCTGTTGTGCCAGTCCATTTAAAGCATGAAATGCTGAAATGTTGGGCCTTGGAATTAATATTGTTAAACTATTCAGTCGTAGGCATATGTAGTCTGGAAGTTAATTTTTTGTCTAGTAAATTGGAGAGGGGAGGGAGACTGTCTCATTAACCCTCTACTTCACCAAACTTGATGTCCTCCCCTAGTGATTGATCCCTTCTGGTGTTATATCCAGAGTAAGTGACTTGGACAGTATTCTGTTGTGATCCATTGGGTTTTCATCGGCTAAATTTTCAGAAGTAGCTCCCCAGGCCTTTCTTACTAGTCCGTCTTAGTCTGGAAGCTCTGCCTGTCATCCATGGGCGAACCTGCTCGTATTTGAAATACGGGTGGCATAACTTCTAGCATCTTACCAATACACAAGCCACCACAGTACAACAAACCGACAGATGGATACTGGCATTGATACAGAAGGTTCAGAAATCCCAGGAAGACACTGATACCTACCCCACTGAGATTAAGGGAAGAAGCCTAGCTAGGATGGATAGTCTTCAAAATGTGCTCCAAATTTTGCTCTGTTTTATTTTATACCCTCCTGAAAGTATCATTGGTGTTCACTGTTGACCCTAATTAGGGTTTATTTGGCCTTTTGGCAAACAATTGTAACTTCAGACACTTGGTGATTTTCCTAGTCTCTGGTTCCCTGTAGCAAAATCATGCCCTGTAATATCTTCTCCCTGTAGAACCCGTCTGACAGAAATTATGCACTGTTGTCTAGCCATCCTTCATTTTTTGGGAGCTCATGATTGTGTCTGTGTGTAAGTGATGCTGTGGGCAGGAGGCAGTTAGAAGCCAGCCACAGAGGAAGCACAGAGGGAGAATATCCAGTACCTCCATGGGCCTGGCCCGTGTTGGGCACTCAGTAAAATCTGTTGATGAATGACTGAAAGCATTTGTGTATGTGGGCCACGAAGAAATCAATTGTATGTGACAAACCTGCCTCGATCGGCTTTGGTGGATGACGTCTTAATTAGAAATAATAAAACATGATTTTTATTTCCTTCTCCCTCAGAAAAACAATGATTACAATTCTAAACACTTTGGATGGTGTGATATCATCAGTCTAATAGAGTCTTTTTCTTAAATTCTTATTTCACATGTGGTCTTCTGTCATCTCTTCTCACTTTCAATTTTCCCTAAAGAGGTTGAATTGAGGAATTGAAAGTAAAATCCAGCAAAAGGGAATGATAACAAAAGTTAAGAAATGAATAAGTGAAATCTCTAAAGGACAAGAGAAAGCTTTAATTGTTAATAAAGTTCTGTTAATAGCTAACACTTGTGAAGCATTAATTCTGTGTCAGATGGCGTTAAATGCTAAGTGCTCTCCCATTTGATCCTTAAACCTGCCCTGTGCTGTGGTACTGTTACCGCAGTTCTACAGTGGAGAAAGCTGAGGCTCAGAGAGCTCACGACCTTCTCAGGCTTACACACCTGATCCTCAGTAGGCTCAGAGTTTGTTGAAACCAGGCTTGTTCAATGCCAGAGCCCCAGGTATCCAGCCACTCAACTCAGCTCTTCCTCACCCTTACCAATATGTGGCTTTTCTATGGGAACTTTTCAGTGTTCCTCCCACCCAGTTTATTTCAGGGTTATTTTCCTTCACTGTTAATTAGTATGTATGCAAATAATATAAATTAATTTTAGTTTCAACACTGAGCTGGGAAGCTTCAAGCTTTTAATTCTAATTCTTGAGTTAGCTTCCTAATTTATCTAGGCTTCATTTGATGCCTACTCTCAGATATAAGAGCCATAAATAAATCAGTGATGCTTAACAGTTTTTCTTACCCCCAATACACCTAACATAACATATTTTTATTAGTGATAGTACTTTGTGTAGCAGTAATGCTCAGCTCTTTGGAGTAAAGGGCTATAGCAGAGTTTGGGGGGGATGTAGTCCCCAATTTACCATGGCATTCCATTCCGATGACTCCGTCCTAAGTCGGTTCTGAGATAAGTTGAATACCTCATTTTTTTTTAGTTTTCATTGTTTTTGCCTTTTATTATCAGTATCTTTATAAATATGATCTTTATTTGCTTTGGGGGTTGGAAACGTTACATATAAACTTACGGATATGATACATCAGCAAATTACAAATGGAACATTTTATGTAGTAAAATATATTACTAATGATAAAATGTTCAAAAAAAGAAAGGACTGTTGTAAGTGCAGTTGGTTGCAACTCAAATACGTCATAAGTTGGGGACTGCGTGTCTATTCCAACCTTTTACCTCTCCAGACAGACTGAAAGAAAAATTTTAAAAGGCACTGGACCTTTAAGGAGCCCGGGTGGCACAGTGGCTTAAGAGTTTGGCTGCTAATCAAAAGGTTGGCAGTTCGAATCCACCAGTCGCTCCTTGGAAACTCTATGGGCAGTTCTGCCCTGTCCTGCAGGGTTGCTATGAGTCAGAATCGACTTGATGGCAACAGGTAGACCTTAAAGTCCCCCTCTTGCTCCAAAATGTAAATAAATCGTCAGTGATTTCCTAAACCAAATATAAATTTATGAAATCTGTGTTCATTGCTCTTCACTTCTAGTACTTATTGGTAGCAAATAGTATTTTCAGTCCAATTTGGTATCTGATTTAATTTTTGGGTTTGCAAATATATCGCGTGAAAATTCTCCTACCTCTTAACTACTTCTTTTACATCACTACTCTTCCAATCTTGGGGCTTATCTAGATGTTCTATTCTTTGTCTTTCCAAATTGCTGTCAACTATCATCCTCTAGATTAGTAGGTTGTAGAGTATGGTTCAAGGACCACTGAGAATCCCTGAGGTCCACTTTGGGAGTGGTAAGGTCTTCATTGTAACACTGAGACATTGTTTGCCTCTTTCACTTTCATTCTTTCACAGGTACAGAGTGGAGCTTTTCAGGGCTGCACAATTATGGTATTGCGGTAAAAGCACGTTCCAGAATCCAGCTGTCTTCTGTTAAGTCAGACATTAAAGAGATTTACAGAAATGTAAAGCAGTGCCATTCTACTCACTAATTTTTTGGGGGGGAAATATATTTTTCATAAAAATATTTGTTAACATGTAATGAGTTTATTATCGAGATTTTTTTGTTTTAGGGAGATTTAGTGGGAGAATGATTATGTTAAAAGGCTTTATACACTTTTTTAAAAAAATTGGGGTGGATATATATGTAACAAAGCATTTGCCTTTGGAACATTTTTTACATGTACAATTCAGTGACACATTATTTTTAAATGCATTAATAAAAAATGTCTGAAAGTTCTTAGCTTAAATTTGTTTATCTGGGTTATGTTTGCTCAATAATTTTCAAGAGTATGAAAAGCCCTAAGGCCCCCAAAAATTGAAAATAGCTGCTCTAGAGTTCTTTCATGCCTTTTGGTACCTGACTTTGTGAGCTTGCCATCATTATTTTGGATAATTTTAAAGTTTGTATGGATGATGCATCCAACCCCTATCATGTAAGTAATTTGAGCTCCTCTTTACTGTCCTTTGTAATTGTACACTCTCAGCGTCTCCTCCTTTGTCTCGTGCCACTTCTGAAATTCTTACCTCCTGTATCCGTCCTAGACCACAACCTTCTATATTTGAGCTTTCTTACTCTCTTACACTGGATCCATCCAAGATTGGAAATTTGCCTGGTGGTGCAGTAGAATGACAAAAACACACGAGGATTAAGAATCTAGCAAGAATGCTAGAGGTGATGTTTCCATTTTTAACCTTTCCCAGTTAGTGTCTTTATAGTTAGTGTCTTCCTGAATTCACCTTCCTGTTGATGCATCTTCTTAACAACTCTTGCTTGTACTCTCAACTCCCTTGTCCGTTTGTCATTTCGTGCACCACCAGGCAAGTTTCCAATCTTGGATAGATACAGATCTCTGTTGAACTTCGGTAGCTGAGCGCAGGTATGGTATGCAAATGTGTGGTTTCTTATTTCACTTAGGTGTTCAGTTCTCTTGAAAATTACTTTAATTGGTGTTTTCTAGTTCCCTTTCCCATTCATTTCAAAGATAGTCTAAATCTTAACCACCTTCTTAAATCCATTCATATTATCTCCATCTTCTCATTGTAACAGACAGTATAAATTTATAATTAAAAGTTTTAAGATAAAGGTAAAGATAATTCTTGGAAAACAACCCTAAACACTTAAAGTAAGGAGTTAGTAACAGAAAGGGAGAAAAAGGAGGAGGGAAAATGACTATGGAAAGGAGAAGACATGAAGGGTATGCTTATGCCCTCTTCTGGTATCGTTGTCCATCTCAGCCAGATAATTGGAATAAATTCTTAGTTATTTATTCCTTTTCACCTTCCACATCTAGTCATCACTAAAAACTGCCTGCGTTTGTTTCCTGTTGGGTTGTTTTGCAAAAATTTAACATTTGTGAAACACTTAAAAAAGTGCCTGGCATATAATAAGCCCACCGTAAATAGTAATGATTATTATTGTTCCTATCAAGTCAGCCCCAAATCATGGTAACCCCATGCACAAAAGGATGGGTCCATTGTGATCCATAAGGTTTCCATTGATTGGTTTTTTGGAAGTAGAGCACCAGGCCCTTCTTGCTAGGCTGTCTTAGTCTGGAAGCTTCACTGAAACCTGTTCGGCTTCATAGCGGTATGCAAGCATCCACTGACAGATGGGTGTTGGCTGTGCTTGAGGTGCGTTGGTTGGGAGTTGAATCTGGGTCTCCCACATAGAAGGCAAGAATTCTACTGTGAAACCACCGCTGGTAATTATTTTAAGTTGCCAACAACTGGATTTTGACTCATGGCGACCCCATGTGTGTTAGAGTAGAATTGTGCTCCATAGGGTTTTCAGTGGCTGATTTTTTGGAAGTAGATCACCAGACCTTTCTTCTGAGGTGCCTCTGGGTGGACTTGAATCTCTAACCTTTCAGTTAGCATTAGCTATTATTATTTCCCTCCTGATACCACAAGTTCAGCTCTTCAGCTCCAGCACTTTTTCTTTCGTTCAGTGTCTTGTACCTCTCTCTTACATTTGTTTACCAGCTGGACTCTCTGTCCCTTGGTCTGTCCTGTGCTCTGCTGCCCAAATGATCTTTTTAAATATCTGACCATCGCTCTTCTGCTTAAAACTCTGTATTGGCTGCTTTTAGCTTACGAGCTAGTGAAGCCCTTTGTGATTTTGCCACATCCTCCCTTTCCACTCTCAATTTACAGCACTGACTCCTCAACTGAACCAGTCCCAACCATAATGAACCGTTTGTAGTTCACACAGACACACACTCTTCTGTTTGTAACTTGGTTCCTTTGTATTCACATGGAACTCTCCTCCCCACAACGTGAATTCCTACTGGTCTTTCAGAACCCTGTTTATATGTGACCTCTGATAGAAGGCCTTTTCCCTGTTCCTAGTAGAATTCATTACCTCCATCTTGTACAACTTTGTACTTAGTAATTCTGTTTTCCCATACTTTGAGAGCGTATTTGTTCAAAGTCAGTGTGACACTATGGTTAAGATTGGACTTGAGAACCACACTGCCTCGCTCACCTGCTTAGTAGCTTTGTCACATAGCCTCTTAATCCTCAGTTTCCTCATTTGTAAAATGAGAACAATAATATTACCTACCTCTTAGGGTTGTAATGAAGATTAAATGAGATAACATACTGTATTTCATTAAGTATAAGATGCTATTAATGGTAAGATGCACCATTTTATGTTCCACTTAAAAGGACTGTATGCCACCAATTCTTGACTTTAAAATCTTTAAAATGTGAAAATATATGTATATTAGATCCAGTGAAACAGAGTGTGTAAAGCCTGTGGAATGGTGCCTGGTAAGCACTGTGTATGTGGTCACCGTTGCACGTTTGCCTCCCATACTAGACTGTAAGCTTTAGAAGACAGGGACTCAGTCTCGTTCAGTTTTATATCCTGAGAACTTAGCCAGACAGTGTTAGATTATTGAGATACATATTGGAACACAGCTGAAATTGACTCTGCTCACGTGCTATCCATTTTCTCCTGCCACAGCCGGAGGGGAGATTGAAGTGCATGCGTCCCTTTTCTTTCAGGTCCCAGTTTCTAACAGGCCATTCCGTGCTTAACTTTTCCTCTAGCGGTGTCGTCAGTGTCTTCTTCCTAGTCCCACTTCTGGGATCTTTGTCATTGTGAGTCAGAATTTGGAATGTGAAAAACTACACTCCAGTCTTTCTTGCTGCCCTTGCTCATAAGAGTTTTACAGAATTAATTGGATCAGTGTTTTTTCTTTTTCTCCTTTGCGTGTACATTTTTTTTGCCCGGAAGTATAATGGAGGAAAGATGGGTGTTTTTGTTTTTTTTTTTTTTTGTGGGCTGGGGGAGGGAGACAAGGCACTGAGTGCAGCCACTGAGGAATAAAGAGTGACGGGTTGCTAATTTTCTGGTTGGTCAAGGCTCTTGATCTTCAAATTGGGGAACGGTAAGCATGATATGAAGGAGCCATGGTGGTGCATTGTTTAAGTGCCTACCTGTTAACTGAAAGATCTGCAATTTGAACCCACCAGTGGCTCCATAGGAAAAAAAGACCTGGCAATCTGCTCCTGTAAAGATTTCAACCTAGGAAGCGCTATGGGGCAGCTCTACTGGGTCCCTATAGGGTCACTATGAGTCGGAATCTACTCAGTGGTACACAGAGCAACAGTATCATGGCTCTAGTGGCAACTAGAATAGGCTGGAGTCTAGATGTGTTTTTATGGATAATTGTCTTTCTAAGCTGCTCCAAAACTCTGTCATTACATTGTTTGCCAGATATAGTTTTTAATGTTATTAAAAGCTTTAAATTTTTGTTGCTGTATATTTATTGAGATACTAGGAGAGGCTGAATTGGAGGCTGTTAAGCGAGTGAGTGATAAGGTTTTCACTGGCTAATGCTTTTCAGAAGTAGACTGCCGGGTCCTTCTTCCTAGTCTCTCTTAGCTTGGAAGCTCAGCTGAAACCTGTCCTCCATGGGTGACCCTGCTGGTATCTGAATACCGGTGGCATAGCTTCCAGCATCAGAGCAACACGCAAGCCCCCACAGTACGACAAACTAACAGAGAAAAGATTGAAGTTGTCAAGGATTTCATTTTACTTGGATCCACAATCAACAGCCACAGAAGCAGCAGTTAAGAAATCAAAAGACGCATTGCATTGGGTAAATCTGCTGCAAAGGACCTCTTCAAAGTGTTGAAGAGCAAAGATGTCACCCTGAAGACTAAGGTGCACCTGACCCAAGCCATGGTATTTTCAATCACATATATGCATGTGAAAGCTGGACAATGACTAAGGAAGACCAGAGAAGAATTGACGCCTTTGAATTGTGGTGTTGGTGAGGAATAAAAGAACGAACAAATCTGTCTTAGAAGAAGTACAGCCGGTATGCTCCTTAGAGGCAAGGATGGCGAGACTGTGTTTTACATATTTTGGACATGTTGTCAGGAGGGATCAGTCCCTGGAGAAGGACATCATACTTGGCAGAGTACAGGGTCAGCAGAAAAGAGGAAGACCCTCAACGAGGTGGATTGACACAGTGGCTGCAACAATGAGCTCAGGCACAACAACGATTGTAAGGATGGCTCAGGACTGGGCAGTGTTTTATTCTGTTGTCTGTAGGGTCGCTTTGAGTCAGAACTGACTCGACGGCACCTAACAACAACAACAAGCAAGTGATGTTTTGAACTAGAATTCAGAAATTTTAAATCTTGATGTAAACTATGATAGGCTTTGGCATTTTGAAAGATAAAATAATCTTAATTCTGACAGCCAAAACTAATTTTATTTGAGTATTTGAGTCAACCTTGGAAATTTTTTTGTAAAGAACAGTTAATTGAATGATTTCATCTATGTTACTGAGCTAGGTGTGGGAGCAAATATTGTATTTTTAAAGTAGTTGAATAATAGCTGAGTGGTTTAGTTCACTTCTGTCATCTGTAAGAAAAACACCGATAAAAGAATTGTATGACTTCATGTATCAGGGTCGCCATTTGTGTCTGGTATAGTAAATATAGCTAAGTTTCTTTCCTTGTTTACATGAATAGGACTTTGGATACTGGAACTTATTGAGAGCTTGTTATCATTTACCAGTTGCTTTATAGTCTCATGGACACTTGCTACTTATCAGTCCTTTAAATTCTAGTCATTGGAATGGGTGTGTATTGCCACCTCACTGTAATTTTGGGTTTCTCTGATGACTAATGATATCAAGCATCTTTTCATGTGTTTATTGGCTAATCGTGTATCTTCTTCTGGGATGTGTCTACTCAAATTTTCTATTTTTAATTGAAATTTTATTATTTTTATTGTTTTATTTATATTCTTTCTATATTCTAGATGTAACTTTCGTCATATTTCTGAATTATGAATATTTTCTCCTAGTCTGTGACTTGCCTTTTAATTTTCATAGCGGTGTCTTTTTAAGAGTAGAACTTCTAAATTTCAATTTAATCAATTTGTCAGGTTTTTGATTTTATACTTTAGAGCTTTTTTTGTATCCTTTCTAAGAAACCTTTGCCTACCTTAGTGTTACTAATATTTTTTCTCTTTTATTCTAGAAGAAGAAAACATCTGGAAAACTAAAAACTAGTTTTTAGTTTTAGTTTTTGTGTTTAGGTCAATGATCCATTTTAGATTAATTTTTGTGTGTGTTATGAGGTAGGGGTTCAGTTCATTTTTTTTTTTTTTCCTGAATGCGTAGCCATTCGTCCCAGCACTGTTTATTCTAAAGACTGCCTTTTTCCCAATTGAGTTGCCTCATCTTTTTTGTCAAAAATAAATCGACCATATTTATGTGTGACTTTATTTCTGGACCCTTTTTTTTTTTTTTTTTTTTAATTCATTGATCTGTGTGTCTCAGGGCCACATTAAGGCATGTGAGGGCCCTAAGCGCTGGTAATCTGTGGTGCCCCCTCCTCTGCTTACTCATGCATTTGAATGGAATGTGTGAATTATATGTGTGTGTGTATATACACATATGTGTGTGTGTGTGTGTGTGTGTCCTACCTATCCATGATGTAAATTCTTTTTAAATGTGGCTACAATATTAGTGGTTGAACACAAAAGTTAGCATATCCCATTTTAGCAGACTGAGATGAACTGGATTATAAAATTTTTAGTAGATGTGGAGTACTAAGATTTTTACTATATATTACATTTTCACAGAAAGAACGTTCCACATATCTACAACTAAGAAAACGAGCTAGCGAACTTAGTTGTTTCAACAGTCAGTGTAAAATTCTGTTGATCTCCCACAATGAAAAAATGACTTTCACCAATTTTTACTTAAACGGCTCGTACTTCAGTTTCAGTGCTTGTTTCATAATAAATGTTACAACTATAAATGAACAAATGAAAAGATGTCATAAAAGAAAATTTATCAAGTAAAATTTACATTCAAATCTAGACATTAACATAAAAATTTATTTATATCTGAAAATTAGTAAAAAAGATTTGATTTGGAGCGTGTAATTTTGTTCATCAAGTTGAGATAGTCAAAAGAAATAGTACTTATAAGGTAGTTGGAAATAATTTCATTCATTTGTCGTAGGATGTTTGTTGGTGGGTCCTTTGTAAATCTCCAGAAGTGTTTTTCTTCTTGAGATAATACTTAAAAACTTGCGCACTCACTTTTCGCCCTTTGATTCTGCGTCTTCACTGTTCAGTGGACCACTGCTGATACCCGACAGGGCGAGAGAGATCTCAGAGAGCATAGTACAAACACAAGGGTATGCTCAGTTTGAAGATATGTTTTGGTTTGCTTTATGCAAGACAGGACCAGACAGTCACGGGTCATGTGATTGTAGTGCCACTGGGGTATTCTTATGTGGTCAACAAAAAAGAACTAAATGTGAGGTTATACCCAATCGGTCTGAATGAAAAAGAAAATATAGTTGTTATCATATACAAAATTTACAAAATGTAAATTGTGCAATTGTTCAACTCGCATATTTAGAGATATGTACCTAATTAACGTAATAATAGCACCGCTCGATGAGCAAGATTGTTCAACTCCCATATTTAGAGATACGTACCTAATTAACGTAATAATAGCACCGCTTCTCGATGAGCAAGTTTGTTTTGCAAGTCGTAACAGTATCACTCAGTTTCTTAAAAGAAAGTCAGTGTGAATGGAAATGGAAAATAAAATACATTTGTATAATTTTTATTATCTGAATATTAATTTATTTCTTCGAGGAATTACTCAGTTTCCTTACATGTAAATATTCGGATAAAATATAAATGTAGTGTTCTGATAAACTCCCTTTGTTGCTTTTATGGAAGACAAATTTAGAAACACACTTGTTGCAAAACAGGAACTTACTTTGCACAATAAATAATGAATTTTGTGTCCTCTTAATATGCCTATTACCTCATTTATTAGCATATAAAGAGTAATACCAAGGACGGTGTCCCGCACAACAGATGATAAAAATGAAACTGACTTGATACATAAGTTAAAGCTTTTTGTGTTAGATAAATGTTAATATTTCTAGTATATTTTTTGGATGTTTGCTGTGTTGGTGTTATAGTAAATTATTACCCTTGTTCGTATTTTATTAAATGTGTGCTAGATTGTGTCTGTGTGTGTGCCAAACATATTTTAAAGTTAAATTTATAAATATTATTGTTTATAGAACTTAGGACATAACTCTGTAAATGGTATACAGTTAAAAAGTACTTGATTGAATTCATTGCAGTGGTCAACTTGTTCAAGTTCCCTTGCATTTGCGTGTCATCTGGGACTGGGATTCCCATTTGTTGTTTACCAGGATGTATGCAAGAACATACCCTTGTGTTTGTATCATGCCAAGAGCATCGCTGGCTCTCCTGGCGGGAGTTGTTGGATCAACTGACGTGGATATACAAGACGGTTCTCTCAAAACGGATCACATACCTGCTGTCTATTAATATAATCCATCCTTTCCCAGTAACTGCTCACATTGGATCCAGTTGCATATTGGGTGAATGTAGCAAGAGTTAGACTCTACTAGCCCACCCCCACCTCTTGTTTATTAGAAAGAAATAGTATACTCCCAAGAGACCTACCAAGATAAGGAGTTTCAGTTACACCGAAGGGGACCATAGGAGACAAAAGTCAACGAAAGTGTTGAAGTGGTAGGGGCCTCATATCTTAAACAACCTTGCATGTGGACGCCTTCATGACCCTGCTTGAACTTTATTTCCAGCCGAGACATTCTCATGCGCTGAAGCTGGTATCAGTTTCATTTAGTGCCCTGCCAGTTCCATTCTACTGCGGCATTCGACTTTGTGTCCCGTCTGCTTGGCATCTATGATCTTTGTGTGGACAACTGGTACCCCTGTTGTGTTGATGTCCTTAGCACATGCTTACCTTGCTTATTGGCTAATATGTGCCTAATGTGTCTAACCATATGCTAGTACCATGGTCTTGATCAGTGAAGCATTATACTTCAGTATAACGCATTATACTTCGTCTTGAAATCAGGTGGTGTAAGTCCTCTGTCTTTATTCTTTTCTTTCACGGTTTTTTGACTAATCTGTAGTCTTTGAATTTCTGTAATTTTTGAAACAACTTAAGACTATAAAATACTATAAAACGAAGTATATTAATAAACAGTGTCATGGAAAATACAGTCAGAAGGGGAAGGCAAAATAAGGATATAAAGCTAAGTTAGTATTCAGACATGCAGGCCTGTCTTCAAGTTGGGCTACAACCAAAGCTATCTAATCTAGAGAAGCTTGGAGAGTGAACAATTTAATTTGATTTCAGCACATTAAAACAAATACCCATTTATCTTTATTCCCATCAGGATTTTGATCCTTTTGGTGATGTTACCTGTTTTCCTTCTTGTCTAGGAAGAATACTTTTTTAGTTCTCCTTTATAGTTCATTAATTCCTATAGTCCCTGGGCACTTCATTTTTCACTGAACAATTTCTAATCTGTATCTAATACCTAAATGAATAGGTATTTTAGATGTGATTTTACTTTTTGAAATGAGGCAGTGATTCAACATTTATATTTTAATGAGTAAAAAAATGTTCTATTCTGGAACTCTTCAGATGCTCTTGATTTAATTTTTATATTTAATAACAATTCTATCAGGATGCTTAAGGCTGCAAACAGCAGAAACTCCAACTCATAGTGATTTAATGGTGTAGACAGCATAGAAATTGTTACTGCTCAAACCAAGAAGTCATGAGGCAAGGCAACTAATGTTGGTTAATTCAGCAGCTCGGTCCTGATGAGGGCATCAAAAACCCAAGTTCTCATTAACTTTCCACTTCCTGCGTGGTCACTTTGTTTTCAGGCCAGCTCTTCTTATAAATCAAGATGGCTGCTGCACTGACTGACGCAAGAATAGCATTTGTGACACTGTATGAATGAGAAAAGCCTTTCCAGAAGCTCTCTGTCATGTTTCATTGACATAAACCAGTGAGTTGCAAGGAGGATGAGATCACAGTGATTGATTTAGAATAATCATTATATATCCCTTAGCTGGGAATAGAATCACCTTCCGGAATAGCTGGACAACTAAACAAGATTGAGGTTTTTTAACAAGGAAGAAGGCAGTAGATACAGAGGAGACAATCACCTGTGTCTGCCACAATATTTCATCATAACGGCTACTGCACATCCACTGTGTTTGAAGCAATATACAGAGCATCTGACATACATTATCTCTGTTAATCCTGATGAACATCCTATGAGGATAGGTGATGTCTACAGTTTGTAAGTTAGAGAACTGGGATCAGAAGTTAAGTAAGTCTTAAAGATCACACAGGTAAAAATAATAAAAAGTGATAGGGCCATTACCTAAATCTAGATTAGGTCTGTGTAGATTTTACTTGCATGTATATTATTCCATTTGACAACATTCAATGAAACTCATTGACCATAGCACTTACGATGATATAGGGCACATACTGGCTTGTCTGTCTGTTTTCCTCTCCTGATGTATGAACTCAAAAAATTGAAGGTTGCCATTACATAATGGGGGCATCTCCCTTCCTTGTAGTCTAACTCAAAATAGAAAATAACAACAAAAATTTGATGGGCATTTGTGTTAGTTAGGTATGCGTTCAGTTGCAGATTACAGAAAAAGAAAAACAAAGACAAATCACCACCCAGGATTCTTTATGGAGTTAGGTAGTCCACAGCCAGTGTAGCAGCTTAGCAATGTCATTGAAGAACCGTGTTTCTTCCCTTGTTCTGCTTTCCCGTCCTTAACCTGATGGCTCGTTACCTCTTAGTTCTAAGACTTTTCCTGCAACAGCCATCAGATTCATATTCTAGGCAGAAAGAATAGCAAAAGGGTGAAAAGCCATACCAGCTGTTTCTATTTCCCCTTTTTCAGGAAAACTGTTTAGTGTTGTGCGACTGAGATATAGTGAATAAAGGCAGTAATTCAATGCGTTTAGCATTGAAGGTGGCATAAAATTCAGCTCAACTGAAGCAGATGCTAGTAAAGAGTTTTTATAATTTATTAAAGAAAGTTAATTGTGGAGTAGATCTAGTAATATTTAATTTCCGAACTATATTATATAGATAATAAGTTACTTTAACATGTACTCTTCAACTAAATGAATTGTGTATTAATTTCCACTAATCTCGCTGATTATTGTTTTCCAGATATTGTTTTGTGTTTGCTTTGGGATACCTCACAGTTTGCCAAATTACTAGAGTCTATATCTTTGATTATGGACAATATTCTGCTGATTTTTCGGGGTAAGTTAAAACTTGATTCAGTAACCTGTTTTATTTATGCCAACATGGTGATTAAAGGATGAAATATGGTTGCATTTAATTGTTAAAATGAAAACTGTTACTAAACATTTTCGTTGACTATTCATTTATAAATTTAGAATTTTTCTTCTTATAAAGTGGTCTTTTGTAGTGCTATACAAGTCACAAAAAATAGCCCATCCTTTTAAATGTACTTATATAAAATTTCTAAATATCTAGCAATTAAATTTTTCTATCACATGGTGATATTAAAAGCATTTTCTAATTCTGACAGGAATTTCTGCAATCATTTATAACTATTAAAAATCAGCCCCTCCCTCCCTCCCTTGAGTCTGCATTCTTGCTGCCCATTATTTGTTCTCCTGACCCCTTTAGGCGCAGTCATTCACCAGTTTCTACATAAGCTCTGATAACTTGTTTTTGCTTCTTAGCACCCCGTAGGGCCTTCTGTGCATCGAAGGTCCTGGACTGGCTTTGTCAGTCTCAGTGTGCTAGAGAAAACATTTCAGCATGTATTTTACTTTTGTGCATTTCACTTCTGTGAAATGTTTTACATTCTTACATCAATATTGATATGAGTAGTATAAATAACTTCTGGCTTTAGTTCCTTTGGAAAAGATTTATTTCCTCCCTGGTGCTGGATAGGTCTCTTTGTCCTAAAACAGAACTGATTAAATGCCTTGTATAAGATATAAGCAACACAAGCCCTTATGAACTAATTGCTCACCATCTTTCTAAAGGGACACCTGGTAGCCTCAGTACCAGCTAGGGAAGTTGAAGGTAAACCTCTATTCTTTGTGTCAAGCCTGGATAGCTTTCCCTATTAAGAACTGCTTTTAAGCCAGCCTTGAGTAATCTGGACAGAATAAATAATGGCTAGTGAATCCAATCTGAGGATAAGTAAATTTAAAAAAAAGTTCAACCACAGAAATGGACCAAAGTTTTATGAGCTCAGAGAAGAATCACTCCTATGAAACAGGGACTTTAGAAGATGAAATTTTTTTTATCCCTAATGAGATTAGAGTAGATTTTATTTTACCTAACAGATTTAGAAGAGAAAAAGGCTTGCATGAAAGGAGATTGCATTGCAAAACAAAAACAAAGAATCACAGATTAAATCACAAAAACTAGTTAATTAAATTGGTAACATATAGGGTAGACTTGAGAAATACCCCTAGAATACAGAAAGGAAGAGTGGATGCTGGTGATCAGGTTCATGAGTAATAGGTATTCTTGAAGAAAATAAGCTAATAAGCAGAATCAGTAGATACATTGGGCTGCCATGAAAATATTAGTAAGTTTGAAGTAGTCCAGGCCACATAGTGCGATCATGGTGTATGAAATCAGAGATCAGTTGTGTAAGTTTAAAAGAACCACAATCATTTAGAAAATTTAATCTTCCTGAGAATAACGACCATATTAGTCTAATTCATCACCGTATCTTTAATGCTTAGCACATATTAAAAAAAAAAATTTTTTTTTAAATAAATGTACGTATTAAATCAATAATAATACTTTAGTAAAGATGAAAGTCATCGTTTATCATGATATTGCAATGAGCAACATCATGATAAACAGAGAAAAGATTGAAGTTGTCAAGGATTTCATTTTACTTGGATCCACAATCAACAGCCATGGAAGCAGCAGTCAGGAAATCAAAAGACGCATTGCATTGGGTAAATCTGCTGCAAAGGACCTCTTTAAAGTGTTGAAGAACAAAGATGTCACCTTGAAGACTAAGGTGCGCCTGACCCAAGCCATGGTATTTTCAATCGCATCATATGCACGTGAAAGCTGGACAATGAATAAGGAAGACTGAAGAAGAATTGACGCCTTTGAATTGTGGTGTTGGTGAAGAATATTGAATATATCATGGACTGCCAAAAGAACGAACAAATCTGTCCTAGAAGAAGTACAACTAGTACGCTCCTTAGAAGCAAGGATGGTGAGACCGCATCTTACCTGCTTTGGACATGTTGTAGGAGGGATCAGTCCCTGGAGAAGGACATCATGCTTGGCAGAGTATAGGGTCAGTGGAAAAGAGGAAGACCATCAATGAGGTGGATTGACACAGTGGCTGCAACAATGAGCTCAAGCATAACAACGATTGTAAGGATGGCTCAGGACCAGGCAGTGTTTCGTTCTGTTGTCCATAGGGTCGCTATGAGTCAGAGCTGACTCGATGGCACCTAACAACAACAAAGATGAAAGTGAAAAATACAGTGAGAAAAATAGCAGCAGCACTATGTAGAAAAACCTGAGGAATGTGGGCAAAGCTGTACTGAGAGATAATTCGTGTTCGAATAATTACATTGTAATAAATTAAGCATTTAATATGAAATACATAGAAACAAAAAGGTCACTCTTGACTAATTTATGAATGTTGATAACAAAAATGTTAATGTTAGCAACTAAACATTAATAATACTGTAAAATCATAATTTTCAAACTGACTTTTGGAGTCCTAGAATTCTTCAGGCAGGTGCCAGAGGAACTAAGCAGGTGAGACTTGGGGTTCTTCAATCTTGCTTCAACTGTGTCTGCTCTGTGTTTCTCTGATTTACATTTTGACTTTCCACATAATGTTTCATTAAAAAATTATTGTGCTGGTTTTTTTTAAACCACCAGATTTAAGAAAGTAGTTTGATGATAAAACCCATAACGCATTGCCATTCAGTCGATTCCGACTCATCCAAGTAGAATTTATTATACCACCTTAATGGATTGGTGCTGGTACACATTTGTGTAACCCAGTGTTTGCTGGACCTCACAACCCCTCCTTCTGTTTTATCTTAGTCATTTCCTTTTTTCATTTTCCTCATCTGCTATCCCAAACTCTTGTGACTCTTAAGCCCTTTACCTAACATCTCTCTCTCTGTTAGTTAGGAACAGGCTAACTGCAATTAAACCAACAACAATCACTGCAACATAATTTCAGTAGCTTAACATAACGCAGATTTATTTCTCATTCCAGTCCACTTGCGGGGGGATCCTCTGCTGCACACAGTCACTTGGGGAACCAGGCTCCTCCTTTCTTGTGGCTCCACCCCCATCACAGCCTTTGGACTCTTCTTCATTAAGTTGATTGGGCACTTAGTGAGCAGAGAGAGACCATGCCTGTGCATCAATTGTGTTCTCGTTCTGTGAGAAAAGACTAGTTTCACAGCTCCACAAACTAAAGGCCAGTTTACATTAAAAGCAAAATGCATGTTCAGAAACAGCTTTATGTGACGTTATTTTAAGTATTTTCTTAATTTTAATTTAAATATTTAAATTTAATTTTAAATGTTTAAGTATGTAAAGGAAAAATAACAGCACTGTCAAGAACCTGACAACCTAGTTATAAAGCTCCCAAATTTAAAGTATAATTTTTGTCAGTTATGAGAAAACATTTGACCATTTCTCAGTATGGATCAGCATGAATCCAGCCTCTGAAATGTGGATGGAAGTGATCCATTCCTGATATTCCCATTTCTCCATCCTCCTCGTCATCTAGTTGCCCCTGTGACACTCTCTGACTCTAGACACCTGGAGCTACGTCAAAGCTGACAGGTTAAAAGGACACTCACTGTCCTTCAGACTACCAAATAGGCAGATGCCAGCTATAAGCTTGGGGATTCCATAGGATACCCCAGCCTTCCGATCTGCTGAATACAAATTCAGGGCTGGTTTCCCACTGCCCCTTCAGGATGCCGGCTGCAAGCTTGGGGGTCCACATGTTACCCCTTCTGACCTGCTGGCTGCTACTGACCCTTTTGGGTTCAGTAATTCACAGGATTCATGGTAATTCACAGGATTCATGGAGAGTACACCATACTTACGACTACAGATTTAATTATAGCCAGAAAGGATACAAACGAAGAGACACATAGGGTGAGGTCTAGGAGGGTTCCCAACACAAAGATTCCATGTCCCAAGGGACCTACCCTCCTGAGAGCAGATGTTCTTGTTAACCAGGAAACTCTCTGAGCCTTAGTGTTCAGTGATTTGAGAGGCCAGTCCTACGTGATGAGCTAAATCATGCCTCCTGAGGCAGGTTAACATTGGCGTCCCAGGAGAGTCTTTTCTGATCTGGCCAGCCCGCATTCACAGCACAGATTCTCAGGTGTGGCATGGAAGTCCCAGATCGAGGCACTGCAGATACTCCAAGGGTTATTTCTCCCAAGCTTAAGGACAAAGGCCGTCTTATGTAGGGTAAAACTAGGTCCTTAACCCCACAACCATAATCCATAAACTGATAAAGATTGGACATAGAGTTGGCTTAGCTAAAGAAGACCAACATGGCAGACTTAAGCTGAAGAATTCCTTTTGTTTTGTTTTGTAATGGGCGCAGGAGAGCCAACAGCCATGTAAAGGTAGGCTTTTCTCTTAATGAAGTGTTCAGGCATTTGAAACTCTTGGGGGTGTTGTAATACGTAAGTGGAAAAGATTCTAACTTGACTAATTAGGGTAAATGTAGTAGCTATTCAAAATGTTGGGTGGCTGAAGAAAGTAGAGTTGAATAAAGTGACTGTCCTTTGTGCTGAGCTGCCCCATTGCTCTAAAGATAGAAAACATAACACGTGGAACCCAGCCTCTTAGAAGCAATCAGTGTGAGATCTTCTTTGATATGGGGTCATTTTACTTGATAAAGTGCGGAAAAACTGGTATTCCATATATATAAAAATTGTTCAGTTAGGTTCAAGATACATTTAAAATGTTGGTTAGGTAAGAAGGACTCGACTTTTAACAGAAGCTCCTATTTGCAGAAAAGTTGAACTGAAAGTGTTGGCTTTCATGGCCCCCCAAGAAATATAAAAGAAAAAAAAAAAAAACTTAGTGTTCCTACATGCCAGTTTAACTAATTAGAAAGTAAAATAGAAAAAAAAAACCCTAATCTCAGAAAGTAATAAAAACTAGGAATTGCGTTTGGGAGTGCATGTAAAAAGAAATGTACTGGACGTCTGTGTAGAAAACTACAAAAACTTCACTATAGAACGTAATGGAAAACTAACTGGAGAAACATACTGTTTATTCAAATAGTAAAATTCAATATTATAATAAGGTTAATTTCCTTCAAGGTAATCTGTAAGTATAATGCAATTCAAGTTGAGAGTTTGGGGGGAAATAGATAAAATTGATTGAAAAGTTTATCTAGAAGAATAAATGCTTGAGAGTAGTGAATTCGATATGAAAACATACTGTCTGTAAAGTAGCAGCCAATAAATATCATGGGACTGACATAGGAATAAACCAATCAAGGAAATTAGGATAGAGGACCTAGATATAGACCCATAGGTCTCTGAGAAATAAATACACAGAAAAACAATATTGTTATTAGTTGCTGTTGAGTCAGCTCCAACTCATGGCACTCTCACATACAACGGAATGAAATGTTGCCCTATCCTGCGCTATCTTCGAGATCATTGGTAGCAACACACAAGCCACCACAGTACAACAAGCTGACAGACAGGTGGTGGCAGAATAAAAATAGTGAGATAATAAGTCAGTGGGGAGAGGCTGACTCAGTTATTTAGTAAATGGTATTGGGACAATTGGGACATTTGGAAATAAAAACGAAAGTTAAGTTCTGGCCTCATAGAAAAAAAAAAAACAAACTCAGTGCTGTCGAGTTGATTCCGACTCATAGCGACCCTATAGAGAGAAATAAATTTTAGTTGGAAGCAGCCAAAAAAAAAAAAACAACAACAAAAAACCAAACCTCTTGGTGTTGAGTCAGTTCCTAACAAAGTAGAATTGTCCCACAGGGCAAATCTTTACAGAAGCAGAGTGCTTCATCTTTCTCCGGTGGAGCTGTTGATGGGTTCGAACCAATGACCTTTCGGTTAGCAGCTGAGTGTTTTAATTACTGCACCACCAGGGCTCCTTAGATGGAACAAGAACACTTTTTTGGGGCAGGCAGGTAATGAATTCTGATTGAAATATATTGACATTTATAGTGCCTAAAGGATAGCTTCATTTATCCACCAAAAAAAGGTATCAGTGAAAGAATTTTCCATCAAACCGTAGATAAATACAAGAATATGTTTTTAGAACTAGTATAGTATCAGATTCTTAGTAAATGTTTTATTACTAGTTACTCTTGTGTGTCCATTCAGCTAACGCACAACACGTATGCACGTGCTATGCGTTTTGCCAGGTGCATAGAGGCTGAGCTGGGTTCTTTTGAAGGTGACTGACCTTTTGTGTATAAGAAATGATAGACCAGTTGGTCTGAAAGCTACAGATGTGATTGTCATTTTCATCACTCTTCTTTAGAATGTCTCATTGAAGTCTAGTCTAATTTTAGACATCTTTTTGTACTCTATGAAATGAGTCATAGAAGGCCCCTTACTGCTCTTCATAATCCTTCTCTCACATTGTGCCCACTCTGTTGTAAATAGGGTTGGTGTAAATTACTCAACTGCTGTCTACACACTGGTGTTCTGTTTATCCTATTTCATTCTGTGGGAATGCCTCCAACACCCTGACCTACTTTTGGTTAGGTGAACCATTCTCTCTAGGCAACTACTAATGTAATTCAAGGTAAACAAACATGGATCTGTTATAGTGTAGTTTGTCTGCTCTTTAGCCTACCCAAGCCTTTTCCCCTGGCTTTATGTATGTTCACAAAGCAGTGTGGTATAATGATATTAAAAATGTGCAGTGCTTTCTTAATACTCTAAAAAATTGGTCCTCTCTCCTGGTCTTTGAAGCGCTCTGTGGTATGTCCACTCTCTAGCTTTTCAGCCATATCTCCCCTATTCTTTCTCTTCAGTCATCAAGTGCTGCCATCCTATGTAACTGCGTTCGTATCTTTGTACTTTTGCTCCTGTGATTCTCTCTGCTTGTCCTTCCCAACCATACTTGCATTTCCAAACCTCCCCAATCATAAACAACCCTTTCATTTGAGATGTTTTTCCTTACTTCTCTCAGTTTGAAGTAATCATTCGTCTTTCTACACATTTCTTTGACTATCCATTTGGCACTTAACACTTTTTAAATATAATTATTCACATACCTGTTTACTACTCTTGAGAGAAAGCTCCTTTAGAAACAGCAATTCTCAGTTATTGTATCTCTTCAATATCTTATGTTTAGTAGCAATTCCAGTATTTATTAAATGAAGACATGAATGTGAGGAAAAGGGAACCAGCTTTTATCAAACATCCACTGTGTCTCAGATACTGGTTAAGGTATTTTTCACATTGACATTTTATTTAATCCACATAGTACCGTTATTATCCCCACTGTGTAAATAAGTAAACTGAGTTTGAGATTGAGACTGATTAAATACCTTCCCTATTCTTACAGAGTTGATAAGTAGTATACCTGGGATTTAAGCTGAATTTTCTGAATCCTATAGTCAACTGCCTACTCAGTACATCTCAACTTGGATGTCTAATAGGCATTTCGCACTGAATACTGCCTAAAATTGAACTCCTGATTTCCCTTCCCTGCCCCCAAACCTTTTCCTCCTTCATTTTTCTCTTTCAATCATCTCCATCCTTCTAGTTATCTGCTCTAGTCAAAAACCTTGGTGGTATGAGGCCTCAAGCCCTGCATCTAATCCGTTATCAAATCCTGTTGTCTTTACCTTCAAAACACAACTAGAATCTACTTCTAACCATCTGTATTACTATTGCCTTGGTCAAGTCACCATCCCTCTTGTCTATAGCTAGCTTTCTTATTCCCACCCCTGGTACCCCACAGTCTTTTTCCAACCCAACAGCTAGAATATATCCATTTAAAAACAAGTCACTTCTCTGCCTAAAACCTTCCAGTAGTTTCCCACCTTACTCAGATTAAAGTCAGTGTCTTCATAGAGCCCAACAAAACCTACTAGACCTGACCTCCTGCTACCCGTCTGTCTTCACCTTATGTTCCTGTCCTCCTTGTTATTTCATTTCAGTCACATTAGCCTCCTAGCCTATCTTAGACTTGCCAACCACACTTCTACCTAACGACTGTTGAACTTGCTTTCTCTCTGCCTGGAACATTCTTTCCCTAGACATCCACATGGTTCACTCCCTAGCTTAAGTTCTCTGTTTAAATGTCATTTTGCAAATGAGGCCAGTTCTTACCAGTATCCTGGCACTCCCTGTCTCCCTTACCCTGCTTCATTTTTCTGCACAGCACTTAGCAACATCTAAAATACAATATTTGTTTATATATTGTCATCTCCAATACAATAAAAAAGTTTCTTGACAGCAAGGACTTTGTTCCTTGTTCATGGCTGTATCTGCAGCACCTGTAACAAAAAAAGAAAACCGTAACCCGTTGCCATTGAGTTGATTCCTACTCATAGCTACCCTATAGGACAGAGTAGAACTGCCCCATATGGTTTCCAAGGAGCCGCTGGTAGATTGGTTTCCAAGGAGCAGCTGGTGGATTCAAACTGCCGACCTTTTGGTTAGCGGCCGTAGCTCCTAACCACTGTGCCACCAGGGCTCCAGCACCTGTAACAACACCTGGTTAATTGGAGGTTTGTAAGATAATTGTAATTGTCTCTCACTGTGCATTCATTTGGTATTAGGTACTAGTATCAGTTGCCATAGAGTCAGTTTTTACTCACGGAGACCCCATGTGTGTCAGAGTAGAATTGGGCTCCAGAGGGTTTTCAGTGGCAGATTTTTCAGAAGTAGATTGCCAAGCCTTTCTTCCAAAGTGCCTCTGGGTGGACTTGAACCTCCAGCCTTTTGGTTAGTAGCCAAGCGTGTTAACCGTTTGTACCACCCAGAGACTCCTTGATATTAGGTAAGTGGGGTTTGTTTGGTTTCAGTGGGTCCTGCTGTTTGTGGATGGAAGAGTACCAATGATACTCTGCTAAGAATGTGAATGAAAGAGTGGTGTATAGTAAAAGATGACTGAGTGGAGAATTAACAGTTTATCTCTGTTGTTTGGTAACTTGTATCTAGGTAGCAAATTGACCTTTTACTAGTAGGTGCTTGTAGTTGCTTTGTAGCATTAACATACAGACATCATTTGGGTTTAACAGTTTCTTAGAGACCAGTGTCTCCCAGAGATAGTGGAACAATCAAGAAAGTGATTTGTTGTATTGTATTCCATTGTGTGTATGTACCATAGTTTGTTTACCAATTCATCTGTTGATGGACACTTAGGTTGTTTCCATATTTTTTTGCTGCTGTGAATAATGCTGCAGTAAACATGGGTATGCATAACAATAAAGAACAATGATGAATCTGTGAAACATCTCACAGCATGGATGAATCTGGAGGGCATTATGCTGAGTGAAATAAGTCAATCACAAAAGTACAAATACTGTATGAGACCACTATTATAAAAAGTCATGAAAAGGTTTACACATAGAAAGAAACAATTTTTGATGGCTACTAGGGAGGGGTGGGGTAGAGAGGGAAAAACACTAGACAATAGATAAGTGGTAATTTTGGTGAAGGGTAAGGCACTTCACAATACTAAGACAGTGAACACAACTTGACCAAGGCAAGGTCATGGAATCTTTATAGATACATCCAAACTCCGTGAGGGACCAAATTACTGGGCTTAAGGGCTAAGGACCATGGTCTAGCTCAGTTGGCACAACATAGTTTATAAAGAAAATGTTCTACATCCTACTTTGGAGAGTAGCATCTGGGGTCTTAAAAGCTTGTGAGCCTTTTAGGTGAGGGGAAAGACAACACACAATACAGGAGAGGTCAGCACAACTGGACTAAACCAAAAGCAAAGAAGTTTCCTGAATAAACCGAATGCTTTGAAGGTCAGGGTAGCAGGGGCGGGGGTTTAGGGACCATGGTTTCAGGGGACATCTAGGTCAATGGGTATAATAAAATCTATTAAGAAAACATTCTGCATCCCACTTTGGAGAGTGGCGCCTGGGGTCTTAAACACTAGCAAGCGGCCATCTAAGATGCATCAATGGGTCTCAACCCACCTGGATCAAAGGAGAATGAAGAACACCAAAGACACAAGGTAATCAGGAGCCCAAGAGACAGAAAGGGCCACATAAAGCAGAGACTATATCAGCCTGAGACCAGAACAACTAGATGGTGCCTGGCTACAACCAATGACTGCCCTGACAGGGAACACAACAGAGAACCCCTGAGGGAGCAGGAGAGCAGTAGGATAAAAAAAAAACCCTCAAATTCCCAGAGAAAGACCAGACTTAATGGTCTGACTGAGGCTAGAAAGACCCCAGAGGTCATGGTCCCCAGACCTTCTGTTAGCCCAAGACAGGAACCATTCCCAAAGCCAACTCTTGAGACAGGGCTTGGACTGAACCATGGGATATAAAATGATACTGGTGAGGAGTGAGCTTCTTGGATCAAGTAGACACATGAGACTATGTGGGCAGCTCCTGTCTGGAGAACAGATCAGAGGGCAGAGAAGGTCAGAAGCTGGCCAAATGGATGTGAAAATAGAGAGTAGAGGGGAAGGAGTGTGCTGTCTCAATTGGGAGGAGAACAACTAGGAGTGTATAGCAAGGTGTTTATAAATTTTTGAATGAGAGACTTGATTTGTAAACTTAAAGAACAATAAAAATTAAACAAAAAACCAAAAAAAGCTTGTTAGCGGCCATCTAAGATACTCCACTGGCCTCACCCCATCTGAAGTAAGGGAGAATGAAGAAAACCAGACACAAGGAAAAGATTACTCCAAAGAACTAATGGATCACAACTACCACAGCCTCCACCAGATTGAATCCAGCACAACTAGATAGTGTCCAGCTACCACCACTGACTGCTGTAACAAAGTGCCTTAGAGCTAGAGAAAAATATAGAACAAAATTCTAACTCACAAAAAAAGACTAGACTTTCTAGTCTGACAGAGACTGGAGAAACCCTGAGAGTATGGCACCCGGACTCCCTTTTAACTCAGTACCGAAGTTACTCCTGAGGTTCACCCTTCACCAGAGATTAGAAAGGCCCATAAACAAAACAAGGCTAAAGAGGCACACCAGCTCAGGGCAAAGATGAGAAGGCAGGAGGGGACAGGAAAGCTGGTAATGGGGAACTCAAGGTCGAGAAGGGAGAGTGTTGACACATCGTGGGTTTGGCAACCAGTGTCACAGAACAATATGTGTATTAATTGTTTAATGAGAAACTGATTTGCTCTGTAAACCTTCATCTAAAGTATGGTAAAAAAGAAAACGATTTTTCTTTTTAGCACTCATACTTTAATAATGTTTAACCACAGTTGAGTTTTGGGATAGAACCAAATCCTACTACTCTCACTCTTAGAGAAAAAAAATGGGTATAAGTATATGTTTTAGCCTTTTCATCCCTTACTTTTGTTTCACAAAGCCTAGAGTGTTTCACTTCTTTACTTCAGTAAGTGTTTTTTCGTATTATCTGTTGATGAATTTATTTTGAACAGTTTTATTCTGTATCTTTATACATTCTTAGCAGGGTGCCGCTGGTAGTATATATCTGCTGTCTCACTTTAGATATAGCCATGTATTCATACATATGGTGGATTTTACTGCCGACCTTTCTGTTAGCAGCCTGAGCTTTTAACCAGTATATCACCAGGGCTCCACTCATATATGAGGAAATACCTTATGGCTACAAACTGAACAAAACCAAATTGTCCATTCAGTGGGAAGAGTTGGTAGCAGAATTGTAGGTTGGTTTGTACTTCTGCCTACAGAATTAAGTGCATAAAAATATTTTTTATCTATATCATATCCACTACTGAAATTCTTTATATTTTAAAATATGAAGACTTCATACTGGAGGGGGCTTATGGATAGTGGAGCTCGAAGGAGCCTGGTTCCTTGAGAATCCTTACTAGCCCTGGACTGACTACCTCCAAACTACTCCTAGGTCACAACACCAAAGCTGGGTAGAGAAGAATTACATGAGTATATGCACTCCCTGGTGGCCCAGCGATTAAGAGCTTGGCTGCTAACCAAAAGGTTGGCGGTTTGAATCCACCAGCTGCTCTTTGGAAACCCTGTGGAGCAGTTCTACTCTATCTTACAGGGTCACTATGAGTCGGAATTGACTTAACAGCAACAGGAATGGGACAGGAATGTTGGATAGATAAAGGTTTTTTCCCCCACGTTCTTCCTCTCTCCTTTCCAGTTCAGTCTTGTGCAAGATAAGGAAGTTGAAACCAGTGGTCTTCTAAATCTGTCCTGGTATTTTAGCTCAAATATATATTAATATATGAAAATAATTTTCTGAGACCTACAGCTGCCACCAAGGTCTTAGGCAAAACTGTAAGGTAGATGACGTTTGACTTATCACTTCTCCCTGTTCTGTTCTAAACCCTCCTCCAGCCATCCCTGCTCCTGTGGCCCCACCCCTGGGTATTTATTCTCATTTCTTCTGAAAAGAGATCCAGTTCCTGTTTTTAGATAGTTATTGATCTAGTCTCCTGATTAAATTTATGTTAAATGAGGCCTAACCCTTCAGGAAGTGTTTGTATTTTAAAAGAACCTCAATATACTGAAATGTGATAAGAGATTTTTTTGAATGAGATCTATTCCTTTTTTTCTTCTGGAACATTCAAATCGGCCCTCTGCCTTCTTTCTGTACCTGTTAAGCCAAAAACCAAACACGTTGCCGTCAAGTCTGTTCCTATTTATAGTGACCCTATAGGACAGAGTAGAACTGGCCCATAGGGTTTCCAAGGAGCAGCTGGTGGACTCAAACTGCCGACCTTTTGGTTCACAGCTGAGCTTTTAACCACTGCACCACCAGGGCTCCTTCCATAGCTGCCAGGGAGCGTAATTCTTGGACTCAGCCATGCAAGCTGCACGCCTCCCATTCTCCTAGTCCAGCTCACTTTTAACAGAGAGCCTACATCCTTGGCATATGATAGGACAGAAATTGCATGGGGGCGGAGGGGCACCAGTGGACAAAATAAGGGCATACTTCACAGAGCACATATTTGACTTGAAACCAGTGATGCAGACACATGTACGCCAGTGTTCGTTGCAGCACTATTCACAATAGCCAAAAGGTTGCAAAAACCTAAATGTCCATCAACGAATGGATAAGCAGCATGTACATGCATACAATGAAATACTGCTCAGCCGTAAAAAGAAATGAAGTCCTGATACATGCTACAACATGGGTGGAGCTTGAAAACATGCTGAGTGAAATCAGTCAATCACAAAAGGACAGAAGGATGATTTCACTTAACAGCCGTATGTGCAGAGACCCAAGTTTATTAGTGGTTACCAGGGTGAGGAGGGACGAGGGAGCCATTGTTTGGGAAGCAGTGAGTTTATATTTATGATGATGGGAAATTCGGCATCAGTTATGGGTAATGGTTGCACAGTATGACTAATGTAATTGATACCTCTAGGTAGTATTTTTTTTTTTTAAGTAGTATACCTGAACAATGTTGAAATGGCAAATGTGTTGATCTATTTTTACAATAAAAAAATTAAAACACATATTTGCATTTTTTAGCCCCTTCTACGTATGAACATAACAGGTTAATCTGTCATTGGGTTTATAAAATAAATTTAATAATTATTTTATTAGTGACTTCTGTTACATCTTAAGGTGACATGGGAATTGGAATTTAGAACTGAACGGGATTTTATAATTCATTGGAGAGCTAAACCAGGAAGAGAATTAGAATTTGTGAGGCAAGGTCAGAAAAACTATGATTCTTTTTCCCAGGGAAATGGAAATTATAGGGCATGTTTATAATCCTCAAAGGCATGAAGGATATCTTGCTAAACAGAAATGGCAACTGAGTATTCTTCAAAGCAACCTGGGGGATTAGGTTGGCTGAGGAATAATTTCCTGAGAGTGAGTGGTATAATGTAATCATTGGCTTTTAAGGGAACTTAAGAAAAATTTGAGTTTAAGAACAGTCATCATCTGACAGTTTTGAGAGATCGTGTCTGTTAGGTGAGGAGAATGAGCTATAAATTGTCAAAGGCCCAGGTCTGTGAGTCTAATTTCCATTGGTAAGAATGTTTATAACAAACCCTTGATGTCATATCCTGACAGTGGGAGAAATCTTCTTTACATCTTTAAAGATGCTGAAGTTTTGCAAAAAGTGGCAGTTGAAACTAATAAATCTCATCCTCTGAGCGCTGTATATTGGTGGAAAAGTACAAGATTAGAACTAGACAGATTGGGATTTGAAACCTCTGACCTGCAGATCTCTGGCCGTGTGATGGGTGTTTCTGTAACCATTTCCTTATCTGTACAGCAGGAATGATTCTGCGTGTTTCACACTATAAACCTGTTGCCGATTCTGAGTTGATTGCGGTTCATAGCGACCCTGTAGGACAAAGTAGTACTGCCCCATAGGGTTTCCAAGGCCGTAAATCTTCACGGAAGCAGACTGCCACATCATTTTCCCACGGAGCATATGGTCGGTTAGAACCACTGACCTTTTGGTTAGCAGCCAAGTGCTTTAACCACTGTGCCACCAGGGCTATGTTCCATGCTATAACCAAAACCAAACCACACCCATTTCTGTTGAGTCAATTCTGCCTCATAGCAACCCCATAGGACACATTAAAACTGCCCCATAGGGTTTCTAAGGAGCCGCTGGTGGGTTTGAACTGCCAGCCTTTTGGTTAGCAGCTGACCTCTTAACCACTGCACCACCAGGGCCCCTGTTCCATGCTGTAGTGAGGATTAAATGAGATGTCTAGTGCTTCTAGGTATAGAGCTCACATTCTATCTTTAGGTAAAACACGATTTTCCTGGTTTTATTGTAATTTTAAACAAATAACTTATGGTTAAGTGTTCTTTAATATTAATGTCTCTAAACTAATAGTTAAAGGATAAAAGTATATCCTGATGGTTTTCTCACGTAGATGCGTTTCTTTTGTCTTTCTAAGTTATCCATTCCGTCAGAGATTTAAAAATACGGGAAAATATTGCCATTTTCTTACTTGTAACATGATTTTAAAGTTTTCTTTAAAATGTGCCTTGATTTATAAGCGTTACATCATCTCATCAAGTGGAGCCCTCCAGTGGTCCGTCATCCAGCTCTAACCTCTGGGTGTCTGGCTCTCAGCCTAGAGAGATGGAAGTCTGTCTTTTTTTTTTTTTTAAAACTTCTTCCCTCTTTCCCTAATTCTGTTTGTTCTCCACTTCTCACATTTCTCACCCAAATTCCTTTAATTTTCAACCTTTTCCCAGGAAATTTACATTTCACTGTTAAGCCCAGCCTTGAGGAAAAAGGCAGCATGGTATGTTGAAGTAAAAAAAAAAAATTCGTGAAAATTAGGAGATCAGGGTCCTTTTCCAACGCCCCATGTGGTCTTCTAACCTCAGGGCCTCGCTTTTGCACATGATGATGAGCTTGGACTGTGCCGCCGGCTAATGTGGCTTACTTTATGGATAGAGCCTTTTTCTTTTTTTCTTAAAGCAAAGAGAAGGCCCAGACTCCCTGTCTGCTGAACCTTCCCCAAACAGTAGCTCAAGAGTTATTTCTTTGAAATCCCTCAGAGGTCCTTTTTTTAAAAAAAAATTTCAGGATTTTGTAGTCATGTAAGCAAAATAAACTCTTTTTCATATTTCGTAACTATTGTTTTAAATTTCTTCTTTTAAAACATGTGTTTTTTATTTTGTCACAGCCCAATGATGATAATTACACAGAAGATCACTAGTTTGGCTTACGAAATTCATGATGGTAAGAATTTTGAAATTAATTTTTCATCACTGGAAAAAAGTCCTGTTCAAATAACCTTTTGGTTGAGATACTGCCGTAACTTTCTCTTCTCCTAGAAAAGAGAAAGGAATTGTAAGTAAGATAGAGAAACATATTTAACTCTGCTTATGGCTATTAAAAAGTGTGCTTGTTTTCCTTTAGTGTTGTATCTTAATTTTATAGTCAGTTCATTGACCAAAGTAAAATAAAATAGTGTGATTCGGTTATATGTTCTACATTAGTGGCAATTAAAAATATAAAGGAAATAAATATTTGTTCTAAATCAAATTTTAGTAATTCCTGCTTCATCTCTGCGTTGAATTTTTATTAAAATTTGAATGTGTTCCCCTCACAACCGTGCCCCATACACATGCCTATGTACATACTTACATATGCTTTTTTAGTATAGATATTTATATATTCGTATTTATACATCATCAGCGAATGGACTTGTAGCCATAGGAGACGCTAGAAGTCAGGATGCAGAATCAAAGATTTAAGCTCTGGTTTCTTCAAAGACTGAAGGAGCACCCCTGTTAGAACAAAGGCCTATAGCCTGGGGAGCGTCTTAGATGGGGTTTAGCCCCACTGTATATATACACCATCCATCCTGTGCCATCTTCTTGGGAAGACCTGTACCCTGTTCTCCAGCCAGATTTTTGCTGTTATTGTCAGAGGACCAAGCTTGAAAATACTGTGGACAAAGGGGATGTATTCTTTCTTTCTTCCCTTTGCTACTAACAAGCAAATTTAAAAGAGGAAGGAAGGTGGGAATAACCTCTTTTTAAAAATCTCTGATACTTGTTTAGTCAAATCCGCATGTTCAACACCAACCCTATTTCTGCGCTTCAGAAAGCAGAGGAACACTTCTGAGGGCAAAGTCTTCAAATGGGAGGCAACATGCTGAAGTGGAAGGAGCATCAGCCTTGAGGGTGGGCAAACTTAGGCTCAGATTTCAGTTCTCCTTCTTACGTAGTAGGTCACTTTCTCATTCATAAACTCTTAACATGATCCACTTTGGCGGATTTGTGTGTAGATTAGAATTTACATAAAATACTTCAGAGCTCTTGCATCCTGTATGATGAAATGGGTGGAACTAATGAGACCCTGATATTAGAGGTATAGTCTTAAAATTCCTGCTGTTAAATGCTCCAGGTAAAAGGATACGGTTCAGTTCATGTACTGACTGACACTCCTGTATTGTACTGATAAGAGATTAGCTCTGTAACTCTGAGAAGAGAACATAGGAAGATCATGGACCAGGGATATAATTTTCTCCATCTGTCTAGAAGAATTCTTCTTGCTTTCCTTTTTCTGAATTAGGTAGGAAATTTTTCCTAATTTGGAGGCACAGTCTTTGACTTTCTTGGACCTCATGTCTTCTCTCCTTTACCACATCCTCTTCAGAAGCAACCATGGAGAGATGACAATGACTGTATATTTAACTCAGAATTAGAAGTGGAACAAAATTCCATTCTGTGACCTCGGTAGTTGCCTCTTTAGAACCATTCACATTTTGATTAGCCTTGGCAGCTCTTGACAAAAGTTCCTACGCCTTAATTTTTCAAGAAGGTTTCTCATTCAGTACCTCTTACTAGACAGACTACTACAGACTTGCCACACAATTGTCTGTTTTATGCCTAAGGGATGGATTGAGCCTGGTCTAATTGGATACCTATGTTTCCTCAGCTAATCTTAAAGACAGTGGCCTCTGTGTGTTGGGATCCCCAAGACCACCTCCAAATAAGATGATTCATCAGAAGGACACTCACAGGACTTAGCACATAGTTGTATTCACAGCTAAGATTTACTGCAACAAAAAGGGAAAAAGTGCATGGGGTAAAGTCTGGAGGAGACCAGGCACACGCTTCTAAGAGTACTCTCCCAGGGAGGTCGCACAGGACACATTTAATTCCCCCGGCAGTGAGTTGTGACAATACGTGTGAAATGTTGTCTACCAGGGACGCTTATAAGAGACTCAGCACCCCAAGTTTTTATTGAGGGGTGGTCACATAGGCACTGTCTGCTTAGTACACACCAAAATGGTGGGCTTCCAGAAGGAAAGCAGCTGTTAAGAATGAACCGTATTGTTGGCACAAACATTCTAGACATGCTGAGCCACCTTTACCATTTAGAGAAGGTTTTATATCATTATCCCCCTTTTTACAAATGAAGGAACTGAGGCACAGAGAGTTTAAGTGACGTACCCAAGCTCCACAGCTAGTTAGTGCAGGAATAGTCAGATTCCAGAACCGATGTTCTTAACCATTATGCTAGACTTACTTTAGAAATTCAGTGAACCAAAAGTTGGTTCTTAGAAAGTAAAATACAATATCTAGCAAGGTAGATAAAGTAAAAAAGGAACAAAAGCAAAAATAATATAGGAGTGAAAAGAGGGAGAGAGGCTACAGAGATTTAGAAATTCACTAGAGAATACAGCAAACAATTTCAGACCTGTGAATTTGAAAACTTGGATGAAATGGAAAGTTTTTATAAAAAAATAAAATTTCAAAACAGGCAGTACAAGGAGGAGAGGTGGACAGCAGGTTTAGGCAGCAAATATTCCAGATCAGAATAGACGGAGGGATGACGGTAGGGAAAAAGGGGAAGCAACGAACTGATTGATACTATTTGGTCATGCCAAAATAATACTGAGGAAAGTTCTACAGTTCTGTTGGTAGGTTTAAATAGAAAATTAGGCATACGAATAAATGATACAATGATATCCAAGAAAAACAAAAGTTGTGGATATAATTATAGCACATTACTACATTTCTGTAGTCATAATAATGCTAATACTAAATACTAATTTAAACAGATACGATATAAATGGTCCAGTTGCTCTTGAATGGATTCCAACTCATGCAGCCCCGTGAGTGTCAGAGTAGAACTGTGCTCCATAGGGTTTGTGATGGCTGATTTTTCAGAAGTAGATGATCAGACTTTTCTTCTGAGGCTCCTTTGGGTGGACTCCAACCTCCACCCTTTTGGTTAGCACCAGAGCACACTACCTGTGTGCTCCACCCAGGGACTCCAAACAGATGGGAGAGTTGTCTTAGTCACCTAATGCTGCTGTAACAGAAATACCACGAGTGGATGGCTTTAACAAGTAGAAATTTATTCTCTCACAGTTAGGAGGCTAGAAGTCCAAAGTCAGGGTGCCAGCTCTAGGGCGAGGCTTTCTCTGTTGGCTCTGGGGGAAGGTCCTTTTCTCCTTTCCTCATCTGTGGGCCCAGCATTCCTTGGAAATCTCCATGTGTCTTAGCATCAATCTTTCCCTGGGTCTAGGAAGTTCTCAACACAGGGACCCCCCACATCCAAAGGACGTGCTCCGCTCCTGGCTCTTCTTTCTTGGTGATAATGAGGTCCCTCTCCTCTCTGTTTCTTTCTTTTATATCTCAAAAGAGATTGACTCAAGATACAACCTAATCCTGTAGATTGTGTCCTGCCTCATTAACATAACTGCCTCTAATCCTGCCTCATTAATATCAGAGAGATTAGGATTGATAACATGTAGGATAATTTTATCACACCGCACAATGGAGAACAACCACACAATACTGGGAATCATGGCCTAGCCAAGTTGACATGCATTTTGGGGGGCACAATTCAATCCATAACAATAGTACAATTATATTAAAAGATGATGGGAGGGGATTTGAGGTGTGGTGTAAGAGAGTTAGAGCCTCATTCTCAATAAGAGAAAGGAAATATCTAAAATTTATAATCAAGTCATACCTGCTTGAGCATAAAAAAAAAAAAAAAACTATGGAGGTAAATACAGAAAAATACAGGTAAAAGAATTGAAAGTGCTTGTCTTTGAAGAGCAGAACTGAGTGTTTGGACGTTTGGGAGAGTCTGCTGATTTTCATTATTTCATTAGATGCCTTATAATACTACCATATTTGACTTTTATGTTGACTTTAGAATGTTGACCGTGTTTACCTTGATAAAGTAAAAATTGAAAAGAAAGAAAGGCTTACTAAATATGTACCCTTTTTGCCAGGATGTAAATGTCAATGGTCGTGTTGAATTTTTGACATAAAAAAAAAATGTGAACAGCATTTTATTTTTTACTTTAATGAATTTTTGGACTCAATTTTGGTAATATGGTCGGTTTTTAAAATTTATAAATTATTTCATTTGGTATTCATAACCAATTCTATGAGAATTATCCCCTAAGGAGGGAAATTGAAGTACAGAAAGTTTAAATGTGTTCTGCTCAAGGCTATTGGGTGACTTTGAATGACTCCTAGTCTCAAGCTATTTTCAATATACTGTGCTGCCATTTTACTTTTGTTGTTGTTGATGTGTGCCACTGAGTCAATTTCAACTTGAAGCGACCATATAGAAGACGTAAAGCTGCCCCATAGGGCTTCCTAGGCTGTAATCTTTACAGGAGCAGATCGCCAGGTCTTTTCTTCTGTGGAATTCCTGGTAGGTGTGGACCACCAACTTTTTGGTTAGCAGCCAAGCACTTAACCATTGTACCACCATTTAGATGTAATTTTTTTTTCTTAGTTTTCCAGTTTGGTTTAAAAGAACAACCCATAAGAACAAAAAATAATGCAACCAAAAAATGAGCATGTTTTTATGTGTATTTGTCACATTGGTTTAATATCTGCCAGCCCCATTATTTTTCATTCTTTTCATTGTTTATATCTTGTTCTGTTCTAGCTTTCAAAATATAGAACTTTAACATTAAAGTTTTTCCCCAACATTTTATTCTGAAAAAATTCAAACTTAGAGAAAATTTAAAAGCATTGTCCATTGAATACCCACGAAGAACCACCAAAATTCTGTAGTAGTTATCATTATTGTTATATTTGCCTTTTTATGTATTTACCTGCCACGTATCCATCCAATCTATTTTTAATACATTTCAAATTTAGTTGAAGACACGAGTATATTTCACCCCTCACATTTTAGCATAGGAGCCCTGGTTGTGCAGTGGTTAAGCACTTGCCTGCTAGCCTAAAGGTCAATGGTTCAAACCCACCAACCGCTCCATGAGAGAAATATGTGGCAGTCTGCTTCAGTAAAGATTACAGCCTTGGAAACCCAAAGGGACAGCTCTCCTTTGTCCTGCAGGGTTGCAATGAGTTGGAATCAACTCCATGGAAGTGGAGTTTTTTTTTTTTTTTAACATTTTAGCATGCATATCAATGAGTTCAACATTTGTTTATAGTTTTTGTTTTTTTTTTTTGTAAAACATACGGGGAAATACATAAATCATAAATGTACTTAAGCCCTTTTTTAAGTTCACGTTTTGGTAAAGATGGTTGATAAAGTCACTGGATACAGTGCACTGCTATAGTTCTATAATTATGGTTGGCTTCTGAATGACTCCTGGGGGAGTTGCTACTTAGGGAATAAATACCCTCTGCACAGTCAGCTGTTTGCAGAGGAACTCTACAGAGGAAGAAGCAGGGCACTGATAGGATCAGCTAAAGGCAGGAGCCTGGGAGCAGAACTTTTCCATGCTGAGTCGCCGTAAGGACAGAGTAGGGGACAATGCAGGTAGGAGAAATGGAAGGAGAACTAAAAGCAAGGAAAGCAAAAGTAGAAATAAGGCCTTATCTTAACAGTCACAAATTATTTGGGTTTTGCTAATTAAAAAACAAAAAATCAGTAGTGTTTTGTTTTACAAACACATAAACTTAGCTTTACAGTTCTTTTCAGAGTATGGCAGAGCCCGTGGCAGAGTTCTGGCTCCTCTCGTCAGCCCAGTGTTGTATTTTGAATTCTTAAACTCTGTAATGTTCATGAGAATGGCTCCCTGTTTTCTGTGAACATATTTAATAGGTTGTACTTACTTTGAGTAAGTTTAGATATATGTGAATTCAGTTTTTTGCTTCTTAATTCATGCTTAATATTGACACAGAATACTTATAGCTCTTTAATTTCATCTATTCTTAGAACATTATTAAAGATAAAATTTTCTGTTTTATAATTTATATTTGTTTTTCAGTATGCAGTTGTCCAAAATAAAGTGTCCCAGAAATGAGGTGTGTTATGTCTGTTGTTGGTACTGCCCCCTTTCACACCCAGGAGTGTCCCCATTTGGACAATAAATTATATGGCCATCCTGACTAGATTCCTTTTGGTATAAAATATACTCTGTTTCCACAGTATTTTTATTGGTACAGTAAGCCATTTATGCAAGCCATTGACTTTAGTGACTAAATGACCCACAAATTTCTCCTTTCAGATGACCCACAAATTTCTCCTTTCAAGCCTGGCTCAACCTCCAATTTCCAACTGTCTTTTAAACATTTCCAGAAACCCTGGTGTCTTAGTGGTCAGATACTATGGCTGCTAACCAAAAAGTCGGCAGTTTGAATCCACCAGGCGCTCCTTGGAAACCCTATGAGGCAGTTCTCCTCTGTCCTATAGGGTTGCTATGAGTGTACAGCAACGGGTTTTGGGTTTTTTTTGCTTTGTTTTTTTAAACATTTCCACCCGAGTGTCCTGACAGCACCTTAAGCCAGTTTCTCCAAAAAAGAATTGTTGCTTGGTCTGTACTTCTCCTTCCTTTTTCCTTAGTTCAGTCAATTGGTCAACACTTTTCCTGGTTACCTAGACTGTGAATTCTAATTTGACTCCTTTTGATTTCTATATCCAGTCAGTTGTCAAATTTATTAAATTTGACCTCTTTAGTTGTTCTAAGGAGCCCTCGTGGCACAGTGGTTAAGAGTTTGTCTGCTAACCAGAAGGTCAGCAGTTTGTCAGAAGTACAACTTGTTTTAAATACATTATTTAATAATTTTATCTCCAAGTTACTATCTACTAAACTTATAGTAAACAATAATTAAGAATTAAAGTATTTATAAGGTTCCAAATTTACACCTTCAGTTTGTCAATATGCCTATCTAATAATATGCTCCAGTTATCATCAGCATTACACATATTTGGTATTCTTTACATTAGCTGCTATTCCATTCAGTATACACATTTTCCCATCTAATGGTTTCCATCACACTGTGTATAGCAGTCTGTTTACCTATTGCTCTACTGAGGTTATTTCCAACCTCACTACAATAAATGGTTACAAAGAATTCAAACGCAGAAAATAGTCCCTGGATGGGTAGTTTAAATGTTTCAGGGAAAAGAATATGTGAAAGTAGCCTTTAAGAATGGATAACCCTTTCTCAAATGGACAAGAGAGAAAAGGAAAGGAAATAAAATTTTGGTGATAAGGAAATGCATAAGCAAAACCATAAAATAATAAAAGCACCTGTTAAGAGTGAGAATTCCAGTTTGACTAGCATTTATGTGTCAGCAAGTTCAAGGATGAAAGTTTTGAAAAAATAGATTGGGTTTATGTTATAGTAACCTTAAATGCCAGGACCTGGCAATCTATCTTCATAACTTTGTAGGCCACAGGGAGTTACAGAAGACATTTAGACAGATAAAATAGTTTCCTTTCTGGACACTGAACATATCAACAAAGTAATGGAGGTGAGTTTCTAAAACAATACAGTTGCTTAGATGAGAAGTGAAAGGACCTTAACTAGGGTGACAGTATTGGGAATAGAAAAGAAAAGGCACATTTAGAGTCACTAAAACAAAAACCAAGCCCATTGCTGTCAATTCCAACTCATAGCAACCCTATAGGACAGAGTAGAACTGCCCCATAGGATATCCAAGGAGCAGCTGGTGGATTTGCACTGCCAACCTTCTGGTTAGCAGCCGAGCTCTTAACCGCTGCACCACCAGGGCTCCAAGAAGCTTCAGAGAACTAGGAGAATAGATGGGGCAGATGATTGAACAAAACAGGTCTCATGTTCCTCTTCATCACACAGTAAACTTAGTTGCTATTATTTATCAGGTAGCCCTAAGAGAGCAACTATGATAAATAGAAAAGGCTCATTTTATTTATTTCTAAGGTTAGGCCTCATGCTTGATTAGAGTTCTCAGCATTTGTGAAGATTAAATGAGATACTATGTGCCTGGCATATATTACGCAACAAGTTTTACTTATTTCTATGGTGTTGGCTAAGCTTGGTCTTTGGTACACATTTCAGAAATTGTTAAATTCAAACATTGTAATGCAAAGCTGTTTTCACATACCAATGGCCTTCATCAAACACAGCCTCTTAATTAAACAGTCAATATGCCTGAATATCAGCAGTGTTGTTTTAAGGTGCCGTCGAGTTGCCTCCGACCCATAGCGACCCTATGCACAACAGAACAGAAAGCTGCCCGGTCCTGAGCCATCCTTACAATCGTTGTTATGCTTGAGCTCATTGTTGCAGCCACTGTGTCAGTCCACCTCGTTGAGGGTCTTCCTCTTTTCCACTGACCCTGTACTTTGCCAAGCATGATGTTCTTCTCCAGGGACTGATCCCTCCTGACAACATATACAAAGTATGTAAGTTGCAGTCTCGCCATCCTTGCTTCTAAGGATCATTCTGGTTGTACTTCTAAGACAGATTTGTTCGTTCTTTTGGCAGTCCATGGTATATTCAATATTCCTCACCAACACCACAATTCAAAGGCCTCAATTCTTCTTCGGTCTTCCTTATTCACTGTCCAACTTTCACATGCATGTGATATGATTGAAACTACCATGACTTGGTTCAGATGCACCTTCGTCTTCAAGGTGACATCTTTATTCTTCAACACTTTAAAGAGGTCCTTTGCAGCAGATTTACCCAATGCAATGCGTCTTTTGATTTCTTGACTGCAGCTTCCATGGTTGTTGATGGTGTATCCAAGTAAAATGAAATCCTTAGCAACTTTGATCTTTTCTCTGTTTATCATGATGTTGCTCATTGGTCCAGTCATGAGGATTTTTGTTTTCTTTATGTTGAGGTGCAATCATACTGAAGGCTGTGGTCTTTGATCTTCATTAGTAAGTGCTTCAAGTCCTTTTCTTTTTCAGCAAGCAAGGTTGTGTCATCTGTATAACGCAGGTTGTTAATGAGTCTTCCTCCAATCCTGATGCCCCGTTCTTCTTCATATAGTCCAGCTTCTCGGATTATTTGCTCAGCATACAGATTGAGTAGGTATGGTGAAAGAATACAACCCTGATGCATACCTTTCCTGACTTTAAACCAATCAGTATCCCCTTGTTTTGTCCGAACAACTGCCTCTTGATCTATGTAAAGGTTCCTCATGAGCACAATTAAGTGTTCTGGAATTCCCATTCTTCACAATGTTATCTATAATTTGTTATGCTCCACACAGTCAAATGCCTTTGCATAGTCAATAAAACACAGGTAAACATCTTTCTAGTATTCTTTGCTTTCAGCTGGCAGTCTACTTCTGAAAAGCATTAGCCAGTGAAAACCTTATAAATATTAGCAGAACCTCTGTATAAATAGAGTAATTCATGAATTACTACGGAAAGGAACCCCCCGAAAAATTGTACTAGATAAGATTTGAGCGCCGAGGAGGAACAGTGCATTATTGTTAACTGGCATTCTGGGGGAATTCAGCTTAATTTTCAAATTCTATTCTAAGGATTTCTAAAGCATCTACAAAAAAAAAAAAAAAAAGTATTTATCATTGTAATTATATCTTTAAACTTAAGCTGTAAAAATGCACAGTCAAAATAAAGTAATACAGTATGTATTGTACCAGTTTTTTGCCTGTTGGATACCATCAGTGCTGAGCTGGGTGATTCCAACATACTCAGAGGCACCTTGGATGACAGGCATGGTGGTCTGCTTCCAAAATGTCATAGCGTTGAAAACCCTGTAGAGCAGCTCTACTCTGCATGCAGGGGGTCACCTTGAGTCAGAATCAACTGATGGCAACTGAGAACAACAGTCATCTTTAATGAAAGAGCATTTTAAGATTTCAAAGTGAATTTCGCAATAGGAATGAAACCATTTACCACCATATGATACTGTGTACCTGAAGCAAAATGCAGAAATAATGAAATGTGTACTGAAATGTGTACTTGGACCTACAATCAATGCCCATGGAAGCAGCAGTCAGGAATTCAAGTGCATTGAGCAAATCTGCTGCAAAACACGTCTTTAAAAAAAAAAAAAAATAGTATTCAAAAGCAAAGATATCACCTTGAGGACTAAGGTGCACCTGACCTGAGCCGTGATATTTTCAATCGCCTCATTTGCATGTGAAAGCTGGACAATAAGTAAGGAAGACCAGAGAAGAATTGATGCCTTTGAATTACGGTTGGTGAAGAGTATTCAATATACCATCGATTTCCAGAAGAATGAACAAGTCTGTCTTGGAAGGACAGCCAGAGTGCTCCTTGGAAGAGAGGACTGGGAGACTTAGTCTCACATGATTTGGACATGTTATCAGGAGGAACCAGTCCCTGGAGAAGGCCACCATGCTTGTAACATATGTAACCGCACATGTTAATGAGTACCACTCAGCGAAGAGTAAATGAGGTGTGATTTTACAGATGTGGAAAGCCTCAGATACATTGTAAAACCTGCTAATATCAGTCAGCACCACTCTGATTGACTAACCATGATAACCTAATGAAGAATGATTGGACAAATAATGTTGGCAAGCTTTTAAAAAAAAAAAAAAGGCAATTACTTACCTCTTTTTTTTTTTTTTTTAATAAATACATAGCAGCGAGGGTGTTGGGAGAAGGGATAATTCAGTTTTGAATTAAGAATTCTGAGAATGCTTTTTGAAAATAGAGATGGTAGTCATCTATGTTGAAAATTCAGATTAGCTGTATTAGAAACTAGAAGATACTAGAGCCCTGGTGGCACAGTGGTTAAGAACTATGGCTGCTACCCAAGAGGTCAGCATTTCAAATCCACCAGCTGCTCCTTGGAAACCCTGTGGGGCAATTTTACTGTGTCCTATAAGGTCGCTATGAGTTGGAGTCGACTCAATGGCAATGGGTTTTTTTTTTGTGCTTGTGTGTGTGCGTGTGTGTGTTTTTGTTTATAGGGTTGCTATGAGTTGGGAAAAAAAAATTTTTTTTTTTTATATGAGTTGGAATCAACTCAAAAGCACACAACAACAATAATATGTAGGTAAAAATAGAGGATCTGGAGGTGCTTATCCTTAATTTAAAGGATTTCGTTTTAGCTTAAATTTGAAAGGACCTTGAGGAACTCTTCTGAATAAGAACTAGAAGTCATTTGAATAAGAATTCCTAGACCCTTTTACTCCAAAGAGTCCTTTATATCTCTAAATACTGTTGTGCATTTATAAATAATGAAAGGGATGTGGCAATTGAGTTTCTGGGAAAACCCAAGAATATATGGGCCACAGTTGTTTTTCCTTTGTTATGTATAGGAAATGATAGTAAAGATAGTGTAATAAGAGCTAACATTTATTCTGTGTTTTCTATATGTCAGGTACTGTTCTAAACATTTTTCATATGCTTAATCCTCACAACAACTCTGTTACTACTACTACTATTATTATTATTACTGCAATTAACATTATCACCCCCATTTTCCAGATGGGGAAAGTGACGCACAGAGAGGTGATTTATTCTGAGTCACACAGTCAGTAAGCGTAGAGCTGAAATTCAAATCCTGGCAATCTTGACCCTGGGGAATAGTGGTACCTACCACAGTGAGTTGTTTTGAGGGTTAAAGGAATCAGTAGTACATTTAAAGCACTTAGAACAATTACTGGCACATAAAGAGGGTTCAGTGTATGTTAGCTGCTATTATTAACATTGTTCTTTACTATTCATGTTATTTATTTTCCTTTTATTGGATATTTAGGTTTGTTTATGATGTTTTTCCTATTGTAAAATACCATGATGAAATCCTTGACTGTCTTTCTCATCATTTTCTCAGGGTAAATTCTCAGAAGTGAAATTTGTTGGTTAAAGGATTTGAACTTTTTTTCAGGATCTTGGACATGATCAGAGCTTTCCGAGAAAATTGAATCAGTTACTGTTTCTCTACCAAGTTTCTCTCACCGTAACGTAACATTAAATTTATTGAAAATCTTATTAATATAATAGGTGAAAATTGTATAACTATTGGAGATTTATTAAGCTATTTTGTTTCTTCCAAGAATTGTCGATTTTTGGTCTTTGCTCTTTTTTAATTAAATTGAGATTTTGGTGATTTTATATTGATTATACTAAAGATATTAACCCTTTAAAATCTTTTAATCATAAAAATTTTGAACATATACAATAGAATGGTATCATGAAATGCCATGTACCTTCATTCAGTTTGAAAAATTAACTTGTAGCCAGTCTTTTCATTTATGACCCATCCACTTTTATCATTCCTGTTTATTTTGAAGAAATCCTAGATACCGTATCTTTTTATCCGTAAGTGTTTCAGTGTGGGGATATTAACCTTTTGTCATGTTTACATTTGCTTTCCCCAGTTTGTTGGTATTGAATTTATTATTTATTCACATTATATTGTTGCCTTTATTTGCTGCTGTCAAGTTCGCCCCCTACTCATAGTGACCTCATATGCTACAGAGTAGGACTGCTCTGTAGGGGTTTTCTTGCCTGCAATCCTTACAGGAGCAGATCGTCAGGCCTTTCTTCCGTGGAGCCTCTGGATGGGTTTGTTTTGAACCTCCAACCTTTTGATTAGCAGCTGATTGCAAAAGCCTTGTGCCACCCAGGCTCCTCTAGGCACATTATAGAAATTTTTAAATAGTATGTAATATTGTTATAAGATGGTAGCCTTAGATCTTTCATTATTGCTACTTTTAAAGCTAGTCATTTTAGGCAACTCTTGTTTATCCCTGAGGAGCTCAAATTCATGTTTATTAATGGAAGAGATGAGCTGAATTCTGCTTTATTTCACTTGTAAGCAGCCCAGCTTTCTAAACATACTACTAGTATGAACTAATTGTTTTATATTCACTTCTCTATTTTTGTTATTTATTAATGGAACCAGGAAAGTAAGTGATTTGTTTTCTCACCAAAAAAATTATCATAGAGTGTTTTTGTTAATGATCTCCTGTTTTGGTCAGTGATCTCACTCTGCTTTGTGTCTGTAGAATGTTAAAATTTTTCAGTGTGACTTCATACAGATTCTATCATCATACTTGGCCCTATAGGAACTATTGCGTCTACAGGTATCTTTGAAGCATGTTCGTACTTTGGAAAAAATGTTTTATTATTCTTTCTTGTAAAATAATAAAATGTGTCAAGTAGAGGTGAGCCCAGAAGCCTGACGTAATAGATGCAGAAGAATCATTTTTGTTCTGAGGGGCCTTGCCACCTGGCCACTTCTGCCTGCTGCTCACCTGTCCTAGACCAGAAGCAGTGCTACATGGCTGGGCCTGGCACAGGGGCTGGACTCCGGGCCTGGTCCAACACAGTAAAGGAGCACAAATAGGAAAAAAACCTCTACGAGATACGTAGAGAAGCCCTTGAAGCTGGCCTTAAAAGTGGGAAGGAACGAAGTCATTGAACCCCCATGGGCAGCTTAGGGTATGACTTAAGCCTCATCAGAGACAAAGACAATCATGACAAACACAAGGACAGAAAGCGGAAAAAGAGAAAGGAGAGAAACAGGTTCCAGGGGAAGAAAATGGATAAAGGTGGATAAAAGGAGACCGTGTGGAGAATGAGGAAGAAAAACACCTCCAGCATCAGGGCTCTGTAAGACTAGGCTAGCTTCCTGAGAAGCCTCTCACAAGCTCTTTAGCCAAACAAGAAAGATAATTTCAAACTAATGTGTACTAATGCCATGATTTACAACAAGCCGGAGACCATTTATTACAAAGCTGCAAGGAAGCTTTTACACTCAGGGATGAGAATTCTTAGCCAGGAAAGAATTCAGAGCCTGAAATAGAGCATAGAATTCATGGCAGACTTGCAGAAAACTCAAAAGCAGAAAGATCAAACAGATGCCTTGCAGAGTGGGGAGGCTGCTGGCCAAGGGAGAAGGAAGACTCTGGAGATGCTGAAATCCAGGTCTTCAAAAGCTCCAACAAAGAAAACAAAAAGAAAAACAAAGATACCATTGAAGACAGATTTAAAAGCAATGATTTAGAAGGATAGTAGGAGCAGATTGACCACATCGTTCAGGGATCTGGAGGAAAGTTGACCAGACGGCTTATTAATAGTCAGCGTGAATTTAAAAGAAGAAAGCCAGATGAGACAACAGCATTAGGACTTGGGCATCCTGTGGATCCTGTTGGAGGACCAGGCTGCTGCCGGTAAGACTGGAAATGACCACTGGAAGACTTCAGTCTGGAGTGAATACTTTGCAGGGGTTCAAAGAGGATAAAAGGAACAAAGTAACTCCTTGTTATACTTGAATTATTGACCCTACAGTTCTTAAACACCATATCATGACTCCACATTTCCAAATATCAGCAAGGACGATTCTGATTTAATCTGCTCAACCTATAGGGAAGATTGATCTTCGGGTCAATATTGGTGTCCATGAGCTTTTGACCACATGCTAAGATTATCCATATGTTATGGCCTATAGTTCATTGGATGCTTTAACAAAAGGAGAGCATTCTAGAACTCTACAAGAGTTGGAGACGTCATCACCTGAAGTGAATGCCAGACTAGGACATTCAACACAAGACATGGAGGTTACAGAGATAGAGCCGGCAGGGCGTATGGACTGCAGTCACCAGGACAGGTTCATAGCACTGAAAGTGGTCACAAACGTTGGCATGCCAGTTGAAGTCTTTGACTCTGAAGAAGCTGCAGTGTTCCACAGGAAACTTGAATGAGACCACCAAATTGCTCACGGCGCTCCAGGAAACCCAGAACGAATGTCTGAGCACCAGACACCCTCCCAGCATGGTCTGTCTCTTGGGTCCCTTGTACAGCAAAATGGTTCTTGCTGAACAGGTGACCGATAATCTTAAAGAACTTGCACAGCAAGTTACTCCTGGTGATATTGACAGCATGTATGGAATTCAAAAAGTAATGGGGATTTCCATTCCTTCCTCCATCATAGAAAACAACCTTGTAGATTTAACAGAAGATTTTGAAGAATGTAACAAGACTGATGTTGCTGAATGTGGACCTGATGAGATTTGAAGCCAGTTGATATTTGAGTATATATAAAACCTGTTCCTTTCCAGTCAGTTCTGATTTATAGTGTCCCTATAGGACAGAGTAGAACTGCCCCATGAAGTTTCCAAGGAGCGCCTGGTGGATTTGAACTGCCTACCTTTTGGTTAGCAGCCATAGCTCTTAACCACTGTGCCACCAGGGTTTCCTTGAGTATATATATTGTACTTTTTTTTTTCATTCTTAACTTGGAAATGCTTTTCAGAGGGTATTAAATATTTGTAAATTATGTTTTTAATTAAACTTCGGAACAGTTAATTTTAATGTTCCAGAGATTCGACTTCTGGTAAGTCATAAAGCTGAACCTGGGGGAGGGAAAAAAAGAATATTGATAAATGTATTAACAATAACTAACATTCCATATCCATTAAATACCAGGTCATGCAAATTATGTTACTGAATCCTCATAACAACCCTGGGAGGTTCATAGATATGGATATTGAGGCTCTGTGAGGTTAAGTAATTCACCCAAGATTAAACAGCTAGAAAACAGTGGATTCAAATTCACAATCAAACTCAAAACTGCTTTATTTAAAATTCAGTATTCTTTACACCATGCCACTTTTGCAGAACATATCATTATGAGATTCAATTTTCTGAGTGGTTACTGGGAGTAGATTGGAACAAGATGGGCAATGGTTTATTCCCTCATGGAGCTCAGTAGGTGGTATGGGATAAAAAAGAACAAACAGAAACACAACCCACTGCCATCAAGTCAATTCTGACCCATAACAATCCTGCAGGATGGAGTAGAACTGCCCCATAGGATTTTCAAGGCTATAAATCTTTACGGAAGCAGACTGCTACATATTTCTCCCACGGAGTGGCTGATGGGTTGAACCACCAACTTTTTGGTTAGTAGTCGAGTGCTTTAACTACTGCACCAGCAGGGCTCCTTATGATATGGCATACAGAGATGGAAATAGCACTAATCACACTGTAGTGTGATTGCCTGTGTAAGGGAAGGCCGTAAAAGATTTACATCTATCCTTTATATCTATAGTTTCATCTGTTTGTTTAAGGTGGTAGCATTGTTAGGTGCTGTCAAGTTGGTTCCAACTCACAGCAACCCTGTCTGTGTACAGCAGAATGAAACACTGCCTAGTCCTGCACCATCCTTACAATCATTGCTATGTTTGAGCCCATTGTTGCAGCAAACTGTGTCAATCCATTCTTGTCTTTTTTGCTGACCCTCTACTTTACCAAGCATGATGTTCTTCTCCAGGTACTGGTCCTCCACATGTTAAAAGTATGTGAGACGACGTCTCACCATCCTCGCTTCTAAGGAGCATTTTGGCTGTACTTCTTTCAAGACAGATTTGTTCATTGTTTTGGCAGCCCATCGCATATTCGATATTCTTCACCAGCACAATAATTCAGAGGCATCAATTCTTCTTCAGCCTTCTTGTCCAGCTTTCACATGCATATGAGGCGATTGAAAATATCATGGCTTGGGTGAGCGCCAATTAGTCCTCAAAGTGACGTCTTTGCTTTTTAACACTTTAAAGAGGTCTTTTGCAGCAGATTTGCCCAGTACAATACATCACTTGATTTCTTGACTGCTGCTTCCATGGACGTTGATTGTGAATCCAAGTAAAATGAAATCCTTGACAACTTTAGTATTTTCTCCATTTATCATGATGTTGTGAGGATTTTTGTTTTCTTCATAGACATATAAGTATATATCTTATATAGCTATATTGTGTCCTGTCAAATTGATTCTGACAGTGACCCTATAGGACAGAGTGGAACTGTCCCATAGGGTTTCCAAGAAGTAGCTTGTGGATTTGAACTGCTGACCATTTGGTTAGTAGCCAAATGCTTAACCACTGCACCACCAGGGCCCCATGCTCCCATAGTAGACTGACATTTTCTCAAGGTCAGGAACCATACCGTCTACTGAGCGCCAAACACAAAAAAAGCAAACCCAGTGCCGTCGAGTCGATTCCGACTCATAGCAACCCTAGAGAACAGAGTGGAACTGCCCTATAGAGTTTCCAAGGAGCACCTGGCGGATTCGAACTGCCGACCCTTTGGTTAGCAGCCATAGCACTTAACCACTATGCCGGGCTTCCTACTGAGCTCCATGAGGGAATAAATCATAGTCCATCTTGTTCCAATCTATCCCTAGTGACCACTCAAAATTGAATCTCATAATGATCTGTTCAGAAAATGTTTTGAGAATTCACATAATTCAGGGTAGCCTGACATGGTGTTTTTAGTCATCTCTCAGGTTCCTGATGCATTGCACATGGTAAATCAAAAAAAAAAAAAAAAACCCACAGCCGTTGAGTCGATTCCGACTCATAGCCACGCTATTGGACAGGGTAGAACTGCCCCATAGAGTTTCCAAGGAGCGCCTGGTGGATTCGAACTGCCGACATCTTGGTTAGCAGCTGTAGTACTTAACCACTATGCCACCAGGGTTTCCTTGCACATGGTAGATACCTAATAATCTAGCAATGCTAGTTTAATTAAACATAGGGCTGTATATGTATGTTTGTATGTGTTACACATGCACATATACTTTGTTCACTAATTGATTCATTCACATTTGTCTTGAATACAGAACTAGATTGAAAACTCCTTTATAGCCAAGTGTAATATCTTAAGCTGACTTTTGTAAACTATACATCTAACACAGTAATATACCACACTCCTTGCAGCATCAAGGAATTAAAACCATAGGTCTTAGGGGCTAGAAGAACATTTTTGGTTAATCCTTGTGTTTTGTGGGTCAATGTTAAGTGCCTTCATTTCCTCTCATAGACCATTAGAGACATGGTAGCAACATTCAGTGGAGAAGAATATTTCCTGTTTCAAGTTTCTGGAGCCCAGACTTGGCTAACCAAATTTGTTGTATGGGTCCAGGGGTGGGGGTGGGTGGTAAAATGAGGCCATTAACATGCCACTTCCCTGGTAAAAGGATGAGAAACAAAAAAAGGATAAGGAGTGTTAAGAAATGAATACTGACTCTCATTTCCAAAGATAGCCCTTGTGTTCTTAGGAAAGCGTGGATAACAATGTGAGTATCTGATACAGGGGAAGAAAGTAAAATTGTCAAAAGTAGCAACGATTCTTTTGGGACTTTACTACTGATAATGTTTTACCATTTCTCATCTTCAGCCTTTTTTAAGTGTCTTTTTCCTTCTCATTACAAAATATGGGTATATGCTCGTTGAATAAAATTGGAAAATACAGATGAGTACAAAATAAAAAAAATAAAGAATTCTCTGTGTTCCTCCCGCAATACCCCTCAGAGCCAGAATTTCTCTCTGTTAATATGTTGGTCTATTTCCTTTATTCTCTTACCAGGCGTGGTTTTCTTTTTATATAATTAGTGCCTGTCTATACATCCATCCATCGTTCTGTACTTAGTAATATATCAATAAACATTTCCTTCCCCGTGGTGTTAAAAACTTTGTGATCTGAGCTGCAGAGGCTGCTCATGTACAACCAAACACCTCATGGGATTTGGTTCCTTGGTTTGGTGGTTTATGGTTGTGGCTTCATGGGACATCCCAGTTATTTGGCTTAATAATGTGTTTAGATGCTTCCGTTCTACCTCCTAGTTCGTTGTGTAGTGCCTGGGGTCTTAAAAACTTAAATAAGGTTTACACACAGAAAGAAGCAACCTTTGATGGTTACAGGGGAGGGGTGGGGAGAGGAAGTCACTAACTAGATAGTAGACAAGTGTTGACTTTGGGGAAGGGAAAGACAATACACAATATAGGGGAAGTCAGCATAACTTGATCAAGGTAAAGGAATACACTTAGAGGAAGACAAGAAAAATAGAAGAGGCAGCCACAATAAGTACTATAGCATATACAATCCTTCAACAACAGTAGAAACAAATAACTAATAGGCAGATATATATGGTGAAGGAGGGTGTATAGGAGTATACCCACCTACACATATAGATTAGGCTGTGGATATTTTTACGTATTTGTATGTACAGCATGTCTATTCATATATACAATAGGGCACAAAGTGGGCACAGTGATAGAAGCTTCCTAGACATATCCAAACACCTTTAGGGACCAAATTACGGGACCTGAGCGCTGGGGACCATGGTCTCAGGGGACATCTAGGTCAGCTGGCATAACAGTTCATAAACAAAATTTTCTACATCCTATGGCAAATAGCATCTGGGGTCTTAAAAGCTTGCAAGCAGCCATGTAAGATACATCTATTGGTCCCAGAATGTTCAGGACAAAGGAGAATGAAGACAACCGAAGATACAAGGAAAATATTAGTCTGAAGGACTAACGGACAACATGAACCACGTCTACCAGCCTGAGCCCAGAAGAACTAGATAGTGCCCGGCTACCACAACCAACTGCTCTGACTGGAATCACAATAGAGGGTCCTGGACAGAGCTGGAGAAAAATGTAGAGCAAAGTTCAAATTCATTAAAAAAAAAAAAAAAAAAACCAGACTTACTGGCCTGACAGAGACTGGAGGAACCCCTGAGACTGTGGCCCCTGGTAACCCTGCTAACTCAGAACTGAAGCCACTCCTGATGTCCACCTCTCAGCGAAAGATTAAACAGGCCTATAAAACAAACAATAATATGTGAGGAATGTGCCCCTTAGTTCAATCAGTTCAATCAAGTGTAGGAGACCAAATGGGCAACACCTGCTCAAAAGCAAAAATGAGAAGGCAGGAGGGACAGGAAAACTAGATGAATGGACGTGGGGAACCTGGGGAGAAAAGGAAAAGGGGGGGGCATCTGACACACAGTGGGGATTGCAACCAATATCACAAAAATTTGTGTATAAAATTTTTGAATAAGAAACTGATTTGCTCTGTAAACTTTCACCTAAAACACAATAAAAAGAAAAAAAGAGGGCTTTCAAGGTATAGTAAAACCTGCGAAAGCCAGAACCTGTGTAAGATGGAAAACTGTCAGAGAAGGAAAACTCAAATATTATACACTAAAAGAAGGAGTAGAAGAGTGGTAAGATGGCACGCTGTCAAAGGTGGAAAACTTTCGATACCTGGGAAAAGAGACAGTCCCATCGAGTTTGGCTCGTATGGGTTTCACTGTACAACAATTGGCCTCTATTTGCCTAGAGCAACAGAGGAAGAGAGTCAGGAATAGGAGGAGGAAATGGAATGTGTGGCTAATTGCCCTTATGAACAACTGTCTCCTTGGCCATGAGACCAGAAGAACTAGATGGTGCTTGGCTAACATTACTGAACGTTTTGACCAAAGATTCTATAGAAGAATCCTGATCAAAACGGGGAAAATGTAGAACAGAATTTTCAACTCATGGAATCCAGTCTTTATGGAGGCTTGATGAACCCCTGAGAAACTATTGCCCTGAGATCATCTTTAAACCTTAAACTGAAAATACCCCCTGAAGTTATCTTAAAACCAAACAATAGTTTAGCTTACCTTGTAAAGAATGTCTGCCTAGAGTGTTATGCTCTTTTAAGGTCTGTTTGTATGGGATCGGATTGACAACAACAACTCGAAAGATTAGATAGAAGCCTTACGGGGCAGTGAGTATATGGTAATGCGAGGAACAACTCAGAAAAGGAGGGTGAGAATGGTTGTACAACTCAAAGAATGTAATCTGTGTAACTGAATTATACATGTAGAAATTGTTGAATTGGTGTATGTCGTGTATATTCTCAACAACAACAAAACTAAGTTATTAAAAAAAAAAACCTCATGACTTGTTTTTTTTTTTTTTTTTAATGTGTTTTAGGTAAAAGCTTTCACCACAATTTGGGTTCCCATTTTAGCAATTTTTATACAAATTGCTCTGTGACGTTGGTTACAATTTTCCCAACGTGTCAGCATTCCCCTTACAGTCACACATCGCTTAACCTCCACAATACGTTCTGTGAAAATAGGACATTACGTGACTTCGCTGTGGTGCGAACACCATATTATATACAGGCGGTCCCTGGATTACGAACTAGGTCCGTACCTAAGTCTGTCTTTAAGTCTAATTTGTACTTAAGTTGGAATAGTTAGGTACGGCTCATATCTAATGTCGGTCAAGTGTTTGTCTCAGTGTATATCTGTGATCTGGATTTTAATGGATGCAAATTACTTTTAAAAATAGATGTACAATTATTTCTTTTCGTATGCCGTAATTGTTGTGTGTATAAAAAAAAAAAATTGTTGTGTGTATAGATTTCCTTTTTTTCCCCCATGCCGTTATGCCTAACGTTGTGGTGAACATTCTTATTGTAATCTTGAATCACACTTCTAAGTATTTCTTATGCAAGAGTCCTAGGTCCAGAGGATATGAAGACTTCTGAAGTTCTTGATATACCGGTTTACAGAAAGATAGTATCACTTTGTCTCAGTAGTTTATTTATATTCCGTCTCCTTACTAGAATGTAAATGCCATGAAAGCAGAGAATTTGACTACTTTTTCGTCTGCCATTTCCCCAGTACCTAGAGCAGTCCCTGAGACATTTTAAGTTCTCAGTAATTACTTTCTTCTCATCTTTGTTTTGTGTACATACATAATACATAAAAGATGGGTGTGCCTTACACAACTGAGATCATGCTATGTGTAAGAGCCCTTTAAATTTTTTGTTTAGTTGTAATAGGTGAAATGGCATTTCATTCTTTTAATATACATTTCTTAATGATGAATAATGGTAAACATATTTCATGTTAATTGGCCACTTGTATTTCTTTTATGATTTGTCTTTTTGTATCTTTTGTCATTATCTAATTTATTTTTCTCATTGTTTAAGTTTTAGTTCTTTTGGGGTTGGATACAAAGAAGTACAACGCTTTATTATGTTTGCTGCAAATATTTTCCAAGTGTGTTGTTTGCTTTTTAATTTAGTCCTCCTTTGGTCTTTAAATTGGGTTCGGGTGTTTTTTTTAAAGCATATGGCTCTAGTCAGTTGATAAATAGCCACAAGTTTTTATTCGTTAAGAGTTATATAAGTAAGGAAATTATTTATTGCTCTATGTTGAGCTTCTAGTTTATAGTCCTGATGTTTAGTCATTTAAAATATTCAACAATAGAAAAAATTTAATACCCCTTTTTGAAATGTCACAGCGTCTAATGATAAGGATAATAAATTTGTAACTTAAGTAGTGCTAGCATTTGACAGAGGAGCCCTGGGGGTGCAGCGGTAGAGTGCTCAGCTGTTAACCGAAAGGTTGTCGGTTCAAGCCACCAGCCACTCTGAGGGAGAAAGATGTGTCAGTCTGCTTCTGTAAAGATTTACAGACTTAGAAAACTTATGCGGCAGTTCTGCTCTGTCCTATAGGGTCGCTGCGAGTTGGAATTCAACTCGATGGCAATGGATTGGTGGTTTGGGAGCACTTGGCAATTTTTTAACTTAATTTCCTTTAGAGAGGAGTCACGTTAGGGACTTAACTTCCCAGACATGTGTGTTTTATATAAACCTAGACATGTTGGATTACATGATGGTCCTTTCACATGATTAAGTCACTGTTGAGAAAGGAAGAAACAATCATTATACCAAAATGGAGATTATAGCATGAATTTCAAATGAGGAAAGTGATGAAAGTAAGCATAAGAGAAAATGCCGTTTTTTTCTTGGGGGGAAATCTGATAAAAGTACCTATTTTTGTTTCTTAGGGATGTTTCGCAAGGATGAAGAACTAACTCCATCGCAGAGAGACTTAGCTGTAAGGTACGTGCCTTTTAATTGTATCCTGCCACATGCGGTTGATGTGCTGTGTGTGCATAGGACACTCATTACTCACATGTTCACATGGCTAAGGCTCACTTGTCCTTTTAGAGGTATCTACTTCATGAAAACCAAAGTCCCTCCCTCTGTACACCTCCCTGCTCCCCAAATCTTCCTAGTTTAGACTGGGTGTCCCTTGGGAGGGTCCCATACTCCAGTTGCCATCAAGTCAATTTTGACTCGTAACAGCCGCGTGTGTTTCATAGTAGAACTGTACTCCACAGGGCTTTCAATGGCTGCGGTCTTTTGGAAGTAGTTTCCCAGGCCTTTCTTACAAAGCACCTCTGGGTGGATTCCAACTGCCAACTTTCTGGTTAGTGGTCAAATGCTTAACTGTTTGCACCGCCCAGGGACTCCTGAAAGACCAGTTGCCATCAAGCTAACACTGATTCATGGTGACCCCATGTGTGTCAGAGCAGAACTGTGTCCATAGGGTTTTCAGTGGCTGATTTCTCAGAAGTAGATTGCCAGGACTTTGTTTTGAGGTGTCTCTGGGTTAACTTGAACCTCCAACCTTTTGGTTAGCAACAAAGACTCCCACTGAGCCTTGAATATACCATCATACCGTGTGTACCTCCTGTACAGCATGAGGCAATCTGCTGAATTTTCTCTCACATCAGGCTCTGAGCTCCGTGAAGATAGGAAGATGGTATCGTCTTCATGTCTAACCACAGCACCTGGGTCTTTGTTGACCACATATGCAGTGGTGGTAGTAATTCAGAGTAATAATAGCAGCTGCCATTTATAGGCCAGTAACTTGATGACTTGATGACTCGATGGCAATGGGTTGATGGGAGCTTGATGACAGTGACTGGGCAAAGATAGAATATGTTGATATAGCATGTAAATGCTGTATTTTGAAACATTGAAGAGCCAGTGAAGTATTTCTCATTGTTACTTGAGGAATTCATTCTGGAATAGACTTGTACTTCATTTATAAGGAATAGCCTAATTTCTTGGTAGGGTCTTAATCTAATATACTGAATTGAAGAGAGGTTCATTTGATCTGGATTCTATGATCTTAAGAGTCCTTGATCCATCACAATAGCCCCTCAGTTTATAGACACTCAGCTCTCATTTCCACTTTCCCTTTTACATAGCCACCTGGCAAAACCTCAAACTTAAATTCAGCTGCCTGCCTACCTGGAAAGTGGAAGAAAGCTCAGTGGAAAAACATCTTGCTGATGGAACTCTTTTTGAGTTTTACCCCAAATTTCAACCAGTGCCCCTTAGTATTGCCAACAGTTCTACTACATTTCTTTAGTCACTTCCTTTTCTAGCTTTCTTAGACGACTACATATTCTCCTTTCTTTTCAGACTTCCAGCACTCCCTCCGCACATTCAATTATGATGGTCACAAGTTTTATTTATTTTTTTAAAAGCAATTCTGCTTCGTCCTGCAACCGCCAAACCTGCAAAAGTGCCTACATCTGTAATAAAATACCTGCCTTCTTTCCTGTGGATCAACTGTCCATAATCCAAACTAAGGCCAACTTTTCACTTTTACACTGAACCTGATTCCTTCTTTTTCACTTCAGTTATCTCCTGTCTTGGCACCATCACTGCCATCAGTTTCTCCCTCTGTTGGATTGTTCCCATCAGCTTAAAGGGAAAACCTCCGCTAACCCCACATTCCCTCTGGCTGCCATCCCATCGCTCTTCTTTGTAGTAAAACTCCTTGAGAGATTTGTCTGTAATGACTGTCTTCACTTTCTCATGCCCCATTCTCTCCTCCACCCACTTCATCAAGCTTTTTTCCTACTTCTGATCTGAAATCATTCTTTCAAGTCGCCCTCAGTCTTGGCACATTTAATTGTCAGCCTAGGTTGGCATGATCTCAGCCACTTAGCAGCATTCGACCCAGTTGATCACTCAGTCCTTGAAATACCTTCTTCACTTGCCTTCCAGGATGCTACATTCTTCTGATTTTCTTCCAAGCTCACTGTTTCTCCTGTCTTTACTGAATCTTCTTCGTCTCAGTTACGACTAAATATTGGTGTGCTCTAGGACTCAGCCCTTGATTTCTCAGTCTTCTCCAGGTGATCACATGCATTCCACTGGCCTTAAATACCATCTATATGCTTGAAGTCTCTTAAATCTATATTCCCACCTCAGCCTCTCTCCTGACTTCCGTGTTTATATATCCATCCGACTGCCATTTCAGTATGTCTGCATGGATAGTGAATAGGGATCTGAAAGAGAAGTGTTTAAAATATAACTCTTAATATTTGCGCCCCTCTCCTTTCCATCTGTGCCTCCACCATTATCCCACTTAGTTAACTGCAGTGTCATTCATCGCTAGTTGCTTAGGGGAAAAACTTAGGTAAACTTCCTTTTGCTACTTCAAATGCAATTCACCAGGAAATCAGGTCAGCTCTTACCTTAGAGCATGTCTCTAATCTGACCACGTCTCATCATTTCTGTTCTTTCACCCTAACCCAGACCATCAACATTTTTCACTTAGTGTGACTGTAATAACTTCCCTAGGCACTCTCCCTGTTTTCTCTCATGCCCTCTGCAGTCTACTCTTTACCTATCAGCCAGACCAAACCAACCCGCTGTCGAGTCACTTCTGACTCATAGTGACTCCACAGGGTTTCCAGCGCTGTAAATCTCTATGGAAGCAGACTGCTACATAGATCTCCCATGGAGCCGCTGGTGTCAAACCACTGACCTTTTGGTTAGCAGTCAGTCGCTTTAACCACTGTGCCACCAGGGCTCCTAAACAGCCAGATGATCCTTGTAATGTATATTAGACTATATTATTCCCTTCCCGGATGAAAACCCCATAATGGCTTTCCATGTATTTAGCATACAGTACAAACTTCTGACCACAATATACAAGGCCTACATAATGTGGCCTGTAGCACCTCCACTCTCCTCCCTCGTTTCACTCTTTACAGACCGCCCTGTCAAAATGCTACCCTCCCTTCTCTGCCAGCACTTTCTTTTTTTTTTTTTCCTGCTTTATTTTTCCTCCTAATATGTATTATTGCCTGAGGTTATACATTTATTTTAATTGTCCATTTCCTTACCCCACAAATTATAAGCTAAGTGAGGACAGGGACTTTGTCTTATGTATCATTATATCCCCATCACCTATACAGTGACTCACAACTCGGAGTGATTTTGCCTACAAGGGGACATTGGCAAAGTTTGGAGACATTTCAGTTGTCACAACTTTGGTGGGGTGGTGCTCGCTGCTGACATCTAGTGGTTAGAGGCCAAAGATGCTGTTAAATATCCTATATTGCACAGGATAACCCCTCCCTGCAAAAAAGAATGACTGGCCCAAAATGTCAGTAATGCTGAAATTGAGAAACCTTGACATAAAAGAACACACAGTTGATATCAAATAAATATTCATGGAATGAGTAAGTGAACCTTTCATTTAACATCTTACATGAAATATTACAATTACATTTTAAATTTATAATTTAGTAGCAAATATTATAGTTACCTACTTCAGTATCTAATATGACTTGTGGTACCTAATATGAAAGTTAAGCCAGAATTACATCAGCAGATTTCATGCTTAAGGTTTGTTATCTCCTGTCCTTGCATGCTGGATACATAGTTTGGCTTGGTGAGATTGAGCAGTGCTTTGATAACTTAACATTGTCTGCTCTCGAAATAATTGGTGCTGAAAACGGAGCTCTGTTGCTTGAGTACACGAAGTTCTTTTGTACCTTTGTGATTGCAGAGCACTTACCATGGTGTTTGATTTGGTGAAAAAGTATTCTGTTTCAGAACAGATTGGCCAGAAACATTTTGCTCTCATCAATTTTGAGCCCCAGTAAGAAAATACTTTAGGTCTGAGACATTTTTAAAGATAGAAAAATAATTCTGAAAAGAAAAAGGAGTTTTGGCTTAGTGATAACCTAGAAGAGTGTCATGTGGCCAGAAAACACTGTTTTTCTCTCTTTTTCTTAGTAAAAATAATATGTAGTACATATGAGGGTGTTTGTTTTTTAACAATGTAACCATATTTAGAGAGGAAGAAGGAATTCTAGAATGTTAGAGAAGCATGCTTACTGTCCCTAGGTGTTCTTTTGTTTGTGATAGTTTATCATTGGCATGGGCAGTAGATTTTATTAATGGATCTGGTTGTAAAAAATAAATAAAAACCCAAAGCCCTATTGCTGTTGAGTAGATTCCCACTCATAGTGACCCTACAGGACAGCGTACAACTGCCGCATAGGGATTCCAAGGCTGTAAATCTTTAGGGAAACAGACTGCCACATCTTTGTCTCGCAGAGCAGCTGGTAGGTTCGAACCACTGACCTTTAGATTAGCAGCTGAGTGCTTAATCAGTGTGCCACCAGGGCTCCTCCCTAAATAAAAATACACATTCTTAATTCATTTATATGTGCTTAGACTACATATAGTCTAAATAGTTTAGTGTCCTTTGTTACTAACCTTTTTTCACCCTGTTACCTGCATTGAGAGCTAGAATAGTTGGTAAGCTCTAGCTGCTATGTGCCACTTAGACAGATATCAAGGCAATGGAATTAAAAATGTCTTGGGACATCCTTGACTCCTTTTTCCCTCACACCCCACATCCAGTCCGTCAGCAGACCCCATCAGCTGTACTGCCAGGATATACCCAGAATACTACTTCACCACTGCTCTGAGCTGCCGTTTCCTACCGGGATCATTGCAGTAGCCTTCTGACTGGTCTTCCTACTTCCACCCTTTCCCCTGTTCACACCCAGGGACAAGAGTAATTCTGCTAAAACATAGGTCTTTTAAAACCCTGCTGTAGTTTTTCATCTTAATCAGAATAAAACCCAGAGTTCTTTCCATGGTTTGTATGGCCTTATATGATCTTGCCTTGGCTCTCTCTTCTGACGTTTTCTCCTGCCTCTGTCTACTCTAGCCACATCAGGTTCCGTGCTGCCAGGAGCGCCCACATCTCAGGGGTTTTGTACTAGAATGCTAATCTCATGTATTCACAGGACTCCCTCTCTCACCTGTTTCTGGTCTCTGCTCAGATGTCGCCTTATCAGAGAGGCCTTTTCTGACTTTTTAATATAATAAAATACCCACTTCTCCCCTACACAGTGCCTTTCCATGTTTTGCTTTTCTTCATAGGACTTAGTATTTCTGAAAATATTTTATATATATATATATTTTTTTTTTCATTATCTGTTTCCTGCAACTGTAATATAAACTCCATGAATGCAGAATTTTTGTTTCATATACTGCTATATCTTCAGACCCTGAAACATGCCAGACATACAGTCAGCACTCTATTTATATTTGTTACATGAGTAAATGAGTGGCTAGTAAGGGATGGCTCTCCATGCCAGGTCACCTCCGTCTTAAGTTTGTTTCATCATGAAAAATCTAGGTAAAAAGGCTTTTAGTTGCTCATAAAGATACGTATAGAAAGTCTCATATCCAGAGACACTGTTGAGCATGACTACATCCTGATAGCTTAAATTCTTTTTGATGGATGCAAATGAAAATTAAAGCTTCTTTTTTTTTTTTTTTGAAATGGTCAAAGTGGTGAGGTAAAAGATGAACATTCCCTTGATACATTTTCCAAAAGCTTATGTTACATCTCACAAGTTGCGTGTTTTTTAATTGCAGGCGCATGCCAAGCCTATTGGAGTATTTAAGTTACAACTGTAACTTCATGGGTATCCTGGCAGGCCCTCTCTGTTCTTACAAAGACTACATTACTTTCATTGAAGGCAGATCATACCATATGGCACAACCAGGCGAAGATGGAGAAGAAGAGATACGGTATGAAAAAACAGAGCCGTCTCCAAACGTAAGTCATGAGCTATATCTGGATCTTTGATAACATATATTGATTAGTCTTATTTACTTAAAGATACTCATGTTTTAAGTTTTTAATTGATCCACCTATTGCTTTAAAAATATCTTTCAAAATAAATACACAGGCTCTGGAGCCGGATTAACCCTTAACCAGCTGCCGTCGAGTCAGTTCTTTGCATATTCATATAAATTTTAGGATGATTATATCTTCCCACTGAATTTATTCTTTTATTATTACACTTTTTTTTCTCTTTCTGGTAACCCCTTGTCTTGAAGTCTACTTTGTCTGATACCCTCTGGTGTCATAGCCACTCCTGCTTTCTTTTCATTAGTAGTTGCATGGTGTATCTTTTTCCATCCTTTCATTTTCAACTTATTTGTGTCTTTTAAAGTGTAGGCAGCCTATAGTTGGGTCTTGCTTTTATATCCATTATGATAATCTCTGCCCTTTAATTGGGGTGCTTTAAATTTAAAGTCATTATTGATATGGTTGGATTTAAGTCTACCATCTTGCTTTTTGTTTTTCTCTTTTTCCCATCTGGTTTTGTTTCTTTTTTCTTTCTTCTTTGTCTTCTTTAGACTTAATCAAATATTTTTAGTATTCAATCTTATTTCTTAAATTGACTTTTTTTTAGCTATACCTCTTTGTACTAGTTTTGTAGCGGTGGTGCTATACTATACATCCTTGATTTATGACAATCTGATTATAATTAATAATTGCACCACTTTGCATAAAAAGTAAGAACCTTACAGCAGTATAATTCCATGTGCCCAGGTGATTGTTGTTATGTATTTTACTTTTATATATGTTATAACACAATGTTATATTATTTAACGTTGCTTTAAGCAATCAGCAGTTTTTTTAAGAAATACAAGGAAGTTTTTTCTCATTTCCGTTGCCATTGCTCTTCATCCGTTCCTGTACATTTGCATTTCCATCTGGTACCATTTCCCTTCAGCTGAAGAACTTCTTTGAGCATTTCTTATAGTGCAGATCTGCTGGCAAAAAAATTCACTTGGCCCCCGTTAACCTAAAAATGTCTTTATTTTACCCTCATTAAAAAAAAAAAATGTTGGATTTTGTATGTGGAACATTTTAGGAAATGACTTTTGTTCAAAACCCTTTAAAAAAATTATTGTCTGCCAATAATTTAACCATTTAAATTATTGGCAGATTGTCTTGATCCTTGCAAATTTGGTTTTATTATTTGTTAGGGCAGGGCTGTTTTAGGTTTTTTCCATAGTGAAGAAGCAACAGTCTTTCAAACATATGTTTCTTCCAGTTGTTTCTCTCTTTAAATTTGAGGCCTTTGTTTCAGTAATTTTTGGTATATGCAGAAGTCCAAACCCACAATTGAAGTAACCAAAGTCTGACTCATCAGTCATCTACAGCTTCTGAAATGAAACATGGTTTCCTGGCAGCTTCAACGAGTTCCTCTGTTGGCTCATTTACTCTCAAATGGCTCATTTATTTTACACTCTTGGTCCCGTCTTTGGCTTAGGGAGACAGCAACAGTAAAGGTGTCAAATGACACTCCATATCCTAGAAAACTCAGTTGTATAGTCACTAGTTGATCCTAGGGGTGAAATTCTTAGATTTGAAATTTATGATTTTAGGTCATTCATAGAGAAAGCAGGAAACCCTGGTGGCATAGTGGTAAGTGCTACGGCTGCTAACCAAGAGGTCGGTAGTTTGAATCTGCCAGGCGCTCCTTGGAAGTTATATCGGGCAGTTCTGCTCTGTCCTGTAGGGTCACTATGAGTCGGAATCGACTCGACGGCAGTGGGTATGGAGAAAGCACAATATTCCATGGAGAAATGTGGGTTACTATTAGAAAGAATAATTATAAACTATCCCTCAGTACTTGGGTGTGGTGAAAAGTCTTTACCCTTGAACACTAGAAATTTTCTTAGAGGAAATCAAATCTAACTTTGGTACAGTAATGGTAGCATTAAGATGTCTAGGCTTTTATGCACACCCATGTTCATTGCAGCATTGTTCACAATAGCAAAGAGATGGAAACAACCTAGAGGTCCATCAACAGATGAATGGATAAACAAGCTATGGTACATACACACAATGGAGTACTACAAAACGATAAAGAACAATAATGAATTTGCAAAGTATCTCACAAAATAGATGAATCTGGAGGGTATTATACTGAGTGAAATAAGTCAGTCACAAAAGGACAAATATTGTATGAGACCATTACTATAAAACTCATAAAAAGGTTTACACACAAAAAGAAATAATCTTTGATGGTTACAAGGGAGGGGAAGGGCGGAAATGAAAAAACAGTAAATAGACAATAGGTAAGTGGTAACTTTGGTGAAGGGTAAGATAGTATACAATACAGGGGAGGCCTGCACAACTTGTCCAAGGCAAGGTCATGAGAAGCTCCATGGATACATCCAGACTCCCTGAGGGACCGTATTGCTGGGCTGAAGGCTGTTGGGACCATGGTCTTAGGGAACATATAGCTCAATTGGCATAAGAGTTTTAAAAGAAAATGTTCTACATTCTACTTTGGTGAGTAGCATCTGAAGTCTTAAAAGCTTCTGAGTAGCCATCTAAAATACTCCACTGGTCCCATCCTGTCTGGAGCAAGGGAGAATGAAGAAAACCAAAGACACAAGGGAAAGATTAGTCCAAAGGACTAATGGACCATAACCACCACAGCCTCCACGAGACTGAGTTCAGCACAACTAGATGGTGCCTGGCTACCACTGCTGACTGCTCTGACAAGAATCACAATAGAGGGTCCCAGACAGAGCTGGAGAAAAATGTAGAACAAAATTCTAACTCACAAAAGAAGACCAGATTTATTGGCATGACAGAGACTGGAGAAACCCTGAGAGTATGGCCCCTGGACACTCTTTTAGCTCAGTAAGGAAATCACTCCTGAGGTTCACCCTACATCCAAAGATTAGACAGGCACATAAAACAAAATTAGATTAAAGGGGCACACCAGCCCATGGGCAAGGACTTGAAGGCTGTGGGGACAAGAAAACTTGTAATAGGGAACTCAAGGTCGAGAAGGGAGAGTGCTGACATATCGTGGGGTTGGTAACCAACGTCACAAAACAATATATGTACTAATTGTTTAATGAGAAGCTAGTTTGTTCTGTAACCTTCATATAAAGTACAATTAAAAAAAAAAAAAGATGTCAAGGTTTGTGTATGTTAAGTTCAATACCTACAGACAGTTAATGCTCTTTAGATGGTCTACTTTGAAATTCTTTTAGCATTTGCTTTTAGCATCATTCTGTTACCATCTGATGTAATGTAATTTGTGGGCTCTTTTTTTAAGTGCTTAAAGCAATTTTATATGTAAATGACTTTAGCACGCACAGTTCCAGAAGAATTTGTGAATTCATCAATTAGTTGGAACTGTCAAACAAAACAAGATAAAAAAATAGAGGACTGGTCATTTGGCACTCAGGATCTGATGAGCCTGCATTTGAGAAGACTGGAGTAGCAGAAGCAAATTTTATACTCTCTCCTCAAACTGAAAAAATGCAACAGCATTTAATTCTGATGTTTTTTTTTTTTCCTTAAGTGGGGAGTGAGTATAGAGGTAGTCATTATATTTTCTTTTTACTTTTTTTGTACGATAAATTTTAAAGAAGAAAAAAATGCCACATTATAGTAGGGCATTTTTATGTTAAAAAAAAAAAAAAAAAGCCTGTATTACATATGGGACAAAAAAAATAAGAATCCTGTTATTTAAAAAAAAGAAAGGAAATACTTTTTAAATTTGTACTCTATTTAAATGTTGGGCTCAGCATAAAGTTTAAGTTGAAATGTTTGATTTAACAAATAAGTATTTTTTAATTTACTTAGTTTGCACATAACAGGAAAAGCAAATAGTTGAGAGGTTTGTGTGTTTGCATGTAAAAACGAGGTGCTACTTTATAGAGAAAGGCCATGGAGCTTTGGGTAGGCTAAGTTTCTATCCTAAGATCTATCCCGAAGTACAAAGCTTTCAGTGATAGGATAATACCCATATGCCTACAAGGAAGAACAGTTAATACAACTGTTATTCAAATTTACGCACCAACCACTAAGGCCTAAGATGAAGAAATTGAAGATTTTTAACACCTTCTGCAGTCTGAAATTGGCTGAACAGGCAATCTGGTTGCATTGATAATTACTGGTGATTGCAATACAAAAGTTAGAAACAAAGAAAGATTGGTAGTTGGAAAATACGGCCTTGGTGATAGAAACAATGATGGAATCTTGCAAGGCCAGGGACTTATTCACCATCATAAACGGCGGCTATATACATGGACCTCACCAGGTGGAATAAACAGGAATCAAATCAGCTACATCTGTGGAAAGAGGTGATGGAAAAGCTCAATATCATCAGTCAGAACAAGGCCAGGGGCTGACTGTGGAACAGACAGACCATCAGTTGCTTGTATGCAAGTTCAACTTGAAGCTGAAGAAAATTAGAACAAGTCCGTGAGAGCCAAAGTATGACCTTAAGTATATCCCATCTGAAGTCAGAGAGCATCTCAAGAATAGATTTGACGCATTAAACACTAATGACCAAAGACCAGACGAGTTGTAGGAGGACATCATACATGAAGAAAGCAAGAGGTCATTAAAAAGACAGGAAAGAAAGAAAAGACCAAAATGGATGTCAGAAGAGACTCTGAAACTTGCTCTTGAATGTCGAGTAGCTAAAGTGAATGGAGGAATTGATCAAATAAAAGAGCTGAACAGAAGATTTCAACGGGTGGCTCGAGAAGACAAAGTTAAAGTGTTATAATGACATTTACAAAGACCTGGAATTAGAAAACCAAAAGGGAAGAACACACTCTGCATTTCTCAAGCTGAAAGAACTGAAGAAAAAATTCAGGTCTCAAGTTGCAATAGTGAAGTATTCTATGGGCAAAATACTGAATGACACAGGAAGCATCAAAAGAAGATGGAAGGAATACACAGTCACTGTACCAAGAAGAATTGGTCGATGTTGAGTCATTTCAGGAGGTAGCATATGATCAAGCAACCGATCGTACTGAAGGAAGAAGTCCAAGCTGCACTGAAGGCACTGGTGAAAAACAAGGCTCTAGGAATTGATGGAATACCAACTGAGATGTTTCAACAAATGGATGCAGCACTGGAAGCACTCACTTGTCTATGCCAGGAAATTTGGAAGACAACTACCTGAACAACTAACTGGAAGAGGTCCATATGTATGCCTATTCCAAAGAAAGGTGATATAACCAAATGCAGAACTTATCAAAAAATATCATTAATATCACACACAAGTAAAATTTTGCTGAAGATCATTCAAAAGTGGTTGCAGCAGTATATACATATACATACACATACACACCCCTGTGAAAGCCAGATCCTGTATAAAGCAGAAACCTGTCAGGGAAGGAAAACCCAAATGTTTTCCACTAAAAGGAGCAATAGAAAAGTGGTTAAGACTGTACCCTCTCAAAGGTAGAAAACTTGCAAGACCTGGAAAAAAGGCAGTCCCAGTGAATTTCAGCTCTTATGGGTTTGACACACACACACACATTGTGGTTGGTTTTAGATTTTTTGTTATTTCTTGCAAGTTCTGAAAACACAGACTGAAGTTGTTAATATGATTTGAGCTACAACCCATAGGTAGGAGTGGTAATGTTCATACTGTGACACCATGGAGAACTTTAAATGCTGAACACAAGGTAGCTTTCGATTTTAGACCAGGAGCATTATAGGGTTAATGCTATGTTTAGGAAGACCAGTCTGGCAGTAATTTGTAAACTGAATTGAAAGGAGTATGGATTAAATTTATGAAGTCTTGTCTTAATTTTTCAGATCGCAGTTATTCAGAAGCTCTTAGTATGTGGACTTTCCTTATTATTTCATCTGACTATCTCTAAAACATTACCCGTGGAGTATAACATTGATGAACATTTTCAAGCTACAGCTTCGTGGCCAACAAAGGTTATCTATCTGTATGTCTCTCTTTTGGCTGCCAGACCCAAATACTATTTTGCATGGACATTAGGTAAGTAACATGTAAATAGACTTCTCTTGTTTTATATGTTGAATTACATCTTACAGGGAGCTATGAGAGTGCCCTCTTGAGGATGTATAGTTAAAGATCAGTCAGAAAAATTAGGGTCATCTAACAACAGGTTTTGTTTTTTTATGTAGGAGAAACAACCTTTACAGCTCATATGTAAGGTTAGCCTAAAAACTGGATCAAGACTCATTTTATTGTAATATAAAAACCAATGGATTGGTTAGAAGACAGCAGACATTTATTGAATGCCTACCGTATGCTAGACCTTGTACTAGCCAAAGTAGACACAAATATGCATAAGACGTAGTCCCTAACTTCCATTTAGTATGATTGTATTAGATATACCATTATAATGATATATATTAAATAGACCTTAACCACAGTATTACATGATCAGTACTTTATCACTAATGTGGATAAAATGTTATCGGTGCATTGAAAGAGGATTATCAGTTATGCCTGGGAGTTAGAGCAAGTATTAGAGAAAAGATAGTATTCATTTGTACCTTTAAGATTGAATGTGATTTTAGCCGATGGGAAGCGGGTTGGTGGAATTTTAGTTTTAGTTAGTTTTGCAGTCATGAACAAAGAGATGTGAATGTACATGGCCCTCTGTGACTGGCAAAGCAGGGACCATAATGGGAAGAGGGAACTGGGAAGGAGAAACAGGGCTCTCCCAAGATCTTGACGGCTGTACTGAAGAAGTTTGAATTTACCTTTAGTCATTGGGAAGCCATTACAGCTTTCAAGCCAGGTCCTAGTAATGGTTAAGGAAATTTCGAGCTGAAGTCTAAGTTTAAGTTTTATGTCAATAGAGAAACCAAGTGAAAAGCCCACTTCCATATCCCAGTGCACAAATTCACCCGCTCCTCTCTCGGCTATGTATTTTTTTTGTAACTGGTATCCCTTGGTTCTCAAATTGGCGTTTAAGCATCCCTTGAGGTCCCAGATATTCTTTAATTTGTTTTTGCATTTTGATGACAATTTAAAAATATGTATATATATATATTCCGGTTCATGTGGATAATTACCTTACTGATTTCAGTGTTGATATATGCATTTTTGAATTTACAATTTCATTAATTTTAAGTGGTAACCTAGGATATACCAAAAAAAAACAAACAAATCAAACCCATTGCTGTTGAGTCAATTTCGACCCTATGGCACGGAGTAGAACTGCCCCATAGGGTTTCCAGGGAGCAGCTGGTGGATCCAACTGCCGACCTTTTGGTTAGCAGCTGTAGCACTTAACCACTGGGCAACCAGGGCTCCAACCTAGAGTATAGTGTTTAAAATTTTAATTCAAGGTTTGTCAAAATAAATATTAGGCTTCCAGGTCTCCACACCCCTATGGCTCTGCCCTCTTCTTTTCAACCCTTCAGAACAATTATTTCTTGGAACTTAGTGGATTTTTTTCCTTTAAGTTTGAAGTTTCAGTATGAAGAACACTGACTTAACCCATGTAGAGGTTTAAATCAGGAAAGGTGTGTGTCAGGGTTATATCCTTTCACTGTACCTATTTATTCTGTATGCTGAGCAAATAATCTGAGAAGCTGGGCTATATGAAGAAGAACAGGGCATCAGGATTGGAGGAAGACTCACTAACAACCTGCATTATGTAGGTGACACAGCCTTGCTTGCTGAAAGTAGAGAAGACTTGAAGCACTCACTGATGAAGATCAAAGACCACAGCCTTCAGTATGGATTACACCTCAACATAAAGAAAACAAAAATCCTCACAACTGGATCAATAAGCAACACCATGATAAATGGAGAAAAGATTGAAGTTCTAAGGATTTCACTTGACTTGGATCCACAATCAACACCCATGGAAGCAGCAGTCAAGAAATCAAAAGACGCATTGCATTGGGCAAATCTGCTGTAAAAGACCTCTTTAAAGTGTTGAAAAACAAAGATGTCACCTTGAAGACTAAGGTGCACCTGACCCAAGCCATGGTATTTTCAGTCGCCACATATACTATATGCAAACTGAATAATGAATAAGGAAGACTGAAGAAGAATTGAAGCCTTTGAATTATGGTGTTGGCAAAGGATATCGAGTATACCATGGACTGCCAAAAGAAGGAACATGTCTGTTTGGAAGAAGTACAACCAGAATGCTCCTTGGAAGCAAGGGTGGCAAGACTATGTCTCCCATACTTTGGACATGTTATCAGGGGGGATCAGTCCCTGGAGAAGGACATCATGCTTGGTAAAGTAGAGGGCCAGCAAAAAAGAGGAGGACCCTCAACGAGATGAATTGACACAGGCTCAAGCATAGTAACGCTTGTGAGGATGGCGCAGAAACGGCCAGTGTTTGGTTTTGTTGTACATAGAGTCTCTGTGAGTCAGAATCAACTTGATGGCACCTAACAACAACAGAGAAAGATCGAAGTTTAAATGGTCAGTGTTTTGGAATTAGAAATTGCTAAAGTCATCCCTACATTAATGAAAACTTACCAGCTTTCTCAGGAGTTTGGACACCTAGCTCACACAGGGTCTGTGTTGGATTTAGGGTCTGGGAACGTTGACATCTGTGGTTTTATTTCCCTGACTCCCTTCTCCTCATTGCTGTTGACCACACCCTGGACCGATCCTGTTGGATGAGATGTTGGTAAGGAGTTGAGTTCTCAGATCCCAGTAAGACAGAAAAGGTGAAGAGAATGAATAAGTGAAGACATTACAAGTGGTAGCACATGTGAGGGAGGAGGGAGCTGTTCCTTAGCAGCCATTTGTATGGGTTTGCTGACCATATTATTAAAAATTTTTTTTAATTCTATTGAGTATGAATGTGACTATATTCATAGACTAACTTTAAAGGCAAATATTTATTCGACCGAAGACTGCAGACCTCTTGTTTATTCCTTTGCCCTAAGACTGTTTTTTTTTAAATCCTGTTTGTGACTGAGACTGGAGGAACCCCAGAAGACATGACCCCCAGACTCTCTGTTAAACCAGACCTAAAACCATTCCCGAAGCCAACTCTTCAGACAAAGATTAGACTGGACTATAAGACATAAAATGATACTCATGAAGAGTGTACTTCTTACACAAGACTAAATGGGCAGCTCCTGTCCGGAGGCGAGATGAGAAGGCAGAAAGGGACAGGAGCTGGTTGAATGGACACAGGAAATCCAGGGTGGAAAGGGGGAGTGTGCTGTCATCACATTATAGGGATAGCAACTAGGGTCACGTAACAATGTGTGTATAAATTTTTGTGTGAGAAACTAACTTGAGCTGTGAACTTTCACCTAAAGTACAATAAAAAAAAAAGTTATTTGTATCTAAAAAGAAACAAGTCCTGTTTGATGTACTAAAAAGCACTAATAAGGAATCCAACAATTTAAGGATACATGTCCACGTAGGCATATTATTTTGCTGGTTTGTTTACTCTCTGGTCATGACAGAGATAGCAGCAATTATAAACAATTTTCCATTGTTTAGTTGACTGGAAAGGTAGTTGCTTGAGGCAGAAACTTCCTTTATGGCTTAATCAAACAGGTTTATAAAGCAAAAATAACTAATTGAGCATTATGGTGAAAAGGATTAGAAAACAAATTCTGAATACATAAATAGAATGGATTTGAATGGACCAAGGAAAAAAAAAAGAATGAAAATATGATGCCTCACTTACATATTCTTATTTATAATACAGGTCAAATATAGGAGAAGAACTTTGTGGTCCCAGGGCAAAACATCCCCGCCAGCAATTCTTGGATGGATGGTTGAGCATAATTCTTACACTGGAAAATTATTTCCTATATTGGGTCTGCACCTTGAGCCCATTGGTCCTCAGTAACTTTCAAACTTCACGTGCCTTCAGCTCGTGTTTTGTCTGATGCTTCATTGACTAGCCAAGTTGTCCTTAATGGCGTAGTTATTTTCATCGCATAGAATAATGTTTCTGACCTCTTCCTAAAAATTAGAATAAATTTACTTTTACTGTTTAAGAATAAAGGATCATAGTATATGATAACACACGTTTTCTGGGAGAATATATCCTTAACGCTTTTTTCTTGTTGTGTTTAATGTAGCCGATGCCATTAATAATGCTGCAGGCTTTGGTTTCAGAGGATATGACAAAAATGGAATGGCTCGTTGGGACTTAATTTCCAATTTGAGAATTCAGCAAATAGAGGTCAGTAAATCATTAAGAAGTTCATCACCGTAGGATACTTTGTTGTTGTTGTTGTTGTGTGTCATGAGTCAATTCTGACTTACAGCGTCCCTGTATGACAGAGAGAACTGCCCCATAGGATTTTCTAGGCTACAGTCTTTATCGAAGCAGATCCCCAGGTTTTTTCTTCTGAGGAGCCATTGGGTGGGTTCAAACTGCGAACCTTTCTGGTAGCAGGCAAGCACTTAACCATTGCACCACCAGGGCTCCTTATGATACTTTAGGTATCATAATTTGCTTTCATACATTATACTGTGATATCCCAAGATTGGTGTTGAAGTATTTGTAATGATATTACTCATTCTTTCCTTTAACCGACATTACTGGTCATCTACCACATGTCCCAGGTACTGGGGATTCAGTGCATAAGATAGATGCAGTCTAGGCTGTTATGAAGCTTTAGTTTAGTAGGGGGTTATTACAGAGCACAGAAGAATAGGTTATACACAAAGAGGTACAAGTGCTGTGGGTGTTACAATAAAGAATCCAACTTAGACTTAGTGGCTCAGGGAAGAGGTCCTAAAGGAAATAATATTTTAAACTGAGCCTAAAAGGATAAATAGTAAGAGATATCTAGGCCCTCCAAATAGAGGAACTAGCCTGAGGGGGTGAGAATGGGTGTGTGGCTTATGTTGGCTCATAGTATAGGGAGTGGTGAAAGATGAGGCTGGAGAAGTAGAGGCCAGGTCATGGATATTAAGAGTTTTGAGCTTCTTTTAAGAGTAATGGAGCACTATGAATGGGTTATATGCAGGGAAGTGAGGTAATTAGTCTGTGTTTTAGAAGGATCTGGATATGTCATGTAGAATGTGTTGTCCCTTGAAAGCCAGAGAGATCTGTTGGGAGGGTGTTGTGTCAATCCAGGATGCTGGTGACCGAAACAGGGTAGTAACTATGGGGCTAGAAAGACATAAAGATATTAGAGAACTGATTAAGAGACTTAACGGAACTTGGTGATGAGTTGGAATCAAGGAGAAGAATGGGTTAGGAATCATGCACAGATTTCTTGTTTAAACAGCTAGGTTTATGGTGGTGCCTTTCACTGAGATAAGCAGCAAAGAATCGGCTCAGGCTTGAAGTATTGCATCAAACCATATGAAGCTGCTGATATTTACCTATTTTTGACTTACAGAAGAAAGACAGTTTCAAATAGTTCAATCTGATAGCTGCTTTCAAGAAGAGGAGAAAGAACAATCTAGGGAAACAGAAGGATTACTTAGTAGGTTGAGGGCCCAGTTGAAGTCAAGAACCTTAATTTATGAAAAAGGTCTTTAATGTTATATAATATGCTACACTCAGCATTCATACGTTAGGGGTATGGAAGACAGACAGTAGGGTTGATTCTGACAGGTAGGTGAGTTAAAAGGAGAAAGAAACAAAGGCATTGAAGATTTTTACAAGAGAGTAGTAATTAAGTGGACCAAGGAATCTAAAATTTTGAGGAGGAGAAAGTAAAGAGGTCAGGAGACCAAAGACTAGCTTTCCCGCTGAGATTAAAGAGGAGCTTTAATGGCAGTAACTGAGTGATAGAGCTGGAAAGATAGGAAGCCATTATCTGAGAGAGGAGTGCAACTGTACTGTTTTAGCAGTCAAGCAGTTCTAGGCGTGCCAAGATCCAGAGTAGCCATGAAAGTGGGTGACTGAAGAGAAGTGGAAGTGAATGAATTGAGAGACTAAGGTTTGATGTGTCATCTCTGTGGACGTCAAGTTTACCTGCAATGATGGCAGATCTTGGCGCGTGTTATGGATTGAATTGTGTCTCCCAAAAATATGACAGAGTTGACAGGAAGATAGTGAGGGAGATGCTCAAGTTTTCAGTGAATAAGGGCAGTCATTGGTACACTCTGACAGGGGTTCCTTTGGGATAATTACTTGACAAGACCTTTAAATGTTGTCATATAGGAGAAAATGATGATAATTCATTTACCTTGTAAATGGTCCCTATAATAAATAAACTCCTTTTATGGAATGACGTTACTAGGTCAGAAAAACAGTACTAAGGAAAGACAAATCAGTACATGGCCATCATTTTTAAGTAATCTATTTTTAGCACAATAAAACATTATTACTTACATTTAAAGCTTCGTTATTTTGTTGACCAAAGAAAAAAGTCCCTTTGTTTTTCAGATGTCAACAAGTTTCAAGATGTTTCTTGATAATTGGAATATTCAGACAGCTCTTTGGCTCAAAAGGTATGTTCCTTCAAGAACTATCTTTAGATGTACTTTGGCACCTACTACTTGAGATATTACTTGAGGCTGAGCTTCACTGAGTTCAGATTCTTGATTAAATGAGCGCTATGTTGAGTGACATTGTGACTTCGATGTTAACAAGGGGATACTAACATCTTCCAAAGCAGGGTACTGACAAATCAGAGAACTGTTTCAGCTTGAGTCATTTCACTGTGATGAACATCGATGTCACTGATCTTTTAGCCAGGCTTTAAAGGCCTCTACCTGCATCTGGGAAGCCCTCGTGGTGTAGTGGTTAAGTGCTACGGCTGCTAACCAAAATGTCAGCAGTTCAAATCCACTAGGCGCTCCTTGGAAACTTACTGGAGCAGTTCTACTCTGTCCTATAGGGTCGCTATGAGTCGGAATCGACTCGACGGCAACGGGTTTGTTTGGTTTAGCCGTGTCTGAGGTGACCAGTAACCTCATCTTTAGTTCCTGCTCTCACTCACTGGAGATTTGTTTTTAGAAAGGACTTAAAAACCACTATGCATATGCCCTAGATTTTCCAGAACAGTTCCAGTTTTAAATATTTTAGTTCAAAAGACCTTTGTATGTTAGGCACAGGATACAAAGATGGAGTAAGACAAAAAGATGCAGTACCTGCAGTCAGAGAGTTCACAATCTTGTTAAAAACACAGATGTGTAACCAGTCCGTGCTGTTCTCTGTGGTGAGGGTTATAACAGAGAGAAGGAGCAATAGAGCAGGAACAGTGAGGGCTCAAAGGGAAAAGAGGAAGAACCTCTTCTCAGAAGTAGTTGACAGCTGAGCTGAGACTGATGATTAGGAGTTTATCAGAAGGACAAGGAGGAAGGCAAGGCAGCTCAGGCAGAGGCAGCAACATCTACAGGGGAGGGAGTTAGGGAAACTCCCAGTGATTCTGTCTCGTTGTTCTGGTGACATATTGCCCTGTCCTGAACTTAGTTCGTAAAATATCATCCCCGTAACTGCAAGGCTTTCAGGACTTCTGTGTAAAGCAACTTTCTTTTGTAGTGTTCAAGGGTAAAGTTGGATATCTTTACCTTTGAGATATCCAAAATATATTATTTCCACTTGATGTTCTCTTACAACCTACCAAAGGCTACAGATCCTGTGAGCTGATCTGTGTTATTTTTTTTTCGTTGTATTTTCAATTTGATATTTGAGGAAAATCTTATCTTCATCTGAGTTCTCTACCCTATTATGGGAAAATATTAGACTGAGCACAGGCTATTTACCAGAAAGGGTAGTGTTAATTAGATCAGTTGAACGTTCTTGATGTTTATAAAGAAAGTAATAAAATATTTTGTTACATATGTTTTACCACTATTTTAAAAACTTAGCATTGTGGGGCTTTATAAACTCTAATCACTCACTCCTCTCGGCTCTTCATGTTTTTCATGGTTTCTAGGGTGTGTTACGAACGAGCCTCCTTCAGTCCAACTATCCAGACGTTCATTCTCTCTGCCATTTGGCATGGGGTATACCCAGGATACTATCTAACATTTCTAACAGGGGTGTTAATGACGTTAGCAGCACGAGCTGTAAGTATCAAGAATATTATTTTATAACTCAATGGTAGTTCACTTGAACTGTTATAAAGAGCGGACTAGATCTGTTTTACAAGGTAGACCTTATTTCTTTGGTCACAATTAACATTATACTGTGCAGTAGAAGAGAGATTTATAACCATTTACATGTTTGTTGAGTACTTAGGGGAAACTCTGGCGGCAGCTAACCAGAAGGCGCTCCTTGGAAACTCTATGGGGCAGCTCTGCTCTGTCCTATAGGGTTGCTATGGGTCGGAATTGACTCAACAGCATTGGGTTTGGTTGTTTTTTTTCAGTTTGAGTACTTATAACCATTTACGTGTTTATAGTGTTCACCATGTGCTAAGCTCCGCACTTAGTTGATATGAGGAGAAAAGATGTTTTTATGTTCCCTGCACATAGGAGGCCCTCAAAAATTGTTATTTGTCTTTATTAAATTACTTGGAGGATAGCTAAACACGTAGTTAAATTAAAATGACCAGAGGGTTATTTTAGAAATGTTTCCTGACAGCCGTAACCTTTGAGTCGTGTTTTAGATGATGAATGGACTATCGATAGGCCAAGATGAGTAGATGGGCCATTCCTGGTGGTAGAGCACTACATTAGAAGGAAGGTGCAGTTATATTTAGTATTTGCTTGGTAGGAACCTGGAATGATATTTTGGGAATTACTTGATAAATTAGATTGGTGACCTGATGGGGGAAGAGGAAGTACATTTTAGTATAAGTCCTTGACAGTCTATGAGAGGAAAGTGACATGACAAAAACAATGAATAAGTTTATTACAGCACTTACAAGTAAGAAGGATTAATTTAAAAAACTAGGAAATATTTTACTATATTTAGTTTTAAAGTATCTTGGAGGAATATCAAGAAGTATTAAATAAGGGCTCTACCTTCTGGTAGCTTATAGTCTAATTCGGGGAAGAAGACATAGACAGACAGACAGATGGACTGATAGAAATATATGTAGATAGATATAGATATATATCACAAGGCATATGATAAATTCCATGGATTTTATCAATATTAAGTATCATAGATGTTTAGACATAAAAGAAAATCCTTTTGGTTGGGTTGACCAGAGATGACCTCGTTGAAAAAGCGTGGTTGGATCTGGGCTTTGAAAAATGAAAGTTGTTTCAACAGTGAATGCAGTTTAATATGGGGGAGAAAGTGACATTGTAGGCATGGAATTGACATTAGCAAAACCAGGTTGGAAAGTACATGGTGTATTTGGGAAATGACGAGTAAATTTGACTGAAGCGGAGATTTCATGTATACATGAATAGTAAATAATACTGGAAAGGCAAATGGAGGGTGAGGCCACAAGGATAGAAGAACTTAAATGTCAAACTAGAAACAGCCTAATCCTTATCCTGGCAGCAATATCAGGGAGTAAAGCATCTCATTGAGGGTGTTCCTCTTTTTTACTGACCCTCTACCTTACCAAGCATGATGTCTTTTTCCAGGGACTGGTCACTCCTGATAACATGTCCAAAGTACATGAGACGAAGTCTCTCCATCCTCCCTTCTAAGGAGCATTCTGGCTGTACTTCATTTGTTCGTTCCTCTGGCAGTCCATGGTATATTCAATATTCTTCACCAACACCGCAATCCAAAGGCATCAATTCTTCTTCGGACTTTCTTGTTCATTGTCCAACTTTTGCATACATATGAAGTGATTGAAAATACCGTGGCTTGAGTCAGGCTCATCTTAGTCTTCAAAGTGACATCTTTGCTTTTTAACACTTCAAAGAGAAATGACAGAGAGTTACCTATGCTCTTTACCCAGATTTACCAGTTGTTTATATTCTGCCCACTTGCTTTATCACTCCCTATATATTTTTTCTAAAACTAGACGGCAGTGGTGGGTTATATATTTTTTATATATATATGCATTAGTTTATCTGAACCAACTTTTCCCAACTAATTAGTACCCTTTTAGACTCGCATCAACAATGGATGATACTTGCAGTTATTCTACATCCTTGAAAACAGCTGACATGACCGGTCTAATTTTATAAGGAATGTTAAAGATAAAGCAAATATATTTGTGTTTTCTTTGTTTCAGATGAGAAATAACGTTAGACATTATTTCATTGAACCTCCCCAACTTAAATTATTTTATGATGTTATAACATGGATAGTAACACAAATAGCAATAAGTTACACAGTTGTGCCATTTGTACTTCTCTCTATAAAACCATCATTCATGTTTTACAGGTAAGTGTTTACTTCTTAAAATATGTCAGTGGAATAATTTTAGTTATAAAAGAAAGCTCCTTGCTGTTGGGTAGAACAGAAAAACGGTACCGTAGCCTCATTTCTGCAGCTAAAAGCATTATCGGTTGCTGTTTAATCTTAAACTAAGCAGTCTCAAGCTTCTTTATGGAATGACTCATACTACCCAACCCTCAGATTAGAGTCTGATTTAGACAGAGAAATGTCAGTGAAGTAACCACTGCCTGAAATCTCCCATAAAGGTTTTACTAGACACTGTAGCTTAATTGTCCAAAACCTGTTCATTTGTTATTTAAAGACAGTTCTTTACTTAATTTAATCAAGGGGCGGGGGGTAAATTACTTATATTTTCTTTTATCTGTTTACTTATAGTCTGTCTTTTGTGTTTCATTGGTACTTGGGTCACCTGTATATTATAAAAGTTATTTTGAATTCAGTATTTTTTGTTTATCTGTTTATCTCTTCTTCCTGCCCCACCAAACTGCACTCTCCCATATTAGATAGTAATATATTTGAAATGAAAAACTTTATTCTCATATACATTGTTTATTACCTTAGCATTTAGAATGACTTTAGCAGAGAGTATGTGCTCAAAAATTGTTGCTTTGAGTATGACCTTAACCATATAGGAAGACACTAAGTAGCTCCTGCCACAGTGTCCATTTTAACCAAATGATTACATATTGTTTAAATGTGATGAAGCTGTTGGGTGGGATTTTCTATTCCAGGTACTTGATTCACAGTTACTTGAATTTAGAGCTATGGCAACGTTTGGTGTATATTTACCTTGAGGGATGATGTTTCTAACAACGTTTTTAATAATATAACCTTTCTTTATTTGGTTAAAGCAACCATCAAGAAGCAATATGACTTAGATCTGTCACTCATCCAATAGAATATTTGTTACTGAATGAGGGAGAGTTTCTAGCAGGGGAACTCAGCCTGGTCACAGGCTTTCCTTGCCCTGTGCATTCTCTTTGTTTGCTCAGTATTTGATTCTGTGGTTTGAGAGACGATTTTCAAATGACTGCAGATACTAATAAGTACCTTTTTGTTTTTATTCTATTTCATCATGGCATTGTGACCCTTACAGAGAAATGCAATGGGATATCTAGTAGCATGATTATAAGCAGTCTGGGTTTCTACAGGGAGTCCCTGGGTGACACAGATGGTTAAGCAGTGGGCTACTGACCAAAACCAGAAGGTTGGCGGTTCGAACCCACCCAGAGGTGCCTCAGAGGAAAGGCCTGGTGGTCTGCAGCCATGAAAACCCTATGGAGCACAGTTCTACTCTATGACACATAGGGTCACCATGAGTCAGAGTCAGCTTGCCGACAGCGGGTTTGGTGTGGTTTTTGGGTGTACACAGTGCTTCATAAATACTCATGGCATACACTGTTCTGTAGAGTTTCATCACATGAGGGGAAAACTAACAGTATACTGTGGTAGGTAAGCACATCTTACAGGGGACATATGGGAGATGGGCAAGTATGCAGTTATTAAAGGTTATTAATTATCACAACTTTAATAAAGTAAACTATTTTTTTTTTTTTTTCCTTTCTTTCAGCTCCTGGTATTATTGCCTTCACATTGCTGGTATCTCAGTATTATTGTTGTTGCCGGTGAAGAAAACTCAAAGTGGAAAGAATATACATGAAAATACTCAGTTCTCACGATCCAAAAAGTTTGATGCACAAGAAAATTCTTTGGGACATAATAGTTTTTCCACAACAAACAATGTTTGCAATCAGAATCAAGAAATAGCCTCTAGACATTCATCACTGAAGCAATGATGGAGAAAATGCCTTGACGGCCATGTTTTCTATGTTAACAGAAACCAATCTTAGCATCTTTTCAAAGAGTTTTTGTTTGTTTGAAAAGAGATTATGTGGGGGGGAAATTGGACATTGATGGATAGGGAATTTCCTATATATCAGATTGGAAATGGAGTGAAATAACCCCACCCATGCCATGTCCCTGAGGGCTACGCCTTATATAAAAATATCTCCATTATTTCCACGGGCACTCAGGACCTCAGCAGATGTTCATAGGGTCATATGTGTGCCCTGTTGCTGAATGTACATTGCGTACCCCAAGGCACTGAAGGGGTGGAAGAATAATTGCGTCAATCTGGATGACTGAGAGAAATTATTTACTTTTGCAAATGAATGTCTTGCCTTAAACCCTCTATTTCCTAAAATGTTGTTCCTAAATGGTATTTTCTTGTGTAATAGTGTGAGAATTCATATTTCACATATTTGATGTTGTGTGCTGTAAAGGAATCTAGGAAGAATTTAAAACAGGATATTTAAGATTGTGGATACTTAAAAATGCAATAAACATCTCAGTATTTTGAAGGATTTTTCTTAAAGTATCTCAAATGACAATAATGTATAGGGAAACTGTAACATTAACAGATGCCAAATTATAGGTAGCCTATTTTGGTGCAGTTTAATTATCTTGTGTGTCAGTCGGAGAGCCCTTCAAGGAGGAATTTCTTAAACATAATTAAAGGTTAGGAGTGAGATATTTTAAGCTTATTTAAAAGAGAGAGAGAGAAGATGAAGAAAGGAAGGGAGGCATGAATGAAGAAATCACTGAATGGACTCTGGGGTTAGAAGCTAGTGGGCAGCTGTAATTTAAAAAACCAAACCAAACCAAACCTATTGCTGTCAGGTAAGCTCAGCTCATAGTGACCCCACAGGACAGAGTAAAACTGCCCCGTAGCGTTCCCTAGGCTGCAATCCTTACAGAACCAGACTGCCACATCTTTCCTCAGCTGGTGGGTTCGAACCACAGTCCTTTTGACTAACAGCCGAGCACTTAACCACTGCACCACCAGGGCTTCTGCAGCCGTAATAGGAAATAAATAAGACTGCATGTTCCAGGTGCTCAGCAGAAGTGCTTTTACAAAACCTTATCTGTCTGAATTCTTTGTGATTAGGTAAGACATAAAAGTTTAGTAACTTTTTAATACTTTGGACTTTTAAATGAAATTTATCAAGCATAAATTACATAGAATTAGAAAGGGATTATGAAAGTAATAACACTAGATTGCTTGAAGGTTTTGAAAGAGAAATTGCTAGGTAAGGGTACTACCTGGCTAAGCCTCTTCTTATCCCTGACAGCTTAATTCATATTTGGGAAGGTTCTAGGGAAATGAAAAATGAAGGTCAATGGCTAGAACCACGTTTTTAGAGAAGAATATAAATTAGTTTCTAAACTATTAGCCTCTCACATTAAAATGTTGCTGTTAACTCTTGTTAACATGAGTTTTAGGTTCTGTAAGTAGAAAAACTATGCTCTTACTGGCGATTTTTACTATAATCAATCTTGCCTGGATTTCCTGGGGTATCTCACTTAATTCTCCAGATGCCTGTGATGACTGCAGTGGCTGGAAGCAGAAGGGTAGGATTGCATGCCAGGCGGAGGCACTGGTCTGACAGCAGGGCTTCAGTGCTGAACTGTGAATCACAGCCGTGAGAGGAAAAAGTAGGCAGGGCCTTCTGACTTCACCCTTATTTTGACAAGTCTTTCGTGGAATTTATTTTCTTTTGCCTTAAATGTTTTTTAATGAAATGCAAACTGTCTATCTCTGGTGATTCTTTCTGTTTGGATTTTGTTACTAATAAATTTTCAAATGAAGTGAAAGACAGACCAACAATCTAGCTTAAACTGTAGCATTTCATTTAAAGAAGGAAGGAAAAAGAAAACAAACTTGGAGCTTCTAAGGTCCTAGTTAGCAAAAAAGTCAGTTTATCCTTTTAAAACCTTACAGATATCCTAGTCATTGTTGATAAAAATGTTTTTAATTTTTCTAAAGGTAAACATTTTCCATCTGATGTGGTTAGTGTGTCCTGTTACCTTCCAGTAAAGTTAGTTCAATAAATTTTCTCTATTTTCCCACGCACTGAAGTGAAGCCAGCTGCCTAAAGCGAGGGAATAGAAAAGAACGTTCTTGGAAAGAATCTGCCTCCAGAAAAGATCTCTTCAGTTTGACCAATGCTGCAGAGAATCTGATCACTGTTAAGAGAAAGTAAAGCAACTTAAAGTTAAAAAGAGGGGCCTAGGCATGTCATAAATGAAAACTAGAAAGTTTGATAGAAAGTTTTGTTTTTCTTGTGCAGCCTATTTAGCTCCTTACAAATAATCACCTTTTATTTCTATTATCTGTATATATTTTATTTCTCAGCCTGTAAAACTAAACTGGTTACCCATCTCTTGCTCAATTAATATAGTGATACCACTACCATCCAGAAGGATGTTTGGTCAGCTTTCCAGGTACTTTAGATATAAAAAATCCCAAACCCATTGCCATCGAGTCAATTCCGACTCATAGCAACCTTATAGGACAGAGTAGAACTGTCCCATAGGGTTTCCAAGGAGTAGCTGGCGGATTCGAACTGCCGACCTTTTGGTTAGCAGCCGAGTTCTTTATAACCACTACGCCAGCAGGGCTCCACTTTAAATATAATACATTACATATCCAGTTTGACTGATTTTTCATCCCCCGAATCAGCTATTTATTTTTAAGAAATGGTTTTGGATAGCTTTCCTCTAATTTGGAAGTAATCACAAGTATGCAATCTAGAAGAAAAATCGTTCTAATTCTCAGCTTGATTTTTCTCCTCAAGAAGAATTTTTTTTTGTGCTCTGTGAAGTGAATATATCTCCTTGGAGTGTTGTAAAGATTACTTTTTTGCTTCTGTTTATAGTAAAAGATGCTAAAACTGGTATATCTAGCTGCTATTAAGTGTAGAGGGATTCACTGTCATATGTGCTTACTTGTTTTTAATCAACAGAATAGGATTCAGTGCATATTTATATTGTTTTCCCCTCTTCAGTTATCATGAAACCAGAGATGTCCAATCAACATCATATTTATACTTTCGGTAAATTATATATTACTCAGGGAAAAATGAATAAAAATATTCTTCCCTCAATTTCATTTTCTCAAAACAGCAATGGTTAATTTGATATATTTCAGTTGTCACCATTTTACAAGTGGCTTATTCTCAGTCTTTAAAGTAAGCATTTTTATTGGAACTCAGGGTATTTGAGGAAATTTATTTAGCTTCTAAAACATCTGTTATAATACAAAAGGTTTATTTGGCTACAAAAAAATGTCCAGCTACCACTTATGTTACCACCATCTGGCTAAAAAGTATGTTACTGATTCCCTCACCATGTGTGACACTCACAGGATTTCCACAGACACCAGTTTTGAGAAGAATTTACAGTAAAGATAATGTTTCTAAAAAGTGAAGGTAACTCACATTTAAGCATTAATTGAACTGGGAGGAGACCTAGATCTTCAGTCCAGCTCTGTTATTCATGAGCCATACGGTTTGGACAAGTTACTTATCCTTTAGACCTCAGGTTCCTTAACCGTCAGCTGAAAGGGTTAGTTCTAACAGTTCAAGACCAGTTGTGTTTGAGTATCATGAGTGGAACCATCTAGCAGGTTCTGTAAGATTCATGGATGTAGGCAGAATCAAACAGTTGTCATGGTCATTCAGTTTTATTACTTGAGCTCAAAGCCGTGAGGTCAAAAGATTGTCATGACAACAGACCATCCATTATGTCAGAAACCATTTCTACTGAATATTGTCCTTAATATGAATCTTTCATAATGAAATAGTCTCTACTAAAGATAACGTTTTTCTGTTGCTTTCTCTGCTTTCTTGGCTTCTGTTTGTGCTATGTAAAATTGGAGAAGATAATATGCTATTAAATATTTTATATAAATTACTGACTTTACTAGACAGTTATCACCAGATAACTTCTCAGAAAGTATTTCATTCAAAGATATTTAAAGTATATTTAATTTAGTTACACCTTATTTTAAACTACAAAAAACAATTATTTTAAAAATGTTGCCATTCGTATAATTAGAAGATTTATACTTGTATTCAAAGACTACATCACACTTTCAGGACAAATATCTTTTCTATTTAATATTCATACCTTGCAAATGTTTGATTTGTGTATTCATGAACAGATCTGAACATTTATACTTACTCTTTTGTTTCTTACTATCAGTTGTTCATAATTATTAATTGCTTTTAAGAGTTCTACATTATAATTGAAAGAAAAAATAACTTGAGAGAATGATTGTTTCAGAATGTTGCCTATTAGTGCTATGTCAGCTAAGGCTTTCTCCAGAGCTTTAGATATAAATCAGTATTTTGTGGGGTTTTAGTCAGCCATTAATAGTCCATCCTGGCTGAAATTTAATACATCAGATATAACACGGGTGCAGAATTCTGAAGAACACTGTGAACTGTGATGTTAACTGCCCTCAAGTACCTTATAAAACTGTTAACACTTAACCCACTGTACGCTTATTGAAGAGCTGATCATTTAGACGCTCACCTTAGACCCTGACATTTCTGCTTTTTACAGCTTTTGCAGAAGTAGGTTTGTATTGATGTGTGCTCCTGATGCTGAAGGAAAAGATATGCATTTTTTAAAAAAAAAATTCACTCTGAAATCTGGATTTGAGAGATTAGTATATAGAAGGTCTCTACAGTGTTTTTCTGCAACACCACGTAGTAAAATCTGTAGTAGTAACTCATTACAGATGAAAATTGACAATGAACTTTTCCATGTTGGTATTTTGTAGGAATGCTCTTATAACCATTGATTACGCTGCTTTTTGAAGCTCTTGTTGTACAGAGGAAGCAGCCAATTACATTTTAACTGGTGGGCTGCTTAATAATGTTTTTATGTGTTTTAAATAATATTTATTTTAATGGGTTTTTAACATTATGCAAGTAATGTTGCCAGTAGAAGACTGACAAGCTATATAGCTCATTGATTGGGAAGACTTTCTGAAACATAGCCTAAAGACATTTTTACACCAACTAATTTGTCTTGCCTTTAAATCTGATTATAACTGTCTTCTTTTAGTACAACTTTTATAGAGCAAAAAAAAAAGAACAAACCCAAGACTCTACGTTCTTAAATAATAAAGATATAAAGATCATGTAAAACTACTATCTAAAGCTTACTCGATGATGCAAAGCCATCCTTCCAGTCATATCTCATCAAATTTTGCTACTGTAAAAAGAAATGGAAATATAATGAAAAACCTAAAGTTACAGAGCAACGTATATTAAAAAAAAAACCCGTTGCCGTCAAGTCGATTCCAGCTTATGGCAAAATGATTTACCAATTTCTTAATGACGTGTTTGAAACAGAAAATGTGACTGGCCGCCTTTCACTAGAGTCTTAAATGACTGTTACCTGTCTAGCCTCTGTTTTGGGTTAACCTCTTTGAGAAATTTGATTTGTTAATATTCTTTCCTGTCATTTCCCATTAAAGGGCAAACAGATATGTAGAGAGTTTGACAAGAAGTCCTAAAATAGGCTTCTTTCCCAATTGTATGTATTTTTGGTTCTATACACACTGATTTGTCCGTGAAGTACCTTTGCTTCTGACTTTTCATCACAAGGAAAAAGGAATCAAACTTTGATTAATTACCAATGCATTGCAAACCAGTCTTCATCTTCGATCACCTATATGAGGCTTCATCAAACTAGAGGGGCACAGAATAAAGCAATAGGAATGGAAGTCAAAATACTTCAGATGAAACGAGAAATTCTTCCACGTTTGGAGTGAAAATGTGTGATTTCATTCCTGCCTTTCCTTTAAAAGTTGCTTCTTTATCCCTATCTAGAAGTGGTTGAACATTCTGTCACCCCAACAGGACAGACAACTCCCGCAGCCGGTATTTTCACTTGCCTTCCCTTGTCGAGATATAATGTGGTGTTCTGTGCTTTTTGTTCTTCTTATTCCAAAATATTTTTTTAAAGAAGTGTTATTTTTCAACAGGTCCATAAATTAGTTCTTGTTGTATGGTAAATTAAAAATACCACTGTGTCAGTTACACTGTGCTGTGATGTTTTCATAACCACTCATTCCTAGTCTGTGTCCTCAGAGCTGCAGTGGTGGCTTATTGTTAGGTTTTAAAGGTGTTTTTAACTTACATATAAATGTTTTTTTTTTCTAATTTGTGTGTCTTTAAAACTGATTAAACAGTAGTTTAAAAATACTTGTCTGTGTTTGTTCATTTCAGAGTCATTTAATTCCATCTATAGAATTGAATTCCGGGCCTATTGTGAGAACTCTTTTTTATTAAAGGATTCTTCAATATGAAAATAATATTCTAAGGAGTCCTTGAATCTTTAACTGTTTAAAAACGGTTTAAAAGAAATTGCTAAGTCACATTGTAAACACTGGAAAATAATTAAAACAACCTTAAATTAGTATATAATATATACTCTACCGAAGCAGATTTAGTAGGAGATACTGACTTTTCCTCAGTTAAAAAGAGTTTACCTTTCAAGGCTTATAGTTGACAGGTTCACAGCAGTCATGTCTGTATCTGGTTTTTACTTTTGAGAAGCAGAGCACTGGGGATCCCAGTATGGTTTTGTTTTCATCAGGATTGCAGGTTTTGGGAGAAAGCTGGAGTATGCTTGCCGGCTCTTCTGACTTCGTTGTAAACAATTGTGGGGACCAACCAACCAACCCACTGCCGTTGAGTCGATTCCGACTCGTAGTGACCCTACAGGACCGAGTAGAACTGCCCCATAGAGTTTCCAAGGAGTACCTGGTGGATTCGAAGTGCAGACCTTTTGGTCAGCAGCTGTAGCTCTTAACCACTATGCCACCAGGGTTTCTAATTGTGGGGAAAACATTTTATACTCTTAATTTTTACTGTTGCACAAAGATGCTAGGCTGAACATACAAGTCAGTCCAGTCTTGGTGCTTTCTCTCTCGGAAGACTTTAGAATATCATGCCAAATTTAAGTTACCCCATTTTGAGATTCAGAGCCATGCCGCGAACCAGGCCCCAACTAAGAGCAGTACAGATTCAGCATCCAGAGTTGCCTGCTAGCTCAGCCCTTACATATATCTTCTCCTGACAAGCATGGCATCGAAGGTGATTGATTGGCTTTGCACAAGGGAAGGCCCTAGACATCCAGATGGTAACAAGCTCTTCTTTTATGTAAATGAACAGTGTAATTTGTATTTTTTTCTTTGAATAATTGATTCTACAATAATTTAATGAGTTCCTACCCAGAAAGAATAAATCACTGCCTTTGCTTACAAGGAGCTGAAAAATAATTACCTTATAATACATGAAGCAATTTTTATTTTTTTATGTTTTTTTTAGAAGCATGCCCAAAGTGCCTCTGGAGGCAGGAGGCAGGAGCGGTGAACTCCAGAAGACTTCAGGATGGTTTCACAGAGGAATGGGCGCTTTGAATCATGAAGGAGTCTTTCATTAGACAGAGAGTGAGGTGTAAGGGGAGATAATCATAGAAGAAAGAAAAGCATATATCAAGAACTTTATAAGGTATTATACACAAATAGAAGAAAAATAACAAGTTACTCAAGGTTGGGTCTATCATGCCAACAATGTGTATCTGTTTTAATGATAACTTTTATGAATAGTCTTTTCCCAATTAGAAAAATGAATAATAGGGGGGGAAAAATTGAGATTAGCGCAATTTTTTAAAAAACAAGACTTTACGAAATATCTCAAATGTATAGCTCAGGACAGAACAACGTAACAGTCACTCGTGTTTACCATTCAGCAGACTGAACAGGTGTTTAATGCTTGCTACATTAGATTTAATTTTTTTCTCTTTTCATGTTAAAAAAAAAAAAGTTACACATAAGGCTAATATAACTGCCCCAGCCTTCTCCTTCCTCAGAAGTAATAACTATGCCCATATAAGCTGCTTTTGATATGCTTTGTACTTGGTTGTCTGTCTTGTAAGCTGAGCTATGTGGTTTTTTTGTTTTGTTTTTAGAATTTTGTGTTACGTTCCCTATAGATTTTCTGTTAGCTCAATATGCTTGTTCCTGGAGTCAAATGTCAGCTTAGGTTTTTAAAAGTCAGTAGAATACTGCATTTCAAAGTCTAAACCACAAAGAGACAGCATTTCACTCTCACTAGGATGGCTAAGATAAAAAAAAACAGGTGTTGGCGAGGATGTGGGGAAATTGGAACCCTTACCCATTGCCGGTGGGAAAGCAAAATGGTACAGCCGTTCTGGAAAAGTGTGGCGCTTCCTCAAGAAACTAAAAATAGAACTCCACACGATGCAGCAGCTCCCTCCACACCCAGGGATATACTCCAAAGACTTGAAAGCAGAAACTCAAAAAGAGACTCGTACACCAGTGTTCATTGCAGCATTCTTCACCGTGGGCAAAAGATGGAAACAACCTAAATGTCCGTCAACAAACGAATGGATGAACAAAACATGGGACATACGTACAATGGACTACTAGGAGAAATGAAGTCTTGATACATGCTGCCATATGGATGGAGCTTGAAGACATGCTGAGTGAAATAAATCGATCACAAAAGGACAAATATATGACCTTACACAAAAAAGACAAGGAAAAGCAGATGCATAGAGATCAAAGTTTATTAGTGGTTACCAGGAGTGGGAGGGAGGGGAAAAAGGAGACTTAACAGATGGAAAATTTGCATGAAGGGTACTGCACAGTTAATTACTGTGATCATTGTCAATAAGTTGTATAACTCTAAGAAGTTGCACTGGCAAAGGTAGTGTGATAGATGTATTTACAATGACCAAAAAAATGAGTAGCTGCTGTGGCTGCTTGTATACAATCAAACACCGCATGGGATTTGGTTCCTTGGTTTGGAGGTTTAGGGTTATGGTTTCATGGGATTTCCAGTTAATTGTCCTAATAACATGTTTAGTGCTTCTATTCTACCTCCTAGTTCATTGTGCAGTGCCTGGGTCTTACAAGTGGCCATTCAAGGCACAACAATTGGCCTCTATTCACCTGGAGCAAGAGAGGAAGGAGAGTCAGGAATAGGAGGAAGACACGGAATGTGTGGCTAATTGCCTCCATGAGCAACTGCCTCCTTTTCCATGGGACCAGAAGAACTGGATGGTGCCCAGCTACCATTACTGAACAATTTCATCAAAGATTCTGTAGAAGAATCCTGATCAAAAGGGGCAAAATACAGAACAGAATTTCACATTTTCATGGACTGTAGACTTTCTGGAGCCATGGAGGGTGGATGATACTATTGCCCTGAGATAATCTGTAAACCTTAAACCAAATATCTCCTGAAGTCATCTTAAAGCTGAACAAAGTTTAACTAGTTAAAAAAAAAAAAAAAAAAAAAGGCCTGCTTTGAGCATTACGCTCTTTTAAGAACTATCTATGTGAGATCGAATTGACAGCAGCAACTGGAAAGGAACCTTAGGGGGCAGTGAGTTTATGTCAAACAAACAAAAAAAAACCTGCATTTTTCTTTACTGGTAAAATCTCTTACTCTGTATTTTTTACTTTTCAAAAACTGTGTTTTGTGCTTAATTCTTTTTTGTCATGTCTTCCCAAGCAATACCACTGACGTCCCTTAGAACAGGCTGGGACTCACCACAAACAGAAGGACAGGGTCATGCTCAGGTCGTGATCATTAGGCCAGGGTGGAGCTGGACTCATTGTCCCCCAGTAGAGGGATTCCATTCATCCATTCACTTGTTGCCATCCCTTTTTTGTATGGTGAATATGAGGGTGGCTTTTAAAAAACAGGCTTTTAGTAACTAGGCAATCCAAGCTTAGGTGCCGACTGTTTACAGCCATTACTGGGCAAGTCAGCTGCCCAGCACCCAGAGACCTTGAGGGCCTGTAAGAAGATGAAGCCCCTCCAGCTGACAGAGGAAGCCACCAATCCCTCAGAAAGATGAATTCCTCTTTTTGTCACTGCACACTTTTTTAGCACATGAGTTATTAGCCTTTGGAAGAATATTATATTTGCGGTGCCTTAGGATTTGGCTCAAGCCCATTCCTCCCCACCTGTCTTAGGCTGGGTTCTCTAGAGAGGCAAAACCAGTAAAACATATAAATATGTATATAGAGAGATTTATATCAAGGAAATGGCTCACGATGTTGTAGAGGCTGGAAAGTCCCAATTTCCTGGGTCAGGCTGGAGGCTTCTCCTGACTCACATAGCTGCAGGGGCTGGTGAACCCAAGATCAGCAGGTCAGAGAGCAGGGTTTTGGCTCATAAGCTGCAGAGACCGATGAATTCCAAGATCAGCAGGCAAGACTGCAGGTAAGCTTCTAGCTCAAGTCCCAAGAACCAAAGGTCATATGAACAGGAGTCAGCTGCAGGTCCACAGCAAGTAAAAGCCCATAAACCTTGCCAGAAAAACCACCTATATTGCATGCAGGCCACACCCCTAAAGAAACTCTGTTTCAACTGATTGGCTACTCACAGCATATCCCATCATGGAGCTGATCACATTATATCACATCTCATCATGGAGATGATCACATCATTATACGACTGCCAAACTATGTCGTAACTGCCAAACCACTGAGAATCGTGGCCCAGCCAAGTTAACACACAACTTTAACGATCACACCACCCCACCTGTCTTAGTTATCTAGTGCTGCTGTTACCGAACACAATGGGTTCACTACTTGTACTCTCGTTAAGAATAACTAAGAATCAAGCAGATTGAAAACAGACATAATTTATAACTTGCAGCAAGTAAGGAAACAAGGAGATTGGTCTCAAAGCACTGTCTCCCCAGACAAAGGGCTGGAGAAAGTTTTTATGCTCTGCGGGAAAGGGGAAATCATACATATTCATTAAATTCTTTGTCCGGACAAAGGGTTAGAGGAAGTTTCATATTATGCGGGAAAGGGGAAGTCATACATATTCATTAAATTCCTGGGAAGTGGCATGTGTATTTATTGTGGGGCCGGGCTAGGAATTAACATGGAAGTAGCAGATGGATCCCTGCTTTTGAAGTCTGGTGATTTTTAGTTTCTTGGCATGAGTCTCAGAGCTCGGGTTTAACTTCAGGTCACTGATTGTCTAACAGCACATGCGTGGGGGTCTGGTTTCAGCTGGTTTGTCTGAAAAACATTTGTAAGCAGGGAGATTCGAAGGAAACAGGATTGGGGGGAGCCTCGAAATCTTACCTGCAATCTGCTGTCTAAAGTTGTCCTGCAAAATTCTTCACTGGCACAGCCCCCAGCTCAGGGCCTGTTTCTTAACGGGGCTCACCGCTATAACAAATACCAAAAGTGGATGGCTTAAACAAACATAAATTTATTTTCTCACTGTTTAGGAGTCTGGAAGTCTGAACTTAGTGTGCCAGCTCTAGAAGAAGGCTTTCTCTGTCAGATCTGGAGGAAGGTCCTTGTCTCTTCAGCTTCTGCTTCCTGGTTCCTTGGAGATCTCCATGTGTCTTGGCATCTATCTTACTCCATCTCTCTTCTGCTCTCTTGTTTAGTCTTTTTTTATCTAAAAAGAGATTGGTTTAAGATACACTCTGCGCTAATCCTGCCTCATTAACATGACAAAGACAATTAATTTCCAAATGGGATTATAACCACAGGCATAGAGGTTAGGATTTACAACACATATTTTTGGGGGACATAATTCCCCACCTACTGCCTTCCCTCTCCCAAAAAACAAAAACAAATTCACAAGCAATAAAAACCCATCCTCAGCCTTCACAACAAAGTTTTCTAAGAGTAGTCAACACTCAGTACTTCTACTTTCTGCTCCCACCACTCTACTGATCCACCTTCGTAATGGTCATTTTTGGCCTCTTTGTTGCTGAATCTGATGGTTAGTTTTCAATCCTTATGTTATTTAATCTCTGCAGCATTTGACAATATTGACCACCGTCTTCTTGAAATTCTTTCCTTGGCTTCTCTGATACTATCCACCCTTGCTTCTCTTCCTGCCTCTCTGGCTAATCATTCTAAATTTTCTGGGACTCTTCTTCTTAATCCCTGTTCACGCACTTAACTACTCTATTTCTTCTGTGCTGATCTCTCTCTCTCTCTCTCTTCCCTTGTTCCCCCACCTCCACTCTCTTTCTTATATCTAACCAATATATATCCAATTCCCTTTTAAATATCTTCATCTAAAACTCTCACAAGCATCTCAAACTCAACACTCAAAATTGAACTCATCATCTCATTCCATCACCCCCAAAACTTGTGATTCCTCTTGTAGTGCTCATCTCATTAAATATCACATTGTACCTAGTTACCCCAGTCAGAAGCCTGTGCGTCATCCTTGACATCCTCTTCTTTACCGACGCTACATATGTCATCATCTATTGTGTGTTCTACCTCCACTCTTGATCTCCACTGCCCCTGCCTCACAATTTCTCATCTGGGTTATACACCAGCCTCCTAACTGGCCTCCTATCTTCCTTTAATCCATTGTCTAAATCTACTCTTTAAAATGCAGCCTAGACATAATAAAATCTATTAAGAAAACGTTCTGCATCCCACTTTGGAGAGTGGCGCCCGGGGTCTTAAACACTAGCAAGCGGCCATCTAAGATGCATCTATTGGTCTCAACCCACCTGGAGCAAAGGAGAATGAAGAATACCAAAGACACAAGGTAATTATGAGCCCAGGAGGCAGAAGGGGCCACACAAAGCAGAGACTACATTAGCCTGAGATCAGAAGAACTAGATGGTGCCTGGCTACAACCAGTGACTGGGCTGACAGGGAACACAACAGAGAACTCCTGAGGGAGTAGGAGAGCAGCGGGATGCAGACCCCAAATTCTCGTAAAAAGACCAGACTTAATGGTCTGAGACTTAGAAGGACCCCAGAGGTCATGGTCCCCAGACCTTCTGTTAGCCCAAGACAGGAACCATTCCCAGAGCCAACTCTTCAAACAGGGATTAGACTGGACTATGGGATAGAAAATGATACTGGGGAGGAATGAGCTCCTTGGATCAAGTAGACACATGAGACTATGTTGGCATCTCCTGTCTGAAGGGGAGATGAGAGGGTACAGGGGGTCAGAAGCTGGCCGAATGGACACAAAAAAGAGAGAGTGGAGGGAAGAAGTGTGCTGTCTCATTAGGGGGAGAGCAATTGGGAGTATATACTGAAAAAAAATACTAAGGTGTTTATAAATTTTTGTATGAGAATCCGACTTGATTTGTAAACTTTCACTTAAAGCACAATAAAATTTTTTTTAAAATGCAGGCTAGAGTCCTCTTTCTAAAGTCACAAATATGATTTTCTTTCTCCTGCTTTGAAAATGAAGTTGTTTCCTAAACTTTTATGATAAATTCATACTCTTCAGTATGGCATGGAAGACTTCATGATGAAATCCCCACTCACCTCTCATCATGCTTCTCTTTCTTGATTTACCTCCCTTCCAGGACATACACACTCACCCTTACGCTTCATCCACAATGAATAAATATATGAAAGTCTGTCTCACTCTCTCTTGCCTCCTAGCTTTCTGACCTGGTCTTTTTTTGCCCAGAATTTCCCTCCATACCAAGCTCTTTCTTCCTCTCCTCCTGCCTAGCTAACTCCTGCTTCATCATTTTTTGTCACTCTTCAGGAAGTATTCAATGAGCCTGTATATGTGCCAGGTACTATGCTGAGTCCCATGTGTTCAAAGATAAGGTATTTTTCTCTAGGCAGCTTTTCCTGAACTTTCCAAAAATGGTTAAGTTCTTTACTCATTTGTATGTGCCCTACATTTTTTTTTTTTTTACCACATTCTGTTGTAATTGTTAATATATAACACATTTGTTGAAAGTTGAAAAATACAGCACAACCAAAGTAAGGAATGTAAAAGCAGTATAAATATTCATGAAGTATCTGGTATTTACTCCAGAATAACAAACTAATCCATTTAGCTATGGCATCTCCATTTCCAAGGGCCTCTATTAGTATCGAAGGCCTGGTGGCACAGTGATTAAGAGTTCAGCTGCTAACCAAAATGTCAGCAGATCGAATTCACCAGCGGCTCCTTGGAAATCCTATGGGGCAGTTCCATCTATTCTACGGGATCCCTATGAATCAGAATTGACTCGATGACGGTGGGTTTGGTTTAGGTTTTTTGTTCATTACTAGCCACCAGCTGTGGTTGATCTAGGGATATAATTCCCAAAGTCTCTACATCTCGTAGTAGAGAGCCAAACTGAGTCGATATATTATGCCATGGAGGCCATATTTAAGGTATGAGGATCACTTAAATGCATATTTAGAATTGGATATAAACAGAATCATCTAGAAAATTGATCATTGTTGTATGTTTGCTAATGTGAAATACTTGCCCCTCCCCCCATACACACCATATTCACATAAAGCAATAAAGTTTTGTGGGCTTAAATGATCTTTAGAAAATCTGCAGTTTGGCAAAAAAAAAACCAAAAACCTTATACTAAGACTAAGGGTGTACTGTGCTGTTGATAGTATCATTATTTGCCATGGAGTTTTAGAGAAGATTAAACATTTTCTATTCAAACCCTCAGGTTAGGAACTCCACACCCACACTAGTTGGTTGCCTCCTCCCCTCATCTTTGTATAGGCATCACATGCATTCAAGTAAATAACAAAAAATCACCAATCATCCTATCCTTGATAAAAAAATAAAAATTTTTTTTTTTTACTATGTTTATATCTTGGTGCGTTTCCTTCTAGTCTTTTTTCTGTTGATAGAGAGATTTTACAAAATAATTTTGTAACCTGCATTTTCAACTTATTTTGTATCTCTCTTTGTTTCTCCTCATAAGTTCACTTAAAGGGACAATAAGAATAGAAAAAAATTATACATGTGGTTAATATGCAGATTTAGTAAATCACATGTTTACTGAACTTGGTTCCAACCCATAAAAACGGAGAAAATAAGTTATCAAGTTACATTTACAGACTTTGAAACAGTAAGAGGGGAAATCACATGTACTTCCCTCTCTTTACACTGGTGTACAGTATGTTCCTGGAAGTAATTATCTTTCAGGAGGACGGTAAGGCCAAAAACAGATAAAAATATTTAAAACATCTACTAATTTTAATCAAGAGTAATAGAAAAGTAGACAATAAAATAATTCAAGTTCCATCCCATATAAAGAAATAGATGACTATCAACTGACTATCCGAATCAGTTTGCTCAGGGAGAAAGTGACTAATAATGAAGAACTAAGGAACTTTGTACCAATAATCATGTGCTTCTGTCATTTTTTCCATTAGAAATTTAGACCCATAAACCACAATGTGAGTGGATATTTTTAGTATGCGATGGTGGTGCTCTTTGGAGGAACTTCCTGTGTGAGTGGCAAAACAATCCAAAATGAATGTTGCCACAGTGACGCAGGAAGTTTCTTTTTATGCCCAGAATCAAAGCACTTAATGTACTTATATCTACCAAATCATCTCTATTTTCATAACTGTTCCAACTGGACTCTTGCCATCCCCATGTAACTATGTAAAATCCATCTTCCACCCCCTCCCAACCCCCAAAACCCCTACCACAGTCCCCTGGAACTCGTGATATATCATTAGTAAAACCCCTTATTTCCTCACACTCTTCCCATCCCATTTTTCTTCTGAGGTAAACCTGGGCCTCCTCTGAGTGCACAGCTTCCTTTACAGCCCTGTTAAGTGGTAGCTGTTTTCCCTCTCATCTCTTTCTTTTTGCTGGGTGTGGAGGTGAGGTAGGTACTCTCCTTTCTCATTGTCACATGCAGACAACTGTCCTATTTCCTTCCAAAAATACCATAGTTTAGAAGCTCGTGTGTTCTGACATAAAAGCTGCTATTCTCATTTGCAGAATTACTGGGTCACTCCCTATTAGAAAATGTTAGAACCTGGTTACTGTCACACTCTTTAACACACAAGTCTTGATGATTTCAATATCCTTACAGAAGAATCTTCCAACATTTTGGCCTCTTAGTTCCCTGACCTTCTGTCTTCCAATGATCTTGTCCCCCATTCTACACAAGACACCAGAAGACATGCCTTCCAAAAAAAAAAAAAACCCCGCTGCCATTGAGTCGATTCTGACTCATAGCGACCCTATAGGACAGGGTTTGAACCTAGTGGGTTTGAGCCACCGAACTTTCGGTTAGCAGCCAATCACTTAACCACTGCATCACCAGGACTCCTTTGACACCACTATGACATTACTATGAACTTCAAGAAGAATGTATAGTGGAAATCCAAAGGTCCAAGAATAGTCAGGACAATCTTGGAAAACTTATTACAGAAAATATTAAGACTAATTATAAAGGTATGGCAATTTAAACAGTGTTGTATTGGCCCAAGAAAACCCAAAGACATAAATAAATAAAAGTGAAGCCTGTTGAATTTAATGAAGAACCACTTGGTAGGCAATTTGGAAGTAGGGGAGGAAAAAAAAAAAAACTTTAGTACTTTATAATAAATAAATGGAAATGCTTTTAGAGAAAGATACAGGGAAAAATTACAGAGATAAAGAACAATCATTAATAAGAGAAGGTGAATCTAATGCTATGTTAAACAATGTACTGACCTAAATTTTTCATGTATACCTAGCAAGCAAAAATTGCCTGATGATGTAAGATGTGATAAAATGCAACTAAATTTTATAATACAGACAGGTGAAATTTTAAAACAGGGGATGGAGCTGACATGGTGCTATAGACAGAAGCACCATGCCATCCCTCCACAGCAAAGACCTGAAAAACTAAGCAAAACAGAGACAAATGTCAGTCCTGGAACCCTAAGCATCAAATGAAGGGATAAAGAACTTAACCAAGCACCGAATGGAATAAGAAACTGACAGAGAACAGAGAGTGAGGAGTGATACGGAGTGGAGGTTCCCTATCAGCTAACACAGCATGGATTCACCATCTTGAGCTCCTCAGCCACTGAGAACGGTGGACAGGGAGTACGGGAAGGGAGCTTCACAAAGCTCCCAGCAGGAAACAGAGCACTTGATGGTGAGAAGTATTGTGCCGACAGATGAAGAAACAAAAAAAGAATGCCCAGCCTGCCTGCTCAGACATAACCAAAAAAAAAAAAAAAGTAGGATGAAACAAACAAATCTACAATCAATAAATGAAGAAAATAATTCCTGAATGTCCTGAAGGCATCAAAACATATAAAAAAGCAGGTTCCAGGAGGCATCCAAAATAAAACACCAGATGAACTTCCAGTAGAAGAAAAGGCACTGGAACAACCTGATAGGGAATGCAACTCTCTAATATTCAGAGCTATCCAAGAGTTGAAGGAAAATGCATATAAAAATGAGAAAAAAATAGACAAAATCATAGAAAATACAGACAAAATCATGGAAAAGACACAAAACAATGGAAGAATGCAGGAAAAAATGTCAAAATAAATTCACAACTAGAAATCATACAAAAACAGCAATTGGAAATCCAAAAGATAAACAACAAAATTTCAGAAATGGATAGTGTCATAGAAGGTTTGGGGAGCAGGTTTGAAGCAATGGAAAACAGGATTAGCAAAACTGAAGACAAATAAATACCTGGATACCATTTCGTTTGAGGAAAAATCAGAGAAATGAAGAAAAATGAAAAACCCTAAGAACAATGTGGGATACAATCAAAAGCAAAAAGTTGCAAGTGACTGGAGTTCCAGAATAGGCGGAGAAAACAGAAAACACAGAGAGGATCACTGAAGAACGCTCACAGAAAACTTTCATGAAAGATGAAAAGCTGACCATCCAAGAAGCTCAACAAACCCCATATAGGATAGACCCTCAAAAGAAATTCACCACGGCATATCATAATCACACTCGTTAAAATCAAAGACAAGGAAAGAATCCTGAGAGCAGCTCTAGAAAAACAAAAATTCATGTACAGAGGGAAAATAAGAAGACTAAGTTCTGATTACTTGACAGAAACCATGCAGGCAGGAAGGCAATGGGATGACATATATAAAACCTTGAAAGAAAAAAAAAAAATGCCAACCAAGATTTATATATCCTGCAAAATTCTTGCTCAAATATGATAGTGAAACTAGGACATTTCCAGATAAACAGAAAGTAAGGGAATATGTAAAAACCACACCAAATTTACAAGAATTATTAAAGGGTGTACTTTGGCTAGAGAACAATCAACATCAGACAACATCCTGAATCTAGGACACAAGACCACATCAATACCAACCTAGGTAATGAACTCTCAAGGATTAATCAAAACTGAAAGATTTACAACAGGGAACCAGAGAGGTCAACCCGTAAATGACAACAACATCAAAACAATAAAAGAGGGAATAAACAGTGTAGGTATAGAACTTTCAGATGGAGAAGTCAAGGTGAAACCAAGCAATAAAAGACTGTTTCAAACTTAGGAAGATAAGGGTAAATTGCAAGGTAACCACAAAGAAAGTTAACAAACCTACTCATCAAAATAAAGAAGAAAAGCATAAAGTTTCAGGAAACACAAAACCTACAGAAATGAAAGAAAAAATCCACAAACAAAAGGAATTCAGCACAGAAGAGTAAGAGGAACAAACACAATATCAGCACTACAAAATGACAGCAATAAACTCATACCTATCAATAATTACAATGAACACAAATGGCCTAAATGCACTCATAAAGAAACAGTGACAGAATGGGTAAAAAAACAGAATCCATTGGTATGCTGTCTATAAGAGACACACCTTAGAATCAAAGTATGGAAAAAAACACATCAAGCAAACAGCTACCAAAAAAGACCACAAGTGGCAATACTAATCTCAGGTAAAACAGGCGTTATAACAAAATCCACCATAAAAGACAAAGAAGGGCATTATATAATGATTAAAGGAACAATCCATCATGAAGACAAAACCGTAATAAATATCTACACACATAACGACAGGAATCCAAAATACATAAGACAAACCCTACCAGCACTGAGAAGAGAAATAGTTTCGCGATAATAGTAGGAGACTTCAACAACAACAAAAAATTTGAAACATATGCCAACTCTTGTTGTGTGCCGTTGAGTCGATTCTGACTTACAGCGACCCTGTACGATAGAGTAGAACTACCCCATAGGGTTTCCTAGGCTGTGATCTTTACAGGAGCAGATGGCTAGGTCTTTTCTCCTGTGCAGCTGCTGGTGGGTTCCGAATTACATATTTTTATGACACAATGAAATTAAACATTAACCCATAGTCTCACAGAATTGAAAGATTTAAAAAAATAAATCAGTTGACTTAATGGAATATTAGGTATTTCTGTTCTATCAGCTGTTATTCCTTTTTATGGGAATCTGTGCTGATGAGTGGACTTCGGCTTCAGAGAGGCTAATAGAGAGTCAAGGTGCCAACTTAGCTTGAGCAAGATGCCAAGACACTGGAAATGGGCAGAGTTCCCAATTTTCAAGAAGGGGAAGAAGGAACCGAACCTCTTGCTAATTTAACATTGCCCAAATAAAACGTTCGATGTAAAACTAAACCAGCGGGGTTGGATGTCAATCATGAGTAGAATGGCCTGACCATGCAATGCCCATTCCCACCTCTTATTCTACATCATTTGCCTGACCTATGCTTAACCATCCTCCTTTCCTTGCAGGTATTCTTCAGCTCTCATCATTCCTAAGACTACTCACTCTTTTGGGCTACAACTTACTTGGCTCTTAGCCTATGCTATAGGGTCACTATGAGTCGGAATCGACTCGATGGCACTGGGTTTGGGTAGCCTATGCTACCCAATATATCGGTAATATATTCTCTTACTATATCAAATCTTTCCCTAATTAGATTATACTCTCAAGGGAAGGGACTTCCAATCTTCAGTCTACAGCTGTGACAAGGCATTGGGTTGTCAACATGAAAACGTGTATGGCCTGTTCATAGCTTTGTTTGACATATGTTGAGCTTGCAATCAACTAAAACCCTAAGTTTTTTTCACAGGAACTGATAGTCACTCAGAGTCCTGGTAGCACAGTGGTTAAGAGCTCAGCGGTTCGAAATCATCAGCCACTCCTTGGGAACCTTATGGGGCAGTTCTACTCTGTCCCGTAGGGTTGCTATGAGTTGGAATTGACTTGACAGCAATGGGTGTGGTTTTTTGAGTTGGTTTGACATTCAGTCAGTTGTAACTCTTTCTCCTTCCTTTAATCAAGAGGCAGGGAACTGAGACTGGTGAGATTAGAGAAAATATTTCTTCTTCAAAATTTTCTGTATTTTCCAAATTCTTTATAGTAATCATGTATTCTTTTTATAATCAAATAAGAACAAATTTTAAAGCAAGACGGTGTATAAAGTCTCTTAAGATTCCTATGGGGAAATTCATATACGATGCAATTGAAACAAAGTAAAAAGACTGAGCTACTAAAATTGTCATAGCAATATGCTGGTACTGTTGGAAAAGATGAACGGGTGATTGAAATCAGTTTTAATGGCGAGAGTGGTGAGGAATGAAAAGATAACTCATATTTTCCCCTTCTTCATAAAACCACATGAGCAAGTATAGCAACCAGACCCTTAAAGTGATTGCAATGATTTTGTGGAAGCAAGACACCCTGACGATGTACTCGCCGGAAAGATTTAGTCAAGCTACATAAACCACAGAAAAGACCAATAAAAGTGGAGAGAGTGACATACCTGAAACAAAACAGAGGAGGAAGTATTTTAGTTATATTTTGCAATAATTATATTGTTGCAAGATAGGAATATTAGAGTTCATAAGCATGAAAGGAATTAACATCAATTGACATGGGCTAGGAAATATTTATTATCAGAATATAATTTAGCAAATGTAGCCATTATGCTGAGAGAAGAGAATGCAATATAGTAAGATTATTAAAAAAAAAAAAAAAAAACTTTAATTTTTCCCCACAACTGCTCCCAACAAGTACACTATGGCAGTTTCTTACTTCCTACTCCTAGATGAATAAATCTTATAATTTTCATAATTTTTTAAAACAATTCTTGAATTATAAATGTTATCTAGTCATTTTTAGTCATTAAAAATTCACAACTGGGAGAACATTTAGGGGAACCACATGTGGGATAAAAGCCTGATATCCAGAAGGTATAAAGAATTCCTACAACTTAACAACAAAAAGACAAATAAGTCAATAGAAAAATAGACAGAGGACCTGGATGGATATTTCACCAAAGAGGATATAAAAATGGCCAACAAGCACATGAAAAGATGCTCATCATTATTAGCCATTAAAAAAAAAAAAAAAATCCATTGCAATCGAGTCAATTCCAGCTCACAGTGACCTATAGGACAGAGTAGAAATGCCTCATAGGGTTTTCAATGCTATAAATCTTTTTTTTTTTTTTTAATTGCACTTTAGGTGAAGGTTTACAGAACAAATTAGTTTCCCATTCAATAGTTTATACACAAATTGTTCCATGACATTGGTTGCAATCCCCGAAATGTGCCAGCACTCTTCCCATTATCACTCTGAGTTCCCCATTTCCATACCTCCAGTTTTCCTGCCCCTCCTGCCTTCTTATCTTTCCTTTTGGGCGGATGTTGCCCTTTTGGTCTCATACAGATGATTGTTCTAAGAAGCACTTTCCTCATGGGTGGAACTGTTTATTTTATAGGCCTGTTTATTATTTGGCTGAAAGGTGGTCTCCTGGAATGGCTTAGTTCCAAGTTAGAAGGGTGTCTAACGGTCATACTCTCAGGGGTTCCTCCAGTCTCTCTTGGAGCAGTAAATCTGGTCTTTTTCAAGAATTTGAATTTTGTTCTACATTTTTTCCCCACTCTAACCAGGACCTTCAACTGTGATCCTAATCAGAGCAGTTGGTGGTGGTAGCTGGGCACCATCTAGTTCTTCTGGTCTCAGGCTAATGGAGGCTGTGGTTCCTGTGGACCATTAGTCCTTTAGACTGTTTCCTTGAGTCTGGTTTTCTTCACTCTTCTTAGCTCCAGACATAGAGAAACTAAGAGTTGTACCTTAAATGGCTGCTTGCAAGCTTTTAAAATCTGGATGCTACTCACCAAAGCAGGATGTACAACATCTTTATGAACTATGTTATGCCAACTGATCTAGATGTCCCCTGAGACCGTGACCTTCAAGCCTGGTCTCAGGTCCTCAATGAGTTTGCTTACATCTAGGATGTTTCCATGACTGTGCTCCGTGTTCTCTATCACATACATATGAATATACATGCTGCACATACAAATATGTATGTAGAAATATCCACAGCCAAACACATACATGCATGAATTCTCTTTGTCGGTATAGAGCAATCCAACTGATTTTTCTATGTTGATCTTGTATCCTGCCACTTTGCTGAATTCTTCTATTAGTTCCAGTAGCTTTCTTGTGGAGTCTCCTGGATTTTCTATGTATATGATCATATCATCCATGAATAGGGATAGTTTTACATCTTCCTTACCAATTTGTATGTATGCCCTTTATTTCCCTTTCTTGCCTTATTGCTGTAGCTGGGACTTTCAGTACGATATTGAATAAGAGTGGTGGTAAAGGGCAGGCTGTAAATCTTTATGGAAGCAAACTGTACATCTTTCTCCTGCTGAACAAACTTTCAGTTAGCAGCTGAACACTTAACCACTGTGCCACTATTAGGGAGATGCAAATTAAATACACAATGACATACCACTTCAACCCCAGTAGGATGGCTAAGATTAAAAAAAAAAAAAGGAAAATAACAAATGTTGGAGAGGATGTGGAGAAATCAGAACCCTCATACATTGCTGGTGGGAAAGCAAAATGGTACAGCCCCTGTTGAAAACAGTTTGGTGCTTCCTTAAAAAAATTAAACATAGAATTGCCATACGATCTAGCAACTCCACTCATAGGTATATATGCAAGTGACTTGAAAGTAGTGATGAAAACAGATTCATGTACACCAATATTCACTGGAGCACTATTCCCAATAGCCAAATGGTACAAACATCCCAAATACCCATCAACAGATGAATGAACAAACGTGGTATATACATATTATGGAATATTATTCTGCCATTAAGAGAAATTAAGTCCTGATACATGCCACAATGGAAACCCTGGTAGCATAGTGGTTAAGAGCTACAGCTGCTAACCAAAAGGTCAGCAGTTCAAATCCACCAGGTGCTCCTTGGAAACTGTATGGGGCAGTTCTACTCTGTTCTATAGGGTTGTTATGAGTTGAAATCGACTCAATGGCAATGAGTTTTGGTTTGGACATGCGACAACATGGATGAACCTTGAAAACATTATGCTGAATGAAATAAGTCAATCACAAAAGGACAAATATTATATGAGCTCACTAATATGAAATACTCTGAAGAGGCAAATATATAGAGATCAGAATTTAATAGTGGTTACCAGGGACGGGAGGGAGGGGGAAATGGGGAATTCATTGTTTGGGAATCAATTAGTTTCTGCTGCTGATGGTGGAAAATTGGCAAAGGTATTGGTGATGGATGTACAACATGATTGATGTAATTGATCTCACTGAATTGTATATGTGAAAAATGTTGAATTGGCAAATGTGTCATCTATATTTTTACAATAAAAAAATTCTCATTTTGGTAATTAAATGTCTAGCTTGGTATAAAAATAAAAACTCAGAACTTAAAATTTCTCATCTCCCCAGTCCAAGCTTGTACAGAGGGGAGGGACTCTAACTGTGAGATCTAATCTCTGCTTCAGTGCTTCCCCTCTTTGCCCCCACCCTGTCATCCTTCTCTCACCCTAAAGTAAAGCTGTTTCTAGTAACTTCTTTTCAGGCTGTTATCTGGACTGCTTTTTAAAATACTCCTAAGAAAGAACTTGCACATGGAGAATCCTCAGGGCTTTCTACTTGAGGAGGTTCAGGTAGCATGGGTGGTTGTCTCATCAGCATCTGTAACTCAATGTCCCACTTCTTCTGAGATGGGTGTATGTGTGCTTCTTCACTGAGAATCCCCGCTGTGCTTGGGACCACTTGACTCCCTGCTCTTTCCGGCCTTTGCTCTTTGATTGTACAGTTCTGCTGCACTCAGTGTGTATCTGCCCGGTGGGCAGAGCTCATCTCAGCAGGAGCTTAGACCTCTGCTTCCTGTATCTGCCTAACGCCAGCCTCTGGGCTTGTTTTGCTGGGGTGATTTCAAGCAATGCTGCTGGAGATATAGAAATTATAGCGGTTAAGGAGATAGGGTCTGGGGAGGTGAGTGGGTTGGGAAGATGAAGGGTGAGGATCAATATGGGGGCAGCCCTTCTCAAAATGGGGTTTTGTAGGTGGAGGCACTTAAGACTTCAAGAACCTCATCCTCCTGAGTCAGCATTTCACTAACCAACACATTTCAGTGAGATCTTTCAGTGACTTGAATTCACCCAACCTCTATGTATAATCCTCACATTCCCTATGTGTCCGTCCACGAGCCATCAAGAAAAACTGTCAAATGCCCAAATATCCAGATAGTATTATATTTATAGCACAGGTTCCCATTCTGAGGCTACAAAATTTGTGAGACCACAAATTCCAATTCCCGTAGGATGCTTTCATAATCAGTGGCTACCAACTAACTCAACGGCAATGGGTTTAGTTTTGGGTTTACTATTCTCTGTGGGTCCTCAAAAATATATTTTTTTTACATTAAGAAGGGATGTATATATGTGAAATCACTAATTCGAACACAATGGAGCCCAAACCCAAGTCTGAGAATGGTGTTTCATTAGACTCAGCTGGGGAGATATTTTAAAATCTACATTTCTAGGTCTTAAGCCCCAAGTCTCAGTCTTGATTTTTAAAAAGGTCCATGGATGATTCTGATGTGCAGCCAAGATTGGGAACCACTAAAAGCATTCAACAGTGTATCCGTGTGGAAACTCACTGAAAAAAGCAAATAAGGAATATGGCTTCATCAGAAGTTGATGTGATGCTCATGAGACAATGAGAGAACAACTCCAAGTGTATATAGTGAAGTTGTAAACTGTGTGGCTTTCATTAATGGCTTGTTAAGGCCAGGTACCACCACCTGTCAGTTTGTGGTACTGTGGTGGCTTGTCTGTTGCTATGATGCTGGAAACTATGCCACCGGTATTTCAAATACCAGCAGGTAACCCATGATGGACAGGTTTCAGCAGAACTTCCAGACTAAGACAGAGTTGGAAGAAAAGTCTGGTGATCTACTTCTGAGAATTAGCCAATGAAAACCCTATGGATCACAATGGAATACTGTCCAAGACAGTGCTGGAAGATGAGCCTCTTAGGTCGGAAGGCATTCAAAACACAAAGTGGCTGTAACAATGGACTTAAACCTATCAATTATTGTGAAGATGGTGCAGGACCAGGCAGCTTGATTTGTTCTGTTGTACCTGGGGTCGCCATGATTCAGAGCTGATGCCACAGCACTAACAACACAGACAGACATCGTTCTAAAAAGAATAAGGGGGGTTGGTGGTGAAGTGTCATGGATTGAATTGTGTCCCCTAAAAACATCTGTCAACTTGGCTAGGCAATGATTCCCATTTTTGTGCGATTGCCTACCATTTTGTCATTTGATGTGATTTTCCTATGTGTTGTAAATCCTATCTATATGATGTTAATGAGGTTGGATTATCAGCAGTTACGTTAATGAGGCAGGACTCAACCTACAAGATTAGGTTGTGTGTTACATCAATCTCTTTTGAGACATAAAAGAGAGAAGCAAGCAGAGAGACACGGGGACCTCATACCACCAAGAAAGAAGCACAAGGAGCATAGCTTGTCCTTTGGACCTGAGGTCTCTGCGCTGAGAAGCTCCTCAACCAAGGGAAGATTGATGACAAGGACCTTCCTCCAGAGCCCACAAAGACAGAAAGCTTTCCTGAATTCAGACTTCTAGCCTCCTAAACTGTGAGAGAATAAAATTTTGTTTGTTAGAGCCATCCACTTGTGGTATTTCTGTTATAGAAGCACTAGATGACTAAGACATGAAGTAAATTTTGTAGTGGGTGAAAAGACAATAAACAGGTCCAACATGAGTACCTACTATGCAATAGGCACTGTGGAATAATGAAGGTGAGTGTTGAATATGGAAGGCTAACTTTGCTTGAGGTTATCAAGGAAGCTTCACAAAAGGGGAAACTCTTAAACTGTATCTTAAAAGATAAGTAGAACTCATGAGTTGGAATTAGTCGGACAAGGAGCAGGGTAGAATATCCAGGTAAAGGAACAAAGCACATTGCATGTTAAGTACAGATTTGGAAATCTCTTATTTGCAAGTAGGTTACCGATGACTCTAATCAAACAAGTTTTATCTGTAATCTAGAAATCTCCTGGAGTCGAGGCAGGAAAATTAGTTGGGGGCTATTGGGGAAATACTGTTTGAGAGCTTCTGAAGCCTTTAAATACAACAGGGAGGATGCAAGTGGCTGGAGTCCGGTGATGGGGGTGATTAGATGGGGAGGGGCAAAAGAGGGGAGTGATGAGATGGGGGAGGGGCAAAAGAGAGGGAGAGTTTAGGATGAAACAAGTCTGTCTTGGGCGAATGGGTGGACTGAGCTCTGTCCACCGTGAGTAGAGAATAGCAATACAGGAGGTGGATCATATTGGGCGGGGAGCGTAGCTTTGGGCCGAACTCTGGAAATGTCAATAAATTTAAGAAAAGCGGAATCTGAGCCAGAGGAATGGGAGGCAAACCAGGAGAATTACAGAATCACAGAAGCTGGGGAAAGGGAGCCCTTCCAGGAGGGAACTGTTAACGGTGTCAGGCAGATATGGCTGGAAAACTATCAGTCTTATTTGTCAAATGGCAAGTGAGTGGAGCTTAATGCTGATGGGAGGGTGAAGCCAGATGCCCGGGGCTCGCAGACAGAATGCGAGTGAGGAAGTGGAGAGAATGAGGCAGGCACCCCTCTTTCCAATAAACCTAGTTCTAAGTGAGACCAGGAGTATAAATCCGACAGGAATTGAAAGAAGGCAGAGAGAAAAGGGATTTGAACTGGTCTTAGTTTGCGATGTATTTGCAATGTCTTTTGAAGTTACAATTCCGGTTTATTTCTTTGAAGTTTTGATTACGATGGTTAATAACCAAAGAACCAAACCCGCTGCCCTCGAGTGGATTCCGACTCTTGGAGACCCTATAACCAAAAAAGTCAAACCTATTGCCTTCCAGTGGATTCCGATTCACAGCGACCCTACAGGACAGAGTGGAACTGCCCCCACAGAGATTCCAAGGAGCGCCTGGTGGATTCGAACTGCCGACCGTTTGGTTAGGAGCCGTAGCACTTAACCACTACTCCACCAGGGTAATAAAAGTGACATTGACCAAAAGAAAAAAAAATCACCTGATAAGCTTGCCAAACACATATTTGGACGCCAGTGGTAGGATGTGGACGGCTACAGAGCCGGCAGACCCTCGCTCTCGCTCTCCACCCTTCTCCCACCTCCGCCGAGAGGCAGTCGGCGGCCCCCTGCCCGCTCGGCCTCCTTCACGGGTCCTTCCTCCGCCCGCCCCGCAAGCGGCGGGACCAGGTGACGCCTGACCCGGCCCGGCCCGGCGGTCACGTGACCCGTCAGCTCCGGGAGAAAGAGGAAGATGGCTGCCGGGTGTGGCTGAAGCGACACTGTTGAGGCCGTCGGCTCTCCCTTTCGCGTTTCGCGTTTCGCGTTCTCTGACAACGCCTACGGCAGAGAGGGCCCTTTCCGCCCTGTGCCGGAGGCCGCCATCCTCGGGCGAGGTCGCGGGACGGTCAGTGTGGAGATCGGCGGACGGTGCCTTCGGCGGGTGGCTGGGAGGCTGCGGCGGCGGTGGGCAGTCTGGGTGGGGAGGACGCCGAGGGGAGGGACCCTGCTGGCGCTCTGGAGCCTCGGGGTTCGGTTCACTAGGCGAGTCAGCGTTTTCTGGGGCACCAGGAAGGTAAACAACAGCGGGGAGGAACCGGCTGCAGGTTTCTGGAACTTGGTTTCTCCAGTAGTCATTCTCCACTGGGGCGAGTGAGCGCCTCGGGCTGCGGAGGATGCTTGTGAGAATGATTTTTTTTTTTTCCTTTTACCAAGCAGCCGCTGGCACACTCACTACCTCGAGTATCCCTGTAGCTGGTAGCTCTGAGGCAGGAGCTTTAGGTTTGTCTTCCTGGGTTGGGTTGTATGTTATTCTCTAGCTTCGGGTTCATATGGGGCTTCCTTGCTGCATTGCATTGTGGCGGGCTTCTAAATGCCTCGCAAAATAGCAGTCATTGATTACCGAGCTTCGTTAAATCAGGAATATGATTTCTTTATAGGAAACGATTTTTTTTTTGTCAGCCAGTAATGTTGGATATTTTTTTCTTTTGAGTTGTGATATATAAAAAGGTTTAAACCAATGCAGAATATTTTCTTATTGATAACTGTTTATGAAGCCATCTCTGCTCACTAGAAGCGATTGTTAAAAAAAAAAAAAAAGAAAGAAAAAGGTAGCTTTCTTAGCCCTACCTTCAGAGATTACCATTCATTTACCTGGGGTGTGGCTCAGGAATCACCCCTTCGGGGTGATTCTAATTGATCCCTGCCACCACGTAGAAAACACTGAAGGCCAGACGTCTGCATTTTTTTTTTCAAAGCACCTTAGGGGATCAAGGTATGAAGCCAGGGTTGAAAAATGCTGCGGGAACGTTGTGTTCTTTGTTCTCCTCCATCTTTACTAGCGTGGACTACTTTCATCAGAATCATTTTGAGGTGCTTGTTAAAATGTCAGTTTCGGGGTCCCACCCCAGATCTACAGAATCAAATTCCCGGGAATAGGTTCTCAAATAATTCTGGACGCCCGCCAAGTTGAGAATCCTTGTTCTACAGCTACCTTTGTGTGAATGATTTCCAGGCCTGTTTTTCCAAATGCTGGGTAGGTTATTCCAACCCGGGTTTTTTTTAGCTCTTCAAATTAAGTCGTCTAAAGAACCCCACAACCCCATTCACCCATGTTGGGTGATGGGAGGGAGGGGGTGTTAACTCTACAGAGAAAAAGTCAACTTTCTGTTTTCTCAATGGCAACGCCATCTTCCAGCGACCTCCACTTGGCATCTAGTCATCTTTGACCTTTCCATCTCTAATTAGTCACATGGCTTCTTTTGTTTCTACATCCAGAATATCTCTTCTGGATATTTTGGTAGATCAAAAACAAGAGATTCTGTGTTGTTCAACTTAGTATTGCTCATTTGTTCTTAATTCCCCCCACCTGGTTGCCTGTCCCGTGGGCTCCCTGACTGGTATCCAGGGTTCTAATTTCTTTGTGTTTTCCAAGTTGGCCACTTAAGCTGCTGGGAGATTAATTTTTCTAGGATACATGTATGAATGTTTCATCCTCTTTCTGCTCAACTGTCGATTTCTCTACTTTATCTACTACTGTATCATTCAGGGCTGTTTGAAGACAAAGAACAGAAACTTACTTTTTTAACCTCTGGGAAAAAGAGGCTTATGGGACTGAATGGGAATGAGAATCCAAAGCGGCTTTGCTTTCTGCATCTGTCTCAGGGGCCAAATTTATCCTCTTAATTATAAGGAGCCTTTTTCTCTGTTTATATCTTTTACGTTCTCTCCCTGCTGACTGGCTTTCTTAAAACTGAATCATTTGATGCACATCCTGTAATGACTGGCTCAGACTGTGGTTTCTAATTCCCAGTTCTGGAGAGGAATCTGATTGACTCAGCTTATGCCCATCCCTGGTTATGGCTGATGGTAGAGAACATGGCAGTTGGGAGTGGCAGGGGCTGTGAGCAGGCAAAGTCCTACAGAAGAGGCATCTTTAGTACACCCATGCAGTTATTCAGTTCGATACAGTTATTTATTATGTTTTCACTAGTTCAGGCCCTGTAATAGATTCTCCAGAATATAAGAAGGAAGGAGCCTTTATCTTCGAAGAAACGACAGGTTTAACCATTTTAACTTTCTAGCCTCAGCTTTCACTTTTTGCTAAACGTTCCATCTATACTTTTTCCGTGTAAATATCACAAGTGAGTGGCCTTAACAAACAGAAATCTATTTTCTCCTAGTTTAGGAGCCTCGAAGTCCAAAATCAGGGAAAAGTCCAAAATCTAGGGGAGGGCTTTCTCTGTTGCCTAAGGTGGAAGATCCTTATCTCTTTTCAGCTTCTGTTCCTCGGTTCCTTGGTGGTCTTCATGGGTATGTATCTGCCTCTCCCTTGGTGCTTCCTTCTCTGAGCCTAATCTTTTTTTATATCTCAGAGGCAGTTGGCTTAAGATACACTTACTGATACGGTGTCATTAACATAACAAAGAAAGTCCTATACCCAAAAGGGATTACATCTCTAGGTATGCCTTGTTAAGTGCCGTCCAACTCATAGCGATCCCATGTGACAAGAGTAGAACAGTCCCATAGGGTTTTCTAGGCTGCAGTCTTTACTGGAGCAGACTGCCAGGTCTTTCTCCTGGAGAAATGCTGAGTGCATTCTAAGTACCAAACTGTTAGCTAGCAGTTAAGTGCTTAACCATTGTGCTGCGAGGGCTCCTTATCCACAGGCATAGGGGTTTAGAATTTACAACACATATTTTTGGGGGACACAATTCAATCTTTTGTTAGGTGCCGTCAAGTCGGTTCCGACTCACAGTGACACTGTGTACAACAGAACAAAACACTCCCTGATCTTATGCCATCCTCACAATTGTTGCTATGCTTGAGCCCATTGTTGCAGCCACTCTGTCAGTCCATCTTGTTGAGGGTCTTCCTCTTTTTTGCTGACCTTCTGTTTTACCAAGCATGATGCCCTTCTCCTGGGACTGGTCCTTCTTGACAACGTGTCCAAAGTATGTGAAACTAAGTCTCTCATTCTCTAAGGTGCATTCTGGCTGTACTTCTAAGACAGATTTGTTCATTTTGGCAGTCCGGGGACATTCAATATCCCATAATTGCCAACACCATAATTCAAATGCATTGATTCTTCGATTTTCCTTATTGTCCAGCTTTCACATGCATATGAGGTGACTGAAAACATCATTGCTTGGGTTAGGTGCACCCTTAGTCCTTAAGGTGACATCTTTGCTTTTTAACACTTTAAAGAGATCTTTTGGAGCAGATTTGCCCAATGTAATGTGTCCATTTGATTTCTTGACTGCTGCTTCCATGGGTGTTGATTATGAATCCAAGTAAAATGAAATTCTTGACAACTTCAGTCTTTCTCTGTTTATCAGGATGTCACTTATTGGTCGAGTTGTGAGGATTTTTGTTTTCTTTATTGTGAGGTATAATCCACCCTGAAAGCTGTAGTCTTTGATCTTCAACAGTGAATGCTTCAGGTCCTCATTTTCAGCAGCAAGGTTGTGTCATCTGCATATTGTAGGTTGTTAACGGGCCTTCCTCCAGTCCCGATGCCCTGTTCTTCATATAGTCCAGCTTCTCAGATTATTTGCTTAGCATGGAGATTGAATAAGTATGGTGAAAGGATACAACCCTGTCACACACCTTTCCTGACTTTAAACCACGCGGTATCCGTTTGTTCTGTTCAAACAACTGCCTTTTAGTCTAAGTACAGGTTCCTCATGAGCACAGTTAAGTGTTCTGGAATTCCCATTCTTCGCAATGTTACCCATAATTTGTTACGGGATCCACACAGTCGAATGCCTTTGAGTATTCAGTAAAACACAGGTAAATACTTTTTGGTATTCTTTGCTTTCAGCTAGAGGGTATAGTTTACAATAAAATCCACCCTTTTTAGTGTACAGTTTTGAGTTTTGACCAGGGCTTCCAACTGGTTTGTTCAGTTCAAACCCCTGCAGGTAATTTGCATTTCTAACAAGTTCCCAGGCGGTGCTAATACTGCTGGTTAGAGGCTAGTTTTGAGAACTACTGGTAGAGCAGTCATTCTCACAATTTATTATACATGAGAATCACCTGGGGATCTTGTTAAACTGTAGGCTCTGATTCAGTGTATCTGGGGAGGAAATGAAAATTCTCAGCAGGGGTCGAGCCATAACAAACAGATTTGAAGCCCTGGTTTGTAACTACTACCACAATCAAGATATAGCCCAGGGGGTTAGCTCCCCAGATTCCCCTGTACCGCTTTGCCATCATCTCATGGATCACCTTAGATCCTGGCAACCTCTGATCTGTTTTCTGTCAGAGTTCCCCCCTCCCTGAGTGTCATTACAAGGAATTATATAGCATATTAGTTTCTGCCTTCTCTCCCCCGAACTTAGACTTCCATCCCACGTACGGTATACCTTTACCCCAATTAAGTTTTTAATTTTGATGAACTCCAGTTTATCTGCTTTTTTCTTATGTGGACCATGCTTTTAGTCTTATAGCAAAGAAGTCGTTGCCTAATCCAGGGTCACTGAGGTTGTCTCCTAGAAGTTTGATGCTTTTAGATTTTATGTCTAGGTTTATTTGGAGATAGTATCTGTATATGGTGCAAGGCGTGGATAGAGGTTTGTTTATTTGCATGTAGATGTCCAGTTGAGGTGCCCCGGTGTCACAGTGGTTAAGCACTCGGCCGCTAACCGAAACATTGGTGGTCCAAACCCACCCAGTGGCTCTGTTGTTGAAAGACTTGGCGATCTGCTCCCATAAAGACCACAGCCAAGAAGACCCTGTGGGTGGGACCGCTTTACTTTGTCCCATTGGGTCGCTATGAGTCAGAATCGACTTGATGGCACCTAACAACAACAGATGTCCAGTTGCAGTACTATTTGTAGAAGAGACTACTCTTTCTCCATTGAATTGTCTTTTCACCTTTTTTGACTCAAATGACATGCTGTGTGTGTGTGTGTGTGTGTGTGTGTATACACATGTAGTTTTTTTTCTGGTGTGCGTATACACATGTAGTTTTTTTTTTTCTGGACTTTTTTTTTTTATTCAGTTCCACTGATGTCTATACTAAAAAAAACCAAACCCAGTGCCATCGAGTCGATTCTGACTCATAGCGACCCTATAGACAGAGTAGAACTGCCCCATTCAGTTTCCAAGGAGCGCCTGGTGGATTCGAACTGCCAACCCTTTGGTTAGCAGCCGTAGCACTTAACCACTATGCCACCAGGGATTTCCATTGATGTCTATACTATAGCTTTATAGTAAGTCTTGAAATCGGGTAATGGGGATCCTTCAACTTTGCTCTTTTTTAAAAAATTGTCATGGCTATTCCTAGTTCCTTTGCCTTTCCATATAAGTTGTAGAATTAGCTTGTTGGAATCTACAAAAAAAAAAAATCCTGTTAGGATTTTAATTGAGATTGTAACCTATAGCTAAATTTGGGGACTGTTGACATCTTAACAATATGGAATCTTTCAGTCTATAAATATGTTATATTTCTTTGTTTATTTAGGTCTTCTTGGATTTCTTTCATTAGAGTTTTGTAGTTTTCAGCATACTGATCTTTCGCGTATTTTGTTGGATTTGTACCTAAATAATTTCACAGTTTTTGGTGTGATTGTAATTGACACTTTTTTTCCTAAATTTTGACGTCAAATTATTCACTCCTAGTATATATATATATTTTTCCTTAGTTTATAGCTGTTCCTGTACTGGGTTGCTATGAGTTGGAATCAACTAAACAGCAGCAAGTTCGGGTTTTTTTTTTTGGTTCTGGGTGGCCCAAACGGTTAAGTATTCCACTACTAGCCAGAAGGTTGGTAGTTTGAACCCACCCAGAGGGCCTTGGCAGACGTGCCTGGTGATCGGCTCCCGAAAGGTCACAGCCTTAAAAACGAAACCCTGTGAAACAGTTCTGCTCTGCACACATGGGGTCGCCATGAGTTGGAATTGACTCAATGGCAACTAACAACAACAGTGTATAGGAAGGAGTCCCTGGGTGCTACACGTGGTTAATATGCTCCGCAGCTAACTGAAAGGTTGGAGGTTTGAGTCTACCCAGAGGCACCTTGGAAGAAAGGGCTGGCAGTCTTCTTCTGAAGAAGCAGCCATTGAAAACTCAGTGGCGCACAGTGCCACTTTGACGTACATGGAGTTGCCATGAGTCAGAGTTGACTTGGTGGCAACTGGTTTATTATGTAGAAATACAGTTGAATTTTGTATATTGACATTATATCCTGTGATTCTGTGAAACTTGCTTATTCTAGAATTTTTTTTGTTTTTTGGGTAGATTCTTTGGTGGTGTCTACATAGTCAGTTGTGCTGTGTATGAATCATTAAAAAAAAAAAAGCCCCTTGCCATAGAGTCGATTTCAACTCATAGGGACCCTATCGGACAGAGCAGAACTGCCCCCTAGGGTTTCCAAGGAGCTCCTGGTGGATTTGAACTGCTGTCCTTTTGGTTAGCAGCCATAAGTGCTTAACTACTCTAGCATCAAGGTTTCTGGTACAGTGGGATTATATTTCTTCCTTTTGTTTGTAGGCCTTTGGCTTCCTTTTTTATTGTGATGGCTATGACTTCCAGTATTACATTGAATAGCAGTGGCAGATTGGACATCCTCGTCTTGTTCCTTATTTTACGGGGAAGGTGTTCAGTCTTTCACTGTCAATATTAGCTGTAGGTTTTTTTGTAGATACTGTGTCAAGTTCCCCTCTATTCTTTTCTGAGAGTTTTTTCTTTTTTTAAAAAATTGTTAATGAGTTTTGGATTTTGATGTATGCTTATGCTTTTTCTGCATCATTTGCTATGATCCCGTGATTTTTCTGATTTAGCCTGTTAATATGGTAGATTACACTGATTGATTTTTTAAAAATATTGAACCAGCCCCCTTGCATCCTGGAATAAACCTGTATTAGTTTCCTAGGGGGAACCCTGGTGGCGCAGTGGTTAAGAGGTCGGCTGCTCACCAAAAGGTTGGCTGCTTGAATCCGCCAGCCACTCCTTGGAAACCCTGTGGGGCAGTTCTGTTCTGCCCTATAGGGTCACAGTGAGTCAGAATTTACTGATAGTGGGGTGCAGGTAGTTTCCTAGGGAGGTCCTGCAGGGTACAAACAGTGTGTACTTGACTACTAACCAAAAAGTTGGCAGTTTGAACCCACCAAGTGGCGCTGTGGAAGAAAGACCTAGCAATCTGCTTCCGTAAAGATTACAGCTGAGAAAACTCTATGTAGCAGTTCTACTCTGTAACACACGGGGTCGCCCTGAGAGGGAATGGACTCAACAGCAATGGGTTTGGTTGGTTTTTAGAGATGCGTTTGTTTTATTTATTTTTTATTATTTTATATTCTATTTTGGGTTTTCTGAGCTTCTTGGATCTGTGGTGTGATGTCTTTCATTATTTTTGTATAGTTTTTAAGCAGCTATTTAAATATTTGACTTCAAATATTTTTCTGCTCTGGCTCTGTCTCGTTCTCTTCTGGAATTCCAGTTGCACGGATGGTATACCTTTTGAATGTCCCCCAGTCCTTGGATACTTTGTTCTATTCTATTTTTCAGCTCTCCTTTTTTTTTCTGTTTTAGTTTGGGTCATTCCTTTTGACCCATCTTCAAGTTCTCTTCATTCTTCCTCCATGGGCTTAAGTCTGTTGGTGAAGAAAATACTGTGATCGTAGCTGTTTACTGAGTGAAAATTTAATCTTGTAGATACCACTGCTGTATCCCCAGAGCTGACAGAGTGGTGCTGAATAAATATTTGCTGACTGACTCAATGAAAAATCCTTTCTTAGGGGTGGACCTTGGTGTACTTCTCTGCAGATTGCAGCTCCAGCTCCATTCTTCCAAGGGCAAAGCTTTGGAATTATCCACAGCTCATTTCTATCTCTTGGACCACCCCGTAGGCTATTAAAAAAAAAAAAAAAGGCTATTAGCAATGGATAAAATGAAGTTCCTGCTCTTTTGGAACCTACATTCTAGTTGTGGCAGATAGTACACAAACAGTATGTTGTATTTCTGATGATAAATGCTATGGAGAACAATACAGCAGGGCTAGGAGGACGAGAGTGCTAGGAGTGTTGTGGAGTATGTGTGGGGTTGCTGCTGTTTCATATCAGATGGTCAGGCTAGACTTTTCTAATAAAGTGGCCTGAAGGAAGGGAGAAAGTGATCCACGTGCATATCTGGTGGGAGAGAAGTCTAGGCAGATGGAAATGCTAGAGCAGAGGCCCCAAGGTCAGACAGCAATTGGCACGTTCAGGCAACAGCAGGCAGTTAAGTGGGTGAGGGGAGAGTGGTAGGAGATGAAGGTCAGAGATATAACAGGAGACCATTCAGTTATGGTCGTCTAGGCCCTGGTGGTGCAGTGGTTAAGACTTGGCTGCTAACCGAGAGTTGGCAGTTGAGATCCACCAGCCACTCCTTGGAAACCCTATGGGGGCAGTTCTACTCTGTCCTATAGGGTCTCTGTGAGTCAGAATCAACTCAATGGCAACAAGTTGGTTTTTGGTTAGGCCAAGTTAGAAATACTTGATTTTACTTTGAATGCTTTGAGGAGCCAGGAGAGGGTTTTGAGCAACGGAAGGATGTCCTCTGACTCGGTACTATTCCAACTGTGGGTATTCTGCCAGCAGCATCAGCATCACCTGGGAACTTGTTAAAGGTGTAAATTCAGGGGCCACAGTTTAGAGCTACAGAATCAGAATCTCTGAGGGTGGGGCCCAGAAATCGGTGTTTTACAAGCCTCCAGGTGATTTTGATGTATGTTAAAGTTTAAGAAATTCTGATCCAATTTAAGTTTTCAAAAGATCCCTGTGGCTGTGGCTGTGTTGTGGAGGATAAACTGTATGGAAGGCAAAGATGGAAGCCAGGAGACTGGTTAGGAAGCTATCACGGGTAATCCAGATTAGAGGTGATGATGTTCGGAACAGGGTGGTAGTGATGGAGATGGCGAGTAGTAGCCAGCTATGAAATGTATTTTATATGTACAGCCAAAAGTATTTGCTGATACATTGATTGTAGGGTATGAGAGAAAGGGACAAATCATGCATAATTCCAAGATTTTGGGCCTCAAAAGGATGGAGCTGGAGCTGCCATTTCCTGAGATGGAGAAGACAACAGGAGAAGCAGTGGAGGACTGCCTTTTATTTGGTGGAAGGGGAAGTGAGGAAGCCTTGGGGTATGGACTGGGGTTCGGATTTCGGATGAGTTAAGATTAAGATAACCATGGGTCTTGAGAAGAGAGGGGTGGGTGGGCACTTTAATAGCCGAGCCATGGGTCATGTTTTTACTGCTGCCAGGGAGGTGTACAGGTATCCTCCGATTTTCGAAGTTCACTTTACTCCACTTTGCTTTTACGAAAGACCTACATTAGTACTGTTTTCACTAACCAAAAGAAATCCTAATAGGATTTTTGGTTTTTTGAAAAAAGGCAAAAAGCGGAGATAGTGTTCAGGGTTTGTTTTGCAGTGAGCCGTTAAAGAGGCAGCGCACACCCTGAGCAGCGAAAGTGGTGTTGCCAAACTCCTTCCCTGGGAACTACAGTCAGCATCTCAGCATCAGGCTGCCATAGCTTTGAACTGCGTGAGCATTTGTGCTTTATCTCGATTTATTTTGTGCGTCTGTTGGTAAGATGTGTCCTAAGGTATCAGAAAAGGCTAAGAGAGCTCGTAAGGGTATTATGTGTTACTTGCTACGATTTGGTAGGTTACTTTTGGGGTCTGGGAGTGCTCAGAAGTTTTTCCCATATAAATGAATGGTAATTGTGTCTTCGCTTTATGCCATTTTGGCTTACGAAAGGTTTCATAGGAAACACTCTACTTTTGGATAGTGGGGGAAACCTGTACTTATACAAGTTTAAAAATGGTAATATATGTAGTAGTACTTGTTTTTTTTTTCTAATCACAAATTAGTGATTTGTAACTAGAAACTTAGTAGTAGCTTTTTTCCTAATCACGAATTGCATGTATTTATCTGATTTACTTTTAACAGATACTGAAACAAAGCTTTCTGTGAAAATGTCAGTTCTGATATCCCAGAGTGTAATAAATTATGTAGAAGAAGAGAACATTCCTGCTCTGAAAGCTCTTCTTGAAAAATGCAAAGATGTAGATGAGAGAAATGAGGTAAGATCAAATTTCTAAACATGAACCTTTTTCACAAATAATTACTGACTGCCTTGTGCTAATGATAAAGGTAAGAGATACATAGTTCTTATGCTCAGTTGCATTGGGCATTACTTACATACTTCACGATTTAATAATTTCTTATAATTAAAAATATTTCAAATTTCATGTTTTTTAAATGCATTTTTAACTTATATAAATGCTTGGATATTGAATTTGTGACTTTATTGTACTCATGGAATAATCACTATTCAAGAAGTCTGATCACTAATATTCAAAGTGCTTCTAGAAAGCATAAGAGAGTATCTAGACCCAATCTTCCTATAAATAGATTAACCAGATAAAATTAGGATTTTTTTTTTGAAATGTTTTCTTTCATGGTGCCCCAGCTGTCTCCTTGGTTGTTCATTTCATACACCTTAAGATTTTAAGTGCCATGTATCTTTCAGAGACAGTTAAATAGGTCCATGGGTTCTGTTTAATAAGCCAGAGAAGTGTATAGTTGCTGTTTTTGTTAAATTAGTTACTTCTGCTTAACAGTATGAGTAAATAATGAACAAACTGAAAATTATTGGCTGTGACAATTTAGAAACAAATAAACTTTTTGTATGAATTGTTTTAAGTGCAAAGTATGTGTGTGTTTTTTAAAACTTAAGGAAGATAACCCTGTTTCTTACAACTGTATTTTCAGTACAACGGAATGTTTTTGCTTTTTGTTTTATCTGTGGATGAGATGAATGAGGAGTGACTTATGTTATCTAGCCATTCAAAATGTGTGTATGTGTGTGTGTACGTCTCTGTGTGTATGTAGACTTGTAAAGAATTTTATTTAGGAATGTTTTTAAAGCTGCCGAATCAACAATTATTACTTAAAAAAATATATATATATTTTTGGACGTGGCAGACCTAATTTCGTTGAACGTTAAACTCTCTCATTAAAGAAGTCTCGATACAAAAGTTTTATTACCGAATAATGTTGTTGTTGTGTGCCGTCAAGTCAATTCAGACTCATAGGTCATTTTAAAAAAAAAAATTATTGTGTTCTAGATGAAAGTTTACACAGCACATTAGGTTCCCATTTAACAATTTTTATATACATTGTTCCATGACGTTGGTTAGAATTTTCATAATGTGTCAGCATTCTCATTATGTCCATTCTGTTTATTCTGTTTCCTTTGATCTAGCTTCCCTTTCCCTCCTTATCTTCTCATCTTTAGCTTTTGGGTAAATGTTGACCATTTGGTCTCATATAGTTGATTGTTTAAGAGAACACATTACTCAGAGGTGTTATAAGCCAATCTGTTATTTGGCTGAAAGGTGACCTCCAGAAATAGCTTTAGCCAAGTTGAAAGGGTATCTTAGGGTGATAATCTTGGGGGTTCCTCTAGTCTCTTACTGGTATAGTAGGTCTGGGTTTTTTTAGGAATTAGAATTTTGTTCTACATTTTTCTCCCATTCTATCTGGGACCTTCTATTCTGTCCCTCGTCAGAATGGCCAGTAGTGGTAGCTGGACACCATCAAGTTCTTCTAATCTCAGGTTAGAAGAGGCCATGGTTCGTGTGGGTTGTTAGTCCTATGGACTAGTTTCTTCTTTGAGCCTTTGATTTCCTTTGTTGTCTTTTGCTCCAGACAAGTAGAGACCAATAGTTGTATCTTAGATGAGCACTCCCAAGCTTTTAAGACCCCAGATCCTACTCACCAAACTAGTATGTAGAACATTATATTTATAAACTATGTTATGCCAGTTGACTAAGTAGTCCCACGAGACTGTGGTCCTAAGCCTTTTAACCGAGTAAACCAATCCTGTGAGTTGTTTGGATATGTCTAGGACATCTCCGTAACTGTGCCCCCGTGTGCTTTATTACATATATGCATATGTAGTGCACACTAACATGAATATACATATGCCTACAGGTAACACCTGTACATGAATGTGGGTTTACTTGCATATGCCTTCCTTTAGCTAATGTTTTTTTTTGAGTATTAATTATGCACTGTGGTATTTTGTGTATCTCAGCTCATTTAATTTGCAGAACAGCTCTATAAAAAATAATACTGAATTACAGGTAATTCCTCAGTTTCCTATCTAAGATATTATCTGGTGGAGTCCAAATTTAAACCCTGTTCTTTTTGACTTCAAGCAGACTATAATCTGTTTATACTCTACTGCCTTACTTTGAGTCTTCAGAATAAAGTTCATTTAATTACAATGCCTGTATTTGCAATGGCTCTATAATTGAACAAAATGTATTTTGGTTAATTAACTTAATTATACCCTTCTATTTATTTATTTTTATCATTACAAATAGTCAGGAAATGTTATAACTAGATAAGGAATAAAATTTATAATTGGAGGTTTGTTCATTGTTATAAAAGAATTATAGAAGTAGTTACTTTTTAGTATTTGTTAGCATATTTGGTATAATTAAGTGATTTTTTTTTTTAAAGTAAACTTAAAAAGATTTAAGTTTTGCTTCGTAGACCTTAGGGAATATTGAGAAAGTAGCTTCATTGAAGGGAGAAATATATCACATCAATAAGCATAAAATTATATTAGTTTTATTGCTATGAAGAGTGAAGCATATTTGATGAGGGCTTAGCTTGGCATCATGCATAACGTACTAAATGAATATTATTATATCTAGTTTAACACTGTACCAATTTTAAGTTGCAATTTTACAGTAATTTGGAACTATCTAGGATTGTTCTATTATGGCTGAACGTGAAGGTCAAGGATAAAATAGCTTTGTCAATACCTTTTTTTAGCCTCTTGATTCTATAACTTTGGATAAAATTGCACTTTTATAGAAATATTAAAGCCATTTGGATTTCCCCCTCCCCCTTTTTTGCTTCTATAACTATTTAATGTTTTTAGGTTGTCAGTGTAGTCACTAAATTGATTAAGCAAGAACTATTAGAATGGATAGGATCTATTTTGTTAAAAGACTCAGTTTATAAAGGTGACTACTCTTTTATCTTTGAAGATCTAATAAAACTTCATGGTGACTTTTCTCGAAAATCATTTGTCTTATTTGGTAGTGTGGCTTTAAAAGGTCTATCACTTAAGAATTGCATTCGACAACAAGTAATAGCTCCTGAAGTAGTGGCTTAGACAAATTGAGGATTTTAGTTTTCTCACATGACAAGCTGAAGGAGCCATTCCAAGATGGATGTGGTAGTGTGGAAAGAAAAATTTAACCAGTGAGTTAGACTTAACAGGGTTTATTGAGTAATAAGCTATTGGAGAACATGGAGCATTAAACCCCAAGATGGGAAGGGACTCGTTCAGACAGTGCACATGCAGGGTTTTTAACAGCAGTTAGGGGTTTCCAGTAGGGAGGTTACAGTGACTGACTCTTAGGTATGTTGTTAATTGAAAGAAGGGTCTTAAAGCAGTGGTCTTTCTGTCATTGTTTTGTAATATACTTGTCTGTTTTTTTAATATGGTGAGTCAGAAACACCCTTCATTGTCCAGCTGTTTTCTGGCAACGTTCCTGCATTAGAACGTTTTGAAAAACACCCTGTCCTCTCAAGATTTGTACCTGGTACAAGTGGCCGTCTTGATTTATTGTTCTCAGAAAGGTTTACACCTGGCACGGACAGCCATTCATTTTAGTTCAATATTTAACAGTGGCTTCATAATATAAAAAAAAAAAAAATTTTTTTTTTTTTTTTCCATAATATCATGAAGGACCCAGGCACCTTCCTCCTGGCCACTCCTCACTATGTGCCTTTTACTTCACATCAACCATCTGGATACAACTCCAGCGTTGTATCCACATATGAGGCCAAAAGAAGAAAAAAGGCACAGGCCAGCTGAGTTGGTCCCCTTAAAGAGCTTTCCTGGGAGACCTAGCCAGTGACTTCAGCCTAAGCCAGAGCAGTGTCACATGATGATATCTAGCTGCAAGTGAGTCTGAAAAATAAGGAATTTTGTTTTTTAAGCTAGGTACAATGCCACCCTCAACAAAATCATGTCCCTCTGGTTATTGGATAGGCAGCTACCAATTTATGCAAGACAAAATTATGGCTATTCAAGTGTTTTGTTTGGCTTGTTTCTAGTTAATCAAGTTTATGTTGTCTTATTTGTGTTGTAGGTAATAGTACCACATTTACATTATTTGTCAAATATTCTAGAAACATCTATCTGGTGGTCAGGCTTCTGACTGTGAACTACCTGAAATGCAACTGGAACTGCAGAAAGTTAACAGAAAAGTTCTCTGAGTCTTTGGAATTACTGTTTTGAAAGCTATGAGGTAAAAGTCATGTATTCTCGGGGCTGCAGATTCAGAATTTATTGGCTTTAATTTTTTTATTAGATCAATGGCCTTGATATCTTACTTTTTATCACAGTCAGTGAGAAGGGACAAGGATGTTGTAGAAGGTATGCCAACAGAAGTTAGAGCTGACAGGCGTGCGTGGTGTGATAACTGATGGTCATAGTTACGACTCAGAATCATAAATACAATGTCTAAGGTAATTGGTTTAAGAAGGTAGCAGTGTATGCATTGCTTTTTAGAGTGATGATAGTCGTGAAAGTTTTAATCAGATTTGATGCTTAAAGGAGAAGCTTTTTCGCCGGTTTGCATGTAAGACTCTGCGTAATAACCTCATTCTCTAAGGACCCTGATTGAATGACAGGTGACTATAATATTTAGGATACATCGTTATATACAAATGTCTGTATTTAGTGTGATTATTCTTGGTACTTCATTTAAACCAGATTTGTGTTTAACACTTGTGCTATTCTTATAACAGCATCATCATATTTTGCCAGTTATTACAATAATTTGCTTGTTTGTGTATTATATTTGAGACTGCCTGCTCATTTACTCAACAAATATTTGAGTGCCTGTGTGGCAACCATTGTCGCTCATACTGGAGGTAACGGTATGAAACAAATCAACAAAGATATGCTTCCACCCTCATGGAGTTTTAGGCCTTTAGGGGAAATAGACAATAATCAGTTAATTACACAAATGAAAATGTAATTATAAACAAAGATTAGTGTAGTAAGGGAAACTTACAGGGGATCGGTGAGGGAGAGGCTCTTTGATTCAAAAGCAGACGGGTGGGTGGTAATTATTTGGATGGTGCGAGGGACACATTTGTCTGAGGACCTGAGGTGGGAAAGAGCATGAGGCTGCATTAGTGGAGAGGAAACGGCACCGGGCGAGGCTGAGAGGTAGGTGCTGTGGCCTCTCCGCCACTCACCACTCAGGGCTTTAGTCAGCCATGGTAAAGATTTTGGTTCTTATCCAAAAGAACCCTGGGAAACCTTTGAAGAGTTTAAAACAGAGGAATGATGTGATCAGATTGGCATTAAAAAAAAAGTGCATATTTTCCCCCACACTGATATACAGGCAACAGGTAGATGCTTAAATAAGTGTTTGCCTAATTAAACTTAATTTTGGTGTAAAGTTTTTCTTATATACCTGAGTATGTTTTAGTACCTTAAATATCATCACAGTTTAACCCTGTGCTTCCTAACCTGATTCATGTCATGGCGGACACAGAGAATGAGAATGTTTGTACTGCCCTCTGGGGTAAATGGACAAGCCTTGCCCCTGGAGGGGACTTGCCCCACTGTGTCCAGGGCTGAGGGGTCACTGTCTCTGAACTCCTGTCACTCATTCTTAGCACACAGGCTGAGAAACCCGGATTTGACTAACAGGGCTTTAGGTTTAATCAATGACCGTTGTAAGGGAAGGCTTGAAGACTATGTGTATTGTGTGTAACACCTGTGTTGTTTTTGTTTTTTGTCTCCAGTTCTGTCTTAGATAAAAATCTTATAGGAACAATTAAAAACCACATTCTATATTGTAGTCTACCTGTGTTGTTAGAAAGTTTGATTACCATAGGTATCCTGAGATTTTTAAATGCATTGCCGTGATTACGTCCCAGATCCTGGTATTGTATATGGTTACTTATTTTGAGTGAAAATTGCCCTGCCACTAACAGATTACTAATGCTGCAGAGCTGTGGTAAGAAAAATTATGTTTCATTTTCTCTTTGGCTTTTAAATTATTAGTATGAAAACTTAAGGTTTCAAAACTGTTTCTAAATTAGTAAACAACTAGTGCTTAGCATTCCTTCATGAAATTGTACGTGTCATATATTTAACTGTGGTGTTTTGGTAAAAGTACAGCATCTTGACAAGTTACCTGTGCCTCTTATATTCTCTAGTGTGGCCAGACTCCGTTGATGATAGCTGCTGAACAAGGCAACCTGGAAATAGTGAAAGAATTAATTAAGAATGGAGCTAATTGCAATCTGGAAGATTTGGTATATATTAAAATAATTTACTTCTTTGTCTTTTTCTTTTCATCAGCTTTGCTACTTCTTTATTTATAAGAAGTAATTCAGAAGTAATAGATTACAAAGTATGCTTTCAGATCTGTCTCAGCTTTGCCTAATGTGCTAAATCACCTTTTAAAGGGTTAATGCAAGAGAGAAATTTCTGCTTTTACAGCAGGGTTTCAACTCTTCATGTTTTTTATATATATAGATGGCATTGGCTGAATAGGGAGCACATATACATAAAATTAAGTGCCTGTCTAGAAAATCTCTCTATCTCTATGTCCTGTTGTTAAATAACTTCTCATAATGGTAACTTAGTATAAATATCGTTATATATGATAATGTCTGGAAAGATGTGTTACCTTCTGATACCACTTCTGAGTGATAAATCACTGTTCTAAGGGGCTTATGTTGCTTCTCATTTTCCTGGAATTTTTTTAGAAGGCCACACAGTCGAATATTTTGTATTGAATTGAATGATCATTTGAATTAAGTTATACATGAATAAAAGCTAGGGTAGGATGCCTGTATTCTTTATTTAAAAAATAAAAGAGAATACTTCTGTTCTTTATCACATAGTTTCTAAACTCATGGTACAGGGATCACTCTAGTTCAAGAAGCTGTGAATATGCTCTTTAATCTGATTACAGGCTCTTTAATTTCAATTTACAGTAGTGGCCACTAGCCACAAGGATTAGCTTTAAGGTTTTGATAGTCATCTTTCCTCCTTTTTAAAAATTACAGTCTGTGATTAGACGTCCAGTGAAAGGACTGAACAAACAGTTGTGAAACTGTTCTGCACTAGTAGTAGTAATACAAGTCCACGGATAAATTCTGAAGAGAATTTCTGTGTGAGGTTATTTTAGAGTAGTTTAGTGTGGGTCAGATCATGTCGACTTGGTACGATCATTTGGTATGTAGATTCAAATTTATTTTTCCTCACCTTGAAATGTCATTTTTGGCTTTGACATGGTAACATTCTTGTATGTGTGTTCAAGGATAACTGGACAGCACTTATATCGGCTTCAAAAGAAGGGCATGTCCATATTGTGGAAGAACTGCTCAAATGTGGGGTTAATTTGGAGCACCGAGATATGGTACGTGCACACCTTATGATAGCTTATTGGTTAGCTGAGATCTTATTAACAGTAAGAGATGTGTGCAAAATTGTGTATTTTGATGTGTGACTATCTTTAGGATTTGGAACTAGGCGTTGAAGTGACTCTCAAGAATGCTTTAAAACCCAGGTGATATAATGTATCTCTTTTAGAATATTTTTGGTCATCATTTTAAGTTTATTTCTGCATACACAACTCTAAAATATTGTTAAAAACAACTCCTTGCTCTTTTAAATTTGTATCAGTGTTTCAGAACTTCGGGAAAAAAAATTGTTTCCTTTAGATAGGACTTTACAAGGGACTTGGTATACTTCTAAAAACTATTTAACTGTTTAAAGTTATAATTTTCAGGGTGATAATTATAAATTCATTTTTAAAATGTAATTCTGCTCAGACATGCTGTTTATACACATCACAGGCTTAACAAGATACAATTCTTAATTATCACTTGGCTGGCTTTTGAACTTGCCATCTGGTTAAAGCGTGGAAGTGAAAAAAGGGATTGTTTCTGGTGAATTTATTCTGTAAAATGTCTAACCTTTTTTAAAAAGTTAACTTTAACAGTAGAAGAGAGGGAAGAAATTATCTGCCTTGATGTATGAAACATACATATATTACTAACTGATGGCCTGCTTTGTAAGGTACAAGTTGTCTGACTTAAAAAACAAAAACAAAAACTGCAGTATTCTACCATCTTGTATTTTAGTAGTGTATTATAATTTACATAGTAGTTTTACCTCCATAATGTTATATTTATTCTCAAAACTTGGCAAAGTGGTATACTCATTTTTATAGGAAGACATAGGGAACTGTATTCTACCTATTTTTTAAAAGTGTGTACAGTTCTTTTTGCTTTAGCATTACAGTATCCAGGAAAACTACTGCTTTCCACAGTTACTTAGGTCAACTTCTAAGTAATTGTGTGGTTTTGCAATTCAGTTGTAATACAGTTAGATTCATTTGCCCCAGTCTGTATTCTGTTTTTCTTCTCCATAGCCTGGTTGATTTTAAAACATTTACATACAGTTAAATTCACTTTGTGCAATGTATAGTTTATGGGTTTTGACAAATGCATAGTTTTGTATCCACCATGGCAGCTCCACGCGGACAATCCCATCACTTCAGTAGCTCCCTCATGTTCTCCTTTGTAATGAAGCCCTCTACCCACTCTCCAACCCATGGTGACCGCGATCTGTTTCCTCTCTGTGTCATTTGCCTTTTCCAGAGTAGGTCAATTATATATATATATTTTTATTCCTTTTTTAGAGATGACGAAACAGGAAGAGAAGGATAAAGGGATTTATATTCTCAAGACCAGATGTGAATTTGTCCAAGTATTAATTAGGAAAAAAGCCCAAAACATTTATCCCTCAGTGTGATTTGATGGCATTAGTCATTTGTATTGAATTGTGTCGTAGTTGAAGAGAAGATTGCTTCTGTAGTTTAGAAAATAGAAAGTATCACGCTGTTGATTCATACTTTTCCACTCATGAAAGTGAGAATCGAGAGATCATTGTCTGAGCATCCTCCCCAATTTTGCAAGAGGTACTATAATGAGCTAGGATTTAAAAGGATGTGTTTAATGCAGGAGCTAAATATGATCACTTGAATCTCTCTTTGGATCATGTCTACACTCATACAAGGAAGAGAAATCTAGTCTGAAGAAAAAGTTTTATATAACCAAAATAGGTTTTAGGAATTTGGAAGAGTTCATTATGAATATTCCCTATTTTGACTTTCATATATAGTTTAAACTTTAGAGTAATCCTTCGTGGAATTAAGAGATTTGGCTTATTTCGTATACTATTGTATTTTTCTCTGCAGATTTTGGAAATTTAAAAGTATATAGTATTGCCTTCATAAAACTGTAGTTTTATGAAGAATATTCACAGCAAGAACTTCATTAGTGGCATTTTTATGCTTGGAGAAGATCCAAAGTTTTATTTTCCTCCCCTCTTTTTTTCTTTAGGGAGGGTGGACAGCTCTCATGTGGGCATGCTATAAGGGCCGCACCGACGTAGTACAGTTGCTTCTTTCTCATGGTGCCAATCCAAGTGTCACTGGTCTGGTAAGCGTTAACAAAAAACTCATTTGTAATGTAAGCACTACGTTGTCTTAGGGAACACTTAACCGTGATTATACTTTAGACTTTGTAGTAGATAGATGTTATTTGCATTTTATTAAAGATAATAATGTAGAATGTGATTTCAGAACCCAATGATGAGAAATTTTTCTCAAACTAAGTTTATTTCTCAAATTTGTCAATATAAAGGCAGCTCTTAGAGCTTATAATGTTAACTATAATTATATAATATTTCAAAAGGAAAATTTGAAATCCTTAGTTATCTTGCCTGTTTTACGTGGCAATGCATTCTTAATCTGAACTTTAAAGAAAAGAGACATTTGTCTAGGCATTTACCAAGTAACATGCCATTTTTCTGTACATTCTGAAAGTGTACATGCAGTACTTTGCCTAAGACTCTATCTCAGAATGAATATTGAGGGAGTGTTTTATTAAAGTTAATGGAAGGACTGTATAAGAAAGATTTCACACTCCTTGTATTAGTCTTGCCTATTGGCTAATCCCATTAAATGTGTTGAATCTATAAAAAGAAATGTGTTCGTAATGTACATTTATTTAAAGTTGAGTGCATCCTTAGTTGTCAGTGATATGTGATGAGTATTAGTTGTTTTCAGCCCTTTCGTTGCCAAATTTTTCTTTAAAAAATTTTTTTAATATCATGTGCTTTCAGTATTGGGATGCGTAATTACTGAGTGTGTTTAAAAATTTTTGGTTGGTAGTATGTATTTTGAGAAATGCAATCTGGCAATACAATCTGCCAGTGAGACTAGTGGCGCTGTGGCACTACTGATCTGTGGCATGACAGTATGCCAGTGGGACCTAGAGAGAGATTTACTGTGGGTACCTTTCCAAAACAAACCCATCAGGGCTCCCTCACTATCACACAGGCAAGCCATAATTATGCTTGCAAGCCTTATCTCACAGAAATAAAGGGAAACAAGGCAAAAGTTTACAAAACTAACACATCCAGGAAGCGTTACCTAGAATGCCCAACCTGTAAAACAATGAGGCTCCAACTCTGGTCTGCTGAGCTTCATGCATTTCAAAAGGGACCCACCTTGACACTAAATGTATTATAACTGGAATAACACCTTGCCACTGAGGTCCAGAGGCATAAAAAGTGGCTGGCAAACCGTTTATGTCAATGGCAATGAAATTGAAGTGGAAAGTGGTCTGTAACTTGATTTTTTTTTTTTAATTCTTGCTTTGTATTGCTCCCTTTGACATTTACTTAGCAAATGCGTCTGCGGATACCAGCCTAAAAGATTTTCTTTCTGTCTTTTTTCTTCCTTTCTTCTCTTGCCTCTTTCCTTCTCTCTCTCCCTTCCTCCCTTTCTCCCTACCCGCCTACCTACCTACTTACCTATCTATCCCAGCAGTACAGTGTTTACCCAATCATCTGGGCAGCAGGGAGAGGCCATGCAGATATAGTGCATCTTTTACTGCAAAATGGTGCTAAAGTCAACTGCTCTGATAAGGTAGGTCTGATAACACAGATTACAATCCATATTATCTCCACTCAGTGTATCTAAGTTTATAAGCATTTTCATATGACCTTATGAAACTCCCCTAGTGTATCTTATATTTAGCACATTAATGTATTTTATATAGATGCTCACCTTATAGATGGTGGCCTTATACATACTATGTATTATTGTCCTTCCAGTGTTTTTTTATGTTCATCATGGTCAAGAAAACAGACAGGAGTTGAGGTCTCCTTGTCTTCATCAAATCCTTTTTTTTGCTCTTGTAACTGGTCTTCTTAATTCCTATCCACTTTCTCTGTGTGGTTGCTAGAATGATCTTTCTGAAATGCAAGTTTGATTATCTCTCTCGTGCTTAAAATCCTAAGTCATATTTCTCTGATACCATGTATGAAAATAGGCCTTGCCTACCTTTCTGTCTTTTTCTCCTGCTACCTGTATCCTAAACTACCTTGCATGTAGCCTACCAAATGACTTGTAGGTTCCTGCACTCCTCTTCTTAACCCTTGCATGCCTTTGCACGTGTGAGATGTACTTCTGCTCCTTTTTGCCTTAACTTTAATTCATCGCTTAGACTCAGATGGTTTGGGATCACCTCCAGAAAGCCCCTCAGTATTTTGTCCTGTTTGTTTTCGTGTCCTCAGTCCTCACCTCAAACATTTAATAAATATTTGTCTAATAACATCATTCCTTCCTGCCTTGGGAGAGCTTTGATGGCTTGCACTATTCCAGGATAAAGCCCAGACTTCTCAGTTTGGCCCCAGCCTACCTTCCCGGGCTCCTTTCTTGCCTTTCGTCTCCGTCTACAAGATGCTTTAAGGCATAACAGATTGCCTAATAAATAGCCTGTGAACTTTTATGAATTTCTGTGAATGGGCCTTTGTTTATTTCATTCCCCCTGCTGGGAATGTTCTTACTGCCTCCTCTGCCTGGTGAATTTCTGTTTGTTTTCCAAGACTCAGTTGAGGTGTTACCTCCTTTGTTAAGTCTCTTAGCTTACTTAGTCAACTTAGGTGCCACTTCCTCTACTGTCAGCACTCTCTTTATGTACCTCTAATAGCACACATAACCCCAAAAACCAAACCCACTGCCATTGAGTCGATTTCGACTCATAACGACCCTATGGGACAGAGTAGAACTGCCTGGTAGAGTTTCCAAGGAGCTCCTGGCGGATTTGAACTGCCGACCTCTTGGTTGGCAGCCGTAGCACTTACCCACTACGCCACCAGGGTTTCCGTAGTGCACATAGTGGGCTGCATTATATGAGTGATTTATATGTCTCTCTTTCCACTAGAGTGTAAGTTTCATGAAGGTAAGGAATGCTCCTTTTTTTTTTTTTCCATTTTTGTACTTCTTTTATTTCCATTAACTGCCTTAAAACTTGGCACATGGTAGGTAATCATCTTTTCAAATGAATGATAATTTAACTAAATACAGGGAAACAACTTTTACTTATGAATTTTTTTTTTTTTTTGTGCTTAGAATAGACTCTGAGCATAAACTTCTTTAAACAGTATTGCTTAACCCTATGACGGTGTGGGAAATCTTCCACGTCTTTACCTGCATGGTAGTTATATGGGTATATGCGTATGTAAAAAATTTTCAAGTAATACCCTTAAAATTAGCGTACTTTATGCTCTTTGCTCTATTGATATTATGCCTCATTTTTAAAAAGTGTTACGTAAAGTAATAGCTTGATGAGGACTGTAAGGAAACTTATAAATATTTATAATATGACATTTAAAAACATTGTATTTGGAATGGTTTGCTAATTCAGATTGACTATCTGCTAGTTCAGATTAGCGAGCTTTTATTTATTTTTTTTATTTTGTCTTGTGTTTTTTTTTTTTTTTATTAACTTTTATGGAGCTTCAAGTAAACGTTTACAAATCAAGTCAGTCTGTCACATATAAGTTTACATACATCTTACTCCGTACTCCCACTTGCTCTCCCCCTAATGAGTCAGCCCTTCCAGTCTCTCCTTTCATGACAATTTTGCCAGTTTCCCACTCTCTCTATCCTCCCATCCCCCCTCCAGACAGGAGATGCCAACACAATCTCAAGTGTCCACCTGATATAATTAGCTCACTCTTCATCAGCATCTCTCTCCCACCCACTGTCCAGTCCCTTTCATGTCTGATGAGTTGTCTTTGGGGATGGTTCCTGTCCTGTGCCAACAGAAGGTCTGGGGAGCATGGCCGCCGGGATTCCTCTAGTCTCAGTCAGACCATTAAGTATGGTCTTTTTATGAGAATATGGGGTCTGCATCCCACTGATGTCCTGCTCCCTCAGGGGTTCTCTGTTGTGCTCCCTGTCAGGGCAGTCATCGATTGTGGCCAGGCACCAACTAGTTCTTCTGGTCTCAGGATGATGTAGGTCTCTGGTTCATGTGGCCCTTTCTGTCTCTTGGGTTCATAGTTATTGTGTGACCTTGGTGTTCTTCATTCTCCTTTGCTCCAGGTGGGTTGAGACCAATTGATGCATCTTAGATGGCCGCTTGTTAGCATTTAAGACCCCAGACGCCACATTTCAAAGTGGGATGCAGAATGTTTTCATAATAGAATTATTTTGCCAATTGACTTAGAAGTCCCCTCAAACCATGGTCTCCAAACCCCCGCCCTTGCTCCACTGACCTTTGAAGCATTCATTTTATCCCAGAAACTTCTTTGCTATTGGTCCAGTCCAACTGAGCTGACCTTCCATGTATTGAGTGTTCTCCTTCCCTTCACCTAAAGCAGTTCTTATCTACTAATTAATCAATAAAAAACCCTCTCCCTCCCTCCCTCCCTCCCTCCTTCGTAACCACAAAAGTATGTGTTCCTCTCAGTTTTTACTATTTCTCAAGATCTTATAATAGTGGTCTTATACAATATTTGTCCTTTTGCCTCTGACTAATTTTGCTCAGCATAATGCCTTCCAGGTTCCTCCATGTTATGAAATGTTTCACAGATTCGTCACTGTTCTTTATCGATGCATAGTATTCCATTGTGTGAATATACCACAATTTATTTACCCATTCATCCGTTGATGGACATCTTGGTTGGTTCCAGCTTTTTGCTATTGTAAACAGAGCTGCAATAAACATGGCTGTGCATATATCTGTTCCTGTGAAGGCTCTTGTTTCTCTAGGGTATATTCCGAGGAGTGGGATTTCTGGGTTGTATGGTAGTTCTATTTCTAACTGTTTAAGATAACGCCAGATAGATTTCCAAAGTGGTTGTACCATTTTACATTCCCACCAGCAGTGTATAAGAGTTCCAATCTCTCCGCAGCCTCTCCAACATTTATTATTTTGTGTTTTTTGGATTAATGCCAGCCTTGTTGGTGTGAGATGGAATCTCATCGTAGTTTTAATTTGCATTTCTCTAATGGCTAATGATCGAGAGCATGTTCTCATGTATCTGTTGGCTGCCTGAATATCTTCTTTAGTGAAATGTGTGTTCATATCCTTTGCCCACTTCTTGATTGGGTTGTTTGTCTTTTTGTGGTTGAGTTTTGACAGAATCATGTAGATTTTAGAGATCAGGCGCTGGTTGGAGATGTCATAGCTGAAAATTCTTTCCCAGTCTGTAAGTGGTCTTTTTACTCTTTTGGTGAAGTCTTTCGATGAGCATAGGTGTTTGATTTTTAGGAGCTCCCAGTTATCGGGTTTCTCTTCATCATTTTTGGTAATGTTTTGTATTCTGTTTATGCCTTGTATTAGGGCTCCTAGGGTGTCCCTATTTTTTCTTCCATGATCTTTATCGTTTTAGTCTTTATGTTTAGGTCTTTGATCCACTTGGAGTTAGTTTTTGTGCATGGTGTGAGATATGGGTCCTGTTTCATTCTTTTGCAAATGGATATCCAGTTATGCCAGCACCATTTGTTAAAAAGACTATCTTTTCCCCAATTAACTGGCACTGGTCCTTTGTCAAATATCAGCTGGTCATACGTGGATGGATTTATATCTGGGTTCTCAATTCTGTTCCATTGGTCTATGTGCCTGTTGTTGTACCAGTACCAGGCTGTTTTGACTACTGTGGCTGTATAATAGGTTCTGAAATCAGGTAGAGTGAGGCCTCCCACTTTCTTCTTCTTTTTCAGTAATGCTTTGCTTATCCGGGGTTTCTTTCCCTTCCATATGAAATTGGTGATTTGTTTCTCTATCCCCTTAAAATATGACATTGGAATTTGGATCGGAAGTGCGTTATATGTATAGGTGGCTTTTGGTAGAATAGACATTTTTACTATGTTAAGTCTTCCTATCCATGAGCAAGGTATGTTTTTCCACTTAAGTATGTCCTTTTGAATTTCTTGTAGTAGAGCTTTGTAGTTTTCTTTGTATAGGTCTTTTACATCCTTGGTAAGATTTATTCCTAAGTATCTTATCTTCTTGGGGGCTACTGTGAATGGTATTGATTTGGGTATTTCCTCTTTGGTGTTCTTTTTGTTGATGTAGAGGAATCCAAGTGATTTTTGTGTGTTTATTTTATAACCTGAGACTCTGCCAAACTCTTCTATTAGTTTCAGTAGTTTTCTGGAGGATTCCTTAGGGTTTTCTGTGTATAAGATCATGTCATCTGCAAATAGTGATAACTTTACTTCCTCCTTGCCAATCCGGATACCCTTTATTTCTTTGTCTAGCCTAATTGCCCTGGCTAGGACTTCTAGCAAGATGTTGAATAAGAGCGGTGATAAAGGGCATCCCTGTCTGGTTCCCGTTCTCAAGGGAAATGCTTTCAGGTTCTCTCCATTTAGAGTGATATTGGCTGTTGTCTTTGCATAGATGCCCTTTATTATGTTGAGGAATTTTCCTTCAATTCCTATTTTGGTGAGAGTTTTTATCATAAATGGGTGTTGGACTTTGTCAAATGCCTTTTCTGCATCAATTGATAAGATCATGTGGTTTTTGTCTTTTGTTTTATTTATGTGATGGATTACATTAATGGTTTTTCTGATATTAAACCAGCCTTGCATACCTGGTATGAATCCCACTTGATCGTGGTGAATTATTTTTTTGATATGTTGTTGAATTCTATTGGCTAGTATTTTGTTGACGATTTTTGCATCTACATTCATGAGGGATATAGGTCTGTAATTTCCTTTTTTTGTAATGTCTTTACCTGGTTTTGGTATCAGGGCGATGGTGGCTTCATAGAATGAGTTGGGTAGTATTCCGTCATTTTCTATGCTTTGAAATACCTTCAGTAGTAGTGGTGTTAACTCTTCTCTGAAAGTTTGGTAGAACTCTGCAGTGAAGCCGTCCGGGCCAGGGCTTTTTTTTTTGGGAGTTTTTTGATTACCGTTTCAATCTCTTTTTTTGTTATGGGTCTATTTAGTTGTTCTACTTCTGAATGTGTTAGTTTAGGTAGGTAGTGTTTTTCCAGGAAGTCATCCATTTCTTCTAGGTTTGCAAATTTGTTAGAGTACAATTTTTCGTAATAATCTGATATGATTCTTTTAATTTCAGTTGGGTCTGTTGTGATGTGGCCCATCTCGTTTCTTATTCGGGTTATTTGTTTCCTTTCCTGTATTTCTTTAGTCAGTCTAGCCAATGGTTTATCAATTTTGTTAATTATTTCAAAGAACCAGCTTTTGGCTTTGTTAATTCTTTCAATTGTTTTTCTGTTCTCTAATTCATTTAGTTCAGCTCTAATTTTTATTATTTGTTTTCTTCTGGTGCCTGATGGATTCTTTTGTTGCTCACTTTCTATTTGTTGAAGTTGTCGGGACAGTTCTCTGCTTTTGGCTCTTTCTTCTTTTTGTATGTGTGCATTTATCGATATAAATTGGCCTCCGAGCACTGCTTTTGCTGTGTCCCAGAGGTTTTGATAGGAAGTATTTTCATTCTCGTTGCATTCTATGAATTTCCTTATTCCCTCCTTGATGTCTTCTATAACCCAGTCTTTTTTCAGGAGAGTATTGTTCATTTTCCAAGTATTTGATTTCTTTTCCCTAGTTTTTCTGTTATCGATTTCTAGTTTTATTGCCTTGTGGTCTGAGAAGATGCTTTGTAATATTTCGATGTTTTGGACTCTGCAAAGGTTTGTTTTATGACCTAATATGTGGTCTATTCTAGAGAATGTTCCATGTGCGCTAGAAAAAAAAGTATACTTTGCAGCAGTTGGGTGGAGAGTTCTGTATAAGTCAATGAGGTCAAGTTGGTTCATTGCTGTAAGTAGGTCTTCTGTGTCTCTATTGAGCTTCTTACTGGATGTCCTGTCCTTCTCTGAAAGTGGTGTGTTGAAGTCTCCTACTATAATTGTGGAGGTGTCTATCTCACTTTTCAATTCTGTTAAAATTTGATTTATGTATCTTGCAGCCCTGTCTTTGGGTGCATAAATATTTAATATGGTTATATCTTCCTGATCAATTGTCCCTTTTGTCATTATATAGTGTCCTTCTTTATCCTTTGTGGTGGATTTAAGTCTAAAGTCTATTTTGTCAGAAATTAATATTGCTACTCCTCTTCTTTTTTGCTTATTGTTTGCTTGATATATTTTTTTCCATCCTTTGAGTTTTAGTTTGTTTGTGTCTCTAAGTCTAAGGTGTGTCTCTTGTGGGCAGCGTATAGACGGATCGTGTTTCTTTATCCAGTCTGAGACTCTCTGTCTCTTTATTGGTGCATTTAGTCCATTTACATTCAGCGTAATTATAGATAAATAAGTGTTTAGTGTTGTCATTTTGATGCCTTTTTATATGTGTTGTTGACAATTTCATTTTTCCACATACTTTTTTGTGCTGAGATGTTTTTCTTAGTAAATTGTGAGATCCTCATTTTTGTAGTGTTTGACTTTATGTTTGTTGAGTCGTTACGTTTTTCTTGGCTTTTATCTTGTATTATGGAGTTGTTATACCTCTTTGTGGTTTCCTTATTATTTACCCCTATTTTTCTAAGTAAAAACCTAACTTGTATTGTTCTATATCGCCTTGTATCACTCTCCATATGGCAGTTCTATGCCTCCTGTATTTAGTCCCTCTTTTTAATTATTGTGATCTTTTACATATTGACTTCCGTGATTCTCTGTTATGAGTATTTTTTTTTTTAATTAATCTTAATTTGTTTTTGTGATTTCCCTATTTGAGTTGATATCAGGATGTTCTGTTTTGTGACCTTGTGTTATGCTGGTGTCTGATATTATTAGTTTTCTGACCAAACAATATCCTTTAGTATTTCTTGTAGCTTTGCTTTGGTTTTTGCAAATTCTCTAAACTTGTGTTTTTCTGTAAATATTTTAATTTCGCCTTCATATTTCAGAGAGAGTTTTGCTGGATATATGATCCTTGGCTGGCAGTTTTTCTCCTTCAGTGCTCTGTATATGTCGTCCCATTCCCTTCTTGCCTGCATGGTTTCTGCTGAGTAGTCTGAACTTATTCTTATTGATTCTCCCTTGAAGGAAACCTTTCTTTTCTCCCTGGCTGCTTTTAAAATTTTCTGTTTATCTTTGGTTTTGGCGAGTTTGGTGATAATATGTCTTGGTGTTTTTCTTTTTTGATCAATCTTAAATGAGGTTCGATGAGCATCTTGGATAGATATCCTTTCGTCTTTCATGATGTCAGGGAAGTTTTGTGTCAGGAGTTCTTCAACTATTTTCTCTGTCCCCCCTCCCTGTTCTGGGACTCCAATCACATGCAAGTTATCCTTCTTGATAGAGTCCCACATGATTCTTAGGGTTTCTTCATTTTTTTAAATTCTTTTATCTGATTTTTTTTCAGCTATGTTGGTGTTAATTCCCTGGTCCTCCAGATGTCCCAGTCTGCATTCTAATTGCTCGAGTCTGCTCCTCTGACTTCCTATTGCGTTGTCTAATTCTGTAATTTTATTGTTAATCTTTTGGATTTCTACATGCTGTCTCTCTATGGATTCTTGCAACTTATTAATTTTTCCACTATGTTCTTGAATAATCTTTTTGCGTTCTTCACCAGTTTTATCAGTGTGTTTCTTGGCTTTTTCTGCAGTTTGCCTTATTTCGGTTCTGATGTCTTGAAGCATTCTTTAAATTAGTTTTTTATATTCTGTATCTGATAATTCCAGGATTGTATCTTCATTTGGGAAAGATTTTGATTCTTTTGTTTGGGGGGTTGTAGAAGCTGTCATGGTCTGCTTCTTTATGTGGTTTGATATGGACTGCTGTCTCCGAGCCATCACTGGGAAACTAGTTTTTCCAGAAAATCTGCTAAAAAAAATGCAGTCAGATCCCTATCAGAATTTCCTTTGGATTATAACTGCCACCTTGTTCCGTGTAAGCATGAAAGTCTGAGATTTGGATCATATATGCTTGGCTGTAGCTGGTTCAGTGTTTTTAGTCCAATTAGGGGTGGATTTTTGGCCCCTGGGTTTTTTTTGTTGTTGTTGTTCCTTCTCTCAGGCCGAAAGAGTGGGTTAGGAAAAGACCAAAAGAAAAAAAAAGCGGGGGAAAAGCAAAGCCGCCGCGGAGCCCGAGCCATTCTGCCTCTGGCTCAGGCAATTCCAATGTTAATGAAGCCGCCTGGGGAGGGTGGGGGAGGGATCAGAGAGATAGGAGAGTAGCACCTCAGAATATAGCCAGAGTTGCTTGTCTTGCTTGGAATGACTATTATATCTGAGATCCCCGCTGGGCGTGTCGCCTATGTGTGCTGGCTGTGTGGAGATTGCCCCCGGGGGTCTGGCCCTCTGAAGCCACCCGCTGCCAGTCCAAATCCTAGCGTCAAGGTTCCCCTGCTGGGACGCTTTGCTCCCGGCTCCAAAATCAGTCAGTGCCTCCCGGGGACTTCTCGTCCCACCAGCCGCGTCGCCGCACCGCCTCCGCGGACCGGCTGGGCCCCTTCTCAGGGTTAGTTGAGGGGAGTGGAGCAGCTCTCCGTGCTTGTGCCGTGCCAGCGCCCAGTCAAAATCCTGGCAGCACGATTCCCCGGCTGGGACTCTGCTCTCCCAGCTCCAAGACCAGTCACTGCCTCCCGGGGACTTCACCCATCGGCTGTGTCGCAACGCCGCCTGCGCGAACCAGCTGGGCCCCCTCCTGGGGTGAGTTCAGGGGGGTAGGGCTGGGCCCCTTGTTTGCGCAGTCAGCTCCGCTTGGCCCTGCCCTAAAACGGGCGCCAAGGTTACCTGACTGGGACGCTGGCTCCAGGCTCCGAAAACAATCGCTGCTTCCCTGTATTTGTTTGTTTTCCGTCTCTAAATCTGTGTTTGTTGTTCAGGGTTCGTAGATTGTTATGTACTTGATTGATTCAGTTGTTTTTCCGAGTCTTTGTTGCAAGAGGAATCTGAGGTAGCGTCTACCTAGTCCGCCATCTTGGCCCCGCCTCCAGCGAGGTTTTATTTTATGTCTAAAACAGATGCAGTTCTAACTTGATGTTTCTGATTTGACAATTTAACATGTTGGAGAAGCCTTTAATTTCTGGTCTATAGAAAAATGTATATATATACCCTGGCATTCAGAGCCCTCCAGAATCATACTATACTATCTAATCTGTCACTCTTCAGCAATTTGAGAAAATGTTTAGTACCTATTGTGCGTAGTGCCTTATCCCTGTACTTAACACAGAAGATAGAAAAGCAAAGAAGAGATCATCTCTACTAGAGAAGCAGGGGATAAACACAAAGGCAAAGGGTGGAGTGATTTAGGAGTTTAGAGGTGAGAGAATTCACTGGTGACTGAACAGTTGGTCAGGATTTGATTGAAGAACTGAGGTACAATCTAGACCTTGAAGAAAGGGTAGAACTTCACATTAATGGAGAGTAGGAGATGAAACTGTATTGGGCACCAGGGAGAACGAGGCAAAAAGCATCACAGTAGGAATTCACATGGCATGTGGGGGCAGTATTGAGTAGATGATTGTGGGTAGAGCTGAGGAGAGGAGTTTTGAGGAAGGAAACCACAGCAGTATGTGGAGCCTGCAGAGGTAGGCCTTGCATACCAGACTAAGAAGTTTAAATATTCGCCCTGTAGACACTGCAGATCATTGAGGGGTGTGAGCAGTAGACAGACAGAAGCAGTATTTTAGAAAAGGCAGTGTTTAATATTGCACTGTTGGGTGGGTTGAAGATAAAGAGAATAATCTTACTGCTGACAGAGATGGGGAGGTTTCTGTGGAAATTAATATTTAGAGAAGGGGAATGAAGTCAGCTTTAGATATGCTGACTTTGAGGTAATGATAGCACTTGTAGTTAGAGGTAGCCTACTATTAGCGGACATAGAAATTATCCCTGTACTTAACACAGGGTTGGACTAGATAGTGCCCGGCTACCACCAGTGACTTCTCTGAGAGGGATTACAGTAGAGGGTTCTGGATGGAGCTGGAGAAAAATGTAGAACAAAGTTCTAACTCAAAAAGAAAGACCGGACCGACTGGCCTGACAGAGACTGAAGAAACTCAGAGAGTATGGCCCCTGGACACCCTTTCAGCTCAGTAATGAAGTCACTCCTGAGGTTCACCCTTCAGCCAAAGATTGGACAGGCCCATAAAACAAAACAAGACTAAAGGGCCACACCAGCCCAGGGGCAAGGACTGGAAAGCAGGGAGGGTACAGGAAAGCTGGTAATAGGGAACACAAAGATGAGAAGGGAGAGTGTTGACGTGTCGTGGGGTTGTTAACCAATGTCATAAAACAATATGTGTACTAACTGTTTAATGAGGAACTAGTTCTGTACACCATCTGAAGTACAATAAAAAAAAGTAATCAGTTTAAAATATCACATGCAAGGCCACAAAAAAAATTTTTTTTTTGTTGGAGGTGATTCTTAAAGTTATGTGAGAGTGGATTTGATAACTGAGGTCAGTAGTAATAGAATAAGATAAGATAAGCAGAGAGTTCATTATTATCTTTCTGAAATGCCAGAAGGAGAAGTGTCTCCAGAGAAATGCCAGAGGTAGCAGAATTTGGTTGGTGAAACATCAGAGGTGCTTAATAAATTGGAAGTTCAAGGTAGAAGGGATAGTCAGTAGTTTAGAATACTGCCGAACTTGCAGGAAGAAAAGAAAGAACTGAGAAAAGGATCTATAGATTTGGTGTTTAGGTAACTATTGGTGACCTTGGGGATAGTGGATTTATAATGTTCAGAGCACAGATAGTTTTTGAGGGGATTAGGGTAAGTAATTTCAAGTAGTCATTATATATTCTTTTGAAAAGTTTGAAAGCAAGGACAGTGATGAGTACCCTAAGAGGATAGCTTGTTGGAAAAGTTTGTTAGCATAAGCCAAAACCAAACCAGACCTGTTGCTGTCGAGTTGATTCTGACTCATAGCAACCCTATAGAACAGTAGAACTGCCCCGTGGAGTTTTCAAGGAGCACCTGGTAGATTCGAACTGCTGACCTTTTGGTTAGCAACCGTAGCACTTAACCACTGTGCCACCAGTGTTTCTTTGTTAGGATAGGAGAGACCTAAATCTGTTTTGTAGGAAGAGGGAATAAAAAAGAAAAGACTGGTGATGTGGGAGGAGATTATTGGATAAGGTTCTAGATGAAACAAAGGAAGATAGGCTTCAGAGTACACATAAAGGAGTTAGATTTAGGAGGAATAGAGGACAGAATTTGAGAAAAAGTGAAGAGGAAGACTTATTGAGTTGGTTCTGAGTGGCAGCAGAGATGTTTTGAAGTATAGAGGGGTCAAGGTGATGAAGATCTTGCTGGATATTAAGAATTCTTTGTAATGATGAATGGGAAATTATCTGGTGATTCAGTTTGTTGTACTGTAGGGCTTCCATGTTGTTCTGATGCTGTAAGCTGTACCACCGGTATTTCAGATACCAGCAGGGTCACCCATGGTGGACAGGTTTCAGCAGAGCTTCCCCACTGAGACAGACTAGGAAGAAAGGCCTGGTGATCTTCTGAAAATTATCCAATGAAAACATTGTGGATTGCAAGAGAACATAGTATGATACAGTGCTGGAAAATGAGCCTCTGCGGTTAGAAAGCCCTCAAATTACCACTGGGGAAGAGCTGCCTCCTTAGAGTCAACCTTAATGACATGGATGGAGTAAAGCCTTCTGGACCTTCATTTGCTGATGTGGCATGACTCAAAATGAGAAGTAACTGCTGCAAACATCCATTAGTAATCATAAATGGAATATACTAAGTATGAATCAAGAAAAATTGGAATTGTCAAAAATGGAAAATAGTACGGCAGTTCCTCAAAAAGTTAAATATAAAGCTATCATATGACCCAGTAATTCCACTCTTAGGTATATACCCAGGAGACTTGAAAGCAGTGACACGTTCAGACACGTGTACACTAGTGTTGGTGGGAGAACTATTAACAATAACCAACAGGTGGAAACAAGCCAAATGTGTATCAAATGTGGATAAACAACATGTGATATGTACATATCTTATTAAACTTAACCATGATGAATGAGATGAATATATACATACAGTGGAATATTATTCAGCAGTAAAACAAAGTGAAGTCCTGATACGTGCCACTATGTGGATGAACCTTGAAAACATTATGCTGAGTGAAATCAGTCAATCACAGAAGGACAGATATTGTGTGATTTCACTAATATGAAGTACCTAGAATTGGCAAAGATACAGAGATTAGAGCGTAATAGTGATCACTGGAGGCAGGAGGGACAGGGATGGGGGAGATTCATTTTTTAGGTAGCATAGAGTTTTTGTTTATGGGGATGGAAAATTTGGCAATGGATATTGGTGATGGTTGCACAACATGATTGATATAATTGGTTTTATTGAATTGTACACATGTAAAACGTTGACTTGGTAAGTGTTGTGTTCTTTATATTTTTACAATAAAATGGAAAAAAAAAATGAAATGCTTGAAGATCAATACCCTAAGCATTAGTGAACTAAAATGGACTGGTGTTGGCTGTTTTAAACCCAACAATCATATGGTCTGCTATGCCAGGAACAACAAATTGAAGAGGAATGATGTTGCATTCATTGTTAAAAAGAACAATTCGAGATCTGTCCTAAAGTCCAACATGATCAGTGATAGGTTAATATTCATATGCCTACAAGGAAGCCCAGTTAATTCAACTATTATTCAAATTTGTGCACTAACCATGAATGCCAAAGATGAAGAAATTGAAGGTTTTTTATGACCTCCTGCAGTCTGAAATTGGTAAAATGTGCAGTCAAGGCACGTTGACAGTTACTGGTGCATTGGGATGTTAAAGTTGGAAACAAAGAAGAAGGATCAGTAGTGGGAAAACATGGAATTGGTGATGGAAATGATGCCAGAGATCTCATGATAGAATGCTGCAAGAGCAACAACTTACTCATCAGAAGTACCTTTTTTTAAACAACAAAGTTGGCGACTATACACATGGACCTCGTCAGATGAATTACACAGAAATCAAATCAACTATGTACATCTGTGGAAAGAGACAATGGAGAAGCTCAGTACTCTCAGTCAAGACAAAGCCAGGGGCCAATTGTGGAACAGACCATTAATTGCTCATGTGCAGGTTGAAGCCAAAGAAAATCAAAGCAAGTCCACTAGAGCCAAAGTATGACCTTGAATACATGGCTGCCAGAAGTTAGAGACCATCTCAGGAATAGATTTGATGCAGTAAACACTAATGACCAAAGACCAAAAGAGTTGTGGGATGACATCGAGGACATTGTACGTAAAGAAAGTGAAAGGTCATTAAAAAGGAAAGAAGGAGGAGACAAAAATGGACCTCCGAAGAGACTCTGAAACTTGCAGTGAAGCGCAGACTAGCTAAAGTGAATGGAAGAAGTAATGAAGTAAAAGAGCTCAACAGAATATTTCAAAGGTCAGCTTGAGAAGACCAGGTAGAGTATTATGATGAAATGTGCAAAGACCTCGAATTAGAAAACCAAAAGGGGAGAATATGCTCAGCATTTCTCAACTGGAATTACTGAAGAGAAAACTCAAGTCTCATGTTAGAATACCGAAGGATTCTATCTATGGGTAAAAAATTGAATGATGCAGGAAGAATTAAAAGAAGATGTAAGAAATATACAGTCACTGTACCAAAAAGGATTGGTCAGTATTCAAAAATTTTAGGGGGTAGCATAAAGTTAAGAAAGCCAGTACTGAACGAAGAAGTTCAAGCCTCGCCGAAGGCATTGGCTACAAGCAGGGCTCCAAGAATTGACAGGATACCACTTGAAATGCTTCAACAAGCACATGCAGCTCTGGAGGTGCTCACTCATCTATCAAGAAATTTGGAAGACAGTTACCTGGCCAACTGACTAGAAGAGATCCATATTTGTGCCCATTCCAAAGAAAGGAGACCAAACAATATCATTAATATCACATGTTAACAAAATTTTGCTGAAGATAATTAAACGACTGCAGCTGTACATTAACAGGAAACTGCCAGAAGTTCAAGCCGGATTCAGAAGAGGACGTGAAACCAGGAAGATCATTGCTGATGTCAGATGGATCTTGGCTGAAGGCAGAGAATACCAGAAAGATGTTTACCTGTGTTTTATCAACTATGTGAAGGCATTTGACAGTATGGATCATGACAAATTATGGATAACATTAAAAGGAGTGAGAGTTCCAGAACACTTCATTGTGCTCATGCATAACCTGTACATGGATTAAGAGGCGGTCTTTCAAACAAAACAAGGGAATACTGTGTGGTTCAGAACTGGAAGATGTGTGGCAGGTTGTATCCTTTTACCTTATTTATTCAGTATGTATGCTGAATAAATAATCCAAGAAACTGGACTATGTAAAGAAAAATGGGGCATCAGGATTGGAGGAAGACTCATTAACAACCTGTTTTCTGCATGTGACACAAACATGCTTGCCAAAGATGAAGACAACTTGAAGCACTTAATGATGAAAGTCACAGACTACAGCCTTCAGTATGGGTTACACCTGAATGTGAAGAAAAGAAAAACCCTCACAACTGGACCAATAAACAACATCATTATAAATGGAGAAATTGAAGTTGTCAATGGTTTCCTTCTACTTGGATCAACAGTGTCTGTGGAAGCAGTAGTAAAGGAATCAAACAGCATTGGATTGGCTATATCTGCTGCAAAAGACCTTTTTAAAGTTTTAAAAAGCAAAAGTGCTCCTGATTGAAGCCATGGTCTTTTCAGTTGCCTCATATGCACAGGAAAGCTGGGCAATGAAAAAAGAAGACTGAAGAAGAATTGACCTGTGGTGTTGGTAAAGGATATAAAATATACCATGGACTGTCAGAAAAGTGAACAAATCAGTCTTAGAAATACAACCAGAATGTTAGAAGACAGGATTGCCAGACCTTGGTTTGCTTACTTTGGACACATCACCAGGAAAGACCAACCGCTAGAAAAGGACATCATGGTTGGTAAAATGCACGGTCGGTGAGAACACGGGAAACCCCCCATGAGGAATGATTGACAGAACAGTCAGCACACTGGACTCAAAGATACCAATGGTAATGAAGATGGCACAGGATCGGGCAACCTTTCATCCTGTTTGTTATACATAAGGTTGCACTAAGAGCCAACTTGATGGTACTTAGCAACAGCAGCAGCAGCAGCAGCTGACTGATGTGGCGGGTCTCGGGAGAGAGTAGAAGCTATAACATAAAATCTTGTGTGGTTCAGTTCTGTAAGAAGAGTAAATTCAAATGTAATAAATGCTCAAATGGAGAGAGCTCAATTATAATTAGCATATTTACAGAAGACTTCTTGAACAATGAATGTGTGTGGTGTCTTTGAGGATGTCTAAGATTTTGACTGGTAGCGTTACAGAAGGCATTTACTCAGAAATCTACAAAGGAGGAGACTAGAAGGGAGAATTTAATTCTGGAAGAAGAATAAGGATGCAGGAACGAAATTGGGAAGTTCCTTTAAACCTACTTTGAGGCAGTGGCCGTGACAACTGCCTTCCTCTCATTCTTGGGTTTTGTTTGTGTGCTGCTGTACTGGCAACCTTGGTGATTCCAGCTGTCAGGAGGTCCCATGTATCAAGGAAAAGTGTCCAGGGCTACAAATTTCAACAGTGGTTGCTGGGGACGTCTGACATAATTTATAGAGCTGCGCTGTATCGTACAGTAGCCACTAGCCACATATGGTTATTTAGATGAAAATTAAAGTAAAATTAAAATTTCAGTTCCTCAGTCCCACCCACTAGCCAGAATTTCAAGTACTCAATACCCGTATGTGACTGTATTGGACAGCACGGATATGGAGCATTTCCATCAACTCTGAAAGTTGTGTTGGATGGGATCTTACAGCAAGTAGGCTATACTTAGATGTTTATTTCAGTTTGACGTTTCCCACGTAGTTAAGTTCACTCTGGGTATTCACATGTTTATTGATTGCCAGACTCCTTGACGGTATCGATTTTGTGCGTGATTTATATTCTCTGATGCTTTTTGAACTCCTGTTTCACCAAAAGGTGCTTTGGAGTACTGTTTCTAGGCTGCAGTTTACTTTATGCCGTCAGGTGTGGACAGGGCTGATTTGGTATGGTTGTGAAGAGCACAGCCTCTGAAGCCAACCTTGCCGGGTTCATGGGTCTCAGTTCGCTTAGTAGTAGCTTTACGATTTTGAGCCTGTTAATTAACCTCTCAGATCTCAGTTCCCTCATCAGTGAATATGTGATGATAATTGTGTTAAGGATTAAATGAGTTAACCTATGTAAACTGCTTAGAGCTGCGTTTGGCACTTGGTCATAAGTATTTATGTTTAGTTAGACTTTTGTGTCTTCACTCTGTTTTATAGGATATGGCAGTACTGAATGCTTGTTGAAAATGAGGAGCTGTATGACTTCATGATGGAAAATTGTCACCTAGTATAAAAGCTAAATAAAGTGGATTAAAAGACATATCATGCAGTGGTTATTCACAAGAAATAAAATGGGGAAATAGGATCAAGATTATAATCCATGTAAACGATTATCTAAGAATTCTCAAAATGATTTTTATTAAAAATCATGTTGAGATCTTGTTTCTTTCTTTTTTTAATTGTGCTGTAGGTGAAAGCTTACAGCTCAAGTCAGTTTCTAATACAAAAATTTATACACACCTTGTTATGTGACCCTAGTTGGTATCCCTGTAATGTGACAGCACACTTCCCCTTTCCATTCTGGATTTCCCGTGTCCATTCAACAACTCCTATCTGTTGCCTTCTCATCTCACCTCTGGGCAGGAGCTGCCCATTTAGTCTCGTGTATCTACTTGAATTAAGAAGCACACTCTTTACAAGTATCATTTTATTTCTTATAGTCCAGTCTAATCTTTGTCTGAAGAGTTGGCTTTTGGAATGGTTTTAGTTCTGGGTTAACAGAGAGTCCTGGGGTCATTTCTTCTGGGGTTCTTCCAGTCTCAGTCTGACCATTAAGTGTGGTCCTTTTACTAGAATTTGAATTCTGCACCCCACTTTTCTCCTGCTTCATGATGGACTCTCTGTTGTGTTCCCTGTCAGGGTGGTCATTGGTAGTAGCTGGGGACCATCTAGTTCTTCTGGTCCCAGGCTGGTGGAGCCTCTGGTTTACGGGCCCTTTTTGTCTCTTGGGCTAGTGCTTTTCTTGTGTCTTTGGTGTTCTTCATTCTCCTTTACTCTAGGTGGGTTGAGACCAATTGATGCATCTTAAAGGGCCGCTGGCTAGCTTTTAAGACCCCAGACGCCACTCACCAAAGTGGGATGCAGAACATTTCCTTAATAAACGTTGTTACGCCAGTTGACTTAGATGTACCCTGAAACCATGGTGACACCTTGTTTCTTTCAGTACATCTTTGATAGTAATTCTAAATTTATTATTTGTTTTAATAGTATGGAACCACCCCTTTGGTTTGGGCTGCACGAAAGGGTCATTTGGAATGTGTAAAACATTTGTTGGCCATGGGAGCTGATGTTGATCAAGAAGGAGCTGTAAGTATCATTTATATTTTAACCCCTGGTGATAGAGATACGGTTTTGGTTTTAAGAGAGAGAAATATTTTTCTTTAGTGCACGCCTGTAAAAATTTCCCTCCGATTCTTAAATTGATGCTTAGAAAAATAAGTGTTGTCTATTATCCTGATAAGTATATCTTCTTATAAATATTCCGTATTATAATTATATGCTTTTAAGAATCTATTACTTAATGCACATGAATTTTGGGAGTGTAAGACTAATTCTTTAAAGCATAACTTTCTGTTATCTTAGTATAAATTGAATACGCCAGTTAAATTGTTTTAAATACTTTTAATTGTATAAAAAAGTCATGCTTTATTAAAATACCTTTTCTTTAAAATGGTATTATAATTTAAAAAAGTATTTTTAGTTGTGGCTTATTTTCCCTCGTCAATAAATAGGTAAAAATCAGAAATCAGTGGTCATAACCTAGAAAGCTTAAAAATTGGTTAAATACATCTTACTGGTTAGGTTATTAGTTCTTTATTGAGTACCTGCTTTGTATCCAGCTCTGCGCCAATTGTTCTTGAAAGACTAGAGGAGGCTAACCAATTGCTTTTCCCTTGGGCTTATAATAACTTAAAGGGACACTTATGCACAAGAAACAGTTAAAATTATGCACAGCATTATTTACATAATTATTATATTAAAAAAAAGTTGCCATCAACTCCTACGCATGGGTGGTCCCTGTGTGTCAGGTGGTACAGTTTATAAAATGAATTAGTGACTCGTCTCTGTGATTATTGACTGGTAAAGAACTTGAAAAGACTATGTTATCTTAAGTAACGTAGATTATGGATTCATTCTGGGGGCTGATTAAAAAACAAATATTTCCATATGCAGATTGTCTGACATCTCGAAAAAGATCAGAATCTCAAGATAGGTATTTTTTAAAAGAATCACTTAAAATAAGACAGTCTTGAAAAATGTGGTTTGTAGATCACTGAAAGACAAGAGTATAGCTATTTATTCATTGTTGTATTTCAGTTTGTCCTGTAGGTTTCATTATAAAAAAATTCTTGGTCTCCTTATTTTAGATTATTTTATTTAGAATATGTTGTTTGAGTCATCCTGTCAACTATTTTGTACTTCATTACAACAGTAAAAGGGTTTTGCTCATTGCAAATGAGTCCAGTTTCAGATTATCATTTAAAGAACTGAAAGTCATGACAACCCTCATGGCTCAAGAGAATTAACGTGTCTTCAGAAATTTTTTGATAATGTGTCTGGTTATTTTTATTGGCATTTTATTTGATTATAGATCACCTATTTGAAAACACCAGTTTTGTGATTATGGCATAAATCATAATGTTTTTCAGAAGAAACTAATTGTTTGGGGGGGGGCTCTTCTTTTTTTTTAGAATTCAATGACTGCACTTATTGTAGCAGTGAAAGGAGGCTATACACAATCAGTAAAAGAAATTTTGAAGAGGAATCCAAATGTAAATTTAACAGATAAGGATGGAAATACGGCTTTGATGATTGCTTCAAAGGAGGGACATACAGAGATCGTACAGGATCTGCTCGATGCGGGAACATATGTAAACATACCTGATAGGGTAGGTTACCTATTTGGAATTTGTCTTCTAATGTTGAAGTTGATGGAAGATTAACTTCTTACCACCTTTTAAGATTTGCCATACATGACACATAGTTATTTTAAGATTGCATTTTAAGATAACAACTGATTGGCAGTTTAGCAGTAAATGATGAAATATTTGTGCCCTTTGCCAAAATAGCCATTTCCAGAATTTAAAGTAGTGGGAATATTATTGTTTGGTGAATATAATTTCAGGGCAAAGAGATGTCTTCACGAGGGAATGAACTTTATTTTAGCCTTGTACCGGGGAATGAACCAGCCTTATGCATACTGGCCTGTGACTGCTAAGTTGACTAGAATATATATGGGTAGTGGTCCAGGAACAAACCTTTTCCGTGAAATGTGGTGGTAGACCCACTAATTGCTGTTGAGTCTGCCCCCAGGTGACTCCATGCACAACAGAATGAAATCCTGCCCAGTCCTGCATCATTTCCGTGATCAGTTGTGGATCAGACTGTCGTAACGCATAGGGCTTTCACTGACTGGTTTTCCCAAGTAGATGGCCAGGCCAGTCTTCCTAGTTCATCGCAGTCTGGAAGTTTCACTGAAACCTCTTCGGCCTGTAGCAACATGCAGACCTCCTCTGACAGCTTGGTGGTGGGTGGGCAAGAGGTGCATTGACTGGGAATGGAACTTGACCCTCCACATGGAAGGCGAGAACTCTACCACTGACCCACCACTGCTCCCAGCTCTACCTTTACAACTCCCTTTTTAAGAATCCATGGATTTCATTGTATAGCATTATTCCAAGAGCTTTTCATGATGTAATTTTCTAATGTTCATCTTGTTTATTGACAGCCACAGTATTGATTTATTTGATTGACATTTGTAATGGGAGGTTGCATTCAAAGAGAATGCTTGTTCGGGTGACTTACCTTTCTAAACTCTTGTCATGGAGTTTGAGTCCTTCTCACTTTGAGGCATAAAATCTTCTGTCCCTTACTCTGAGGGTTATTAGTATCAGATATTAACATTAGTTAATTACTTTTTTCCTACTATTTTGAGATAGGGACTTTTTTCAAGTGATTTTCAGAAAAAAAAAACAAAAAACTAACGATTAACCTTAACTTCAAAGCCGTCTTTATTCTTTCTCATCCTCAGTTCACCCTGTTTTTCGTGTTTTGTTTTTTTTAGAGTGGAGATACTGTGTTGATTGGTGCCGTCAGAGGTGGTCATGTTGAAATTGTTCGAGCACTTCTACAAAAATACGCCGATATAGACATTAGAGGACAGGTATGTGTGATTACAGTGCCGTTGTGAGCTTTGTGTGTCATTGGTTGTGAATGTTGACAAATCATTATGTTGTTCTTCAAACTTTATTGTGGAGATAAATTTTAAGCCCTTATTTAATCGATGTCTGTACTGTCATTAAGTGTCATTGCTCTTGTTATGGATTTTCTGTACTAATGTCAAAATTAGATTTAGGTGGAAGCAAACCATGTTAATTTTAGGAAAAGCCCTTCCCAAAGTTGTGAATGTATCCAAGAGCTTTAGATTAAAAAAAAAAAAAAAAAATCTGTACCTGATAGCCCATTTTTTGCTGGACAGTCTATATTTCTGCTAATTTTTTCCTTGCATTTAGCTAAAATTCTCTTGTGTCTAAATCTGTTTTTTGGATTAAACCAATAAATATTTGCAAAATGCTATGGGGAAAATGGTATAGGACCATTGCCTTCAAGAAATGTGTATTTTAGTTTGGAAAGTTTTGTTTGATTAGTTTATGTTCATTTTTATGTTTTTATATAAAAAAAGAAAAAAGTAGTACCACAGGATGGTATACAGTTGAGTGCGTAGTGAAAGGCTCACGTGTAAGAGACTTGAGGTAGGGAAAAAGGACGTTAAAGAAGGCTTTTTTTTTTAATGGAAAATTTTATTTATTGTGCCTTAAGTGAAAGTTTACAAATCAAGTCAGTCTCTCATGTAAAAACTTACACACCTTGCTATGTACTCCTGGCTGCTCTCCCCTTAAGGAGATAGCACGCTCCTCCTCTCCACCCTGTATTCCCCGTGTCCATTCAGCCAGCTCCCCTCCTCCTCTGCCTCCTCCAGATAGGAGCTGCCCACATAGTCTCATGTGTCTGCTTGAGCCAAGAAGCTTACTCCTCACCAGTATCATTTTCTGTCTTACAGTCCAGTTCAATCCCTTTCTGAAGAGTTGGCTTCAGGAATGGTTTCAGTCTTCTGCTAACAGAGGGTCTGGGGACTGTGACCTGTGGGGTCCCTCTAATCTCAGTCAGACCATTAAGTCTGGTCTTTTTATGAGAATTTGAGTTCTGCATCCCACTGTTCTCTTGCTCTATCAGGGATTCTCTGTTGTGTTCCCTGTCAGGGCAGTCATCAGTGGTGGCTGGGCACCATCTAGTTCTTCAGGTCTCAGGCTGATGTATAAAAGCAGGTAGGATTTAAGATAAGTTTGAAAGATGGGTTGGATTTGGATAGGGAGAGAAGAGGAAGCCTGGGTGTTTCAGGCAAGGATAGTGGAATAATAGGATGAGATAATTCAAGAAAATGGGGCTGTGAAGGCTGCACTCCGTAGCTGATGAATAAATTAGGTTGGCGTTGGAGTAGTGGGGAGGGTGGAAATGGGAAATAGAGATGGAAATGGAAAGGGGGGTAGTGTCAGACAGGGTTTGTGTGCCAGGCTAAGAAGTTTGGAAGCTAGCTTACATTTTGAGAAGAGGAATTTTGTTGGAGAAATCTTGATATAGGAGACTTAATGTGTCACCAGCAGAAAGTCATTCACTGTGTTTTGGGTTAAAATCGTATTTTCACTAAATTTGGTTTCTAGATTCCAGACTTTTAGCTAACTCCTTTGTGTCTGTCAATCCTGTTTTCCTATGTTTTAATCAGTTTTTTTTTTTTTTTTTTGGTTCTCTAGCTCTGCTTTCAGGGTCATATGGACCTGTTTTTGGTTTTTGAGTTAGATGGGATTTTAAAGGATTTGGTCAAGACCATGTATATGGGTGTGGGAAGGATGAGAGTTAAGAATGCTAAAATCGATGAAAATGGTAATGCCCTGTGGTTGTGTAATACATTCTCATGCATTATCTTTTGAAAAAAAAATGGGCAGGTGTACTATATCATATTACAGATGAAAAGCCAAGAGTCGGAATATTGAAATGACTTGTTCAGAGTTACAGAGCTCGGGTATTAATGACTCCCAACCCTGGGTGCTTTTCTGAAATGTGACTGCATTACAAAAAGCATACTTTATTAGTAACTTTGTGGTGTTGCTACTTTTTAAACTCAAGTAACATTAAGTTTTCCTAGGCTTCTTTCATACAGAATTTCTCAGAAGTAAATCCAAGATAGAATAAGAATTAATATTATTTCCCACTGTGTTACCTAACTGTTGGTGAGATTTATTAATGCTTTCTGGCAGAAGTAATGATGTTTTACATTTACCAATTGTTGTTTCAATATTGTGTCTTATGTGAAGTGCCTGTTGATACGTCTTTTAGTTATCTGGTTCCGGGCTACAACAGAAATACCACAAGTGGGTGGCTTTAACAAACAGATTTATTTTCTCACAGTGTAGGAAGCCAGAAGTCCAAATTCAGGGTGCTGGCTCTAGGGAAAGGCTTTGTCTCTCTGTTGGCTCTGGGGGAAGGCCCTTGTCTCTTCAGTTTCTGTTCCTTGGCGATCTTCATATGGCATGGCATCTGCTTCCCCCATCTCTGCGTCTTTTCTTCCTTGCTTAGTCTGTTCCTTTTATATCTCAAAAAAGATTAGTTAGACTAATAACGTCTCATGAACATAACAAAGAAAACCCATTTGCAAATGGAATTATAACCACAGGTATAGGAGTTAGAATTTACAGAACATCTATAGGGTCACTATGAGTCGGAATCTACTCGATGGCACTGGGTTTGGTTTGGTTTTGTTTTTTTTCTTGGGGGGATACAATTCAATCTGTTACAGTATGTTTTGTGTTTTATAGGACAATAAAACTGCTTTGTATTGGGCTGTTGAGAAAGGAAATGCAACGATGGTGAGAGATATCTTACAGTGCAATCCAGATACTGAAACGTGCACAAAGGTATCGATGATGTTTCTCTACTGTTGGGAATATCCAATGCTCAAATATGCTGATTTCTTTCACTCACCTCTGTTTGATGTTAGACTTACAGGGCTCTCACTGGTAACATTTTTTTTGAAAAATTAAGGGGTAACTTTGTATCCTTTCAAAAAGTTGTATATTCGCAGCAAAATACAATGTACAATTTGTTACTTTAGTTAAATCCTTTTCAGAAAGTACAGTATCAGCTATTCATAAATCATGGGCAGGTAATTTCCCCCAATTTTTTTTATGCTTCTGTTGTTGGCAGCGCAGAGCACATTTCCTCTTAAAAGACCACTGTGAGTGGTTGTTAGCTCCCAAACCACCCTTTTCAGCCCGTTTTGCTCAAATCGTGTGGAAAAACACAAAATGATTTCAGACTTTAACCTTATGTGTAATTGTTTTTCATGTTGAATTCTGGATTGAAATGGCAGGAACACTTAATGAATAAAGAAAAATTACGGACTCACCCATAAGACAGTGCTATTTCATTTGCTGGTGATCTGGACCAACAAATTTCTAAACCAGTGGTGGTAGTTCCCGTACCCAAGGGAAGAAAATTTCCTGGGAAACCTTCTGGTTTGCAGGTGGTTCCTTGATAATCTTTTTTTCTTTGGACCCATGTGTCAGCTACTGTGACCACCTGTTGCTTCTGCCCAGGTGTCTCTCTTTCCTGATTCAATCCTGAGCTGTGATCGCATCCTGTTGCCCTTAATTTGATTTTTGAAAGCAATAATGAACTCTTTTGAGGTTTTCCAAAGGCATACTGTTTGTATCAGATTGTTCCGCCTGTTGTCCATGGGTCGTGGAGAACCGAAGGGATGTTGGTATAAAGTTCTGAACAAGTTCAGACACTGGTTTGCCTGCACATTTACAGGCTGAAGTGTGGGGTTTGCTGATGGGGAGATAGAGTGATAAGTAGCCTGAGAAGATGGTGCCGCAGAAATCAGCGGCAGAGCCTGGGGAACGGCAATAGGAGTAAGGTGGCAGGGTAACTGTTAGCTACCAGGTGTGGCTTATAAATTGTTCGGGCATATCCTGTTCTTGGTTGAGTAATCTAACATTATTTTGATACAAATGAATGATTTTGAAAGGAAAAGCACTTTTTAGTTCTTAAAACTGTGTTTTCCTGAGAACAGGTTAAATATGGACTATTATCAGAGTCACGTTTAAATTCTTCACATGTGCATTTAAATGACTTTAAATGTTTAGGAATAAACATTTAAAATAATAAGCTATCTTACTTTCCCCACAGGATGGTGAAACACCACTTATAAAGGCTACCAAGATGAGAAATATTGAAGTAGTAGAGCTGCTGCTAGATAAAGGAGCTAAAGTATCTGCTGTAGATAAGGTAAAAACATCTGTTCAAAAAGAACACTTTTTCGAAGGCTGTTGGCTGACGTATGTATCTAGGGAATATGATTTTTTTGTGGCCGGGAAAATTACATGTTGGGGATATCCGTGCGGGGACTTGATCCTGTGACACCATCTTGATTATTCTGATAGCATGCTGAGAAATGGTCAGGCCCAGTGTATTTTTTTTTTTTTTTAATACAACTATTTATTTGTTGTTGTTGAGAATATACACAGCAAAACATACACCAATTCCGGTTTCACCATGTACCATTTAGTGACATTGATTACATTCTTCGAATTGTACAACCATTCTCACCCTCCTTTTCTAAATTGTTTCTCCCCCTTTAGCAAAAATTCACTGCCCCTAAGGTTCCTATCTAATTTTTCGAGTTGCTGTTGTCAGTTTTACTCTTAAAAGAGCGTAGTGCTCCAGGCAGATATTTTACTAGTTAAGCTCAACTATTGTTTGGTTTTAAGAAGACTTCAGGGGATATTTTTGGTTTAAGGTTTAAAGATGATTTCAGGGCAGCAGTTTCAGGGGTTCGTCCAGCCCCCTTGCCTCCAGAAAGTCTGGGGTCCATAATAATTTAAAATTCTGTTTTGCATTTTCCCACTTTTGACCAGGAATTTTCTATGGAATCTTTGATCAAAATATTCAGTAATGGTAGCCAGGCACCATCCAATTTTTCTGGCCTCATGGCAAAGGAAGTAGTTGTGTATAGAGGCAGTTAGCCACACATTCCATATCCTCCTCCTGTTCCTGGCTCTCTTTCTTCCTCACTTGTTCCAGGCAAATCGAGACCAATTGTTGTGCCTTGGGTGGCCGCTTGCAAGCTTTTAAGACCTCAGGCACTATGCATCGAACTAGGAGGTAGAAAAGAAGCACTAGATACGCTATTAGGCCAGTTAACTGGGACATCCTATGAAACCATGACCCAGGAAGCAAATCCTGTGAGGTTTTTGGCTGTACATAATTAGCATCAGCAGCTACTTTTTTTTGTCGCTGTTGTAAATACATCACACAGCTTTTGCCAGTTCAGCTGGTTAACAGGTGTGCAACTTACTGACAGCAATTACAATAATCGGCTGTGCGGCCCTGTCCTTACTTGACGTGATAGTCTATCATTGTTAACCCCCCTTTTCCTCTCCCTCCCATCCCTGGTAACCACTAATAAACTGTCTTCTGTACGTTTGTCTTTTCTTGTGTTTTTATGTAAATAGGGTCATACAGTAATTGTTCTTTTGTGACTGACTTATTTCACTTAGCATAATGTTTTTAAAACCAAACCACACTTATTGCCGTTGAGTTGATTCTGATTCATAGTGACTCTATAGGACAGAGTAGAACTGTCCCATAGGGTTTTGGAGGAGCAGCTCGGGGATTTGAACTGCTGACCTTTTGGCTAATAGCCAAGCTGTTAACCACTGTGCTACCAGGGCTCCATGTCTTCTAGCTCCATTCATATTGTATAGCATGTGTTGAGACTTCATTTCTCCTACTGGCTGAGGAGTATTCCATTGTATGTATGTACCACATTTTGTTTATTCATTCATCTATTGATGGGCATTTAGGTTGTGTCCACCTTTTGGCTATTGTGAATAGTGCTGCAGTGAACACTGGTGTACAGATCTCTGTTTGAGCCTCTGCTTTCAAGTCTTGGATATATACCTAGGAATGGACTTAGCGGGTCATTTGGTAGTTCCTGCTTTTAGTTTTTTGAGGAACTGACACACTGTTTTCCACAAGGACTGTACCATTTTGCATTCCCACCAGCAATGGGTAAGTGTTCCATTTTCTCGACATTCTTGCCACCATTTGTTTTCTGTTTTTTTTTTTTTTAATCTTAGTCATCCTATTAGGAGTATAATGGCATCTCATTGTGGTTTTTATTTGTATCCCTCTGATGGCTAATGATGCTGAATATCTTTTCATGTGTTTGGTGGCCATTTGAATGTCCTCTTTGGTGAAACGTCTGTTCACATCCTTGCCTGTTTTGTGATTGTGTTATCTGTTTTTTTGTTGTTAGCTTATTGAACTTTTTTATATATTATTTTGGTTGTTAGGTTCTTGTCACATATATGGTTTCCGAAGATATTTTCCCAGTCAGTAGCTTGTCTTTTCACTTTTTTGGTAAAGCCTTTTGACGAACTAAAGTTTTTCATTTTTGTGAGGTCACATTTATTTATTTTGTCATTTGTTGTTTATGCTTTTGTTACATCAGATAATCCATTGTTAAAACCTAGGCCTGACAGCTTTGCTCCTGATTTTTTTCTATTAATTTTATGGTTTTAGTTTGCACATTTAGGTCCTTAATCCATTTTGAATTTGTTTTTACATATGGTGTAAGGCATGGGTCCTGCTTCACTTTTCTGCATGTGGAAGTCCATTTATTGAACAAACTTTTCTTTCCTCATCGAATGGACTTAGCACTCTTGTCAAAAATCTGTTGACCATAGTTATGTGGGTTTGTTTCTGGACTCTCAGTTCCATTGGTCTGTGTGTCTGTTGTTATACCAGTACCAGACTGTTTTGATTACTGTAGCTGTGTAGTATGTTTTAAAATCTGGAAGTGTGAGTCCTCCTACTTTGTTCTTCTCTTTCAACTTCGCTTTAGCTATCTGAGGCCTCTTGCCACTCCATACAATGTTGAGGATTGGTTTTTCTATTCTGTAAAGCTGTTGGAATTTTGATTGGGATTGCCTTGAATCTGTAGATAGTTTTGGGTAGTATTGACATCTTAACAATATTAAGTCTTCCACCCCATCAACATGGAACATCTTTCCATTTATTTAATTCTTCTTTAATCTCTTTCAGCAGCATTTTATAGTTTTCACATAGCTGGTTAGATTTTTTCCTAGGTATTTTATTCTCCTAGATACTCTTGTAAATGGAATTGTTTCCCCAATTTCCCTTTCAGATTTCTCATTGCTGGTGTATAGAAACCTAACTGATTTTAGTTTGTTGACCTTGTATCCTGAAACTTCCCTAAATTCCTCTATTAGCTCTAGAAGTTTTCTTGTGGAATCTGGGATTTTCTGTATATAGGATGATATCTTTCACCAATAGAGATAAGTTTACTTCTTCTTTTCCAATCTAGATACCTTTTATTTCTTTTTTTTTTTTTTGTCTTATGACTCTGATTAGGGCTTCTAATATAATATTGAATAGAAGTGGTGAGAGCAGGCACCCTTTTCTTACTCCTGATTTCAAGGGGAGAGGTCTCAGTCTTTCTCCATTAAGAATAATGTGGGATGTTGGCTTTTCATGTATGCCCTGAATCATATTGAGGAATCTCCCTTCTATTCCAATCTTCTTTAGGTTTTCATCAAGAAAGGGTACTGGATTTTACCAAATGCTTTTTCTGCATCCATAGAGATGATCATGTGTTTTTTTCCTTTCTTCTATTGATGTGTGGTGTATTACGTTGATTGATTTTCTAGTGTTGAATCATCCCTGAATTTCTGGAATCAATCCTACTTGGTCATAGTGTATGACTTTTTTAATATGCTATTGGATTCTGTTCACTAGTATTTTGTTCAGAGTTTTTGCATCTATACTCTTAAGAGCTATTGGCCTGTAATTTTCTTTTCTTGTGTTGTCTTTGTCTGGTTCTAGTGTTGGGGTCATGTTTGCTTCATAGAATGAATTAGAGAGTATTCCTCCTTTTCTGTCTTTTGGAAGAGCTGAAGCAGCATTGGGCTCAGTTCTTCTCTGAATGTTTGGCAGAATTCCACCCCCACTCCCCCACCCCCATCCCCCAGTATGCTATTAAAGAAGCTGCTTCAGATCTCCTTTCTGTTGCTGACAGTTACAGGGAACTCCCATTTTAACCACCATCGAGGATGTCGTCCTGTATAGAGGTTGTTGTGGATAAACAGGAGGAAAGAATCTGAAGAGGCTGGAGAAGATGGACTCACAAGCCAGACTGGCATTTATGTTCACTAACAGGAGAAAATGGTCTGCCATATATCCTTGTCATAATCCCCTCAGAGACATTTTCGTATTTTCCACATTAAATTTAACTTTAAATTGCTTAATACTATTTCTTTCTCTACTTAGTTCTCCTAGAATAGAAATGAATTGATTTTTGTATGATGTAAGAAGTATTGTAAATTTTCACTTTGGATATATGATAAAATTTGGGTTTTCTTCGTATATATTGGAGTTTGTCATTCTATTACTCATGAAGCAAAACATAGAACCAGTATGTATTAGCTTCTTATTTTACTAAGTAAGGACAATTTTTAAGAAACAAAATAAAAGTAAAAACTCTCCGTCTGTCATTACTATATTAACATCATTTCACATAAAAGAAAAAAAATTGGTAATATTAAAAAGTGGAAGTGTAGAGGGGACATAAAGCCAAGGAGGAGTTCTTTAGATTGAATTCGTTTAGCTTTAGAGAAAACTTCCTATTTTGCCTATTTTTCTCATTCTTCTACTGACTTACACTTGGCACTGGTCCTCTAATTTTTAGTGAAGAACTAGTGGATTAAATGACCTTTAAGATTTCATAAAGCCTCATTAATTCTGTGATACGCTACTTATAAACAATTATTTCTCACTCACTAATAAGTTGCCCGAATGAGTACTTCTCAGTATTTCATTGTTTGTTGCTGTGCCTCGAGTCAGTGTATGATACTTGCTAACAAATACTTGGAACAGTTGTTTGTTCGTTCCACACATCCTCGTTGAGGGCCTACAGCAGAGGAGGTGCTGCCCTGCCAGAATTTGGGACAACAACTTGTATACGTCTTGAGCCTTGCTCTTCACAGAGGATTTCATAAAATAATTTAAGAATGAAGATTAATATTATTTTTTACCTAGCTTCTCACTGCTTTCTGTTTATGCTCAGCATATCAGGAGGATGTATTAAACGTTTTCCGTACATTTTCAGAAATTTCGATTCTAGCAGAATGCTGCTAATGTGATATTTTTGCCTTCTAACAGGTTCGGGGATGAGAAACAGGGTTAAGGGGTGGGAAAATAAGATGTAAAATCAGGTTTCGATACGTTTAGCTTGAGGACTGATAAGACTTTCTGGAGGCAGTAGCCAGCAGGCGTTGGGAAGTATGAGACTAGAATTTGGGCAAGAAGTCATAGCTGGTGATGGGAACTTGGCAGTTACTGAGAGTTGCATGGGGATGTCTAAGATCATCAGTGAGAAGAAAGATGAAAGCAGAGGTCAAAATGCTACTTCTCTTATGATGTGTCATAATCCAGTTTGTTTTAAATTGTGTGGATTTATCCAGTCTTTCCCTACTACATTATAGGCTTTTCAAGGTTAGAGACTGTTTTATCTTTCATCGTTGTATCCTCCAAAATACTGAACACTATTCTTTACTTATAGTAGGAGCTCAGAAATTTTTTGTTGTTAAATAAATAGGTGCCATGTTTAAACTATAGGAAGAGAATTTAGAAAAGAAGTAGGTGTGAAAAAGAAAATCAAAATCAAGATAAGGTTGTGCCAGAGAAGCCAGAGGAAGAACATTGCAGGTCATTTTTATTTAGTGTTACAGAGAGGTCGGGATGGATGAGAACTTAGGGCTTAGTTTGTTAAATATTGGATCATTGGTTTTCTTCAAGTGGTGTTTATAAGTCATGTATGAAAGAGCAGTTTGCAGACTGAAAAGGTCTTTTACATATTAGTTTTCATTCGTGTCGGATGAAATCCAACTCAGATAGATTACTAACAGGTAAGAATTTAGTTACTGTTGAGGAAATGGAGCACTAAGTTGAGTGTGGAGAACTTTTTTTCATGGAATTTAATAGTGAGAATGCTAGAGGAAAGGTAGTGTAATAGGATAGTGGGATATGGGGAAAGACTTTTTGAGATCAGGTGATGGGAGTATGTTTTGTGACACATGAGAATGAGCCAGAGCAGAGATTGAAGGTGCTATGGAGGGAAGAGTTGATTTAGCAGGACAGAATTAAGCCCAAATATAAGGGTTGTTTCTTTGACATAGGAAGGAAGAAGTAGAGAAGGAAACTAAGGATGAATGAAGAATATAGAAAGGAAGGTGTGATGTTGGTAAGAAAGGGGGACATTCAGGAGGGAACCTTTTTGAGATCAGTAAGAAGTGAGGTGAGGCTATATAGGCTTATAGTGAGGAGGTAGAGATGAGACTGGGGAGATTTGAGAATGAAGAACGTTTGAAATGGATAAGGGTTGATATGCTGTGTATATTGTTGTTGTTAGGTGCCATCGAGTCCATTCCGACTCACAGCGACCCTATGTACCACAGAACGAAACTCTGCCTGGTTCTGCACCATACTCAAAATCATTATGCTTGAGCCCATTGTTGCAGCCACTGTATCGGTCCATCTCATCGGGGGTGTTCCTCTTTTCTGCTGACCCTGTACTTTACCAGGCATGATGTCTTTCTCCAGGGACTGACTGATCCCTCCTGACAACATGTCCAAAGTATGTGAGATGCAGTCTTGCCATCTGTGCTTCTGAGGAGCGTTCTGGTTGTACTTCTTCCAAGACAGATCTGTCCTTTCTTTTGGCAGTCCATGGTATATTCAATATTCTTTGCCAACACCACAATTCACAGGTGTCAGTTCTTCTTCGGCCTTCCTTATTCATTGTCCAGCTTTCACGTGCCTATGACACGATTGAAAATACCATGGCTTGTGTCAGGCACACCTTAGTCTTCAAGGTGACATCTTTGCTTTTCAACACTTTAAAGAGGCCCTTTACAGCAGATTTACCCAATGCAACACGTCTTTTGATTTTTTGACTACTGCTTCCATGGGTGTTGATTGTGGATCCAGGTAAAATGAAATCCTTGACAACTTCAGCCTTTTCTCTGTTTATCATAATTTGCTTATTGGTTCAGTTGTGAGGATTTTTGTTTTCTTTATGTTGAGGTGCAATCCATACTGAAGGCTGTGGTCTTTGATCTTCATTAGTAAGTGCTTCAAGTCGTCTTCATTTTCAGCAAGGAAGGTTGTGTCATCTGCATAATGCAGGTCGTTAATGAGTCTTCCTCCAGTCCTGGTGCCCGCTTCTTCGTATAGTCCAGTTTCTCAGATTTTTGCTCAGCATACAGATTGAATAGGTATGGTGAAAGGATATAACCCTGATGCACACCTTTCTTGACTTTAAACCACACAGTATCCCCTTGTTCTGTCCAAACAACTGCCTCTTGATCTATGTACAGGTTCCTTATGAGCACAATTAAGTGTTCTGGAATGCTGTGTATAGTTAACGTGAATTAGTGAAAGGAATTACAAACAATGAAAAGCATAAAGGACTGTCGTTGGACAGAATGCCAGCTTCCTACTTTATCTACCTCAAGTCTCTTCCCTCCTCTAATTATACATGAGATTGACCCAGATTTATTTTTCTGAAAGAGAAATATAACGTTACCTTATTTACCTTGGAGAAACTTTTGATGAGTCCTCATTTCTTGCAAGATACACTTCAATTACCTTAGAGTGAACACAACCAAGATTTCTGATAATCTGACCTCTTACGTTTTCAGCCTCATTTGCTATCATTTTCCCTACATGAACCCGTACACTCCAACACACTGAACTATTTATCGTGCTCTTGACCGCACCACCACCTTTTATCCCTGTTTTTGTTCTACTATTTTCTTTACCTGGATTTTTCCTTCCTTCCCTTGTCTACTTGGTGAGCTTCCAGTCTGCTCACTTTTTAAGACGTGGTTAAAATGCTGTATCTGTTCATAAAAGATTTACATAGGATTCCAGGCAAGAGTTACTCTGATTCCTGCCTCCCAATAGCACATTACACAAGCCTTTGTTATATCACTTTCTCTATTGAATTGTAATTTTCTGTTTTCATAGCATTTTCCCACTTAATTGTGAACTACTTAGATGCAAGGATTCAATGAATTTCTGCGTTGAATTGATTTTTGTAGTGGAATCATTATTTTCTTTAGCAATTCTCTGCAGTACAGCAGTGGGATCAAAGAAGGTGAATGCAAGGGAGGTGGGGGAAGGGCTGGACACCAGTCTAGAGAAGCCATGTGATGACGCTGAGGGAGGGACTCCAGCCTGTTGGAGAGGACAGCATTGGGGTGGCTGGTGAAGCCAACAGATTAGGAGAGAAGGACCTGTTGAAGTAGCTGGAGATTGCAGTGAGGGAATAAGGTGGATTGATGTCAGAAAGGGTAAGTGAGAAGGAAAAGGTGAAAGTTGAAGAGAATGGAAGAGGTTGTAGAGGTAGTAGTCAGAGAAGGATAAATATGACAGAAAAAACTCAGGTGAGAATGTAGAGTATTGAAGTTTTAAGGACACCATAATGGTGGATAATTGACAAAGGTCATAGAAATTGATGAGATCACTAGTGTTAGATGGGGTATCGGCATGGATTTTGAAGGCTTCTAGACAAAGTAGAGAAGAAAGCTGTGAAATAGAATCCAAATCAGTCGAGGAAGGTGGTTTATATCCTTGGACGATAAATGTCTGGATGATGGGTAGATAACAGCCTGTGAGGAAAGTGAATCCGTGTCCTGGGAGGAGCCCGAAGGAGAAAGCCTGTTTCTTCTTCTCTTTCAGAGAGTTGACGGAAAGAGAGAATGACTTTTATTCTAGAGGAATATGGGGGAAAAGCTAAACAAGGAGTTAGAGAGATTGCGGGGAAGGATAGAAATAAGAGTTAATGTGTGTACTCTGTTAACATTATATATGTGTAATTTTACATACCCAGTACATAAAAAAAAAATATGAAAAGCTCAAATTTTCTGTTTTACAGAAACATGAGCATTGTTATTTGTATGTATATTCTATATGTAAAAATTACAAAAGTTCATGTTTTCTCCCATTATTTTGTAGAAAGGGGATACTCCTTTGCATATTGCTATTCGTGGGAGGAGTCGGAAGCTGGCAGAACTTCTTTTAAGAAATCCCAAAGATGGGCGGTTACTTTACAGGCCCAACAAATCAGGCGAGACCCCGTACAACATTGACTGTAGCCATCAGAAAAGTATTTTAACTCAAATATTTGGAGCCAGTAAGTAATGGATTTTGTTTCTGTCCAAGTTGTGAAAAAGTTAATGTTCTATTAAAAAAAAAAAACCTGAAAAAATAGAGGCTGACATCACTTTGCATTTGTCAATTAACTGGAGAATATAGAAATTGAGAAAGCTATTATTTTACTGTGGAAAATGCTCCTCGCTGTTTAAAACTCTTTTGTTTATTATAGCGTTCTAAATTAAGTGCATTCGGGTTCACCAGTCAGCTTTTAAGACCTCTACAGAATCTAACCAACTCTTCTAAAAGTCTTTCTCCCATTATCTTTTTAGTTGTACATTATGCTGTTATCAAAATGCACTGTTTTCTGAATGTAGCCCAAGCATTTCCAGTTCCATACTTTTGTCTTCTGTCCATACTTCCCTGTCTTTTGTCCACTACAGCTAATACTCTCTCCACCTCCTCTCCACTTGTTAAAATCATATCCATTTTTCACGCTTCATATCAGTTGTCCCTTTCTCCATGAAATTGTAACTAATCCTTTTACTTCACCTCAGTACATAAGCACTTTGTAATTCCTTTTTTATACTTACTACGTATGGTCTTTTATTGTATTTCTTTTAGAATTTTCTCCCTTCTTTTCAACCTCTTCACGTCAGGGACTGTTTCTTCTTATCTTTGTGTCCTCTGTAATGTCTAGCACAGTGTCTTAAATATTGTACTAAAATAGTTTTTTGATTGAAAAGAACGCATTTGAGAATGTAATCATTCATAGGTAGGTCTTTCAAAGAGAGAACAGTTTTCTACTGGAATTAAAAACGGAATATGCTGGCTCTGGAAACCAACAGGAGATAGAATCCTGCCACTTTTCAAGTTTACTTTCTTACTCAGATCTTGTTTTTAAGTATGATTCTCTTGTATTATGAATTTTTTTTATTTTAAAATATTTTTGTAATTATAATAGTAATGTACACTCATTAAATTCAAAGAATGAAGATATGAATATAGGAGAAAGTGTAAATTCTCTGTTGTCTGCCATCTACCTTGGGTAATTGTTCTAATGACCCGCCAGACTTCTCTTTACCTTTATAAAAATGTTTTATTGGGCCATAATGTATTAGAAAGCTTTTTTTTTTTTCAACTATTGCGCATTAGGTGAAAGTGGATAGAGCAAATTAGTTTCCTATTCAATAGCTTGTACGTTAAGTGTTCCATTACATTGGCTTCCTTCCCCACAATGTGTCTGCACTCTCCCCATTTCCATCCCAAGTTCCCTGTTTCCTTTGATCCTGATTTCCTGCCCCTTCCTGCCTCCTCATCTTTGCTTTTGGGCAGATGTGCTCCTTTGATCTAGTATAATTGTTCTAAGGAGCACATTCCTCTAAGGTATTATTGTTTATTTTATGGGCCTGTTTATCATTAGGCTGAAAGGTCATTAAAAGTTTTTGGTAATGAACTGTATCATACTTTGTTATGTAATCTGTCATTGTGGGTTCTAACCATGTCTATCTAGTCCTCTATATTTAGTTTGTTTTGCTACTACAACTAGTGCTTCAGTGAACATCTTTAGATGTATAGCCGTTAATTCTTAGTGTTAGGATTATTTTCTTGGGATAAATTCCCAGAAGTAGAATTGCCAAGTCACCGCATGCCCACAGTTTTGGTATATTTTCCAAAATGGTTGTAACCGTTTTTTCTCCCTTTGGCCAAATGTGATAGCGCAGTTTGCCTACAGCCTTGCTAACACTGGGTATTTCCAGCCTTTATATTTTTGCTAATTAGATCAATGAGAAAAAAATTCCATTTTAATTTGCATTTTAAAACTATTAGTTTAATTGAGATCTTTTAAAATGTTCATAGGGTATTTATAGCTCTGCTATTTTCCTCTTTGTATTTTTGCCCACTTTTTTTGTGAGTTTTTAATATTTTGAAAAAATTTTCTCTTAGGCGTCTTTGTATGTTATGGATATTGATCCTGGATGCATCCTATATGTTGCATCCCTTCCCTCCCCAGGCTGATTCTTTGTATGGTGGTGACTTTTAATTTGCCGCTTAAAAATTAGACGTTTTTGTAGCTTATTCTGTCTTTTCCTGTAAGTTCTTAGTATTTTAATGAGGAACAGGGCCTTTTCCACACAAAGATTTAGCAAGTTGTTTTTTCTCCAATATTTTCTTCTAGTACTTAGATGGTTTTTACTTTCTGATTTTTTAATGTTTCAGAAACTTATTTTAGGTAAGAGATTTGTGGAATTTTTTTTATTTTTTACCAAATGGTTGGCTTACTTTCCCAGTACCACTTACTCATTCATCCTTTCGCCATTGACGTGAAATGCCGCTTATGCCAATAGCTTGTGCCAGTTCTGTGATGTTCTAACTGTTGTGGCTTTATAGTGCATTTCGATTCTCTAGTGACGGCCACCCTTTGGTAGTCTTTGAACTTTTCTCTGTTAGCTATTCTTATTTGCTCTTCTTGGGATTTGGATTGGAATTGCCTGGAAGTGATAGATTAGTTTCGGGAGAATTAACTGTCTTTAACTTGTTGAACCCTTCTGTCTGGAACCATAGAATTTCTGTTTTTCTGATCATCTGTTTTGTCCTTCAGTAACAGTTCGTGGCTTTCTTTATATAGTTCTTAAAAACCAACCAAACCCCTTGCCGTTGCGCCAATTTCGACTCCACATCTTACATTTATTTTTATGTACTAGTTTATGTTTTAATTACCATATTATATTGATTCTAAAATGCACATTGTTCCACATTTTAACACCTCTGAAATTGGAATGTGACCTATAATTGATGGATAAGAGAGGAATTATACCACAGTTTGGCAGCATTTTTTCTTTTTTAGTTGAATATAGTAATGATGCCTCTTACTACTGACCACTCTGGCCAGGATCATAATAAAGGGCCCCGGACAGAGCGGGAGAAAAACGTAGAACAAAATACAAATTCACAAAAAGGATCAGACTTACTGGTCTGACAGAGACTGGAGGAACCCCCGAGACAGTGGCCCCTAGACACCCTTCTAACTCCGAACTGAAACCACTCCCAAAGTTCACCTTTCAGCCAAATATTAGATCGGCCTATAAAACAGTAGCACCTGTAAGGAACGTGCTCCTTAGAACAATCAAGTATATGAGTCCAAATGGGCAACACCTGCCCAAAAGCAAAGATGAGAAGGCAGGAAGGGGCAGGAAAACCTGGTGAATGGAAATGGGAAACCTGGAGTGCAAAGGGGGAGGGTGCTGACTGACGCATTGCAGGGATTGCAGTCAGTGTTATAAAACAATTTGTGTATAACTTATTGAACGGGAAACTAATTTGCTCTGTAAACGAAGCACAATAAAATATTAAAAAAAAAATGATGCATCGTACAATCAATAGGTATCTTAAATTGAACTATGGTATTAATCTAAGAATCTTTGTACCTATTTTTATATAGATCTAAACGTTTCATATAAAGTTTTTTTTTTCTCTAAATGATAAAAATTGATACTCCTTTCTAAGAGTAATGTCACTGTAATGTAAACATATGGCATGTTTATAATTGCAGGACACTTGTCTCCTACTGAAACTGATGGTGACATGCTTGGTTATGATTTATATAGCAGTGCCCTGGCAGATATTCTGAGCGAACCAACCATGCAGCCACCCATTTGTGTGGGGTTATATGCACAGTGGGGAAGTGGGAAATCTTTCTTACTCAAGAAACTAGAAGGTAAAGGATGTATTTATAGAAAGTCCCTGTATATGACATAGTTTTCTGTTGTTACACAGTTTACTAACGTGAATTCGTTAGGCTTTTGCCCTGCTCTGGTTGATCCTCTGCATAATCACTTGCATTCTTTTTCTAAAACACAGATCCATTCATGTTGTAACGCCACTTAAAACCGTTTGGTAGCAGATTTTTTGGATGTGCTGCTTACAATATTCAGGGCCCTTCACCGACATTAATTTGCAGGTTCACACTTTCCAGCACCATCTCCCGTGTGTACTTCATGGTGCAGTCACGGAGGGCTAGTTCCTCTTACAAGAACAGTTTGTATATTTTCCTTCAGTTGCTCCCTCTATTAGTTATTTCCTAAACGGCTCTTTTCCCCACTTCCCCACCCAATACACACACCTTCTCTTGGCAAATTCTTACTCATTCTTCAAGGACAGGTTTCAGTACTGCCTGTAAAAATTTCTCCAAGTTTTTTTTTCCCCCCCCAAGAAAGCATGACTTGTTCGGGTCTCCTTTGGCTTAGCACATACCTTTAAGAACAGTATTCTCTAATGTGATTGGAGGGGGGCAGAGGTGAAGAGGAATACCAAAGAGGAATGGGGGTGATAATAATGTAGTTCGAAGACACATAAACGAAGTAATTATTTTTGGATATGTAAAGAGTACTCTGCTGCTTGTGTAATACAAACTACAAAAGATAAATACCAACAAAATCTTGACAGTGGGAAAAGGATTTTGTATATTCTGAATATGAAAAAGGGGAGCGAGTGAGACAAGGGTAGCTGAGCCTCTAGGGAGTGAGATTTTTATGTTTATCAAAAAAGAACATTGCTTACAATGGCTAAGTAGCAGCACCCTAGGGATTTAGTAGAATGCCCAGTAAATGCTTATTTTGAAAATGAAAATTTCAGATTGAGTTAAAAGTTGTGTATCTTAAAACAGGGATAAGGTTTTCATACTAATTTCTCTTTCAGATGAAATGAAGACTTTTGCAGGACAGCAGATTGAACCTCTGTTTCAATTCTCATGGCTTATAGTATTTCTTACCCTGCTACTTTGTGGAGGGTTTGGTTTATTGTTTGCTTTTACTGTCGACCCAAATCTTGGAATAGCAGTGTCGTTGAGCCTTTTGGCTCTCTTACATATATTCTTTAGTAAGTCTTTGCTTTTTATCTTTTTTGAAAATGTCAAAACTCAATTGTTTTACTCTGTATCTGTCTCTTAACCTTTTTAAGACCCTATTATTTTCTGCTTTGAATTTTTTTTAATACCATGTGTTTTCACTAATGGAAGCATGCTGACTTATGGAGAGTGCTTGAATTTTGGAAATATTATTTGGGAATATATGGTTCCCATGAACCTCGAGGGGTTCTTGGGTATCAGGATTGGTGGGTGCCCATCCCACCGATCCTGGGTGGCAGGATTTATTGTGACACACACACGTATATCAAACCCATCGGGGCTCCCTCATTATCACGGGGAAACCATAAATATGCTTACAAGGCTTGTCTAGCTGTACAAAAGCCAAAAGAGATGAAATTTTTACTGAATCACACTTCCTGGGTACACTACCTCATATTTAAGGGCTGATACCCCAATTTGCTGCTTCAATGAACATTTGTTTTGCCTTTCACTATTATACAAGTCCCCACTGGAGGGCAGCAGATACTTTTAGTGGGAAAAGTAGAGTTCCAAGAAGCCTGAGAGCTGGAAAAAATGGGTGGGATACTATGTCCCACAGGTCATAAAAGGTTAAAACCTGTAAGTGATTTTCATAATTGGGTGAGAAAGCTGATTTTCTTGATATTTTATAAATTGACCTAGAGGAACATTGTCTACAACCTGTCTGGAGTAGTTTTGAAAACGAATGTACTAGTTATGCATATTTAAACAGGCTCTTTAATTTATACTTATCCTTTTGTATGTTAATTAATGGTTTACATTTAAATATTTTCTGAAAATAAGGCTTCATAGCCATTATTAGTTTGTTCTTGGCTTAAGTTAGGAGATAATTGAGCATTTTCATCATGACTTTTTTTTTTAATCCAAAAGCAAAGTAGAAAAATAAAATATAGCTCCTCTTCTTGAGGTATCTTCGGTTGCAAGGGAAGAAATAGATTGACTGCCTGGGTTATTGGGGGAATTGGTAACTTCAACAGTTGCAAATAGTGATAAACCACAATCTGAACTACATGATACATTTCTGTTTAAGACGTCTTTCTGATTTGTGTTTCTTAGGTCATATTTTAGTCAGGTTACTTTCCATTGTTTACATACCTTCTGTGTGTTGGGGGAGGTTCATTGAGAAATTCTTTGAGTAGTCGTTTGGAAATAGTATGGGACCATGAAAAGTTATGTAAGCCTACCTGTCATTATTGATATTTGACTATCGGAAATTTTGTTATTAGAGAAAAGAAGCTACTTGACTGATGATTATTTTGGAAAATTTTTTCAAACCGCATTTCAGTTGTGATTTACTTTGGTGGACGGAGAGAAGGCGAGAGTTGGAATTGGGCCTGGGTCCTCAGTACCAGATTGGCAAGACATATTGGATATTTGGAACTCCTCCTCAAACTGATGTTTGTGAACCCACCTGAACTGCCAGAGCAAACTACTAAAGCTTTACCTGTGAGGTGAGTTGGTTCCTTTGACAGAAGTAATCTTTACTAAGATGATGAAAAAAAAATTTTTTTTTATTTCATAAAGCTTATAATGTATCATTTCTCAAGGTGTGTTCCAGAAAGCATTGGTCCCTTAAACTTTTCATATGGAAACAGAAAAATGCCCTGGTGAAATAAGTTTGAGAAACACTTTGTATTTTATGTCTCTCTTGGACATTAAAGGGTCAGAGACACCTTGCCGTAAGGAACCTGCTTAACTTTGATTCACCAAATTTTATTTTACCATAAACCTTTTTTTCCACTGTGTTACCTGTTATCATCGTTTGGAACATACTTTGAGAAAAGGGCATTTATTGCAGGCACCAACCTGGATCCTTCGAGGAGCCCTGGCACTTCCTCAGATTAGTGTGTAACTCTGGGCAACTCAGCTAGGTCCTCTGAGCTGCTATTTCCTCATCTGTGGAAATAACGTTTACATGCCTGTGTAAATTATTATTAAGATCAAATAGGAAATATATGAGAAAACAATTCAGAAAACATTTAAATCAGGTAATAAAGGAAAGGCAGAACACACCAGAGAAAAGCACAATGACAAAAAAAAAGGAATAAGATGAGAAAATTGAATGCAAAAGAAGTTCAATAGACGTTAGCTAAAGAATTAGAAATTCACTAAGAGATTAATATTTTAAAAATTCTCATGAAGTAAATCAGATGAAAATAAAAGTGAATAGGCCAAGTCAGATAAAATACCAAAACCATGAATATAAGAGAGAAAATTCAGGTAAGAGTTTACAGGTAATTAGCATATAGGATTAAGTATTAAGAAAAGGATTTGAAATGAAAAAGTTTAAAAGAAAACATACAGAATAGAATAAAATAATTGGAGAAAATGTTTTTTAAGGAAAACAAAAACATTCTAAATTACCAAGATGGTATTTTTAATAAGTAGAACAATTAAAATAGTGTAAGCCAAGACCACACTGTATAGAACACTGTGATCCCAGATTGTGTGTTAAAAGGAATGCTTACCAATGGATTGAGATGAGAGTTTAATTTAGAAATGGAAGGGAGAAAGGAACTAATGCAAAAATAATATCCATTCAGAGACTGAGAGTACAAATGATCCAGTTATTTCCAAGAATAACTGTGAAAATAATATTTTAAAACATCTTTTTAAATCCTTAGTAGATGTTTCAGATACTCCAGAACTTGAGTTCTTAAATGGCATTAAAAAAAAAAAAACCAGTTTCTTTCAAGTCGATTCCGACTCATAGTGACCCTATAGGATGGAATAGAACTGTCCCATAGGGTTTCCAAGGAGCAGCTGATAGATTCGAACTGCTGGCCTTTTGGTTGGCAGTTGAGCTGCTGACCACTGTGCCACACTGGGCTTGAAATTCTTCGTGACTGTTAATTAATGTTTTCTCAAGGTCCCAGTCTCTTCATTTGGTGCTTAGAAAGCTCTCTGTATGATTCTTTTTGGCTCCCTTCCGACATACAGTGCTGTCATTTAAACACTGTATCGTGGGGTCTGTTGAGGTGCCTGATACTCTTTGTCTACACCCTGTCATAGTTTATTTTCACCCTGCAGTCAGAATTACTTAACGTAACTCTGCCGCATTTAACTTTTGTTACTGACTTTTTCTAAGAAGAGAAGTGGAAGACAACTGATGGCGAGTTCTTTACCCTCCTTAGAATTTTAAAAGCAGTATTTTGAAAAAGACAAAGAAAACAGGATAAAATGCTACAGATATGACATATGTTAAAATTACTTGTTACTTTAGGTAGCTGAGTAATATTTTCTTTGGTCTTTCTCCCAAGGTTTTTGTTTACAGATTACAACAGGCTGTCCAGTGTGGGCGGAGAAACTTCAATGGCTGAAATGATCGCTACCCTCTCAGATGCCTGTGAAAGAGAGTTTGGCTTCTTGGCAACGAGGCTTTTCCGAGTGTTCAAGACTGAAGATTCACAGGGTAGGGCTTCCTTCCCTTTCGCGCGCGTGTGTGTGTGTGTGTCTGTGTGTAGGATGAGCGTTCAAGTTTCGTTTCATTTCTGTTTATTTTCATGAAAGCATGCATTAAACATCAGCTTCATTATAGCTGTAACTTATGATGGTTAGAATTTTCTAGATCCTTGATACACGAGTAATTGTTAAAACCATCTATTACAGGTAAAAAGAAATGGAAAAAAACATGTTGTCTTCCATCCTTTGTCATCTTCCTTTTTATCTTTGTCTGCATCATTGCGGGAGTCACTCTTCTGGCCATATTCAGAGTGGACTCAAAACATCTGACAGTGAATGCTGTTCTGATATCAGTTGCATCTGTCGTTGGGTTGGCCTTTGTGCTGAACTGTCGGACATGGTGGCAAGTGCTGGACTCGCTCCTAAATTCTCAGAGAAAGCGCCTACATCATGCCGCCTCCAAATTGCACAAACTGAAAAGTGAAGGATTCATGAAAGTAAGCACTTCTCTGGTTATTAGAAAATAATTGTAATACGAGTATGCTGATTGTGACTATGATCATTTGAGTTTTAGGGAGTGTACTCTGTAAATGTTAAAAGTGTTGCATTTATTTTTAGTTTATTTTTCCCAAAAATTATTTTGCGGAAATACATATTTAGAGTGAAAAAAGTCAAAAGTTAATAGCATGTTTTTGTAAAGTACCCTTTTATACTATACTCAAAGGAATTAGCAGATTTTTCATAGGTGGTAATTATTGTTGTCACTAGCTGCTCTCAGCTGCTGTCAGGTTGGCCCTTGATTCATGGTGACCCCATGCACAGTGGACTGAAATGCTGCCTGGTGGTCCTGTGCCACCCCCATGAGCAGTCGCAGATTGGACTGTTGCGCATAGGGTTTTCAATGGATGGTTTTTCAGTAGATCGCCAAGCCTTTCTTCTGAGATGCCACTGAATGGACTTGAATTATCAACCTTTCAGTTAGCAGCCAAGTGTGTTAACCTTTTGCACCACCCAGGGACTCCAGGTGGTAATTCTTCTACCACCACCACAACCAGATAGGGGGGAGTTGATCCTGGCTCATGCTGTCCCCCACGTATGTCAGTATAGCTCCCTCTAGGGCCCAGGAGGGAATTTTTAAAAAGAGTAACCCCAACCACCAAAACATATAAAATAGAATCAAATTTTTAGAGCTAAAAGGAACTTCATAGAACTTCTCCATCCCCTTCCTTTGCTCAAGTTCAGATCCCTTCAGGGATCTAGCTATAGTGTGATATATAGATCACTTGGATTTGGGTTCATATCTAAGTCTTCTGACATTGAGCACCTGTGATCTTGGGAAGTAAGTCCCTCAGCCCAGTTTTTCCTTTTTAAATAGGGTATGACAGTGTTACCTTCTAGTGTCACTGTGAGAATGAAATGCTTTACTTGTGTGTGGTCACTTTGTACACTGTGAAGCACTCACTACGTAGTTTTAGGTGGAACCATAACTGGCAACTGGTCTTTAAAAAAAAAAAAAAAGGTCTTTACTTCCTATGAAATGACTTTCTACCATGCTTTTTTAAAAATATGTTTATTTTTTTTTTTTAAATGTATCTTTGGTGTTTTCTATACACTTTTTTGTGCAGGTCCTTAAGTGTGAAGTGGAATTGATGGCCAGAATGGCAAAAACCATTGACGGCTTCACTCAGAATCAGACAAGGCTGGTGGTTATTATTGATGGGTTAGATGCCTGTGAACAGGACAAAGTACTTCAGATGCTAGACACTGTAAGTTTAATCATATTGAAACTAGGAATTTTTACATATGTGGCAGCCAAGAGAATGGATGACTTCATGAAATATCTCAGATGGAATTGGAGCTGTGCTTTTTATTTGAGTGGTACTTCTATCTTGTGATTTTTTTTTTTTGTGCATGTGTAAAAGCAACCATCTTATTACACAGAAACATAGTAAATGTCTCAGCACAAACAGATTTAAACAGCTAAAGGTACAATTGTAGTTTAATGGCAGTGAGAGGGACAAAAATGAGTAGAACATTTCTTAAGTCCGTGGTGTGGCTCCAGCTTTCCTTTACAGATAGTTATGGTTAGAATCAGATGAGAATAGGAACGCACAGAATTTGTAGAGTTTTTGGTAAAATAGGGTCCACCAGTGGCTATCTGTAAAGTGTGTTATAAGCAACAATGTGTGACTACAGAGACCAGGGGGCCAAGCATCTCTTAGCATATGTATTCATGGATATTTCTCATCTATGTTGATTTTACCTCTTACGTAGATTGTGAGTGTGTCAAAGTGGGGACAGTATTGTTTTCTTTGCAGGTTTTATCACTGTCAAATGGTGAGAAACCCAGATTCAGCATGCAATTAAAAAAAAATTTTTTTTTGTAGAACTATGCTTTCGATTAAAAAGAAAAAAGCATTTGTAAAATATGGTAACCAAAGGATAGCACAGATTCTGAAGAGATGTTTTATTACATCCGATGATTTAAAATTTATATCACAGCTCTATATTTCGTTCTGCCACAGGTCCGAGTTTTATTTTCAAAAGGCCCATTCATTGCCATTTTTGCAAGTGATCCGCATATTATTATAAAGGCAATTAACCAGAACCTCAATAGCGTGCTTCGTGACTCAAATATAAATGGACACGACTATATGCGCAATATAGTTCATTTGCCTGTTTTCCTTAATAGTCGTGGACTAAGCAACGCGAGAAAATTTCTTGTAACTTCAGCAACAAATGGGGACGTTCCGTGTTCGGATCCTACAGGTAAAGGTCAAGTTCTTTAAGTATCAGTGGTTTGAGTTGGAAGCACTTTGTATGTTTTCACAGTGACCCTCGTTATTTGGGGAAATATTGTTGCTGTTTTCACTACTCCTTAAAAGCATATACAACAGAATTTTAATGTCAGTGGTGTTCCCTTGATAAATTCTTCCAGTGATACAGGAAGACGCTGACAGAAGAGTTTCACAAAACAGCCTTGGGGAGGTGACCAAACTTGGTAGCAAGACAGCCCTCAACAGACGGGTAAGATGCCGTTTGTTTTGAGCCAAATGTTTGTATTGCTATTATTCAAATGAAATTAAAATGATGTCACTTAAATAACCTTTTATAAATACCTCATTAAGCATTCCAAATAAATTTTATCATTGAATTTCCTTTCAGCTTCAGGTTGTTTTTCAGGGAATGTCTGAACCTAGAGCCGTAATAACTGTAAGTTGTATGGGTCCCTATCCTCCCCTCCCAACCTGTCCTTAATCCTAAATACTCATTAGAATCACCTCAGAGCCTTAACATGCTCCCCCCCACAACCCCCACCCCCCGCCCCCGACACACACACACAAACTATGTCCAAGTGTTTCCCCAGACCAACTGAATCAAAATCTCTGGGAGTAAGATTTTTTTTTTTTCCTTTCTTCTGGTGGCTGCGGGCTTCTTTTGCTATTCTCTTTCTATTCAAGTTGTGTAACTAATGTCTTGATTTTGTCTCTTCTTTTTTGATTTGTGCATCTAGTGTTGTGAATTGACCTCTGAGGACTGCCTTTGCTGTGAACCAAAGGTTTTGGTATGATGTGTTTTCATTCTTGTTTGATTCTAGGAACACTTTGATTCCGTCTTTGATTTTTTCTGCCACCGAGTGGTTTTTAAGCAGGGTGTTACTCAGTTTCCATGTAATTGATTTTTTTTCCTCACTCTTCCTGTTGTTCATTTCTACTTTGATGGTATTGTGGTCAGAGAAGATACTTTGTATTATCTCAGTGTTTTGGGTTTTGTTGAGGGTTGCTCTGTGGCCTAAGATTTAGTCTGTTCTGGAAAATGTTCCATGTATGTTTGAAAAGAGTGTGTACTTTGCAGCTGTTGGGTGGAGTGTTCTATATATGTCTATAAGGTCAAGTTGGCTGATTGTGCTCTTTAGCTCTTCTAGATCTTTGTTGAGTTTCTTTCTAGATGTTCTGTCCTTTACTGAGAGTGGTGTGTTGAAGTCTCCTACTATTATTGTGGAACTGTCAATTTCTGTTTTCAGTGCTGTTAGAGTTTGTTTTATGTATTTTGGAGCCTTGTCATTGGGTGCGTAGCTGTTTATTATGGTTAAGTCTTCATGATGGATCATCCCTTTAATCATTATGTAGTGCCCTTCTTTGTCTCTTATGGTGGAATTTATTTTAAAGTCTATCTTATCTGAGATTAGTATTGCCACTCCTGCTCTTTTCTGGTCATTATTTGAGTGATAATACATTTTTCCATCCTTTGATTTTTAATAAATTTATGTCTTTGTGTCTAAGGTGTGTCTCTTGTAGGCAGCATATTGATGGATCCTGTTTTTTTATCCATTCGGTCACCCTGTGGCTCTTTATGGGTGCATTTAGGCCATTTACATTCAGTGTAATTATTGATAGGTGTGAGTTTATTTCTGTCATTTTGTAGTGGTTTTTTTTGTGGTACTAACATTTTCTTTGTTCCTCTTACTCTCCTGTGCTGAGTTCCTTTTGTTTGTGAATTTCTTTTCATTTCTTTCATTTTTGTAGATTTTGTTTTTATTGAGACCTTATGTTTTTCTTCTTAATTTTGATGAGTAGGTTTGTTAACTTTCTATGTGGTTACTTTGAAATTTACCCTTATCTTTCTAGGTTTGAACCAGTCTATTATTATTATCGCCTTGCCTTCCTCTCCATTAGAAAGTTTTATACCTATACCATTTATTCCCTCTTTTATTGTTCTGACGTTGTTGTCAATTATAGATTAACCTCTCTGGTTCCCTGTTTCAGTTGTTTTCGTTTTGGATAGTCCTTGAGAGTTCATTTCCTAGGTTGGTATCTGGTTGGTACAATCTTGCCTCCTAAATTCGGGCTGTGGTCTGATGTTTGTTCTCAGACCGAAGGACTCCCTTTTATAATTCTTGTGAATTTGTTTTGGTTTTTACATATTCCGTTAATTTTTATTTATCTGGAAACGTCCTAATTTCACCATCCGTTTCTGAAATCTTGTTGTTTATCTTTTGGATTTCTGATTGCTGTTTTTGTATGATTTCTAGTTGTGAGTTTATTTTGGCATTTTGTTCCTGTATTGCTTTCCTGAATTGTACATTTTTTTGTCTATTTTCCATGAATTTGTCTGCCTCTTCCATAAATTTGTCTATTTTTTTCTCATTTTTGTCTGCTTTTTTTGCTTCAACTCTTGGATTGCTCTGAATATTAGAGATTTGAATTCCCTATCAGGTAGTTCTAGTGCCTTTTCTTCTACTGGAAAGTCACCTGGTATTTTATTTTGGACACCTACTAGAACCACCCTGTCCTTTTTTCAATATGTTTTGATATTGTCTGCTGTCTTTGGGACATTCAGTAGTTATTTTCTTCATTTCTTGATTGTGGATTTGTTTGTTTCGTCCTGCTTTTTTGTTTTATTTGGTTATGTCTGAGCAGGCGGGCTGTGCTATCTTTGTCGCTTGCTCATCTGTAGTCACAATACTTTTTACCTCCTTGTCCAATGGGCAGGGGCAGTCAATCAGCTATGGTGCAGCAGGGCAGGTCCAGCTGAAGGGGAGGGCCTGGGATGGGTTGTTTGTGGCATGTACTAGGCCCAACAGGGTGGGCCAGGAATCAGTGTTGGGCAGGTTCAAGTGGGCTGTGCCTGTGCTGCTCAGGGGTATGGTGTTCAGTGCATGGTACAGGTAGGCAGGAAGGATGGGGGAGGTTGTGATGTATGGAGCTAATAGGGGTTTGGGAAAGAGGAGAGAGAAACAGGAGCTAAAAACAACCAAACAAGCAAAGAAAGTGCTAAGGGAGCTTGCCGTTGGAGTGGAGAGAAAAGAAACCAAGAAATGGAGAAAAGCAAAAAGAAAAAAAAGAAAAACGGGAAAAGAAAAAAAAATAACTAGATAAAAATTTGGGGGAAAAAAAAAAAGCCCGGAAGAGTCTCAGAGTCCCTCCAGCGGGGTTGCTAAGACGGGGGAAGTGGCTGCCAGACTATGCGGTATAGTCTGGCTAGAGGGGGTATAGGTGTCACACATCACCAGGTATTCAGGAGACAGGAAAAGAAGATAAGCATAGAGAGACCAGAACTGAGAAATGAGGAAGGAGAAAGGAAAAAAGAGAGAGAAAAGAGAAAAAAAGAAGGAAATGCCCCCAGGGATCCCATATGTGTGACTGCGTAGATTGGGGGAGTGGCTCCTAAGCTGTGCAGTGCAGCCCGGCAAGAAGGGGCTCCCAAACTGCGAAAAGAAAACAGACAAAACAAAACAGAACAAAGTAACACAAGGCAAAAAAAAGTCCCAAGGATCCCACCAGCGTGGTGTTGCTGGGCAGGGGAGTGGTTCCCCAGTCGAGCGTGGCTTCACAGCCTTTGAGGAAGAAGCAGAGATGGCACACGGAGCCAGGTGTTCCAGAGAAAGAAGGGGGAGGTGGTAGGAGGCACAGAAGAAACCAAAAGAGACAGAAAGAACCACCACCAGCTCAGGAGCCTGGCCAGTGTAGCAGGGCGAATCCAAGCAGCCTGAGGCTGAAGCAGTTGTCTCCTGGCCAAGAGACTGCAGCTGGCGGGAAGCAGAGGAGGCCGAAGTTGGGAGGAAGAAGCGGGGGTTAGGAAAGTGTATATCGCTTGTTACCAGATGATCTGTCTCCTGGTGGGAACTTCCTGAAGCTGCTTTCCCTTACTCCTTGTCCACTGATCTCTGACATGGGTGGGGCGAATCCAAGAGGCATGGACGGTGCACCTCCTGGCTGGCTGAGCCACCGCAGCCAGCCAGCAAGCTCAAAGGAAGAGCAGTGGGGAGCAAATGGAGGGGTGGGAAAGCATGTATTGCAGGTTACCAGGTGCTCTGTCTCCTTCTGGAAGTTCTGTGAAACTGCTTTCCTGTGCTCCCTGTCTGCCAATCCCCAGCAGGAGTCCAAGATGGCATATCTGTGCTGCGTTAGCGATGGGACCCTTCACACATCTCTGTCCTCATTCTCTGTCCTCTGTCAGTTTCTTATTCCATCTGGTGCTTGGCTGAGTATCTCTTCATTTGATACTTCAGGTTCCAGGAATGACGTTTTATTTAGTTTTTTGGGTCTTTGCTATAGAGGGACAGCGTGGTGCTTCTGTCTCTGGCGCCGTGTTGGCCGGAAGTCTCTGGGATCTTTCATCCAGGGTTGAAAACCACTCTGTTAATTCCTAGTCAGATTGAGATGTGCGTTGCCACCATAGTTGTAGGGGATGAAGCAGTTTGTGGCACGAGAATAGCGCCTCGCTTTATCTTCGTCTTAGCCTTCCTCCTTCCCTGATGTTTGTGAGGTGTGTACTCTTTTTTTTTTTTCCTATACCTACATAGTGATTTTGTGCCCTTCTCAGCCACCTTTTCTAACACTTCAGTTGTCCCTGTCCTACCCCATCCCTAGGAAACCTCTTTGTATAGAAAGGAGTATTATAAGACAGGAAAATGTCCACTGGCAGGTAAGTTATAGTAATAATGCCACCTGGTGACAGATAAGTCATACAAGCGTTGACCTTGTTTTTTTTTTTTCCTGATTTGCTACCATTAAATTTACAGATTTTACTTTTTAATAAAATGTGTCTTAAGTGACATTTTGATTCCTTGTATCTGTCCTATATTAACATGGATGCAGAATAATTATTATGCGGGACAAAATGCTAATTAACTGCCTGCACTAAATTAATAGAAAGGCCTGGTTTACTGTTGTGAGTTTCTCTCTTGAGTGTCTGTACACTTGGACCTCTGTGGCTGATTGCATCGTTCACTTGCATTGTGACCCTAGGTGAGAACCTTTGTTGTGCCTGTCCTCCTTTCCTTAGATGGGATCCCCTACCCCACCTGCTCAATAAAATGCCTTTAATTGTTATGGAGATACGATGATGTTTAGAGAAGCCATACTTTCTTTTCTGCATACTTGTCACACACTTTAATCTAAAAATCAAAGTGTTGAATCCTTAAAACCATAGGAAGGATTAGTTTGTTTTCTTACTTCATAGTTCCTGTATATAATGAATTTCCTTGAGAGTTTGGAATATAACTGCTTTTGTGTAAATATTCTGCCTCATGGAATAATAATTCTTTTTATTACTGTACAGTCTTCTTCGATTAAAAATTCAGATTCTTTTTTGTGATAGTAAAATTATATTCTTAAGAAGCCTTAAGTTCTTAGACTGAAAATAGCAGGTTCATTCTTATTTATAATACATTGTTTCAGGATACTTACCGGAGAAGACAGATACAGCGGACGATCACTCGGCAGATGTCCTTTGATCTTACAAAACTGTTGGTTACTGAGGACTGGTTCAGTGACATAAGCCCTCAGACTATGAGAAGATTACTTAATATTGTTTCTGTGACAGGTAACTTCTGTTTCTTATTGTCTTATGATAAATAATAAGCTTCAACATTAACAAAGCAATTTAATTTCAGGAACAAATGGGTATATTGTATTAATGTTTTCATTGTAAATACCACCATTATTGTGGAAAACAGAATTCCACACGAGGAACTCAGTCATAGAGTAAGATTCCTCAATTTTATTGTCAATATTTGCACCACCATTAAACCAAACCAAACCCACTGCCGTTGAGTCGATTCCGATTCATAGCAACCCTACAGGACAGAGTAGAACTGCCCTGTAGAGTTTCCAAGGAGTGCCTGGAGGATTTGAACTGCTGACCTCTTGGTTCACAGTTGTAGCACTTAACCACTACACCACCAGGGTTTCCCCACCACCACCAGTGAAGAAAAAAAAAAAAGGAAACCCTGATGGCGTAGCGGCTAAGTGCTATGGCTGCTAACCAAATGGTCGGCAGTTCAAGCCTGCCAGGCGCTCCTCAGATACCCTATGGGGCGTTGCGTAGGGTCACCACCATTAGTTACTTGCTAATTAGTCTTGAGACAGTCATATCAACACTTGTAATTTAGTTTGTAAAATCTGTGTCTCTTTCTTTAGATGGTTAATTCTGTAATGATGATTATATTGAAATTATGTTTTAATACTAACATTGAGGCTCATACTGTGGAAATATATTGCAAATAGGATTGTATCTAATAATACATTTACATTCTTCTTGGCAATTAATTTCCTTTAAACGAGGCCCCAAACCTCATTATTTTTTATTAAATCCTGCAATGGAAATGTTCTAGCATCTTGTCAATAACATTTATATGCTCTTCTAACAAATGTATATTGAGTATATGCTAAATGTCAGATATTGGTCTAGGCATTGTGGAGATAAAGCAGAGAACAAGATAAAATCTCTCCCCTATTGGGGAAGACTGAAATATATAATGTCATGTAATGATAAATGCCATAAAAAATGAAACAGTGAGAAGAAGATAACACTCCCCCACTCACTCGTTTGAAATTATTCCCACCAACACACAAACATATTGTTGTTTCTCCTGTGGGGTGGGGGAGGAACCTCTTGACTCCACCTCTAGCTACCACCCCATTTTTCAGGAAATTCCTTGAAAGAGATATCTATCCCTGTGACAGATTCTTCTCCCTCTGTTCCCTCTTACCCTACTCCAATAACCCTTTGCCCTCAGCACTTCCACAAAATCGCACCTTTAAGGTAACTTCCATGTTATAAAATTACTTCCATGTTACAAAATCCAGTGGCCAAATCTTAGTCCTTGCCTAAATTGAAGTGTTAGCAGCACTTGACAATATGTTGATCACTCCCCACTTCTTGAGATTATTTCTTTATTTGGCTTTCGTAATGCCACGCTTACTGGATTTTCCGTCTCCCATGCTGATGGTTATTTCTCATCTTCTTTTACCATTTAATGTTGGAATGCCATGGACTCAGTCCTGGGATCCTTCCTTTTCTATGTAGACTAGCTCCCTTGTTGATCCCATTTAGTCTCAAAGTTTTAAATACCACTTCTATGCTGAAGACTCACAAATGCGTATCGTCAGCCCTGTAGCTGTCCAGTTGCCTGTTTGACGTCATTTCCAAGACTCAACATGTCCAAAGTTGAATTCTGCTCACAGTCGCTCTCATCTCAGTTAATCCAATTTTTTTCTAGTTCCTTGGGTTAAAAATCATGATGTTTTCACTTTATACACCACCTCCAGTCTGTTAGCTGACTGAACAGCGGCTAAGAACAAGTCTTCAGAATATATCCAGAATCAGACTATTTCTCACCATTATGTCTCACCTACATTCATTATTGCCGTAGCTTTCCATCTGGTTCTCCTTAGAACTTACCACCTTCTAATACATCATATCATTTACTTATTAATTTTCTTTATTGTCTGTTGTCTCTCTGTAGAATGTAAGATCCACATGGGCAGGGATTTTTATCCATCTTATCGCTTTTTCCTCAGTACCCAGAACAATGTCTGTGACGTTGTTGAATGAATAAGAGAACTGAATGAAGTGGGAACTGAGTCTTACAAGTATCTCGACAAAAGCATTTTAAGCAGAAGGAACAGCAAGTATAAAGGCCCTTAGGTGGGATTCCATGAACAGCCGGAGGGCAGTGGGAAGCGATGTTGAAGAAATAGCCAGTGGCTAGTTCATTTTGTGTCTTAAACCAAGCCAAACCAAACCCATTGCTGTCAAGTTGATTCCAACTCACAGCGACCCTATAGGACAGAGTAGAACTGCCCCATAGAGTTCCCAAGGAGCGCCTGGTGGATTCGAACTGCCGACCTTTTGGTTAGCAGCTGTAGCACTTAACCGCTATGCCGCCAGGGTTTCCATTACAGACCCAAAATCCATGGCAGGGGCTTTAGGTTATGGTAAGACATTTTCAGGCATTTTAAAGGGGATCAACTCAGTGTCATGTAATAGTTGAGTTGAAATACACGTTTTGAAAATGATGTTTTTCAGAGTAGAAAAAAAGTATTTTCTGAACACCTCATTTTAAATGTAAGAATTTCTCTTAGTCTTTGACTATATAGTAGACTTTCTAGATTAATTTAAATGGGAAATATTTTTATTTTATTTAATCAATGTAGCTCTGCCTGAAAACAAAAGATTTTTGGTAAAATACCTGTTTATAAAAATATCTAATGCCATAGTTTCATTGCTTAAAATTAAGTGTTAGGTTAAAAATAACAGATTTAAACCTTTGTATTTTAATGGAATTTTGATAGTTTTCATGATAAATATTTCATTAAGTTGGATAACATTAGTTGGACCTATATAGGAAATATTTTAATGGAAAGGATTGAATTTGAAGGCAAAAAACTTGAGTTTGAGTCCTGGACATATTACCCAACTTCTTGAAACCCCCATTTCTTTGTATGCGAAAATGGACCATGTGTCTCTGTTGAGCATTATGCAAGTAGTTTTTGCTATTATTAAGAAAGTCATTAAAAAAAAAAAAAAACCTGTTGCTGTGGAGTTGATTCTGACTCATAGTGACTATAGAGTAGAATTGCCCTATAGGGTTTCCACGGAGTGATTGGTGTATTTGAACTGCCAACCTTTTAGTTAGAAGATTTAACCACTGTGCCACCAGGGCTCCAGTCATAGAATAGATGGGACTGATATCAGAAAAGAGTTTGGGATTGTAGCGGATAAGATACTGGAAAGTATTTAGTTGAGTGGCTTCCTACTTAAAAACTGCTTTATCAAATATGCTTCATTTTAAGTATTATTGCGTGATTTTGGAGAATAAAATTATAAAAAATTTTAGACACATTCATTGGACGAAACTTTCTCTTCCTGTTACTTTATTTCTTAAGTATTAGATGTTGTTGTTGTTGTTAGGTGCCATCGAGTTGGTTCCGACTCCTACCCTGTGTACAACAGAATGAAACACTGCCTGGTCCTGTGCCATCCCAACAGTCATTGCTATGTTTGAGTCCCTTGTCGCAGCCACTGTGTCAATCCATTCCATTAAGGGTCTTCCTATTTTCACTGACCCTCTACTTTACCAAGCATGATGTCCTTCTCCAGGGACTGGTCCTTCTGATAACATGTCCGAAACGAAGTCTCACCATCCTCACTTCAAAGGAGCATTCTGGCTGTACTTCTTCCAAGACAGATTTATTCATTCTTCTGGTATTTTATGGTATATTGAATATTCTTCACCAACTCCATAATTCAAAGGCATCAGTTCTTCTTTGGTCTTCCTTATTCATTGTCCAGGTTTCACATGCATATGAAGTAATTGAAAATACCATGGTTTGGGTCAGGCACACTTTAGTCCTCACAGTGATGTCTTTGCTTTTTAACACGTTAAGGAGATCTTTTGCAGCAGATTTGCCCAATGCAGTACATCATTTGATTTCTTGATTGCTACTTGCATGAGCATTGATTGTGGATCCAAGTAAAAGGAAACCTTTGACAACTTCAGTTTTTTCCCCATTTGTCATGATGTTGCTTATTGGTCCAGTGGTGAAGATTTTTCTCTTTACGTTGAGGGGAAGACCTGGTAGCATAGTGATTAAGTGCTACGGCTGGTAACCAAAGGGTCGGCAGTTGGAATCTGCCAGGCACTCCCTGGAAACTCTATGAGGCAGTTCTACTCTGTCCTGTAGGGTCTCTATGAGTCAGAATCGACTTGACGGCACTGGGTTTGGTTTTTTGGGTTTTTTTTTTATGTTGAAGTGTAATCCATACTGAAGGCTGTGGTCTTTGATCATCATCAGTAAGTGCTTCAAGTCCTCTTTGCTTTCAGCAAGCAATCTTGTGTCATCTGCATATTGCAGGGTGTTAATGAGTCTTTTTCCAATCCTGATGCTGACATTATTCTTCATATAATTCAGCTTCTTGGATTACTTGCTCAGCATACAGATGGAATAAGTATGGTGAAAGGATACAACCCTGATGCACACGTTTTCTGATTTTAAACCATGCAATATCCCCTCGTTCTGTTTGAATAACTGCCTCTTGGTCTGTGTACACAATTAAGTGTTCTGGAATTCCCATTCTTCACACTGTTGTCCATAATTTGTTACGATCTACACAGTAGAATGCCTTTGTATAGTCGATAAAACACAGGTAAACATCTTTCTGGTAGTCTCTCTTTTTAGTCAAGATCCATCTGACATCAGCAGTGATATCTGTTGTTCCAAGTCTTCCTCTGAATCCACCTTGAATTTCTGGCAGTTCCTTGTTGATGTACTGCTGCAGCCATTTTTTAATTACCTTCAGCAGAATCTTACTTGCGTGTGATGTTAATGATATTCGATAATTTTCACGTGCTGTTGGATTACCATTCTTTGGAATGGGCACAAATACGGATTTCTTCCAGTCGGTTGGCCTTGAAGGTGTCTTCTAGATTTCTTGGCATAGATGATTTAGCACATCCAACGTTGCATCTCTTTGTTGAAATATCTCAATTGGTATTCCATCAATTCCTAGAGCCTTGTTTTTTGCCAGTGTCTCAGTGCAGCTTGGACTTCTTCCTTCATTACTATTAGTTCTTGATCATATGCTACCTCCTAAAATGGTTGAATGTCAGCCATTTCTTTTTTGGTACAATAACTGTGTATTCCTTCTATTTTTTTTGTTGTTGTTTCTTTTTTTTTTATATAATTTTTATTGTGCTTTAAGTGAAAGTTTACAAATCAAGTCAGTCTCTCACACAAAAACTTACATACACCTTGCTACATACTCCCAATTACTCTCCCCCTAGTGAGACAGCCCACTCCCTCCCTCCACTCTCTTTTCGTGTCCATTTCGCCAGCCTCTAACCCTCTCTACCCTCTCATCTCCCCTCCAAGCAGGAGATACCAACATAGCCTCAAGTGTCCACCTGATCCAAGAAGCTCACTCCTCACCAGCATCCCTCTCCAACCCATTGTCCAGTCCAGTCCATGTCTGAAGAGTTGGCTTTGGGAATGGTTCCTGTCCTGGGCCAACAGAAGGTCTGGGGGCCATGACCACGGGTGTCCTTCTAGCCTCAGTCAGACCACTAAGTCTGGTCTTTTTATGAGAATTTGGGATCTGCATCCCACTGCTCTCCTGCTCCCTCAGGGATTCTCTGTTGTGTTCCCTGTCAGGGCAGTCATCGGTTGTAGACGGGCACCATCTAGTTCTTCTGGTCTCAGGCTGATGTAGTCTCTGGTTTATGTCCTTCCATCTTCTTTTGATGCTTCCTGCATTGTTCAATATTTTGCCCATAGAATCCTTCAATATTTCAAATCGACACTTGAATTTTTAGTTTTTCCATCTTGAGAACTGCCAAGCGTGTTCTTCCCTTTTGGTTTTCTAACTCCAGGTCTTTGCACATTTCATTATAATACTTTGTCTTCTCGAGCTACCCTTTGAAATGTTCCATTTAGCTTTTACTTCATCATTTCTTCCGTTCGCTTTAGCTACTTTACGTTCAAGAGCAAGTTTCACAGTGTCTTCTGACATCCATTTTGGTCTTTTCTTTTTTCCTGTCTTTTTAATGACCTTTTACTTTCTTCATGAATGATGTCCTTGATGTCATCCCACAACTCATCTGGCCTTAACCGCTGTGCCGCCAGAGCTCCTCAGTGTTGCCAGCACATTTTAATACCTTGTTTCTTGTTGCTCTTGGTTGTCACTGAGTCAGTTCTGACTCACGGTGACCCCCGTGTGTGCAGAGTAGAGCCACACCATAGGTTTTCAAGACTGTGACCTTTCAGAAGCCGATTGCCAGGCCTTACCTCTGAGGTGCTTCTGGGCAGAGTTGAACCATCAACCTTTTGATTAGTAGTCCAGTGCTTAGCCACTTGTATCACCTTCTAGTTGCCTGGTTTTATGAAATTTTAGTTTTATGTGAAACTATATAGTAATAGCTGCTGAAGCTGAAACCTTTGTAAGGCAGAAACTTATCAGAGAAGGAAAACGCAGATGTTTTCCACTAAAAGGAGCAATAGAAAAGTGCTAAGACTGCACCCTGTCAAAGGCAGGAAACTCTTGAGACCTGACAAAACATGTAAGTCCTGTCGAGTTCCATCTCTCAACAGATTTCACTGTATTTACATCCCACTGAGTAGATCTCTTCCTCTCTTGACACACAAAATTTATTACTTGCTGTCTTGTTGACTTGCCTTCTCCACGAGAGTGTTAGTTTTATGAAGGCAGTAAGCTTTATTTCATGAGTTTAAGTTTTATTCTAGATGGAAACTAAACCGATAACGATGAAGTAAAACTGATATAATTAAAAAGTGATATCAGCAATTGAAAATCTCTGTCAACTCAAAACTGATGATGCAGTGGAACAGCGCCTCCTTTCTGAAAGTGTGAGAATTGCAGCTGTCCATATGTAAGCACACGTAGCGGTAGAACACGGAATTAGGGTCCAGAAAACCCCAGCAATGGATAGGGCTTTTTCCGTATATAGAAGTAACAGATTTTAGACCCACTCATTTTAACCCACTTGGTAGGTTACCTGGATAGACAGCCCTTAATACATAAAAATGAAAGTGTTTTTGGGGCCGCACATTTACTCATAAAAACCAAAGGCTGAACTAGCGTATCTGGATCTGTTTGAGGCCCATCAGTAGGATCTTAGCATATGGGTAAACTGACGTTCTGCTGTCTGATCACGTGCAGCATCCGGGCGGTGTCTGGCACATAGCCAAGTCCTGAAAGAGTTTTTTCCGCATGTATGTGGTCGGAGCAGTATGTGGGACCATGGCAAATCACACATACAAAAATTACTTTAGGATTAAACAGAATTGTGTCTAAACCTTAGAAGCTGTACAGTATAACTCTTTGGATTATAGCAGCCATATAAATACTGGGTTTGAATTTGTAGTATAAACTAAATGCCAAAATTTAAGGATTTGATGTTATTTTTTATGTATACATATGCTAAATGTTTAGTAGCACTCATCTATTAATTTTAAAATGTTTTTGTATTCCTTAAAGGGCGATTACTGAGGGCCAATCAGATTAGCTTCAACTGGGATAGGCTTGCCAGCTGGATCAACCTTACTGAACAGTGGCCATACCGAACCTCATGGCTCATATTATATTTGGAAGAAACTGAAGGTGTTCCAGATCAAATGACATTAAAAACCATTTATGAAAGGTACTTTGACCTATTTATATTTACCTTTATATTCAGATTGAGTTAACTTTTCAAAAAAAGTTAATGCATATACTGCAAAATGAATACATATAAATATGAACAAAATGTATGCTTCCAGATTAAGCGAATCATTGCTGTTATTTTCCACGATGATTCTGCAGTTGTATACAGGTATATATTGCACCATGTAAAATTTACAGCCGTTTTTGGCCATGTTCTTTCTTTTTCAGTATGCAGCCTATATACTAAAATTATGTTTAATTACTAATATTGGCTTTATGTGTTTATGTATTTTAGTATTGGCTTTATGAAATTCAAACATTAAAACATTATTATTTATTTCCATTTTATGTTTTAACCTAGGTGTCTTTATGTGTTAAAGAGACTTCATTTTCCAAGTCATTAGTGCAGGCATTTTTCACAGCTTTCTATCTGGAAGACTCTAGAAATTGTGAATACTGGCTGGAAAAAATTCTTTAATTACATTAGACAGTAAAGGAATTATTGGTCTTTTATAGCAAATCATTTGAAGTACTTTTTTAAATTTCCACTTCTGCTTAAAAAATTGATTAAAATTTTTTCTCGAAAGACCTGCATTTGAGACTCAGTGAAATGTACATTTTGAAGAATTATCAGTTTCCTGTCAAATTCACAAAGTTACCGTATTTATATGCAAATAACGCATACTTTCTACCTTTTTTTTTTTTGCCAACCGTGGTCCCTCCTTCAAAACTTTTTCATGAGTGCTGCTATGCCAGTTTTTTTTTTTTACATGTTGCTGTAAAAAAATTAGCGTCGCCCAGTTACGAAAATACCTCCTGGGGGAGGGCACGGTTGACAAACCGTAGAAGGCACACGTTATTTGCGTAAAAATATGGTATAACCCTTACTGTTTAATAGAATATTTCAGTTCATTCAAAGATTTTAACTGCTACTCTAAATAAGCTAACTCTTTAAAAGAAGAAAAAATACAAAGGAACTGTACAATTTTATAAAATTGGATGTAACTGAAACTGCTATTTAAAAAATATAAATGAGATATTAAATCTAACAAAGCATCTAGTGCAGATAGAACTTTTAAGATTTCAAATAATTTTTTTCCCTTAAAGTATCGTCAGCGTGTGTTTTTCATTATTTTCCAATCCCCTTTTTTTGTGTACAAGTTCTATTTAACGTTTTTTAGATAAATAACTGGTTTTAAAATTTAATCAACTTTTAAAATCAGAAGTAGAAATTCAAAAAGTATTTCAAATGACTTACTATAAAAGAATAATAATTTCTTTACTATTTAAAGCAAATAAAGGATTGTTTGTTGTATTACAAATTTGGGCTCTTCTGGGTTTTGCAATGTTTAATTTATGCTAAATTAAATCAGTCATTTAAAATTTGTGTGCTGTGTCAAGTAAGTGTTCTAGTAGATGGCAGTGGTACATGGTTTCCGTATGCCTGTGGAAAAGTGGCCTTGAATTGCATTTGGTCTTTGTTAGTTTAGAAATTATCTTCTTATTACAAGATAGGTGATTGGTTTTTTTCCTTGATTGTATAGTAAAATATTGTTTCAATTCATGAATAAATGTATCACAACATACAAACCAAAACCAAACCCAGTGCCGTTGAGTCGATTCCAACTCATAGCAACCCTATAGGACAAAGTAGAACTGCTCCATAGAGTTACCTAGGAGCGCCTGGCAGATTTGAACTGCTGACCCTTTGGTTAGCAGCCGTAGCATTTAACCACTACGCCACCAGGGCTTCCATTATCACAGCATAGGTGCTGTGTAATTATGAATGCTTGCTAGATATGAACAGTCATTATGAAGAGTTCCATCTTAACTCTTTAAAAGTTTTAGCTGCTTAATAATAATTCATACCAATATAATGAGGTATATTTTTCACATGCTATATTTTATACATTAAAGCCCTATTTAACATAAACAGGTAATATTTCTGCACTCTCTTTTTATCCTTGAGAAATATATTATTATTTGTATATGTATATGAAAATATGTCACAGAAAGGGATAAGCCTTCATTTAGGACTTCAACTGAATTTGAAGGTAGACAAAACTTCAGATAAAGTGACGGATGGCCTAATAAACAATGTCTGAAGTGATTTGAGGCTGCTTTGGATTCTTAGAGTCTAAGTTGTATTGTTCCTAGAGTAATACAGTTGGTTTCTAGAGATTTGAAAACTTGGAAACAGGAGAGCTAGTTTTCTCATAACCAGTAACCAGTTGCTGTCGAGTCAATTCCAACTCATGGTGACCCAATGTGTTACAGAGTAGAACTGCTCCGTAGGGTTTTCTTGGGTGTAATCCTTACAGACGCAGATCACCAGGCCTTTCTTCCGTGGTAACGCTAGGTGGGTTCGAACTGCCTACCCTTGGGTTAGTAGCCAAGCACAAACCATTTGTGCCTCCTAGGTACCTTTAGTACTTACACCAAAACCGAACCCATTGCTGTTGAGTCGATTTTGACTCATAGTGACCTTTAAGACAGGGTAGTACTGCCCCATAGGGTTTCCAAGGAGTGGCTGGAGGATTCAAACTGCCGACCTTTTGGTTAGCAGCCGAGCTCTTAACCACTGTGCCACCAAGGCCCCTCTTTAGCACCTAGTCAGTACTTATTACAAATCGGGTTCTTCTCTGACCTTTTCTTTTGTTCTGCATGGTGATCGTTCAGTAAATATTCGTTGCCTTGTTTGTATTTTTACTTAGAGACATCATTAAAGTGCGTGTATCTAAGAGCTGTAGTCCCTAGTGCGCTCACGTTATTTCTGTAACTGCACGTCACACTTAATCGAAATCGTTATGCATATATATATGTCAGAAAAAAACACAACAAACAGCAGCCACCGTGTTGGCTCTGATTCGTGGCAGCCCCATGTGTGTCAGAGCAGAGTTGCGCCCCATCAGCTTTTTAGTGGCTGACTTTTTCTGAAGTAGGTTGCCAAGCCTTTCTTCTGAGGCACCTCTGGGTGGACTCGAACCTCTAAACTTTAGAGGAGCTGTCAAGCATGCTAACCATTGGCACCACCCAGGGGCTGTGTCGAAAGCTTTTTAAAAAAACTGTTTTGTTCCAGGAATGGATGAAGCACAAACTACTTTTTTTCTCTCTGTCCCTGCCTCCCCTCCCCTCCCTGCCTCCCCTCTCTCTCTCTCCCCCTCTCTGTCTCCCTCTCTCAACTCTAATATTAAAAGCAGCCAGTACCTATGAAAGTTGTAGGGCAAGTAGAGGTAGAAGGTGCAGTGTTCATTAGTATTTTAAGAACTGAATTCGACAAATGCCAAGAAGGCAAACTTAATCACTTCAGGTCCCGTAAGGAACAGTCAGTGAGGACAAATATTAAAATCTGTAACTCTTGGTTTAGTGAGTTAATTCAGGTGAATTCATACATGTTTTTTAAAAGCCCCTAATGACGGCGTCTAATGTCTTTGCAGAAAATTGGTCTTATTTCCGCGTTTCGTTAAACTATGTAGAAAATACTGAACATGTTTGTATAAAACTGAGCTTTCATCTTATCACTGGGAAGTACTTTAAATTAGAAAACAGTAGCTCTGGAGCTTGGTGTTTAATTTTTTTTGCTGGAATGGTGGCAGGAAGGCAAAAGATAAAAAAAAAAAAAAGGGTGAAGAGTAATTTGAATCTCGTTTGAGGTATTATTGTTTGAATATAGCATGCCTTCCTTAAACCTTACTTCTTCAAGATACTAAGAGGTCTGATTGCTTCTTTCGATTTTTGTTTATTTTCTGTAGTTACTTTTCCTCACTTAATGTGTGTGTAATGTGAGTTTTTTACTATGGGTCAAGGCACGTATAGTTGTTCTTTGTTTTTCTGTGTGTTGTAGGGGCTGGCCAGGGAGGCGGGGGTACATAGGGAGGCAAACGTAACAGCATGTTACGCCCTTGCAGAACGTACCTTTTATAATTCATTTTTTTTTTTTTTTTAATTTGGAAAGACTCTTAAACTTACAAAAAAGTTGCAAGAATAAGAATAGTACAAAGAACGTCCTTATACCCTTCACCCAGTTATGGATTTTGTTGACATTTTACCCCATTTTCTTTCTCATTTTACACTCACCATATCCCCTGTGCGCACACAGACTTTATTGTGTGTGCACTCTCCCCCGATACATTTTACACGCACACATACACGCACACGTGCATGTTTTTTCTAAACCATTAGAAGATAAATTAATTACACACAGTGTGGTCCTTTCCCCTAAATACTTGAGTATCAAATTACTTACATTCATTTAAAGATGCAACATATACATTTGAAGCAACTGGAGGGGAGCAAAAATGTGATGCCTCAAATCATCAACCAGTTAACACATTTTATCAGTATCGGGCTACAACGTATTCTGGAGAGTAGAAAACTTTTCAGGCTAAAATAGTGGTATTTTACTGATAGATAATTGTTTGACCTTTTTAAACTTTCATTCTAATTGGCTAACATTTGACTCTGACCGGGTATATGATTTCACGTTGTTGAAGAAAATTTTCAATATTTGTATATTTTCTAAATTAAAATATATGTTATAGACGAAAGAGAATATATAGCATATAGATTAAAGAAAACGGTAATTATTATCCGTACACCCACACTCTGTTTATGAAATAGAATTATTTGCCAAAGAAATGTTTTCAAAGGGGGAAAGTATTTTGCATCATGTAATAAAAGTAACTTAGGGTGGGGTTTTGTAGGGGAACATTTTTTTTTTGTTCAAGTAAATACAGAATATTGTATGTTGGAGGTACAATGAGTTAACGTGAACTGTGTTTTGGCATTAAACCAACCCATCCTTTTTGACTTCAGCTCTTGGCTGGCCTGCCATCCGTGAGTGTGTTAAATTCAAGATGATTCTGAGATGCTTTTTTTTTGTTTTTTTGAGAAATAATTATGTCTTTTCTGCTACAAATACTTACAAAGATTATTTTGTAGCAGTGTAAGGAAAAAGACAATATAATAAGCAATTTTTGAGAATTCATAAGAAATTAACTTAAAAATATAATAAGATTTGGAATGAAAACTACACTAAGACAATTTATTGTAATACGTTATACTAATTTGGGTAACACTTTCTAGACAACCACGGCTGAGTCCTTTGATGTCATTTGGATAGTAAAAAATCTTATTTACAGCAGACAGAAAGCGGCAGGATATAATTGATATTCACTTATTTTATTAAAGAAATCTGATTTAGTGAAAACAATCAGAAAATAGTATTTTTAACGTGAGTAGTAAAACTTATTTTTTTTCTTCCATAAAAAGCCTCATTTATTTTATAGCAATTTGATGACACAGCTGCTTGCTTTATTCAGCTGAAAAAGAAAATGTTGGTTCTTGGTGTTTGGAAAAATTGCTTTGTTAAATTATTTTCTAAATTGTTCAACTTTTAACAAATGACATTTGATACTAACACTGGAAAGCAATTTGAGCTAATTAAGTAGATCCCTCTATAAACCATCGGAACATGAAGATAACATACTGTTCATTCAAGATTATTTTAATTGGTACAATTATTGTAATTTTGTTGCAATTATGTGTTGAGCCAAAAGCTTTTGTCTAGATCATTTGAGGGGTTTTTTTTTTTTTTTGGGTTAACATACATTTAGTCAAAAGAAAGGGAGTGAAATAAAAAACTGAAGATAAAGATTTTCTACTTTTTATTACGACATTTTAGACAACCGTTGAAATATTTTAGTATAAAACTTTATTTCTGATTTTTCTCAGTAAGCCTTTTAAGCAGTGTCAGAGGTTTTAAAAGATCAATTTATGTGGTTTTCATGAAAGTAATGTTTTAAGTTTCTGTTTTAACACTGCTCAAGCAGTCTTTTACTCAGAGTGATATGGTCAGAAGAGTTTTGTGATAAAAATAATACCATACTTTATTTCGTTGCTCCATTTTAATTTTTTTTAAACCATTGAATAAGTTTTAAGGGAACCTCAGGAGGGCAACCATCTTCCATTTCATTGAATTAGCTATTTGCTGAATAAACTATGTAGAAACCTAATTTATAGCCTTAATCCTGAAGTAAACTTTTTTCAGTGATTCAGGTAATGGGATTTCTGTACTTAAGACATTTTTTCATAACCAGACATCATATCTTATGATATTCCTTCCTGCTGTTCAGCCAAAGAGCTCTGGTGGCACCGTGATTAAGAGCTCGGCTGCTAATCAAAAGTTCGGCAGCTCGAATCCACCAGCTGCTCCTTGGAAACCCTGTGGTGCAGTTCTGCTCCATTCTGTGAGGTTGCTATGAGGTGGAATAGACTTGATGGCAACAGGTTTTATTCAGTCAAAGTTTTAATAAGCTGAATTGTACCACTTCAGGTCATCTCATGCGTCCATTGGCTCTCACTAACCTCTTTGATTATTAAAACACATTGCCTTTGAGTCAATTTTGACTCATAGCGACCATACAGGACAAAGTAGAACTGTCCCATAGGGTTTCCAAGAAGCGGCTGGTGGATTTGAACTGCTGACCTTTTGGTCAGCACCCAAGCCCTTAACCACTCTGCCACCAGGGCTCCTGATTATTGTAGCCCCTCCATTATTGGCACAGATGATGCTTGTTTCTTTTACATATACCCTTAAGTTAGGAATTTGAATACCGTGAACAGTTGTGCACTGGTTATTTTAGATGGTGAAAAAGTTGTCTCATCTCCTGTGTACTGATCATTTTTCTCTTCATTTAGGCTTTGAGATACTGAAAATAACTTATTTTTCCAAACACTGTTTCATGCATGCTGTTTTGGTGTTTTTTTGCATAGTTTGGTGTCTTAATGAGATTCTGTCTTCTTGATAGATGGGCCTTTTCTGTAGGTGTGAGTGTTGTCATCATTCAGAACTTACTAAGTTGCTATCTTGTGTATGATTGTTGCTTCTTTCTTTACTCCCAAAACACACTTGCCCTTAATGTGTATGTAATGTAAATACTTAATTCTGAGATTCAAGATTTCCATCAGTATCCTTATCTTTTTATAAGAAATAGCCTGATTTGGTTTTCTTTGCAAAATCACTAGGTACTTCTCCATATAGAAGAGACAACTTGTACTGAAGGGGGGAGGGGAGATTATATAATCTAAAATGGAAATTGCCTGGATAAAAATAAATAGCAATATATTTCCCAAACTTAATGTGAAGAGTAAGCCTGCAAACCATGAGCAGAGATGCCTGTAATCAGGCATAATACTGAAAATTATGTGCACATTTCCCATTTTGCAATGTTTATTTCTGTTCGTTACCTTTGTGAAAATTAACAAAAGTAGGCATGACTTGCGGGTACATCAAAATAAATAAAATTTAAACCAAATCAAACCCACTGCTGTCGAGTGGATTCTGACTCACAGCAACCCCATAGGACAGAGTAGAACTGCCCCATAGAGTTTCCAAGGAGCGCTTGGTGGATTCAAACTGCCGACCTCTTGGTTAGCAGCTGTAGCACTTAACGACTGTGCCACCAGGGCTACCAAATTAATTTTAAATAAAAATAAATTTAAAAAATCTTCCCATTTATTTATCTTTAGGAATCTGGATTTTCTTAATTTTCACAAAGGTAATGAACAGGAAAAAAATGTTAACTTTTTTTTTTTTACTTTATTTATATAGGTTGCTACTTATTTGTTTTGTCATTGCTACAGGACAAGCAGTAGCAATGCCAAAGATGTGAGAGAAATTAATGGGAGAAAGCTTCAAATTTGTTCGTTGATTCAGAAAATAGTTATTGAGCACCTGTTACAGGCCAGGCACCATTCTAGGAGCTTGGCTCTGTCTGTGGACAAAGCAGAGATCCCACTTCTGAGAAGCTTACAGTCTCACAGGGAGTGATGACTAGTAAACAGTACATATGATAAGTAGTTACACAGTACCTTAAAAGGTGACAAGCGCTACGGAGGAGATAAAGCAGAAGAATAAAGGAGATCAGGAATAGGGCAGCTTCCACATTAAATGAGGTGGTCAGGATAGACTTCATTGAGAAGGTGAGAGTTGAGCAAAGACTTAAAGGAAGTGAGAGAATTAACCAAATGTGTATAGGGAAAGAGTTGCCAGACAGAAGGAAGAGTTTGGACAAAGGTCCTGAGGCCACAGAGAGCCTGGAAGTTTCCAGGAACATGGAGCTGGTGTGGGTAGAGGGTATTCCATGAGGGAGAACAGGTCAGAGATGAAGCCAGAGAGCTGAGCGGGGTACGGTTCATGCATGGCTTTTCGAGGACCATTGTAAGGACTTAGACTTTTACTCTGAGTAAAATGGGGATCCATCGCAGGGTTTTGAAAAAAATGTGCCCGCAGCCTTGATGCTCTGAAGTGCCTGTTGTTTGATTGTATTGGTAGTGTAACCTGGGCTGAGTGGGGGAATGCTTGTGACCTGAGGAAGCCTGTTTTGAATATCCTTTGCCAGGGATAGGAATGAACCTGAGTGGAAATATTAGGGTAAGTGGAAAGTTGTACAGAAAGCAGGAAACTATCCTGCAGTAAAGATGAAATGAGTGATAAGAGAAAGACGCCTAGTGGCCCTCCATGAATACGAGAGAGCTAAGACAAAAAAACTTTTTCTCCAGCCTTGCTGCATTGTACTGAAATAAAATTCATGTGTTATACTAAACATCTGTAAGAATTTATAGGACTAGTTTCCACGTATGTCTCTCCTGTTACAATAGTTTCTTGTGTTTTAAGGTCATTTTATTTTCTAATGAAACTATTGACTTATAAGCCTCCTTTTTAAATCATTTTAAAGATTTCCTTCTTTTCCTTGGACTTGCCAACTGCATACCCTGCCCCTCTGGCATTTAAACTCCTGGTTGTGAATGAGTAAAAGATGTTTTCCATAGCATTGAGGGCTGTTAGGTATATGTAGATATCATAGACAGGAAAGAAACTAATGAGTTGCTTTTAGAATAATACTGAATTTGATTTATGGGTAGTATGAAATGGAATGATGGTCTTTGGGTATGGAATTAGTTTCTAGGATAAAGGGATAAAGAGAAATTACTAGGTTGTTAGTTGCTCTTGGGTCGGCTCTGATTCATAGTGACCTCATGTTTAACAGAACGAAATGTTGCCCAGTCCAGTGTCATCCTCACAATTGTTGCTATGTTTGAGCCCATTGTTGCAGCCACTGTGTCACTATCTCATCGAGGGTTTCCCTCTTTTTCACTGACCCTCTATTTTACCGAGCGTGATGTCCTTCCTCAGGGACTGGTCTTTCCTGATGAAGGAAGTCTCGCCATCCTCATTTCTAAGGAGCACTCTGGCTGTACTTCCACCAGGACTGATTTGTTCTTCTGCCAGTCAGAGATATTTTCAATATTCTTTGCCTGTACTACAAATTGAGCAAGTCAATTCTTCAGTCTTCCTTTTTCATGGTTAAAATTCTATAATGAGGAACCAGGTTTATACCGGAGTTTCAAACATCCTTAAAATGGCTCTCAAGCCCCATCTCATACCTTCTTCCTCCTTCTTTTCACATTTCCATATGCATTCTCTGGCTGTCTTCCCCCTCTCCTCCTCATTCTTCTGTTCTCATCTTAAAGTAAAGTCTACTACTTCAGGGAGCCTTTTGTTACCAGGCACGCCCCACTCCTCAAGATTTTATTAGATGTATCCATTATGTGTTGTTGTTGGGTGCTGTTGCGTGCATTCACACTCAGAGTGACTGTCTTAGTTACCTAATGCTGCTATAACAGAAGTACCACAAGTGAATGGCTTTAACAAAGAAACATTTATTTCCTCACAGTGAAGTAGGCTAAAAGTCCAAACTGAGGACATCAGCTCCAGAAGGCCTTCTCTCTCTGTTGGCCTTCCCATCAATCTTCCCCCAGACTAGGAGCTTCTCTGTTCAGGGACCCCTGTGCCAAAGGATGCACTCTGCTCCCAGTACTACTTTCTTGGTGGTATGAGGTCCCCACTCTGTGCTTGCTTCCGTTTTCTTTTATCTCTTGTAAGATAAAAGCTGGTGCAGGCCACGTCCCAGGGAAACTCCCTTTACATTGGATCAGGGATGTGACCTTAGGGTGTTACAGTTCTACTCTAATCCTCTTTAACATAAAATTAAAAATTATAATCACAAAATGGAGGACAACCACACAATACTGGGAATCATGGCCTAGCCAAATTGACGCACAAGTTTTGGGGGGGACATAATTCAATCCATGACAATGACCCCTACAGGACAGAGTAGAACTGCCTCATAGGGTTTGCTAGGCTATAATCTTTATTGGAAGAGATTGCCAGTCTTTTCCCCCATGGAGCTGCTGGTGAGTTTGAACTGCTGCCCTTTTGGTTAGCAGCCAAGTACTTAACCATTGTGCCACCAGGGCTCTTTATCCATTATTTAAAAAAAAAAAAAAAAACAAACCCAGTGCCGTCGAGTCGAATATGACTCATAGCGACCCTAAAGGACAGATCAGAACTGCCCCATAGAGTTTCCAAGGAGTGCCTGGCGGATTCAAACTGCCAACCCTTTGGTTCACAGCCGTAGCACTTAACCACTACGCCACCAGGGTTTCCTTAATCCATTATATACTACTTTAATATTTATTTCCTGAACTAGACTTTAAACTTCATAGACAGTAACTTTCTTAAACATTACTGAATTCCGTGCTTCTAGAGCAGTGTTTGGCGTAGAGTAAGTAGGCAGTAGTGGATGCTTCTGAAAGAATAAAGTACGGTGGTATTTGGTTTGATGAAGGCATGGGCTGGGAGAAGGTGGTTAACGAGAAGCAACGTTTTACCTTGAGGAGAACGCTGTCCCCCAGACCCGTCACTCCTTGGTCTTCTCCTGTTGGGGTACCAGTGGGGGTGCACGGGGAGTCTCCGGTGCGCGTCAACTGAGTGGGGATTACACTGGTCAGCTAGCACTGAGTAGTTTCTGCCTTTTGTCTGGTGAAACTAAAATCACGGCCATGTTTTCATCTTCTTGTAACTTTGAGTTGTTGCATTTCTGAGGTGTCGTTTTTTTAATCTTTTTATGAATGCCGCGGTTTGGTGGCGTTGCTTCATGTCAGTGCACTTTTAGACAGGTCTCTGGCAATTCTGGTTCTTACAAGCTGTTGTCAATATTGTTTTAGAAGCTGTGTGACTTAGGTTGACTCTGTTTTTACTACGCTGAACATTGTGTTCACTCGTAGAAGAAATACTTATAGAGTCTAACATGCTGATAAAAGTAATAGCTACTACTACTTGATCCCTCAATCTGTGCTACACACTGGGTAAAGCACTTTACCCTGGATTGTCTCATTTAACACTCTGAATAACGCTAGGAAAAAAAGAGAGGGAATTACTTAAGATCACGTCCCTGGGTGGCGCAGATGCCTGGAAGAAAGTCTAGGCAATCTGCTTCCACAAAGATTACAGCCAAGAAAAACCTTATGGAGCAGTTCTACTCTGTAACACCTGGGGTTGCCATGAGTTGGATTGATGGCAACAGGTTTTTCTGTTTGTTTTTTTTAACCTAAGATCACTTGGCTGTAATGTGTGGAGCTTTCTTAAGCCTGTCTCTTGAAGCCTGGGAGCTTGTCCTCTAGCTACTCAGCTGGGCAGTTGGTCTGAAATACTAGAAATACAGACTAACCAGCACAACTAGATGGTGCCTGGCTACCACCACCAACTCCTTTGAGGGGGATCGCAATAGAGGATCCTGGATAGAGCTGGAGAAGAATGTAAAAATTCTAACTCACACACACACATACACACAAAAAGACCAGGTTTACTGGTCTGACAGAGACTGGAGAAACCCCCAGAGTATGGCCCCCCGAAACCCTTTTTGCTCAGTAATGAAGTCATTCCTGAGGTTTACCTTTCAGCCAAAGATTAGACAGGTCCACAAAACCAAATGAGACTAAAGGGGCACACCAGCCCAGGGGCAAGGAGTAGAAGGCAGGAGGGATTGGAAAAGCTGGTAATAGGGAACCCATGGTCGAGAAGGGAGAGTATGGACAACCAATGTCATAAAACAGTATGTGTATTAATTGTTTAATGAGAAAGTAGTTTGTTCTGTAAACCTTCATCTAAAGTACAATAATAAGAAGAAATATATACTAAACTAAATATTATTTTTATTTCCAGATGTATTTTATTCAGTTTTTCTGTGATATACCCGTGAATATTTAGAATAATTTTATATTGGTGGGAATGTTACTGCAGATAATTTTTCTAAAGTTTTGAGTCTTTTACGTAAAAAAAAATGAAAACTTCTTACCAACTCTTGTCAAATCCCAAATAAATGATTTATTCAGTTCTAATTGTGTCTGGTAACTGCAGTAGGTTTGTATGGAAAGCTTCAGAAAAATCAGTTGTGATATTTAGCATTTAAATAGCTGGTGCATCTGTTTGTTTAAGCCTTTATTTCACTTTTATGTGCACTAAGTGGCTGTAATTTTTTTTCCCTAGGTAGTTTTTCAATAGCTTCTCTTCTGCTTTTAACAGGATAAAATTGATTTAAAAAATATTTCTCCAGCACTAAACTCATGCCGCTTTTGGTGTTTATGCTAATGTAGAGCAAAGAAAGAACCCTAGTTGTGCATTTCCAACTTCAGCATGAAAAATTCAAGTACATTAACTAAGGCTATTTGGAAAAAGAAATAGCAAGTTGCATTCCTCTAAAATAGTATGTCTAAGTTTTTATATGTAAAACAAAAAATATCATCAGCTTTGCAGGCTCCCAGGTCCCTGCCCGCTGATACCTGTTGAATTGATTCCGACTCATAGTGACAGAGTAGAACTGCCCTATAGGGTTTCCCAGGAGCACCTGGTGGAGTCAAACTGCCAACCTTTTGGTTAGCAGAGAGCTCTTAATCACAGCACCACCACGGCACCTCATAGGTCCCCAGATAGTGCAAATGGTTTGCACTCGACCGCTAACCTGAAGGTTGGCGGTTCAAACCCACCCAGTGGTTCTGTGTAAGATAGGCCTGGTGATCTGCTTCCATTCAGATTACAGCTCTGCTGTGTAACACAGGAGGTTGTCATGAGTCAGAATCCACTCAACGTGAACTAACAGCAGCATGCAGGTTCACAGTTGTTTTAAAATCAGTAAGAATATTATGCGTGCTTACATTATTTAAAATATATCTGATTATTGAAGGATTCAAGTTTGCCCCTCAAAATTAAATGTGCCTTCAGATACAGTATAAAAAATAATATACAACAAAAATGCCAGTTAGTTTAAATGCTAAGAGAATGCGAGATGCTAATATAAAACCACAGTATCAAAAATGATCTTTGTTAGCAATATCCAAGAAGTCCACAAGATGGGAGTATTTCATTAGAAACGTTACTAACACTTCAAAACCAAACCAGTTGCCATCAAGTTGATTCTGACTCATAGCTACTCTATAGGACAGAGTAGAACTGCTCCATAGAGTTTTAAAGAAGCGGCTGGAGGATTCGAACTGCTCACCTTTTAGTTAGCAGCGGAACTCTTAACCATTGCGCCACCAGGGCCCAGAAATAAGATCTGACACGTTTTGGTTTTCCTTGTTCATAGCAGAAAAACAAGAGAAAAGCTGAGTTTCATGAATATTTCAGACTCTTTAAGATTGAATGGCCATTCCAATTTTTTTTTAAACTGGCTTTTACGGGATATTTGTAAACACTGAGAGTCTTGATCATATGGCATGGTTTCTATTAAGTGAAGTAGTACCTTTTTCTCCTAAAATTAGCTTTTGGAAAAAGGTTGGATTATAAAAAAAAAAAAAAAGCTTTTTTGGGAGGGTTGATTTGTCTGCTTTTTGTTTTTTAAATTGAGCTGTTTACAAATTTATATTTACATTTAAAAATATTAAACTTAATATTGTATAATTTTATAATATTATATAATTCTTAAAACTTGGGTTCTATACTTAAACCAAAAAAACCAAACCCATTGGCGTCAAGTCATTTCCAACTCAGCGACCGTATAGGACTTACTAAACTTAAATCTTTTAAGATAACTCGTGTCGTACAGGTTTTGTTCTAATCTGAGGCGTATTCATAGACTCACTTTTTGAGTTCAGAGCCTCCGTCCATTATGCCGGCTGCTCAGAGCTTTTTTGCACTTTTCTAGATTACTCAAAGACAATAATTACACGGACATCTCCGCACCCGGTAGTACCTCCTTGGCATTATCAGCGTTGGCTACAACAGCTGTGAACATTTTATCTCATTTACTTCCATCTGAATATTTTAAATATACCATAGGGTAAACTCTTGAGGCGAAACAGTGGGCTTTGCTTTTTAATGATAGATGCTATTTTCATACCGAGTCAGCGGTGAATTATTTTGCCTCTCTTGCTCCTTACTGAAGTCTTCTCTCATTACCCTAGCTTCAAATTATTGTTCTGTTATTTGAATCCCTGTTATCTAATCACTTGCATGATAGTGTCTGGATAGACATCTTACTGTAGTACAGTATTTTTCAGACTTTTTCTGCTTGCTGGAAACCGTTTTGCAAATGAAGTCTTACTCAGAATCCCAATATATAGAGCAGCATTTATATAAATTCATTGAATTTATAACATTTGCTGATAAATTTGGTTAGTGAGAAAAATGAACTGTTCTGAAGAATATTAAAATTGAAATAAAGGGTTGTGGATGATTACTGTAATCTTACATCAGTTTAAACATCTATTTGTTTTCTATTTAGTTTTGGTAATATAATACTAAGAAAATCCTACATCATAAGTAGATGGAAGTGTTACCAAATTTTAAACTTGCTTTGCAATAATAGGATGTTTTAAATTCATCTGATTGAGAAATGCAAAAGATTAACTAAGAATTTTGTTTCACAGAGAATTTTGTTTTGCTGAGCCCTGGTGGCACAGTAGTTAAATGCTTGGCCGCTAACCAAAAGATCAACGGTTCAATCTCACCAGCTGCTCTGTGGGACAAAGATATGGCAGTCTGTTTCCGTAAAGATTTATAACCTTGGTAACCCTGTGGGGCAGCTCTACTCTGCCCGTTAGGGTCACTATGAGTCAGAATCGACTCAGCGCCATTGGGTTTAGGTAGATCACCAGTAGTATCTTAAAGTTGCTCACAGTCCTTATAATTCTTTGCTTCTCTGACTTGGTCCTGTAGCAATGTATCATCTGATGACACAAGTCACATCCTACGTTATCATCACTGTTGTCCAACTGATCATTTTACTGTGCACAGAGCAGGTGCCAGGCAGATACTGAACTCCGGCATGTAGGGAGGAGAAGTGCAGGCATAATTTTGTCAACAGAAAAGTGATGACCTAGCTTAAAGAGGGTGGGGGGCAGGGAAGGAATTAAATATAGGCATGAAGGTGGAGAAGAAGCTTTATTTCAGGGTCTTGAAAAAACTGAAACCAAACAAGCAAAAACCAGGATGACCTGGCAGCAGAGGTTTATATGTTTGTCTTTTTCCGTGTGTTAAAATGTAACACAAGCTTTCCTTTTTATTGTCTTTAAGGAGTTAAAAAGCGTGTGAGTGATCCTGTGGCGCACGGTTTGAAAGTGGCACGGCGGGTAGAGCACAGGCTTTTGAATCGGGCACACTGAGGTTCCAGCTCGCCACTGCAGGGTGGCGTGGTGCGGGGCCAGTTGCTTAACCTCTCAGAGCCTCAGTTTTCTTGTTTTAAAAATTGAAGTAAGACCTCGGCATTTTGTGAGATATAAATTAGATAAACTAGGTAAAGCATGTGAGACAGAATGGGAGGTGGTATGTAGTCAACAAATTTTAGTTCCTTTTTCCTCAGTTCTGTATAACTTTTAAATATGATTTTGAAAGTTTAAATTAGATTTTATATTAGATTATCGGATTATATAAGTGATATAAGGCCCCTAAATGTACTTTACTCAAAACATTTGTTAGGATACACAGGAGTGAAAGCAGTGCCTTACCAGTATTGTAGTTGAACCTAAGCAGATACTTCTTTACACTTTGATATTTACTCTTTCTGTTTGTTTGTTGGTCCTTTCTCATCTCCGTAGTTACTAAAATTGCAGCCCTGAAAGCCAAGAGGAGTTACGCTTCAGGTGTCTCATTTTTACATCAGAATCCAAGGAAGCCAGACATAGTAGACATCTCTGCTTAGGCCAGTGCTTTTGTTCATTGTTTGGAGAGAAAATAAGATCTACCTACATGGAGAGAGGATAAGAAATATTTATAGGGTCATCAATGGGATCTTAGAAATCTACTTCAGCCCCTTTGAAATAAGGAAACTGGAGTCTGAGAGGGTAAATGACTTGTCCTAAATCACACACCGTTAACAAGTGACACAACCTCTTAAATACATTTTGTTAATGCCTTTTAAAAAATTGACGTCATTACTTTATAGTGAAACATTATATAGCTGTATTCTAAATAATTTGAGATTATCAAGTCTGGATTTAGGGAAAGTCATTGAGGTAGACGCTTTGTTCTTTCACTTCAGAATACAGCCAAATTGCGTTCTATGCAGACATTGTATTCCTGGAAGTCCCTACTTTTGTCAAACTGCATTTAATGGAGAGCATCTAACATGTAAATGTTATTTAGTGAGTTGTTATAATAGCTTCACAGGGAAATGGCATTCTTTCAGACTTTGGTTACACGAAGTTTTCTAGTCAGTTGAGCACACTGGCAAATTGAGTCGTCATTGTAGAGTCATTAAGCCCCATTTCTTAGTAAAAGCTCTTGTGTCAAAATAATTCAGTGCCTTTTTTTTTTTTTCCTTGTACAGAATAGGATTTTTGTGGTCATAAAAATTTTTCCTTTTATTATTTCTATTCCTAGTTCATGTTTCACTTTCTGAGCATATTTGTTATTCGTGCACAAAACGGTAAGCAGGGACATCTGAAACACATGAACAAGATATTGCCAGCAGCACTGACTCATAACCCAGAGAGGGAACATAACGTGGAAGAAAGGGAGCTGGGTCAGATGAGGAATCTGTGGATGCAGCAGTCCTTCTGCTACCAAAGGCAAATTCTGGGCTACCAGCGGAAGCCGCACTGCCTGTGCACAAATGGTGTAATGATAGTCAGTAGAGTTTTCATTTTGAAGTATTTTTTATCCTTTAAATTACATGCCTATATGTTTCATTCATTAGAATAAAAAAAAAACTTGGTCTATAAAATAATTCTGATCAAAAGGGGGTAAATTGTAACACAGAATTTAAAATTTTTCACGGAATCCAAATTTTCTGGAGCTATTAGGGCTGGATGAGCCCCTGGAACTGTTGCCCTAAGATAACCTTTAAACTTTAAACCTTAAGCCAAAACTATCCCCTAAAGCCTCCTTTGAACCAAAAAATAGCTTATTTTAATTAGTAAAGTATGTCTGCCTTGAGCATTGTGCGCTTTTAAAGAATTATCTACGTGAGATCAAATTGACAACGGCAACTCAAAAGGTTGGATGGGACGCTTAGGGGATGGTGAGTTTAAGATAATTGTGGTAGAATAATGTGGAAAAGGATAGTGAGAATGGTAGCACAGCTTGAAGAGTGTAACCAATGTCTTGGAATTGTACGTATAGAAATTATTGAAATGGTATATCTTTGGCTGTGTATAGGTTCATCAAAATAAAAAAAATTCAAACAGAAACAAAATAATCTTGGGCTTTAGTGCTTTAGCCAAATAGATCATCTTAGAAATGTGTATAACCTGAGGGGAACATACTCTTCAAAAAATGTGGAGGAAGTTCTTTTAGTGAGTAAAAGAAAACATTGTTTAGCTCTGTTAGTGCTTTCTGTGGCAACTTGGACCAGTCCTTCTATGGTTTGTATCATTTAACCCTAATTAAAAAAAAAAAAATTTTTTTTTTTAAACACATAAATTAAGAACACTAAATACTTGCAAATATCTTTTTCAAAACCGAAAACAAACTTGGTGGTTTGGCATGATTATATATTCAGTATGCAAAGTATACGAATGCTTTGTTGTCTCCTAGTATAATCACTGAATAGGGTGCCTATAAAATGTAAAATCATCTTTGTAGACTTTGAAAAGGAGGTATTTGTGAGAACACCTGACATTCACATCATTGTTTTGAGAATCAGCTCTGACCACCATGTGCAGCTGCCACATTATTTTCTCTTCTCACAAGTTCTTTGGAAACCCTGGTGGTACAGTGGGTAAGTGCTACAGCTGCTAACCAAATGGTCAGGAGTTCGAATCCACTAGGCGCTCCTTGGAAAATCTATGGGGGCAGTTCTCAGTCCTACAGGGTCGCTATGAGTTAGAGTCGACTGGTCAGCAATGGGTTTTGATTTCACAAGTTGTTTGCTCCATTGAGTGTTGTTCTGCATTCAACACAGCTGAGTGCTTGTGAGCTTTAATTGCTTTATCACTTCTATCCCTTTAGCTATAGTGAGGCAAGTGTCTGTATTTTTCTGACCCCTGGTCTAATGTTCTTTCCACCATTATGTGGAAGGTGACTGTCTTAGTTTCTTAGTGCTATTGTAATTGAAATGCCACAAGTGGATGACTTTAATGAACAGAAATTTATTTTCTCACATTTTAAGAGAAAATATGGAAAGGCTTTCTCTCTCTCTGGAGTCCTGGTGGCGCAGTGGTTTAGAGCGCATCTGCCAACCAATAGGTTGGCAGTTTGAATTCACCAGCCACTCCTTGGAAACCCTATGGAGCAGTTCTACTCTGTCCTCTCTAGGGTTGCTACGAGTAGGCATCAACTCAACAGCAACGGGTTTGGGTTTTTTTTTTTCCCTTTCTGTCAGCTCTGGGAGAAGGTCCCAGTCTTTCTTCAGCTTCTGTTCCTCAGTTCCTTGGCAGTCCTCATGTGGCGTGTATCTTTCCCTCCATTGAGCTTCCTTCTTGGTGCCTAATCTGCTCTTTTTATCTCTCAGAGGTGATTGGTTTAAGGTATACCCTGTGCTGATAATGGTCTCAGTAACATAACAAAGAAGGTCCTATTCTCAAATGGGATTATATCCACAGGTATAGGGGTTTAAGATTTACAACATATATTTTGGGGGGACATGATTCAGCCTGTAACAGTGACTCATGAAATCACTATCAAAGTACATTTATCTGCTTAATTAAAATGCCGTAGTATTCCCAGGGTCATAAGGCATCACACAGCTATCCTGCCTGTTTGTTTAAATGTTTTGCTACCTCCTAACTTAAAATGCATGTCTTGAATAAAATCTAATTCAGGTTTGAATGTTTTTCTACTTTAGAAGCACTTTTTGTTTAAAAAAAAAAAAGCAAGCACCTTAACCCAAAAAAACCAAGTGCCATCGCTTAAAACCACATTAACCTTTGCGTACTGATAGCTGTTACTTTTCAAATATATTGTTTAACTTCAGGAACGGACTCGACGGCAATGGGTTTGGTTTGGTATTATTCATAAGAGACGTTGGTCTTGTAGTTTTTGTGGTCTCTTTCTTTGGCTTTGGTATCAGGGTAATGCTGGCCTCATAAAATTGGTTAAGAAGTGTTCTTGCCTCTTCTAGTTTTGGGAAAAGTTTAAGGATTGAAGTTAGTGTTAGAAATGTTTGGTGGAATTCCCCAGTGAAGCCATCTGGTCCAGGATTTTTCTTTGTTGGGAGGTTTTGATTACTGATCCAACCTCTTTACTTTTTATGGGTCTGTTGAGATCTTCTATTTCTTCTTTAGTTGGTGGGGGGAAGTTTATAGGAATTTATCCATTTTGTCTAAGTTATCTAATTTGTTGATGCATAATTGTTTACAGTATTCTCTTATGATCCTTTTTATTTCTGTAGGATCAGTTGTAATGTCCCCATCTCATTTCTAATTGTAGATATATGCATCTTCTCTTTCTTATTCTGTCAGTCTAGCTAAAGGTTTGTTGATACTATTGATCGTCTCAAAAAAGCAATTCCGGTTTTGTTGATGCTCTCTGTTGTTTTTATCTTCTGTATTGCCGTTAGGGCTTGGTTTGCTCTTCTTTTTCTAGTTCCTCAAGTTGTAAAGTTAGCTTGTTGGTTTGAGATCTGCATGTTCACTGGCAGAAAGTACTTGGGAGTCTCCTGGAAGTTAAATGTTTTTCAAGACAGTGAAATATTAAGGCAGAGTTTTCCTCGTTTAAAATTAAAAAAAAAAAATTTATCTTAATTTTTAATTGCTTCTTATTAAATAATAACATTATTAGGCAGCTTCTTTTAGGTAATATCTGATAAATAATGCCATCTTCACCAATTATGCTCCAAGAACCTGTTTATATTTTGATTTAAAATAGAGCTTTTTTCATGTAATTTAAAACCTCATTTTGAATGGAAGTGATAGGAATAGCTTATATAATTTCAGCCAGAGAATTAATGTGGACTTTCTGTAAGCCACTGTCAGATATCATCAAAATGCTTTTAACTTCGTTGATGTTGGCGTTAACGAGTGTTGCTAGATCATAGCATAGAAAGAAATAGCATTAAAACTTACTAGGAGCTTGTTGATGCCTGAGGTTTTAGAATGCTTTCTGTGGGCCATTTAACTGCCAGCAACTCTAATTCACATGATTCATAATACTGGAAATTTAAATTCACTCTTAATTGAAAAGTGAAGTTACTTAAATTCTTCAAATGCTAACCTTTGGAAAAATATCTGAAAAATAAAGGCACATATGATTTTGGTGGCCCACTGCCAAAAGATTATCATTTACATAAACGTCTCTTTTCAGCAGAAGAGTTTAATGTATTGAGCTCAAAAGGTTAGACTAGAGACTTCAATCTGGAAGCCAGCAGTTGGCTTGTGAACAGCAGTATTGTTCATCAGATTGAGGACACTGTTCACATTCAGGCTTAAGCAGAGCTGGCATTAAAATTCAGCTAATTTGTTTCATGTGACTTGTCAGCTGTGTGTTTTTATCTAAATCTTTCTAGCCGCTTTTCTTAGTATTTTGTATTAAACTCCTGAAATAGATGAACTACCTTTTTAACTGTTTAAGCTCTGATATTTTGGCCGCTTCTATAAATGATTCTGTGCAACCCTTCTCCAGATTTTTCATTTCATGTATATTTAATCATCTGTTTGAATGCCATTCTAATTTATTAATAAATAATCCAATTTTAGAGAGCTTTTTGTTTTGTGCATGCATGCGGTGCTTGCAAACGGGACTTTCTAAAATTCATGAAGACAAAATTGCTATCTGTGTTTTCTCACCAGGGCCTTATTTTTTTTCTTGTTTGCCACTTTCGGTCTGTGAAATTTTTCTTAGAAGGCATTTAATATTTGGCTACTAGGCAAGTATTGGGTCTGACCAGTAAAGTGCTAGACCCAAAGACATAATATACCTGTTGTTCTTATTAGTTGCCATCAAGTTGGCTCTGACTCGTGGTGACCTTATGTATAACAGAAGGAAACATTGCCTGGTCCCGCGCCAAACATTTGGTATGTTTGAGCCCATTGTTGCAGCCGCCCTGTCAGCCCATCTCATAGAGGGTTTCCTTCATTTTCACTGAGCCTCTACTTTACGAAACATGCTTGGTATTATAAAAACCCATTGCCACTGAGTTGATTCTGTCTCATAGCGACCCTGTGGAGCAGAGTAGAACTGCCACATAGGGTTTCCGAGGAGCAGCTAGTGGATTCGAACTGCTGACCTTTTGTTTAGCAGCCAAACTCTTAACCACTGCACCACCAGGGCCCCAGTATTATACATACAGCTGATGTTAACTGATAATTACCCTATCTGTAACAAATAGCCCGTTTCATTGTTTGAAAGGCAGGAAGATCTTAACTGCTCCTCTGAAACGGTATTCACTCAGTAGGATCTAGCTTAATGTTCTTGACTGACTGGAAATTGAATGTTTTGTAGATATCGCCAAATGTGCAGTGATTTCTTTTTAAAAACAGCCGTATTAAGGTATAACTGACATACAGTAAACTACACATATTTGAACTACAATTTCACAAGTGTTGGCGTGTGTATGTACCTGCGAAGTCACCACCACAATCGGGAAAGTGAACGCAGCCATCACTCCTGAAAGTTTGCTTCTGCTCCTCTGGAGCCCTTCCCAGCCTTTCTGCTTCCTCACCTCCCTGACCTCATCTCTCTGTCACTGTAGATTCATTTACATTTTCTAGTTTTAAATACGTGGAAACATGTAACTATGTATTGGCTGGATTCATTCTCTCAACATAATTAATATGAGATTTATCCATTTTGTCGTGTGTATTAATAGTTCATTTGTTTTTATTGCCGAATAGTATTCGTTGTGTGGATATACCACAGTTTGTTTATTCACTTGTTAATGAACATTTGGGGTATTTCCAGTTTTGGGCAGTATCAGATTAAGCTTCTGTGAACATTGATGTCCAAATTGTTGTATGGGCATCTGTTCTCTTTTCTGTTGGATAAATACCAAGAGACGGAATGGCTGGATTGTATGGTAGGTAGATGGGTAACTTTTTAAGAAACTGCCAAATTGTTTTACATTAGTTATATCATTTTCTGTTCCATCATCAGTGTTATATGAGAGAGTTCCGGTTATGCCAACTTCTCAACTCTAGCTGTGTTCAGTCTTTTTCATCGTAGCCGTTGAAATAGTTGTGTCAGGGTAGCTCATTTTAGTTGTAATTTGCATTTCCCTGATGACTAATGCCACCACTTGCCTGTCAGTTTGTTGTATTGTGGTGGCTTGCATGTTGCTGTGATGCTGGAAGCTATGCCATCAGTATTTCAAATACCAGCAGGGCCACCCATACTGGACAGGTTTCAGCAGAGCTTCCAGACTAAGACAGAGTGGAAAGAAAGGCTTGGTGATCTACTTCTGAAAATTTAACCAAGGAAAACCCTATCAATCACAACAGAATATTTTCCAACATAATATTGGGACATGAGTCCCCTAGGTTGGAAGGCAACAACAGACCCAAGCGTGCCAGAGATCATGAGGATGGTGCAGAACCAGGCAGTATTTTGTTCTGTTCTACGTAGGATTGCCATGAGTCAGAGCCGACTCAACAGCAGCTAAGAGCAACAAATGACTAATGAGGCTGAGCATCTTTTCATGCGCACAGTCGCCATCTGTAACAGTGGCCTGGCAGGGGCATCGTCCAACCTCCTCTAACCTCACGACCTGGAAAAAGAATCAAGATCAACAGCCCAAGGCTGATTCCTGTGAGGTGGAGGTCAGCCATGCCTCCTCTCTCTGCTATCCTTAGCAATTCTGACACCAACCATCCCTGCAGAAATGACTGTCTATGACTTCCAAGACTAAGTCATAAAAGTCATTGCAGCTTCCAACTTGCTTTCTTTCTTGGACCATTTGTCCTGGGGGAAGCCAGCTGTCATGCCATGGGGACACTCAAGCAGTGAGATGAAGAGGCCTTTTAGAGAGGAACTAAGTCTTCTGCCTTCAGGCATGTGAGTGAATCATCTTGCAAGCAGATCTTCCAGCCCCACTCAAACCTGAAGCCTGTAATCCTGGCCAACATCTTGATAGCAACATCATGAGAGACCCTGAGCTTGAACCACCCACCTGAGCTGCTCCCAAACTAAATAACATATAAAAACTGTGATGTATTAAACATCTATTGTTTTAAGCTGCTGAGTATTGGAATAATTTGTTACATAGTAGTAGATGACTGATACAATTAGAGATTCATGAAATTTACGGTCAGTGCAACGTAACTAAATAATACTTGTCACTGTAATGAAAACAGTTGATTCTGAAAACCTAGTAGGTAATATCAGAGTAAGATTTTTTAATTACAAAATAGATGAAACAATAATTTTGAGACAGTGGGCATCAGGCAACAAAAGACAGTGCTTACGGAAAGATGGGAAACCAATCAGCAGACCCTATGGGATGCCCAGCGGACGGCCCTTAGAGAGTTTCCCGGCTCTGGTGCAGGGAGGGGGAATCCAGGCAGATTCCAGCAGGCTCCCTGAGATGGGGAGATGGAGCTGATAGTCCAGGGAGACCAGGGTGGGTGGTGTTCATAGGACAGAGCGCTAGAGAAGGGAGAGCTGCACACAGAGAGAAGCCTGCGATCTGCAGAAGGTCTGCTTCGAGGATTCAGTAGAGTTGTTAGTTGCCATTGAGTTGTTTCCAACTCATGGCGGGCGACCTCGTGTGTGCAGGGCAGCGCTGCTCCATAGGGTTTCCAAGGCTGCGACCGTTCGGGAACAGATCATCAGGCCCGTCTTCTAAGGCCCCTCTGGGTGGGTTTGAACCGCCAGCCTCTCGGCTGATAGTCAGGCCCTTAACCATTTGCGCCACCCAGCTGCATTTTAGAAATATATGGAATGTCCAATCTCCTGAGTAAAACAAAAGCAGACCTGTTGTTAGGATTGAAATAAAATTTTTGAGTAAAAGTTCTACTCTGTTTGAGATCTCTAGGTACTGGGAATTAAGTAATGAGCAAGATCAACATTATCTTTGCCTTCATGGCTCTTAAGAGTCCATTAGCTACCTCGTATCCCCAGCAGCAGTTATAATGCCGGGTACATAATAGGTGCTTAATGACTACGTTTTGAATAAATGGAAGAAAAGAAGGAATTCAGTCAATTGCTTAGGTCTATCAGACACCAAAGTCTATATGTTTTCTACTATAATTCACTGCTTATCAGTTAAAAGCATCACTGTGGGAGGGATCTATAAAAAAGCAGAAACTCCTGAATGAAAATAAGTAATATTCATTCATACTGAAGAATTGATGCCTTTGAATTATGTTGGTGAAGTGTATTCAATATACTGTGGACTGCTAGAAGAACAAGTAAATCCGTCTCGGAAGAAATACAGCCAGAATGCTCATTAGAAGCAAGGATGACGAGACTTAGTCTCACATACTTTGGATATGTTATCAGAAGAGACCAGACTCTGGAGAGGGACATCATACTTGATATAGTAGAGATTCAGTGAAACAATGGAAGACCCTCAATGAGATAGATTGAAACAGTGGCTACAACAATCGGTTCAAGCGTAATGATTGTGAGGATGGCACAGGACGGGGCAGTGTTTCATTCTTTTGTACATAGGGTTGCTATGAGTTGGAATAGACTCAACGACACCTAACAACAACAACAGTTATGTTCAGCCATATGAAATTGCCATTCTTATAGGTAGAAGTGGCCAAATATTGACAGTTCCATGTGGTTCAGCTTACACCAGGCAGTTTACTAGGTAGTGGGTTATAAGTGGAGCCACAGTGGTTAGACCTCAGCTGCTAACCAAAAGGTCAGTAGTTCAAATCCACCAGCTGCTCCTTGGAAACCCTATGGGGCAGTTCTCCTGTGTCCTATAGGGTTGCTATGAGTCAGAATCGACTGAATGGCAACAGGTTTGTTTGTTTTTGGGGGGAGGGGAGTGAATAAGGTGGGAGCCCTAGTGGCAAACGGTTAAGTGCAAACTGAAAGGTTGTGAGAGAAAGGTATGGCAGCCTGCTTCCATAGATTCATGGCTGTAAAAACCCTATAGGGTAGTTCTGCTCTGTCTTACAGGGTTGCTATTAGTTGGAATCAACTTGACAGCAGTGGGTTGGGTTGGGGATAAAATAGAGAATAAGAGAAAATACAGTCTCTGCCCCTCTGGTGTTTACATTCTCCTGGGGAGGGCAGAGATTAAACAACTGCACAATTAACTACTATTGTGATACTGACGCTGCTTTAATGCTGTGACTCAGTAATTACAACCCTGACAAATAATCCCAAATACACAGATGTTCACTGAATTTTATTTACCTTAGAGAAAAACTGGGAAGATTCTAACAAAATAAATGTTAATACCAGAATATATCCACTTGATTCAGTATTACATACAGCCGTTAAAAAATCATTGTAAAGCATTTTTTAGATACCACACGAGTAAAACTATATAAAAAAGCTTTCATTTATTTGAGAAATACTTAATGCACATTTACTAAATGCCCAGGCACTTAGCGCAATACCAAGCATACAGTGGTGAATATCCACAAAATGCATAGAGTTGTGTGAACAAAGTACATTATATGAGCAGAATTCTAAGACGGCACCGTATGTAAGTACTAAATTAAAGGGCAGATAGAGAAAATACCATGGAAAGTTTTGAATGAAGTATGTGATGTCAATAAATGCTTTTATTTGAAGCTTGTTTTAAACTTTAATCTTCTGCATTTTCAACTTTATTATAGTGATCATTACTTGCATTGCAAATAGAAAGTAAAGAAATTAAATTTGATTTTAAAATATTCAAAAAAGGTCTTTGAACAATAATTTTACCAATCCATTGCAGTTATTGTTCATTTAAAGGTTGAGTTTTGTGTTAACTAGAATTCTCTTCTGTACCTCTTCCTGTTGAGTCGATTCCAGCTCATAGTGACCCTATAGGACAGAGTAGAACTGCCCCATGGGGTTACCTTTTGGGTAGCAGCCATAGTTCTTAACCACTGCACCACTCTAGTATCTTCTGGTATCTAGTATAGCTAATTTGAATTTTCAACATGGTTGACTAGTATCTCCATTTACAAAAAACTTTCTCAGAATTTTTAATTTCAAAAATGAGTTATTCCTTCTCCTAACCCCCTCATTGCTATCTGTTTATTAGGAGGTAAGTCTTTAATTGCTTTTTTTTTTTTTTAAACTTGTCCACATTATTTGTCCAGCCATTCTTCATTAGGTTATCATGGTTAGTCAGAGTGGTGCTGAGTGATGCTTTTCCCAGGTTTGCGATGTATCTGAGGCTTTTGACGTCTGTGAAAGGATACCTCATTTATGCTTCACTGAGCGGTACTTGTTAACACATGGAGTGCTTGTTGCATGTGTTAACAAGTACCGTCCTTCCTCTGTTTTCCCAGCCCAAGTCCTGCCTTTGGCCAAAAAACGCATGATTTTGACCTCTCATTTTGTTACCTTAGTAATTTTGTGACTCTCCTACTTTTTCTTTCTTTTTTAAAGAGAGCGAGTTGTATAAGGCGTTAATTATTTTTATAAGTAACTAATTTTAAGTTACAGGCAGAATGTGCCTTTACAACTGTTACACTAATGATCTTTCGTCCTTTTATTTCTTGTTTCTAGAATATCCAAGAATATTCCAACAACTAAAGATGTTGAACCACTGCTTGAAATCGATGGAGATATAAGAAATTTTGAAGTGTTTTTGTCTTCAAGGACCCCAGTTCTTGTGGCTCGAGATGTCAAAACATTTTTGCCATGTACTGTAAACCTAGACCCCAAACTACGGGAAATTATCGCAGGTGGGTATTAGTAGTAAATTTAATTTTTCTTCTCTGAAGTCCTTTAAAAATGTCCTGTTTCTTACTCAGTTATGTAAATTTCTCCTATTCCGTGAAAAACTAAGAAATGTTGAATCAAGCCCTACTCAGGAGAATTAATGACTCAGGAGAATTAAAGTCTTGACATTTTGGGGGGGAATGTTAAGAAAATACCTGTCTAAATCATTTTACTGTAATCTTTACCCACACACACACCCTGGATCCTTACCTTGGAATCAGACTGCCTTTAAGATATAGCCATGACTTTAAGACATCAATCCACTGTAATTTTTCTGTCACTAGCCTCCTCTTCTTAAAAGGGGTATCTGTCCAGAGAGGTAAGAAAATATTTGTATTACCCTTTTATTTATAACTTATATTTGTGGACTGGTATTTGAGGATAGTGATATTAAAGTTTTGGAATAACTTATACACATGTACACACAACAAAAATCCCTATTGGAACACTCCTATCTTTTGTATGTTACTGGCACCAGTGATCCCACCTTTGGATTTTCACAGAATTATGAAAAGATAGCCTTAAATTACTCTTTCATTGTTGTTTGATACTATCATCAGGCTGATGTCGAAGGTGTATTTCGTAGCTATGGAATCAAGTACTTTTTTGGTTAAGAGTGAATGACTCATACCGTTTGCAGTCCCACAGTCTTAGCCAATATTATCTTTATCGATATTAGGCAAATAAGAGTTATTAGTAGTTGCTAACACTTTATGAATTATAGCAATTACTAGAATATCACAAATAAATACTTTAAAAAGTAGAGAAAAATTAATAGCTCTGGTAACTGAGGGGCAGAATCCAGATGTTGGTGACTTGTCAGATGGTGAAAAAGTTTTTATGCAAAGCAATTGGCCTTTTCTTCTTAGAAGACCTGTGAAGTTTTTTAAGATTTCCTGTCTACTTCTTTAACTTGGAAACCCTGGTGGTGTAGTGGTTAAGTGCTGCGGCTGCTAACCAAAAGGTCAGCAGTTCAAATCCACTACGCGCTCCTTGGAAACTCTTTATGGGGCAGTTCTGCTGTGTCGTCTAGGGTCAATATGAGTCAGAAGTGACTGGACGGCAACAGGTTTGGTCCTTTTTGTCTGTCTTCTTTAACCTATTTTGAATTCCTGGCAAGGGTGATAAAATCATGTGTCTGTCAAATAAGTGAAGGAGGAAGTGGTAATTAGACTAATCATGAATGTTTTATTTTTTTTTTTGTCTTCTGGGGTGTAATTTAATCTTTCAGATGTTCGTGCTGCAAGGGAACAGATTAATATTGGCGGACTTGCCTACCCCCCGCTACCTTTGCACGAAGCCCCCCCTAGACCCCCATCAGGTTACAGCCAGCCTCCATCTGTGTGCTCTTCTTCCACTTCTTTTAATGGACCATTCGGAGGTGGAGTTGTGTCCCCACAGCCTCATAGCAGCTATTACAGCGGGATGACAGGACCTCAGCATCCATTCTACAACAGGGTAAGTGAGCGGGAGGAGCTTTTCGTTTGAAGAAATTGTTCCAGGGAGATCTCCAGAGTTTTCTGCTCATAGATTCTTTTATTGTTTCAAACTTGTATTTTGGTTTTAAAACTAGGAAAAATGTAAAGTTTAAATTTAAAATGGGTGATTTTCTTAAAAGAGTTTTGAATTTTATTGGGTTCTAAATCCTGAGAGAGTCTGAATCTTAGAGGTACTTTTTGCTTTGACTTATTTTCTCGATAAGGAAGTAAACTCCACAGTCAGCAGTGACTGTCCTATGCTTTGAAGAAATCGGCTTCACTCCTCATTTGCTGATAAACAAATGCTTCATTTGTTGTATCTTGTATAATGATGTGTATTGGCATTTAGAACAGTGAGAAACTGAAAGTTCTACAGTAGTTCAGTATTTAGTATTTTTGTATCTTTTAAATGTGAGAGAATAGTGGGGAGGTATTACTTGTAGTACTCAGATGTTATTGCTAAATAATAGCACTGTAGCCCATGTCTAGGGTTTTATTTCAAATTATCTTCAGTAATTTATAATTGTTTACTTCCTGTAAATATCATTTTCTGAGATGAATACATAATTACCAGTAATATAGACTCTACCAAGTTTAATAAGTGCAAGCCATCTATTCTCACACTAATGGTCTTAAACACTGATATTTCCTGTTGGAAAATGAAGCCCTTCCATGGAGCTTTCCACAACTGTGTTTTAATATTTGTCACAATTTCTCATTTTTGTGGTCCCCTTCTTTAGTCTGGTTCAAGAAACACATGGGCTAGTATTCATAGAAGCCAAATGCCTGACTAAATAAATTTCATATGAGCTGGGAAGAAAGAGGAGTTTAGAATAAAAGTGGCAAAGAACGAACTCCAGAATTCAAATTAAATTTTCAACTTTTAAAAAATGTTTGCCGTACAAGCAGTTAGGTACATCATTCATAGAGGCCCTATGACTGTTTTTCTGTGCTTATACTTGAAAAAGGAGAAAAAAGTAGAACAGCAGCATTTTATGATATATTCCATCCTTGTAAAATTTAACTCATAGAGACCCTATAGGACAGAGTAGAGCTGCCCCGTAGGGTTTCCAAGGAGCACATGGTAGATTCACACTGCTGACCTTTTTGGTTAGCAGCCATAGCTCTTAACCACTGTACCACCAGGGTTTCCAGCTGTGTGGTTAGCAGTGTGAAATGCAGATTTTAATTTATCATTCTTAAAATCTACATAAAATGGCTTAATCGAACATTAGATGTCAATTGAAGTTTTGAGACCAAGAAGTTCATTTAAAAAAAAAGCTTGCCAGACTGGTGTTCACTAACTTCGTGAATAATAGTACTGTGATGATGCACACATCGTCCAGTAGCTCAGTGGGTAAGTGTTCAGCTGCCAACCTAAAGGTAGGCTGTTCAAACCCACCTGCAGCTCCTCGAGACAAAAGACCTGGCAGTCTACTCCTATAGAGACGATAGCCTAGGAAACCCTGTGGGGCAGTTCTGCTCTGTCATATAGGGTCGCTATGAGTTGGAATTGACTCCATGGTGCACAACAACCACAAGCAATGCTTACATAGAATTTTATCTTTAAAACATTTTAAATTTTCTCTTATTTTTGAGTTTAGTAATTTTTTCTTCTAGCTATCTGTATTTTTAGTCTTAAAAATAAAGCAGACTCATTCTCAAACTATCAGGAAGAGAAAAAGGGGGCGGAAGATGTTACCTCAGTGTAACGAAGCTTAATGAATTTTAGTATTTATGTTTAGCCCATTTAATGTAACATTTCCTGTTTACATGAAGTTGGTTACAAATAAATGCTATAGTTATAAGTCTCACCTATACAGTGGATTCCTCACCTATTTTTAAAAATTTGCCTGCTTGTCTAGTTTACGGTAAACTCTAGGAACTTACATTCCTGGAATACATGCCAGGGTTTTCTCATATAATTAAAAGTCTCTGTTTTTTTTTAATGTGGTCTTACTTAGAGCTAATCTTTTTTTGAAAAGGATAGTATTCCGTTAAGATTCCATTGTGTTATTTTAAAGAAACCATGAGTTAATATTTGTAAATCACTTAGAGCCTAAAAGAATGTTGAATAAGTAGAAACTCTTATGTCAAAATGTAAGGTGTAAAACTTTTGTTATTTTTTAAAGAAAGCTTATATTAAATGAACAGTATAAAAAATGAAATAATATGTTTGGGTTTTGATATCTTCTGGAATGTGAGCAAGGCTTTCCTCCCTTTTGTTTTGTCATTTGCATTAAATAGTCTCGTATTTTATTGGTTTGATTAGTTTCATTTGATAAATCTCATTATACTTTGATTTCTGTAATTGTTTATCCCCTTTTTTTTTTTTGTTACGTGTTTCTTCCATAGCCATTCTTTGCCCCATACCTTTATACGCCAAGGTATTACCCTGGCAGTTCCCACCATCTCATCTCACGTCCATCAGTAAAAACGAGTTTGCCCAGAGATCAGAACAATGGCCTAGTAAGTATATAAAAAAAATATATATATAAAAGGGTAACTGAAATATTAATCTAATAATAAACATAGATAGCATTAGAAACCTTGTTATTTCATGTCTGTAGTACAAGAGTGCAACTTCTTTTATAAATAGTTTTAAGAAGCATAAGCTGTTATTAACATAACATATATTTGTTTTTATTTCTGGTTAATATCTGTGGAAGGAAAACTGCTAGCAGTCCCAGTGAGTAAACGTTCAGTTGTTTACAACCACGGATTTCTAGCTTGTAGTAAAGTAGTATTTGTTACCCAAACTATCAAAACTAAACATTTGCGTCTGTGAGTTTCTACTGTCTTTTTAAAGGACATCTGTATGTACGTTAGCCCTATAGTGTAAAAATTAGGGGATGTATTGAAAGAATATTTCAGTCTAATGGTAGAAATTAAACAGGATAAAGGAGATTATTCAAATGTACTATTGAATCTAATTAACCCAAAACAAAATAACATTTCTGCCTCAAGTATTAGGTGTTCTTGATGAAAAACTCAGTTTTTCTAACAGTTTTAAAAAGAAATTCCCTGTTAATGTATTTTTTCCTAAATTTTATTAATATTGTTATTGAGAGTATACACAGCAAAATGCACACCGATTCAGCAGCTTCTACATGTACAGTTCAGTGACACTGATTACATTCTCCGAGTTGTGTAACCATTCTCACCCTCCTTCTCTGAGGTGTCCCTCCCTCATTAACATAAACTCACTGTCCCCTGAAGTTCCTATCTTATCTTTCGAGTTGCTGTTGTCAATTTGACCCCATATAGATAGATCTTAAAAGAGCATAACACTCAAGGCTGATCTTTTTTTACTAGTTAAGCTAGACTGTCGTTTGGTTTTAAGATGACTTCAGGGGTCCCTGTTAATGTATTTTTATTAACGAGGAGACAAAATGCTCTAGAAATTAAACTGCCATTAAAACTTTAAAATGTTATCACTAAGGAAAAATCTAATCACATTATACTGTTTCAGTATTATTAATATTTTTGATAACATCATGTTCATTCATTATCATATTTTGGCTCATTCCTTCACCTTTTCACCCAAACTCTTCCTGTTTTGTGTTGTTAGGAAGTTATCAAGGAAGATGCTGCTGAGGGGCTCCCTTCACCCACAGACTCCTCGCTGGTAATGGAGTAGTCTTGTGGTGTGGAACCGTAGTGTCTCGTTGCTTCTCCAGCAGTGATGACTGTGTTAATTGTAATGACAACAGTTCACTAACTCTGCATTTGTGGTGTGACTGGCAGATAGTATAGAGTAGCTGAATACTAATGATTATAGCCCATGAATTAATTAAGAAGCTAATATTTCACTGTACCTTTTATTTTCTCTTTTCCCCTTTTTCAATTACGTGAAATGGGTTTTTTTTTTTTTTTTTTAATTCTACAATAAGGAAGGCATTTTTCCAGGAGCCATCAGGAGTATTCACCTGGCGGTGTTTGTTCCTTATTGTTGAACTCTGTTACCACCTTTAACTGTTCTTTCTTAAGCCTGCAGTTGGTACTGGAGCCCTAGTGGCATAGTGGTTAAGAGCTCGGCTGCTAACCGAAAGGTCAGCAGTTCGAATCCACCAGCCGCTCCTTGGAAACCCTATAGGGCCATTCTCCTCGGTCCTGTAGGTTGCTATGAGTTGCAATCAACTCAATGGCAACGGGTTTGGTTTTGGTTTGGCAGTTGATACTACACATGTAGAATACTCGTGAAAATATCCAAAATCGATCATGAAGCCTCCCCAAAACATCATGAGCTATGTGGTATAAACCAAAAATGCATCTTTAATTCTTAATCCAGGTGTCCACAGTTGATGAAGTCTTGGGGTAAATGCAGCACTATTTTTCTTTATCTGTATATTAAAATACGTTTGTCAGATAAACAGAGCTAGTTCAGCATGTAAAGGGACTTATTTAAACCTTTTTTTTTTTTTTGCCAACACCTTAAGATGAGTTTTAAAAAATGAATACGTAACTTGTGAGTCACTTTGTGTAAAGTTATTATTCATGAGTTTGTACTTAATAAGAAACAGGGTTAGTGTGATAGGACATAAAAGAAAGTTATCATTTAGTCAATCAGTGTGGAATTTAAGAACCCCATTTGTATTTTAACTTGTGTTGTTTTATTTACAGAATATGGTATGCCTAGGTAAATATGATCCGTTTAAAGCCATGCTGAAATGTGGCATAGTTATAGTCATAATTAATGTAGTGAAATATTGCATCCCGAGTTTATCCATGTATTTCTAACTTCAAGCATGCATTTAAGTAGGCAAAAGGTTTTAAACTTTGGTTTTCTTTGAGTTAATGTTACTAAGAAGAGGTTGATGATTCTTTTTTAAGCAATTAGCATTTCAGCTGAAATGTTTGAGTGGCTTCAATTATCCACAAATGATAGACACAGTCAACCGCAATGATTCTCTCTGGGTGTTAAGGGAATCTTTAACCCATGGGTCATTGCCACTATATGCAAGAATCGCTTTTAGTTTAGTCAGAGAGCCTTTAGTACATAGATTCATGCGTGGAGTGAAATTCCCTGAGCTAAAATTGCGCAGCAAACTTTTGATGAAAATCAGATACTGTGAAGAATTTGTTCATCTTAATGATACAGACATGCTGAAGTCATAGCTATTCCCATGCTTAGGAATGTAGACAAACACTTGTAATTAAAAGTTATCTGTAGCATCTTTCAGGGTCGAGTTAAAGGATCATTGGGCAAATTTTGAAATGAGTTTTTGAGGAAGGGGGAGATAATGCACTTCCTGAGAAATGTCTAGAAGGCCAATAACAAGGAGTAAAAGTGCTCTGCATATATTAGTGCCTTTGTTTAGTAAAATAACCACACTCTTTGCTGTTCATCTAATATTAAAAGTTAGTTTTGTGATCTGCGTAGTGAACAATAGATGTTCACCGCCTTTCTTTGCTTTTAAGGAATTAACAGTGACATAGCATGTAAAATTTGTTTTGTAGGAAGTCTAGTAAAAGTAGACGGTTCAAATTCATATTAAAAATGGTGGTGGAGATGTGGAGAAGTATCTGTACCTGAGAGCACTGCCTGGGGACTTTATAGCTGAAACCAACAAAATACTGAGCCACATAGACATTTTGGGGCAAATTGTCTTGTCATTACAGATACAAGACAATATTCAAAACAAAAACAGGCCATAACAAGTTAATCAGTGATGTTGTGTGTCATCGAGGGGATCCCGACTCATAGCAACCCTATTGAACAGGGTAGAACTGCCCCATAAAGTTTCCAAGGAACAGCTGGTGGAGTTGAACTGCCAGCCTTTTGGTTAGCAGCCTGAGCTCTTAACCACTATGCCACCAGGGCTCCAACCAGTGATAGTCTTTGCAAAATTTAAGTGGTCTACATTTTTTACCACAGCGAATTTCTGAAAAATCTTTATAAAGCAGATTCTTGTGAAAACAATTGAATCTTCTCACATTAAGGAACACTGTAATGATTATAGCTTGTGAAGTCCAGCCAAGGACATAGCTGATAAATTTATATGTCCAAGTATTTCACAAAGGTGAAAACGTGGAATATAAGCCTCCAATGCTAACTTCTTCTCCTAATTTTATAATGGAGAAAAAATACGCCATAACCTGTAGAATTAGAAAAACAACACTAGCACCGGATCCAGTATATACTGCTGAGAATATTACAGCTAGAAAGGACCAGTGCTTCTCAAGCTTTTAAAGCAGAGAAGCCTTTTTTTAGAAATGAAATCTTTAAACTCCAGTTGATGAGACCAGTCGAAGCAGAACTCCTCTGGCCTGCCAGCTTGGACTTCCCTCCCGTCTTGCAGACCCTCCGGAGTTGTCTAGGGTACAGATGAAAAATTTGAGACTCAGAGAATGTGTGTGACTTACAGAGGAGTGGCATGCCAGATTTGGGGCTAGAATCCAAATGTCCCATCTCACAGCCCATTTTCCCTTATTACCATGCTGCCTTCTTTGCTCCTGGGTGTATGACTCAGTCAGGTATTTGGTCTTTCACCTTCAGTAGACCCTGGTGGTTAGCTTTTTGCCTTGGACAGGTTACTTAACAAAACCCAAATTTGAAAAGTATATTTTTGAACATTAACTTTGTAGTGTGACTAGGTACTTCTTTTTATGTGATAGGCTAATTAAACCTTATTATTAAATCAGTTAACTTTAACTGTAATTCTTAATCAGAAGATCTTAAAATTAAATTAATTTCAAACTTATGTGTAGAAGGAACATTGACTTTCATAGCAAATTTGATAAACCTGGTTTTCTTGTTGAATTTATGGCCCAGGATTTACTTTTTTAATAGAAAAAATATCAGTTTTGAGAGTACCATTTTTAAATTACCAGGTACATGTTAATGAAATTAAACTACCACCTGCGTATGTGTGTGTTTTATTTTCTTGCTGGGTGTTGCTGTAGTATGTTCAAAGTTATGGGAAAATGAGATGAATAACAGAAGTACACCTGTGTTTATTATGTACCTGTATTTGATGTTTTACTTTAAGCTCGTGTCCTTCATTCTGTTTTATTCCTTCCTTAAAGCCCTGTGACTGTGGGTCTAACAGACAGAGACAGGTACAGAGCTCGCGGTGGACTTTATTTGCTTTTTTGTTAGACTGATTTAGATGCAATCATGGGCAACTTCATGCTGGGCTGTTTATAAATTTATGCTCATTTCAATGCCTTGGATTTATTTTAATAAGCTGCTTTCAGCCTTTGCATGGCACTCATTTCTGGCTAATCACTTCTAAGCTTACTTAATAAATTCACCAAAGATAATAATGTTCTAAAGTGTAGTTTTTAATCTACAGTGCTTATAATATGAAATGACGTGGTTACCTCGAGGTGATTTCAGTCTGTTTTTTTTAGCTTTATTTTTACCTAGAGAATTTCTGGTTTGCATGTATTCTGAAGTTTATATTTAATATTTAAAAAAACTAACATTTTCTGCATTCACTTTTACATATTAGAAAATGTTTTCCTTACAAATTCTGATGTGTGATGAAATTACCTGTTCTTGACTTTTAACATGCAAATTTCAAGTAAGAATGCATGGTAAACTCTAAAATGTTATCATTTGAATTATTTGTGTATTCTTAAAGTAACATAATTAACTTTCTATTAAGAATTTACCTACTGAATTATCGAATAGACATTTTGATGTTTCCTTATCTTTTTTGTACTGTATCTCCTTCCTTTTATGAGATTTCCATCCAAGAAAACTATTTTGGTTACTAAGATTTATTTGGTCTCAAAATAATTTTATTACATATGATGATTAATTATGAAAAGACCTGGCAGAAAATTACCATATCTCCTTTATTCAAAGAAGCAAATTGTTTATTTATTTTAAATAGGGATTTCTTACCATCCATATCTTACCATTTAGTTGTTACTAAATTTGAGGAAAAATCTTAGTGTTATCTTAAAATCTAGGAAATAAGATTAAATGTTAGATACTTAAATGTTGAGGCATACTCAGTTAAAATATTTCTCAATGGTCAACAGAATCTTAAATCGATGTGTTTATTTAAGCAATGAATTTGGTCATAAAAATGATTCATAATCTTGACAGTGAATTTTCTACTGGTTTTCAAATTTTGAATTCAGACAGATGAAGGAAATCAAAACAAAAGCTTTGAACAGTTTTTAACTTTCACAAAATAGCTTAAGGTACTTACCAATTTACCCCGTATTTTGATGAAGCCCAACTTAAAAATAAGACTCAGATTATAGCTTTGGTGGAGTTACAGGAACCTTGTGTCCATGTGAGGTGCCCTAGTGGTGAAGTGATTAAAGCACTCAGCTGTTAATCAAAAGTTCAGCAGTTCGAACCCACCACCCGTTCTGTGAGAGAAAGGTGTAGCAGTCTGCTCCCATAAAGCTTTACAGCCTTGGAAACCCTATGGGGCAGTTGTACTCTGTCCTGTGGAGTCACTATGAATTGGAATTGACTTGATGGCAGTGGGTTTAGTTTGGTTTGGTATGTCCATGTGTCTGTCTTTTCTTATGAAGCTTTTAGAAGTTCTAAAATCAGTTCAGTTTTATTCTACAGTGCAGTAGATCACATTTCACAGGTTAAAGGGCTCAGTTCTCCACGCTGCTAGGTCTACCCAAGGCTCCAGACAGTAGTTGCAAGTTTGAGGGTCCCCAGGACACCCGCACTTCTGACTTGGTGGGTACAGATTTGGCGGTTCTCACTAACCCATCAGGACACCAGCCATAGGCTTGGGGATCCCCAGCACAACTGCACTTATGACCTGGTGGCTGTAAATTCAGGAGTTCCCACTACCTGTTCAGATTTAATAATGCAGTGGAGTAACTTAAAGAACTCAGTATAGTGCTATACTTACGATTACAATTTTATTATAAAGGATACCAGCCAAGACCAGCGTAAAGAGAAGACACAGAAGGTGACTCTTAAGAGGGTTCCTGATACAGAGCTTCCATGTCTCCCAGAATGCATTACCTTCCCATGTATCACTATCTGTCACCGCCGAGGAAGTTCACCCAAGCTTCAGTTTCCAGAATTTTTGTTGAAGTTTCATTACCTAGGCATGATTGATTGACTCATTGCCCACATGGCTGACCTTAATTTCCAGTTCTCTCCTCCCTGAAAGTTAGTCTGCTATCAAGTCTCCGGTCTTCTGAGCTTAAACCCTGAGGCACCTTGTTAGCATAAGGTCTCCATGAATTACAAAAACACTCTGGAAATTCCAAGGGCTTAGTGGTTGTCTCCAAGGAATCAAAGACAAAGACCAAATTCTTAGGGGTAAAGTAATTCTTCATCCCACAAAAGTCATCCAGAAATAAGAATATGTATTTTGTGTAATTCTCAATGAGGGAAGAAAATAAGGCTCAAAATGATCAATAAAATGCAAATGTTTTGAAGGATTATGAAAGTAAAATTACATGGAGTTTTTATGTCCTAAAGGGTTGTAATATATTAACATGCCTGTATTGGTGAATTCTCAGATTTCCATGGAAATAAGATACTCTTTAACATTTTACCCCCATAAACTGAGTTAATCTGGTCTGTGTCTATTATACTTGTCCTTTTTAGCACAATCATAAATAGCATTTTTGTGATTTTTTAAAAACAACTTTTTACTTTAAAATAATTTTAGACTTAAAGTTACAAAAATGGCATTCCCTTAATGATAGCATTAAAATTTCTATAATACTATTAACTGAGCTACAGGCTTTGTTTGAATTTCACCAGTTTTTCTGCTGATACCATTTTTCTGGTCCAAGATCCAATCCAGTTGGATTTATTTATTCTTAGTCTTCTCTAATCTTGGAGCTCCTCAGTCTTTTCTTGTGTTTTATGGCCTTAATTTTTGAAAAATAATAATAAAATAATTAAAAAAACTGGTTGCTGTCAATTCCGACTCACAGTGACCCTGTAGGACAGAGTAGAACTGCCCCATAGGGTTTCCAAGGAGCGCCTGGGGGATTGGAACTGCTGACCTTTTGGTTAGTAGCTGTAGCTCTTAACCACTGTGGATCAGGGCTTCTTTTGAAGAATACTGGTCAGTTACTTTGTATAATGTCCCTCAGTTTGGGTTTCTCATGATTAGAAGGAGGTTACGCGTTTTTGGCAAGAACATCACAGAAATGATGCTTTTCCCTTCTCAATGCATCGCTCCGAGCGTTCATGCTGTTCGTAGGTCTTCATACTGTTAATGCCACCCTTGATCGCTCGGGTCAGGTGGTGTCTGCCGGGTTTCAGCACTGTGAGATTCTTATTTTCCCCTTTGTAGCTGTCTTTGAGGAGATGCTGTGAAACTATGCACAGATCCTGTTTCTGCTTAAACATTTGTCCATTAGCTTTAGCGTCCGTCCATGGATCTTGTGTGCGGCCATTACTGTTGTGGCGTTTGCCTAATGGCGATTTTCTGTTTTCCTATTCTACATTTATTAATTAGAATGCCATAAGGAAAAGCTGTATCTTCTCCCTTGCTGATTTATTTATTCAGTTATTTATTTATGACAGTGTGGACTCATGGATGTTTATTTTATTCTGTGGGTTATAATCTAGTACTTGATCAGATTGTTCACTGGTTATAATCCAGTGTTGATCAAATTGTTTTTTTGTGAAGCAAAAATACGTAAACAAGTATAAATATATCCAGAGGAGACAGTTTAAGAAATAAAAGCACTTGAAAGATAGAATTAAAGATGATTTAAAAGGCAAATATTATTCATCAATAAAAAGGAATGAAATAGTAATACGTGCCGTAACATGGGTGAGCCTTGAAAATACGTTAAGTGATGGAGCCAGATACGTTTATATGAAATATCCAGAATAGGCAAATCCAGAGAGACAAGACAGTAGATTAATGGCTGTCTAGAGCTTTGGAGCCCTGGTGGTGCATTGATTAAGAGCTCAGCTGCTAACCGAAAGGCTGGCAGTTTGAATCTACCAGGCGCTCCTTGGAAATCCTATGGGGCAGTTTTGCTGTGTCCTGTAGGGTCGCTATGAGTCGGAATCGACTCGATGGCAACAGGTAGAGGTGTGGGTTGGATGTTAGGGAGAAATGGGGAGTAACTGCTAAAGGTATGGGGGTTTCTTTTTTGGTTGGTGAAAATGTTCTAAAATTCACTGTGATGACAGATATATTAAAATACTGTACAAATAACACTAAAAACCGTTGAATTGGACACTTTAAATGGATGAATTGTATGGCATGTGACGTATGTCTCAATAAAACTGTTCAAAAAAAGAAAAGATAAAACAAGTATAATTATTAAAAATTCATAGAAACCATTTTAAATTTCTATAATAGTGGATCGTTAATACTTTGAATTTGGCTACACTCACCCAAGCAGACAGTAGAACTATGTAAAGAGATTTATTTTGAATGAAAAATGTCAGCCAGTTTATAAAGAGGTAGATTGTACTGTGATACCCCTATTAAAATTTCAACTTAATAGCAGAAAATGACTCAAATGCAGAAAATACAATCTCCAAAAAGAAAAATGAATAGAAGTAAACCAAGCTAGGTGGTAGTGTGAGCCCTTCGGAAACTGCTGGAAGAACATAGGTCGTTAGATCAAAGGAAAGAGGGTGGTGGTTCCAAAGAGAGGGAACAGCGTTTATGAACACTGGAAAAAAATGTAAAGAATCATAAAATTTTGTGTTTATGAACTAGTCCCTTTCCAGGTTTTGCTTCATCATTGGGTTGTGTGGTTTTCAGATATAGCGTTAGCTAACTTTTCCTATTTTTAAAGGCTATTATAACTAAGTTTCAGTTGTTTAGCAGTGACTCTAACCATATGTACATGTTATTTTTGACTACTTGCTAGTTTCAAACTCAAGTATGCCTAGAGGTTAGGGAATAGAGCATGTCCTTCATACTTCTTTTCTAGCCCAGAAATTAAAACAGTCAACTTTATCTTTCTGGAAAAAAGTAATGCCTTAGAGGAAAGTCAACAGTTTTCATCTTGATTCTAACTGTCAGATCCCAAATGTTTATTCTATGACGCCCCGTGTCCTGAAAGAACTAACATCTGCAAAAAGTGATTGCTACTTGTTTGGCCATGGTAATTCATTACTACTTTAAAAGGTACCTCTATTGATACAGTTTTTTTTAGGTTATATAAAAAGAGTAAGATGATGTTTATAATGGTATAATGGTTTATAATGGTATTTCCTGACCATACTACAGCCATCTATTGTTTTTATTTTACTTGAAAATGTGTTGTTAATCAGGGTGCTTCAAGTATAACTTGGTGAGTTTTCTCTGCTGTGTGTCCTCATGTATCAACATTAAATGCTATTCATACATGTATTTCTTCCAAACTTACCTAGGGGTCAGGCCCAGCCTCCGGACCATTAATATCACTGAATTCAATGAACGTGGATGCAGTGTGTGAGAAACTAAGACAGATAGAAGGACTGGACCAGAGTGTGCTGCCTCAGTATTGTGCAACCATCAAAAAGGTGATACACGCAGTGCATGCTACCTGTAGGGAGGGCTTGAAGTTGCAGAGGACAGGACTCGAGAAATGGAGAGCCTGATCTTTAGCTCCTAAGATGGATTCTCTGTGGAAAGGGGAAATCTAAATGGAAACCTGAGTCTTACTCTTTTGTGTCCTAAAATTGGACTACTATCCCTTATTTTATAAATGAATAAAAGAAAAGTAGCTCTACTACAATGTTATTTTTAAAAGATCGATTGTAAGTTAAAAAAAAAAAAAAAAAGCCGTGATGAGAAGTATGGAGCTCTAAGGGATTTATTTCATGTTTAGATTAATAATAACTCATCTTTCCAGTGTGGAACATAGAACATTTGAAGGCCTTCTCATTTATGCTACTTTTCTTTAATTTTACTATCTATGACTTAATAATTATCAAAGTAAACCACACTTGCTTCATTTTCCCCCAAGTTCCCATTTTCATGTCTTACAGTACTTATGATGATGTGACGTGATAACATCTCACAGGTTTGGGTGTGCAAGGCTCATATGTCCGAAGAATTTTATTTTCTCCTAGATGCTATTCTTGCAGCTCTAATGGCTGTCACGAGTTGGACAGTGATGCCTGGGATTGTGAGGGAAGTTTCCTGTATTCAAGGCTACTGAGCCCCCGTTATAGTAGCTATTTCCGCTAAGTTAGGCTTTTTATATCAGAATATTGTGGTAAAGTAGAAAATTATTAATAACAAGCCTCTAATGTTTACATACTTTTAAAGAATGATATCTAAAAGACGTTTTTGGAAGAATTCCGAGCATAAATAGTTACAATTTTACTAGTCTTAACCAATGTTTAGTCAGAAAGGTTTCAGGTACCATCAGTTTTCTTATGGAGCTAGTTAGTGCTAATCCACTTGCGTAAGACTCAAGCACCGCCTTTTTGATGCACAAACCTGATTGTCCAAGTAACTTGGTTCGTGTCAGGAAAAGAGCGATCTCTCCAGCATGGATCCTTTGTGGTGACTTTCATCCATCAGTACAGTGGTTCTCTTCCCACTCAATTCTGTACTCCCGGTCCCTGGCTTTTGAAGTCCATCACAACAATTGGTTTCTGTATTAAGTGCAGTGAACTTCGCCTTTTTACAGCTGAGCTTCTGTCGCAGGTTTGCTCTAGACCTTGCTCTGAACATTCTATCAGTTTTAAGCAGAGATATTCCATAATTTTACTGCAGGTAATAAAATCAGGTATCTATTTCATAAAATCAATATTAAAAAAAAAAATTGCCATTGAGTCAATTCTGACTCATAGCAACCCTACAGGACAGAGTAGAACTGCCCCATAGCGTTTCCAAGGATTGGCTGGTGGATTTGAACTGGTGACCTTTTGGTTAGCAGCCAAGCTCTTAACCATTGCACCACGAGGTTCCATAAAATTAATACGCTACCTACTATTAATAAAGAAAATTCTATTGTTTCTTACTTGGGGGAAACTAGAATTACAGACTCAATAGTGATAAGATTATTTTTGTGACGTTAATAGATTTGAGACTCAATGGGTGGGCATTCTTTATGACTGAAGTCATCTAATATGACTGGTGGACAAGTTTGTCAGAGCATTGAGGAGGACTGGGTCGGTGACTGACACTTTAGAGGACAGAGTGTTTCTCCCTTTCTAGCAGCTTGTATTCCTGTTCGTAGTTTATAAGGTTAAAGAAGAAAAACTAACAGTTTGAAGTTGCTCTTAACAGGGTAGGTAATTTCGGGAACAGTTGGGAGGATTAGCCTTGGGTTGGCTCCTGAACAGTGGTTTGTTTTTCTTGAATGCTTAAGATACTTGGAAAAATACCGCTGGCTTGAGTTGTTCAAATTCAGCTTGGTTGTTATATTATTACATGAGATGGTAGCCTTTCTTTAGGCCACTCTTTTCTAGTCTCTAATGACTTTCTTAAATATGAATGTGCTTTTTAATCAGTACTAACTCAGAATATTTCATATTTCACTTGTCTTTATAATTTTTTATTTTTACTCAGGCAAATATAAATGGCCGTGTGTTAGCTCAGTGTAACATTGATGAACTGAAAAAAGAAATGAATATGAATTTTGGAGACTGGCACCTTTTCAGAAGCACGGTAAGATATTTTTTAATTAAAATGTTATTTACAGCATTGCATAAAACCAGTGCTAATATAACTAGTACTGGTCTAAGCTGGTATTAAATGTTTAAAAATTGCATTTTACACATCGTAGAACCCTGTTTTGTGGAGAATATAGATACACAGCAGCACTGGACAGCTTTTACCTTTTGGGCGTTACACTGAGAAATTTGGGAACGAGGCCACCCATGAATTCTCCTAAGCTTTCACTCCAGTTGCATTTTATTTTGTTCTCAAGTTAAATTTTTAAACTAAAATAATAACATAATGGTCAAACCAGAGTGTAGCACGTGTATGGTGATTATTGCCGTTGCTTATTTCAGTATTAATTAAAATTCAAGATACGCAAATACAGTTTCAATTCATTAGAAGTTCACTTACAGGAAGTGTGCATTCTCATTTCCATTATACCAACTTTATAATGTTTTATTTTGTAAACTATTTCCAAAGCTTCTGAAATGTAATTTGCCATTGTGGATATTAATGACAGTTTTTCTTTCATTAGGTACTAGAAATGAGAAATGCGGAAAACCAGGTCGTCCCTGAAGACCCACGTTTACTTAGTGAAAACAGCAGCGGCCCAGTTCCTCATGGTGAATCTGCTCGTCGTGCTTCACACAACGAATTGCCTCACACCGAGCTTTCCAGTCAGACTCCCTACACACTGAACTTCAGCTTTGAAGAACTGAATACACTTGGCCTAGATGAAGGTGCCCCACGTCACAGTAATTTAAGTTGGCAGGTATTTATCAGTGTCATTTTTCATGTCACTGAAGAATAAGGACAATATTTAATGCCCTGAGAAATTTTGGTGCATTTGTGCGGCTTTTCAGAAGATATTAATGAGTACCTAAGTGAGCAAGATGGAGGACTCTGTTCTCATGGAGTTCTTCAGTGAGACAGTAAAAGAAAGAAAAAGTAAGATTATTTCAGAATTGATAAGAGCTGTGAAGACAATAAAATAGGGTAATGGCTTAGAGAACTCAGCTGTAAATAGGAAGCTGGTGACTTTAGTTATGGTGGTTAGGAAAGTTCAGTTTTTCTCTTGCTATTTTCCTAACAAATTCAATTCATTAATCATTGACTAAAATATTTCCACAGTAGAAAGCTTACCATGTAAACTCGAGCACCATAATTTGGTTTTTCAGTACATAAATAGAATGTATATTCTACATGAATGTTTGTTTTCTCATCTGATGCTACATATGGGTACGTTCTTTCTCTGGGTATTCATTAGAAGAGGGAGAACAGGAGAAGAGCAGGAATAGGAAAAAAAAAAGTAAAGAGAAACATGAGAAGGATTGAGGGAAGAATAAGCAGGAAAGTGAACTAGCAGAGAGAGAGCAGGATACAAGAAAGAGAAGACAAACAAGGAGGAAAGCAGTAAGGAGCTCCATGGTGAAAGGGAGCAGTATGTAGCAAAAGCAGTGCCTGGTACTCCTACCATCTTCAAGGGTTTTTTGTTTGGTTTGGTTGGTAATTAGAATTTTTTTTTTTTTTGTATTATCTTTTTTTACCATATTATCTACCTAATTTCTTTAATTTGGGGAACTTAATAATAAGCTTATTATTGAGTATTGATTATTATTTTTTTAATTTCCTTATTTTAAAAAACAAGATAAGCCCATACCTCATCCTTTTGTCTCTTTGTTTCGGTAACTGTAGTTCCTTTCTTTTCCCTAAGATTCCTTTTCAAATTTCTTAAGAAGTCTCCATCCTCACCTTTTCTTTACTTGGTATTTCCTACTATGACCAGAGATTCAGACCCTTCTCATTAGTGCAGAAGTTCTCAAATGTTTTTTGATCTCAGCATACCTTTACCCTATTAAACATTATTGAGGACCCCAAAGAGCTTTGTTTACGTAAGGTACAGCTATAGGTATTTACTGCATTAGAAATAAAAAACTGAGAAAGTTTCAAAAAAATATTTATTTATTCATTTATGTAAAAATAAACCAATTACATGTTAACATAAATAACATTTTTATGAAAAATAACTATTTTCCAAGACAAAACAAAATTTAGCGAGAATGGTATTGTTTTGAAAATTTCTTTAATGACTGAATAGTACCTGCTTCTGCAATAAATCTTTTGTGATATCACACATCATGTAGCCTCTTGAAAACGCCACTGTACACTTTTGTGAAAATGAGAGTGAAAAAGCCAAGTAATATCTTAGTATTCTTAGGATGGAACCCTGATGGCGCAGTGGTTAAGAGTTTGGCTGCTAACCAAAAGGTCGGCAGTTCGAATCCACCAGCTGCTCTTTGGAAACGTTATGGGGCAGTTCCAGTCTGTCCTGTCCGGTTGGTCGCTATGGTTGGAATCGACTCAGCCACAATGGGTTTGGTTTGGTGTTCTTATGATAATGGCTTTGACTGCGTGGATCCCCTGAAAAAGGGGCCTCAGAGACCTTAAGGGGTACGAAGACTGCATTTTGAAAACCACTGCATTGAAGGATGACTGACAGCACTTAGATTGCAGAGGACCTTCTGAAGGAAAAGAGAACATTTTTTCCTTGTGCAAGACTTTGCCTTGCTTCTGCTGCTTTGTTTTATCTTTTGCTTTTGTCTCTTAAGCTTCCTTGACTCTTTTTCTTCCATTTCCATCTTCTTTATCTTAATATGTACTCTTTAACCCCTCATTTAGTAGCTTTCCTGGGACCTAAAACAATCCTAATTCTAAAACTTCATATTGGAAATCAAACTTTCAAAAATATTTCATTTCTCTGTTTACTAGGGCCCAACTATTGGCCTCATGGCTTTCATTTCTATTCATTTGCATCCTTTATTCATCTTATTTATTACACTGTATTCCTTTTAAATTCTTTTTTTTTCTCCAAATATGTTTTCTTTGAATACATTGTCTTCCCCTGAATTGAAATCTGACAGAAAGTTTCTGTCATACAATTTGAGAAAAGGTCCTTCAAAGCATATATTGAAGACTTGAGTGTTTTGTTCTTGAGATATACCTTATCTCTCTTCTTTGTCACTTCCGAGAGGAATTTTTATATTTTATTAATGGAGGTGCCTTTTGCCTTAACAGTTTGAAATTATGAGAAGACAAGTGCTAAGATTATTTGTTAATACAACCTTTAATTGTACTTTTAAACATTAACAATAAACTAATTTTGTTTCAATTCTTATAAAACTTTTTAGGAACAATAGAATTATAAGTTTATAGCTTTTGTTTGACTATGTTACATAGAATTCTTTTATAAAGTACTGGATATTTTGAGAACTTTTTATTCATAGTGTACATATGTGCTTTCTGAGCTGATGCTTATTATGCCTTTTTTTTTTTCCTTTGCTTACTTGAATTCTTAATTTTTTTTTTTTCTTCTGTCTTTACAGTCACAAACTCGCAGAACCCCAAGTCTTTCAAGTCTCAATTCCCAGGATTCCAGTATTGAAATTTCAAAGCTTACTGATAAGGTGCAGGCCGAGTATAGAGATGCCTATAGAGAATATATTGCTCAGATGTCCCAGTTAGAAGGGGGTACAGGTCCTACAACAATTAGTGGCAGATCTTCTCCACATAGCACGTATTATATGGGTCAGAGCTCATCAGGGGGCTCCATTCATTCTAACCTGGAACAAGAGAAAGGGAAAGATAGTGAACCAAAGCAAGATGATGGAAGGAAGTCATTTTTAATGAAGAGGGGAGATGTTATAGATTACTCATCATCAGGTGTTTCCACCAATGATGCCTCACCCCTGGATCCTATCACTGAAGAAGATGAAAAATCTGACCAGTCAGGCAGTAAACTTCTTCCAAGCAAGAAATCCTCGGAAAGGTCAAGTCTCTTCCAGACAGATTTGAAGCTTAAGGGAGGTGGACTGCGCTATCAAAAACTTCCAAGCGACGAAGATGAATCTGGGACAGAAGAATCAGATAATACCCCATTGCTCAAAGATGATAAGGATAAAAAAGCTGAAGGGAAAGTAGAGAGAACGTCAAAATCTCCGGAACACAGTGCAGAGCCTATTAGAACCTTAATTAAAGCAAAAGAATATTTATCAGATGCACTCCTTGACAAAAAGGATTCCTCAGATTCAGGAGTAAGATCCAGTGAAAGTTCCCCCAATCACTCTCTTCACAACGAGGCGGCTGATGACTCCCAGCTTGAAAAGGCAAATCTCATAGAGCTTGAAGACGACAGCCACAGTGGAAAACGGGGAATACCACACAGCTTGAGTGGTCTTCAAGATCCAGTTCTAGCTCGGATGTCCATTTGTTCAGAAGACAAGAAAAGCCCTTCTGAATGTAGCTTGATAGCCAGCAGCCCTGAGGAAAACTGGCCAACATGCCAAAAAGCCTACAACCTGAATCGAACACCTAGCACCATGACTCTGAACAACAATAGTGCCCCAGCTAATAGAGCCAATCAAAATTTTGATGAAATGGAAGGAATTAGGGATACTTCTCAAGCCATTTTGAGGCCTGGTTCCAGTTCCAACCCAACTGTTATTCAGAATGAAAATCTAAAAAGCGTGACGCATAAACGAAGCCAACGCTCAAGTTACACAAGGCTCGCAAAAGATTCTTCAGAGCTCCATGCAGCAGTCTCTTCTGATAGTACAGCTTTTGGGGAAGAAAGAGAAAGCATTCTTTAAGAAAAACAAGCAAAAGTAGAATAGTACTATACCCCTATGACAGAATTTTCCTGAGTTTTATGGTGGGTCCACCCATGCACGACATCTTGTGCATTTCATTCACAGATGATTAACAAACAAGGCCTTTAGTAAAAGAGAGAATCGCATATTAGACAACAGAGGAAGGTATAAGAACTGATTCATTAATCAACCTCCATTGTCTTTGTGATTAAAAAATCATAAAAACTCACTACTATCAATATACCTTTCACTGGCATATAACCCCACAGAAATTTTTTGAGATGAGATCTGGTATAAAGATACATCAGAAATATTTTGTTAAAGTTAAGGGGTTTAATTTACCAAAGAAAATAAAAAGCTAGAGATTCTTTTTATAGGAAATTCATTCATCAAATATTTTAGGGCCTGTTACGTAGAAGACAGGGTGTTAGGTGAACCACAGCAAATTTCGCTCCTAAGAGTTTTAATCTATTTAGTTTAGAATTTACAGATCACGAAGTAGCTCAGAGGCTAAAGGTGAATGCTTATAAATTGAGGAATCAGTATTGTCTGTAACAGATTAATTGCTTATCAAAGAGGCTTTAAAATTTTAAGTAAAAAAGGTATAATAAAGAGGGCTTTAAAAATTGACAAGGAAGTACAAAAAATTGATACGAAAGTGAATCAACAGTGCTCTTGGTGGATCCCCAGTAATGAGGGAGAGGGACCAGTAACCTCCACGTTACATGGCGGCTCTCTCAGAACCGCACACCTGGCTTGTACCATCATCATACCCTTGTACCAGAGAACCCATCCTGCTCTGCCACTTTTTCAAATTGTGTGGCCAGCTTTTCTTAGTGAGGCCAGCAGTGAGATTCAGAAAGCGGGAAGTCATTCTCTGAAGTCAGACACGGATAATGACAAGCACTAATAAATATTTATGGCATGAGTAAGTAAGGAAATAATTAGAAAGGACTGCGACAATTCAAGGAAATAATCAGGTAAAACTAAATCATGACCTATACCAAGGCAGAGTTTATCTACTTCACCTATTCCTAAATCAGCAAATTAATTTTGGAGGAGACTAGTAAGAAAGAAAATCATAACCTTTTTTTAAAGAGTTAAATGTAACCAAGAGTAAGAAAAGATACAACTGGTGTGACTATAGAACTTTATACATTCCTTTTATTGTCAGCAGAGTTAAGAGAGTGATCACATTGAAGTATCATGTGGACCAGAAATGTACCCTCTTCTCAGGCAGCGAAACGGTTTTGCTTTTTAATGTAGCGTATTTATGTAGAATTAATTCTGGCAATATATCCTAAATCACAGATAGAAAGGATATTAGGTGGTGAGGTTGTAGATGTGTGGTTATCTAAATTAAGTGCTACGTTTGTATGTTTGTCACTTAATGGAGTTTTATTAATATACTGAATAAATTATTTACTTGGCCAGTCATTGCACTAAGTAGCTGCTGTCCTGTGTTTTATTGCTTTGATGTCTGAGTGTAACCTAACAGTTTTCATGAAGTATTTATTTTGCATGACCTTTAACAAGTGTTTTAACCAATTTTTTAAAAAGGCAGGATGTTATTGGCATGATACATTGAAATGTTAACATTTTTATATTTATAGTGTTTATTAGTTTATAATATTGTATAACTAGTAATTATTTCAGAAGCAATATTTTATTCCTTGTCAGGTGAGTAGATGCAGGTTAATATCATTGTTGTACGCCCTTTACACTGTTTGTGAAATCAATACTAGAGTATTAAGTGTACAAATAGATTAGAAAACAATAAAAAAAAAGTCGCATGCTATTCTGACTCATGAATTTTTATTCACTACAGTGATGATTCAAATTTTGATTAAAAGTTATAAAGTAATTGTTTTTTTGTTTTGTTTTTAGTTTGTTGGTTTATTTGTTTTTGTTTTTTGTGGTCATATCTCTAAAGTTTGTTAAAAGACCAGTTGTTAGGACCCTGTGTTCTGAGCTGCTCCACTAATCTTTTTGAGAGAATTTGGCACCTAATTCCCAGTGCCTATGTGGTGCTTTCGTGAAGAACGAGCATCACCTGCACTTATCTCTACATTTCTGTAGCCATCAGAAGTAGGTTACCAGATCCTGGAAGGATATCGGTTTAATTATTACATGTACATTCTGGAAAAGTTTGTTTTTTTTGTACTGATACAGATGGGTTATTGAGTCATTCCATCATCCCTTTGAATCTGTTGTGTGTGTGTATCTTATATGTGCTTATAATACATAGTTCTCTCTGGTTTTTACATACGCAAAACTGCCTTAAGCTGGATGAAAAATGGATAGAAAAGAAAACTGGTACTGTAATCTTACTCTAGTCCCTTCGATTCTGCATCATTTTAGAGTCTTGCCGTATTTTATAAACCATTTGACCTTCAGTTTAAGCACCAGATAGTCCACTTCTTGTAGCATAACATTAAATTCTACCTGGTAGTTTAAGTCCATCTGCCTTGGCAGTATAGAGCGATACCTGTCACAGCCTTTCTGAAGACTAGAAATGAAACGAAGCCGTTGACAATGTCTCCATTGCTGTAACTTTGACGGTGCTGGACATTTAAGGATCAGTTCTCATATTCTGGGAAATTTAAGCTTTCATAACTAAACCAACATTTTCAATATTAGCAGAAGAATGTGTCTTCATGTTATATTTTACTTATTGGAGTTTTATTTAGTGGTCAGAATAATTTTAATTGCCTAGCAAAATAATTTTAGAAAGTTATTTGCTAAAATTCTCCACTTAAGTTGAGAACTCTTTAGATCATTTGCATGTTATAGTGCTGCAGTCGAATATACTTGTAATCATGATTTTTTTTCTTACAAATACTAACCATTAGAAAAAAAAATTTTTTAATAAAATTAAATCCTTCTGGCTAAAACACTAAACTTAAAAGATCTAAAGACCACGTAATTATTGGTTATACCAGGAATTCTCAGCCTATTTAGAAGTATAACAAAGTTTAAAAATCCCTGAATTCCAGGCTAACTCTGGAGTGAATCAGCATAACTACCAGGAAAAGAGAGAACTAAAGGACACTTTTTCCCTTTACCTAATGGGTGAATGGGATTGAAGGAGTAGCAGGTGCAATAAAATAAATTCCTTTGGAAAACACTTAACTATTCAGAGACTGAATGTCTAGGCCCTTGTAGTCCTACTTTCCCTTCTTGACTTACTTTAACACTGGCAAAAGGGAAGAAATAGGTGGGGATACTTAGTTGCTTGGGGCAGGGTGGTTGATCTGAAATTATTGGCTTTTTAATTTCCAGATTGTAATACCTTGCCTACTTCAGAATTTTAAGTGTAGGCAATGATTATGCAAATGAAAAATAGAAATTAATATGTAACCATGAGCCAACATTGGATGGTCTTTTAATGGCTCATCATTTGGCAAAGGTTGAGAATCCCTGGTTGAGACTGATTAAGGAGAAAGAAATCTTTACATCTTACATAATTTTAAACCCTTTCATGCCTAGGAAGAAAATGCTGCCATTGAGATAGATAGCTCTTCAGAGGATCCATATTAAACTAAGGTAGGTGAAAAATTGGTTTTCAAAGTCAATTAGTGTCAAGACAGCTGTTGAGAACGGTTCTCACCAATTAAAGAATTCATATTCTCACCACTTTAAGCAATCAAGTTAAGTAAGAAACGTATGAAGTGATTGTTAGAAATTAACCAATGTCACCTATATGGTCAAAAGCATTTTAAATAAAATTATTAGTAAGGTCACAGCCATGGTCAACACCATCATCAGAGCCTGTTTAGCCACACACAGGTCCGTGCTGTGGGTGAAGTGTTTCATAACGAGGGCTTTCTGGAACTTTGAGTAGTAACACTATTTGAATGGGACCTAGGTGGCCACAGGAGAAGCACTATCCTGAATTTCTTGCATGGTGAGTCACTTTGGAAAAGTAAGAATTTATAAGATCAAGAAAGGGAAATTATTTCCAAACGGTTAGATGACTCTTTAAAGGTCAGTCAGTGTCAGTGTTTTGGCCTCACTAGAGTGAAAACCAACCTAAATGATCAAAAACAGGCATTGCATAATGGTTTAAAACAAAGGCAGAGTTCCTGTTTTAAAGCCACAAAATATTTTGAATCTAACCAGCAGTTGTTTGTTTACGAAGAATACACCTAAGTCCTTAATATTCTTAAGTTAAATACGCTTTTTGCTGTATTATTTACCCTAGTGATGTGTGTTAGGAGCCCTGTCTTAGCCTTGCCAGGATTTAGCAAAATGAAGCCTAATATATCAAACTGAAGTATTAGCACTTGACTAAAGGAATTTTACTTTTAAAATAAACCATCTAGAACTGTGTCCCGTGTCATTCAAATTGAAATAATGAAGACCGACTCAACTGTCCACTAACCATTTTCTCATTGTAAAATGTATTTTATACTTATTTGCCTCATTTTCTTTCAAGGCAACCAGGGCTCTAATCCTAGTACCCTGCCCATAGACCCAAGCAGCGTTGCTTTCTCCTTCCTACTGACAGTTCGGTTAACTTCTCACAGTTGGCTTCCTCACCAACTATAAGAGGGCAAAGAAGATCCTACCTGTTCAGTAATCCTGCCATCCAGCCGATGGGAGAAGAGAGATTTGCTCACCTATACCAGTTTTGTTTGTTCTCAGTAGTTTTAGAATTTAAATTAGCCTTCATGAAGTGTTCCTTGTATGAAATTTTAGATTAAGAGCCCAGATGTATAGCAAAAAGCATGTACGTAAGCTCTAGGTAAGCTGACATTGCCTGTCTTCAGCATCTTCTCAGATGCCAAATAAAAAGCTAAATTGTTACTTTCAAAATTATCATAGTTCTCGATAGTTGCACTTTTTTAGCTGTGTTTCTGAGAGTTTGTGGGCTGCATATTATTATATTTAATGCAAATTAAAGTATTTTTAAAGAAATTATTTTCTTTTCGAATTCTTTGTATTTTTCCCCATCTGTCCATCTTTCACCTGCTTTTCACTTTTTGTGTCTTAAATTTTTTTTTATATTGTCAATGTGCTCATCATATTTCACCATAAAACATGACTTAGAACAGTAGAATGGGAAAGAACCTCAAGACAGCATTTAGACCAAATCCCAGATTTCAGACACACAGTGGACATTCTTGTTAAACACTTGTTAAATGCGTATATCTAAACGGGGGGCACCAAGTGGGCAGGGTCTGCCCACAAATAGCTTTAGTGTGGTATGCAGTGTCTTTAACTTACCACACAGTGTCTTAGTGACTGTGAGTGCATTAACACTGCTTTTGTGCTATAGTTCCTTGCAGGTTCCATCCTTCGCTGCCACCTTGTATGTACCTGGTTACCTGACTGGCCCCGTATAAGGTTTTCAGTTGGTGACTCTGAAATCTCTCAAGACATATGAGCTTTATCATTCCTAGGTGTCAGCCTGTACATTCTCCATGGAGGTATTTTAAGATCCCCTCGGGTACTTAGGAGCCTTGATGGCACAGTGTTTAAGAGCTCGGCTGCTAACCAAAAGGTCTTGGAAACCCCATGGGACAATTCTACTCTGCCCTATAGGGTTGCTATGAGTCAGAATCAACTCGACAGCAATGGGTTTTTGTGTACTTTAAAGCCCACTGTTTAGTCCTTTACCCTGGTGGTGTAGTGGTTAAGTGCTATCGCCGCTAACCAAAAGGTCAGCAGTTCGAATCCACCAGGCCCTCCTTGGAAACCTCATGGGGCAGTTCTACTCTGTCCTGTAGGGTCGCTGTGATGACTTGATGGCAATGCGTTGTTGTTGGTTTAGGCTTTTGTGGAGGTGCCCATCTTAATAAATTAATAAAACTTTCTAGAATCTAGATTTTACTTTAGGATGTTGAAAATGTTTTCAGGTAAAACAGCTCTGGTGAGGATGTTTTCTCTGAGCCCCAGATTAGGATACCTAATTATAATGAGAGTATTTACTACTAGGACCATCACAGAAAACCTGACACGTAGGCTTACCCCATCTGTAGCCCAATTTTTCAACCTTTCTTGTAGTAATGTCAGTCATTAATTTCAATAACCCCTAATTACTCCCTACTACTCTGTCTTATACACCACTCTGGTAAATTTGACCTAGATAAGCATGTAACTAAATTTTGTTCAAATACCTGTTATACTAGGATTCAATATTGGATATATGTGAGTGGCCCACTATGTGCTGTTTGAAAATGCCTTTATTATGTTAAGGTAGTCTCACCACTGTAACAACAGCCTCCAAATCTTGATGATCTAATACATTTGAAGTTTATTGTTCATATAACAGTTGAGTGTTACTTAAGGGCCCAGGTTCCTTCATCTTGTGGCCCCACCACCCTCTAAGACTTCACAGTCTTCTGCCACCTCTGCTGCACTCAGTCAATACCCAGGGGACGAGAGTGGAGGATCATGCATGGGAAGTTTTCATTGGCCAAGCCTAGAAGCAGTGTATCCATCACCTCCCCCACATCCATTGCCCTTCCCAAGTCACACGGTCATGCTGAACTGCAAGTGAGGTTAGGAAATTAGGTTAAACTGTTTGCCCTGGAGGAAAAGCAAACAGATTTTGGTGAGCCCGTTAGGAGTCTTTGTCACTTCTGTACTGGACATGGATTATCTTGTTTTAAATTTCAACAGCAATTAGTTGTTTCTGTTGACATTACTCTTAAATTTTACTTAGCATGTAGTTTTCATTCCAGTAGGGCAGTGTGTTAAAATCCTAACACTTAACCCAAGATCGCTATGAGTCGGAATTGACGGCACTGGGTTTGGTTTTTTTTTTTTTTTTTGGTTTTTAGTTTTTAGGAAGCTGGTTCTTTACCTACATCTGAGAAACAAGAAGTTTCTAATGTGGGGTGGGTTGCAGGGAGACTTCAGCATTTATATTATAGACTTCTTCCCCCTGGAACAGTGGCAAGGGAGAATTGCTTTGGTTGCTTCTCTTTGTGCCCCCAGATACGGCTGGATTCGGTCCTGAGAGGTTCCCACCTACAGTGTGTGCCCTTGTCCATGGCAGAAGGGACTGGTAGTTAACAAGAAGCTAAACCCTCCTTTAAGGAGCTCAACGGTTGAGTACTCAACTGCTTACCAAAAGGTTGGCTCCGCAGGAGAAAAGACCTGGTGATCTGCTCCCCGAAAGATTACAGCCTAGGAAACCATACGGGCAATTCTACTCTGTTACATGGGTTACTATGAGTTACTATGAGTTGAAATAGACTGGATGACACCAAACAGCAACAAACACGCTGACTCGATGGCACCTAACAACAGATCCTCCATTAAAGACCACTCCTGGAGCTCTGGAGGCATAGTGGTTAAGAGCTGGCTGCCAACCAAAAGGTCAGCAGTTCAAATCTACCAGCTGCTCCTTGGAAACCCTATGGGGCAGTTCTACTCTGTCCTATAGGGTTGCTATGAGTTGGAACCAGCTCCATGGCAACTAAGAACAACAACAACCTGTCCCAGGAATATAGCTTCCACCATTAGAAGCCAGTGGAAAAATTACACTTTATATCTGCAATTGTGTTTTTGAACGAACTATTCTGCAATCTAACTTTACTGACCACTTTTCAATATTTTCATATCAATATTTCATTGATTCTAAGATGCACATTCTTTTACATTTTAACTTATCTGAAATTGGAATGGGTCTTACAGAATAGAATCGAAGGCAACAATCTTTTCTTAATGGTTTCTAATATGCTATGCCATACAATTGACAGTGTTTTGTGTAGATTTAATTGAATATATTGATTTTATTATATGGCAGGGTCATGTCGAGTTGTATCTTCAGCAGTATCGGTGGAATGGTGTTTTGTTGTACTCAACTCACCAGAAACATCCAACATTCATAATAAAAATAGCTTACATTTATTGGACACATGTCATGTGCCTGACAAGAGTTCTAAGACCTCTACATTTATTAGCTAATCTTCACCACAACTTTAGAAAACAGTTATTGTCCTCAATTTAAAAATGAGAAACCGAGACAGAGAGATTAATTTCCCAAAGTTACACAGCTTATAAATATATGGCAAAGCCAGGATTCAAGCCTCAGCAGTCCGGCTCCAGAATGCCCACTCTGAATATTACATTTATTGGTCTTTAGCCAGTTAAGGATGACCCAATTCCCATGTTTTTCAAGATATATTTTAATTTTAGCTTTATTTGCTGTGTGATCATCATCCCCACCGTTGTCCATTTTATTTTAAAATAGGATTTGGGGTCCCTCAAAGGGCCATCTGTTTTAGAAATGTAAAACTCTTTATAAACTCTACAGTCATGTGAATTTTTTTAGAGAAAAAAAATCTTGATTTTTTTTTTTTTTTTTTTAAACATCAAACAGATGATTCTTTATTCCTAGTTATTATTTTGGAACAACATTCATTTTTTTGGGTAAAAACTTACTTTTTTTTTTTTTTCATGTTCCTCATCCCATCTTTATTCCACAGGTTAGACAGCTACATTGAAGTTTGTACAGACTGTTGATATTCATTTTATTTGTAGTCTTGATGGCTTTCATATACTTGCCTGTTTATATGTCTGTTGTTACCAGTATTCTGTCTTAGATTATAATCCTAAATTCCATTATGTGTATTTTTCTTTATAGTCTATCATTGAAGAGTGTTAATGCTTAATGAATGATAATAGATAAATGTGCCTATTTTAAAAATCATTACTGCAGCAGAGTTTTCTTTTTTTTTTTTTTTTTAATGATTCTGGCCATCGTCTCATAAAGACAAAAGAAAAGAAAATAGGCAAAGTCTGGGCTCTTTTCTCCTTTGCAACAAACCAGTCACCAAAACCAAGAAATAATAGTTGATGTCCAGTGGGTTGTTATGATTTGGCGACATTGTCGCTTTATGTAACTATCTGCCTAATGATTTGAGTGCTTACTATAAGCCAGCTACTGTTCTAAGCACTTTACATGGATTAACTTCATTAATTCCTAATAGCCCTATAAACTAAGTACAATGATTATCCCTAGTTGACAGATGAGGAGACTGAGACACAGAAAAGTTGACTTTTACATAATAATCCTTTTGATTTTTATAACTGTGCCTAAAACATTGTTATCCTTTATTATTGAAAAAAACTATAAAGATTGGAGAACTTGAGATCCCTCTGCCCCTCAGTGTCACCCAGCTAGTAAATGGAACAAACACACCAACCTTCATTTTCTGATTCCAGATCTGATGATTTTTCCACTAGACACCACATTGCCTGCTTAAATTCCTTCAGTGTCCGCCACTCTCTCCTACACAGGTCTCTAGTGCTTGGGTTTTCCATATTTCATTGTTGTAGAAAAGGTTAGTGGAGAGCTTTCAATGTAACTGTGTTTTAAGCTTAGCTGACTCTCAGGTTTCCCATGGAAGCAAGTACTCACCTCCTTCCTCCTCTGTCTCTTCTGCAATCACTGGCCTCAGTGGTAGGCAGTGAAGGAGTTCAGTCTGTAGGTGACGCTGGACTCATTTGACTTTTAAACCTTTGTGTGTCTCCAGATAAATTCCTCTGGCTCCACCATCCTAACTGATCAAATCGCTAAACTGAATTCTGTCTTCGGTAGAAACATAACCAATTCCAAACATTTAAACCGGTGCCGTGGGGTATGTGTGTTTGATTTTGACATTGTCACATAGCTGATCTGATGAAACCCGTCGCTGAATTGGTGAGGTGGTTGGTCAATACATTGTAGTTGAAAGAACACAGAACTGAATCACAAGGCTAGAGCTATGAGCCTGGCTCTGCTGTTTATCAAACGGTCATTTAATTAACCTTTGTGTCTTCATCTCCCGAAAAAATTTCATGATCATTTAGTCTAACCCCCTTATGTTTACAGATGAGGAAATCATAAAGTGGTAGTAGTCTTACAAATGTTTCTGTGCTACATAGAATGGTTTGCTTTCACTCTACTTCTAACTGCATTTTATCGTCTTCTTTTGGATAATTTTCTGGCTCTGAGAATCCAGCTTTTTGTCATGAAACCTCTTGAGTGCTCATGTTTTTTGGTTTGAGACACCTAATCTCATTACTTATGAAACTGGATGTGAGTAAGCAGGTATAACTAAAAAAAAAAAAAAAAAAATACACATCTGAAATTACCCTATACTCATTTTTCAGAAAACAGACTTAAAAAAAAAGTCCCAGTATGTCTAAAATGCTCAGTACTTTAACATAATAAATTCATTTTTCAATAAAATATTTGCATTTGTTATAGGAAAATTATTACTGAAAAAGAATTGATTTTTTAAAATATAAACTTGTTTTAAAATACACATTTTCAAAATGAGAACTCATTCTTATAACAAAATATTAAAAAGGCCATATGCATGTATTGTGGGTGACTTGAAGTTGCTTTGGAAACCTGGCATTTGCATTTCCTTGTGTTTCTGATAGTATGACAAGACATCAAAATTGAATTTAATGCAGCTGTTTCAGCAAAAATATTTTTATTAATATGGAGTTCTAGGGTTAGCAAGTTCATACAAATGGCATGTCAGAATTTTCATATCCTGTGTTTAGGGAAGTACTTCTTTGATGTCTTCCAATTATGTTATTCTTTTCATCTCTTTTACAAGGTTAATTTGCTTTTAAATTAAAGATAATAAGTTTTTATCAGTTGGAAGTTACGAAGTTTTTTTTACTTCAACTATAACTCAAACCTGTTGATTCTGTCTTATTTAGATTTTCGAAAGAGTATAAATTTGGTTGTAAATTGTATTAGAAAATTGTGATTCCAGAAATTATGCATAAAAGCTACAACCCCCCCCCCGCCTTTTTTAACCTTGGAGTTGGCCATTAAAAACACTGTTCTAAATATTATAATTAATTTTCTATCTTTTATGATTGAAAAAATTATTATGTTATTAAGGTTTATAGTCTCTTAGCTGTTCTAACTTATAAATTTTTTTTAATAAAAATCTTTCCTATTAAAAAAAAAATGAGGAAAGTATGTTCAGTGTTTTAGAAAACAGGGGATGCAATCCAACTAAGCAAAAAAGCCTTAAGTGCAGGGTTGACGTTTACAAGGAACAGACTGTTCATGTGCTGTGAGAAGAGGACGGCAGACTGGGTACAGATGTAAGAGGAAGAAAAGACTTTACATTCTAAAAACTCTCTTAAATGTAGTTCAGTTAAAACAAGTGGAATTTTTGACGTGTAAATTATACCTCAATAAAGCTGTTTTTTAAAAAAATATTTTAAATGTATTATTTTATCTAGCGTTGTCATAAGTTTATGGACTCCATTTTACATTAAAGAGAGAAAGGGAAGAGTTTCTCATAAACACAAACAGGAAGGCTGACAAATACAGGGCAGAGGCAGGAGTGAGTAAGAGGGTCACCACACTTTCCAAAATCAATACAGTGTGGTACTGGCAAAATAATAGATACCTAGAACTATAAAACAGAATAGGGAGTCCAGAAATAGACCCACACGAATATGGTCAACTGATTTTTTAAAAAAGCACAAAGGCAATTCAGTGGTAAAGGATCATCTTTTCAATAAATGATGGTGGAACAATTAGTCCATATGCAAAAAAGAAAACAAAACAAAAAACAACAGCTGAAAAACAAAATCTAAGCACATACCTTATACCTTACACAAAAATTAATTCAAAAGGGATCATAGCATTAAACGTAAAATGCACAACTCATTTGGTGATGAGTTTTTAGACACAACACCAAAAGCACAATCCATAAAAAGAGGGTCATGGGCAAGCATAAGTCATGGGATACCCAGAGACCCTTAGAGGGATGTGCAAAAAGAGAGAATCAAAGATTAAAGGAGATACAGAGCAAAAAAGAATGAAGCCAGAAAGGGCAATGAGAAGGTGAGCAGCCTTCACGTGACTCTACTGACTTCCATCCCACCTCCTTTTAGCAGATGTCCCCAATGTTTGATCTGTTTGTGTTCTTCACTCTTTGCCAACATTTATCCTTTAAGCTGATGAGTCTTAAATTTTGCAGTCTGCCATCAGAGGAATCTAATTCCATCCTGTCTTTTCCATTATGAACCAATATGAGCTTCCCTATTGCTTAAGAAAAATTCCAGATTCCTCACACTGACCCCCTTTTTTCCCATAAGCCCACCACAAACACACATCCTGGTCACACACACGATGGTGCCTTTCTTCAGCTTGCCACCTCCCCCACCAAACCTAGAATTATTTCCACTCAAGATAACCCAAATCCTAGACTTCCTGCAAGGTGGTATGTAAGCCCACCTTCATGAAACCTTTTCAGTCTACTTTCATCCTATTTATTTTCTTTTAATTTCTGCTACAATTAAGATCGCTAATACATAATCTCACACTTGATTGTACTGTACACTCTTGTGTTATCTTCTAATTTTACATAAGTAATTTTTTTTTTTTTTGTCAGACATTTTGGAATGCTTTAGTTTAGGGCTCATTTTTATTATTTTTAGTAGAAGTGCCAAGCTCAGTATTCAGACACCTAAAGGGACAATGTATATGCTTTAACAGCAAAAGGAAAGAAGGGAAGAATGGGAGGGAGAGAAGGAGGGAAGAAAGAAAACTGAATAGAAAGGGTCACCATGAGTCACCGTCGGCTCAACGGCAACTGGTTTTACTGGTATTGTCTATCAAGGAATATGTTCTAAAGTAGTGATTCCTAAACTTCTTGGCCTCAGGGTCCTTTTACACTCTTAAAAGTTATTGAGGCCCCAACTAACTGAGAATTAAAACAGTCTTAAAAAAAAAAAAGAATTCTCAAGCATACTTTCCATGATCCAGCAGAGAAATGATATCAACATGTCAAGTAGCCCTCTGAAAATCTGCACTGTACTGGTAAGAGAATGACAGTGAAAGAGGCAAATAATGCTTGAATACTATTACGAAAATAATTCTGCCCCCTTGACTTCTACAGGTCCCCAGACCACACTCTGAGAACTGCCATGCCAAAGAATAAGCTAGTGTTCAGTCCAAGATGCTGTTTCCTCTGCTGGGATGTGCTCACCCTGATGGAGAAGGGTACACAAAGACAGTTTATGCATGAATTTTGGGCAGATTATCATTCTTAAACTGGAGGCCAGATTTAGATCCAAGAGCTTGTTTTCCATAAATTGCAACAGGAAGAGAGAGAAGAAATTGCCAGGCAGGTGGTCACAAAAAGACCTTTACTTGTGTCTCCCCAGGTCATGCTATGGTATAAAAATCTTAGAACCGCCTTGCAGAATGGTGGAGTCTTTGTGTCCTGAAGACACCATTCAGATCACCATTCCAACCCCACAGGAGGCCATCTATGAGGTTTGGATAGTCCTTTAGGAGGCTGGAGGGGGATCTTGGAAAGGACCAACTCTGAGATGATCATTGTACTCTTGAAGCTGGTTAAGACCATGAGGCCATTGATGGTAGGTAGGTCTCCAATGGGCTTGAATTTTCTCCTTGTCTTTCCAATCTTTATAGTTAGGTCAAATATCATAGACCAGCATAGAGTCAAATGGGGCCAGTGTCATTAGGCCTAAGGAGCCATTGACCATGAAGAAGCTCAGACTGCTGGTGTGTACTAAGCCACAAAGGCAACCTAGTTGATGACCTGTACTAAGTCGGTCAGGGTAGGGCGGCACAGCCTCAGCAAGGAGAGGAGAAAATTTTGCAAGCCATAACCACAACCTAGTATAATTCATACCTAAGGATCTACGTAACGAAAAATTCCCAAGCAAGAAACCACAGGGTACTGAGCACACCCATGTGAATACGTGCCAGTCTGAACACAAGCTATGTTCTTAATGAAGAAGTAAATCACAAATTGGGTATACAACTTCACATTGCATTCTCTGGTTCTGCCTAACGATCAAAGGTTCCTCAAGAGCCACTTTCTTAACGGTCTCCCAATTGGCATGTTTACAATAAAGTTTTGACAAATGCTCAATTCAGTGGCTATTATTTCATTGAGAAGGGTTTACAGTCTGGGCTTGGACCAGCAAAAAGCTCCCACTCTGATGAAGTTTTATCATTTAGATGATAATCTTTGAGAGGGTCCCCAAACATCCAGGCTGGCAAGGGGGTTTGTATCCTGCACAGCTGATGCAGGGTCACCCTTGTTGGTATAGGGCACAGGAGAATGACTCATAAATCCAGAGCATTACAATGTGTCTTAGTCACCTAGTGCCACCATAACAGAAATACCACAAGTGGATGGTTTCACCAAAGAAAAGTTTATTCTCTCACAGTCTAGTAGACTACAAGTCCAAATACAGGGCATCCGCTCCAGGGGAAGACTTTTTCTCTCTGTCCACCCTAGATGAAGGTCCTTGTCATCAATCTTCCTCTGGTCAAGGAACTTCTCATCGCAGGAAACTCTGGTCCAAAGGATGCACTCTTCTCTCAGTGGTATGAGGTCCCCTGTCTCTCTGCTCACTCCTCTCTTTTGTATCTCAAAAGAGATTGGCTTAAGGCTATCTGATCTTGTAGATCTTGTCAATATAACTTCCACTAATCCATCTCATTAACATCATAGTGATAGGATTTACAACAGATAGTAAAATCACATCAGATGACAAAAGGGTAGACAATCACACAATACTGGGAATCATGACCTAGCCAAGTTGACAGACATTTTTGGGGGACACAGTTCAATCCATGATACCATGTTTACCAGGGGGCTCCAGTTGCTAGTTGATCTTCCAAGGACTTTGTACTCTCCAGCGTCTTGACTCTCTCTCCAGGGTTCGTAGCTGCAGCTCCTGCCTCCTCACGAGTAGAAGCTTCCTCAAAACTTCCTGCTGTCAGGCCCCACCAGCTTCTTCTAATCTGCTTGAAATGCTGGTGCTTTCACTGCTGTGGGGAGCAAGGCAAGAGGGTTGTTCTCAGCACTATTCCTCTGCACTTGAGATGGGAGTTCAGCCTTTCTGTCCAGGGTAGTTGATGATCTCCCACCGTGGAGGCCTGGAGAGCAAGCAAAGGACTGTGTGGTCAGAACATGAGCTCTGGCCAGACTCTGCTTCAGCTTTAGGCCAACAAAATGGTTCATCATGGCCCCACTCCCCAACAAGGATCACTCTTGCAAGAGACCTGGGCCATTTGACTCAAAACACCTCGACCCAGTTCCTCCCTAGGATCTCCTTTGTCTTGGGAGCTTCAAAAGCCTTCAGAGACTGGAGATTTGGGGAAGATGCAGTCTTGTTTTTTGCAGTCTAGCCTCTGAGAAGGGAGGCCTCAGGAAGCCTATCTGGAAAATAAGGCAATCATCACCTCTAGGACCTCTAGATAGTCCTCACGCTTCAAAAAGGCATCAAGTGTATCTTCCAGAAGCTGACCCAGGCCTCATACTTACTCCAGCTCAAACCTGGGCCCCAGTCCAGCACCCACCCCAGCACTCCATGCCCCTGGTCTAACATCTGAGCTCTGACTCCCTCGCTCTGCTCTGAACTGTTGCTCTAGTGGAGGCACTGCCATCTGCCCACTTACCCAAGCCAGAAGCCTGTGAGTGGACCTTTACTCCTCCTTCTCCTTACCCCATGCCCAAATCATCGCCAACTCCTGACAATGATTTTTTCATAAACGTGTCTTGGCTCTGTCTGCTCTTTTTCATCCCTAAATCTCTACCCCTGTCCAGAACTTCATTATCCCTCACCTCAACTACCTGGTTTACCCTAGGTTCACATTTACCTCACCCCCACCCCAATTCTATCCATCATCCTTTTCATCAGCAGGCTCTAAAAGACAGCTCTTGCCATACCTTACTATTCTTGTGCTTTGAGCCCTGCAGTAGCTGCCCATCTCCTTCAAGGTCAAGCCCTGTGGCATCCGGCTCCTGCCTGGCCCTCCTACCTTGTCTCTTCCATTTTTGCACTTTATCCCCCAACTAAACAAAATCCTCCCTCCGAAACTCAAAGCAAAACCCATTGATATCAAGCTGATTCCAACTCACAGTGACCCTACAGATCAGAGTAGAACTGCCCCACAGGGTTTCCAAGGAGCGGTTGATTTGAACCGCTGACCTTTTGGTTAGCAGCCAAATGCTTAACCGCTGTGCCACCAAGGCTCCAAATCCTTCCTACACATCTGCAATTTCAGGACTTGTTCATGCTGTTCCTTCTGCCAAGGATACCTTCTTTTATTTTTTTGGCCCCTTTTTTGTGTGTGAGGAAGCTGGAGCCAAGATGGTGGAATAGACAGACGCTTCTGGCGAGCCCTCTTTATGACAAAGACCTGAAAAAACAAGTAAAATGAGTATATTTATGACAAGCTAGGAGCCCTGAGCATCAAAGGCAAGCTTAGAAAACGAACCGACGGGCAGGAGGAGGAAGAGACAGTTCAGAAGCAGAGAGGAGTTACTGAACCTGAATTGCAGGGAGCCCTCAGGCACCATTCCCGGAGCAGCAGCAGAGGTGGGCTGGTACTAGTGTTCGGCCGCAGTTTCCTCAGGGAGAAGCAGCCAGCTGCACAGCCTACTCACACCTCCAGAACCTGAGAAGAATGGCGTTATGGGCAAAAGCTAAGTACTTGCGTATATTTTACCACGCCCCCCCACCCCCAAGCCGGCTTCAGTGGCTGAATTCCCTGGGCCTGAGATAGGAACTGTTGAGCACCTAGGGCCATCCTCCCAGCCTTGGAAAAGGGAAAATATGTGCAATTGGGGGAGAATAAAATTTCCCAGCTCCACTAACGGAGGAGCTCAGGACAGAAATGGCTCCTGTCCAGGCATAAATGGTCCATGGACTTTGAGTACAGTTTCCTCTCTGCATGGACCTGTGTGGGCCTATTTCAGGAGAATAGGCCCTTGTTGGCCGACTCCAACCGTTTCAGCTACGTGGTGGAGAGGTGGATATTTGATGTTTGACATTACCTTGCCTGTTAAACAGGGTCCTCATCTACCCACATCAGGGGCCTAAGGACTGGTAGCTCCACTCAGGTCACCCAGCCACCCGTGACACAGGTCCAAGGATAACTGGTACCTCCCAGTCCTTACAACCAAAAACTTTGGGTGCCCATGGTCTGCCTGCAGAACCCACCCACCTGCATGCTCTAGGGAACAGAGATGTGCTTTCCTCAGAGACACTCGGGAGTCAGTTCTCAGCCCCCTCCCTTGTTCAGTGTGACCCCCTGCTGCAATCAGATACTGGTACCTACACCAATCACCCCTGACTCTCTAAGACTGAGGACAGAGCCTGTACCACACGCTTGATGATCAGCTACCTGGACATCTGAGCTGAATTCATACAAGAAAAGTGAATGGACTCCTAGACCGATATACCTGATAACAGCTCTAGCCATCTGGGGACAGGACGTCAGAGCTCCAGAGGTGAAAATAATCAAGCTAGCTCACTCAAGCAACCCATCTGGGCATATGAAAACAAAACACAGCAAGAAGCTACGACACAGTAAGCAAACATAAAATAAACTAATACAATAACTTTTAGATGGCTCAGAGACAACCGTCAATATCAAGGCACGTAAAGAAACAGACCATGATCGCCTCAACAAGCTCTCAAAACAAAGAATCAAAGGATCTTCTAGATGAAAGTGTATTCCTAGAATTACCAGAGGCAGAATACAAAAGATTAATATACAGAACCCTTCAAGACATCAGGAAGGAAATGAGGCAATATGCAGAACAAGCCAAGGAACACACAGATAAAGCCATTGAAGAAATTAAAAAGATTATTCAGGAACATAAAAAAAAAATTGTGTGTGAAATATACCAACTTACAGGAGAATATTTTAAAAGAACATATGCAGTTTTAAAAAAATAATAAAGCAAACACTGATGTAAAGGCATGCTTACAGCGAGGTTAAGAAATAAACCCATCAGCCCTAACGGCTTCAGAGAGAGCCTGGCCTGCCAACACGTTGATTTGGACTTCCAGCTTCCAGAACTGTGAGACAGTAAATTTCTGTTCTTACAAGCAAAAAGATGTGTTGACACAGTGGCTGCAACAATGGGCTCAAGCATAACAATGATTGTGAGGATGGTGCAGGACCAGGCAGTGTCTCGTCCTGTTGTACGTAAGGTCTTTACGAGTTGTAACCAACTCTCAGTGGCACCTAACAACAACACATGCAAAAAAAAAAAAGTCAGTATCTTAGAAGCTTCTTGTGTACCTCTCCATAATTACACCTCTCTGCTTCTCCCAAGAGGCACCACTGTCTTTTGTGATATACACTCCCTTTCTTTTCTTTATGGTTGTACCACTTATGTAAGTATTCTTGAAGAGTTTTACCTAGCTTTGATCTTCATATAAGGAAAATCATACTACTAGTATTTATCCTGGACTTGCTTCTTTCATTGAGCACTGCTTGTGAGGTTTGTTCCTGTTGATGTGTGTGGTTGTGCTTCATTAATTTTCACTGAGAAATGATATGCTAGTGTTATAAACATTTATCATTTATCTACTGTACTTATTGGATATTTGGGTGTTCCCAATTTTTTATTACAATGTTCCTATTAGTATGTGTGTACATGTCTCCTGGCATACCTGGCAAGGGTTCAGACTTATCTTCAGGTTCCAAATTCTGGGGTTTGAGTTATTTCAAAGAAACATCTATTTTTGTAATCAGAAAAAAAAATATTGAAAAAAGAAAATGATCTCTTAGCTATATTACATCTTCAAACCATCCTGGGATAAATCTATCTCTAGACTGCTGTGTGGATATGCGTGAAACCTTAATGAAGATACTGGGAGTGAGAAGTGAGTGGCTACTGGGAGTGATGGCACAGGAAATTGCCATCTGGAAACAGACTAAAATCAGGACCTTTCAGTTGAGAATGATGTAAGGAGAACACAGATGGGAGCCGAGCCACTGAAGTGGTGATGGGTATGACAGGGAGAGCGTGCGTGTGCTCGGAAGCCCTAGAATTCCAAGCTCTCAGGCCTCCCTTCCTCCAGCACCAGCTGAACGTTTCCACCCAGATGTCTTGCCGTCATCTCACGTGCAGTATGTCTAAAACAGCACTCGAATTGTCCCCCCCAAGCCAACTCTTCCTGCTGTGTTTTCCTCCTTGTCATTGATACCATAATTATCTCCACTACTCAGGCTCAGAAATTGAGTTATCTTTGCTTCCTCTCTCTCCCTCACTCCCTCGTCCATCAGCCCCTCAGCTCTAGTTCCTCTTCGGTAGTGTGTCTCAACACCATCTCTTTGGGGTCTCTCCACCTTGAAATAACTGCCACTGTCATCACCTGACATCTCACCCTGCCTCCAGCCTCTTCCTTTTTCATTCCAGTCTGCACACAAATGCGGATGGAGCCTCTTAAAATGCAGATGCCATCATCCGCATTTCCAGTTCAAAGAGTTCAGTGGGTGTCTTAGTTATCTAGTGCTGCTATAACAAAAATACCATGAATGGGTGGCTTTAGCAAACAGAAATTTATTTTTTCACAGTTTAGGAGGCTAGAAGTCCAAATTCAGGGCGCTGGCTCCAGGGAAAGACTTTCTTTCTCTGTTGGCTATGAAGGAGTATCTTTGTCTCTTCTGAGCTTCTGCTCCTGGACAATCGTCAGGTGCCTTGGCATTTCTCTTCCCCCTTTTCTGCTTTTTTTGCTTGTTCAATCTCTTTTATATCTCAAAAGAGATTGACTCAAGATACACCCTACACTAATCCTGTCTCATTAACATAACAAAGACAACCCATTCCCGAATGGGATTATAAACCCAGGCATAGAGGTTAGGATCTACAACCCATATTTTTGGTGGGTACAATTCAATCCATAACAGTGACTCTCTGTCACTTCTTGTATTGAGCTCAAACTATGTCTTAGTTAGCTAGTGCTATAATAACAGAAATATCACAAGTGGGTGGTTTTAACAAACAGAAATTTATTCTCTCACAGTCTAGAAGGCTAGAAGTCCTAATTCAGGATGCCAGCTCCAGGGGAAGGCTTTCTCTCTCTGTTGGCTTTGGGGGAAGGTTCTTGTCATCAATCTTCCCCTGGGTCTAGGAGTTTCTCAGCATAGGAACCCTGGGTCCTAAGAACCTGCTTTACTCCCAGCTTTTCATTCTTGGTGGTAGGCAGTCCTTTTCCTCTCTGCTCACTTCTCTGTTTTATATCTCAAAAGAGATTGATTCAAGATACAACTTAATCTTATAGATTGTGTCCTGCCTCATTAACTTTACTGTCTGTAATCCTGCCTCATTAACATCATAGAGGTTAGGATTTACAACAGAGAGGATAATCACATTAGATCACAAGATGGTAGACAACCACACAATACTGGGAGCCATGACCTAGCCAAGCTGACACATATTTTGGGGGGACACAATCCAATCCATAATGAACTACTTTGATTAACATTTAAGGCCTTTCAATACCTGCCCTGATTTACCCTTGTGCAAATAAATCCATTTCTCAGCTGAAGTTGTCTGCTTATCTGGTTTTTCTTGTACGTTACAAAGGCCTTCAGGAGTCCCTGGGTGGCTCAAAGCGTTAAGCACTCAGCAACTAACTGAAAGGTTGGTGATTCAAACTCACCCAAAGGCACCTCAGAAGAAAGAACTGGTGACCTTCTTCCTAAAGGTCACAGCCATGAAAGCCCTATCTAGCAGTTCTACTCTAACATACTTGTGGTCATCATGAGTCAGAATCAACTCGATGGCAACTATTTTGGTTTTTTGGTTTATAAAATTTCAGGCAACTAAATTTACAGACAGTCCTTATCTTTGTGAGTTTGTCTTCACTCTTTCCTATGCCCAGGATGTAGATTCTTTTTTCTTTTTCTCTGTTGAAATGCTGTGTTTTCATGGCACAATATTCTTTTGAAATGTAATTGTGTGGGGTTATCCTTTGCAGCTTAAAAACTTATCACAACTCAAGGAAATGTCCATTCATGCCTTCGTTCACGTAGCCACTATTACATGTAAGGCACTATGCCAAGGGTCAAACTTGAGCTTGGTGAGTAACAAGTTAACAGAAGTTTTTACTGAGAGACCTGCTGAAAAATAAATGATCTCAGAAATCTTAGCTAAACTAATGAATTATAAAAGTGATTGAGAATATTCTTGAATAATTTATGGAAACAGGAGACTCCTTAACTGAGCAATGTACAAAAACATAATGGTCTGCAAAGAGACCTTAAAGATTCTAGTCCAACATTCTTAATTTGTAAATTTTAAAATCGGAGCTCAGAAGTGTTTTACAGCATGTTGCAACTTGCTTTAACTTGTAGCAACATTAATCTCAATATTATCTAAATCAATCTTGTTCTAGCAGCTTTAGAAAACAGAAGAATGTATTATGCACTGCCTTATAAATAAGTAGCCATTATTTAGAGCAAAGAATTAGTATAAAAGTTTATGAGTAGTCAAATTTTCATGTAAAATTTAAATACACGAAAGAAACCTGATTGGAATGACATGACATTGAAAGTGAGAGTGTGGCATAAACATTAAACTATAGAAGATGTCAATGAAAATCCAAATAAAAAGTCATTCACTCACAGGCTCAAAAAAAGTGTTGTGATTTCACCAAAAAGACAAGCCCTGGGAGAATGACTGAAGAGTTAACCTTTGATAGCAAAGCACTTTTTCTGAAAGACCATTTGAACACAAGGTAAGACAGTTTGAAATTGTACCAGAAATCTTGAGTGACAAATGGAACAATCAAAGGCTAAGCATTTGTTCTGGTCTTTCAGTGGAAACTGGACACAAATAGCATGGGTTTGAGGAAAACAGTAATTGGTGGTGGAAGGTGGCATTTTCTCTGTGACCCAGGAACAAAGTGTCAAAGCTTGCACTGGAAAATTACAACATTCCTGAGAGCCCCAAATGTGCACATGTCAAAATCACAAATAAAGACAACAGTGATTGTCCCTCTGACATCTGTGGTATTGTTCGAACCAGGAGGTCAAAAAGTCAATCAATCTCATGGAGCACAAATTCCGAAGGGTGTAAGGGATTCTTCACAATGCGGAGCTGAACAGGGGTCTGCAGGCTGCTGACCTCACACAACAGGGACCAAGCTGAAAGGGTGCTTTCTGAGAAACAGTTTATGATCAAAATCTGTTGCCAGGTTTATCACTTAGCTCAGGTTTTCCTTCAGGGTGTTCTGTGGAATACTGGTTATGTGAGGATGTTAACAGATGCTATGCAAAACACTGGATCTGTGGTCCAATGAGTTTAGAAAATCCAACCAAATAGGTTTCTTTGTCACATAACTTATTAGAACTTTCAATGAATATTTTCAAACTCCAAGAAAAGGAAAAAGTACTCCCTCTCCTCCAAACATATCCTACTCCAACCCCTTTTCCATGTATAGGACTGTGAAGGGCCTTGCTTAATTAAGGCCTTTTCCTGAAATGACTTTTGGCCATTTCAATAAGTCAAATCCCCCATTGAACATATTCAAAAAAGTATGATGTTAACTGCTTAAACCAATTCCAAAAAAAGGAGAGCCACCCAAGATTCTTCTTTAAAGTGTAAGACATTCATTTGGGTAAGTCTAAGTGTATTTTTTTGTGTTAACACATTACATGACTACCAGTTAAAGACGGGAAAATGATCACATGTATCCAAGTCTTCTCCATCCTGAAACAGGTATCCACCTACAAGGACAAAGAGTGTAGGAATGGAGATTTCAGAAGATATTTGTAATCTAGAAAGCAGATGGAGGTGTGGTAATTGATTTTGCAGAGGAAATAACATATATCCTGGATGTTTGCAGAACAAAACACTAAAGACAAGTGTCTTAGTCATCTAGTGCTGCCATAACAGAAATACCACACGTGGAAGGCTTTAACAAAGAGAAGTTTATTCTCTCACAGTCCAGTAGGCTAGAAGTCTGAATTTAGGGTGCCAGCTCCAGGGGAAGGCTTTCTTTCTCTGTCAGCTCTGGAGGAAGGTCCTTGTCATCAGTCTTCCTTTGGTCTGGGAGCAGCTCAGCACAGGAACCTCAGGCTTAAAGGACACGCTCTGCTCCTGTTGCTGCTTTCTTGGTGGTATGAGGTTCCCACTCTCTGCTTGCTTCCCTTTCCTTTTATCTCTTGAGAGATAAAAGGTGGTGCAGGCCATACCCCAGGGAAACTCCCCTTACATTGGATCAGGGAGGTAACCTGAGTAAGGGTGGTGTTACAATCCCACCCTAATCCTCTCAACATAAAATTACAATCACAAAATGGAGAACAACCACACAATACTGGGAATCATTGCCTAACCAAGTTTATACACACAGTTTCAATCCATAACAAGTAGGGAAATAATTCAATCCATGGCAAGAAAGAAGCTGCTATACAGGGCCCTCAAAAGACTTGGAAACACAGAGATACTCTCTCAAGACAGAGATGAAAGTAGGGTTGAAAAAAGGAAGACCGAAAGTCTTTAAAGCCCTCCTATAGAGTCGGTGACCACCCCTTGCCTTACCCCATTTAATCTTTTCTCACTCCCAGTGCAGACTTTGGATTTGCCAACCCCTGTGAACCTGTGAGCCAGCAGAGGACTCTGGCCTGCCGCCTGACCTGCAGATTTTGGGTTTGTCAGCCTCTGCAACCACATGAGCCAGTAGATTTCTTTAGCTTATTGTCTGACCCATGGATTTGGGACCTGCCAGCCCCCAAATTGCATGAACCATTTCCTTGAAGTAAATTTCTTTCTGTATGTATCTATAAATACTTCACTGGTTTCGCTTCTCCAAAGAATACATACTAAGACACATGCTGTCATGGGAAAACATTATGCTGAGTGAAATAAGTCAGACACAAAAGGGAAGATATTGTATGATCCCACTTATATGTAGAATAGGAAAATGCATAGAGACTAAAGTTGATTTGTGATTACCAGGGACAGGTGGGAGGGGAAAATTGGGAAGTATTCCTTAAAACATACTGAGTTTCTATTTAAGGTGATGAAAAAAATTAAATTAGACAGTGGTAATGATTGGACAACATGGTGAACATAATTAACATCACTGAAGTGTACACATAAAAATGGTTGAAATGGCAAATATTTTGTTGTATATGTTGTTGTTAGGTGCCACTGAGTCAGTGTGACTCATAGCAACCCTATGTACAACAAAACGAAACATTGTCCGGTCCTGGACCATCTTCACAGTCGTTGTTATGCTTGAACCCATTGTTGCAGCCACTGTGTCAACAATCCGTCTTGTTGAAGGGTCTTTCTCTTTTTCACTGACCCTCTACTTTACAAAGCATGATGTCTTCTCCAGGGACTGGTCCCTCCTGATAACATGTCCAAAGTATGTGAGATGTACTCTGGCCATCCTTGCTACAAAAATTCTAGTTGTACTTCTTCCAAGACAGATTTGTTCGTTCTTTTGGCAGTCCATGGTATATTCAATATTCTTCGCCAACACCACAATTCAAAGGCATCAATTCTTCTTCTGTCTTCCTTATTCATTGTCCAGCTTTCACATGCATATGATGTGATTGAAAATACCATGGCTTGGGTCAGGAACACCTGACTCTTCAAGGTGACATCTTTGCTTTTTAATACTTTAAAGAGGTCTTTTGCAGTAGATTTGCCCAGTGCAACAGATCGTTTGATTTCTTGACTGCTGCTTCCATGGAAGTTGATTGTGGATTCAACTAAAATGAAATCCTTGACAACTTCAATCTTCTGTTGTATGTACTTCGCCACAATAAAAAAAGACTTTGCATTGGTAAAGGCTTATTGAAAGGATTGATACTTCCATTTTCTCAGTCCTTCCTGAGTATAACCAGTTGGACTGGGTGCCTCTAAGTGAAAGAGCAAAAGATAAAATTAATAGTCATTTGATAAATCTTAGAGCCTTTTTAGTATAATTCTCAGAAATGGAGAAGACGAGGGGCTCAAAAAACTGGGGAAATGTTCAAGGCAAACAATTTCCAATCCTTTGCTTTCAGTAAAATCGAAGACAGATGTAATTGAGTGGTCATTGGTTAGAATACTAAAAATAATATTTGATGATGAATCACTATACAAGTTCTAGCATATAACTTGGAATAAGTTGAAAGAATCAATAACATTATCATATCAAAACTGCTTCCATTTTTATTTTCTCCTTTTTTTAAAATTTTTATTTTCTCCTTTTTTTAAAATTTTTATTGTGCTTTAAGTGAACGTTTACAAATCAAGTCAGCCTCTCATACAAAAACCCATATACACTTTGCTACACACTCCCACTCTCCCCCTAATGAGACGGCCCGCTCTCTCCCTCCACTCTCTCTTTTCGTGTCCTTTTTGCCAGCTTCTAACCCCCTCCACCCTCTCATCTCCCTTCCAGACAGGAGATGCCAACATAGTCTCAAGTGTCCACCTGATCCAAGAAGCTCACTCCTCACCAGCATCCCTCTCCAATCCATTGTCCAGTCCAATCCATGTCTGAAGAGTTGGCTTCGGGAATGGTTCCCGTCCTGGGCCAACAGAAGGTCTGGGGGCCATGACCACTGGGGTCCTTCCAGTCTCAGCCAGGCCATTAAGTCTGGTCTTATGAGAATTTGGGTCTGCATCCCACTGCTCTCCTGCTCCGTCAGGGGTTCTCTGTTGTGTTCCCTGTCAGGACAGTCATTGGTTGTAGCCGAGCACCGTCTAGTTCTTCTGGTCTCAGGATGATGTAGTCTCTGGTTCATGTGGCCCCTTCTGTCTCTTGGGCTCGTAATTGCCTTGTGTCCTTGATGTTCTTCATTCTCCTTTGATCCAGGTGGGTTGAGACCAATTGATGCATCTCAGACGGCTGCTTGCTAGTGTTTAAGACCCCAGACACCACTCTTCAAAGTGGGATGCAGAATGTTTTCTTAGTAGATTTTATTATGCCAATTGACTTAGATGTCCTCTGAAACCATGGTCCCCAGACCACTGCCCCTGCTACGCTGGCCTTCGAAGCATTCAGTTTATTCAGGAAACTTCTTTGCCTTTGGTTTAGTCCAATTGTGCTGACCTCCCCTGTATTGTGTGCTGTCTTTCCCTTCACCTAAAGTAGTTCTTATCTACTATCTAATCATTGAATGCCCCTCTCCCACCCTCCCTCCCTCCCTCCCCCCTCTCGTAACCACAAAAGGAATGTTTTCTTCTCAGTTTAAACTATTTCTCAAGTTCTTATATAGTGGTCTTATACAATATTTGTCCTTTTGCAACTGACTAATTTCACTCAGCATAATGCCTTCCAGGTTCCTCCACGTTATGAAATGTTTCACAGATTCCTCACTGTTCTTTATCTATGCGTAGTATTACATTGTGTGAATATACCATAATTTATTTATCCATTCATCCGTTGATGGACACTTTATTTACTTCTTTATGTGAATGAGATTTCTTGGCTGTTATGCAAATAAAAAAACCAGGATTAAAATTCATGCTGAACTCTGGCTCATTTCATACAAAAGTAATATTCATCTAAGGATACTTGAAGTAGTTGAAGAAAAATGATCTTACCCATCTCTTTAAGAGACATTTCCAGTAAAATATTATCTTAATATTTATCAGAACTTAAAAGAATTGAAGACTGAATTGTGATCACTGGAAATAAAAACATTTGTAATTTCAGTAGTAATATAATTTTAATTACAATTTTCAGAATGGTTTTTACTTAGTCGGAAAGTGTCAGTTAAAATTACACCTCTGCTATAGTGGAAGAGATATAAAAAATAGAAATGGTTTTCTTTTCAGACACTGCCATCATCTCTCTCTTGCATATGGCTTCCAGTAAGAGATTTTTTTTGTTTTTTGTCTTTCTTCTATTTCACTGACGATTTGGCTTTGGAATCTCCGAAAATTAGGCTCTTGCCTATAACTATGAATACAAAGGCCTTACACAGAAAATGTTAAAGTACACAAAAATCTTCAACATATACTCTTTTTGGGTTACATGTCAACATAAGATTTAGGAGTCAAGTGCTTTGTTTGCCTTCATCTATCTAGATGTTACTTACACACAAGGTACTGCCTTCCTGTGTGGAAATGTGTGGAAATGTCCCAAGGGGCACTTCCAACATTTCCAAAACTCTGGTCTCTTTATCCATGTCAGCCAGCCACTCAAACTGAAAAGATGTTACTCTGGGAACACCATCAATTGTGTATAATATGTTTCCAGTAATTAAAAGATATCCCTCTCTGGGCAAGCTGCATCCTTGTTATAGCCTAGAGGGGAAAAAGAATTCTTGAATTTTATTATTGGTGATTACACCTGAACACTATTTTGCCTTGCTATTTCATTTGTTATAGTAATAATTAAATAATAACATTCAGTTTCAGAACGTTTAATAGTATGATTTTCTATATAGAAATGGAATTATCTATATCTTTGGTTATCTATCATCTATCTATCTGTCTGTCTGGCTACCTATTAAAGGCCCTGGTGACGCAGTAGGTAAAGTGATCAACTGTTAACCGAAAGGCTGTCAGTAGGAAAACACAAGAGAAAGATGCGGCAGCTTGCTTCTGTAAAGATTCAAAGCCTTGGAAACCCTATGGGGTCACTATGAGTTGGAATCAACTCGATGGCAGTGGGTTGGCTTTTGGATATCTATCTATCATCCATCATATTTCAAATAATGCCTGAAGGTGTTACAAAGGCCATAATTACCCTTGCCCCTTTAGAAGTGGGAATATTATCTATCTAAATTCCAGGTCTGCAGATGATCAGGTATTTCAATCAGCTGGGAGTAATATTTGGGAAAAGTAGAACGATCTAATGAATTATGATGTTCTATCATTTTTTTTAATGATATATGGTTACTTAATGCGCTATTTGCTTAAAAACCAAATTAATTGTGGTCTCGTAAATAAGTCTGAATCTATATCAGCTATAACTTTAAAAGATACATATAAACCATTGACATCTAGAAATTTTAGCAGCTGGAGGAAATGCCAGCATAATTCCTAAATTGAGAGCTTTAGTGACAAAGCAAGATACGCCTGAAGGAGATATATGGCCAAAATTATCCCTGCCTTTTCCACCAAATGTTTCAGCAGAGCTTCTAAAATGGTGTCTTCAGTAGGAAGTTAGCCATTTTTTTAAAGAGGCATTTCCTAATTTGGAAAACCTATGGGTTATAGCTACTGCTCATGATTATGGAATCTCTTGGCTGATTTTTACCAGCTTTAGAGGAATTAGGACTGCTGTGCTGGCCCGGATCCCACCCCACTCACAATCCAAAGTTTTTAATAAAAATACTTGGTGGTAGCCAGCCTCCAGGATGGTTCCTGATCATCCCTGCTTCCTGGCGTTGACACCCTTGTGTAGTTTCCTCCCAAACTGGACCAGGGTTGATCTATGCGACCAATAGTGATGGCATGTCACTTGGGAGATTAGGTTACAAGAAATTGCAGCTTCCACTTGAGTAGCCTCTCTCTCTCAGCTGTCACCCTGGAGGAATCCGACTGCCCTGTGAAGAAGTCCCCATAAGAAGGAACTAAAATCTTTGGCCAGCAGCCAGCGAGGAATGGAGGCCTGCCAGCAACAAGCCGGCACTCCAGCCTCTGTTGTGCTTTGAGAGATCTGCAGCTCTGGTAAGCAGCTTGATTGCAAACTCATGAGAGACCCTGAGCAGAACCACCCAACTAGGTTTCTCTCAGATCCCCGACCCTCAAAAATTTTACACATAATATGTTTGTTGTTTTAAGATACTAAGTTTCATGCAGCACTAGATACCTAATGCATGACTAAAATTTTATTTAAATCCAAGACTGATAAGCCTTGTAATTATTTCCTTCCCTGAGCGGCATGAGTTTTGCAGCACAAAGAGGAGTTTAAGGAGCTAAGATCATGTGTAGAGGAAGAAGGAAACACTAAGGTCAGTGTCCTTAGTACAGCCAGAGCTGGAGGGCAGAGGAAGGGAAGGATCCAGTGTTTATTGAGAGCTTAATGTTGACCACATGGTGTACTAGGCACTTTGTTGGCTTTATCATATTGAATTTTTGCAACATCTGCTCAAGGTAGCCCATTTTACAAGTGTGGAAACTGGCACACAAAGGGGAGAAGATGTTGGCCCAAAGTCTCATAACCAGTCAATAACACAGTCAGGAATCAGATTCAGGTCTGCTCTGTCCATCAATCTATGTTGTGCTAGGGCACCTCGCCCAAGGGCATATGACTGGGCAGACGGAATCATGTAGCCCCCAGAACTTGGAGAGAGATGGATTGAATCTTGCCTCTGCCACTTACTTCCTATGTGATCTTGGGCAAGTTACTCAACCTTTTCAAACCTCAGGTTTAAAAATGACAATGATAGTACTCTCTATCATAGTCATGTCATGGGGATTAAGTGAGATAGTACAAACTGCTTGGCACATTCCCTGATGCAGGGTAAGTACTCAACAAATAAGAACAGGTGTCACTAAAAACAGTGACACTGTTTCCCCAAAACACACATATGAACCAGGATTGTTTCCTCAAGGAGACAGCATGAACGTAGTCTTTCTTTTGACCTGGGTGTTTGGAATGTAAAGCATAGGGGGAAATATAGGGAACCCCTGGCTGGCACAAGTGGTTAAATGCTCGACTACTAACCAAAAGGTTGGTGGTTTGAACTCACTCAGAGGCGCCTCCTAAGAGAGGCCTGGTGATCTGTTTCTGAAAGGTGACAGCCATGAAAACCCTACGGAGCAGTTCTAGTCTGCACACATGGGATCACCATGAGTTGGAATAGACTCAACAGTAACTGGTTTGGTTTGGCCACAGATCAGTATGGAAAGGTGGGTTGAACCTGTATTTGGCTTAATGCCAAAAAAAAAAAAAAAAAAAAAACCTCATCTGAGGACCCCAACTAACCATTTTATTAAACCATTATTACATGTTTGAGGTAAGGTTGAATCCAAACTTAGAATTAATCACCCTGTGATCTGTGCTCTGGAGGTGTGTTCTTTGTACCTGTGTGGTGCACACACATTAACTTGTATGATACTCAGTTGCAGCTGAAGTATCTCTCCCACCAGCTGATCTGCTTACGCTAATCTTACACCAGCAGTGTTTGCTGAACCCTAGGATCCATTTGTATGACATCTCAACTGATGATTGAAAAAACCTTAGGCGGGCTTGAGGTTAGACCTGGAATCCGAAGGGACTTGGGTGGCGATTATCTTCTACAGCATCCCTGGCTCATGGCCTTCGGGCCTCTGCGGGAACATATCTAGGGACAGGAACTCAGTACTTACAAAGCGTCTGACCTACTCAAGTGCATCACTTATTCATTAACTCAGTACATACATATTGATTGCTTAGCACGTGCTAGGCATGGTGGTAGACCCTGAGATACAGCAGCAAACCAGGCAGACCTGAGCCATTGCTGCCTGGTTGCTGCCAGCTAGCGTGGACACGTGTAATCACCAGGGTCCTTAAACTTAGAAGAGGGAGGCAGAAGAGTCAGTATTAGAGTGATGCAGTGTCAGAAAGACGTGACTGGCCATTGCTGGCTTTGAAGATGGAAGGGGACCATGAGCCAAGGAATGCAAGCAATTCTAGAAGCTGGAAAAGCTAAGGAAACAAATTGTCCTGTAGGATCTCCAGAAAAAATACAGCCCTGCCAACACCATGAATTTAGCCCAGTGAGACCCATTTCAGACTTCTGGCCTCCAGAACTGTTAGATGATACATTTGTGTGTTGTTTAAAGCCACCAAATTAGTGGTAATTTTTTACAGCAGCAGTAAGAAACAAATACACTGGGTGACATCTTTTCTTGTGACATGTGTCAGGTACTAATTCTCCACATTCGTATGTCCAGGGGTGAAAACTGGGCCACAAGGAGTGAGGAATTTGTGAGGTGGCAGATCCTGAAGCCTTCCAGCCTGATCTACCAGCATGGGAACAACTTACCAATGTTGCACTCCAAAAAGAAATGTCCTTGACACCTCTCTTCTAGATAACCTGTAACACCCCCCAGCCCCCCCCAATTAGAGCATTTCTGTATAGCCTAGGGAAACGGACACAGCAGATGGCTGTCCTCTGGGTTCTAGAAGGCTGTTCAGTTCAGTTAAACAAATGAGTGTGGCGTCCATGGTAGGCAAAGCACTGGTTGGAGGAAGGAGGTGTGAGATCTTGTCCCTGGCCCCAAGAAGATTTCTCTTCAGTAGGGAACAGGTATGTGCACAGATCACCCTAAAACAAGATGGTATCAGGGATGCTATCACAGCGCGTTGTAGAGCTCCTGAGAGGGAAACTGGTTTTGACTAGGAAGTGGGGGAAGGCCTCTGGGGAGGCTGCATAGAGCCGGCTTTTGCCTCTTATTCCTATAAGGTCACATTGGAGGACCTGGTTCATGTTATTAAGCAGCTAAAAAATAAAATAAAAAATAGATTAAACGAAAACTTACAGAAACAGAATGGAAAGCGTCTGGCTTTCATTTGACTTCACAATTCATTTATCTCAGCAGTTCCATCATAATCTCTTTGAGGTCTGGGGTTGTATCCGATACATTTTTTAAAAATCCAGGATACCATCTCATAGGGCTAGTGGTAGGAACTAACCTGCAAACGGGAATTCCATCTATGTATGGAGTAATGAAAATGAAACGGGATCCATATGTAGAAACGATTGTACAACGCTAGAGCGGTCCAGCGCTGGAGACGTGGTATCTCCTAATACCCTCATTCATTTGTTAAAGGCTGTATTTCCCGGAGTTCATTGCTCTGGCTTCCGCCGGGAACGCGCGCTGGGGAGCCGCCTTCTTGCCACCAGCCAGACGGTGGCGCCCGGCCTCCACCAGCCGCGCCATCCGGCTAAGGCGGGCGCAGCGTCCGAAAGTCCAGCTCCAAGACGTGTTGCGTTTACTTTGATCCTTTTGCCTTCGGTCCGTGTCAAAATATTGTAAACGGTGCCTGGCTTCCCGTGACCACGCAGGAGCTCGAAAGGGCCCTGCCCCCGCCAGGCCGTCCCACACGGGTTTCCCCGGAAAATCGGAACACCCGAGCGGGCTCTGGCCCCCTCACGCCCGTCCGAGCAAACCACGCCTGGCTCCCCTTCACCGAGCAGCCCGTGGGTGTCACGGCGATTGAGGGGCGCGGGCGGAGCGCCCGGTTTCTGCTACCCGCCCCTGCACCCCACCACCTCCACTGTCCCGGTGAGGCAACGGCGGGGAAGACGCGACCTGCTCCTGCTGCTTCCCGCCCTTGCCCCGCTGGGGGCTCTGCCTTCCGTGAAGGGTGACGGGCCCCTGACGGACGGCTCCGGCGTGTAGGGCTCTGGGCACAGGTGACAACAGGTAGTGGGGTGTCAGCTAACAGCTCTAAAAAGATCTGCGTGAGGTGAACCGCGTGCCCGGGTCACCCCGGGCTGGTTTCCCGTCCCAGTGCCGCAGCCAGAGCCCCCCGCTTCCCTCCGAGGATATGATTATTAACATCGACATCCTTACGCACTGCTTTCCAGATCAAAGCCGTGTTCACCTAGGGGTTCCAGGTGACCCTCACCACCCAGCCCCGCACGGGGGAGGGCCGCGTGCCCCTCTGCCAGCCCTGTCTGCAGGGGCCGAAGGGTCCTGCGCCCAGGGCTGAGCTGCCCGAGCAGCCCCGGCCTCAGGCCTCCACTCCCCCGACCTGCCGCACCTCCCCAGGAGGCACCAAAGCAGGGAAGGTCGGGTGCGGGGGCGGCGGAGGGGCCGGAGGAGCCAGGGGCCACCTGGCACCGCAGAAGCCACTTCTGCGCCGGCTGCGCGGCGCGGCCGGCAGAGGGAGCCGGGCGTCCGGGAATGGCGCGCGGCTCCCGCAGCCCCAGAGCGGCGAGCCCGGTCCTTCCCACTCGGCGCCCCGGCCGCGCTCCAGGGCGTGGGAGCTCGGGGAGGCCGGCCTTCCCCCAGGCCCCTGCTCCATGCAGCCCGCGCTCGGAGGGTGATGGATTTGGTGTCGGGGGCTGGGAAACGCTGCCGCCGGTGCAGACACGGTGGCGCCACCCAAACACCTGCTGGGGCTGGAGCAAGCGGCCCAAGGTGAGACCGCCCCCGCCCTCCCCGCCCGGGTCCAACCCTCTTCCTTCTCCAGTTCCCGTCCACCTGGATCAGCCTTCCGCAACAACCCGCCACAGAGAATTTTAAAACATACGTCTATGTTAAATATGTATTATTTTAAAGCAGCGTCCAACTTTGGCCACATGAAGAGTGGAAATAGTTAATACTTTTTCTGTGACTTGAACAGGCTTTTTCCTCCCCCTCCCACTTTTCCTTCCTCAGGGCGGTCCAGGGGTAGCAGTCAAGGATGAAGGGCGATTTCAGAGTCACCTATCTTGGAAAGCGGGCCCAGCCTGTCGCTGGTCTCTTTGAGGCCTGGGCGAGTTACAGGGTGAAGGAAATAAAGACGACTAAAGAGGCCTTAAAAGGGCTGCAAGAGTTTAGGGCCATACTGCAAAACTTAATTCCAGTGGACAAACAGTAACTCAAAACAGCCAAAATGTTATCAGGCACAGAGAGACCTTTCTGCCCTTCTTCTAAATCTTAAGTCCTGTTCTGAGTTCTGCAGTCTTTTTCCTCCTGATTAACAAGCAGTTTCATTTACTCCAGATAAGTGTCTTACCCACTAAAATAGGCAGTCCTTCCCTACTCCACATTTATTTTGAATGGTCTGTTTCCTAGGGTTCTAAGGAACCATCATAATCCACAGCCCTTTTTTAAAACTCTGCCTCAAGGCATGGAACAGATAGCTTTCCCTTAAGGATTTGGAGAAACTTCTGTTAATACAGCCTTCCAAGTCCTGGTCAACGCTGCTAAAAAGCTGCATCAGTCCGTTGCCCCTAAGTGGTACCAGTGGCCACCCATCTAATAATAAAGAGCTCTTGTTTCTACACGCTAGACCCAAGGTTAGGGGGTAAAGAGGAGGGAAAGAGATAAGGGTTGAATAAAAGGCAAGATATGAGAGAGACTTAAAAAACCATTCAGAATGCAGGTATTGACTTCAAACATGTTTTATTATAATCTTATACAGTCTACATAAATTCGAACTTGTATTTGTTTGGGTTCAGTTATAACATAGCATAATAAAAATCAAAGCACTGGTCCTCTGAAATAAAGCAGGCAATCACCATTCAATAAACACACTTGATTTATTTTGTATAAAAGGGTTAAGTTTACAACTAAACTTTTATAAAAAGTTTAGCAGGAAATAAGTACATCATTACACTTTTTTTTTTGCAGAAATATACATCTCTGCCACTATACAAGAAAACTCTAATTAAAGAGTTCACAAGGTTTCACTCAATATATATATATATTTATATATAAATATATACACAGCATTCAGTAGGCTTGTGTCAGAAAGGTAATTTCTGACCAAAAGACTTCAATTTAAGTAACTGAATACTGGGTCCTTCTGGTATTCACGCTCCACCTTTGAAAAAAGGCAAAGTCTGCTTAAATTGGGCAATTCCTTGTGATTTTAACGTTTTCGCTCCCCATGGTGGGAATAGTATATAAAGAAATCCTTCCAACTGCAGAAAGGGCATTTAAAAGTCTTTTTCATAAATAACTATTATCAGTCCAAGTCAGAGAACACGCTGGGGAAGACGATCATTTAGCTTTCCTTCTATTTTTTTTTTTTAAAGGTCCATTCAATTTGTTGTTGTCCTCCCCTGTGAAACAGTTGAAAAATTAAGTTCAGCGCCTTTAAAGATCCTGTGGATTTGTTGTTGTTGTTGTGCAAAGAAAAAAAGAAAGTCATGAACACCTGCAAAAGATTCGGAGAGAAAGGCATGTTTAGCAGAATGTAACCTAAGGGCACAGAGGTGGGCAGACTGGCGCCAGGAGGAAGCCACACTTTGAACATTTACCCAAACACTCCAAGATTGGGCAAACCCTGGTGTCCAGATGCAACACACATATTCGGCCTGGACGTTGCAAATTAAACATTAAAACAGCAGAGGCTCAAGGGAAAAACTTCTCAACGCAATCTCTTATTTGGATCTCCAACTGCAGTACTCAGAGGCGCCAGTCTGCTTCTTGTAACAATTATTTGATTGAAAACAGCCCTTTCGTTAACAGATAGGGAAGACGGGATCCCACATCACAGGGCTTAAGGGACAGAGTGCAATCCTCAACTAGCTGAAATCCCAGAGGACTCTAGTTTTAGGAAAGGAGGATCACTATGGAATTTATGGTGATAAGATTAATTACCGTGGAGGTTAGTACCTTGTAGTACCAGAGTAACAGGAGAAAGCAGCCTGGACATTAAACGTAGTACAGAAGCCAACATACATTTCCTCAGCCACATTCATAGTAAGTTATTGGCTTTTCTTTTTTTGTAAAGGGAAATATTTTGTGATGTGAGTAGCCAGAACCAGAAGAAGCCCCTTCAAGTCTGGTAAGACAATGTACTATGTGTAATACAAGCAAGTAAACATTCATTTACTAAACCAAAAATTGTACAGATACAAGTACTCTTACACAAGCAAATGAAACACATACACACACACCCGCACACACAGGGGGTAGTTGCACACACTCCAAGGAGTAGTTTGACCAACGGAGGGCACAAGCAAACACTCACCATTTATTTAGCCACAGAGTGCTTTGCTGTCATTTGACATTAACTCAGAAGGGAATTCAGAAGCCTGCAAAAGAGGATAAAGGCACAATGTTAGACGTCTTAAGGAGAAAAAACCTTTTTTTTTTTAAGTAGTCCATTAAACACCACGTTCCATTTATAAACGTTTACGCTACATTTTCGACTCAAAAGTATAGTATTAACATGTCAGAACTTATCAGCAATTTCACGCACAGCTCAATCTACAGATTTTTAAGAAAATTAAGTGAATTTGCTAATCTTCAAATTACCGTCTGCAGCCCTCTTGACAATGGACCTATTGGCGACAGTCCAGATCATCGCTGGGAGCATGCGGGCCGCGGAGCTGAGGGCACCGAGCGCAGGGCTCACCTGTAAGGACAGGATACTGATGTCCGTGTTTAAGGTGGTCAGCGGCGTCCTGGAAGACTGGTTTTGCCCCGGTCTCTGGTGGTGGAGGCTGACAATAGTGGGGTGCGAATCCAGGGCGATCTGCAGGTCCAAGATGTAGTCGATGACGTGCTGCAGGATTTCCATCTTGCTCACCTTCTTGTTCTGGGGGATGCTGGGCACCAGCTCCTTGAGCTTGGAGTAACAGTCGTTCATGTTATACAGGAGGCTCATCGGGTCATCCACCGGGGTTTTGCTCCGGGAAATGCCCAGGTTGTGGTCCGAAAGGCTGTTTTTCCTAACAGACCTCACTGGACTGAACGCTTTCATGTTGAACGCGGGTGGAAAGAAAGACTAGAAGGGAGCGAGTTGCCCTGGAGCTCAGGCCGCCTCCGCCGCCTGCTGAGCTACCTCCACTCTGCCAGGAGCTGGGCTCAGAATGAAGCCGTGAGTCTGGCGGGGCGGCTTTTATCAGCACTCACCAGGGCGACACAATCGGGCTTCCCTTTGTTCCCATTGGTAGGAGGCGCTGTGTCCATCAGGCCGATCGGGCCGCCCCATTGGCGGGCGCGGGAGCGGGCCGAGCGTTCGGTCCTTCCGCGTTGACAGCCAATCTCCGCGGGGTGGGCGGGGCGAACCGGCTGGGGCGGTAAATAGAGTACAGTGCGCGGGGAGCCCGGGAGGCGCGGGGGCCGGGCAGCCGGGGGCGCACGGGGATTAAAGCGTGCACTTTTAATTCTCATTCTCCAATGGTGAGGTAGGGCCAAATCCCACAACCCCAGCAGTACCCTCGGCTCAAGCGTGTGCCCCAGCGGCGCCCTGCCATACCGTTGTGCTTTCCACAGCGACCCAGGGGACTTCAGCATAACAGAGAAAAAGCCACATTTCACTGCAACCCGCAGAATATCATTACGGTAACAGGTATTTCAGAAGAAAGTGAAAATGCACGAGTTTGCTACTGCAAAGTGACATTTGTAGAAAAGAAGTAAAAGCTATGTTAATTAAAAAAAAAAAAAAGGCCCCCATGCATTCAACGACAGGTTTCGTGTGGGATTGTGCAAACCGGAGCAGAGCGGCAGGAGGTATTGTAAAAAGCAGTAAACGGAGTATCTGTTGCAAACTGTGCCTTAACGCTGATGGCTACGGAGCTCCAGCAGGCCTGACACTTTCGTGCTCCTCAAGAACAGGGCAGGACTGTTTTAATGATTCTATTAATCGGAAATCATTAGGAGAATTTGCATATTGGAACTACGTTTACATACATTGCCCTTGAAAGGCTGCTTGGTCTATGCCCTTCGGTGTAGGTGGCAGAGGAATGTGATTAATTATGTGCAAATAATTATTTCTGGTGTCACATTCCAGCACCTATGTAGTATTTCCCAAGCTTTGTGACGCATAGGTAGGTTAAAAAAAAAAAAAAAAGCTATTGATCGGCACCCTCACACTACTAAACTGTCATGGATGAGGTTCTGATTCCTTTCAGCACGACCACGGGCGTAGGAAGCTTCGGGGTTTTTTTGCTGTGAATCCTAAGAACGCATTCTCTTAGTCTAAGTAAAAAGTTTGCAGCTACTTAATAGTTTTCAGTTAACTCACATGTAACTCTACCCTAACTGCAGACCACAGTAAATTAGTTGTTTTGAAAATCACAGTCCTCCAGGATATGATACACTACGCTCTTCCAGAAAATGGAATATTCTTAAGTATCTTGTTTACTTTTTGTCATCATCTTCACCTCCTTGGTATTTAAGAAAGAGGAAGGGGGCAGAACTGGAGACTGAATGCCAAGCTCAATAATGAGGAAACAGTATTTTGTCCTTAAAACACTTAATGATTCATTTCTCAGCTGGTGGGCAAGGAGGTCCCTGGTGGCCCAGCCACAGCCCGGGAGCCCCGGGGCTGCTCTTGAAGGCAGCAGAGTTGGCGGTGCTGAGGTTGACGTCCCTTTCACAGAGCTCCGTCACTGCAGTTAGGGGGATGGAGGTGCACGGCTCCCTCTCCAGCACCTTCCAAAGGCACTGCAGACTCCTGAATCGAGAGAAGCAACCCATGCCTCCTGCAACTCCGTCCCTGACCGTGTTCCATCAACGCAGCCTCATCTGATGTTAAGTCTGGAAGTGATTTACTACCCGAGTCCCCCCGCAGTTCGAGCCTTTGGATGTACTCTGTGTACATGTATTTCTGTCACATACGTGCCACACTGGAACAGATTTTGTTTTGACACTACTATGGTTCCTGATGTTATACTCGGACTATTTGACAATAATAGCCAATGTAAACAAACATCTTTGGGATTCTCAATTACTCGTGATTCCTGGACATTGACGCTATGCGATATTGACGCATTCCTCGGCTTTTTCCAAGGACACCGTATATGAACAGCCCTGCCAGCCTCATGATTCCAGCAGAGAGGCTCTGGGCTGGCTCTAATGAGCACTGTGTGGGATTATTTTACACCCTCGCAAGGCTGATTAAGGCAGCGCCTTCGCCCGGGCTCATTTTTGTACCCTGATGTAGTAAAATAGCTAAATACGCTTCAAGTTTTTTGGGCTTGCTTTCTTTAGCTGCCATGTCAGCAGAGTGTGTCTGACACTGTTGAATTCGAGTCTACTGGCACGCTACCCAGTTGGACATCCATTTAAAGCTCACCTTAAGGGTATCAGGGAGCTGTATACGTTAAGGACTCACACACACACGCAACTCGAGTTACGAGTATGTGTCTCAGTAAGCCCCATACAAAATGACCTTTAAAATTGTATTTTCGTGGCGGGGGCTGGGGGGCCGCGTTGGAGCATCTTCTGTGCCGCTTAAAAGGCACTCAACAATCTGTCAATTTGTGTGCATGCGGGTTGGCACGGGAGACCGCTGAAGTTCAAACGGTCCCAGCTGGAGAAAGGGCCCTGGGTGCGCTAGACCTGTGTGTGGTGCGAAGGCGTGGGGGGCTTCCTGTGGGGGCTGGAGATCCCGGCCCCCTAGGCTTGCCCACAGGACGCCCCCCCATTGGAACACACTGCTTTGGAAGTTACCGTCACATTTCAGGACTCACTCACTCGGGGTCTTTACTCCCGCACGGCCGGCCGCGGCGGCTCCCATCTGCGTCCAGGCCCGGTCGGCTGTAATCAGCAGCAGCTCCGGGCAGGGCGCGCCCGGGCCCGGGCCGGAGCCGGCTGTGCAATCCCTGTGTGATGCAATGGGGGGGCGGGGAGGAGCCTGCGGGGGGAGTGGAATTCTCAAGGTCCTTGCTGCACATCTGGCGCAATTGGGATTTCTCTCCTTTCTTCCCCCTGGTTTTGTTCTCACAGCTGTGTCCATTTCGCCTGTGACCCCCTGAGTGATCCCTGACAGGTGATGAATTGGCAGCAGCGGCGGCGGCGGCGGCGCGCGGGCCAGGCCGCGGCGGAGCCGGAGCCGCCAGCCCCGGAGCAGACTCTCTGGCGCCAGGCGCGTGACGCCGCCCATTCACCGCCGCCCTCCAGCCTTGTCCTCGCGGCGCCGCTCAGGCGGCTGCCATGGCAACCGCGGCTGTCAGTCAGCGCGCGCTCCCAGCTGATCAATGCCTGCGAGACCCGGGCCGTTTCTAACCTCACCTCGGCTCTTGGCCGCTGCAGGGCCCGCGAGCACCTGCAGCCAGTTGCATGTCTTAAGTTTCGAGTTATTTGTGGGAAAGAAGGACAGAGAAGAAAAGGAAAAAAAAAAAAAAAAAAAATAGCCGAGAGGGGGAGAAGAAATCTTCGTTTTGTGAAAGGAGGAATAATGTGATTTAGAGTTTGCCAAAGCAAAAGATTTTGTTTTTGCAAATGAGGCATTCAGTGTTGGGAATTCAGAGCGAGGGAAGGGTGGAATGGAGGGAAGGTTACTTTCTTAGCGGATGGTGAGATTTACTTATTCCTTTGGATCTTCGCGGTCCTTGCTTGGAATGACTTTGATCCCAAACTCCTAAAAATAGCTTTAAAGCCCCCCCCCCCGCCTTCCTCCTCCGAACTTTGCTGGAGGTCTTACAAAACACAGTCGATTTTTCCAGAGCAGCCCACCACACACCGCCCCCCCCCGGGAGGCGGGAGGCCATCCAGCCCCTTGTCCCGGGACTCCGGGTCCTTTCCAGCGCCAAGAGCGGGAGCCTCCCGTTTACTTGATCACCACTACAAAGTGGGTGTCCAGATTTAGTCTCGTTCATACTGCTGCATTTTCTACTGAGAAGATCAAGAGGCCAGAAACTTTCAAGTCAGCCCACAGACGCTAACGCCTCCTCTGTCCCGGGTTTATCTGGAGGGAAGTTCCATCTTTGAGAACCAGATGCCGACATTCTCGGACACTTTATGGCATCCGGAACCCTCAAGGGTGCTCATCTGCAGTGTTAATAGCAATTATTTATTGTCTTTCCGGGAGAGGATTTACTGAATATCTGTGTCCTCTTGGCCCTACAAGGGGGGGGGGGGGACAGAACAGAAAAAGGAGGCACTGTTCCCGATTTTGTTATCTGGTTTAGCAGAGTTTGTTGTGGTTTTCGAGGAAACAGCATCTGGATTACGTAAGGAAGGATTCAAGTTTTTGCTTTACTTGTTTATTTAATACTTTGGCAAGAGGGAGCCCTTACCCTGAAACCAGATAACCGAATTTGGGTTTAAAACAGCTTTAGATGAGGGGCAAAGAGCGTGCAAACCTGCAAAAAATCAAGCAATGTTTATTTTTCTCCCTTTGGGTATTTTTTGAAGACCTTTCTAACCTCTTAGATTTCTTGTCGCACACAGCTAATAAATTTCATTAACAAAGCGCTTCAGCTACCAAAAAGGCTCAGTATTACTGCCCGGGCCTTGCACAATCGCTTTCACCGTTCCTTCTAGGATTCCCGCGAAGTCCTGTTTGCCCAGAAACTGTAAGAGCACCAGGTAAAACGCCGTGCTAAATCCAATTGCTTTCAACTGTCTGATCCCCTTTTAGGGAGATCACCTTTCAGCTCCGTTCAAAGAAAGCAAAGTTTGAGAAGTTTTGCGGAGGGGTAGATTTAACTACCAGCCCTGCAAATATTTAGTTACAAATGCTGTGAAGTGCACTGATTTGTGGCCGCGTTTTGCTTTCACAAAGGATTTTCCTGTTACTTTTGTTCCGGTCACCAAATTAAAAAGAAAATTAACTTGAGCAAGAGATAAGGCCTGGAAAACAATCCCAGGCCGCCAGCGACTTGGCGGGAGCGCGGCGGACTGGCGTCGCGAAGTCTGCGCCGCCCGGGAGGCGCGCACGTCCGGCCGCGCAGCTGCGCCTGCCCCGTCCGGCCGCCGCGGGAAGCCCCGGCCAGCCGCGCGCCCCCGGGCTCGCTGCCGGCTCCGCGCTGCGCGGCGCTGGAGCGCGAAGCACAGGACACCCACTGTTTGCCCAACAGCGTCTGTGGGAATTCATTAGCGGCTCTCTCCAGCCAGCAACAAGGGCGGTTTTGTCCGGAATTAAACTACATCTTAATATTATAATGCGGCACAAAAAGCAAAACCCGAGGCTCCGGCTTTGGAGTCCCTAACAAGAAACACATTGTGCACTTTTTTCCCCCCTTTTTTGGCCGAAACCACTTTTGCGCGCCGGCCCCGATGGAGAGAGCCAAGTTCGTGACTTCAGTGGGGAGGAACCCGCCGACCCCGCACCCACGTGCACGCCTGGGCCTCCGCTGCCCTGGGGCGGCCACCAGGGTCGCGCCGCCAACCGGCGCCCCGCGCACCCGCTTCCGATAGCCGCGGCCGGGTCGCGCTCCGCTGCTGACACATTTCCTGCGCAAACAGCGCTGTGTGGACGGCCCTTTCCTGACCCTGGAGACCGGCGCTGCCGATCGCCTCTGGGCACTGTTTTCGCACCTGAGGCGGCGCCAGCGTGGGGAATTCGAATCACCGCCCTCCCAGGTTAGCTGATTGATAGCAATTTTTTTTTTTCCAAGTTTGACGCCTCTCTTTCCCGCAGTCTTTGAGGCTTTAACTCCAGATTCTGGCCCCCCCCCCATAAAAATGACAATTCACGGACTTCCCCCTCCCGAGTTAGATGGAGAGCGCGCTCGGGTCTTGTAAGCCCCCAAGCAACACGCCTGTCGCGTGTCAACGCTACCCCCATTTCTTTGGGAAGGCGGGCAGTGGCGGGATTTCGGGCCGTGGACCTCGGGGAGGCGAGCTCTAGCGACCCCCCCAGAGGCGGGGATCTGCAGGGACCCATGGGACGCAGGGCTAGACCGGGGACATGTGTCTAGCCGCGGCGCGCGGGCGCAGCCCTGGGCGCAGGGCGGAGAATTGCGCTCGCTCTCCTAGAGCGTGTGACCGCAGTCGTCAGCTCGCGGGGCGGGGAGGGGCGCAGGGGGCCTTCGCTCTTCTTGCGCCAAGTGCCGCTGACGACAGGGGCCTCCTCTGCGTTCGACACTGGGGGTGCCCTTCAGCGGGACCCTGGAGGAAAGCTGGGTGAATTTTTAAATCATACATTTTATTTTAACCAGCATGACCGCTTTTCCCAGAGTCTGTGAAGAACAAACATTCCATTTCAAAGAATTGGGGAAAAAAAAGGGCAACACAACTGCCCTCTGTGGGGAAGTTAAATATTCACATTTGGAAAGAATAATCTTTTACAAACCCAGTCACAGCTCACTTCTTTTGCTCTTCACCTTGACCCTATGAATCAGGAAAGGCAGATGTTAGCCCCGTTTTACAGAGGAAGAAACCAAAGCATAGATGAAAACGGACTGCTGTGTGGCGGCTAGACTCCAGCCTGCTCAGTAGGACAGTACCTTTCCATGGGGCTAAGAGATGTATTTGACATTAACTCTACAGCAGGGTATTGATTACTTTTTTACCTTGTGATTTATTCCAGTCCTGGATGGCTGGATTGCCCAGAGCTAGGAATTTCTGAAACACTTTGTTCTCACCTTCCCTCTAAAGCCAATACTGAGTAACTGAGCTTGACTCTGTATTAACCAAAGGTCAGCTCAGGTTTTAGGACATTTCAAACCTTAGTGTGAGTAAGAACCACATCTTTACATGCAGAGTTCTGGGGCCTGTCTCTAGAAATTCTGATTCAGCCCAGGAAGCAGCATTTCGAGCAAGTATCCTGAGGAGAAGTTGATACAGGTGGTATAGGGACTACACTTTGAGAAACTTCAGAGGAGCAACCAGCCTTCTAAATCAACTCTGCAAAAAACAAACCTTGAGGGATGGAAGGAGATGGGGAGGGAAAAACACTAGCTAGGCAATAGATAAGGGATAACTGGTGAAGGGTAAGGCACTACACAATACTGGGGAAGTCAGCACGACTTGACCAAAACAAGGTCATGGAAGCTTTATAGACACATCAAACTCCCTGAGAGACTGAACTACTGGGCTGAGGGCTGGGAACCATGGTCTCAGGGGACATCTAGCTCAATTGGCATAACATAGTTTATAAAGAAAATATTCTACATCTTACTTTGGTGGCTAGTGTCTGGGGTCTTAAAAGCTTGTGAGCAGCCATCTAAGATACTCCACAGGTCCCATCCCGTCTGGAGCAACGGAGAATGAAGAAACCAAAGAAAAACAACAAGGGAAAGATTAATCCAAAGGACTAATGGACCACAACTACCCCAGCCTCCACCAGACTAAGTCCAGCACAACTAGATGGTGCCTGGCTACCACCACTGACTGCTCTGACAGGGATCACAATAGAGGGACCTGGACAAAGCTGGAGATAAATATAGAACATACACACGAAAGGCCGGACTTACTGATCTGACAGAGAGTGGAGATACCCTGAGAGTATGGACCCCCGACATCCTTTTAGCTCAATACTGAAGTCACTCTTGAGGTTTATCCTTCAGCCAAAGATCAGACAGGCCCATAAAACAAAACGAGACTAAATGGATACACCAGCTCAGGAGGAAGGACGGGATGGCAGGAGGGGACAGGAGAGCTGGTAATGGGGAACCCAAGATGGAGAAGGGGAGAGTGTTGACACATCGTGGGTTTGGTAGCCAGTGTCACAGAGCAATATCTATTAATTGTTTAATGAGAAACTGATTTCCTCTGTAAACCTTCATCTAAAGCACAATGAAACAAACTCAGCTTCTTGAATCTGTAGGTTTAAGTGTTTCGATGAATTCGGGAAATTTTCAGTCATTATTTTTTTGAATATTTTTTCTGCTGCAACCCTTTTTTCTCTCTGTCTGGGACTCCTATTTTGACTCATGGCAACTCCATGTGTTACAGAGTAGAACTGTTCCATAAGGTTTTTTTGGCTGTAATCTTTACATGAGCAGATGGCCAGGCCTTTATTCTGCAGTACTGCTAGATGGGTTTGAGCTGCCAACCTTTAGGTTAATAACCAAGAGCAATCGTTTACACCACCCAGGGACCTTGCAGTTGGTGTTTTTTGACTACTGAGTGAGACTCCTTAAAGACCCAAATATTTGTTTTTAGAAAACTCAAGAGGAGACGAAAAGTATATTTTCCCACAGTTTTTTTCTTTTTTTTGTTATATTTCCCTCCTTGATGTTCCAGTTTTCTTTCTTTTGTCATTTTGTTTCAGGGGCATCCTTTAGACATTTTTTAGAGTAGGTCTGTGCCATGGATTAAATTGTGTCCCCCCAGAATATCTGTCAATTTAGCTGGGCCATGATTCTTAGTATTGTGTGACTGTCCACCATTTTATATGATTTTCCTATATGTTGTAAATTCAGTCACTGTAATGTAATATGATGGATTAGCAGCAGTTACGTTGATGAGGTCTACAAGTTTAGATAGTGTCTCAAGCCAGTCTCTTTGAAATATAAAAGAGATAATTGAGCAGAGAGACAGGGGGACCTCATACCACCAAGAAAGCAGTGCTGGGAGCAGAGCACATCCTTTGGACCTGAGGTTCCTGTGTTGAGATGCTCCCAGACCAAGGAAAGGCTGATGACAAGGACCTTCTTCCGAACTGACAGAGAAAGAAAGCCTTCCCCTGGAGCTGATGCCCTGATTTGGACTAGTAGCCTACTAGATTCTGAGAGAATAAATTTCCCTTTCTTAAAGCCATCCATTTGTGGTATTTCTGTTACAGCAGCACCACAAGACTAAGACAGTCTGCTAGCAACTTACTCTCTTAGTTTTCCTGCGTCTGAGAATGTCTTGATTTCCCCTTTATTCCTGAAGAATATTTTTGCTGGATATAGAATTCTGGATTGGCAGTTCTTTCTTTCCAACATTTGACTGCTTCCTTCTGGCCTTCATGGTTTCTGATGAGAAATCTACCATCACTCCAAGTGTTATCCCCCCTCTGTGTAAGGGGATGATGTTTCTCTTCTCTGCCCTCAAAATTTGTGTCTTCAGTGGCTAAGGGCTTGGTTGCTAACCAAAAGGTTGACAGCTTGAAGCCACCAGCTGCTCCTTGGAAACCCTACAGGGCTGTTCTACCCTGTCCTGTAGGGTCGCTGTGAGTCGGAATCGACTTGACAGTAACAGGTTTGGTTTGGTATGTGTTACAAATTGAATTGTGTCACCCCAAAATGTGTGTCAACTTGGCCACACCATGATTCCTAGTACTGTGTGGTTGTCTACCATTTTATCATCTGGTGCGATTTTCCTATGTGTTGTAAATCTTACCTCTATGATGTTAATGGGGCAGGATTAGAGGTAGTTATGTTTATGAGGCAGGAGTCAATCTACAAGATTAGGTTGTATTTTGAGTCAATATCTTTTGAAATATAAAAGAGAGAAGGGGGCAGAGAGACAGGGGAGCCTCATACCACCAAAAAAATTGTGCCAGGAACTGAGTGCATCCTTTGGACCTGGAGTCCCTGTGCTAAGCTCTTAGACCAGCTGCAGATTGATGACAAGGGCTTTCCTCCAGAGCCAACAGAGAGAAAAAGCCCTCCCCTGGAGCTGGCGCCCTGAATTTGGACTTCTAGCCTACACCATCCACTTATGTTATTTCTGTTGTAGCAATGCTAGATGACTCAGATGGTATGTAAGGTGGTGGTGTTTCTCTGCTCTCAAAATTTTTCTTTGTCTTTAGTTTTCAGAAGTTTGCCTGTGATGTATCTTGGCGTGTATTTCTTTGGATTTGTCCCAGTTGGGGCTTGCTCAGCTTCTTGAATCTGTAGATTTAAGTGTCTTGACTAATTTAGGAAATTTTCAGTCATTATTTCGTTGAATATTTTTTCAGCTGCAACCCATGTTAGATTTTTTGTTATAGTCCCACAGGTCCCTAAAACTCTATTCATTTATTTTTCTTCAGTCTATTGTGGGTAATTTTCATTGTTCTGTCTTCATGTTCAGAGTCCCTGGGTTGTGCAAATGGTGTAATGTGCTTGGCTGCTAACTGATAGGTTGGCAGATCAAGTCAACCCAGAGGTGCCTCAGAAGAAAGGCCTAGCAATCTACTTCTGAAAAAACGGCCATTGAAAACCCTATGGAGCACACAGTTCTACTCTGACACACATGGGGTCGCCATGAGTCATAATCAACTTGATGGTCACTAGTTTGGGTTTTTTTTGGGTTTTGTTTTCCTTCAAATTCCCCGTATTCCTCTGTTGTCTCCGTTCTGCTTTGCAGCTCAGCCAGTGAGTTTTGTTTTTGTTTATTGTATTTTTTAGTTTTAAAATTTCCATTTAGTTCTTTTGTATACCTTCTATTTCTTTGCTGAGCGTTTCCATTTGTTTCAAGCATGTTTGTAACTTCTTGTTGAAAGATTTTATGATGGCCACTTTAAAGTTCTTGTCAGATAATTCCAACATCTGTGTCAACTTGGTGTTGGTGACTGTTGATTATCTTTTCTCATTCAAGTTGAGATTTTCTTAGTTCTTAGTATGACAAGTGATTTTTTGATTGAAGCCTGGACATTTTGAATATTATAAGACTCCGGATCTTATTTAAACCTTTTGTTATAGCAAGTGTCTGCTGACACCACCCTGGCTGCTCCTTACTGCTCACCATGTGGTCTCCAGTGACACTGTGGGGTGGGTGTGTCTTCCTGTGGGAAGGTGGTGAATTTCCAGCTTCCCGCTGAACCTTCTCTGAGACCACCTCTGTGAGGAGGGAGAGGCATTCTTCATTACCTTTGCATAGGGGTCGAAGTCCAGGCTCCCCACATGGTGTCTAGTGACACTGTGTTGAGGGAGCTAGTTACTGATGGGCAGGAAAGAATGTCTGGGCTTCCCACTCTGCCTTCTCTGATGCCATCCTAGAGAGAGTGGAGGGGAAGCAGAAGGAGGTACCTAATAACAACTGGGTGATGTTGGAAGTCTAGGCTCCCCACTGGGGCTTTGCTGATGGCAGTGGTAGAGCTACGTTTTTTTCTATGGTGTTTGGGTAGAGTAGGAGGATTGTTGTCTAAAGGCTTTCTGTGTTGATTGACTTCCCCCTTCTTGGTCCTTTGGCTAGAGAGAGCAGGCTTATTTTCTTCTTATCCGTGTTCCTTGGCATTTCTGGGTTTCCTGCTTCTCCCTCCTGTACCAGTTCAGGTATATGAAGCAGAGAGAAAGCACTACCATGCGTTCCTTATGTCCTAAAGTCCCTAGCCAGTCTGCCTTCTGTCCACCTTTCAGAGTCTCCTTATATTTATTTTATATGTAATGTCCGCGTTAGCCATTCTTAGCAGAAGGAATAGAGAGAAGTGTGTCTACTCTATCTCATCTAGAACTGGAAGTTCCTGCACACTTACTTTTAAATAAAATGAAAGCACATAACAGTTTTATGTTTGTTTTTTTTTTAAACTATTCACGTTTCCATATTGTTTGATATTCCAAAGCACTTTCACATTTGCCAACTCACAGGTTTTCAGAATTATTATTTAAATTTCATTTTAGCCAGACCTGCCTGACCCTGACACCAGGTTTTTGGAAACTGTTTGTATCTGGGAAGATTTTTTAGAATTCTTTTAGACCAAGTCTGATTCATTCCACGAGCTTCTGGGTTCTTGCTTTCTAGGGGAACTAGAGAAATCTTCATTTTCTCACTTCTTGGGTCTTACTTGTGCTGCTGTCTGCTGCTTCCTGCTCCCCCTCTGCCATTGCTCCTTGGTGGGACCACTTCATGGATGTGCAGCCAGTGCAGTTGCACGGGACCCTGTGCCCAGAGGGGTCCCCTGTTTGGGGTTTGATGCTGTGCAGTCTCCATCTTGAAATTCTTAATTTTATCTTTGAATTTGTGTGTGGTAAGTGCGTCCAGTGGGTCAGTGGAGCATGTGCTGGGGGCTGGAATCCTTGGCTCAAGTGTGGGCCTGCCTCCCTGCCTCCCTGGGACAAGTTGTTGGCTACTGTCTCTCCTGCTCTCTGCATATCTACCACTGCTCCTCTGTCCCCTGGGTGTGTTGGCAGAAAAGTCGAGGGTTGGGTGTACATCGCATGCAGAGTTGAGGGGTAGAGCCTTGGGTTCCTGTAAGGGTCTGTGCTAACCTCATGAATATCCCCATGCCCATGGGAGTGTGACATTAAAAAGTAATAAAAAATGCCATGACAGTTGTTAGAAAGCTTATGGAAGAAAGAAAAGTATTTTTTCTGCTTTTTGAACCAACCCACTGCCATTGAGTGGATTCGGACTCATACCAACCACATAGGGTTTCTGAGGCTGTAAATCTCAATGAAAGCAGACTGCCACATTTTTCTCCTGTGGAGCCACTGGTGGTTTCGAACCACTGACCTTTCAGTTGGTCAATTGCTTTAACCAGTGTGCCATGAACAAACAAACAAAAAAACCTGTTGCCATTGAATCGATTCCGACTCATAGTGACCCTATAGGACAGAGAAGAACTGCCCCGTAGGGTTTTTGGGTTGTAATCTTTATGGAAGCAGACTGCCAGGTCTTTCTCCCACAGAGCTTCTGGGTGGGTTCGAACTGCCAATCTTTCAGTTAGAAGCTGACTGCTTAACCATTTTCACCACCAGGGCTTATTAAATTATGTAGCTTGCCTGTTCCTTAGCCTTCTGCAGGTCTCTGGTAGCTTCCATGGTAGCTGGTCTCAAAAGATGCCACCCCACTTAATGATATTTCCCAATATTCATGCCATGCTGTAGTCCCTTCCCACCCTGAATCTGAGCAGATTTTGTGTAATCAACAGAATGCGCAGACATGATGCTGTGTGACTTCCAAGGTGAGGTCATAAGAAACCTTTCAATTTCCATTTTTTTTTTTTTTTTGGCTTTTCTCTGAGGAAAGCCAATTGCTAAGTATGAAATCCGGACTTTTCTGAGACCACCACGCTATGAGGAAGTCCAAGCTAGCTACATGAAGAGGACATATGGAGGGAGGTAAAGAAGGGACCAGCCCGAGCTGCTCCAGTCATCCCAGCTAAGCCCTGACTTGTGAGTGAAGAAGACATCTTAGATGTCCAGCCCAGTCAAGTGTTAAGATGACTCCAGCTTCAGATACTGACCGACCACAACCACACAAGAGACCCTGAGTGAAATCTACCCACTAGAGTGTAACCAACGGTTTTGGATGGTTTGTTACGTTGGTTACTAAAACAGTCAACCATGGAGAAATTGGAGGAAAATACAAGCAAACAAACAAAAAACCAGAGTTCCTAAGTATAATCTTCTGCATTTATTGTAGTTGTAATCATTGCTAATTTATTTGGGCTTTTTTTCCCCCTTGAATATTCTGTAACAACAAATGATTTATAGTGTACAAGATAAACATATCCCCACATCCAACAAAAAAATGCCATAAATGATGCTTCATTTGACATTTGGTTTCTAGAATATACTCAAGTATATACTGTGGGCCTTTTATTTTTTCAACTAGTAAGTGCCCTAAAGTGTAGAATTTATAACCATATATGATGACTATGTATTTTTTCTTTTTTTTTAATTGTACTTTACGAAAGTTTACAGAATAAACTAGCTTCTCATTAAACAGTACATATGTTATTTGATGACATTGGTTAACACTCCCTTCTTGACCTTGGGTTCCCTGTTACCAACTTTCCTGTCCCCTCTTGCCTTCCAGTTCTTGCCCCTGGGCTGCTGTGCCCCTTTAGTCTTGTTTTGTTTTATGGGCCTGTCTAATCTTCGGATGAGGGGTGAACCTCAGGAGTGGCTTCATTACTGAGCTAAAAGGGTGTCAGAGCCCATACTCTCAGGGTTTCTCCAGTCTCGTCAGGCCAATATGTCTGGTCTTCTTTTGTGGGTTAGAATTTTGTTCTACATTTTTCTCCAGCTCTGTCTGGGACCCTCTATTGTGATCCCTGTCAGAGCAGTCAGTGATAGTAACTGGGCACCATCTAGTTTTACTGGACTCAGTCTGCTAGAAGCTGTGATAGTTGTGGTCCATTACTCATTTGGACTAATCTTTCCCTTGAATCTTTAGTTTTCTTCATTTTCCCTTGCTCCTGAAGGGATGGGGTGAGACCAGTGGAGTATCTTAGATGGCCATTTAAAGGCTTTTTAAGATCGCAGATCCTACTCACCAAAGTAGAATCTTTATAAACTATGTTATGCCAATTGAGCTAGATGTTCCCTGAGACCATGGTCTGTACAGCCCTCAGCCCATTAATTCGGTCCCTCAGTTTGGATGTGTATATGGAGCTTCCATGACCTTGCCTTGTACACGTTGTGCTGACTTCCCCAGTATTGTGTAATGTCTTACCTTTTACTAAAGTTACCACTTACCTTTTGTCTGTTTAGTGTTTTTCCATCCCCACCCCTCCCCTCCTTCGTAGCCATCAGAGATTGTTTCTTTTTGTGTATAAACCTTTTCATGAATTTTGATAGTGCTCTCATACAATACTTGTTCTTCTGGGATTGACTTATTTCACTCAGGATGATGCCCTCCAGATTTCATCCATGTTGTGAGAAGCTTTGCAGATTCATCATTATTCTTTATTGTTGTGTAGTACTCCACTGTGTGTATGTACCATAGTTTGTTTATCTGTTCATCTGTTGATGGGCATCTGGTTGTTTCCATCTTTTTGCTATTGTGAACAATGCTCCAGTGAACATGGGTGTGCATATATCTATCTATTCGTGTGATGACTCATTTCTCTAGAATATATTCCTAGGAGTGGGATGCTAGATCATATGGTATTTCTATTTCTAGCTTTCTAAGGAAGTGCCACGATGACTGTGTTTCCTGAACCAAAACCTAGTAGGACAAATTGCCTGACCAAATTCAAGGACCCTGGAAAAGACGAGAAAAGTGAGCTGTTGAGGAAGGCCTTCTGGCTGGGGATCATGTAGTTTCCCTACCAAGATAGTAAGGGCTTCTGGTAGCTCCAGACATTTCCAAAACTGTATCACAGAAACATCTTGAAAGCATCACTTCTGTTCATCAAGATCCTGAGGTGATTTTGAGGTTCCTCCTTTATATACTACGAAGAGTTTGAATGTGAAGCAATCTTGCTTCATAGTTAGGACCAATATCTGTATTCCATTGTCTTGTTGATTTAACTTCTAAGGACTCCTGGGATGCTCTGTGTATCCTAGGGAAGACGCCACTGGATTGAAGGCTGGAAGCTTGAGTACTGAGAGACAGGGAGGTGGGAGCCGCCAAATAGTCTCAGTCTTCCTAGCAAACACCACCCGTGTGTCCATTTCTGAACGTGAGAGAGGAATGGGAATGGGCTGATGTAATTATAATTCATGAAGTCCTGCTTCTAAGTCGTAAGCTTGGCGTACTCCGTGGAGAGCCTGGTAGAAACGCACAGTAGCAAAGCCTTTGCAATAAAGTTTGCTTAGGCTCTTTTTTGTTGCTGCCATTGAGGTGGGAGGTGGGGTACATGTGGAGCGAAAGGTGGAGCTGAGGGCTTATCCTGATCCCACCATTCACTCTGCTCTGAGCCTGAGCCCTTGGGCTTGAGGGGGTAGCTTCAGTCAGCCCTTTGTTTTCCTTATGTTCCTTGAGCATCTGTGTCCTCAGGTGAGTCACTGTAAACCCCAGGGTTCCCATCTATAAAGAGAGGGCAAAGCTCCTTGACCTGCAAGACGAGGCTCCAATCAGATCGTCTGTAGGACAGGGAGCATTTAAACTCTCACCCTTACTCCTCAAAGTGTGTTCTGAGACACCCACAGCACGGGGAAAACCTGAGAGCTTGTTAGAAATGCAGAGTGCCAGGTCGAGCCTGGTCATACAGAGTCAGGATCTGCATTGTAACAGGATGCTCACGGGATTCCTCTGTGTATTAAAGTCTGTGAAGCATTGTGCAAACGTTCTGAGGCTGTGGAAAGAGCCAGCTAGCACATATGCTCGTACACTCACCTTTAAAAATATCTTCTCAGAGCAATACCTTAAATTTGAATTGCGTAGTGTACTTTAAAACACTATTGTCTTTGATCCTCATATTAAAATTATTAGCCAATAGGATATCATTGTTCATTCCCATTTTGCAAATAAAGACATGAGAGTAGATTGCCACAGCCACACGGCTCATTGGCTATCTTGCCTGTTGCTGTTGTTTGTTAACCACTGTTGAATTGGCCCCTGTGGTCCTGTACCATCCCCATGATCTGTTGAGGGTTGGACTGTGGTGATTTTTAGGATTTTCAGAAGTAGATTGCCAGACCTTTCTTCCTGACCTGTCTTAGTCTGGAAGCTCTGCTGAAACCTATTCAGTACCCTAACACCATAAGCCTCCACTGACAGAAAGGTGGTGGCTTTGTGTGAGGTGCACTGGCCAGGAATCGAACTTGGGTCTCCAGCATGAAGTTGAGAATTCTACCACTGAATCACTGCTGCCTAAAGCTAAGGGTGCTTGTCTTGTAGCCATCGTGACCAGATAGCGTGGAGAATGCATTTGGTATATCCTGAGGAACAAGTGAGGAGCCTAGTTTGGGGAACAAATGCTTGGATTGGTGCTTAGCTTTGAATTTGCTAAGAACTGACCAACGGTCATGTCAGGGCTTTGTTTTCTTACCCGGGAGGACTCTCAGGGCACTAGCAGTACAAAGCAGCCTGAACCACTGAACACTGTTCATAGTTCTGGTGATGGTTCTTGATGGGTTGACCTTGCAGCATGTACCAAGCTTCAGAGGTTAAAGGAAATTGGACTTCTTTTCAAGTTGTAAAGAAAGTAGGATTATTTTCTTAAGTGTGGTTAATTGAAAAAATGGGTTCACTATAACCATCTGTTAAATTAACCATAAGTGTGGTTAATTTCACAGATGACAACTTTGGGCTGACCCACCCAGGCTTTATGAGCACGGGCAATGCAAAGGGGAAAAGCTTTGTCTCTTTTATTGAGAATGTGGTTATCCAAACCATCGTTTTGTGGTAAACTTTGTCATGGTCTTTGTTTTGGGTAGTTTCACTAAGATTGATAAAGAGAACAGTGCATCCCATTATTAAAAACCTGCACATTCATCGATTTGGCTTCTTGATTCTAGCAGAAGATCTAGGATCGTGACATCACCATTAACCCCTCTGGTTAGTACAGTACACAACCTCCCAGACAGCGTTTCATTAATCCTCATATTAACGCTGTGAACACCGGGCTATTATTTCTAGTTTACAGTTGTGGAAATGGGTTTGACTTCATTAATATCACAGAGCCAATGAATTGTTGAGTTAGGACTCCCACCCAGACCCTCAAACTTTGAAGAATCGTGGTTGGCATTTGCTGAGCACCGTCTTTGCCATCTAGTGCTGCTGTAACAGAAATACCACAAGTGGGTGGCTTTGACAAAGAGAAGTTTATTCTCTCACAGTCCGGTAGGCTGGAAGTCCAAATTCAGGGTGCTGGCTCCAGGGGAAGGCTTTCAATGTTGGCTCTGGAGGAAGGTCTTTTTCATCAGTCTTTCCCTGGTCTGGGAGTTCCTCAGGCACAGGGACCCTGGGTCCAAAGGACATGCTCTGCTTCTGGTGCTGCTTTCTTGGTGGTATGAGGACCCTTTCCTTTTATCTTTTGTAAGGTAAAAGGTGGTGTAGGCCACATCCAAGTAAAACTTCTTTTACCTGGATCTTGAATGTGACTTTAGTAAGGGTGTTACAATTCCACCCTAATCTACTTTAACATAAAATTTACAATCACGAAATGGAAGACAACCGCACAATACTGGGAATCACGGCCCAGGCAAGTTGACATATTTTGGGGGAACACAATTCAATCCGTTACAAGCGCTCACTCTGTGATAGACCTGGCGGAAGTACTTCGTGTACCTGGCCTCACTTAAAACTCCCCTGGGTGGAGACTCTTCACTTTCCCATTTTACGCATGAGGAAACTGGTACCCAGAATCCCCCAGTAACCTGCCCAAGTCAATATGGATAGCCGGGAGGTAAATGTTGGAGTCAGAATTTGAACCCAAGTGTGTCTGACTTCAAAGCTTGTGCTCTTAATGTTTGCTCTAAGTTACCTCATGAGGCTCTCTGAAAAGTGCATGCAATCAATTTAACTATTTCCAGGAGAAGTGCTAGTTCTTTGTTTTTTTTATTTATTGTGCTTTAGGTCAAAGTTTACAAATTCAGTCAGTCTCTCATACAAAAACTTATACACACCTTGTTATGTACTCCTTGCTGCTCTCCCCCAAATGAGACAGCACGCTCCTCCTCTCCACCCCGTATTCCCTGTGTTCATTCAACCGGCTCCTGTCCTCCTCTGCCTTCTCATCTCACCTCCAGACAGGAGCTGCCCACATAGTCTCATGTGTCTACTTGAGCCAAGAAGCTAACTCCTCACCAGTATCATTTTCTATCCCATAATCCAGCCCAATCCCTGTCTGAAGAGTTGGCTTAGGGCACGGTTCCTGTCTTGGGCTAACAGAGGGTCTGGGGACCATGACCTCCAGGGTCCTTCTAGTCTCAGTCAGACTGTTAAGTCTGGTCTTTTTATGTTTTTTTAATAGGAAATATTTACCGTGGATAATTTATTTTAGTTTGGAACGTGAACTTTAAAGATTCTTCACTGTTCTCAGGTTCCTTTATGGCTACTATATTCTAGTGATTGCCCTTGGGGGAAAAAAAGGCCTTGATTTCTGCAGCATTTAATGAATAGTGATGGAGATGGGGAAAACGTCCTGAGCACCTCCTGTGTGCGGGCACTCTTCTGAGCTTTGCACTCGAGTGAGTAAGAGCCCAGGCATTTGGACTAAGCCTGCTTTTGATTCCCAGCTCTAGGGTGATGGTAGGTATGAGACCGAGGGGAAAGTACCTACCATTTCTGATCCTGTTCCCCATTTGAAAATAAGGATGATATAGCGCCTCCCCCAGTGCATGTCACATATAAATGCCTAGAAGAGTATAAATGCTCAATAAGTAGGGTTGCCGTTTACTAGGGTCCCAATGAGTCAGAATCCATTTAATGGCAGCAGGTTTGGTTTTTGGTTGGCTTGAGAGTCTCTCTCCCTCCCTCCCTCCCTCCCCAGCTGTTGCCTTCACCACCTTGTTCTCTCTCTTGCTTTCTTCCCCTCCCTCTCTTCTCTCTTTTTCCAACTCTGAGAGCCTGTTTAATCCTGGAGATTGGCAATAGGAAAGCTTAACACAAGAGAGAAAGGTAAGAGGACCTTTTGGATTTTTCTGGGTTATTCAGCCTAGTTGATCAGGATAAGGATGAAAGAAGGATTCAGCTTAAATACTCAGACAGGGATAAAACCTGTACATTTCATCAGCAAATCCCTAAAGGGGATACAGAAGAGTAAGGGATCTATCTTCTAAAATAAGAATATACAAGAAGCCAAGGCCACGAGACAGAGAGCATTTCCTGAAAAATACTCCCCCGGAGGCCCTTCTCCCACTTGCAATATGTCCTTAAGGTAACATCTGCCCATCCTAGAGCTGGCTGCACACACGGGGAACCCACTGAAAGAAGCTTACAAAAGTATCTGTTGCAGCAAACAGATCTGGAATTGTGTAAGCACTCCAACATGCTAGAAGTTTATTTCTAACTCAGATTCCCAAATGGATGTTACTGACCAGCAGCAGCTCTCATCCAAGCAGTGATTCAGGGACTTAGGCTTTTCCATTGTGTGACTCCACCATATTCAACGTCAGGCTTCTGAGATGTCGAGTTCATCTACATCAAGCCAGAGAGGGGGAAAGAGCTTGGAGATTTACACTTGGGTGGTTCTTATAGATCAGGTCTGGAATCAGCTTACAACTCTTCAGTTCGCATTCCATCGGTTAGACATTTTGGGCTGGACAATTCTTTGTTGTGGAGGCCTGTCCTGTGCATTACAGAATGTTCAGCAACATCGCTGGTCTCTACCTACGCCCCAGTAGCACCTCTGCTCCCCAAGTTGTGACAATCAAAGATGTTTTCAGACATTGCCAGCCGTCTCCTGAGGGACAATATCTGCCTGGTTGAGAACCACTCCGTTGAACTCAGTCACATGGCCACACATAACTGCAAGGGAGGCTGGGAAATCTAGTCGTATGCCCAGAAAGAAAAGAATACGGGTTTAGAAGCTGCTGGCCAGTTCCTCTCCAGTGACCTTTAATATACCGATTCTTCTACTGCTGCAGGGACAGCTATTTTGAAGCTGTTTTCTGTGGGTGAGAGAGAGACAGTGTAGCAAGAATTTGAGAGATGAGACACTGGACTTGGGGAATGATGATGAGAATCTAAAAACCACCATGATGTTTGTCAGGACTGGGTATTTATGAATAGGTTAATAGTTGTGAGAAGGATGCAGCAAAGGAAGAAATCACAATATTTGAATATCTCCTTAAAATTTATAGAGCGCTTTTAAAGGTGAGAATGACTTCTAGGCCATTACTGGGGTGAGCATGGATATAGTTGGCTGCCATGTCATAGGGAGAGGGCTTTGACATCTTCGTCTTACTTGAAGCCCCTTGAGATGCGCAGAAGGAAGAGCAGATTGGGGTTAGGAGGGGAAAGGTAAAAATCTGGTCTTTGGGTGTCTTCCCTGGGAAGGAATTATCATCTGAAGTACAATGAAGGGGGTTGCCCCCTCAGCATACATGGCATATTGTGTGTATATGTAATTATACCAGAATGAAGGCAAGAGGAAACATGTAGTAAACTGTTTTCATAGTTCTCTTATTAATGTTTACATGAGTTAGTGAACACGCAGACAGATCTGATGAAAACACGTCAGTGGTAAAACAACAAAGTTGATTTTAAAGGTGGACATCAGAGGCTTGAGAGCAATCAGACCTTACCTCAGGCTGGAAAAGAAGGCAAGTTTTCCAAGGTCGGAAATGGCAAAAAGCAGGAAATGGTAGCACAGGTGAAATAAAACTCAAAGATATCCATTCATTCAAGGAGTGCCAGGCACCATTTTAGGGATTTAGAAAACGCCAGTGAACAAAGCTGACAAAAATCCCTGACCACAAGAATATTACATTCTACTGGAGAGATTCAAAGAAAGAAAAATTGGTGAGTAAATTAATTTATCGCCATTACATTACCAGTTGCGATTGAGTCATGGCCACCCCATGTGCGTCAGAGTAGAAATGTGCTCCATGGGATTTTCAGTGGCTGATTTTTTGGAATCAGGTCACCAGGCCTTTCTTCCAAGTCACCTTTGAGTGGACTCACACCTCCAACCTTTCTGTTAGCAGCCTAGCACGTTAACTGTCTGCATCTCTTAGGGACTGCACGTACGTAGTTTATTAGAAGTTGATAAAGGCTATAGCAATGAAGCAGGAACGGGGGATGAAGAATGCCAGGAGCAAGGACAGGAAAACAGTTTTGAATAGGGTGGTCAGGATAGGCCACATCAGAAGGTGACATTTGAGCAAAGACTTGAAGAAAGCAAGGAGAGAGCCATGATAGTATCTGGGAAACAGTATACCTGGAAGAGGGAACAACCAGTGCAAAAATTCTAAGGCAGGAGCGTGCCTGGTGTGTTGAAGGCACAGAGAGGAGGCCGGTGTGGCCAGAGTGCAGCGAGCCAGAGAAGAGTACAAGAAATAAATGGAAAGAGGGGTGGCGGGTATAGGGTTGGGAGAGGCTAAGTGCCAGGACCAAGGATCAAAGCCTTGGCCAGCTGATCCTAGTCTCTCTGCTTCGTTGGGTTACTTGCTCCTTTTTTCCAGTCAAATATGGGGAAACTAGTGAAGAAAGTTACTCTCAAGGGGAGCAGAGTAGCAAAAACCTATAGGCAGCATTAGCCTGTCTGTTCAGGAACTGAGGATCATCTAGGCAAAGATGAGACTTCTCTATTTTGTGTCTCAAACACTGCCATGGAACACTTGAGTCCAATTACCTGTGTGCTTGTGAAAAATGTAGATTTGAGGGTCCCACCTCTTACCTCTTGCATAAGATTCTGGCCTCAGAGTGTGGACTAGGGCTGAGGAATTTTTAACAAGATTCTGGGAAATCCTCGAATTGTGCTTTAAGAAATACTCCCTAGATTCTTAATTCTTGAGCAAAGGTAGAAATGTGGTGATGGAGTCTGCATTTTAGATAAGATTTCCCAGATGATTTTTATGTGCAACAAAATTTGAGAACTACTGTCTTAGAGCAGGGGCCCTGGTGGTGCAGTGGTTAAGAACTTGGCTGCTAACCAAAAGGTCTGCAGTTTGAATCCACCAGCTGCTCCTTGGACACCCTATGGGCAGTTCTACTCTGTCCTACAGGGTCTCTATGAGTCGGAATCGACTCAGTGGTGATGGTTTGGTTTTTGGTTTGGTCCTAGAGCAGGGAGTTCCTAGTAGTGCAAATAGTCATTGCACTTGGCTGCTCTTTGCAGAAGGAGCCCTGGTGGCACAATGGTTAAGTGCTTATCTGCTAACCGAAAGGTCAGTGGTTCAAACCTACCAGCTGCGCTGCAGAAGATGTGGCAGTCTGCTTCTGTAAAGATTTACAGCCTTGGAAACTGTGGGGCAGTTCTGCTCTGTCCTATGTGGTCACTATGAGTTGGAATTCGACTCACAGCAATGGGTTTGTTGGTTTGGCCGCTAACCAAAAGGTTGGAGATTCAAGTCCACCCAGAGGTGCTTTGAGGGAAAGGCCTGGCGATCTACTTCCCAAAAATCAGCCATTGAATACCCTGTGGAACACAGTTCTGCTCTGACACACATGCGGTCATTGTAAATGGGAATCAATGACAACTGGATCCTGGAGCAAGTTGTAAGCAGCTGGTTAGTTTTTTCGTGGTTATCACCTGTCATTGCCATCTGTTGATTAGAAGTTTATCAAAAATGGAGGTTCTGACTTTTGGGGATATTAGAGGAACTAAAGGTATTAGCTTCTTGAGTTTACCCATGTTTTACTTAAAGATACAATTATTTAAAATAAAAATCAATTAGTTTATTCATTCTTAAATGTAAACCGTGTAATAGAATAGAAATCCTAAATTTAAGCAGTCTTTGCATTTTGATTGTGATGAAATTCTGCTTTTTTATTTTTATTTTAATACTGTTTCTATCTACAAGCTTCTCTAGTCCTTTTCATTGCTTTGGCTCCATCTCAGCGTGTTCTCATCTGCAAAGTTCTAGTAAATACAGTCTTAGCGCTACTTACGCTGTTTTGCAAGAACTGCTGTGGTTCAGCCATTTCTCAGATGCATCTTGGTCTTGTTCTTTCAACTTGCTTCAGCCTCCTACCCCTCCAGCCCTCTGTTGCTTTGGTTCTGGGGCTCTGGGAGGAAGGCTAGTGATGGTACAGCATCTGCCCCAGCTGTTTTTAATTACCTCCCGCAGGCTTTCTCTAGGTGAGTGACTCAGCGTGACTCAGCAACCTGACTTTTTATGGGAGCCAGAATATTTTGCCCCACAACCAACATATGGTAAACATTCACACTGTTTAGCACAATAATTGTAAATTAAATGCACCAGAAAAAAAAAAAAAAAAAAAGCCCCAGTTTTCCTAACATCGCAACTGGAGAGATCCCTGCAAGGATGAGAACAAATTTAAAAAGCCATTTCCTTCCTGGGGCTGCAGTGAAGAGGTGCTGCTCAGAAGGTGGCTTGGGGAGAAGGAAGAAGCAAAAACACAGGAGCTTCTATGTGGAGATGGATGTTTCCCACCTCAGTTTAAAAATAAAACAGCGAGCCAAGAAGGAAATAACTCCGTTTGTTTGAAGTAATTGCCACAATGGCCGTATCAGCTTTATTTATTTGGCGGAGAGGTACAATGTATTCCAAATTTTAAAGCTTAGTGAACCTTTTCTTTTTCTTTTTAGGCAGCATGAAAGTACGGCTGTTTAAAAAGAACATCGCAGCCGCTGACACTTGGCAGCGTCTCCAAATGGGATTTTAACGCTCTGAATCCTGCAGTAAGGACCCTTTTGGCATTCTTCTTTGGAACGCTAGCGCAAGCTCACTTGAACATTTTCCCTCAGCCTTTCTAGGGTCATCGTGTTAAGCTTTCAGTTAAAGAACAGCCTCTTTGAAGCAGCGGGTTTGGGCTGGCCTCCTCATCCCTGGGATGGTTTCTTGGTATTTGGTGTTCACATGATAGATCACATATACTGAATTCCTCTCCTTTTAGAGTTTGGTGTTTTATTCAGCTGAAGTAGCTTGTTATGCTTTAGGAAGAATTTTGCCTTTTAGGTCATAAAATGAAGTTTGAACGTTAGAAGAGTTTTTTATTTTTTAACTGTCTTCGCTTTGTGCTCATTATTTTATGGGTCTGGGACTAAGATAACAGAAATTGAGATTTGCAAATGAGAATGTTTTGAAGGAATCTATCCTGCCCTGGAAACCCTGGTGACATAGTGGTTAAGAGCTACGGATGGCTGCTAATCAAAAGGTCGGCAGTTCGAATCCACCAGCCGCTCCTTGGAAACTATGGGGCAGTTCTACTCTGTCCTATAGGGTTGCTATAAGTTTGTAATGGACTCAATGGCAGTGGGTTTGGTTTGGTTTGGTTTTATCATGCCCTAGGGGCCCTGGTGGTGCAGTGGTGAAGGGCTCAGGCTGCTAACTAATAAGTCGGCAGTTCGAATCTACCAGCCGCTCCTTGGAAACCCTATGGGGCTGTCCTACTCTGTCCTACAGGGTCACTATGAATTGGAATCGTCTGGATGGAAAGGGGTTTTTTGGTTAGGCCAGAAGTAACCTGATACCAGTTGATCTCAGTAAAGGGGGAAAGGCAGGGTTCAGTCAATCATGTTAAGGCTAGCCAATGGTGGTTCTTCTATTCTCCCTCCTCTTCCCTTTATAAGTCCCCTTGTACTTTCCTTCTTGGAGCCATTTGCTTTTTCTGAAATCAAAATGGTTGCTCCATACGCGTATAGAATAACTGCTCAGAATAAACCTAAAAAAAAAAAGTTCAAATTTCAGTGAGTTTTGATTATTTTTAACAGTAGTCTTCTTTTAAGCATTCTCTCTTCTCCCAACTTTTTTTTGGTTCTCTATAGAGCACTTGGAAACCCTGGTGGCGTAGTGTTAAGCGCTATGGCTGCTAACCAAAAGGTCGGTAGTTCGAATCCATCAGGCACTCCTTGGAAACCCTATGGAGTATTCTACTCTGTCCTATGGGTTTGTTATGAGTCGGAACCGACTCAATGGGTTTGATTTTTTGGTTTGTAGAGCACTTATCTGAACGTTCTTGTATAATAAGCCCCCTGAGAGCAGGGTCTCCTTCCCCCTTCCACCACTGTACCTCCAGTACCTTCAGCAGTGCCCAGCAGAGTATGGGAGTCAAGGGAGGAATGACAAAGGGATGACCGTGCCCTTGAAAACCACCTGCAAAGAAAAGTTCTCTACATCAAAGTCTATTTATCCACCGATTCTCATTTTAAAATAAGAGTTTAGGGACTTAAGTTTGCCTTCCCTTTCCCCTCCCTCCCACACCAAATAGGTGGGAATGGGGGCAGTGAGAAGGTCTACACGCATATTGGAAAATGGTTGCCTGAACAAGGAACCCCAAGGAGAAAGAAGAGTTGAATTCTATGGAGCTGATAAAGGAGTACAAGACACCCAAAGCTAAAAACAGATTTGTGTAACCATTGACAAATGGATTTGACCATCATTGAATAACAACAAATGCTATTTAAACCTGTAGGGATCAATAGAAAGCCAGTGAATGATTGACTTTTTATTTGTTTATTTTTTTAAGTGTGACACCCACATGGTCAGATTTTTGGTTTTTATTATTTACAGAACCTCCTTTGAGTTTGCTTCAGAAAAAAAAAAAAATGTGTGTACAGATGGTATAGAAACAGAATCATCCATGGATAGATGGAACGACTGCCCCAAAACCAAAACACCCATTGCTGTTGAGTCCATTGCAACTCACAGTGACCCTATAGCGTCCCTGTGAGTTGCTATAAACAACTGCATAGCACTCTTCAAAAAGGTAAAGACTTTCCTTAAATACGGTGGTATCATTTCCAGGTAAAACCCTTTGGAAATACAATTAAATGCCCGCTTTTCTTTTTCTTCTCTCTGGCCCCGTTGCCCCTCAGGGGTGAGACCTAGCCCAGTGTAGGGCACCTGGAGTTGAGCTGGTGGGGAAGTGCCCATACCCTGGGCTCTGTTGCCGCATAGACCCTAAAATTGGGGCCTTTCTTAGAGCTCATAGCTGTAGCTTTGCATCTCATATCTCAGATCTTTTGTTCCCCCTGCCCCTTCCCCCTACAACATGGCTTTTCATATCTCAGCACCTTTGTCCTAGCTGTGTTGTCTCCTATGTTCTCCATTTAGTGAAATCCTATTCAGCTCTACATTCTAACTGGAGGGTCACCTCCTCTGGGAAGCCAACCTGGACTCCCCAGACGGGTGGGTTGCTTCCCTGCTCAGTGCTAGGTTCACAAGTGAGCGAGTGGCTGCTTGGGGTAGTTCTCGGATGGACCAAACTCCAGAAGGGCGGTACTTAGATCTTGCTGATCTTTGAGTCATCCACTCACTTCCCATTCTCCCTCTCTCTTTTCCTGGCATTTCTTGGGCTGGGCTTCTGGACAGGGAGTTTGAATCCTGGAGTCCTGGGTGGTCATCTCCCTTGACTGCTTCCGTCCACCCCTATGTGGCGCTCTTCCCTCCTGGCAGTCACTACTGCCCTGGCCCAGGATGGATGTCAGCTCTGCTCCTCCGAGCGCTCCCAGCCCACCTGCTGATGGGCAGTTCTCTCCACAGGTCCTCATGCAGCCTGAGACTGCTCACCACTGCCTTCTGGATGATGTCCAGACTCCTTGACGTGGTCTGAAGGCCCTGCAGGGGTTGGCCTCTGCCTCAACTCCCGCCTCAACTTTCATCACCTGCTTCACTCCCAAGATGCTCCAGCCACACCGAACCACTTGCTCTTCCCCCAGGAAACTGTGTTCTCTTGTCTCCGGGTGTTTTCTCACTCTCCATCCTCTCTTTCCATTGCCTGACTGACCCGTCTTTGTCTTTCACGTCTCAGATGTCACACTCTGCTCTCTCTACCAGAGCCAGTCCTGCATTGTGCTGGGCTGGGCTGTCTACTTGCCTGGCCCTGTGAGCACCTTCCACTGAGGGACTGTGCTTAATTCACCTCTGTACTCTAGCTGCAACACAATGCTTACCACACGGTAGGTTTGCTGAATGAATGAATGATGCAGAGCAGAGCCTTCTCCGGCTCTCTGGCGCCCTTTCAGTTTATTTCAGTAGCAGCCTCTTTTCCAGGGAACTTGGTACCAAATCATTTCCCCACTCAGGACTCCATGTCAGAGTCCCTGGACTAAATTAGAACCTTTTCTTTCTCTCCTAAGAGGAGTTGCTTCCCCACCCACTACAGTGGGAGTTTATGAGGTGGCCACTACCTACCTGCCCTTAGGGTTTTTGCCTTGGGATTATTCACTGGCTCAGGCTTTACAGACTTTGTCCTTTCTTTGAGGGAGCAGTGGGGTCCCAGTTTAATTCAGAAATGGCAAATTGGCTTTACCTTATGTGACAACTCTAGAGTGCTGTGTTGAGTATTCTGAGGTGGATATCCTGTGTACAAGGAAAGAGAGCCGGGGTCAGTTGGTAATGGGATGGGAGAATACTAGCAGCTGTGCCAAATATCTGTGGTTCCTGACTTATACCCTGTCTCAGGGATCTTCAGTACATTTATATCTCTACCACTGAGCACAATGCCGAGCTCAGAGTAGATGTTCAATAAATGAACAACGAATTTACTGGACTAAGCTTGGCTAACACAATAGCCACAACAATGAACTCAAACATAGAGACAATTATGAAGATGGCTCAAGACAGGACAACGACTCAGTCTGTTATACATAAGGTTGCCGTGGGTTGAATCTAACTCTCCAGCAACTATTGACAACAACAACCTTGGTTGTGGAGTTAATTTATGAATATCACAGTGAACTCCCAGGAGGGGAAGAGAAAAGCAACATGGTGGTTTTACTTTTTAAGTACAAAAATTAGAGGTATTTGTAGCTGGAGCAATATGGGACAAACCAGTACGATTGTTCTGGATGACGGTGTAGGGAAGGAAATTCAAAGATACCATATGGTTCAGTTTTTTGAAATCCATCAGGACCTCTTATGTAACTTTTACTATAATTTTCTTATTTCAACTGCTGCCCTGAGTGGAAAGGGGCTCTTGTTTGTTTCTCTGGCAGTGCCTTAGAGGGTATTTCTCTTTGTGTCAGGCAGGCGAAGTATATTAAGCTCTTGTATGAAAAGGTGTAGAAGAGTGGTTAATAGATTGTGGAAACAGAGTACCTGGCTACATAGGACAAAGAAGCACAGAGAAGCATTGAGGAAGATGGGAGCAAACCCCATAAAGATGACCCTATTCTAATCTGCTGCCCTGTGCCCGGGTAACCTCCTTCTGGTGAACGCTTCACCCAATGAAGTGTTATTTATATGGTTCGATCTTTGCAGCTCCTAGGGACAAAAGCAGAACAGAGGGTAACATCAAAACCTCTGTATCATCTTGTTGTTGCTGTTTGTTTTGTTTTGTCTTTTTTCCCCAAATTAAAGCCTTAAAGCAATTATAAAAAAAGCCAAACCAATTGTCATAGAGTCAATTCCAACTCATAGCGACCCCGTATGTCAGAGTAGCTGCGCTCCATAGGATTTTAAATGGCTGACTTTTCAGAAGTTGATTGCCAGGCTTTTCTTCCAAGGTACCGCTGAGTGTATTTGAACTTCCAGCCTTTTGGGTAGCAGACAAGTGTCTTAACCTTTTGTACTACCCAGGGAGTCCTTGAAGCAGTTATAGACCTGGCTACAGATGGCTACACTGTTACTGCTGAAAGGGCCTTCAAGGCCTTTTAGTTCAACCTACTCTTTTTACAGGGGAAGATTCGGTAACAGATGTCAAGTGAGTTTCCCAAGGCCCCATGGCTGCCTTGCGGCAGAGCTGGGATGCAAACTCTGGGCCTTCAGCTTCCTTTTCAGTGCTCTTTCCATTACTGTACCCTGCATTGCTCACCGTAGAAAGTCTCCAGTGTCTGCGTGAAGGAGCAGCAGTCCAGCCCCCTATCACAGCGTCCTTTCAGGCTTGCTCTCATCATAGACACGGCGGGTGGAACAGTGTCCAGGAGTTGCCTGTCTTCTGTGATGCCCCAGGGTAGTGCCTCTGAAAGTGTAGTCAGGGACATTAGTGTCACCTGGGAACTTTGTTAGAAATGCCACTTCTCAGGCCCAGCCCCAGACCCTGCTGAATCAGAAACGCTGGGGGTAGGGCCCAGCATTCTGTTTTTACAAACTCTCCAGGTAATCCTGGTACACATTTAACTGTGAGAACTCGCAGGCTGGGGAATGGGGTCATTGGTGTGAAGATTAATTTCTATTCACCTGAGCACTCAGGTATTACTGTCGGCATGCAAAAGCCACATAGAGGTGGGGAGTGGGTGGGGGTGGGCAGAGGGGGGCACTTGCTTCTAGGCACAAGTCCAAGGGGGCACCAGATGAGGCCAGCAGACAAATCACCACCCTCCAGGTTGATGAGGTCGAGGTCATTGTGGGCACGTATTTAGAGGTTGCCCCCGGTGCTCGTTACTCTCGCTGTGCCTCTGAAGCTGCAGAATGGTAACATCTATGTCCCGAAGGCACACTAAGAGGAAATAAAGTTTGTCACCCATAGCTGAACACCAAATGTCAATAAACCCACTGGGGTGGGGGTGGGAGGAGCATGGGAGAGGGGGTGGGGCACACCAGACCAGAAGACAGAGGGAGCTCAGAGTGACCCCCTGTTGAAAGCCCAGCATACCTGACTGGATTTAGGAGATGACATTAAAGGGTGCCTGTTTGGGGAAAATTGACAGGCTGGGGAAGAAAAACAGCAGGGAGTGCCAGGTAAAAAGTCCAGGACCTAAGTGGTAAATACTGTCTGGAATCCTGGTTGTTGTTTTCTCAGACCTGGGCATTTAATTTGTCATGCTCATAGACTCATTCATAACATGTTATTGCCAAAAAGGAGCCCTACAGGACACTTTGTGCTGTCCTTAAAATGACAGATGAGAAACAGGCCCAGAGTGATAGGAAGATGTGGTCGAGGCCACACACCCCTGGCTAGGTGGAGTTCTGCCTGGATGGCAGCGCCAGGGTGGGCCTGGAGCATCTCTAGCTCCCTGTGCATCTATCCCACCACCGGCCAGGGCACCAGCATCTCTAGCCATTCTCTTCTCCGCTGCTGCCTCAGCAAAGGATAGGGTGCTGGTCACTTTTAGGTGACCCTGGTCTCCCTAGTGGCACAGTGGTTAAGTGTTTGGCTGCTGTCTTAGTTATCTAGTGCTGCTATAACAGAAATACCACAAGTGGATGGCTTTAACAAACAGAAGTTTATTCCATCACAGTCTAGGAGGCTTGAAGTCCAAATTCAGGGCACTAGCTCCAGGGGAAGGCATTCTCTCTCTGTCAGCTCTGGACGAAGGTCCTTGTCATCAATTTTCCCCTGGTCTAGGAGCTTCTCAGCACAGGGATCCCAGGTCCAAAGGACATGCTCTGCTCCTGGCACTGCTTTCTTGGTGGAAAGAGGTCCTCTTGACTCTCTGCTTGCTTCTCTTTTATATCCCAAAAGAGGTTGATTTAAGACAAAACCTAATCTTGCAGATTGAGTCCTGCCTCATTAACGTAACTGCCTCTAATCCTGCCTCATCAACCTCATAGAGATAGGATTTACAACACAAGAAAATCAGATCAGATGACAAAATGGTGGACAGTCACACAATACTGGGAATCATGGCCTAGCCAAATTGATACACATTTTTGGGGAACACAATTCAATCCATAACAGCTATTGACCAAAAGGTGGCAGGTAGTTCGAATCCACCCTCTGCTCCTTGGAAACCCTATGGGGCAGTTCTGCTCTGTCCTATAGGGTCTCTGTGAGTCAGTTCAGTGGTAATGGGCTTGGTTTCTTGAATCCCCTTTTTGCTTTCAGTTTTTGCCCATTTCCCGGGCAATGGGGGAATTTGCACTCAGTGTCCATTCACCACAGCATGTGCCATGCTGAGAGATATAAAACCAAATGATACTCAGTCTCTGCTCTCCTTCAAAGAGCTCACTGCGAAGGCCACCTGTGTGGACACATGCCTGCATAAGCAGGGACAGAGTAACCAGTTAGCACCGGATGTGTCAGCTTGCATTATGCAAGGTATGCATGGGCTTAATTACATTCGCTTACTAATCTGTGGTGAGCAATTTCACATGGGTTTCACCACATCTTTGATGTGGCGGGGGACAGGTGAAAGTGTGCGTGTGGCGGGGGACAGGTGAAAGTGTGCGCTGCAGTTTGGTGGGAAGGCACAATTGGCCCCATGCATACCTTGCTTATTGGGTTAAGCATTTGGCTACTAACCAAAAGGTTGGCAGTTTGAATCCGCCAGCTGCTCCTTGGAAACCCCATGGGGCAGTTCTACTCTGTCCTATAGGATCTACAGGGTGGCTATGAGTCAGACTGGATGGCAATAGTTTTTTTTTTTTAAATCATAACACAGGCATTCACCCTTCCACACACACATACATGGAAATCCAAGTGCCAAATTTCCAGGCAATGGAGTTAGGATTAGAGTAACCATGTACTTACTCTCTAAAGCAGGGCTTTTTTGAGGGTAAAAGGGGATGCCATTAACAAGGACAACAGGTGTAACCCCAACTGTTTGGGCAAATGTAAAATATGGTTGCCTAATTATGATCAACTGATTGAGGGTAGTTCTGCTGACGTGTTGCAATCAGACAGACCTAAGGCAAAGTTGCTATAAAAAGTTAGCAGACGTAACTGACAGTGTCCTCCCAAGCCTCTCTATGGAAGGTATGGGCTATGCTTACCATTCAGAGTGTTACTACTGTGGCTCTGTGGTTAAGGATAAGTAGAGTGACACATAAATGACAATTTGGCAGAGGAGCATCAGTCAGGAACGTTATGGGCACAGTGGGCTACTTAGTTACATGTTCTGGAGAGCTTTCTCTCCTCCCAGCCCCTCTATTCTACACAAATGGGGCCAAAGTAATTTTCTTCCAGCAAAATTGGGATCCTGCCATTCTCCTGCTCCAAGCCACTCATCAGCTCCCCACAGTTGATAGAAGTATGACTTTAGCATCCAGGCTGCCCTGGCCTTTCTCTGGAAGTCCCACCATCATTTCTACTAGATCAGGCTCCTTGCTGGCCCCCACAATGTGCTCCATGCTGTCTCACCCTGGCACCTCTGTTCATATGCATCCTGGAAGGCCTCTTCCCAGCTTTGCACCCAGTGACTTCGTCAGCAGTCTTTAAGGCCCGTTCACATAACACCTCTTCCGAAAAGGTCTTCCTCTTTGCCCTCGGAAGCACGTAGTCTCTCCCTGATCTATTGCCTGTTGCACCTAGACCCCACTTTCTTCTATGTCAGAATCTTTGTGGGTGTTTCTAATCCTCCCAACTGGATGGTAATTATGTCTTTGAGGTCAGATATGTTTTCTTGTTCATCTCTTGTCTACCACTGACCATCACAGAGTAGGTGATTGGCAAATAGCTGTTGAGTTGGTTGAATTTTCTTCTCTTAAATATCTCCAGGAAAGGAGGCTTCCACTTTCCTTGGTCACACCCCCCAGAGTCTTCAGGGATTGGTGGTAGTGAAATTAAAAAATCTCAGAGTTTGGAGGGATACTGGGGATTGCTTTGTTCATTTAGTGAAGTAACCTTCTCAAGATGGAGCAGTGGTAGTTCAGTGGCAGAATGCTTACCTTCTATGCGGGAGACCTGGGTTCGATTCCCAGCCAATGCACCTCATGTGCAGCCACCACCCTCTGTCAGCGGAGGCTTGCGTGTTGCCATGATGCTGAATAGATTTCGGTGGATCTTCCAGACTGAGACAGACTAGGAAGAAAGGCCTGGTGAGCTTCTGAAAATCAGCCAGTGAGAATCCTGTAGATCACAAGGGACAGATCCCCAACCAATCACGCGGATGGCACAGGACTGGGCAGTGTTTCGTTGTGCATGGGGTCTCCATGAGTTGGGGACCCGACTCAACAGCAGCTGACAACAACCTGTTCAAGAGCACATGGACAGTTATTTCCCTTATGTCCAATCCATGCTACTGGATTGATGTAAACTCTGAGAGTAGAGGACGTTTTTAATGCATTTTCATTTCTCCTACTCTGCCTAGCATGGTGTGTGCGACTCTTGGTAAAGAGTGAACAAGTAATTAAATGAATCCATTCCCAGCCACTAAAGTGAGATTTTAGAAACTCAGATCTGATGATTTCACTCTTCAGTGGTTCCCACAGAGAACAGACAGATAAATGGCCTACTCTTCTGGACAGCTTCTCCGCCATCTTCCTTGGCTTGCCTTTTCAGCCTGATCTGTCTGCACAACCCCAGCCCAACTCGTGTTCAGTCATTTGCACCTGCCTTCAGTCCTCTGAGCAGGTCAAATATGTCACGGCTGGTGTTCATTGTCTTTACTCAGGCCAGCTGTGGTCCCCTCACTCTCTTCAGCCTAGCCTTCATGTTCTCTCATTTAAGACTTAGATGAAGTCTTCTGTGGCCCAACCCTCCAGTTAGAACAGGCCATTTCCTCCTTCACGGCCCTTCCATGGCCTGTGTACATTCCCAGCAGGGCATAAAGAGCACTGATAGGTGAGTATCTAGCGCTGCTTGTTGATTTTTCTGTTTCTTTTCTACGCAACAAGCTCCTTGGAGACAGGCTTGATGTCTCTTGTTCACTGTTGTTTTCACAACACTTTGCACTGGGCCAAGCACGTACAAGTCGTCTATTAATATTCATTGAATGAATAAATGAATTTATTTTATTCTCAGCAGAAATAAAATTATAAACAGTCGAGAAAACATAACCAGTTTGTAGGTAACCATGACGTTATAAGAAACAAAAAAGCCCTATTACCTGAACATATATATCTCTATCTCTGAAATGAAGATTGATGTGAAACTTTGATGGCTTTCTTTAATCGACACAAATTTTCTACCTCTAGAAGACTCTACATCGAGCCTGAGAAAGCCAGATCTCAGCCACTAGGTTTGCTGACTAAGTTTTTTTTTTTTTGGACTGTAGGTGTATGGAGGGGAGAGAATCACACAGCCACTGTAATTTGTGGGGCCCACAAAGCAGGGAGAAGAAAGTGGAAACATAAGCCAGTACCTGGTTGCTTTAATCAGTATCTTGGCAGACGTTATAAGTCTGGCGCAAATGGTTAAGCACTTGGCTGCTAACCAAAAGATTGGTACTTTGAACCCACCCAGTCATTCCATGGGCGAAAGACCTGGCCATCTGCTTCCGTAAAGATTACAGCCAAGAAAACCCTATGGGACAGTTCTACTCTGTCACATGGGGTTGCTATGAGTGGAAATTGACTCAATGGGTCCTAACAACAATAACAACAACAGTAAGAATGAAGGATGTAGGTGTTAGTCTTTTTTTTTTTTTTTAATGGCTCTTGTTCATTTCCCAAGGGAAAGCAAAAGTGAAAGCTGGGAGGGATATAGGTAATACATGAGCTGTTACGGTGACCGAACATAGAGTATCTTTTTCTGTTGTATTGCCCAAAGGTGAAGTGCTCTGGAAATCTCACTATCACTGTTCTTAATTTTAAAAGTTATTGCTGCCATTACAAAAGGGGGTGGAGGGGACACATCTTCTTTTTTCATCAGTTTTAATGTCACTCCTTTGGAAGTTTACCCCCTGGAAGCACTCCTACAATACCCTGAAATTTCTGATTTATCACCTAATGCGAATCAGCGTTCACAGAGCTAGTCCTTGATTGATCAGGAAGTTGAGAATTTGCCCCAGGAGGGATGTGCCACTGAAATCTGCACTAAAATGAAAATCTTCGTGTGTAGCTCCTTCTTCCACCTATAAAACAACCTTACCCATAAAGCATACTGAATCTTTCTTCACTCAGGAGAGAGCCAGTTCCCTCACTGCCTTCCTGAATGCTATGAAAATCTCTCTCCTCTTGCTGAGTTAATGATCCTTTTGAAGGAAGATTAAAGAAATGGAGGTTATGTAATTGGGGGAAAGGTCAGGGGTGATTGAACAGCAATCTTCAAGTATTTATCAAGGGTTATGAAAGATGTTCAGCTTCTCATCTCCTTTTCTGCAGAAAACTACTTGGTGCTTCTTAAATCGATGGGAGAAATGTCCCATGCCTGTGCAGGGGAATGGTGCATTATGAGGTATTTTCAAGCCAGTTTTGGCCATGTCACTAGCCCTAATAGACTGAAAGAACACAAACTGGGTCATTAAGAGTAGAGGTAAAGTTGAACTGGGACCAAGATTCAGACCTGAGACTCTTTCTGAAAAAGGATATGTATAAGACATTAAACGTAGAGAGAATTTGTTGTTGTTAGTTGCCGTTGAGTGTTTCCAACTAATGGCGACCCCACGTGTGCAGAGTAGAACTGTTCTCTGTAGTGTTTTCAAGGCTGTGGTGTTTTGGAAGCAGATCACCAGGCCTGCCTTCTGAGGTGCCTTTGGATGGATTTGAACAGCCAAACTTTCGGCTATTAGTCAAGTGCTTAACCATTTGTGCCATCCAGGGACCTAAGGGAAATTTAACCCTTCTGTTTTCTGAACAAGTTAATGGAAATTGTGAGACCAAGTTGACATCAGATAGTCAGCATCTTAGGCTGGGTTCCTAGAAAAACCAGGAAAGCGTGTAAATGTATATATAGAGAGATTTATATTAAGGAAATGGCTTATGCGGTTGTAGAGGCTGGAACGTCCAAAGTCCATGGGTCAACCTGGAGGCATCTTCTAATTTACAAAGCTGCAGGGGCTGGTGAGCCCAAGATCGGCAAGTCAGAGAGCAAGGCTCTTACTCACAGGCTGCAAAGACTATCAAATCCCAAAATCAGCAGGCAAAATGGCAGGTAAACTGCTAGCCCAAATCCCAAGAGCCAGAAGTCAGACAAACAGGAGCCAGCTGCAGGATCCTGAGTGAACAAAAGCCCGCGAGTCTTGCCAGAAAGTGCACCTGTATTGGATGCAGGCCACACCCCCAAGGAAACTCCCTTTCAACTGATTGGCTACTCATAGCAGATCCTATCATGGAGGTGATCACATTATATCAAATCTCATCATGGAGGTGATCACATCATTATACTGCCAAAATACATCATAGCTGCCAAACCACTGAGAATCATGGCCTAGCTAAGCTGACACACAACCTTAACCATCATAGTCAGTGTTCTAGGATAGATAGAGTCTTAAGGTGAGTGAAACATGGTTGTGTGGATGGCAGTAGGTAACAAGGTCAACTCAGCCTCTGCTTCAGGTTGAAGATAGGTATGAGCTAAAGCTGCAGCAGAGATGGCACAGGTTAGACAAATAGAAACTCTCTGATAATCAGAGCCTCCAAGCAGAGGGGGACAGGACTCTGAGTTCGTGTTGTCAAACATCTTTAAGAAAAGGTGCAAAAATAAACTAACATCTGTGTACCCACTATGATATTGGTGTGTTCATTTATTCATTTATTAAATTTGAGCATCTGTGTCACCATGAGTCAGAATTAACTCAATGGCAACTGCTTTTTTTTTTTTTTTTGGCTAATGCTGTGAATGCCAAATATTAGGATAGGAACATAGGAAGCCAAGATGAAAGACAAATTTGTAGGTGAGGCAGATGAACAAATACATATATTATGGTTAAGTTCTAAGAGAGATGCAAGCCTTGGGTGCTGGGAAGCCCAGAGCAGGAGGTTTAAACCAGCTTGGGGAGTATGGGATATGGGGTAAGACTTAATGGGGAGAGTTATCTTAGATGATGAGTGGGTGTGGTAAGTAATTATAATAACAATTATGAAAATGATGGTAGCCAAGTAGGTAATATACCATGCCAGGGACTGTCGTAAAAGCCTTAGGTGGTGTATCTTATGTCCTCTTTCCTCACGATGGTCCTTGAAGATGGGTACTTTTATTTTCCCGATTGGTAGTCTGTGTGCTGGGTAGGGTATTGAAGCAGAGAGAAAGGGCAAGGCTGTCATGGTGATGGTAATGAGGAATCTTTAATGAGCCTCACCTACCTGGTATGACCACATGGCTGATAGAGACAAGAACCCCAGGCCAGGTCAAATCCTGAAGGACTCAGGGGTGTGGAGCTGACCCTGTGGACAGTGACACTCCTGCAGGTAAGTGCTTGATGTAAGATGGTCAGCCATGGTTGGACAGCAGGTAACAGTAAGATTCACTCTTCAGGGAGCCCACTGGAGGCTGTGTGGAGGATACCTTGGAGAAAGTGGAAGAGGAAGACCCTGCTCAGGGGACTTTTGCATTGTGCAGGAGGCAGGAGGGCATGTCACGGCAATACATCAGCCCCAAAACTGCTCAGCTGGGTCTCTTTCCTAGCAGGAAACCAAAGCTCAGAGCAGACCTCTGCAATACAGCAGGCATGTTGTCAGACTCAAATATGGCTTTCCAGACGCTGACTGAATGGAGCAGGCTTTCCACCGCGAAGTAGAGATGGAGTGTGACCTTTTGCCCTCCCAGTTCTGTGATTCTTGTCTAAATCTTTCCATCCAGCCCTGCAGGCTACAGTTGGGTCTCTTTCAGGGTCAGGGAGGGGAGAAGACCTTTCCTCTGAACTTTCCCCTTTCTGTTCTGCTTCAGTAGGCATTTGTAGGCTTTGAAGGGAGAACCTGGGCTCCTGGCTTCCATGGGTTAGCTGGTAGTTCTGAAAGCAAATCAGCTCACACATGTGGCCAGCCACGGTGGCTGCTGCTGGAGTCCCTGGAGAATATTCTGGTATTGTTTCCTCTCTCCCTCCGGGTAATCTCCCTGAGCTTTCCGCCTTTGCTCTCTGCAACCCCAGATTCTTCTGTGTGTTGTATTGTCAGGCCTGCAGAACTAAACTGATTTACTTTTACTAAGATATACATTTTAACTATTTAGTTGTTTGTGGAAACTTTTGCTTAAGATTAGTTGAAATTGGAACCTCTGTGAGAAATTTGAAAACCTTCCTTAAACTCTGAAAATGAGTTCATTACTTGTTTCAGGACCAAGGGTAAGAAACTTCATCTGATAGTTATCTTGAAAAGTTAAGGAATCGGTGACAGTAAAGGCATCTTGGCCATAACTTGCTAACAAGTCAATGTTGGGCAGTTATAAAGGAGGACTGTTGGGTACAGGAGAAAGCTGACTTGAGAGCTGGACATGCTCCATTCTGAGTCTCATGGGCATTGGTGGTTCAATGGCAGAATTCTGGTCTTCCATGTGGGAGACCCAGGTTCGATTCCTCGTCAATGCGCCTCATGTGCAGCCATCACTGTCTGTCATTGGAGGCTTGTGTGTTGCTACGATACTGAACAGGTTTCAGAGGAGTTTCCAGACAGAGACAACTAGGAAGAAAGGCCTGGGATCTACTTCTGAAATCAGCCAGGGAAAACCCTGTGGATCACAGCAGTCCTATCCACAGCTGATCATGGGGATGGTGCAGGGCCAGGTAGTGTTTTTATTCTGTCATGCATGGGGTTGCCATCAGTCGGGAGAGAAACTCAATGGCAGCTAACAGCAACAACGGACACAGTCTCAAAGCAGCCACTTGAGGGGCCTTTTGGTGGATCTGCCCAGTATGGCTGGTGATTGTATTTCTGTCTGTGCCTTTAAGAAAAATCCTGGGGCACCAACAGCGCTGGTTGCCTCCTCCTCCCTTTTCCTTTGAAATCTATGGTGCAATTAATTACCAGACGCATCCCTGCACACCTTCTTTTGAGAAAAAAAAAAAAAAGAAGCCTAGGTTTATTCAGGCTTGCTCAGCTTCTGTAGAGGTCCAGCCTTCTTCATGATTGCAACTTCCTGCATACCACATGACTTCCGGCAGGATGCACACACATCCGATGTGTTCCCAATCCAGTTTTAAGCCTTGGCGTGTAAATTTAACTTGTTCCTTAGGTCACAGAGGAAAAGGGTGTTGAATAGCATTCAGTGTGAAGAAAAGTTTCCAGCTCTTGAAGTATTTAATTAAAAATATTTTTATTTTTGAATGTTGTTGTTGTTAGGCGCTGTCAATCGAGTTGGTTCCTACTCATAACAACCCCATGTACAACAGAACATAACACTGCTCCATCCTCACAATCGTTGTTATGCTTCAGCCCATTGTTGCAGCCACTATGTCAATCCAACTCGTTGAGGGTCTTCCTCTTTTTTGCTGACCCTTTACTTTACCAATATGATATCCTTCTCCATGTCCAAAGTATACAAGACGAAGTCTTGCCGTCCTTGCTTCTAAGGAACATTCTAACTGTACTTCTTCCAAAACAGATTTGTTCGTTTTTCTGGTAGTTCATGGTATGTTCAGTCTTCTCTGACACCATAATTCAAAGGCATGAATTCTTCTTTGATCTTCCTTATTTATTGTCCAGCTTTCATATGCACATGAGGCAATTGAAAACACCATGGCTTGGGTCAGGCGCATCTTAGCCTTCAAGGTGATATCTTTGCTTTTTATCACTTTAAAGAAGTCTTTTGCAGCAGATTTGCCCAATGCAATGAATCTTTTGATTTCTCAACTACTGCTTCCGTGGGTGTTGATTGTGAATCCAAGTAAAATGAAATCCTTGACAACTTCAGTCTTTTCTCTGTTTATCATAATGTTGTTTATCGGTCCAGTTATGAGAACTTTTGTTTATGTTGAGGTGTAATCCATACTGAACACTGTGGTCTTTAATCATCAGTAAGTGCTTCAAGTCTTTTTCATTGTCAGCAAGCAAGGTTGTGTCATTTCCGTATTGCAGGTTGTTAATGAGCCTTCCTCCAATGTCAACGCTCCGTTCTTTTTCTTATAGTCCAGTTTCTCAGATTATTTTGCTCAGCATGTAAATTGAATATGTATGGTAAAAGGATACAATTCTGATGCACACCTTTCCTCATTTTAAACCACACAGCATCCCCTTGTTCTGTTTGAACAACTGCCTTGGTTTATGTACAAGTTCCCCGTGAGCACAATTAAGTGTTCCGGAAGTCTCATTCTTTACAATGTTACCCATAATTTGTTATGGTCCATGCCTTTGCATAGTCCGTAAAACACAGGTGAACATCTTTCTGGTATTCTCTCCTTTCAGCCAGGATTCATCTGACATCAGCAATGATATCCCTCATTTCACGTCCTCTTCTGAATCCAGCTCGAATTTCTATTTTTGAATAGATGGGGGGAATTTGTAGACGTAAGATTTTGCTTGAGACCAAGACAAGGATGAATGAGCATTTGGCACAGATCATTCATGAACTTTTTCTAGGCCACATTTTCCTTAGAAATAAAATAGAGGGGATTCTTGGCAAAAACAAGTACACAAATACCCATGTTGCCGAACATTTAAAAAGTTGCATTTGAACAGTAAAAATGAGAGTAGCTTAGGAAAGTAACACAAAAAACATGACCTGAAGTACTTCATTCCAAATGGACCTTTTAAATAACTAAATAGACACTATCTGTGAAATGTAATAATGGAGAGATAGACATCTAACCTATCCCCTGTCAAATAATTTTTAAAAAGCTGAATAAATCAATATAAAAGTTGTAAAAATAGTTCCCTTTTGGATTTGGTGTACAGAAATCTTACTTATATCTGGAATTAAAAAAATGGGAGAGTGTAAGAATTGATATTGGGTGAGCTGCTTCTATCTGTTTCACAGAACGAATAAGGTGACTTGGGAATAATAGGATTACAAATGTAAATAGAATTTGAGAAACATAATTTAGTTTATTGGATTTTATAGTAATCCTGTTAACCTAGGTGTTGCTTTTACTAAATACCTTCGTAGCTAACAGTTATGGACAACCTGTGTTTGAAAGGTTGATTCAGATGCTGTCCATATTTTATCAAATTGTTGTAACAACGCTCCTATGATGCAGGTATTGATATCCCCATTATACAGATGCAGAAACTGAGACTCAAAAAGCTTAATTTACAAGCACAAGGATACCCTACTAATCGGTGGCAGACTGTCTAATTCCAGTGCCTGAAGCAGTGTAACACTGTGATTGAGAGAGCTTGGGGGTTTGAAGTCGTAAGTTCCTGGGTGGAAATTCTGACTCTACTCTCTTGTGAAGTGAACTTGGCAAAGCTTAATGACCTCTCTGAGCCTCAGTTCACTTATTTTAAAGAAGGGGCTGCTAAGACCATTACTGTGAAATTTAAATGAGGTAATACATGCAATGGGTTTAGCAGAGTACTTGGAACATGGAAAGTTCCCTATGGGTGGTAGCTATTGTCGTTAGACTTGCTATTATCATTTTGGGCCCTGGTGGCACAGTGGTTAAGAGCTATGGCTGCTAACCAAAAGGTTGGCAGTTTGAATTCACCAGCTGCTCCTTGGAAACTCTATGGAGCAGTTCTACTCGGTCCTATAGGGTCTCTATGAATCGGAATCGTCTGGATGGCAATGGGTTTTTTTTTTTTAATTATTTTTTATTATCATTAGGTGCTCCTGTAGGTTAAAATATTCTCTGAAAAATACACCTGGTAAAATAATATTTTAATGTAATATATAAGAAATAAGTTTATTAAAAAAATCCATAGGTGAGCAAAGTGCCAAAAATAAACAAGGACAGGACAAGTGACAAACAGTGTGGTGCTGAGACACCTTGGAGCCAGAGGCAAAATAATCAGTAATATCGATCTTGACTTCATCGGATAATCTGATATTCTGTTCATTGCGGATTTTGGCATTACCTTTGATTTTTTTTTTTTTAATAATTTTTATTGTGCTTTAAGTGAAAGTTTGCAAATCAAGTCAGTCTCTCACACAAAAACTCGTATACTCCTTGCTACACACTCCCAATTTCTCTCCCCGTAGTGAGACAGCCTACTTCCTCTCTCCCTCCTCTCTCTCTTTTTGTGTCCATTTTGCCAGCTTCTAACCCCCTCCACCCTCTCATCTCCCCTCTAGGCAGGAGATGCCAACATAGTCTCAAGTGCCCACCTGATCCAAGAAGCTCACTCCACACCAGCACCCCCCTCCAACCCATTGTCCATTCTAATCCATGTCTGAAGAGTTGGCTTCGGGAATTGTTCCTGTCCTGGGCCAACAGAAGGTCTGGGGGCCATGACCACCGGGGTCCTTCTAGTCTCAGCCAGACCATTAAGTCTGGTCTTATGAGAATTTGGGGTCTGCATCCCACTGCTCTCCTGCTCCCTCAGGGGTTCTCTGTTGTGTTCCCTGTCAGGGCAGTCATCGGTTATAGCTGGGCACCATCTAGTTCTTCTGGTCTCAGGATGATGTAGTCTCAGGTTCATGTGGCCCTTTCTGTCTCTTGGGCTTGTAATTGCCTTGTGTCCTTGGTGTTCTTCATTCTCCTTTGATCCAGGCGGGTTGAGACCAATTGATGCATCTTAGATGGCTGCTTGCTAGTGTTTAAGACCCCAGATACCACTCTTCAAAGTGGGATGCAGAATGTTTTCTTAATAGATTTTATTATGCCAATTGACTTAGATGTCCCCTGAAACTATGGTCCCCAGACCCCTGCCCCTGCTACGCTAGCCTTCAAAGCATTCAGTTTATTCAGGAAACTTCTTTGCTTTTGGTTTAGTCCAATTGTGCTGACCTCCCTTGTATTGTGTGCTGTCTTTCCCTTCACCTAAAGTAGTTCTTATCTACTATCTAATCAGTGAATGCCCGTCTCCCACCCTCCCTCCCTCCCCCCTCTCATAACCACAAAAGAATATTTTCTTCTCAGTTTGAACTATTTCTCAAGTTCTTATAACAGTGGTCTTATACAATATTTGTCCTTTTGCAACTGACTAATTTCACTCGGCATAATGCCTCCCAGGTTCCTCCATGTTATGAAGTGTTTCACAGATTCCTCACTGTTCTTTATTGATGTGTAGTATTCCATTGTGTGAATATACCATAATTTATTTATCCATTCATCTGTTGATGGGCACCTTTGTTGCTTCCATCTTTTTGCTATTGTAAACAGAGCTGCAATAAACATGGGTGTGCATATATCAGCTCATGTAAAGGCTCTTATTTCTTTAGGATATATTCCAAGGAGTGGGATTGCTGGATTGTATGGTAGTTCTATGTCTAGCTTTTTAAGGAAGCACCAAATTGATTTCTAAAGTGGTTGTACCATTTTACATTCCCACCAGCAGTGTATAAGTGTTCCAATCTCTCCACAGCCTCTCCAACATTTATTATTTTGTGTTTTTTTGGATTAATGCCAGCCTTGTTGGAGTGAGATGAAATCTCATTGTAGTTTTGATCTGCATTTCTCTAATGGCTAATGATCGTGAACACATTCTCATATATCTGTTAGCTACCTGAATGTCTTCTTTAGTGAAGTGTGTATTCATATCTTTTGCCCATTTTTTAATTGGGTTATTTGTCTTTTTATAGTTGAGTTTTTGCAGTATCATGTAGATTTTAGAGATCAGGCACTGATCAGAAATATCATAGCTAAAAACTTTTTCCCAGTCTGTAGGCAGTCTTTTTACTCTTTTGGTGAAGTCTTTGGATGAGCATAGGTGTTTGATTTTTAGGAGCTCCCAGTTATCTAGTTTTTCCTCTGCATTCTTAGTAATGTTTTGTATACTGTTTATGCCATGTATTAGGGGTCCTAACGTTGTCCCTATTTTTTCTTCCATGATCTTTATTGTTTTAGATTTTATTTTTAGGTCTTTGATCCATTTTGAGTTAGTTTTTGTGCATGGAGTGAGGTATGGGTCTTGTTTCATATTTTTGCAGATGGATATCCAGTTATGCCAGCACCATTTGTTAAAAAGACTGTCTTTTCCCCATTTAACTGTTTTGGGGCCTTTGTCAAATATCAGCTGCTCATATGTGGATGGATTTATATCTGGATTCTCAATTCTGTTCCATTGGTCCATGTATCTGTTGTTGTACCAGTGCCAGGCTGTTTTGACTACTGTGGCGGTATAATAGGTTCTAAAATCAGGTAAAGTAAGGCCTCCCACTTTGTTCTTCTTTTTCAGTAATGCCTTATTTATCTGGGGTCTCTTTCCCTTCCATATGAAGTTGGTGATTTGTTTCTCCATCTCATTAAAGAAAGTCGTTGGGGTTTGGATCGGAATTGCATTAAATGTATAGATCGCTTTTGGTAGAATAGACATTTTTATAATGTTAAGTCTTCCTATCCACCAGCAAGGTATGTTTTTCCACTTATGTAAGTCTCTTCTGGTTTCTTGCAGAAGTGTACTGTAGTTTTCTTTGTGTAAGTCTTTTACATCTCTGGTAAGATTTATTCCTAAGTATTTGATCTTCTTGGGGGCTACTGTAAATGGCATTGATTTGATGATTTCCTCTTTGATGTTCTTTTTGTTGGTGTAGAGGAATCCAACTGATTATGTTTATCTTGTATCCCAATACTCTGCTGAACTCTTAGTTTCAGTAGTTTTCTTGAGGATTCCTTAGGATTTTCTGTGTATAAGATCATGTCATCTGCAAATAGAGATACCACCTTTGATTTTTAAAACTATTGCATTAAGATATTATTTGTCTTGATCGCTGAGTTTTTTGACACCCCTGACATGTTGCATTCAAGGCTTCACTGGTCTCAAGCCCTCTCTCCAATCCTGACCCTGAGGCTGATCCACTGTAGGATTAGCACAGATTCACGGATGGAAGTAAAGAAATAGACTCAGTCAGGGAAATCAGGCCCTGCACAAACTGGTCTCAATCCACCTTTCCAGGTGCCTTCCTTATTTCCTCCAGGCCAGCTGAGGATTCCTCCAACCAGCCAGGCTCTTTCCTGGCTCCAGGTCTCCCCTGTTCCCTCTGCCCCCCTTCTCCCTTCTTTACGAGTAACTCATCCTTCAAGGGCTAGCTCAAATGTGCCCTTCAGTGCAAAACCCGCTTACTGTGCCCCCCTTGGAGCATCCCCGCCACTTGCTCCCACCCGTGCTCACCTCTGCTCTAGCTCTGATCATGCTGTCTTGTAAATTTTCCCCACATCTGTGTCTGCCTTTCTCACCTGATGGTGAGCTCTCCAAGGTCAAGAAACATGCTGTTTATTTATTTACGCCTTGAATGGTTTTCTTAGTATGTGGTCCGGTGGGCATTTACTGAATGTAGAAAATTGAATTGTTGTTGTCAGTTGCCATCGAGTTGATTCCAACTCATGACGACTCCTTGTATGCAGAGTAGAACTGCTCCATGGGGTTTTCAAGGTTGTGACCTTTCAGAAGCAGATTGCCAGGCCTGTCTTCTGAGGTGCCTCTGGGTGGGTTTGAACCACCAACCTTTTGGCTAGTAGTTGAGTGCTTAATTGTTTGCGCCACCCAGCTGCCTAAAATTGAATTATTGGAAGCTAAAATATTTTTGCTAATTATTAATAGAGCCCTGGTGGTACAATGGTGAAGAGCTCGGCTGCTAACCAAAAGTTCAGCAGTTCGAATCCACCAGCCGCTCCTTGGAAACCCTGTGGGGCAGTTCTGCACTGTCCTCTACAGTTCTATTAATCAACCTTGAGTTTGAAAAAAGTAACTTGGCCATGTGTGTGCCCTTCCCTCTGTTCCTGTGTGGTGTGGGAAGAGCAGGGTAAAGACTGGCAGACTCTGATTGGTCGCTTGTATGGTGGTTCCAGGGAAGGGTGAGAAAAGTGGTTACACCGGACAGGGCAGGACTTCGGAAGAGGCAGGAATGTTGTAACAGGAAGTCATGTGGCTGGAAGGGGAGGGCTCTGGAAGGGGTTAGGGGAAGGCCTAGCCTCAAAGGGTCCCTACCATGCAGAGCTCATTCAACAGATATTTGTCAACCACCTGTGGGGTTTGGTTTGATCGAATAACAGATAAATGAATTGTGCTCAAACAACAGGTAAAATTGGATAAGAGGGAGAGGAGCTGTCAGGAAAGCCTGGGGATACTCAGGTAAGGGGGTAGGGGAATGAGAAAGCATCTGAGGCACTGAATGCCAGAAATGGGGGGAGATACTGGCAGAAAGAAGTGACGAATATGTAGCATTTGACCAAAAAGTAGACCTTCAGAGTGACCTGTACATCTATTTTTTCTTTAAAGTCAAGTCAAAGAAATGAGGAAGTTAAATGCTTGTGGAAAGGCTATTTGGTAACCTCAGCCAAAGTAACTTGATAATATTTTTAGTTTCACTGCTCTGGGATATTTAAGGAAGATAAATAGGTTTGGTAATAAGACTACAGTGCACAGATTGTTTGGCTGTTCTAAGCTGGACTTCTGGAGGAGCAGTGAGGAATGATTTAAGAAGGCCATAAAACAGGGAAAGCGGAAAACAAAAACAAAAACACAGGTAAATGAGAATCCAAGAAATGATCTAGGCCCAAGTAAAGATGTTTTAATTAGCTGCTACTGTATAACAAAGAACCTCAAGATATAATGGCTTAAGACTATACCATTTTACTGGTCACAGTTCTGTGGGTCAGGAGATCAGTGTGGCTCAGTTGTGGCTGGCGGATCCAAGATGGCCTCACTACACGTCTGGGGTCTTGGCACTGGATGTTGGCTGGGGCACCTCAGTTCTCCTCCACATGGCCTCTCACTCTCCACACAGTCTCTCAGCATTCTGTCACACACCCTGAGTTTCTGTCTTCCAAAGGGATGAAAACCGAGTTGCCAGAAGTCATATCACGTTACTTCTGCCAAACTTTAGTGTCAAAACAAGTTGCAGGCCAGCCTGGGTTCAAGAGGAGGGGGGACACAGATTCCTCCTCTTGATGGGAGAAGTGGCAATGTCAGACTGCATGCAGGATGTGAGGATTGCTGTGGCCATCTTTGGAGACAGAGAATTTCAGCACCGGGAAGGAGCTTAATAACTTCCTTTGGAGGATGATAAGCAAAGTTAAGGAGTTGAGATCATAACGGGGAAGTCTGAGATAAAGGTAAATGTCAAGTTCTTTCTTTGGGATCAAACTAATCATTTCAGATATCCAATGGGATCACACAGGGTCATTGATATGGAGTAAGCTCCCTCTAGCACTTCCCTCACACACATTAGTTAGGTGTCACTGCATTTCCAAACAACTTTTCTTTACGGGAATAATACTACTGGGTTTTTGGGAAGAATAGTAAATTGTATATGGCAGGAATTCTCTGGGACAGAAATGACGGGTATACGAGTAAAGGTGAGAGAGACGGCATATGTAAGGGGAAACCAGAGACATCAAGGAACCCTACGCTCCTTGGAGTGACCATGCCATGGAAAAGCGTCTGGACTACTCAGTGGGCAATGGCTCTGAAGTCCAAGCAGGACCTAGTTGTTGTTGCTTACTTTAAATGGATGTCAGGTAAGGAAGATACTGTGGGGGAAGTTCTGAACCTTTGAACTGTTGGCCCTGAGGCGCCAGAAGTGTTTGCATGGGCTCTCTGTGGCACAATAGACTACCCGTTCTCCTCAGGCGTTGGCAAGTTGTTTCAGCTAGTGAAAGTGAGAGTTTGATGGGGCAAGGCTGCTGGCAGGGACACCAGCTGTGAAATTCCTGAGGAAGGGCCGTGTCATAACATTAGACTGGAGATGAAGGAGCAGGGGCTGCAAAAAGGAGATTGAGCTGATGATTCATTGAGAAGGAGCTGAGGCAACTGAGTAGATGCCACTGTAATGAAGGCCCTAGCTGTTCACCAAGCAGGCAGTGTTCCCACTGCTGAGGTGATGAGTAGAGCCCTGGGATGACATCTCAGAGGAGTGATACCTGTGGGGTCCTGGAACCTGTTGTTTCTGTGAAGCCTACTGAGCTGAGTTAAGGCAGGTAGGGCTGTGGGGGCTAATGAAAGGGAAGGAGAGGCTGCAGGGATGATGGAAGGCAGGGCGGACTGGTAGGTTAGGGGGCCTAGCCCCAGTGATCACAAGTTGGCTGAAACTCAGCACTCCTCATGACCTTAGAGGAGACGGTGGAAGTCTGCCCGAAGTGGTTTGTGTTTTGCCTGGCCTTGTCAGGCAGTGCTGTCTGGGGCTGCGGTAGAGGCCTAGTGAGAAGTTAAATCTCAGCTCTCAAGCACCTGCTGCCTGAGAGGCCTGTGGTAAGAAGGATGGCCTAGTTTCCCCAGGCACCTCAGGGTAGGGAAAGCACAACTCCAAGTAATGTGTTGGTGTTGACTGTGTTCGTGACCAGCCCCTAAGGCCTATACTTGCCAAAAGTCACGTGCTGATATGTTGGCTTAACCCCCAAGCCTGGCGATGCCCCCTGCAGGGCTCAGAAGACCTCCTCAGAGTATCAATATGAAACTTTAGTGCTTCTTGAAAAGCCTTATTTGCCTGAAAGCATAGCTATGGTGTAAAAGAAAGCCAAGATTTGGTTACATAACAAAACTGGGGAAAGAGATTGTTGGGAAAATCCAGCACTGAGGGTATCCTTCTAGATCCACGGCTTCTTGTCATCCCGGGAAGAGTCTCTGAGGGCCTGGGAAAAACTGCAAACAGCATCAAGGGCCTCTATTCCCTTCCCCTTGAGCCTTTGCCCCCTAACTATTTGTCAAGAGGAAGAATCATAATTGGCCATGATCAGAGGATAGGGCGGGGCAGGCCCACTTCTAATATTTGTAGAGCCCAGGGCAAGGGTAAGGCAGAGGTCCCTGAGCTATGGCCTCCCCCCTCCTTTTCCCCCTCAGGCCTGTTGTCGTGTGCCTTCAAGTTGATTCCCACAAACAGTGACCCTATAGGACAGAGTAGAACTGCCCTATACAGTTTCCTTGGCTGTGATCTTTACAGGAGCAGATCATCAGGTCTTTTCTCCTGCGGAGCCACTGGTGGGTTTGAACCGCCGACCTTTAGGTTAACAGCCAAGTGCTTAACCCTTGTGCCACCAGAGCTCACCTCACCTGTCAGGCCTAGGAGAGTGCAAACCAGCAGCATGCCCCCCCCCCGCCCCCGCCCCTTAGGAGGATGCACTTAGGAAAGAGGCCTGCTCAGACCCTGGAAATGGGGTTAGGCCTTTTGGACAGAAATTTCTGGGGTCCCAGGTACCCAGGACATGGTACAGAAGTTGGGGCATGTTCTCCCTGTAGGCAGACCCCTTTGGCCCTACAGAGGGGGAAGGGCTCAGCCAGTTATGGGTTAGAGTGGGGCATGGGTTCTAAGGCCTCAGAAGTGAGGGGAAGGATGGGAGATAAGACCAGAGAGGTGAGTGGTCCTGATTATGAAGCGCTCCCACATAGGCTGCTGTGCAGTAGGAAGAGCATGATGAGCTTTTGAGCATGGGAGCCACAGTGATCAGATCTGTGTTTCAGAACACTGGTTCTCAGCCCTGGCCATATATGCAAGTACCCTGGGGAGCTCTGAAAAATCCCCATGCCCAGGCTGCACCCGGACCAATCACATCAGACTCTGGGAATGGGGCCCCCATCAGTACTCAGTGTGTACCCAAGTCTGTGAAACTGTTTTAGAAGCTGCTTTGTGGAGGGTGGCCGGGGTGGACGGTTACTCTCTCAACGGTAACCTGTTACTCCTGGTGACCCCGTGTGTTACAGAGCAGAACTGCTCCATAGGGTTTTCAATGGCCACGACCTTTTGGAAGCAGATCGCCAGGGCTTTCTTCCCGAAGCACCTCTGGGTGGGTTTGAACCGCCAACCTTTTGGTTAGTAGCCCAGCACTTAACCGTTTTTTTTGCACCACCGGGAGACTCCGGCTTCTCAAGGATGGCTGAAGGAAAAAATATCTGCTAGGAATACATTCTCATGTCCTGTAATGTCAGAACAAGTTAATATTGACCTAGAAGCTTTTGAACTGTATCGAAAGAGGGTTAAGGCGCTTGAAAGGAGCTCAAGTCCCACAGGCCTCGTCATCTCTGTGTTCCTCTGAGATGGAAACCTGAATTCCGGGTGCCTGTCTAAGTGATCTACTCTGTGTATCCTGGTTGTCAGCCAAAAATTCATTTCGTATGTAGTCGAGAGCATTTTATCTAAACTCTGACTTGAATTTAGACAAGCGAAAACAAAACAACACAAGCCTGGGCACCAAGAGCCAAAAGGGGCCCTCAGACATGCCCACGTTCACATTCATTGAACGGAGCAGGTTTGTTCCCCACGACAGGACAGGACTGTTTGCAATGAGCGTGACATTTATTCTTCTTGGCCATGTGCAGAGTCAGGTGAGGTTATTGCAAATAGAATAGAGAAATATTCATTCTTCCTTCCAAAAAGGGCTCTTAAATGTCACATCAAATTAAATGAAATCATTGTATCAGGGTGGAGCAGATATAAATTGCAGATGGTGTAGTCCTTATATAAATTCCCCCAACCTCCGTGCGTCCCCTTAGATTTTATTGACCTGGGCTTGTTTAAATAAAGTTTAAATACACTTATTAGTTGAGCAAATGTCATTTGCTAGAGTCTGGGCAAAATTCATTAGCTCAATCCTCCTCCCTCCCAGCCCCCACTTCCCCCCACTCCACATTTTTTTTTTTTTTTTCCTTTCTGATATTCGTGGCTGGACTAATTATAAGATTCTCTAAAAGGAAGTTCAAGGAGCCCTGGTGGTGCAGTGGTTAAGCACTTGGGTACTAACTGAAAGGTTGGAGATTTGAACCCACCAGCGGCTCCGCAGGAGAAAGATGTGGCCGTCTGATTCCGTGAAGATTTACAGCCTTGGAAACCCTCTCGGGCAGTTCAGCTCTGTCCTGTAGGGTCGCTATGAGTGGGACTGACTCCACAGCAACAGGTTAAAAGCAAGTTCACATTAAATAGTTTTACTCTCTGGTCTACATTTAACACCTGAAAATGATCAAACAACAATTCCTGGCGCTCAGAATCCAGGCATCAGCATTTCAAGGCAAAGCAGCTTTCGGAGCACAAAAGCTATGGGAAGGAGGGAAGGCAGCCCTTCAGCTCAAGGGCTGCAGCCCGCGTAGGCACCAGCCGGCCCCACCCTGCACTCACCAGTGTGGGAGGCATGGCTGAGCAATAAACACACCCAGCTCCAAAAGGCAGAAACCCCGTGCACAGATGTTGTAATGTTATGAGATAATTTTCAGGCCTCAGTGGGGTGAAAAGGGTGGATTTGTCAGAGAAGGGCATACCTATGGAGGTCTTTTCAGTGAGCAAAACCATGACTTCATTACCATGTCAATTCTGGGAAAAGGCCCTGATTTAACACAGCAGTTGGCTGAATGCATACGGAGCTGATGGACCTCTGAATGAATAGTGAATGGAAAAACTGCTGGAATCTGCCTTCAGCTTTGTCTCCAGGATGACCAATGTAAGAGATCTAAGAGCGTGCAGCGCAGATGGTGGGAGGAGGTAGGGACTTTACGGGGCTTGTTTGATTTCTTATCCTATCACTTGCGAGTTTTCCTCCATTATTTGTAGACATATTTCAGTTGCCTAACTGACTTGACTTCCATTTCTGTGCGCCGCAAAAGCAAAATTAGCTTGAGGGGAATGAGAAATAAAACACAATAGCAAAGGCAGCGATAAACAGTTAAATTAAAAAAAAAATTGAAATTTAAAATATTCAGCCTTGCGAGGTTTAGAAGTAATTGCAAATGTAATTAAGAAAGCCTGAAAAAGACAATTAAAAGTCTGAACGACTCTTTAAGAATTACTTCTGGAGTTCTCCTCGTGTGAAGGGGACTTGCAGATTCTCACGTTTCATAGGCTCCTGTACGTCCGGAATGGTTACTTGCTTTTAGGGTGCACGGCAGCCTCCCAAGGGCCAGGACTGTAAAGCAAAGGATTCTGGCATTATCTCGTTTCCTTTCTGGCTTTAAAAGTTAGAACAGATGTCACAAGAGAGGACAAAATGGATTTTACCCACCAAGAGGCGCTTTTCTTGCCATCCTTAATAGGAAGCGCCTTGAAATGCTAATCTACACAGTTTGTGTTGCCGGGGTTTGCATAGAGATGGTGGGAAACAGCTCTGATCCCAACAAAACCTTTTGTTATTAATCAAGAAAATCTGGTCTTCTGAAACAGCAAAGAGCTGGAAATTAGTGTGGCCACTGGCAATGCAGAGATCTCTATAGTGGTCTCCAGCGAAGAAAAATGCAATAAAGGGCTCCAGCACTCCAATAAGATATGGTATCTGGGGCCCTAATAGATTTTCCTGTGTTGTCTACATTCTTGCTCTCTCTGTGCATCCATATTTAAAGGGGAAGGGACATGTCTCTTGTATCTGGTACTTTAAAAATCGCGTGTTTTCTTTTCCAGCAATTTCAAGAAGCAGGATGGAAGCGCACCCATTAAAAGCGCGCTAATGAAGTGGTACTAAGAAAAGCAAGCTAAACACCGCCAAATCAAAGCGGAGCATTTTGCTTGGCTAATGGGCTTGATTATGAGATTTTACAGGCCCTTTTATAAACTTGAATTTTATTTTGTGCTGGGGAACAGGAAATTTTCTGTTTGGTTTTAAACATACATGATCACACCACCAAATAGTCCTAATTTAAAACTGTTAGCCTAGCAGAAGATTTTACGTCTAAGAGAGGAAGGGGCTAGAAACAGCCTCACCAATGGTAGTTAATAAATACAGTCTTTAAGCCTCTTATTTTAGAGAAGAGGAAACTGAGGCCCAGAAACCAAGAGTGTGGCTGCAGCAGCCCTCATGGTCTCTGAGCTTCTATGGCATCTAGTCATAGCGTGTCTGACATTGTTCCCTTGGGTTTCACGTGTGTTCATTTTGTTTCATTTCAACCAGAGCAGAGCTTCTCAACCTTGGCACTGTTGACATATTGGACTGGATAATTCTTTGATGTGGGAGGGCTGGTTTCTGCATTTGTAGGGTGTCTAACACCATCCCTGGCTTCTACCCACTAGATGCCAGTAGCACCTACCCGGTTGTAACAACCAAAAATGTCTCCAGACATAACCAAATGTCCCTTGGGGAACAAAAATCCCCCTTGATTGAGAACCACTGAACTCAATAAATGACTTGGGGTGATGGAAAGCAGACCTTAAATGTTCTAACCCTTAGTGCCTAGCCTGGTGTTGGGCCCAGAGCCACGTGGTTAACGCATGCTGGTGGAGTGAGATTATTGAGAGCTTGGTAAAAAAAAGGATTGGTAAATAGTTTCAAACTCTGTCCCCATGAAAATCAGTTTTGCATTTTCTCTTGTCTTTCAATCAGTCAGGCTGGGGGAGGAAAAGGAGAAAGCAGCAAGTCACAGCCTGGAGAATCAACGCAGAGTCTTGGATGGTGATGCGAAGTATCTATGGATAAGGAGCCCTGGTGGTGCAATGGTTAAGCGCTGGGCTCCTAACTGAAAGGTTGGCAATTTGAATCCACCCAGAAGCTCCAAGGGAGAAAAGTCCTGGTGATCTGCTATGTAAAGAATACCCCCACCCATTGCCTCTGGGTTGATGCCAACTCATAGCAACCCTTTAGGACAAAGTAGAACTGCCCCACAGAGATTCCAAGGCTGTAAATCTTTATGGAAGCCAACTGACCCATCTTTCTCCTGCGCCTGTAAAGATTACAGCCTAGAAAACCCTATGGGGCAGTTCTGCTCTGTCACATGGGGTTGCTATGAGTCGAAAATCGACCCGATGGAACAGAGCAATAAGGTCTGTATATGCTTAGCAATAGGAATTTGGCTGCCGGTTTTAATTTCTGGCAAGATTTGCAGATGGAGCCATGCTACTCCTTAAATTATGCTCTGATACCTTTGCTTTATGCACTTACGAGTTATTGAAAAGTTGCCTTATATTAGGTTGTAAGCATTCCCTTATGAAATATGTACGGAGCACCCATTGTATACAATTTTCTATTCAATGTGAACCTGGAGCACATCTGTTATAAAGAATCTGATTGTATAGTAGACCAAACCTTCCTCCCCAACCTGGATTGGCTTAAAGTACGGGAGAGCTCTAGAGAAGACACTGGGAATATGATAAGCATGTCTTTCTGGTCTATCTTAGAGGTACAGCAGAAGTATTGTGATCACTTTGAAAAAAAGAGAGAGAAGTCCTTTACACGGAGTTTATTCACTTTACAAGAGAGAGTAGAGATAATCAACAACGGGGGCGAGGTTCAAGTGCACTGGTAGATAGTGGCAAACTGTGTTGTAGTTAAGAATTCTTACCCACGACAGTCAGTATTGATCATATTAGTCGATACCATCACAGATGTGCCACAGAGAGACCTGTTACTTCAGCTGTGTGCAGAAATGGGATTTTTTTTTTTTGATAGATTGAATTGTGTCCCCCGCCCCACCAAATATGTATTGTAAATCCTAACCCCTATTCTTGTGGATGTAATACCATTTGGGAATAGGGTTTTCTTCATTATGTTAACGAGGCCGTATCAGTGTAGTGTTTGTCGTAAAGCCAATCACCTCCAAGATACAAAAGGAGCAGATGAAGCACAGAGAAGCAAGCAGAGATGGGGGAAGATGGATGCTAGGTCCCATGAAGATGGACAAGGAACCAAGGAACAGAAGCTGAAAAGAGACAAGGACCTTCCTCCAGAGCCGATGGAGAGAGAAAACCTTCCCCTAGAGCTGGTGCCCTAAATTCAGACTTCTAGCCTTCTAACTGTGAGAAAATAAATTTGTTTGTTAAAGCCACCCACTTGTAGTATTTCTTTTACAGCAGCACCAGATAACTAAGACAAAGTGTTCCCAGATCACAGGAGGTCCCTGGCTTCACAAACACGTCATTGACCTAAGAGCCATCAGGAAGAAGTTGGAGATGGAGGAAGGAAAAACACTGTGTAAATCGGGACTGTGGGGCTTGCTTGGTTCCCTGGCTGCGGCAACTGGCCTTAAAGTAGCTTCTTCTGAGCTCTCCATATGTTATTATCATAACTTACAACACTGTCTGAAAGTCTATCAGGTAGGTATTCATTTGACTTAACAAATATCTTCTTTTTAAAAAAGCATACACCTGCACAGGAGACCTTATAAGGGGGTCTAGGACCTACCAGGGCTTCATTTGATAAATGGGGAAATGTCCAGAGGGGAAGTGATTTGTCTGCTGTCTTACAGTCATGTGACAGCAGACCCAGGCCCCAAACCTGGGCCATTGGCTCTGCACCCTGCTGCTTTTCTCCAGGGCTTTGAATCAGCTTGTTCTAGTTCGAGCCCTTGCTGAGAATTTGCATTTCCACCCCAGATACACTGAATCAGAACCTACATTTTAATAAGATCCCCAGGTGATTCCTACGTATATCCTGTACTTACCCTATACATAAGAATCATCTGGGGATCTTGTTAATCGGTTCGAAGCCCTACCTTTCTCCCTCTAACTGTTCAGCTAGGGCACTTGATTAATAACCTGTACCGATCACACAGGGCCCTGGACTTGGGGACAGGGAGCAGAGATTAATATGGATTGAGAATGGAGGACTCTCAGGATGGAGCGGGTGGACAGGCCTATCTGATCCCATCTACTAAGGATAGGGAGCTGTAGAATGGGCTTCCAGATTGGGCACCAAGGGAGATGGAGAGGAAGGACATCAACTGAAGACAAATGTCACCACTTTGAATTTTCCCCAGTACTGACCCTGTCTTGGGGCATCGGTGGCTCGGTGGTGGAACTCTCCCCTCGTGTGTAATTACCCCCCATCTGTCAGTGGTGGATTGCCTGTTGCTATGATGCTGAACAGGTTTCAGCAGAGCTTCCAGACCAAAACAGACTAGGAAGAAAGGCCTGGCAATGTTTCTGAAAACCGGGCAGTGAAATGATCCACTCTGCCAGCAATCATGGGGACAGCACAGGACTGGGCAGTGTTTCCTTCCATTGTACATGGGGTCAACATGAGTTGGGCTGACTAGAGGGCAGCGAACAACAACAACAACAACAACCTTCTCTGCAGGGAAGGGGGGAACTCCTTCTCTGGCTACCCTTCCTACTGGAACCAACCCTTGTTCTGGGACTCTGCAGGCAGGGTGTTATTTGTTAGTGTGGGAGGCCAGCAACTTTAGGCACCAAATCAGGTTTTGTGGGTTAGCCTGGGACCCAGAGGACAGTTAAAACATTGCTTCTGGGTGACAAAGTAATTGTCCAGTAATTTTTAGAACACAGTTTGCAGGTGGGATGGGGTCACAGGGAGAAATGCTGTTGGCAACCCTCCTTTCCCGGCCCTGTTATCATCAGTCTTTCTGATCCCCTATCAATGCACACAGCCATTAGCACCTGCCCCGGTTTACCTATCCCCCCCGCCAAAAAAAGTGCTAAAAATGGGTCCTGCTCAAAAGTAACTAGCTTAGTTTACCCTCAGGCTTTTTAAAAAGAAAAAGTCTGTTGGTGTTTGGAAAGCAGCAGAATATTCTCCTAGACTGAGATTCCACTTACTGGGGGTGAGCTTGGAGCAGACAAAAAGGTTCCATTACAAACACCTTAAAAATAGTCAACAAAGGAAACGCTGACAGGACCGGCCTGGCCTCCAGCGCCGGCTCCACGCGGTAGTTAGCAGAGGGAAGTGCTTTGTGTTGAGTTCAAAGCCCCTAGTGAAAGCTAATGAGGACCATTGTATTTGGGCAAAAGACAGTGAGGGAGCGCTTATCAGAGGCCGAGTATTAAATTACCGCTCCTCTGTTTTCTGGAGATTTTTAAAAAGCGACCGTTGGAGTCCCTGAAGGGTCCTGACGTGCCGATTTCCCTGGGTGATCTCTTTTAGGGGGTCGCGCAAGGATGTGTGGTTTTGCTAAATCACAAGTGATCAAAGGAACTGCTTGAGGGAGGAAAAAGGACAGCGAGGGGCAAAGTTACCTAGATCTTTGCTCAAGTCTGGTGAAAGCTAATATTTTTGAGAAATTTAATGGCTTTGGGGGGGTTCAGAGAGGGGTCCAGGATGTGGGGGTGGGCTTTTGTTGTTGTTAAGTGCCATGGAGTCCTGTGACAAAGTAGAACTGCGGCATAGGGTCTCCTTGGCTATAACCTTTGGGGAAGCAGATAGCCAGGCCTTTCTCCCATGGAGCCCCTGGGTGAGTTTGAGCCACCAACCTTTCAGGTAACACCTGAGCCCCTAACCATTTTTGCTACCAGGGCTCCATGGGAATGGGCTTGGAGAAAGCCAACTCAGTGAAGAAACCAAGAAGTAAGGATGAATTTTGTGTTGGGAATAGACCTTGAGACTGTATCCTGACAGTTTTTTTGTTTTACATTCAGGACTATTGGAACACAAAATTCACCGCTGTAATTTAAAGTGACATTACGGTCTACCCTCTGTACGCGAGGGTTCTGCATCGGCGTATTCAAACAACTGTGGATAGAAAAATATTTGGGAAAAAAAGAAAAAGAAAGTTCCAAAAAGCAGAACTTGAACTTGCTGTCCGCTGAGCCCCACACTGAATTCAGGAGAATGAACGTTGTAGCCTCCACGACCTCACAGATCCTAAGTGTCTCTCCAGCACTCGTCGTTGAGTGTTGTCTGTCTCACGCCTCCATCGTTCCATACTTGCTTTGTGTGAACCCTTTGTTTCTGTGAAAAAATGGCCCCTGAAAGAAATTAAGTGGTGAAAGCAAGTCCTCAAAGGCTAAGTAAGAGGGAGCGTAAAGTGCTGTCTCTTGACGAGAAAATAAAAATCTTAGAACTTTTGAAAAGTGGCATGTCGTTTGCTGAAGTGGGCCTTGAGGTCGATAAGAACGAATCAAACATTCACACAATAAAGCAGAAAGAAGCTGAAATTCGTGGAAGTGTTAGTGCGGCCCTTACAACGGCAAAAACGGTCTCTCTGGTTCGTGATAAAGTGCTTGTAAAGGCTGAGAAAGCATTAAGTGGTAAGGGTAAGCATTAACGACTATTTACGTATCACTTACATTGTATTTAGGTATATAAGTAATCTGGAGAAGATTTAAAGTATACGGGAGGATATGCATATGTGCGTAGGTTATATGCAAATCAAAAACCAAACCCATTGCCATCGAGTCTCATTCCCACTCATAGTGACCCTATAGGACAGAGTAGAACTGCCCCCTAGAGTTTCCAAGGAGCACCCGATTGGTTTTAAACTGCTGACCTTTTGGTTAGCAGCTGTAGCACTTAACCACTATGCCACCAGTGTTTCCTATATTCAAATACTACACAGTTTTATATAAGGGACTTGAGTATCCGTGGATTTGGGTATCCTCGAGGGTTCCTGGAACCAATGCCTCAGATACTGAGGGACGATTATACTAAAATTGTATTTATTTGCTGATAGGAAGAGATGTGTGTGTGTATATAAAATCCTGGCCATCTTCTGCTATTACTCATTCAATGGTCAGTTTCCAGAACTGTCTTGTCTTGGTGTCTATAAAATGTCCCCTTACCGCTAGGGTTACCAAGCTATCGAGGATCTCACTCATAGGGACCGCTTAGACTTCTGAGATGAAAGGCCTTTTTGTGCATTTGGGCTTTTGTGTTGGGATAGCAAGTCTTTGAAGAGTGTTTTTAACTGTTAGGAACTCTCCAGGGGAGAGATGAGCCATAATATTCCCAATTCACAGATGAGGGAACCATGATGTAGGAAAGCTACTAAATTGTTTCCCCTTCTGGGAGAACTTGCTTCATCTTGTACATGAGGTGTCAGGTTCCGCTCTATGAAAACATTTCTCTAACACTGCCCTAGAGCCACTCACGTTAAGAAATTCTCTTTTATTTTGTCCTCTCCTTTCCTTCATCTACGTCATGAGAAAAACAGCGGCAACAGTAGCCAAGAAAAACTCCCTGACAAACCAAACCAAACCAAACCAACCCAAACCCTGCCCACTTGGAGAAAATTATATACTACTATTAAAGTGGACTTGGAACAAACATGAAAAATTATAACATGAATGATGTTGAATAAATGATAATGAAAGAAAAATGGTAAATAATTACAAGGCAGTATTTCTGGGAAAATATGTCTAGCGCTTCAGTACTATTTCTCATTGGCCAAATGTTAAAATCTAATTAAGATGTTAGCTCCTATTTTCTTTCAGTGTTTCATTCTTATAAATTCTTCTAAAAATCTCCAATTTGGTAAAACGTAAACAGAAGTAATAAAGACCAGCCAATCATGGATCACAGGGACGGAGAATTTTAGGAATCCGAGAGAGGAAAAGGCAGTGGGAGGGAAGAAAGATTTTAACAGCCTTGTCTGTCTCATGGAAACCCTGGTGGCGTAGTGGTTAAGTGCTACGGCTGCTAACAAAGAGGTCGTCAGTTTAAATCCGCCAGGCGCTCCTTGGAAACTCTATGGGACAGTTCTACTCTGTTCTATAGGGTTGCTATGAGTCGGAACCGATGGCAGTGGGTTTTTGGGCTTGTCCGTCTCATGCTTTAAGAAACAGATCCTGGCTGGAGAGATGCGGGGGGCAGGGCAGGGAGACAGTTCGAAGCAAGTTTTTGGGCATGGAGAGACCCTGGAGGGTGAGGTGGGAGTCTGTCAAAGTGGGAGTGTGTGTGGAAAGCTGAGGGAGGAACAGTTTGAATTCCTGAGCACAGAATTCTCAACTGCCCGGGATTCTTCAAAGTCTCAAAGCCTCCTGTGGCATTTTTGAAACAAAATTAATTTCATTTCACTTAGGTTAAATTATGTTTGGTATCAATGGCCTGACTAGAAATTCTAGGTTAATCAAAACACAGAGAGGCCCTCTGGATCTGTGGGTAATATTAGAGCCCTCTCACCCCTGTCAGCCAGGGCCTGCTGGGAGAGGTGAGGGCCGACCGGGTGGGGCAAGATTTGCTCTGTTTAACTCTGGTGTTAGCTCTGTGCTCTCCTCAGGGTCTTCTGAGTAATTAATCCTCAAAGAGCCGCACCCCTGATCCCTAGCCTCTTAAGTGGAGAGCATTTAACTGAAGTGGCTTTATGGAGCCTTAGAGGCCTGATAACACTCAACAAATACCCTCTTGTTGAATTTAGCAAAATCTTCAAGTACTGAAGACGGTATTCTCTGGCCTTGACTTCTGGAGTCATGTTAAGGGGTCTACTGCCCACAAGGAGGCTTTGCAAAATCATCACAGTTCACAGATATTGAGCACTTACCGACTACCTCGCACATTCCTAAGTGTGTTGCAGGTTATTTACATGTCATTTAATCCTCACAACCCAGGGAGGTAGGTGCTATTATTTTATAAATGAGAAACTGAGGCTTGGAGAGCTTAAATTACCTGCCCAAGGTCCTGTAGCTAGTGGATGGTGCTGTGGGCATTCAGCCCGGCACCCAAGTTTTCAACTTTCCTAGCTCTACTGCCGACAAATGTTTGTTATTATGTAATTTTTGTGCTCTAAACTGATAGGGGCCTTGGTGGTGCAGTGGTTGAGAGCTTGGCTGCTAACCAAAAGGTCAGCAGTTCAGATCCAACCGCTACTCCTTGGAAACCCTATGGGATAATTCTACTCGGACCTCTAGGGTCACTATGAGTCGGGAACTACTTGGGCTGCAATGGGTTAGGTTTTTTAATGGGTAATTGTCTAAGAACAATTGATAGGGTTTAAGAGAATTCGTGTTCATTATAAACTGGCAAAGCGTGCCAGTGATTAACTTAATTAAGAAAAATATATCAGTTGAAGCAGATTCCAGATTTTGGCAATAATAGCATTATTCTCATTCCTGATATGTTCTCAGAAGAGGGAGAGAAAGGGGGAGGGAGAAGAGTCAGCTAGCTGGTGGACCCAAAATTATATGCACAAGAGTGTTTTGTGGGTTTTGACAGAAAAAAGTCAAGAAATCTGTATGAGGAAGTGCACCTCAGGTCCTACCTACTTTATTTCATTACATCTTCAGAACCTCCCTACAAAGGGGGGCTGTTAAGAAAACCTAGGCCCAGGGAGATGAAGTAACTTGTTCAAGGTCATATCACTAGTAAATAGTGAAGCCTGTATTCAAACCAGTGTGTCTAAGCCCCAAGCCTGGTTCCTCTGTGCTGAGCTTCACAGTAGTACTGCGTGCACCTCTGCCAAGGGGCTGCCAAGCGACCTTTTTAAAGAATTAAGAGGCACCTAATGAGGAGCCCTGGTGGTTCAGTGGTTAAGCATTTGGCTGCTAACCAAAAGGTCGGCAGTCTGAATCTACCAGCTGCTCTTTGGCAACCCTATGGGGCAGCTATACTCTGTCCTATAGGGTCGCTGTGAGTTGGAGTTGACTCAATGGCAATGGGTTTTTTTGTTGTTGTTGTTGGTTAACAACAACAGCAGAAAAAAAAGCAGGAACTCAATACCAAATGCCTACTGGGATCGTGGGGTGTGCTTTACCCGTCTTACTTAATGAGATAGCTTTTGTTTTACAAAACGAAATCAGAAATGACAGGACGAAGGAACAAAGTTTCACCGGAGGTAAGAGATGGTGAAGACGCCACCTTATAAAAGTAAAATTGATAACAATCTACTTTGAATGGGGCAGCGGTGGTTCAGTGGTAGAATTCTCACCTTCCGTGTGTAAGTTATTGTTGTTAGGTGCCATCGAGTTGGTTCTGACTCATAGTGACAGTATGTACAACAGAACAAAACACTTGCCCGGTCCTGCACTATCCCTACAGTTGTTATTCTTGAGCCCATTGTTGCAGCCACTGCATCAGTTCATCTTGTTGAGGGTCTTTCTTTCGCTCACCCTCTACTTTACCAAGCATGGTGTCCTTCTCCAGGGACTGGTCCCTCTTGATAACATGTCCAAACTACATGAGGTGAAGTCTTGCCATCCTTGTTTCTAAGGAGCATTCTAGCTGTACTTCTTCCAAGACAAATTTGTTTGTTTTTCTTGCAGTCCACATTGTAGTTAATACTCTTCACCAATATCATAATTCAAAGGCATCAATTCTTCTTTGGTCTTCCTTGTTCATTGTCCATCTTTCTTATGCATATGAGGTGATTGAAAATACTATGCTTGAGTCAGGTGAACCTTAGTCCTCAAAGTGATATCTTTGTTTTTCAAAACTTTGAAGAGGTCTTTTGCAGTAGATTTGCCGAATGTAATACATCATTTGATTTCTTGACTGCTGCTTTCACGGGTGTTGATTGTGGATCCAAGTAAAATGAAATCCTTGACAACTTCAATCTTTTCTCAGTTTATCATGATGTTGCTTATTGGTCTAGTTCTGAGAATTTTGTGTTGTTTGTGTTGAGAAGTAATCCATACTGAAGACTGTGGTCTTTGATATTCATCAGTAAGTGCTTCAAGTCCTCTTCACTTGTCAGCAAGCAAGGTTGTGCCTTCTGCATATTGTAGGTTGTTAATGAGTCTTCCTCCAATCCTGATGCCACATTCTTCTTCATATGTTCCAGCTTCTCAGATTATTTGCTCAGCATACAGATTGAATGAATATGATGAAAGGATACAACCCTGATGCACACCTTTCCTGATTTTAAATCATTCAGCATCCCCTTATTCTGTTCGAAAGACTGCCTCTTGGTCTATGTACAGATTCTTCATGAGCACAGTTAAGTGTTCTGGAATTGTGGGAGAGACTCGGAGGCAATTCCTGGCAATGTACCTCGTGCACAGTCACCACCCACCTGTCAGTGGAGGCTTGCCTATCGCTATGATGTTGAACAGGCTTCGGCAGAGCTTCCAGACTAAGATAGACTAGAAAGAAAGGCCTGGCAATATATTTCTGAAAACCAACTAATGAAAACCCTATAGATTGAAACTGTTCAGTCTGTATCTGATCATGGGAATAAAGCAGTACCAGGCGGTGTTTTGTTCTGTCGTGGGTGGGTTTGCTATGAATTGAGGGCCACTTTGACGAACAGTTAACAACTACTTTGCACATTGCTTGGATATGCCTACCTGCTTTAATTAACCCTTTACACTTATGAAATGTTCCAGACTTTAGAATGCACTCTCATAGGTATCTCATTTAATTCTCTCAAGCCTGTTGGTCCCTATTGTTAGCTCATTTGGAAAAGGAAACTGAGTCTCATAAAGGTTAAATGAGTTGCCCTAGGTAACCTGTCTGGTAGGTGGCAGGGCTGTGGTTTGAGCCAAGATCTATTAAGCCCTAAACTGGTACTCTCTCCATTCCCAGATATGAGAGCTTTTACATCCCAAAACACTGTTGACAGTTCATTGGTCGCCAAGTATATGCCATGCTTCCACCATGTGCTTCCACGACTCTGCGCTAGGTTCTGGGAGGGGAGACTGAAGAAGGATGATGATGCATAAGCTAGTTGGAGAGTAGACCTTATACACAGGATACAAATGCTACAAAAGGAAATCAAGGATGGCTAACACAGTCAGGGAAGCCTCCATGGAGGAAATGGAAGTAAGTGGGCCTTGAAGAAAAGAAGAATGGGGTCTCAGTGAGGTGGAGACAAGAAGAGAGGGCGTTCAGACAGAGGGAACAGCCTGTGCAGAGTCAGAGGGAGAAGCGAGGAGGCCATTTGCTGTTGGGCAGTAAAGACTAGATGGTCTGAACTGGGGAGTGTTTGGACATGCAGGATTAAGCCAGATTCTGGAAGGACTTGAAAACCAGAAAGAGGAGTTGAAATTTGGTGCCATAAACAGTGGGGGAGCTTAGAAAGTATAAGAGCCGAGGAAAGTATAAGAGCATCATAAGAATGTTTAAAATATTTCCGCTTCATCAGGGGTAGATGAGGGTGAAGGACATGGCCTTCTCCCATCTAAACCAATGGAGGAAGGAAATCCAGAATTTCCTTAGGAAGCAGGAGTGTTTAAGAGTGAAGGAGAGAGGGGAAGGGAAGTGATATGGGAATGATCAGAAGTTGTGGACTGAAGGCTATTGTGCAGGAAATGATAAAAGTGCCTGAGAAGAAATGGTGACTTTAAGGTGGGGACATGCGTCCTAGAGAAAGTAGGCACCAAGAGACAGCTGAGAGATAAAGAAAAGCCCACCGGAGGCTGAGGGATGTTAAACTGGCCACTGAGTTGTTGACATGTAAAGCACATGAGATTCTCGATGATAAATAACCCTCGAAAGGAATTAAATATCATGTTGGCAGGTGACTTAAAACCCAAGTATGTTGGTGCTCTTGTAATGTGAGTGGCCAAGTCATGCTAAATAAGATGAAGGGGTTAGTATCTCATGAATGTGCGTGGGAGGTGGACTGCATTGGAGAAAGTGTTAATAATTAAACCATTTGCACCACTGCAATGGGGCCGGGGCTGATGCAGGTCCTGGGGCTGCCGACATTCCTCATCCGCCCATCGGTATGTGGCCCAAACGGGAAGCCCACAGGAAGCTCAGGACCACGGGTGCTGAACAACAAGGCGTTTTAATTTTGGAAATTGCGAGGACAGGAAATTAGTGAGGCTGGTTAGGAAAATCAATTTGGCTTGACTTGGATGTGGTGAGGAGGAGGGAGAAAGGTGAAGGAAAGGGGACTAGCATTTGACCAGTGCTGAGGGAAATCCTTGACTCCTGGTTGAGGTTGGGATTATTTGCCCCTTTTTACCAATGAGGAAGCCGAGGTGTAGAGAGGTTAAGTAATTGGCGGAGGTTCTGCAGCTGGAAAGAGTGATGGAGCCAGGAGTCAAAGGGCAGTCCTGTTGGCTCCCAAATCTCTTCAGCCCCCCCCTTCCCACTGGCTGGCCCAGGTGGCCTCCCAGGGAGGGATCCTGAAGTTGGCAGCAGAGAAAGCCTAACAGTGAGCCAGGGGAAGGGCGGCAGGCTTGGGACAGGGAATAGACCTAGATTCTGCCATGTCTCAGGTGACTATGCAGAACTCGGTGACCCTGGCTGCTTCTGTAACATGGGTTAATGGTGCCTTCCTCTGGCAGGCAGGGGCGGACCAGATGACTTTTTGGGATGGTGTTCAGCTCTAGGATGTACAATTCTTTGATTTCTGGAGATTTGAAGTGGTAAAGAATGTCTTTGTGTTCAAATAAGCTGGGCTCTGGGACAGGAAGTCGCTCCTGCAGGCCACTGAGCATCACTGACTTTCAGTGTCCCCTGAGCTTCCTCTACTCATCATTGTGGGGCACCACGGCCCACCTGAGCCAGTGCTTTCCCACACATCCCACAGAGGGCGGTTGCCATGGTCCAGGTCTCTGGTGTCCCGGTTGGCAGGGCAAGTTCTTCTTTTCACTCCCTAGACATCCTGCCCAGCTGTCCCTTCTCTGTGGGGTCTGCCACAGAGCCTTCCCCACCACTTCTTTGACAAAGGCACTTGTGTCTTGACCGTCTGGGCTCCTCAGGGCTCAGCACTTCAGAGTCTCAGCCTTGCTTTGAAGCCCTTCATCGGGATCCTTAGATGTCCTTGCTGCCTCAGCTCCTTCCACTCCCAGATCCTGCCTGCTGATTCCCTTGGCCAGAGCTGTTCAGAGCCTCTGGGCCTTGCCTCCCTCCTCAGGGGCTGTGGCCCAGATGCTGGGAGTGCCTTTCCTAAGCCCAGCCCTTTGAGCTATCTCCCCTCCATGACTCACCCAGCAGCAAAAATGCCACCTCCTTGATGAAAGCTTCCCATAGAAGAAGGACACACCCTTTCATTCTGCCTATTCAAAATGGGACCTTCTGTGACTCTCAGTCCCTGGGGAAGGCCTTTCCCTCAGCACTCAGAGCCCACCGGGTACCCAGTGGGTATTGCTGACTGATGACAAATATGACACATGGATGAGTTCCCAGAGGTTGCCTAGCTCTTCCCAGACTCCAGCCTGGATCTGTGGGTATCTTCTTATTCACAGAACGTCCTGGAGAAAGCCACCTTCCTTTGACTATAGTAGGCAGAATAATGACCCCTCAAAGATGTGTATATCTTAATTCCCAGAACCTGTGAATGTGTTGTGTTATATAATATTATGGGTTTACTTGTGTCCTCCTTTCCAAAATGAAAGATATGTTCAAGTCCTAACCCCTAAAACCGAAAAAGAAAGAAAAAACCAAATGCATTGCCGTCAAGTTGATTCCAACTCATAGTGACCCTATAGGATGGAGTAGAAATGCCCCATAAGGTTTCCCAAAAGCGGCTGGTGGATTCGAACTGCCGACCTTTTAGCTAGCAGCCATAGCTCCTAACCACTGTGCCACCAGGGCTCCACCTGTGAATGTGACCTAATTTGGAAATAGTATTTTTGCAGATGTACTTAGTTAACATGTGGTCACACTGGAGTAAGATTGGCCCTAATCCGATGTGACTAGTCCTTATTAAGAAAAGAGGAGACACAGAGACAGACCTAGAGGGAAGAAGGCCATGTAAAGACAGAGGCAGAGATTGCAGTGATGTGGCCACAAGCCAAGGACTGCCTAGGGTGACCAGAAGCTAAGACAGACAAGTAAGGATCTTACCCTAGAGCCTTTGACGAGGGCATGTCCCTGCTGACACCCTAAATTTAGACTTCTAGCATCTGAAACTGTAAGAGAATGAGTTTATGTTGTTTTAAGTCTATAGTTTGTGGTAATTTGTTATGGCAGCCTTAGGGAACTAATATGACATCAGATGGATCTCGGCTGAAAGCAGAGAATACCAGAAAGATGTTTACCTGTGTTTTATTGACTATGCAAAGGCATTCGTCTATGCAGATTATCACAAATTATGAATAACATTTTGAAGAATGGGAATTCCAGAACATTTAGTTATGTTCATGTGGAACCTATACATAGACCAAGAGGCAGTCATTCAAACAGAACAAGAGGACACTGTGTGGTTTAAAATCAGAAAAGGTGTGTGCCAGGGTTGTATCCTTTCACCATACTTATTCAATCTGCATGCTGAGCAAATAATTCGAGAAGGTGAACTGTATGAAGAAGAATGCAGCATCAGGACTGAAGGAAGACTCATTAATAACCTGCGATATGCAGACGACACAACCTTGCTTGCTGAAAGTGAAAAGGACTTGAAGCACTTACTGATGAAGATCAAAGACCACAGCCTTCAGTGTGGATTACACGTCAACATAAATAAAACAAAAATCCTCACAACTGGACCAATAAGCAACATCATGATAAACGCAGAAAAGATTGAAGGTGTCAAGGATTTCATTTTACTTGGATTCACAATCAATGCCCACAGAAGCAGCAGCCAAGAAATCAAACAATGTGTTTCACTGGGCCAATCTGCTGCAAAAGACCTCTTTAAGGTGTTAAAAAACAAAAATGTCACCTTGAGGACTAAGGTACACCTGATCCAAGACAAGGTATTTTCAGCCACCTCATATGCATGCAAAAGCTGGACAATGGGAAAGGAAGACTAGAGAAGAATTGATACATTTGAATTATGGTGTTGGTGAAGAGTATTGACTATACTATGAACTGCCAGAAGAACAAACAAAACTGCCAGAAGAACAAACAAATCTGTCTTGGAAGAAGAACAGTGAGAATTCTCCTTAGATGAAAGGATGGTGAGACTTTGTCTCTCTTACCTTGGACACGTTCTCAGGAAGGATAAATCCCTGGAGAAGGACGTCATGCTTGGTAAAGTAGAGGGTGAGTGAATAAGATGGACTGACATAGTGGGTGCAACAATGGGCTCAAACAAACCTATTATTGTGAGGATGACACAGGACTGGGCAACATTTCATTCTGTTGGTACACGGGGTTGCTATGAGTCGGAACTGATTCTTCTATAGCACCTATCAACAACAACAGGGAACTAATACACATGGAAAAGGGGAGTTAGGGTTGCAGGTGGAATTAAGGTTGCCAATCAGCTGACCTTAAAACAGGGAGATTATCCTGGGGTACCTGGGTTGACCCAGTGTAATCACAGGAGTCATTAAAGGTAGAAGAGGGAGGCAGAAGAGTCAGTGTTAGAGTGATGCAGTGTCAGAAAGACTTGATTGGCCATTGCTGGCTTTAAAGACAGAAGGGGCCATAAGCCAAGGAGTGCAAGTGATTCTAGAAACTGGAAAAGCTGAGGAAACACATTGTCCTCTAGCATCTCCAGAAAAAATACAGCCCTGCCAACACCGTGAATTTAGCCCAGTGAGACCCATTTCAGACATCTGGCCTCCAGAACTGTTAGATGATACATTTGTGTTGTTTGAAGCCACCAAGTTAGTGGTAATTTTTTTACAGCAGCAGTAAGAAACGAATATACTGGGTGACATCTTTTCTTGTGACATGTGTCAGGAACTAATTCTCCACATTCGTATGTCCAAGGGTGAAAACTGGACCACAAGGAGTGAGGAATTTGTGAGGTGGCAGATCCTGAAGCCTTCCAGCCTGATCTACCAGCACGGGAACAACTTACCAATGTTGCACTCCAAAAAGAAATGTCCTTGACACCTCTCTTCTAGATAACCCGTAACACCCCGCCCCCCACCCCAATTAGAGCATTTCCGTATAGGCTAGGGAAACAGACACAGCAGACGGCTGTCCTCTGGGCTCTGGAAGGCTGTTCAGTTCAGTTAAACAAATGGGTCTGTCCCATGGTAGGCAAAGAACTCGCTGGAGGAGGGAGATGTGAGATCCTGTCCCTGGCCCCAAGAAGATTTCTCTTCAGTAGGGAACAGGCATGTGCACAGATCACTCTAAAACAAGATGGTGTCAGGGATGCAATCGCAGCGCGTTGTAGAGCTCCTGAGAGGGAAACTGGTTTTGACTGGGAAGTGGGGGAAGGCCTTTGGGGAGGCTGCATGAGAGCTGGCCTTTAAGAAGGGGAGAGGGCTCTCAACAGGAACCTGCGGGGAGAAGAGTATTTAGGACAAGAGAAGAGCACCACGGAAGGAAGGCTGGGAGCAAGCAGGAAGTGGGGCCAGGTCTCAGCAGAGGGTGGTATGATGGCATGAGGGAAGGGCTCAGCAGGTGGTTTTGGGACAGACTGTGAAAAGTTTTGAAGCAGTTGTGCCAGGCACGATTGGAGTTTGTGTGACCAAGAGCTCTGATGCTTCTCAGCCCCATTCTCTCTCCTTTCTGGCTTAAGGGGTCTTCCCAGCTGCTTGGGTGAGGCTGTGGGGTGAGTTCTGGCCAATAGGCTGTGAGCAGCAGCAGTGTATGTTCTTCATACTCTTTTCTTACTTACCCCAGAAGACCCGGAAGCCACAGATTCACAAGATTCTGTCAGTGCAGCTCTCCCCAACCTGCAGTGAACACATGGTGTAAGAACTAATGTTGGTTTGTTAAACCTCTGAGAGGCTTGGGTTAATTTGTTATCACGGCACAGCCTAGCCTATCTTGACGAATTCAGCTGGGTTTTAGATAGGGCCCTGATGGTCTTGTGAAGGGCATATTGTGTGTGAGAGAGTTTGGAAAACATGAGGAAAATGAGTTAATATTTATTGGAGACAGGGAAACATGAGAGGAAACAATTGCAGGGATATTACAGGATTAGGGATCCTGAGGAGAGATAAGGCTGGAACAACCACAGAGCGGGTGGCAACGGAAAGGCAGAAGCAGCCTTGGAAGAAAATCTTTAACTTTTTTTTTGCAATCTAAAGAGTCTTCATTTTAAAGGCTTTCCCCAATCTTCTCATTTACATCTGCTTGAGCATTTTAACTGTTTTCTTGGGGACCTTGTTCCAGGCCGTTTCCTGTGAACCCCCAGGGTATCCCCCGGGTTCTAGAATGGCGACTAACTCATTTTGGATGAAGGTGATCATATTTAGGCATAACCAAAAGAGGAACTTCGAAAAAGTAAATGTTTTTGGAGAATCAATTTTTGAGAGGCTTTACTTGAGAAGTCCGTGAAGCCGATTTTAGTATTCCTGTTATAAGCTACGTTCATTAGCACTTATTCTATTATTTTGCAAGTAAAAATCTACTTCCTTGAATCCTTAAAGGTGAGCATATCCCTCCTGAAAGACTATTAATCCATGTTAATGATAGCCCAGTGACATTTTAAGTAAAATTTAAATTACTGTATAATATATATACAGAGATATTTACTAATTATATTGCACAGCTCAATGAATTATCATGTCCACTGCTTTTGTATTCTCATAAGGTGACTTTAAGGTAAAATAAATAGAATCAGAATTTCATGATAGACAGCAATATTCTTTCTCATTAAATTTTTTTCATTGATTTGATCAATTGATAGTAATATATTGAGCACCATGAATTTTGTTATAATCTCAGCTAAAGTTTATGGAGTACTTATTATGTTCCAGCTGTATGCTGACTTTATCTGCATTGTTTTACTTAATCCTCACAAATATTATCCCTGGAGTCACTGGGTGGTGTACTCAGCTGCTAACCAAAGATTGAAGGTTGGAGACCACCCAGAGGTGTCTCAGAAGAAAGACCTGGCAATCTCCTGCCAAAAATCAGCCACTGAAAACCCTATGGCGTGTAGTTTTACTCTTACACACATAGGGCCACCATGAGTTGGAATAGATGGCTGCTTAAAAAAATTTTTTTAAAAATAATTATCCCCAATTCAGAGACGAGGAAACTTAGGGACAGGATTGGGTGGGTTGCCAAAAGTCAGACAGCAAGTGGGTAGTGGAACTATCCCTGTTCCCAGGCCAGTGCTTCCCTGCTCTCTGCACCCCCGGCTGGGTCTCACCCCTGCATCTTCCCACTTGTGGTTGGAGGGCTGTGGTCCTGGGCAGTGAGCGAGTCATCTACAGGCCAGAGCATATATCACTCTTGTCAGTGTTTATTAAGTGACTCTGTTTCTGATGCTGGGGCATTGTCTTCCTGGGAAGGAGCACACAGTCTGGAAGGTGAAGCATGGGACCAGCTCTCTTCCCCAACACCTTCCAATGTTCTGCCCCAGAAGAGAAAGCGGACTCCACGAGACTCACACAGGCAATCAGTATTTAGCGTGAGAGGGAGGAAAGAGAAGTTGGAATTTGACACATTTTTCATTTTTAAATTTGCTATGCAGACTTGTCAAGTAGAAATTAGAACCATGCTGATTTCTGGATGTTTGCACACCTAAAAAAACCTGAAGGTGATAGGCAACATTTCTTAACCTCTTTTAAGGTGCGTCTTCATTAATTAGGCATGTCTTAAAGGCACAGAGAACATTCATGTGACTTCAAGTGAGGGTGTTTGTGTTACCATTACTTAAGAAACACTTTGGGGAAAATGTCTTTGTCCTAAATCAAATGAAAACAAGCATCAGGCCCAGAACCTTAAAAAGAAGGGTGTGATGCCGCAGGTGATCCTTCTACCCAAATGTCACTCCCCTGCCCCAGGTCACAGTTTCATGGTGTTAGCTCACCTCTGTGGCCAAATACGTCCTCCACACGGCTCTGCCGTTGCTGCACCAGCCTGGCAGCTGACAAGTCTCTTATTTTTCCTCATTCCTTAGATGGCATTTCTGAAGGCCAGTGTGTGGCTGAGTAGGCTGGGCCCTGCTCTGCTTATTGAAGCAAAACGTACTTGCACGTACAAAGTGCATGGCTGACTCTCGGTTCCTGCTAACTCCCATTTGACAGACGGCCCTGACCATTCACAAACAAGAAACACTGAGCTGGGACAAGCCAGGTTCAGAGAGGCTGCTCCTGTTGGTAAAGACGTCAGAAGACATCCAAGAATGCAAGAGCTTCGTTAGGCCTCTGATCACCTTCCTCCACATGACTTGTTTAGTGAATTGACCGGTGATTGACTGGTTTGGGGGCTGCCCTGGCTCAGACACATGTTAAAAAGGTTTGGAGATGGAACGTGGGGACTATACAGGACCTAGAGACTACCCGAAACTCGTTGCTGTCGACTCTGACTTATAGTGACCCCATAGCGACCCTATAGGATAGAGTAGAACTGCCCAATAGGGTTACCAAGGAGTGGCTGGTGGATTCGAACCACCGACCTCTTGGTCAGCAGCCGAGCTCTTAACCACTGTGCCACTAGGGCTCCTGACACCGCCGGTGCCCACGTTTTACAGAAGGAGAAATAAGCCGCAGAAAAATTAAGGATCTTCCCCAAGACCTGGTGTCCTCTGATCCTAACCACCTACGTGTTAAGAGCCCTCTCCCCCGAGAACCCTAGTGAATTGTCCTTTGGGTGGTGTTAGAAATGATACGGAGTCCCTCGGTGGTGCAAACGGTTAACGCGCTCGGCTGCTAACCGAAAGGTTGGAGATTCAAGTCTACCTGGCGGTGCCGTGGAAGAAAGTCCTGGCGATCGACTTCCCAAAAAGTTGGCCATCAACCCTGTGGAGCGCAGTCGGCTCTGACACACACGGGCTGCTCTCGGTCAGAGTGGGCCTGACGGCTCCTAGTTGGTACACGGGTTGCTCTCGGTCAGAGTGGGCCTGACGGCTCCTGGTTGGTACACGGGTTGCTCTCGGTCAGAGTGGGCCTGACGGCTCCTGGTTGGTACACGGGTTGCTCTCGGTCAGAGTGGGCCTGACGGCTCCTGGTTGGTACACGGGCTGCCCTCGGTCGGAGTGGGCCTGACGGCTCCTGGTTTGGTACACGGGCTGCTCTTGGTCAGAGTGGGCCTGATGGCTCCTGGTTGGTTCTTTTTCAGGAGTGATTTGTGAGGGGACTGCTGTAGTCACAGACTCTGGCTCTTGTGGCCTGTCGGCAGCTCTCCTTCAAATGGGCCACCCTGTTCCTAACTGCCGAGCACCAGCTGGGATCCAGAGGCACCTGCTGTCCCGCAGCCAGCAGCCGATTGTCCACCCTGTGCCTGCTGGGCTCTCCAACCGCCCGCCCCTCTGCTGGCCGGTTGTTGCTGGAACACTGGTTCTGGGTTTTGCATATGCTATATCATGTGGGGAAACCCTTGTGGTGTAGTGGTTAAGTGCTACGGCTGCTAACCAGAAGGTCGGCTCTTCAAATCCACCAGGCAATCCTTAGAAACTATGGGGCAGTTCTACTTTGTCCTATAGGGTCACTATGAGTCAGAATCGACTTGATGGCAACGGGTTTTTTTTTTTTTAAATATAATATGGGTGATTAGTGTGGTTGTGAGAAATTCCTGTCTCCAATATGACTCACAGGAGAAAATTCAGTGAGTTCATTTTCACAAAATTAAGACAGGAAAATGGTAGGCAATTTCAAGGCATCAGTGTATGTTATCTGGATGAAGAGGTGACTGTGATTTGGGGGCTGAGCAGTAGCTGGACACTCAGACCTGCTGAGGATGAGTCTTGGCGTCCTCTGACACTTACAAAGTCCTTGCTTGCTGTGTGAACTCAGACATGTCATGAGAGGAAGGTTTCTGTGTTTCTGTGTCCTACTCTGTCCAGGGAGAGGAGTAAGGTCGTCCCATGGGTGGCAAAGACCCTACATACTAAGCAGACACGGGTGCCACAAAATACAGACCCAAGGTGCCTCCTTGTCTCTGCCTTCCCCACCCTCCAGCCAGTGCTGTGATTTTCTTTCTCAAAGGTTTCCAGTCTCAGTCTGACACTTACTAGCTCTATAACTGCGGGCAAATTTCTTTATTATTATTTTTTTAATCAAAGATTTCTTTCCTTTCTTCCTCCCTCCCTCTCTCCTTCCCTCCCTCTGTCCATCCTTCCTTCCTTCTCTCCTTCCTATATTTATTTATAAAAATATATATCACACACATTTTCCAATTCAACATTTTTTCACGTGTGCAATTCAGTGACACTGATTACATTAATCATGTTGTACAACTATCACCAATATCTGTTGCCAAATTTTTCACGCGGACAAATTCCTTAACCTCGCCGGGTCTCAGTTCCCTCATCTGCAAAATGGGTATGATAATCCTCGCCTCAGATGCTCTTGTGAAGATGGTAGGCCTCTGACCTAGTGTCTGCTATGTACAAGTGCTTTAAAATGTCACTTCTCATCACAGACCTGCTCTCTTTTTTTCTGTCTTGGGAAGCTCTGTGTTTGCTCTCTCTGTGAGATGGCCCTCTGCTCCACCAATGTGGGCTCCCCCGTTCATGGCACAGCTCCTCATTGCCCTGACCACTTCTCTACAGCACAGAGGTCAGGGCATTGGGCTCAGAGGAAGGAGCAGTGGTGACTTGCCTGAGTGAGCAGCCAGCCCCTCCTAACTGAGGGTCTCACAGCGCTGATGGGTGCAGAAGCCCCATCTTTGGATCTGCGTGGAGTACACTGACCACAGCAGGCAACCCCCTCAATCCTGAGGCCTTGCTTTTCTGTAAAGAAAGGTTTTTCATGTGGTTGTGCAGTTGCAGATACCAACTCTGCAGGGGAACTAAGGCTCACATAGCCTGGAGCGAGAGATTTATGGGGGTCAGGAACATGGAACTGGCTTGTCTTGTAGGGAGCGAGTTAAGTCCTGGACCAGGTCATTTGGAAGGCAGGAATCAAAAAGGAGGGAGCAGGGAGAAGGATTTACTGTTTGACTCCTCCTTCAGGACTCCTTCCAGAGTTTGCGCCCCTGCTCCTGGTGGTTGCTGCGTTGATGGGGAGCCGAGTTACCAGGTGGACTGTCTGCAGTTGTATCATCTGAACTAATCTTCCTTCTCTTAATGGAGACCCTTGAGGAGTGACTATAATGGTATTTTCCACTGACACTTAGAATGGAATGACAGTTAGAATCTTCTGCAGTGATTCCAGTGCAAATGAAATGCCCTTCCTGGTGCTTCGGGTTCTGCTGAGGCACGGGAGAATGGCACAAGAAGCAGACTTTAGAATAAGACCTGGTTTCAGATTTCGGTCTTGTCTCTTTGTAGCCAACTGGCATTTAGGCAAGTTACTTAAACTCTTCGTTTCTTTTTCTTAGTCTGTGAAATCAGGATGATAACCCGCCCACAGGTTGTTGTGAGAGTCACGTGAGATGCAGCATGTGGTTGTGCACGGTGGGGTCCTGGGGGCTCACGTGCCTGCCCCGTCATCAGTGGTCAGTGTAGCCTCTGCAGGGCCCCAGAGCCAGGAGGTCTGAGCCACCGACTGAGAGAGTGCGAGGAAGTCCGCTTTGCGTCCAGGGCCACAGTGTTCTCTTCACAAGGGGCTGCCGGTCTCCCTGCTCACAGGGCACTGTGTGGATGAGTCACTGTATACCCTGATATCAGGCCCACAGAGGTGAGTGGTGTTGTCCAGGAGGACCTCTGATACCGTTTCTCAATAGGGGATTAAAGAACAAGTCTCTCAGCCTTGGAGACGGTTTTATGGGACTGCTTAGGGGAAGAAACAGGGTCATTTGTCTGTTTGTCCACTACACCTGGGTCATTTAAAGTTTAAACGTAGCTCAGATAGCACTTTATCACACCACTCCCTACTCAGAAAAATCCCTGTAATTCAGGGATATCCTATTTATCTTTTAGTTTTATGGCCATTTGGTGATCTGGTTATGAGTATGGCCTGTGTGTTTAGCCATAGAGTTAAATGATATATAAATCTCTCTCTCTCTCTCTCTCACATACACACATGCACACACACACTCGTGCACATGCACACACAGCTCATCTACTTCAGTCTCCAGCTGCCTTCTCACAGCTCGGCCTGTAACTCCACTCCAAGCTGCAAGCTCACAGGCCAAGAAAGGGTGCAGCTATGGCTGCTCCTGGGGACACGTGCCTCTGTTTTGGTGGTTTGTAAAGGATTTTCTGTGGAGTCTTGGGGTCCCCTGCATAGGGCAAAGGGATGGATTGGGGGTGCGGTGAGTGTGTGGTGCACTAGGTTCCTCATTTTGACGTCGATCAGACCAGCTTCACTTTTCTGTTTTTCTACTGGAGTTCTTCCTGAACTTTCATTTGAAGAAACAATTCCAGTGCTAAAAATATATTTGAAAACCACTGACCCACCTCATACAGCACTAAGGGATTTAGGGAATATATATTAAGCTTTGGGTTTTCATGGGTGAAGACGTTTTGGATATGAGCCTAGGTTTGAGGCCTGGGAACCTAGAGGGCTAAATTTGTGGGGGCAGGGGTGCTGGAAATGAGGCTCCAGGGGTGAGAGAATATTTTCCTTTATAGTGCTTCTTGGGGGAGGATAGAACTGTTTTGTTACTGTTTTTTCCTAGATCTAGCCTGTGTGCTGGTCCATCCGTCTTGCCTTCATCCATGCATCTACCTGCCTACCCATCTGTCTATGGGTCATCCAGGTAGCCATCATTATTCTTGGTGGCTGTGAGGTTGTGACTGGGAGAGAGCTGGCAGTGTGTGGTTGGCTGCATGGCCTGGTTAACTGAGGAGAAGTTGGGGCATAGACCTGGGCCCACTGGAGTAGGACAGGTGCTGGGACCGAGGAGGTGTGTGTGTTGAGACCCTGTTGCGGGTTTGATGAGTAAGCCCAGTCCTGTGGGCTGATAATGGTGTAACCAGGGTGCAGACAGCAAAGGTGGAATGTCCAGGTAAATGAATAATTTCTTTTATAAGGATCAGCACAAAGCTAGTTCCTATGAGGCGGAGGTTAAAGATCTCCCATATGTCCAACTCTTCCAAACTATCATACACTCCATCATCTCTACCATCAACTACTCCCTCTGCCCTCAGTACTTTCCCTTCTGTCGTTGGGTTCCCTAATTCTCTGTAACATCTCACAGAACCCACGAACCATGTAAAGGAAATGGCTCATGTGGTTGTGGAGGTTGGCAAGTCCCAGATTTGTGGGTCAAGTATAGGCTTCTCCCTGGCCCTCAGTCTCTGCCCAAAAGCACTCAGCTTTTTTGCTCCATGGGCCAGGAAGCCTACTGTGCCCTTTCCTGCCAGCCTCTCCTTCCTTGGTGATGGTAGGCTCTCTTCTCTGCTCTGGAATTGGCTTTCTTTTAAGGCAAAACTGATCAGTCCCCTTGGTGGGCCACAATTATTTTATATGCACAGCCCTGCCCAATCACCTGGATGGGAGTTACAAGACCATGGTGAGAAAGGCCCTACTAAGTAGTTCATCACAGCACACCAGGTGTGTAGTTAGCTTTCAGGGGTTTTCCCCAAAGTAGCAAGTGGAAATCAGGGCTGGTCATGGAGGCAAGGCCTCAGCTTCTAGACCTGAGTTGAGGCTTGGGTGGTCAGGGGCAAGGCCTGGCCCCCATCTTGGTGAGACTGGACTCTCAGGCATGTTGCCAACAGATAGATGCCTGGGTCAGAACCAGGGCTCAAGGAGTGGACCTTGAGGAGGAATCTGTAAACATGTCAGGCACACTCTGACCTTGGAGCTTTTGTTCTAGTTGTTCCTTCTACCTGAATGGTCTTTCCACAGGTTTCCCCTTGGTTTACTCCAGCTTCTGGTCTAATCTCATCTCTCAGTAAGGTCTATGTTGACTAATCTATTTAGTCTACAACCTGCCTCTGCTTTCCCCATGACTCTGTTTCCCCTTCTCTGCTTCACTTCATTTTCCTGTAGCCCATGTGACCTTTAACCTACTACATAATTTATGTATGTATTATATATATCATGTATTATCTATTGTCCCCTTCCTGAATGTAACCCCTACCAGGGCAGGAAATCTTTGGTTCGCTGATGTATCCAAGCACCTGGAATAGTGCCTGACACATGCAAGTCCTCAATCAATATTTGTTTGAAGAATGAATGAGGAAATATCTGGAGCCATAAGCTTGGCTTTGAGGGGTGGGGGTCATTGTCTCTCCCACCACCTCCCACACGGAAGGAAATGATAGGTAACTATTGGACACATATCTGTCAAAAGGACATGAAATGATTAATGATAAATTTTAGTCAAATTCTATTTGTTCTGGGACAATGAAAGAAAATGGCCAATTTCTCAACAGAAGAGGTAAAAAGTACCATTCCCATGCATAAGTGATAAGTGTTTTCCACCTGTCCTGTGCCCCTACATACCTGAGGTTGGCACGGTTATTCCCATTTTATAGATGAGGACGCTGAAGCTCAGGGAGGTTGAATAACTCACCCAAGGACTCATGGATCCTGAGCTGAGATTGCAGCTAAGGCCCCCCTTCTCCAGTCTCTGCTTGTGCCCACCCTGCTGTCCTTCCCCAAAGGGATGCCATTCCTCATCAAGAAAACTAGGGGAGCTGAGTCTACAGGAAGATGACATGACCTTTCACCGGGGTGCATCTTGACTCTGATCCCTATTATTTAATTATCTCTGTAAGGGTTAATAAGAGGGAGGACAAGGGAGGGAATGTGAGCAGCTGAGGCTGGGAATCATGGCTGGGCTGTGTGCACAACAGTCAGCAATTAGCACTCTTGGGCAGGTGCACACATCTGGCCTCGGCTCGGAGGAGGCTCTCAGAGGCAGCTTCACTTTTCCCAGAGGGAAGCTTAGTCCTAAGTGAATTTGGCTTGGTTTTCTCTGTGCTGTGGTCCTACAGAAAGGGACTTCTTGCTGTAATCTAATCAGATGCTGGTTAGCATCTGATTAAATTACAGGTAACCTTGCTGAAAATGGGTCCCCACTAGAGCAGCCCGTGATGCCTGCACATTGTGGCTGCATTTGCCAGCAGAGCCGTAGGTCTCTTCACAGGTAGTTGGTTTGTAGCATGGTGTGGCTCTGGGTTAGAGGCCAGCATGCTGCCCTGGGCTAGGACTGGCTAGGTGTTCTACAGTTGAGTGATGTGGCTAGTGAGAGCACCTGCTCCTCATTTCCCAGGAGGCAGGGGGGCATTCTCCAGGGCCCTACAGCAGACAGAGCAGAGAAGGCCTGGGAATGGAAGTCAAAGTTCCAACAGACTGAGCAAATCCTTGTTGGGTCCCAGGGAATTGAAAGGCCCATCTTGTCATATCACATAGATGCCCCTTGCAGCCAGGAAGCTATGTTTCACCTGCCAACTGGAGCTCAGGTCACCAGTCTGAACTCATCTCCTTGGGGCTTGTGGACTTGTGTGCCTTACTAAGTATGGCCTACCCAAATCCTTGTCACCCAGACCAGCTGCTTTTCTTCCCCTGAAAAAATCAGAATGTCCTGGTCTGTCCAGCAGGCACTGTCTTCCTGATGCAGTAGTGACAGCAGAAGCAACAAACATTTACCAAGGGTCTCCTGTGTGCCAGCACTGGGACACATAACTGGGGCATGATCGCCACCCTTCAGGTGCTCATAATCCAGGGGACAACTAGCCAGGTAAAGACCTACTGCATGCAACTAAGTGTTCAACACATCTTCATGGAGCACTAATATGTGCCTGTACCAGAGAATTCAGTGGTGAGCAAGACAGATACAGGTTTACGTTCTCGTGCTGCAAACAACCCATGAATTCAGCTCTGATGGGGGTGGTCCAGTGAGAGATGGAGGCATATGGGAGGGGACTTGGGATTCAGAGAAGGTTCCCTGGAGGAAGTGGCATCTAAGCTGAGACCTGAGAAATAGGCTAGAACTTAGTCATTAAAAGGTTGGGGTGAGATAGGGGAGCAAGAGTGTTCCCAAAAAAGGGAATAGCATGTGTGAAGGCCCGAATGGAGAGAATCTGGAAGTGAAGGCATTTGAGCATGGCTGGAGATAAAGTGAGGAGTGGTGAGCAGTTCGCCTGGAAGGTTAAACAGAGGACGGTTGTACAGGAAGAGGAGAAGCTTCAGGGTTGGTGGAGGTGTAAGGGAAGAAGGTGAGTTTGGCTCTAGCTATGATGAGTTTGAGGTCCCCGTGGGTAATCAGGTGAGGCTACCTAGTGGGTGATACTCAGGCTGGAGGTTTGGAAGCTGTGGGTGAATGGATGGATGGTAAGTGAAGCCACTGAGAGGATACACGTACCCAGGGAGAGGGAGAAGTTAAAGAAGAGAGGGGCCAGGACACAGCCCTGGAATGATAGCATATGCAGAGAGGTAGAGGAAGGACTATAAAGAAGACTGGGGAACAATGGCTCCGAGGGCAAGAAAACCCAGAGAGTGAGTTATTTCAGGGAGAATGGAAGAGAGTGTTCACAGAGAGGCTGGTTTGCAGTGTTGAATTCTCCAAACAGTTGAAGGAACAAAAGAACTGAAGAGCCTCCTGGCTTTAAGAAAGGTCACTGGTAACTTGACGAGAGCTTTAGCAGAGGCAGTGGGGGGAAGCTGGGTGGCAGGGCTTGCAGACTGAGTGGGACGTGGGAAAGTGGAAGCAGTGAGTGTAGACAAGACTTACAAAGAAGGTTGACCCAGAAGGGGAAGAGAGCCCTAGAGGAATGTTTGTTTATTTTTCTCTAAGATGAGAGAGACTTGAGTATGTTTTAAAGTTTACTGCAAGTAGTTGGTAGAAAAGGAGAGCATGACGGGACAGATAAACTGGCTCATCAATGTAACAAGGTCTGTGAGAGCTGGAAGGGGCTAGGGTCAAGAGCCAAGCTTGAGGGATTGGCTTTGGGGAGAAAGAGGGACAAAATAAGGGAAGAGATGGGCTTGCCATGGCTAAGAATGAAGGTCCATGGCTGGAAGCCAATGGTGTTCTCACTGCTGGCCTCTATTTTCTCAGTGAAGTGAAGTCAAATGCTGAGAGCAAGGTGATGAGGAGGCAGCTCCACATTTTGAGGGGTGTGAAGAAGGTTTGACATAGGCATCTTGAAGACTGGAAGAACTTCTGGGAAAGCAGGAAGAATTGCTGATTGGAGTAGTTGGGTCTCCACATGGTTCTGCAGGAGTTGAGGGGTATTTTGAAACTTTGGTTTCTTCTCGTTGGAGGAAACCAGTGACGCTGGTAAAAACAGTAGCAAGTTTGAGGTCCTAGTCCCAGCTCCACCTCTGAATTGTATGTGACCTTGGTAGATTGCTCACCCTCCCTTGGCCTCCTTCTTCTTGTCTGTCTAATGAGAAGGCCAGCAACAGGGGCCCCCTAGGGACCTAGGATTACATTTAAGGCCACAGGTTGAACACTGAATGTTTATTTCACTCCTCATTAGCATAGACGAGGAGGAAATAAGAAGTTAGTATTAAGACATGCTTGAAATGTGAACCTAAGAAGTGGGAATTTTATTGCTATGTTGGGGCTTTGCACTGGGTTTTTTCCCAAAGAATTTAGGTTTGTAGATTAATTATAAAAAGTCTACCAGAAAAATGATTATTCCTGATTTTTCATGGATGGTTTATTTAGTTTGTTGAGTTCCCCTGTCTAGTTTCCCTTCTTCTCATTTGATGTCTATATCTTGACTATTTTGCGGCTCTTCGGTATCAATAACTGGCAGTGGGAAAGTAAAGAAAGAAGGTGACTGTATCAGCTTTTTTATACATTGGTAGCTTTATACCATCTGATTCTTCACTTATTTGTTATTTTATTCATCAATAAGCCTTAATGTAGAAGATGAATGAATGAATAAATGTTGGGATGAAGAAAGGGTGAGAAGAGACTGTTTTGTAATTTCACCTCTCTCTGCTCTCCTGAACCTTGTCTGTTACAATGAAAAAAAAATTACAATGAGGAACTGTGGAAATCGGAAAAAAGCCATTTATAAGAGTCACGAAGGAAAATTGCTGAGAGAAAACAAGAGGGCTATGACTGCAGCTAGCTCTTTACGCAAACAAATTTTGGAATTAACACCAGCCTCAAGGAATTTGAAAAATTTGAAGTGTCATTGTTTTCTCTTGTAAAACAAGTACCATTGAGTCAGATTACCACTGATAATGCATTCTTATGAAAGGAAGCAAATTAAAGAAAAAAATATATTTCTTTTCTTCAGGCTCCATTTAATGGGTTGATAAAAGCATCAAGGAATAGACCAGGGACTTCTCCTTTTTCCATCTAATCCCATGAGTCTTGATCAAAGTCATCAAATCATCCTCCTCTCAGCCCCCCAACCCCTTTTTTCTCTCTGGGAGAAGAAAGTTCTTTGGGAACACCTGAATTTTTGTGGAGTCTGTGGAAACAGGGCTCCACCTCTGCCTCTCCCACCTTTGTGGGACTTTCCTTCTGACTCCAGATGTAATGGGTCAATTTCATCTTCCTGAAGAAACTTACTGGAGTCTCCTGAGCTGCTCCAATATGGACCGGACAGTCTCTGGGGTTCTGTCCTGCTAACTGTCCTCCAGGCAATCCACTTACCAACATCCTGGGGATTCTCTTTGCTTCTCCCTCCTTTTAAAGATTAACTTAATTGAAAAATTATATATATACACAAGAAAAAGTGCACAAAGCTCAAGTGTCATCTTGATGGATTATCACAAAGTACACATACAATCATCAAGAATCAGAACTTTACCAACACTCCAGAAGCATCCCTGGCATCTCTCCCAGTTACCACCCCTACCCTGCTTCCCAAAGGTAGCCACTATCTTGGCTTCTAATAATGCAGATTAGTTTCATTGCTTTTCAACTTTTAGCTGAATTATACCCTTTAAGAAAGGAACCCTGGTGGCTCAGTGGTTAACTGCTCAGTTTCTAACTGAAAGGTCCTTGGTTCGAACCCACCAGCCACTTCACAGGAGAAAGATGTGGCAGTCTGTTTCTGTAAAGATTATAGCCTTGGAAACCCTATGGGGGAAGTTCTGCTCTGTTCTATAGGATTGCTATGAGTCAGAATCGACTAAATGGCAATGGATTTTTATACTCTTTTTTTCTAGAAGAGTGTGTGTTCTCCTGTCACTGGAGGTGTACTCCATAAATAATGTCAATTAAATCACACTGATTTTACAACACATCTATATGCTTACTGATTTTCTGCCTATTTGCTCTATCAATGACTATGCCAAGGTACAGTCATATATGTCTAGGCGTGGATTTGTTGGTATTTAGCATACTTGGTATTCTCTGAAGTTCTTTGATATGTGTGGTTTGATGTCTTTCATTAATTTTGGGATTTTCTTGGCCATTCTTCCTTCAAATATTTTTTCTGTTCTCTTTTTGGTATTCCAATTACGTGTATGTTACACCTTTTGAAATTGTTCCATAGTTCTTGGATATTTGTTATTTTTTTTTTCAATGTTTTTTTTTTTTTTTTCCTCTTCTCTTTGCATTTCAGTTTGGGAAGTTTCTATTGACCTATCTTCAAGCTCACTGATTCTTTCCTTGGCCATGTCCAGTCTCCTGATGAGCCCATCAAAGACGTTCTTCATTTTTGTTAGTTTTTTTTTTTTTAATTTCTATTTTTTTTTAGTTCTTAAAGTTTCCATCTCTCTGCTTACATTAGTCATCCATTCTTGCATTATGTCTACTTTTCCATATTAGTATAGTTATTTAAAATTACTTGTTTGATAATTCCAACACTGTATTAGATCTGAGTCTGGTTCTGATAATTGCTTTGTCTTTTCAGAATGTGTGTGTATGTGTGTTTGTGTTTTTTCTCTTGTTATACTGAGCTTGTTCTTTTTTGTCAAAAGCTGGGCATATTGTATCAGGTAATAGGAACTGAAATAGAGCTTTAGTATAAGGGTTTATGTTAATATGGCTGGTAGTTGAGTTGTGTTTAATATTTGCTGCACCTGTAGGTGCCAGAGACTTCAAAGCCCCCTAGTGTCGTTGTTTTGTCTCCCTTCTTGACTTTGGGCTTAGCTAGGAACTCCTTCTCAGAGAGGTCTATGTCTTACAGCTCTTTCAGCTATAACCCCCTTTCATTGATCTGGAAACTTATTGGTGTGTTGGTAAATTTTTGAGGAGGGATAGTGTCCTATAATCTTGCAATTAAATCTCAGTAGTTTAATAGGCCTGTGTTTTGGGGGCTGTGAACTTCACAAGTGATTCTCCAGTGGTATAGCTATTTCCCCACTTTATTGCCCACTCCCTTCTCTGGATAGTGTTCCTAATCTATTTCCTTGAATCTCTCCCTATCCCCAGGTGAGACAGGAAGTCTAGAGGGTGCTATAGTGGGAAGAATGCCCTACCAGAGCCATACACAGGGGTCTTTCTCAGGTCTTCACTGTAAGAACCTGATGGGATTCCTAGAGGTTAAGCCTTTTGTAGTATGGAGGCCCCCCTACGACTGTGTCCTTTAAGATTTTCTCTCTTTTAGGCTAGTCCACATCCCAAATCCCATTGTCGTTGAATCAATTCCAACTTATAGTGACTCTATAGGACAGAGTAGAACTGCCCCATAGGGTTTCCAAAGAGTGACTGGAGGACTTGAACTGCTGACCTTTTGGTTAGCAGCCAAGGTCTTAACCACTGTGCAACCAGGGCTCAGTTCACAGTCAGCTTCCAACGATTCATCAAAATTACCGTTCAAGTGTTTCTACTAGATTACGGCTCCAGCAGCTTCTGCTCCAGGTAAGTAGACCTCGGCTATGACTCTCTGGATATGCCTTTCTCTCCAGATTTTGGTGTGGCTGTTTGCCATGCAAAATCAGTTCTCTGATGAGTCTAAGAAAAATCATTGATTTTCAGTTTGTCCAGCTTTTTCTTGTTATAAAGATGGTGAGTGATGACTTCTAAGCTCTTTACCTATCAGAAACCAGAAATCTAAATTTCTGATCCTCTCTTGTATTGGACCTCATGTCTTTTTTTCACGGATTTCTCTCTTCTTTGGTGGAGCAAATCTTCCAATAGCTCCTTGAGGTATGTGGAAGATAAATATTTTGACCCCTTGGGTGTCTGAAACCATCTTCATTCTATCCTCACGTTTAGTTGATAGTTTGAACTGATACAGAATTCTGGTTTGGAAATCATTTTTTCTTAGATTTTTGAAGACTGTGCTGCATTTATTTTAGCATCCAAGGTTATTCTTGAGAATTAAAATCGTTCTAATTCTTGATCCTTTGTATAAGACCTGCTGTTATCTACCTAAAGGCTTGTAAGATCTTCTTTTTGTGTTCCATGTTATTAAATTTCATGATGACTGGCTTATTTTCATCTATTGTACTGTGCATTTAATGTGTCCTTTCAGCCCAGAAACTCACATCTTTCAGTTCTCAGAAATTTTCTTGGATTATATCTTGATTTTCTTTCCTCTGTTTTCCTTTCTCTCTCTAAAATTCTATTTTCATATATTGAACTTCTTGAACTAAGCCTCCACTTTTTGCTTTATTTTCTCTATTCCATCTTTCAACCTTTGTAATGAGCATTCCATTTCTGGATATTATGTTTTAAATTTCCAAGAGCTTTTTTTTGTTGTTTTTCTCTAAATATTCATTTTATATAAAGTGTTCTTTTTAATAGAGGCATATATTCTTATCTATTTCAGGATATCAGTAATAGTTTCCTTTTTTTAAAAAAAAAGTTTTCTTCTCTCTGCACAATTTCATTTTTTTAAAATAATTTTTATTGTGCTTTAAGTGAAAGCTTACAAATCAAGTCGGTCTCTCACATATAAACTTATATACACTTTACAACATACTCCCACTTACTCTCCCCCTAATGAGTCAGCCTACTCCCTCCTTCCAGTCTCTCCTTTCGTGATTGTTTTGCCAGTTTCTAACCCCCTCTACCCTCCCATCTCCCCTCTAGACAGGAGATACCAACACAGTCTCAAGTGTCCACCTGGTACAAGTAGCTCACTCCTCATCAGCATCTCTGTCCAACCCATTGTCCAGTCCAATCCATGTCTGATGAGTTATATTCTGGAATGGTTCCTGTCCTGGGCCAACAGAAGGTTTGGGGACCATGACCACTGTGATTCTTCTAGTCTTAGTCAGACCATTAAGTCTGGTCTTTTTATGAGAATTTGGGGTCTGCATCCCACTGTTCTCCTGCTCCCTCAGGGGTTCTCTATTGTTGCACAATTTCATTTTTTTCCAAGTTGCCCTTTTTCTCTTTGCTTTATTCTTTATCTCTCATATCACAGGCTTTTTTCAGATGTCTGAGACTCTTGGTTATTTGCTCATATTTAAGGGTGGGATATAAGAAGCTGATTGGAGGCACTGAATGTGTGCTTGAGATTGTGAATTGTGGACTTCACCATGAAGAAATATGGTTGAGATATGTTTCTGGGGAACTACCAAGATCAGGATTTTTAGGTCTTTCTTCTTGAGTTGGTTTGAGTTTACAAAGAAGGATCCTTTTATGTTCTTCCTAGAGGTGCCAGGCTAGATATTCTGGAAGATAAGTGATAGAAGAAGGCTGGGGATGGGGGGGTGGGGTGGGGGAGGAGAGGGGAAGGGTGAGTGTGCCGTGTCTCACTATTCAGAATAGAAATATTCACCTACCGCCTATTTCTGTATGGTACTCTGACCTTCAATTGTTCCTGAAATCTCCCCATCTAGAGACCTTCTGTTTTACCCTCTCCAGAGAATAAACCCTCAGTCTTCTTCTAGAGAGGAAAGGGAATTTGAGAACCTAACTGTTTCTTAAACAGACTTTCAAGTAATTCTGTCTATAGGTCCACTTTCACCCTGACTTTCAGGATCACCAAATTCTGAGCCTTTTGTGAATTTTGCTGGATAAATTTGGTTGCTTCTTTTTTTCTTAGCAGTACAGGCATATACCCGGCCTTTCACATTTTCAAGAATGTGTATTTGTCAAGGTAGTGGTTAGATGATGTTCTTGTAAACAGCTTATTATCTTGATCTAGACTTTTTTTTTTTAAAGTTATGATATGTGGCCTTCCATTTGTATTCCTGCTCAGGCCTTGCAAATTTTAAGGGTGAGTCTGCTTTCCCCAATTCTGGTTTAGGATTCCGTTTTATCCTATCTACTCAGGCAATCACTACTCATCCTTCACTTTCCAGCTTCCAGAAGTTTACTACTGTGCCCTCCACCACTGTTTTGCTCTTTTGGGTCTATACTGGCACTATCTGGTAGAATTTCCATGATGATGAAACTGTTCAAAATATGTGCTATGCAATATGGTGGTCACTGGGTACACAGTCACTGAGCACTTGAAATGTGGTTAGTGCAACCTAGAAACTGAATTTTAAATCTTATTTAATAAAAATTTGAATTTAAATAGCACATGTGGCTAGTGATTACCACATTGGACAGTACAGGCCTATACCATAAAACAAAACCAAATGAAGCTTTTGTTTTAGAGAGATTTGGGGGACTAATGAATGTAAAGGAAGGTGTCCTTTCTGCCATTGTTACCCTAGAAACACTTGAATGTCTTAAATTTTTTTCCAAAGAGATCTTAGAACTAAACTAGCAATTAATCAAAAACCCACTGGGTCGAGCTGAATCCCATTCATAGCGACCCTATAAGACAGAGTAGAATTGCCCCATGGGTTTTTTTTTTTTTTTAAATAATTTTCATTGTGCTTTAAGTGAAAGTTTACAAATCAAGTCAGTCTCTCACACAAAAACCCACATACACCTTGCTACACACTCCCAGTTACTCTCCCACCAATGAGACAGCCCGCTCTCTCTCTCTACTCTCTCTTTTCGTGTCCATTTCACCAGCTTCTAACCCCCTCCACCCTCTCATCTCCCCTCCGGGCAGGAGATGCCAACCTAGTCCCAAGTGTCCACCTGCCCCATAGGGTTTTGAAGGCTGTAAATCTTTAGGGAGGCAGACTGCTACATCTTTCTCCCATGGAGCCACTGGTGGGTTCAAACTGCTGACCCTTACAGTGAGTTAAAAAAGACGTCTGGCTTGTGCAGTAGATGTGCCCTGTTGTGTGGTTCTATATGCAACAAATGAGGCAGCTTTTTAAAGGCAGTGCCTCCTGATACAGGTGAGGGCCCAGGCAGGTAGGAAGGAGAGGCCATCTCCATGGTCGCAGAACTTACTTGGGGCAAAACAGGAGCCCGGCAGGGTCTCCCAGACCCAGCTGTTCACCACCAAAGCCCCCCTTTCCTCGTTATTCCTGAAGCCTTGGCAAACATGCCTGCTTTGCTGCAGTTCAGCCACCTGTCAGGTGTGCTTAAACTTCCAGACTTAAGGCACCAGGCGCACCTTTGTGACTCCCAAACACCTAAGGTGGCCTTCTGGGCCCTGAGGCCATCAAGCTACTGGAAAACAGATTGAGTTAGTAAAAATACGTGTGTGTGTTCTCACAGAACCTGAGAAAATCACACCTTCACTTTGTTAAAAAAAATCTGTTTGTGCCGCTCCAATAATCACTTCCTAACTGGTGGCACAGCAGACCATATGTCTGTGAAGTGGCTAACAGAGAAGGCACATACTTCTACTCCACCTTTCAAAATACCTTTCTAGTGGATCAGCTCTAAAACACAAAGAAACATTCCAAACCATGATCCAAACGCAAATTGCTCACAGGGGGGTAAGAAATGGGAATGTGAAAGCACATCCAGGAGGGTTTCACGGGCACCAATATGTTTAGGGGTGAAAGCAGCAAACAGGATTTTTAAATTCAGAGGTCCAGGATCTGGGGCTACTAGCACCCAGGGAATGCTAGCCCCCAGGCCTTAACTGAACAGGGAAATGTTCAACCTGCGGCAAGCAGGGACTTACTTTGGGTTTGATTGATTGCGGGAAAACACCCAGCCTCTGTGGAGACTATGCCCTTCCAACTTTAGCAAGAGCCTTGTGTTTTAGTTACTAGCTCTGTCTCATACACCCAAACCAAAGAAACCAAACCTGTTGCTGTCGAGTCCATTCTAACTTACAGCCACCCTATAGGACAAAGTAGAACTGCCCCATAGTTTCCAAGGAGCAGCTGGTGGATTCCAGCTGCTGACCTTTTGGTTAGCAGTCAAGCTCTTAACCACTGCATCACCAGGGCTCCTTATATATCCAGGGATGGATTAACCAGTAAGCAAGGTATGCATGAGCTTAATTGTGTTTACTTACTAATCTGTACTATACCATTTCACATGGGTTTCACCCCATCCTCAATACAGTGAAAAACAGGTGAAATGGTGTACTACACCTTAGTAAGTAAGCATAAATAAACCCATGCGTAAATATGCCCATGGGTAATCCGTCCCTGCATACGCCATTTGTAATATTCATCATGCTCAAGTAATAAAAGGAATCAGCCTTTTCTCACTGAGGAAAGCGAGCAGATCTGCAAGTGTGTGCTGGGCCTTCCCTCTCTCCCTCCACTTGTGGACCTCAGGATGGTTTTGAGAGTGTGGCTGAAGAATTAGACCCTTGAGGTGATCACTGTACCACAGGGACTCACGTACACAGTAAGAAATGACAAAGGAAGAGGTTTTCTTCTCTCTGCGTCCTTTCCCCAGAGTGAATTAGACCTATGTTAGAACGAAGAACATTTTTTCCTACAACTCTGTTTCTGGAACAAGCCTGGTCTCTCAACAATTAGCTTTAGCTAGTAGATCTCAAATGTTATATGTCCTGGGTGTCTCATCTGCTACTCCAAAGGGTTATGTGAGAAGAAATCAAATTAAGACATGCAAAAATACTTCTTAAAAGTTATTGGTTTTTTGTGCCCACTTTGGTTTTATATTAAAAAAAAAAAAGCTGTACTTGTTATATAAATAAATCTAAGTTTTCAGATTACCGTGTCACACTCAAGGTGATTAGCCTAACCTCCTCTTTTTTTCTTTATCTTAAATTTTGACTGTGGCCTGAATTCAAGGATTATTCTGAAGATTAGAGAAGCAAAGTTACCCCTTGGGTTTTTCATTAGCCATCAAGAGGGAACTTATAAAAGGCCACAGCCTGCATTTGCCAAAGCAGGTATCATGATCTTTTTAATCAGTCTCACCAATTACAATGAGATGTAGATACTAGCTTCTTTCTCTGGTCCTGGTGAACACCTCCAACCCCTCAATCCCAGGTGCAACACAGGGCAACCCAGGAGTTGGCCACTGTCACCACATGACGTAAGTGATGCTGGTGATCATTCAAGAGAAAAAGACTATTCAATAAAAGAATGCTTACCATTGTGGTAGCAGCAGCAGCAACATCTAATTTGACCAAGAAAGAAGCCCAGGCAATTTGAAGGATACCTGTTACCTGTTGCTGTCAAGTCGATTCCGACTCATAGAGACCCTATAGGACAGAGGATAAAAAGGGGATAGACACAATTTATTCCAGAACCCGGAAGTGACATTCCAAAACCCATTGCTGTAGAGTTGATTCTGACTCAGAGCGACCCTATAGGACAGAGTAGAACTGCCCCATAGAGTTTCCAAGGAGCGCCTGGTGGGTTCAAACTGCCGACCTTTTTGGTTAGCAGCAATAGCACTTCAGCACTACCGCCACCAGGGTTTCAGGAAGCCACCAGGGTTTCAGGAAGTTACATTAGAATGCAAATATTAGGCCTGGGTCCCAAGCCAGGGCCCCGTCTCAAATGTTTCTTTCCTGATCTCTTCCAGCTGGAAGTAATCTCCCTTCTGAACTCCCTTGGTGCATTATCTGTGCCTCTCCTGGGGCACTTATCACTGTCTGCCTCAGATGAGTTATTTCTGAACTTGCCTTATCTGCCCTATGAGACTGTTAGCTCCTCAAGGGGCGAGCTTGTCGTAAACACCTTGTTATCTTCCTCAGTGCTTAGCCGTGGGCCTTGCCCAAGGGCCTTGTGTGTTGAGAGGATGAGCTCCCTGGGGCTATCATTTAGCTGAATCCAGTCCTGTGTGGAGTCAGACACCATCCCTGGATTACGAGGCTGAACAGTTTCTCTGACACCAGCCGGCCAGGGAGAGGGTGCAGGCAGCTCTCATCAGACACCGTCTTAGAGAATTTAAAGCCCCTGAGAGGAAGCTGCCCTTCAGAAGGTCGTGCCGATGTGTTGATTTCCTTTCACCATCTCCCGCCAAGCTCTTTTCTCCTTTGTGTTCAATTTCTTTCCGTCAATGATCATCTCTCTGCTATGTCTTCTATCATCTCTTTTCTGCTGGGTCATTTTTCTCAGCCTATGATCATTCTTACATCTCTCCCTGTTTAATACTAAATTTTTTTTTAACCTTTTTCAGGGGCCCTTGGTAGCACGGTGGTTAAGAGCTATGGTGAGCAACAGTTGCTAATCAAAAGATTGGCAGTTCAAGCCCACCAGCTGTTCCTTGGAAACCCTATGGGGCAGTTCTACTCTGTTCTGTGGGGTCAGTACGAATCAAAATTGAGTCAAAGGCAATAGCTTTTTTTTTTTTTAAACTCTTTCTGCCTAGTATCTCACTCCTTTCATTCTTGGCCAAGCTTCACCGAAGAGATTCCTAAACCTGCTCTCCCACTTATTCCTCAGCCTACAAACATTTAGCTCCACTGCCATCACTCCCTGGAAGTGACTTTGGGGATGGTATGAGGTAACCCTGATCTGTTAGTTGCCATATCCAGTGTGTGCTTGTTAAAAATAAAACTTTCACAATATTAAATTTGTGTTTGAGCTCATAAGCTTTATTTTTCAATCCTTGGATCGGGGAATGTCTGGTGTGAAAGTCAGACAAGTTCCAAAGCTCAATGCAGAGCTCAAGGGTTTTGTACTCATGGGCAAACAGGTACAAGGATGGTATACTGAGAAAATTTTGGACTGGCTGATGGGCTTTTTTTTGGGGGGATAAACAGGAAATTTTGAACTAGGTTAAACTGAGTAGGCAAGTTCTGATTGGTTAACTTATGTTTCCATTTCCCAGTGAGTCAATTGATTGACTTGGGTTACGGCTCCTGGGAAGATCAGACATCTACAAGAATAAAAATTTAGCTCCCCAAGAGTATGGCCTCCGGACACCCTTTTAGCTCAGTAATGAAGTCACTCCTGAGGTTCACCTTTCAGTCAAAGATTAGACAGGCCCATAAAACAAAACAAGACTAAAGGGGATCACCAGCCCAGGGGCAGGGACTGGAAGGCAGGAGGGGACAGGAAAGCTGGTAATAGAGAACCCAAGTTAGAGAAGGGAGAGTGTTGACATGTTGTGGTGTTGTTAACCGATGTCATAAAACGATATGTGTACTAACTGTTTAAGGAGAAGCTGGTTTGTTCTGTAAACCTTCATCTCAAGTGCAATTAAAAAAAAATATTAGAACACCTTGGAAAATGAGTTACATCAAAAAAAAAAAAAAAAGAATGAAAATTTAGCTAGGTCCCAGTTTGCTGACATGGGGGTCAGCACAAGTAATTCTATTTTGAGCCTAGGACAGTTAGGTTAAGGAGCCCTGGTGGTACAGTGGTTAAGTGCCTGGCTGCTAATTGAAAGGTCGATCGTTCAAATCCACCAGCAGCTCTGTGGGAGAAAAGTCCTAGTGACTGGCTCCTGTAAAGGTTATAGCCTAGGAAACACTGTGGGGGCAATTCTATGCACATGGGGTCACTATGAGTTGGAATCAACTCCACAGCACCCAGCAACAATAACTACATAGGTTATCAAGTCTTTATCTGACTTGCCCCCACCCTGTAGTATTTAAGGAAACCCTGGTGGCTTGGTGGTTAAGTGCTATGGCTGCTAACCAAAGAGTCGGCAGTTCGAATCCGTCAGGTACTCCTTGGAAACTCTATGGGGCAGTTCTACTCTGTCCTATTGGGTCGCTATGAGTCGGAATTGACTTGGCGGCACTGGGTTTGTTTTTTTTTTGGTGCAGTATTTAACCCTGTTGGTGACTCTTGTCTTGAAGCTCCGGCTCCATTGCGGTCCTAATCAAGCTGTCTTTGTTCTCCTTCTCTACACGGCAGCTTCTTTTCTGTCTGCTTTGATGACTCCTCTTCCTCTCCTCTTTCTTTAACTATTAATGCTCTTTGCCCTCCTCACTGCATACACACAGACACTCTCTTTCATTCCACATGATTTCAGCTACCACTCAGAAGCTGATACTCCTCAAATCTCCATTGAAAGCTCTAACCTTCTCCCCTAGGTTATTTCATATACATATTTCCAGCTGTCATCTGTTTATTGCCACAAACACCTCAAACACAACACGTCAAAAATAAAAGTAATGATTTATCACCCAGTTCGTATCTTCTGCCAGAGTTATCAGCACCGCCGTTCACCTGGTTGCCCCAGGGAGTTGCCTCGTTCTTCTCCCTCACCTCATCCAATTGCCAAGTCCTGTGATTTCCCCTTGAACTTGATCTTATCCATAAAAAAAAAAAAAAAAAGTGACCCCTTAAAATGTCACTTTGGTGGAACGTGCTTCTCTTCTGGGATTTCGTCTCTGCTGGAAGCATTTTGGATTACTTCTTTGGGAACTGATTGCAGATATAGCTTACCAGTCACACAGGAAAACCATTTCCATGACTTTATGTCACTATCTACAAATACAAATAACATTGCAGTGATTCTTTTAGAGACAGACTTACAACTGAAAGTCCTCTGCCCACCATATCTTCAATTTCATTGTTGTTGTTAGTTGGAGCCCTGGTGGCACAGTGGTTAAGTGCTATAGCTGTTGACCAAAAGGTTAGCAGTTTGAATCTACCAGTAGCTCCTTGGAAACCCTATGGGGCAGTTCTATTCTGTCCTGTAGGGTCGCTATGAGTCGAAACTGACTCAATGGCAACGACTTTGGTTTTGGTTTTCTTGTTAGTTGCTATCAGCTGATCCAGACTCATGGTGACCCCACTGTGTGTAGAGCAGAATTGCTCCATAGGGTTTTCAAGGCTGTGACCTTTTGGAAGTAGATCACCAGGTCTGTGTTCTGAGGTGCCTCTGGGTGAGCTCCAGCCACCAACCTTCCTGCTAGTAGCTGAGCGTTACCCGGGAACTCCTCAATTTCATTAACTGTACAAAAATGACATACTTTGTAATTTTTGAGACCTAAATAGCTGTCATGTCGTGAGGAAGCAGAGAAGACGATGACTGAACCTCTGACCCCTCTGGGCTGTGTGGTAAGTCTGCTCTGTGACCTTGGGTAAGTCTGGGTATCAGTCTCCTAAAAAAAGCCCATTGCCATCGAGTTGATTCCAACTCATAGCAACCCTACAGGACAGAGTAGAACTGGTCCATAGCAAGGAGCAGCTGGTGGATTTAAACTACCAACCTTTTTGGTTAGCAGCTGAAGTACGCTGTAGCTCTTAACCACCGTGCCACCAGGGCTCCATCAGCCTTCTACAACTGTTGTAACAAAATTCGGCACACTGGTGGCTTATAAGAGCAGAAATGTATTCTCTTATGGTTCTGAAGGCTAGAAGTCCAAATCCATGTGCTGCCTGGGCCATACTCTAGGGGAAGATCCTTTTTTGTCTCTTTAAGCTCCTGGTAGCCCTAGGTGTTCCTTGGCTTGTAGATATAACTTCATATGGCTGTTCTTCCTCTGTCTGTCTCCATGTCTTTTCTCCTCTTTTGTAAGGACACTGCTCCGATAGATTAGGACCCACCTACTCCAGCATGACCTCATGTTAACTGGTAATATCTTCAAAGACACTATTTCCAAACACAAGATCACATTCACAGGTGCTGGGGGTTAGGATTTCAACATATATTTTTGGGGGGCACAATTCAATCCTTAACATTCCGCTGGGCTGGTCTTCAGCTTCCTTATCACCAACAGAAGGGGCGAGACTAGATTACGCTGGGTCTCCACTGCTTAAACATTCTGTAGTAACCTATAAAAGCATCACTCTGGAATGATGTACTGCTTTTGTAACAGGCAACACAAGGACGTTTGGTGTTCAAGGCCATGAATACACGGTTTGCCCTGATGTTTCTCAATATTTGATGACACATTTTATTATCCTGGTTGGCAGGCAAAACATTTCTCTTCAGGTCTGAAAGCAGCAGCAGCATCATTGCAGCTGGAAATATCCTTAGTGAAATATTGTTTGGTCTTTTCCAGTCTGTTTAGTCGTGAGATGGAAGCTCCTAACCACTCAGTGAAGGAGGGAAGATGTCTGGGGCTTTTTAATCCGAATGAAGACATTTTCTTCTCTGGTTAATTCTTTATACACACACTCCTCAAGATCAAAGCCAAAATAAACCATGTAGGGAATGAGAAAGAGACAGCAAAGGCAGCAATGCCAATCTTGTTGTGAGTGCAATAGCAGGCTGATTCAGTCACAATATTGCTCTGGCTAGCTTGGAACCAGTCTGTAACCATCAGAATTCCTAGAGTCAGTGCTTCAAAACCAAGTCAGAAAGCAGTTGCTTTCAGCTCCTATTCACTGAGCATTGGTATAGTAGCTTTCCCTTGTGGAATTTTACTTTACACTCAGTACTACAGCAGTAATCATATTGTACCAGGATTGTTCCTGGTAACAGGGAGTGGAAGGGGAAGAGACGTAGGCATTGGGGAGGGGGGCAGTGTCTGAATAAGACCACAGTTCTCTTCTGGTGATCTTACCTTGAGTGGATTGCTTTGCCCTTCTCTTCACTCCTTAAAAGAGACAGTGTAATGTCAGGGAAAAAGCACTGGCTTTGGAGTGAGACCTGGTTTTATACTCAGCTCCATTTATTTGTGCAAGCAACTTAATTTTCCAGATTCTTCTTTTTCTTATCCATGAAACTGCAGTATTGGTATTCACCCGGGCCATCATGAGGGTTAAGTGAGGCCCTGTGTGCTCAATACATGCCTGGTGCTCAATACATGGTAGCTACTGTTATATTCATTTGTTTGAGCATCTGTTGATTTGAGTCGGATTAAGAGTTGAATTGGGAATACTATGTTGCTATTCTTGAGTGCATCTTGATAGTCTTTATAATCAACATGTATTTTTTACATGTCTCTCAGCATTGTTACAAGCATGCTCTCATCAATCGTCTCCACTGCACTGTGAGATTAATATTATTCCTTCTGTTTTAGATGAGGAACAATCTGAAGAAAAAGAAGCTCACATGAGTTACATGTCCAAGGTCATAGGAGGACAAGGGAGGACCCTAACCTAGGTATTCTACTCCTGGTCTGCACTTCCATGAGCTGGAAGCAGGGTTGGTTTACAATCTCAGTGGCTCATGACTTTCTTGCATAAACCTTGCATCCAGCTGCGCTGGTGATGGGTGCTGGAGCCTTTCTGTACTCATCATAGAGGGCAAGTAGGTTTCAGTTTATCTGAGCATAATAGTTCATAATCCATATGGAGATGCTGTGCACACATTTCAAGCTAGACCAAATAGTTCACTTTACTGAGGGGTCCTCTTTTCACCACATTGTTGTTGTTAGCTGTGGTCAAGTCGGTCCCTAACTCATAGTGACCCCACGCACAGTGGAACGAAATCTTGCCCAGTCATTTGCCATCCCCATGATTGGTTGCAGATTGAACCATTGTGATCCATAGGATTTTCACTGGCTGATTTTTAGAAGTAGATCACCAGGCCTTTCTTCCTACTTTGTCTTAGTCTGGTAGCTCGGCTGAAACCTCTTCAACATCATAGCAATGTGCAAGCCTCCACTGACAAATGAGTTGGGGCTGTGCATGAAGGGCATGGGCCAGGAATCAAACCCAGGTCTCCTACATGGAAGGTGAGAATTCTACCAGTAAATCACTGATGCTCCTTTACCATGTAAGATCATTTATACATACCTAAAACCTAGTGCTGTCGAGTCGATTCCAACTCATAGCGACCCTATAGGACAGAGTAGAACTGCCCCATAGAGTTTCCAAGGAGCGCCTGGTGGATTTGAACTGCCGACCCCTTGGTTAGCAGCTGTAGCACTTAACCACTATGCCAGCAGGGTTTTTTTTAATTTATACATAGTCTACTTAAAAGAAACATGCATTAAAAACTGAGACTGATTGTTGCCTAATCAGACCAAATTATTTGATGCCCTGTTTGGGATACAAAATCTGCAAGGGACCAATATCTTCTCCTATTGTTGGAAACAGTAAACGGACTGAGGATGTACGTGGTTGGAATTCTATGAAGTGTGCTGCTTTGGTTTATTTGGAGTTGGCCAAGGAACAGGCATCAAGGAGGTCAAATGTTGGTTTTGTCTGGAATTCTCTTAAGCCTTACTTAAAACACTTAAGATCCTTATGGCTCCAGAATGGTCCTTAATGGAAGAGAAGTATCTCCTTTTTCTACAGAATTTTCTGTCTCCTGAGTTGCATACCAAAGTTGTCACATCAGTAGGTGTGTGGTTTTTGTGACGAGGAGAAACAATCAGGGGAATTTGCACCTTGATCTTCTCCACAAAGGTGGATCCCTTTCCAGAACAAAGGGCAGGTAAACAGAAACTCTGAAATGCATGTGATCTTGCAAAGTCCAGTTTAGGACTCCTACTTGAATGGTGAGGTTGATGCAGAATTAGTAGGGCATGTAACCCCCTCAACAGGTGAGAAGGAGGTGCCCTCAGACTCTGCCATATTGGCACCTGCAAAAGAGCTAGTAGTACCTAGCCCAAGGCAGGGGGCCAAGGATGTCCCCAAACATTGTTTTTGAGAGAGCTATAACTTGTAGGTGGTAAGGGAAGAGAAGGTGATTAGGGAAGGTGAAGTATAGTAGAGAGAACACTAGCTTTGGATTCAGACATACTTAGTTTTGAATCTTCTCTGAAACTAGCTGAATGACTTTAGACAAGTTATTCAACCACTTGTTTTTTCTATAGGGATACGTGTCCAGCAAAACATACAATATTTCATCAATTTCTACATGTACACTTCAATGACTTTGATGACATACTCAATGTGTCTTGATGCAAAATGAAGGCTATACAAAGGGATGCCAAGGAAATTAAATGAAACAATGTATTTAAAACAACTGGCTCATTGTAGTTGTGCCGTAACGTTGTTTTCTACTAGACTATGAGCTGCTCGACACCAAAGCCACGTCTTATTTATTTCTGTTTCCCCAACGCCTGGCACAGAGGAGGTTCTCAGTAGGTGGTCCTTGAATAGATGGATGGATGGACGGACGGACGGACGGATGGATAATTGAATGGCTGGAGATGGATGATAAATGGGCAATAAAGCAGAGAGCTGTTCAGGGTGCCCTCAGTTTGATTGTGGCACAGTCAGAAAGGCACAAATGGTTGTCAGAGGGAGGCCATGTGGGGTGGGGTTAGGGAATAGCCCTGTTCACATTTCAGACCAGCTCTGGACCTGTTAGGCCCTAACAATATTATACCCTCTTGAAGGAAATGAAGAACATACCTAAAATAAAAAGAATGCTCCTCACATGTTTTTTAGGTATTTCTTCATTGGGGTAATTGAGTCAGTTTCTCCCACCCCACAAAGCGGGGAGGGAGAGGAAGAGAGCACGGACGGTCTCCCATCTGCTTCAGGGCTTCGGGGCATGCTTGCCTGGCTCAGCCCTTCAGGATGCAGAGGGGATAATGTCTGCTAGGCCTGGCTTAGAAACCTGGTACTCTCACTCACCAGGTGGAGATCTTATGCAGGTTAATCAACCTGTCTCAGCCTCAGTTTCTTTATCTGGAAAATGAACCAACTTCACGGAGGCTTTTTTTTTTTTTCCAGTCTGACACGGGATAGCATAGTTAAAAAAAAAAAAAAGCCAAGTGTAGTGTATAAAATACCATCCATGTCTGAAGGCTATTTCCAGGAGCTTTGAGGGTGGGAAGCAGCATAAGGCTTGTGGGAGTCCTGTGAAGAGATGGGGAAGACCAGCAAGAAGACATGAGGTGGCCATGGAGACAAATGGCCTTTTGGTAAGTTTGGTCCAGAGCTGGCTCTGGCTTCTCAGACACTGTGGTGCTTTCATTCTGCCAAAGTAGTGGGCTGCAACTCTGCCAAACCCATTTTTCATGGCCAATCAAGACACATCTTTCATCTAAGTCTTCAGCACTTTTAAGGCCTGGTTGAGGAACTCGCAAACAACAGGCAGGATGGAGTAGAAGAGATTAGGACAGATAGGACCTTTGGCTTCATAGATTCTAGCTCTTCCAATTTACAGATGAGCACATTGATGCCCTATGAGGAGCAGAGTCTTGCCTGTAGCCCATTTAGAGTGTCCTCTCCTAGCCCCTGGCAACCACTAATATGCTTTCTGTCTCTGTGGAATGGAGTCAGTCATACAATATGTGACCTTTTGTGTCTGTCTTCTTTCACTGAGTATATATTTTCAAGGTTCATCCATTAGTACTTCATTCCTTTTTATTGCTGAATAATATTCTGTCTTATGGATGTGGAGCCCTGGTGACACAGTGGTTAAGAGCTACGGCTGCCAACCAAAAAGTCAGCAGTTTGAATCCACCAGCTGCTCCTTGGAAACCCTATGGGGCAGTTCTACTCTGTCCTATAGGGTCGCTGTGAGTCTGAATCCACTTGATGGCAATGGGTTGGTTTGGTTTCTATGGATATATCACATTTTATTTATACATTTATCAGCTGATGGGCATTTGGGCTGTTTCTACTTTTTTGACTATATGAATAATGGTGCTGTGAACATTCATGTATAAGTTTTTGTGTGGACGTGTAGTTACATTTCTCTTGGGCATACAACTAGGAGTGGAATTGTTGGGTCACATGGAACTGCCAAACTGTTTTTCAAAGTAGCTGCACCTTTTGATATTGCCAACGTTATGAGTGTTTCGATTTTTCCACATCCTAGCCTAGTCTTTTTGATTATAGCCATCCTAGTGATTTTTGTTTAGTGATTATAGCCATCGTAGGGTTGCTATAAGTTGAAATCGACTTGATGGCAACAAGTAGAGTATGAGTAGTGGGTGTGAGGTGCACTGGTGGCGCAGTGGTTAAAAGCCGTGGCTGCTAACCAAAAGGTCAGCAGTTTGAATCCACCAGCCTCTCCTTGGAAACCCTATGGGGCAGTTCTACTCCGTTCTATAGGGTCACTATGAGTCAGAATTGACTAGACTGCCAAGGGTTTGGCTTTTGGTTTCGTGGGTGTGAAGTGGTATCTTGTTGAAGTTTTGATTGGTGTTTCCCTGAAGACTAATGATGTTCAGCGCCTTTTCACGTGCTTATTGGCCATTCGTATGCCTTCTTTAGAGAAATGTCTATCCAAATCCTTTGCCCATTTTGAAATTGGGCTAACTTCTTCTTGTTGAATTGTAAGAGGTCTTTATATATTCCGGATACTAGACTCTTGTCAAATGCAAGTATTTTCTCAGTCTGTGAGCTGTCTTTTCACTTTCTTGATAGCACTCTGAAGCACAATGAGTGGGAACTGACTCGATGGCACCTAACAACAACTTCAATGAAGGTGTGATCATTTCTTTAGACTAAACCTTCAGAAATGTTTTTAAAAGAGCAAAACCCTGTTTCTAGCATCTTAATAAAACAACTGTACAATTGTGTCCTGAGAATTTTCTGGAACAAATTGAGGGAAAGTTAGATAGACAAATAAATAAACTCAACCACTGCTTTCATTGTGGGAAACACTGCCTGGTCCTTTGCCGTCCTCATAATCATTGTTATGCTTGAGCCCATTGTTGCAGCCACTGTGTCAATCTATCTCCTTGAGGGTCTTCCTCTTTTTCGCTGACCCTCCACATTACCAAGCAGGATGTCCCTCTCCAGGGACTGATCCCTTCTGATAACATGTCCAAAGCATGTCACAGATAACACCCCTGAATATACTTGTGCATACAGCATTTTCATTCCTTTAAATTGTTTCCTTAGGAGGGGTTCCCAGCAAGGGAATTTCTGGGTCAAATCATTAGAACATTTTGAGAATATACATAGTGTTTTGTTGCTTCTGGAAAGGATTGTAGAAATTAGCACTCTCTTCAGCAGTGTATGAGGGTACAAATATCCTGGCAGGCTCACCTGTACCCTCAGAATTACTTTCAAATGTTTCAGCACAAATTTCAGGTGAATGGGGGTTGAGTTCAGGCATGGTAAATTACCTTCCATTTTATTCCTGTTTAAAACTGTTTTTCTTGAAATTGAGAGATGATTCTTTTTTCTTCAAATTGTCTGCATATTTCATCTTCATCCCATTCTCTTGCCCAGAAAACAAGGTTTCAAAAATTATCTTTGAGCAAACAGAATCTATGAGGCCACTAGAAGGACTGATGTTCATGTCTCTGAATTGAAACGTGTTTAGTGTGCACAGAGAGGTACGAGAGAATTTTCAAGTTAAAAATAAGAAAGAGGGTTATTCTGTCCAGGGCTGGAAGATTCTTCCCATTTTATTTTAACTCCAAAGTTGCAAGCAGCCGTACCTCTACCTCTTTCCCTTTACCCCACACTGGGTGTAGGTGGTTAATGATCACTACAGTTGTGGGTCTGGGGAGTTTCTGAGTGTGACACTCTGTGTCCAGTTCCGCAGTTGAGCACCTGGGTTTGTATAGCCACAGCATTGTCCAAGGGAAGATGGTTAACCCAGCACATGATGGGCAGTGGACCCGTCTACGAGGAGGTGCCCTCCAGCTCCCAAGGAAAAATAAAGACCCAAGACCTTGAATGAGAATCCACTGCTGTCATAAGAGTGTTTGGGGACTAGAGGATTCTGTCAAGTCATTTCAAATTAAGCGGACACGAGGGCTTATTTGACCCACGAGTGTGTTTGTGTTCTGTGTATCAGAAGTGGGAAACCAGTCCTCCCACAATTGCCGTCACCATCACGTCAACACCTTCACTCAAGTGATGCGGAGCTCGATCTGCGAGAGGGCCCACATTTCGTGGGTTTAGAGGAGATCTGTGGGGTTCAAAAAGAATCCAGCTTGAGGGGAACCTTTTTGTCAGAAAGCAAGGGGTTTTTTGGGCAAGTTAATAATAACAAACAGCTGTCTTACCCTGTTTGCTGTGGAAACCTGTGAAAATAGCGTTTTGTTTGGTTATTGACGTTGGCTTTGACAGTTGAGAAGGCCCCATATTCTAGATCTCTGTTGAGAGGTGTGTGTAGGATGGGTAGACCCTGCCAGGAGAGTGCTGGCCCTGAGGATTTTTGGCTTCTCAGTTTGGCTCAGATGGGATTCCCGCAGACTTGAGTGAGAAAGACAGTTTCTCACTTGGATAAACAGAAGTTACCCCTGCCCCTTTGATTTCTTCCTTTAAGTATGGTGTCTGCTTCAAGGTAGGAAGGCAGGGGCTCCAAGTGGCTTGGGGGCTACTGCTCCAGATCCGTCTGTATTTTTATTGACTGGCTCTTCCCTGATTCTGGACTCTTGGTTCCATGTGCACCTATCTCTGATCCTGCCTTGACTTTTGAACTTTCTGTTTGTCCAGCTTTTGAGTCCAAGCCTTCTCCATGACCTGTGGGGACTTGAACCCTGGCTCTTCCCACGTGGTCTGCCTCAGGGAGCACTTGAGGCCTAATTATGGACCCTTCAAACCCGACCCTCCCCTCAACCTGTCCTCACAGCCACCTAGGAGGCAAGGGGTGCAGTCCTTCTCTGTGTTTTTATCTCCACAGAGGTAGTGGGCAGGATGTTTCTCTACCACCTGCTCACCCCTATGCATCTGATACCTCCTCAACCCTGCTTTACCTCACAGTGCTGAAAGCAGTGGCCAGAAAACCAAGATGAGCTCCTCAAAACGCTGCCAGGAAGTGGTAGGAACAATATTTCCTGGAGGATTGAGTTGTTCTTAGAGGTGATACCTTCTGTATCTTGGAAATGACACCACAGTCTTTATAGTCTTCCAAACTAGAGACCAGAGAGTCCTCTTAGGGGCCTCCTCATTAAACCCTGACATCCTGCCGGTGACCCAGTCTTATTTATATATACCCTGTGACTTTTCTGCTCTCTGGCCCATTTTCCATTTCCACCCCTACCACTCAGTCAGGCTTAGGTCATCATTGTATATTGTCTCAATTGATGCAACAGATTCCTAAGTGGTCTCCCTGTGTCAAGCCTCACTGAATCCAATCCCACCCCTACATCTAGAAAAAAAAAAAAAAAAAAAGACCAGAGTGAAATTTTCCACAATGCAAGTTGCATCCAGTCACTTGACCTGTTTAAACCTTCCAATTGCCCGTCTTCTCCCAAAATACATTTCATAGACCAAGTTAAAGGGCCTGGTTTAGAACCCGAGGCTCTCTGTGGTGGGCCTTGTCTCTCCAGTGTCTTCTCTTGTATCTCTTGGTCCTCCCCAGCTCCTTAACTATGTCAGGCTATTTCATTCTCCATGCCTTTGTCCAAACTGTTCTCTCTGCCTGAACTCCTCCTCCCCATGTTTTTGTTTGATCTTGATTGTTGCGTTGAGGGAAGTCTTATTAGCATCCACACTCTCTGGGTGAACAGGCAGAGACTAAAAGAGGCTGGTTGGACAGATCCAGGGCTACACAGCTCATGAGAGGCCAGCTGGATCTGAATTCCATTTTCACTGTCACTTTTGCATTAAGGAACTTGATTATGGACTTTGATTTGCCATCTTGTGCCTCACTAACCAGTCAATTGCACTTGGCCTATGGTCACGAGGTCCTTCTGACCCTGACTTTCCAGGTAGCCTTCATATCAATTGGTCTTGACTTCAGCTCAGCCTTTCTCAGGCTGGGGATTGCTTCTGGTCTTTTCTAGTCCTTGATGCATCTGCCAGTGTGCTTGGGCACACAGGGCTCAAGAAGGGGACCTTTCCTCTTGCTGCTCCTAGTCCTGCTGTGCACCAAACCAACCATTTGGGAATCTACACCCCAATCCCATTATCTGGCTCAGGTCATCACTGTATACACATCCTTCTAACCCATCGCATGCCACACTGACACTTCTCATGCTAAATGGTCACAGGCTCACATACTCACACGACCTGGTCACACACTCTCCTCATGCACACACACACACACCATTGTCATGCTTACACATACTCCCTGATTCGTTTACTTTCTGGTCACAAATTGGCCCATGGAAGAAAATGATCCTATAGCATGTTATAAGGCCAGCCTTGGTGATGGAGGTGTCCAGAATAAGCCTGGTGGACTCTTTTCTTTATGGCCAGTTGTTCCAAACCCATTGCCATTGAGTTGATTCTGACTCATAGTGACACTATAGGGCAGAGTAGAGCTACTCTGTAGGGTTTCCAAGGAGCAGCTGGTAGATTCAAACTGCTGACCTTTTGGTTAGCAGCCAAGCTCTTAACCACTGTACCACCAGGGCTCTGGCCAATGCTTAGCAACTGCCAAATATGTCTCAAGACAATTAAGTAGTTTTCTTAGTAGACTGATGACCTTATGTCCAGAACATCCCTTTCTTTTGGGTGAAAGAGAAAATGAGAGAAAGAAGGAGAAGAATCAGGAAACAGGAACAAGGATGAAGGGCCATATTTCGGGTATGTTGAAAGCAGCCCTTTTGATTCTCTTGGGCAGAACAGATGTTGCTAACACTTAAGGAGTTTAATATATAGACAAATGCTGCCACATCCCTTCTTGCTTCCTCTGATTAAATCAAAAGCATTTAATTTCCTTTTCTTTATTAAATATTATAATTTATGGACACATATAGTTTAACAAATGTGACTGTTGAAAAGCAGGAGAAGGAAAAAGTAAAGCTAATGATTTTATAATAGTGGGGTATGTAAGGAGCCTTCATGTCGACATATGAATTTGTCTCCACCAAATAAGTTAGTTGATATGAAAATATAATATGTGTGTGTGTGTGTGTGTGTATGTATGTATGTGTATGTATTTGGCCATGTGCAGGTATTATTCTGGAAAAAAAAAGAAAGAAAGGTCCTAAAGTGTGGGGAGGTTACAGAAAATGTTACTGGTGAACACTCTGGGATGTGTAAGAATTTTGGCAGTCACTATATTAATCGTTTATCACTTTTCTTGAGGGTTTTCCCTCCGAGTCCTGATTTGATCTGTGATGCTCTGTAACTGGCCGTGGGCATAGCGCATGGTTAGTGAGCCAGTCCTTTCTCCCCTGTTTTTTCCTCCCCCTGCTTTGTAGAGCCTGGAAGTTGGAATGGGTTAGCTTCTCATCAGAGCAAGTGGAGGATGCCAAAAACCAGGTGAATGAGGCGAGCTGAAAACCTGGCTGGAAAGGCTATGGAGCCAAGTGAAGAGACCAAAGGGCAGTCAACCACAGATGGGGGCTGGAAGTCAGGGCATGGAGCCAGGCATCTGGGTTGGAGCTACGTGAGCAAGAGTTTTCAAGAAGTCATGAGCACACAGGCTGGACAAGGCTATTGTGGTGGGCTGTGGGAACTTTAGGAGTCTTGATGGTGTAGTGGTTAAGCGCTGGTCGGCTAACTGAAAGGTCAGCGGTTCAAACCCACCAACCGTTCCATGGGAGAAAGATGTGGCAGTCTGCTTCTGTAAAGATTACAGCCTTGGAAACCCTGTGGGGCAGTTCTACTCTGTCCTATAGGGTCACCATGAGTTGGAATCAACTCAAAGATGAGTTTTTAATGGTGGGGACATTGTTAAAGCGTAAGGAGGGAACAGAGAAGAGTGGTAAGTGGGTTTCGTGCAGCAGCCTCACTGCCAAATTGCTGTCTACACTACGGCAGAGGACTTGAGCCAAAGAACAGGGACCCTAGTGATCACAGGGGAATTCCAGTCCCCAAAAGTAGGCACAGAGGGGAAGCTGTGAGGTAAGAGATGGTGTTCAGTATCTGGAATATTTTCCGGCTGTTCATTAACTTCTCTGGGGAAAGATGAATATTAACCTCTTGTCCTCTTTAATTGGCTTACAGGCTGAATTGCTCATCTGAAGCAAATATGGCGGGAAGTGGCACATCTGAGGGAGGGATTCTGACAGGTGGATTTTCCCAAATAAGCACCACACTTAGAAACTTCAATTAACTTCTAATGGACTTGAGTGGTATTTATAAAAGTATCTTTTAGAAGGCAAAGTGTTGAAGAAATTGTAAGGGATTCCAGTGTTGGAATTCTGGACCCTATAGCAGCATTTCCTCCTGTGTGACAACCAGCACAACCAAGGACTCTGTCACTCTGATCTCAGGCACTGGGCCTCAGGGAGGACGGCTCATGACTCATACTCTTTTGTGTTTTTCTCTGCTTTTCATAGTATTAACCTCCTGTTTTTCCCTCTTGGAAAACTTGGTGGTGTAGTGGTTACGAGCCATGGCTGCTATCCAAAACGTTGCCAGTTCGAACCCACCAGGTGCTCCTTGGAAACCCGATGGGCCAGTTCTACTCTGTCCTATAGGGTTGCTGTGAGTCGGAATCAACTCAGCTGCAACAGGTTTAATTTTTGGTTTGGTCTTTCCAAAGAAAGCACATTTCTCAGAGAGAAGAAACAAAACACTGATCTGCTATTTACCTGATTTAAAAATTATTTATGGGAAACCTGGATATGCATATGGTCATGGATAATTTGGATAAAGAAAAACATTTATTTTATTAGGTGATGGGCATGGGGGCAATTTTGGTCTGGGATTCTTATTTTAATCTCATGTTGTTTTGTCAACAAAATATTATGAAAAATAACAACTATATATTTATGTTGTATTTTTTCAAGGGTTTTCATGGAATGCGGAAATGTTTTTTATTACCTAGAGCTATAGAGCAAGGAGAAAGTCCTCATTTCACCTTGGACCAAATGATATATTTGAAAAGTTTACAAGGAGAACAAGCCATCCGAAAATGGCTTAGTGTTTTTGGTTGGTAGACCCACTTTCAGCCGATCTCTTAAACCTCATTTCCAGGGCTGCAGTTTCCTTCAGAAAATATCAGCCTTTAGCAGTGAACTAAAATGGCTTCCCAATCCCAAGTGACACTTCTGAGCTCTTGGCAGCTGAAGTGTTCTCTTGTGAGGATGATTAAGTTAATGGACGCATTTCGGAAACATCTGCATGACTCTTCCGCCACTGAAGGGAAGCCCGGCTCAGTGAAGGAGCTCTCCCTTGCTCCTTTGCTAAGGACCCAACTAGCGAATGCGCTGATCAGAATAACACCAGCACCAGGGACGTATATGGAGCTGACAGGAAATAGAAGCATTCTTCACGTGCTCCCCATGGACACATTATGGTGGATGGTATGAATCTGCTTTTAAAATCATATCCGCATCCTTAGTTATTGAAAAGGAAGAGAAGATTTATTATCTCCTCCAAATATGTGGCCGTGGGAATTTGGGGTCAAGTATATGATGACCTGGGGAAAAGCTTAAGAGATGATGGGTCACCTGGGATGGGGAGGCAGGGAGAGTGGGTAGTGGGCAGTGAGGAGAAAAGGGAGAAATAAATTGGGGTTGAAACTTCCACCCAGGTCAGCTGAGATTCAAGCCCCTCTTGTCACATGGAGAAGAGGCTCTCTCATTTTTAAGGTTGCCCATAAATCAGGAATTACCCATGGATTATAACCACCACTGGAATTGTTGGGGGCAAACACTTCTTTACTGGAGGATTAATAGGTAAGAGGGCAATATGGAATGCACGTATGGGGGGGGCACAGTTTGGGGCCTAATAGCCTATGGTTTACTCCCACGAGGACATTTAATCTACTCTTAAACTGAGGGTAACCACAACTGGTTCAAAAATGAAAAAAAGATGTTAAAAAACCAAGGTGCTAAATAAAGATTTTAACCCTACCCAATAGAATGACAGACATAGAATATCAAACACAGTACCTGATCCAGACTGGATGGCCGCTGGGCGCTGTCTCTGTTGCTCTTCACACCTCTCCTCCCCAGTGCATCTCTGGAAAAATTCTCAGTATGGAGATCAGTGTGGTATAAGCTCAGATAGACTACAGCTCTGCAGCCTGATAAACCTGGATTTGAATTTTGCTTCTACCTGATTGTGTCTGTGGGGCTTTGGGCAAGAGGCCTAACCTCCATGCCTTGGTTTCAGAATCTGTGTTGCAGCTGACCATCTTTCTCCCATGGGATTGTGATAAGGATGAATTGAGAAGAAGTGTGTAAAGCAGGATGCAGTTCCCTGCTAAGTCATTGCCGCTTTTTCCTATTTGGCTTCTTGTTTCCATTGCCCCAGTTTTAGACTTTGTATGTACAGGTGTACAGTGGTGGTGGTGGTGGTGGTGGAGGTGATGGTTGTGGTGGAGGTGGCAGAGGTGATGGTATGGGTGGTGGTAGAAGTGGAAGAGGTGGAAGTGAGGGTGGAGGTAGGTGGTGGAGGTGGCGGTGGATATGGAGGAGGTGGAGGTGGTGGAGGTGGCGGTGGATATGGAGGAGGTGGAGGTGGAGGTGGTGGAGGTGGTGGTGGATATGGAGGAGGTGGAGGTGGTGGAGGTGGCGGTGGATATGGAGAAGGTGGAGGTGGAGGTGGTGGAGGTGGCGGTGGATATGGAGGAGGTGGAGGTGGAGGTGGTGGAGGTGGCGGTGGATATGGAGGAGGTGGAGGTGGTGGAGGTGGCGGTGGATATGGAGGAGGTAGAGGTGGAGGTGGTGGAGGTGGCGGTGGAGGCAGTAGAGGTGGTGGCGTTGGCAGTGGAGGTGGAGGTAGTGGCAGCGGAGGTGGCGATAGAGGTGGGGGTGCAGGTGGTGGTGGAGGTGGAGGTAGCAGTTGAGGTGGTGGTGGAGAAGGTGGTGGAGGTGGCGGTGGTGGTGGCAGTGATGGTGGTGGTGGTGGGTGAGTACACCTTGAATCTGCCTGCCTCACATTTCTACAGGCAGCCCTGCAGAGGTGCTGTGGCTACCTGGGGTGGGGAATGGTAGTACAGAACAGATATTTGGGCTTGTGAGAAACTTTCCATTTACCCAGGAGAGGAATATGATACTCTAAATAAAATAAAACAAAACAAAACCTATTGCTGTTGAGTCTAATCCGACTCATAGTGACCCTATAGGACAGAGTAGAACTGCCCCCAGGGTTTCCAAGGATCGGCTGGTAGATTTGAACTGCTGACATTTTGGTTGGCAGATGAGCTCTTAACCACTACACCACCAGGGATCCAATGCTCTAAATAGCTGGGGTAATGTTAGTAGCCCATGTGAGAGTACCCCCTCTCTTTACTATCAAAGAAATAAATGTCCCTCATCAATCAAAAATGCACTACTGTCAGTCGGCTCCAACTCCTAGCGACCCTACAGGACAGAGTAGAACTGTCCAATAGGGTTTCCAAGGAGCGCCTGGTGGATTTGAACTGGCGACCTTTCGGTTAGCAGCTGTAGCACTTAACCACTACGCCACCGGGGTTTCCAAATGTTCCTCATAGGAATTTTGAAAAACACAGAGGAAAACAAAAGCACTCGCATTCCCACCATCCCAAGATAGTGCTCATTTTTGTGGTATATGTGGTGTGTGTTTCTTTGTGTCTGTGTCTCTCACTATCTATAGGTGTGTGTGTGTGTGCATTTTAAAATGGGATTATACTGAACATTTACTCTGTTAGCTTGTCTTTTTCATTTAAAGAGCTTTCATGTACATTATTTCATGTTATTAAATATTCTTCTAAGAATTGGTAGGTAGAGGTTGCTAAGAGGAGGGTCAGCCTACCTGGGTATGTTAACTGTGTAAACTTAGGCAAGATAATTAACCTCTCTGCAACTCAGTTTTGTCATCTATACAACTGGGAATAAAAACATTACCTTAACCAGGGACATTTTATCCTCCCAGGGATGTTTAGCAAAGTCTGGAGACATCTTTGGTTCCTAAACTGGGGTGTGTGTATGTGTGTGTGTGTGTGTGCGCTCTAGTGGCATCTAGTGGGTAGAGGCCAGAAACTAAATACCAAACTTATTGCTGTCAAGTTGATTCTGACTCATAGCAACTCTTTAGGACAGAGTAGAGCTGTCCCATAGGGTTTACAAGGCTGTAATCTTTACAGAAGCAGACTGCCACATCTTTTTCCGGTGGAACGGCAGGTGGGCTTGAGCTGCTGACCTTGTGGTTAGTAGCTGAGCACTTTAACCACTGCATTACCATGGCTCCTGGTAGAGGCCAGGCATGCAGCTAAACATTCTACAACACAGAGGGCAGCTCCCCACAACCAAGAATTATACATCCCAAAATGTCAATAGTGCGAGGTTGAAAAACCCTGCCTCGTAGAGTTGTGTGAGGCTTAAATGAGTTGAAACAGGAAAGCACTAGAACAGTGTCTGGCACATGGTTAATTAGCTCTTGCTATTTTTTATTATTCTAAAACATCATTTTTAATGGCTACAGATCATACTGTCATTTATATATATATTATTTACCAACTTCCTATTGTTGGAAGTCTCGATTATTTCCAATTTTTCCCTATTATAAATTTGAGTGGAATCGTTAATCTGGACCATTGTTTATAGATATTGAAAACTGGGAGGGAGACATTGATGTGGTGGTTTTCAAAGAGGAGATGAATATTAGATTCATTTACAGAGGTTTTTCAAAATCTATACCCCTGCTAACCAAAGTGTCGGCAGTTGGAGTCTACCAGCAGGTTCTTAGAAACCGTATGGGACCGTTCTACTCTGTCCTATAGGTTTGATATGAGTTGGAATCAACTCGACGGCAGCAGGTTTGGTTTGGTTTAATGCTGTGAAAGGAGCCCTGGTGGCACAGTATTTAAGCACTTAGCTGCTAACTGAAGGATCGGTGGTTCGAACCCACCAGCCACTCCATGGGAGAAAGATGTGGCAGTCTGATTCCATAAAGCTTACAGCCTTGGAAACCCTATGGGGTGGTTCTACTCTATCCTATAAGGCCGCTATGAATCAGAATCAACTCGAAGGCAGTGGGTTTTTGGAATGTTGTGAAAGAGCTGTGGAATGAAGACAAGAAAATCAGAGATGCTATCTTCCCTCCACTTCTTACTACTGTTTAGGCTTGGGGACTGATAATAATAATAATAAATATGGCTTCTTGAGCACTTACTGTGAGCCTGGCAAGGGTGTATCTTATTTCATCCCCACCAAATTCCATGTGATAGGTACTGTAGGATTCTCCCTCTTTTACACCCAAGGAAGCAGAGCTTAGAGAGTAAGTAGATCACTCCAAGGCATGCAGCTAGTAAGGATTAGAAGTAGGATTTAAAGAATCCTGCTTCTAGCCAAGATGAAGTAACAGAACTGGATTTTCCCTCCCAGCTGAAACAACTAAAACATGGCCAAAATATATGAAACAATGGTTTGCAAGATACTGGAAATTAGGCGATGAAGGACAGTGATTCCTGAGAGATGGGAGATAAATGGCGTGAGCCTCACAACTGCCCCAGGTTTCTCCCTTGAAGGAGTTTCCAGCCATGGTGTAGGGAGAGGGGAGCCAGGCAGAGCCTGATAGACTCTTTGCGTTGAGGAGAAGGAGACCAAAGTAGCTAGAGTCTGTAGAACATAGAGAATTCTGGAGCTCCATAGAAGGCTACCCTTGAGTATCCTGCTGAATATTGAGCACCTGCATGTGAGGAAACTTCCCTAGACTGGGGAGAGAACCACCCACAGGCTTAGAGATAGCAGTGCCCAGTGCTCACACAGGGCCAGGCATAGTGCCTGAGAATATACTGCACATGAGGACAACAGCACAAAGGTCAAGTATATTCCCTCAGCCAGACTGGAAAACCCCAAGATTCACAGGACATTTGGTAGAGTAGACAGAGGCTCTTGCTTCAGCAATGGGGAATAATTAGCTGTTGACTGAGAACTGCTCTCACCTAACAAATCTTAAAAGCAAGACACAAAAGGATCAGACAGTTTCCAAGTAACTTAACTGCATCCCAGAACAAAGCTTAAGAATAGTTATAGGATTGTAAAAATATTGTGCACTAAACAAGTGAAAATTTGCAATGTGTGGCATCAAACAAAAATTACCAGGCATACAAAAAAGCAGGAAAATATGACCAGTAATGAGGGAAAAAGTCAATTAATCAAAATTGACAAAGAATTGATAAAGTCATTGGAATTATTGTTCAAGGGCATTAAAATATTTATAATAACTGCTGACCTTTTGGTTAAAAGCCGTAACTTTTTTTTTTTTTTTTTATTGTGCTTTAGGTGAAAGTTTACAAATCAGGTCAGTCTCTCATACAAAAAGCCATACACACCCCACTGTGCACTCCCGGCTGCTCTCCCCTTAATGAAACAGCATGTTCCTCCTCTCCATCGCATATTCCCTGTGTCCATTCAACCAGCTCCTGTCCCCCTCTTCCTTCTCGTCTTGCCACCAGACAGGAGTCACCCACATAGTCTCATGTGTCTACCTGAGCCACGAAGTTCACTCCTCACCAGCATCGTTGTCACTTATAGTCCAGGCCAATCCCTGTCTGTAGTGTTGGTTTTGGGAATGGTTCCAATTTTGGGCTATCAAAGGGTCCAGGGACCATGACTGCCAGTGTCCCTCCAGTCTCAGACCATTAAGCCTGGTCTTTTTACAAGAATTTAAGATCTGCATCCCACTGTTCTCCTGCTCCATCAGGGATTCTCTGTTGTGTTCCCTGTCAGGGCAGTGATCGGTGGTAGCCAGGCACCATCTAGTTCTTTGGGTCTCAGGCTGATGGAGTCTCTGGTTTATGTGGCCCTTTCTGTCTCTTGGGCTTATATTTACCTTGTGTCTTTGGTGTTCCTCATTCTCCTTTGCTCCAGGTGGGTTGAGACCAATCGATGCAGCTTTGATGGCCGTTTGGTAGTGTTTAAGACCCCAGACACCTCTCACCAAAGTGGAATGCAGTCTGTTTTCTTAATACATTTTGTTATGCCAGTTGACCTAGATGTCCCCTGAAACCATGGTCCCCAGACCCCTGTCCCTGCTACTTTGGCCTTGGAAGCTTTTGGTTGTATTGGGGAAATTTCTTTGCTTTTGGTTTAGTCCAGTTGTACTGACTATCCCTGTGTTATGTGGTACCCTTCCCTTCACCTAAAAAAATTTTTGTCTGCTATCTAGTTAGTGAATATCCCTCTCCCTCCCTCCCCACCCTCATAACCATCAAAGAATACTTTCTTCTGTGTTTAAGCTTTACCTGGAGTTCTTATAATAGTGGTCTCATACAATATTTGTCCTTTTGCAATTGACTAATTTCACTTAGCATGATGCCTTCCAGATTCCTCCATGTTATGTGATGTTTCACAGATTCACCGTTGTTATTAATCATTGGTAGTGAATATACCATCATCGTGTGAATATACCATAAGTTATTTAACCATTCATCCATTGATGGTTGCTTCCAACTTTCAGCTATTGTAAACAGTGCTGCGATGAACATGGATGTGCATGTATCTGTTCTTGTGAAGACAGCCTTAACTCTTAACCAGTGTGCCACCTGGGCTCCATAATGTTGTTGTTGTGAGGTGCTGTCAAGTCAGTTCTCATAGTGACCCCATGCATAACAGAACAAAACACTGCGTGGTCCTGCACCACCCTCGCAATTGTTGGTATGCTTGAGCCCATTGTTGGAGCCACTGTCAATCCATCTCATTGAGGGTCTTCCTCTTTTTTGATGACCCTCGATTTTACCAAGCATGATGTCCTTCTCCAGGGACTGATCCCTGCTGATAACATGTCTAAAGTATCTAAGACGTAGTCTCACCATCGTTGCTTCTAAGGAGCATTCTGGTTGTACTTTTTCCAAGACAGATTTGTTCATTCTTTTGACAATCCATGGTATATTCAATATTCTTCACCAACATCACAATTCAAGGCATCAATTCTTCTCTGGTCTCCCTTATTCAATGTCCAGCTTTCACATGCATATGAGGTGATTGAAAACACCATGGCTTGGGTCAGGCACACCTTAGTCCTCAAGGTGACATCTTTGCTTTTCAACACTTTAAAGAGGTCTTTTGCAGCAGATTTGCAACGCATCTTTTGATTTCTTGACTCCTGCTTCCTGGGTGTTGATTGTGGATTCAATTAAAAGGAGATCCTTCACAACCTCAGTCTTTTCTCCATTTGTCATGATGTTGCTTATTGGTCCAGTCGTGAGAATTTTTGTTTTCTTTATGTTGAGGCACAATCCATACTGAAGGCCGTGGTCTTTGATCTTCATCAGTAAGTGCTTCAAGCTCTCTTCACTTTCAGCAAGCAAGTTTGTGTCATCTGCATAACGCAAGTTGTTAATAGTGAGTCTTCCTCCAATCCAGATGCCTCATTCTTCTTCACATAGTCCAGCTTCTCGGATTATTTGCTCAGCATACAGATTTAATAGGTATGGTGAAAGGATACAACCCTGACAAACGCCTTTCCTGACTATAAACCATTCGGTATCCCCCTGTTCTGTTTGAACAACCGCCTCTTGATCCATGTACAGATTCCTCATGAGCACAATTAAGTGTTCTGGAATCCCCATTCTCCGAAATGTTATCCATAATTTGTTATGATCCACACAGTCAAATGCCTTAGCATAGTCAATAAAACACAGGTAAACATCTTTGTGGTATTCTCTGCTTTCAGCCAAGATTCATCTGGCATCAGCAATGATATCCCTGGTTCCATGTCCTCTTATAAATCCAGCTTGAATTTCTGGCAGTTCCCTGTTGGTATACTGCCTGTAACCGCTTTTGAATGATCTTGAGCAAAATTTTGCTTGCATGAGATATTAATGATATTGTTCGATAATTTCCTCAATTAGGTGGATCACCATTCTTGAGAATAGGCATAAATATGGATCTCTTCCAGTCAGTTGGCCAGGTAGCTTTTTTCCAAATTTCTTGGCATAGATGGGTGAGCACCTCCAGCGCTGCATCCATTTGTTGAAACATCTCAATTGGTATTCGATCAATTCCTGGAGACTTCTTTTTTGCCAATGCCTTCAGTGCAGCTTGGACTTCTTCCTTCAGTACCATCTGTTCCTGAGCATGGTACCTCCTGAAATGGTTGACTATCGACCAATTCTTTTTGGTATAGTGACTCTGTGTATTCCTTCCATCTTCTTTTCATGCTTCCTGTGTCGTTTAATATTTTCCCTGTAGAATCCTTTAGTATTGCAACTTGAGGCATGAATTTTTTCTTTAGTTCTTTCTGTTTGAGAAATGCTGAGCGTGTTCTTCCCTTTTGGTTTTCTATCTCCAGGTCATTGCACACGTCATCATAATACTTTGTCTTCTCGAGCTGCCCTTCGAAATCCTCTGTTCAGCTCTTTTACCTCATCATTTTTTCCTTTTGCTTTAGCTGCTTAACATTCGAAAGCAAGTTTCAGAGTCTCTTTTGACATCCACTTAGGTCTTTTCTTTCTTTCCTGTCTTTTTAATGACCTCTTGTTTTCTCCATGTGTGATATCCTTGATGTCGTTCCACAATTCGTCTGGTCTTTGGTCATTAGTTTTCAAGGCATCAAATCTATTCTTGAGATGGTCTGTAAATTCAGGTGGGATATACTCAAGGTTGTACTTTGGCTCCGGTGGACTTGTTCTAATTTTCTTCAATTTCAACTTGAACTTGCATATGAATAATTGTTGGTCTATCCATATTCGGCCCCTGGCCTTGTTCTGACTGATGATATTGAGCTTTTCCAGAACGTCTTTCCGTTGATATAGTCAATTTGATTCCTGTGTGTTCCATCTGGTGAGGTCCATGTGTATAGTCCCTGTTTATGTTGATGAAATAAGGCATTTGCAAAGAAGAAGTCATTGGTCTTGCAAAATTCAATCATGCGATCTGTGGCATCGTTCCTATCCCCAAGGCCATATTTTCCAACTACCGATTCTTCTTCTTTGCCCCCAACTTTCGAATTCCAATCACTGGTAATTATCAGTGAATTCTGATTGCATGTTCGATCAATTCCAGACTGCAGAAATTGGTAAAAATCTTCAATTTCTTCATCTTTGGTTTTACTGGTTGGTGCATAAATTTGAATAATATTGTATTAACCGGTCTTCCTAGTAGGCATATGGACGTTATCCTATCACTGACAGCATTGTACTTCAGGACAGATCTTGAAATGTTCTTTTTGATGACGAACGCAAAGCCATTCCTACTATGCCAGGAAGTTGTATTTCCCAGCATAGTAGACCACGTGATTGTCTGATTCAAAATGAACAATACCTGTCCATTTCAGCTTACTAATGCCTCGGATGTCAATCTTTACATGTTCCATTTCATTTTTGGTGATTTCCAATTCTTCTAAATTCATACCTTGTACATTTCACTTTCTGGTTATTAATAGATGTCTGCAGTTGTTTCTTCTCATTTTGAGTCATACCATAATAGAGAGTATCAAAATGGACCCACATGTATATGGGTTCAAAGGTAAGCAAGGGGAGGCATAATGGACTGCTCCCCTGTGATACTTCTGAGAATCATTTGTTGTTATTGTTAGGTGCTGTTGAGTCGGTTCAGACTCATAGCGAACCTATAGGACAGAGTACAACTGCTCTATAGGGTTTCCAAGGAGTGGCTGGTGGATTTGAACTGATGACCTTTTAGTTAGCAGCCGAGCCTAGCAAGGTGTTGGAGACTGCTTAATGAAAGTTGGATAATAAAACATTACTGTTCTCAGGAAGTTTACAGTCTGATAGAGAATACATTTGGATCCAGGGCCTCATGTACAGCTGTGCAGGTTTTGCTATGCACAGATCACACAACTGCATATGAGTAATCATTTAAACCCAGTGCCGCCTAGTCGATTCCGACTCATAGTGACCATATAGGACAGAGTAGAACTGCCCCATAGAGTTTCCAAGGAGCACCTGGTGGATTGGAACTGCGGACCCTTTGGTTAGCAGCCACAGCACTTAACCACTACGCCCCCAGGGTTTTAGAAGGTATTAATTGCTATTATTTGATGCCTCAGCGTCATTATCATTCCCACTAGGCTGCTAGGATCATTGAGGGAATCTGGAGGAGAGGGCTGGTCTCTTTATTAATAATAACCACCACCCAGAGGCGATTAGACATTTCTCTGCTTTAGCTTTACAGGTTCTTTACATAGATAACTTCACGTGTCTTTGGAGACACCCTCATAGAATGATTGCTTTTTCTGTTTCAGCGGACTCTGAGTAATGGGCCACTAGCTGAGGACTGGACTTTGATGGGGATCTTTAGAGCCCTGTAAGTATTTTTGAATGGACCAGAGCTCTTTCCTTGTTGTACAAATGAAATGGGGAATACTGTGGAAGGGAGGCTGAATGGCTGTCCACGGTAGAACAGTCAGTTAGAGGCAGAGCCCAGGTGCCTTGATTCCTTCCCAGTTCTTATCAGTCCCAGAATTCCATAGCACCACTCCATTCCGAGAATGTATCAATCACACCATTGTGACACCTGATAGTCAGGAGGCCACTCAGGAGCATGGGTGAGAAGAGCCTGTCTCTCAGTGTTCAGCAAAGTGCCCTCTGCTCTAGGAAGCTATTCCCATTATATTCTACTCTCTGTCCCCACCCTCCCACTGACCCTTCTATCCAATGCCTGGCTAATTGGTTAACCAGCTCAGGGCCTCCATGCACAGCTGGGTAATCTGTGTATTGCAAAACCCGCACAGCTGTACATGAGGCCCTGGATCCGAAGGTATTCTCTATCAGACTGTAAACTTCCTGAGGGCAGGAATGATTTATTATCCAATTTTCATTAAGCAGTCCCCAACACATTGCTCGGCACATAGGCGGTGTTATGTATGTTTGTTGAATAAACGAATGAATGAAAGAATGAATTTCAACTTCGGAAATCTCTACAACATTTGAGATAGCATCTCCTTGAATACTTCTAAGGATGAGGCACTCATTCGCCAAATAGCAATTTCCCTGCTAAGAAACTTTGACAGTTAAAACATTATTATTATTATTATTTATAGCAGCTGAAACCTGGCTCCCTATCATAGTTAACCTGTGACTTAGTTCTAAACAGGACCTTAGACCTATGTTGTCATGTGCCTTTGAGTCAATTCGAATCACAGTGACTCTGCAGGACAGAGTAGAACTTCCCCATAGGGCTTCCCAGGCTGTAATCTTTACAGGAGCAGATTGCCAAGTCTTTTATCCTGTGGAGCAGCTGGTGAGTTCGAACTGCCTACCTTTTGGTTAGCAGCTAGGCTCTTAACCACTGCACCACCAGGGATCCTTCTTAGACCTATAAAACCAAAACCCGTTGCCGTTGAGTTGATTCCTACTACAGACCTTCTATGTCTTCTTTAAGGATTCTGAGAAGGGAGGAAAATGCTTTCTGAGTGGGGCCAAGAAGAGCAGGGACGGTCAGAGAGTATTTGAAGAAGTATGCACTGTTATCTAATTTGAAATTTGGAAAATCAAGAAAAATCCTATTATTTTCACCATAAAAATTATAGACAATGAGGGAAAAGTAATTACAAGTGTGGGGATGAGGTGGTGATCAGATACAGGGTTGTAGCCAGACTTCTCAAAGTTTGGGAACCACATAAATGTACCACCCATTCAAAGCAAAAATTAAATAATCGTTTAAAATGAAAAGAAGGAAAAACAAAGCAAAAGGAGACCAATTTTGCTTGGTTGGGATGAGAAGACAGAGTGGTTCCAATTACGTATCAACATTTTTTGCAAGTCAAAAGATGGTGTGGTTTAATAAAGGTTAAAAAATAGTTAGGTAATCTGGTCCCTCTCTTTTGAGGGAACCTGAAGCACAGAGAGGTAAAGCATCATGTCCAGTTACTGAACAAGGCAGCTCAATTTCTCTTCCTTTTCGAAGCTCAGTTTACAGGTAAATTGAGTGGAAACCAGTTCGGCCAAATTCACTGATTAGCTCGGCTGCTAACTAAAAGGTCAGCAGTTCAAATCCACCATCTGTTCCTTGGAAACGCTATGGAGCGGTTCTACTCCGTCCTATAGGGTCACTATGAGCCGGAACCGACTCAACAGCACCTAATCTCATGCCCCCTTCCCCTTTTATTTACAGTCAAAAAAACCAAACCCATTGCCATAGAGTTGATTCTGACTCATAAGCCCCATAGGGTTTCCAGGGAGCACCTGGTGGATTCGAACTGCTGACCTTTTGGTTAGCAGACGTAGCTCTTAACCACTATGCTGCCAGGGTTTCCGCCATCCTCACAGGCTATTGTAAAAATACATTTGGATAACTTAATTCAATTCAATAAACTTTTATTCAGCACTTGTCACTGGTCACTGGCTAATGTATGTAAAACCTGCTTCATAAACTGTTAAACACCATAAAAACCAAGAGCATAATATTTATTTCAGATGGTACAGCTAATTAACCAAATATTTATAAGAACCAGCTTCCATTTATAAGACTGAACTCTCCAGAATAGCAAGATTCATTGCAAACGAGCAGTCATTGTTATTTTATTAAGGTGCTAGATTTCAACAATACAGAATCAACCTTACAAGTGTAAAAAAGCACACGCGTAAAAACTCCCTCCAAATTCTTCCAGAAAGCCAGAAATTGGTGTGAAAATATTTCAAGACCCATGATAGACTTCTGCGTATCAAAAGACCTGCGATAGACTGGGGTGGGGAAGAGAGAGAGAGATGCAGGGAGGGAGATGGAAGAGAGAATGGGGGAAGATACGAAGAACACTATTTCACAGACATTTCAGGAGTAGAAGAGCAAGCAGTGTGCTTTCTCTGGGGCGCCATTATACCGCTTTAATTCTTTGACTTATCCTTGATGTGACTTCGTGGCTTGCAGATGCCATAAATATTCGGATATTCCATTAATCCACATCTATTCTGAACACCCACCACCTTTTGACTGCAGTCCTTCAGAGAAAAACCATGCCTTTGATTCACTCTCGTGCACTGGGTAGTACGCTGATAATATCTGGCGAGACTCTTTTCGTTAAGATTTCTATTGTACCCAGCTGACCTGACAGCTTTATGTGGGGCTTTTTCTTGGGATGGAGGAAATGGGTTACAGTGTGTGTTGTGATGGTTCTACTAGGCTGCGCCTGGTGCATATTTCAAAATCGTTACCCTGAGCAGTGTGGATCAATAGATTAATGAGCTCCATTGTGCCACCCTTGCCCTCTGAAGACTATTACTGTAAGACAGAAAAGAAGGTGGCTTCTTATAGCCAAGCAGGCAGCATACCGAATGTAGATATTCTTACATCGTTGCCCTTTCCTTCACCTTCCCAGTGAGAAGCTTTGATTGGCTGCATGGTCAAGAAGCTGCACATTTTGGAGGAGGGGAGACAGGTGCAGCAGGGAGGCGATTGGGATGGGTCTCACCAGGTGATGCTTTCCATGGGAAACAGATAATGCAGACTTAAGAGCATGGACTCTGAAGTCAGATGGCCAGATGGTCCAACTCTACTACTTAGTGGTGGTAATACCCTGGGGCAGACCGTTCAGCCTCTCTGTGCCTTAGTTTTCCCACCTGTGAAATGGGGATAACAGCATTGGCCTCATTCACTAAGTTAGTACAGGTAGGGCGCTCACAACAACCATGCCACACAGTAAGTACCGTGCAAGAGATTGTTCAATAACTAGAAACTGGGAGTCAGACATTTGGAGAGAGGAAAAAAGAGGCTGTGAATCTAGAAGGGAGACCTTGGGCCGTTGTCTCTGCCTCTTCCTTTCTAGAGTGGTGTTTTGGGTGATAATATGGTTTTGGCTGAACTGTTTTGTAGACTTTTGACCTTCTGAGGGCCTGTGGGGCTACGGAGAAGTATGGTTACCACACAGCCTGAGGAGAGGAAGTGAGGCTGGCTGCTCTGGGTGGGCTCCAGGCAATAGGCTCCATGGGAGAGAAGCATGATGCATCATTCAAATTTGGGTCTTCCATTTATTAGCTTTCCACCTACCTCTCTGAACCCTAGTTTCCAAATCTATAAAATGGGGGTGAATTTGTACCAAGTTATTTCCAGGATTAGAGAGAATGGGCATAAAGCAACAAGCACAGTGTGCTAAATAGGTATTTATTACTAAAATGATGGCTATAAGGAGCCTTGGAGGTGCAGTAGTTAAAGTCACTGACTGCTAACCAAAAGGTCAGCGGTTTGAAACCACCAGTGCTTCCGTGGGAGAAAGACATGGCAGTCTGCTTCTGTACAGATTTACAGCCTTGGAAACCCTATGGGGTCTCTGAGTTGGAATCAACTCCACAGCAATGGGTTTGGTTTGGGGTATACAGAACAGGCATGGAACCTGGAAAGAAAGGTGGAACTCAGCACCGAAGCCCTGCTTAGGGGACGGAGTGAGTCGTCTGGAGAGCTTTGCCTGGTTCTGCCGTGGGACCAGTTGTGTGGGAACTCACAGTTGGCCAGGCCTGCTGCAGAGCATTGACTGCTTTGGTGCAGTTTTGCCACTACTGACTAGGTTTAGAAGGCTGTTGGAAGACGCCTGGAGGGAGATAATGCACTGGGGACCAGGCAGAGGTGATGAGGAGGGAGGGGACAGGATGCATCTGAGAGCGATTGCTGAAGAAGATTCAACTACTTTTGCCAGGATTCAAGAGGGATACAACAATCTTTGTGGGCAATTAGGTCTTAAATATCCAGTGCTGGTGCTGCCGAAGGAATCCCTGGTGGTGGAAATGGTTAACGTGCTAGTCACGAGCTAGAATCAACTCGAAGGCAACTGGAAAAAAGTGCTGTCGAAGTGGCCACTGGTTACATCCTCTTTGGCATCTTTCTAAGAGGTAGAGTTTTGTAGGGGAAAAGAGAGGTTCCCCAACCCCAACCCCCACATTGCTGAAAGGTCCATTCCCCAACAGTGCCTGGATGGGGAGGAGGGGAGGGAAGCAGAAGTTGGTGGGTTCACTTCCTCCCCTCTGTGGAGCTCACTCAGCACACTTTATCCCCTCTGTGCCTTTTACTCCCAGGGTAAAACCCAGAGGAAAACTGAGCAGCCAAAGCCTCAGACCATCAGGTGTGTGGCCTCTCTTGAGTCCTGGGCCAGGCTGGCCCCTTCCAGCTGGGCTGTGCTCACGCCCCAGGGCTGTCCCACTTGCACCCCAGCCTTCAGCAACCCACGTTCCTGCTTCCCTGGTCCAGGGAGGCTGATGGTTCTGGGGATGTATGGCAGCCTGGCAGGTGGACCATCCTTCGGACTCAAACACTGGAAGTCCTCCTTTAGAATCACGCTGCTTGCACAGCCGCTCTCAAGCATAAGATTTGCCCTCACACTTCATTTTTCTCACATTAAAGCAAATGTGTCTAGACTTGGAAAATTTTTGAAACTTTAAACTTCAGCCTTCTTTGGGTTTAGTTGCAAACCTATTCCAAATTTTGGGTTGGTTTAAGATTTGCAGATGGGCTGATTTTGTCTTGGTTTGAAATGAGCTGTCCTGGCTCCTGAGAAGTGACCTGACCTGGGGACCACCCCGCTGCCCCTTTGAGGCCTGACTCCTGGCTGAGCACCACCACCCCACTTCAGTCTGGAGGTAACTGTATCTGTCCACTCCCTCCTCCAGCCATGCTCCACTCTTTTTGGTCTTACTGGCCACCAGCTGGAAACCCTGGTGGCGCAGTGGCTAAGTGGTACGGCTGCTAACCAAAAGGTCGGCAGTTCAAATCCACCTGGTGCTTCTTGGAAACTCTATGGGGCAGTTCTACTCTGTCCTGCAGGGTCACTATGAGTTGAAATTGACTTGACAGCAAAGGGTTGGTTTGTTGTTGTTTTTTTTTTTTTTTGGCCACCAGCTGCTCTTCCATTTTTCCCCCTGGAGTCTCTGCAAGTTGGAGAATCCCAGCAGCGTTCATCTCATACTGTTACCGTGAGAATGGAATGAGTTCACAAGAGCCCCTTTGGCTTTGTATCCACTGCTCTATCTTCTGGCTCTCAAGTCCTGCCTCCTGGACCAGCACTCCTTAGACCGACCTGGTCCTAGGACCTCTTTAACTTGTCCAGATCTGCCCAGCCTCCCAAGGACTGTCCAGCCCCCAGGGGTCAGGTGGATTCCACTGTAGGAATGGGCAGGCGAAGCCAAGCAGGACATCAGAGGGAGGATGGACCATCTCTATTCATCCCACATGGGCCTCTGAGAGCGGCAAGCCCCTTTGTTCAAAGTCAGGCTCTCCTCCTGCTCTTCTAGGCAGCTGAGGGTGAGTCTCCGGCTGTGTGGAGGAAGGAGCATGGCTTGATGGCAGGTGTCTTGAAGGAGAAGGGCTCCTAAGAGATACCCAGTGCCATCTGAGTGTTGCTGTGAGTGCTGTTTCAGAGGGTATCGAGCGCCACACTTGGAGCAATCTAATGGTTTACAGGGTGCCCTCCGCATGGATGACCTTTTCTTGCAAGTCTCAACAGGATGACTTTTGAAATGTCAAGAACTTTAAATCTCACTTAACACAGTCCATGCGAGATGACTTGGAAGTGGAAAGTTCAGACCTTTCTGAGTGGTTTGACTAATGATAATAAAAAGGGACCCTAAAACAAAATGAAAAAAAGACCCCAGGAAACCCAGACTCTCACAGAGCCCCAAACCCAGTTGTGCTTCTTCCTTGGGACAGCGATGGGTTTCTAGGTGCTCGTTACTGAGGTGAGGCAAGGGTGTATTGCAGATGTCCTGGCCCGTGGTTGGAGCTCGTGGCAGTCGTTCGTGGGGCATTTTGATTCAACACGGATCAGGGAGCAAGAAGTCTTGAGGACCATTGGAAGCTCCCCTTGCCTCCACCTGCAGGAGGTACGTGTTGCTTTCCCTCACAGGTGACCGCTGCGGGCCACAGAATTCAGGAACTTAGCGTGCTTTTGGACTTGCTGCTTGCTTACACTGAGTCAGGTATGGCTTTCCACCTCTCCAAAGCCCTACATTGTGTCTTGTCAACAAGTTCCTCAAGGCAGGGACTGTGGCAATGGACTTTGATATCAGACACACCTGGGGTTTGAATCCTGGCTCTGCAACTTTTAAGCAAAAGTGACTTAACTTTTTTGATCATCAGTTTCCTTGTCCAGAAAATGAGTAAAAATACCTTTTAACCTTGTAGGGTTGTTGTAACAATTAAATGTGAAATATTTAATGGAATAGGCAACATTGGGTATTTACCGTGTGGCACAGTGGTTCAGAGCTCGGCTGCTAACCAAAAGGTCGGTGGTTCAAGTCCACCAGCCACTCCTTGGAAACCCTATGGGGGCAGTTCTACTCTGTCCTGTCAGGTCACTGTGAGTCAGAACCCACTTGATGGCACCTAACAACAACAACAGGCACCGTTCCAAGCACTTTACATGTATTGGCTTATTTAATCCTCTCCAACAAGCCTATCAGGTAGGCATTATTATTATTATCCTCATTTTAATAGATGAGAAAACCAAGGCACAGAAAGGTGAGGTAACTTGTCCAAGGTTATACAACAAATAATTTCTGGATCCGGGGTTTGAATAGAGGTAATTTGGGTTTGGGAGTGGTGCAAATGGTTAACACGTTTGACTGTTAACAGAAGTGTTGGAGGCTTGAGTCCACCCAGAGGTGCCTTGGAAGAGAGGCCTGGTGATCTCCTTCTGAAAGATCACAACCATTAAAAATCCTGTGGAGCATGGCTCTACTCTGACACACATGGAGCCACCATGAGTCAATGGACTCGACGCAACTTTTTTTTTTTTTTAATTTGGGGTCAGAGCTTTGTGCTCTTAATTGCCATGCCAAGCTGGGCATTCAGTAATAGTAGTGTTTACTGACAACCTAATATAGAGTGAGAGCCCGCTGTAAAGTGCCAAACACTGTACACCAGTCATAACAATTCAGCAAGATAGCTGTTATCATCCCCACTTTACAGCTGAAGAAACTGAGCCTTGGAGAGGTTACCCATCACATAGTGGCAGGGTCAGAATTTGAAACTGGGTCTTACTGAAGAGCATACAGTAACCCCAAACCCATTGCCCTCAGGTCGATTCCTACTCATAGCGACCCCGTAGGGTTTCCAAGGCTGTAAACCTTTACGGAGCAGACTGCCACATCTTTCTCCCCTAGAGCGGCTGGTGGGTTCGAACTGCCGACCTTTGGGTTAGCAGTGGAGCGCTTTAACCACCAGGGCTCCTAGAGCACACAATAGGTGCCCAATGATACTAACTGGCTAATATTGCCTACCTCTAAGGGCTTGTTCTGCAGGGGAAGGACCACTTCTCAGTCAGAGTGGGAGGAATGTGTATCCCAACAGGCAGGGCTGCAGGGCTCCTGATTTTCCCTTGTGCGAAGGAGTCTCGGGACTTGGACGGTCCCTGAAATGCTGCATGGGAAAGTGTAATGTGAAATGGGAATCGCTGTGCCAGTCTCAGAGACATAGATTCCCATCTCATTCCCGGCCGCAAGCATTTATCCAGGACCCCCATGCGCTCTGCGGTGGGTACGCCACAGAGATCTGCCTGAAGCTCCTTACAGTCTCATCAAGGGGATTAGATGTTTGCACAAATCCTGAGGTTGCTGCGGTGGGGTGGGGAGGGGTGGGGGAGTCGGGGAGCTGGGGAGGGGAAATTCAGAGAGGTTTTTGTTCAAGAACAAGATTACATCCAGGCCCAGGAATACTAAAACCTTCATTAGAAAAGGTCCTGGACAATAACAGGGACTTACACGAAGAGGCAGGGATAGATGACAAACGCCTGGAGGTGAGGTGGGGTCGTGTTAGGAGAAGTTGATCTGGGTGGGGCTGGGGCCCTGGGAGGGGTCACTTCCTGGGCTTCACCTCCTCCACCCCCTGGCCCCGTGGCTCCGCCCCCGTGGCTCCACCCTCCCGTGGCTCCACCATCCCTGGGCGGCAGGCCCCTCCCCTCTGCCCCGGCCCACCCCAGCTGCCCGGGCCGTATGCTCTGGGCCCAGAAGGGGAACCTGCAGCAGGCGCCAGCAAAGGCAACCTGTTTTTTTTTTGACCAAACGCAGAAGTACTGGTGCAGGTGGTCTCTAAATGTGTGTTCCTCTTTGCCACTGATGTCTAGAAGGGGAATTCAGCAAAAAAGACTCAAGTCTGGAACTTTGACCCCAACTTCCTCAATGCCTGCACCAAGGAGGGCCGCCTACGTAAGCCTGGCACGGGATCCGCCTGGGGGTGCCTCTGGCCCGGGCTCTTTGGGCGAGAGGCTGGGATGGTAAGTTCTCGCGTGAATACCCCGGACCATGCCCCAGCCTGCTCCCCCTCCACAAGGACTTTTGGACAGGCCCCACATCTTCTCCCTGCCCCTATTGCCTGCAGCGCCTCCTCTTCCCTGGCACGCCCTCCCACCCTGCTCAGGGTCCCCTTCTCTGGCTCCCCAGCAGCTCCCAGCGCCTGCCACTGGGATGAGGCCAAGAGCCCACAGTGCGTTGTTGCGATCTGTGTCGAAGTGGCCATCGCTCTTCATTGTGATTTTGTAATTTCAAGTCGGTCTGGCCGCCCCTTTAGGAGTTCCTGCGGGCAGAGAGGAACCCTGGTGGCGCAGTGGTTAAGAGCTCCCCTGCTAACCGAAAAGTTGGCAGTTCGAATCCCCCAGCTGCCCCTGATTTACTCTGCCCTATTTTTTTTTTTTTTTAATAGGGTCTCTAGGAGTTGGAATTGACTTGAAGGCAATGGGTTTGGGTTTTTTTGTTTGTTTGAGGGTAGAAACTGCTTTTCAGTTTGATGACTGCCCCCAAGCCTAGCACAGGACCTGACACACAGGACAGTTAGTGTTTATAGGGTGGTTGCAATGTCACAAAACAATATGTGTATAAATTTTTGAATGAGAAATTAACTGGAGCTGTAAACTTTCACCTAAAACACAATTAAAAAAAAAAAGAAATTAAAACAAATGTGTATGAGGTGAATGAGGGAGTGTGTGATGAGGCTTCTCCTCCCCTGCTTGGGCAGAATGCCCGCCCCCCCCCCCCCCCCCCGGAGTAGGGTCACTCACAAGACCAGGCCTCGCTGCACAGCACTTACTCTGTCACTCCTCCACGGGAACCAGGGTGGGGCCTTTTCTTACCTCTAGGGAGGGGCCTGGGCACCTTCTCTTCCCTTGGGCACCACACCTTTGGGCCCTTCTGAGGTCCTCAGGCTTTCCCCTCCTGTCTCCCTGGGAGCAGCCCGACTGAAGGAAGAAGCAGGACATGGCTCTAGTGCCCAGGATGAGGATAGTTTTCTAAAGATAGTACCCCACTGCACACCCAGGCCCCTCCTGGCCCTGAGGCAGCCCCTGGCCCAGCCTCCGCAGCTTCTGAGGCTGGGGACCCCTGCACCTGCCCTCAGAACAGGGCTCCTCTGCTCACTGTTGGAATCTGCGTCTTGGGGGGCAGTGCCTCATTCCTGTACTTAGGGGTGGTGTGAAAAGCAGTTTCTTTGACTTCTTCAACATTCCTGGAAAGGAATCTCAGTTTGCTGGAAGAGAGGCAAGGAGGATCTGGTTCTTGGAACATTCCTACTTCCTCTTCAGACAGAAGCCATGCACCCTGAGTCTCCCTCCTGCCGCCTGTGGGCCAGCTGTCCTGAGCACAGACCACACTCTGGGGCTTGTTGTGCAGGCCCTGATGTACCAGAATTGCCCCTGCTCCCTCCCGTGGCGCCTGGAATTCACATCCCAGAGGACCATTATTGCCTGCAGGGCAGTGAAGCATTTCTGATGGGAAGCTTGAGGCCAGTCCTCCTCAGGCCTAAGCTGGCCTACACCACAGCTCCTTTTCCTGCCCTTGCCTCTGTCCAGAGTTCCCTCTGCCCCACTCAGAGGGAAACCAGAGGCCGGTCAAGCAGGCCCCAGTGAGGATCTTGCTGCAGTCTTGGGGAACTTCCTGTGGAACTCTGGGAGTGGGGCCTTTGTGAAGGCTAAAAATAGAGTTCCCAGGCTGCTGAGTAGTAGGTTCCCTGTTGCCTCCTGTGGCTGATTATCCAGGTGGGTGGGCTGCGAGTTCCCCCCCTCTCCTACTTCTTTCTCTGCTGCCTCCCCTCACCAAGCCCTGGCTGACCAGGGAAGGATTCACAGGTTAAGGGCTGGGCGAGGCTAATGTCCTGGACACCTCTGCAGCAGCTTGCTCTCTGGGTTCTGTGACCTTGTGTGTCCAAAGAAGATGAGTGTCAGTGTCCTAAGGAAAAAGATGGTGACTCTGGGTCCCCTTTGCCGGAGGTGGTAAGGATGCACAGAAAGATGAGTCCTCTCCCATGTAGTGTGATGCCCCCCATTCTAATGCAAGAAGAAGAAGAAGAAAAAAGAGCATTGAAAGAAATCAAATAGAATTACAGTAGAAGTATTGAGTCATACAGCATCAGAACAGTCCCTGCGTGGTGCGAACTGTTAATGCTTACTGCTAACCCAAAGGTTGGAGGCTTGAGTCCACCCAGAGGCACTTTGGAAGAAAGACCTGTCAATCTGCTTCCAAAGAATCAGTCACTGAAAGCCCTATAGAGCACAGTTCTACTCTGATAAATGTGGGGCCTCCATGAGTCAGAGTCAGCTGGGTGGCAACTGGGTAGAGTGTTACGATTGGGAAAGTCTTGGTGACCAGCTGGCCCAACCTCCTCATTAAGCCAGTGGAAGAAACTGAAGCTCAGAAAAATTAAGTAATTTGCAAATGCGTTTGGAACTTTTACAGGGCTCACTGCAGCCAATGAAATGGTGGAAGCAGGCCCCTAGCAAGGTACAGGGGCCCCTTCTGAGCACCCAGAGGTTTGAGACGGGCTGGCTAGTAAGCTGTAAAAGCAAGAGGATTCTTGCCTCCACCTCAGAGTTCCCAGGGTCAGTATTTGCTGTGGTGCATTTGCAGGAGTGTGTTCATAGTGAGTTAGTAGAACTGAGTCCCTGTGCCCTAGACGCTGGCAGTGCTCTCTGGCTGCTGAAACATCCATGGGACCTGTCCTCCCTCCCTCCTCCCAGTGCCCCTGGCCTTGGCATTTTCCATGTTATCCTGCAGGCAGGGTGTCCTGATCCCTGGAGGGCCCATCTGATAAGGTCTTCTCATAGGATGTTAGAGTTGGAAGATGCCTCAGGGACCTGCCTGTACAGTTTATCCGAGAGTCAAAGCATTTGTGAATAACACAGCCCCAGCAGGAGGTATCCGTGGTGGGGGACAGGAATAGGACCCCTGTGTTTTACCACACATTAACCAGAGAATCACTTAAAAACTCTCTAGACCATGGTTTACTCATCTGTACAGTGGAAGTTACACCTGCCTGCCTACTCACTCCACCACTCGGTGTAGTCCTGTCTGGCTGCACTTAGTATATACTGAAGTTGTCTACTTATATGTTTGCCCTCTGCACAGACTGCATGCTTCTCCAAGGCAGGGTCTGTATTTCTCATTGTTGGTATCCAGCACTTAGCACAGTGCCACACACACACTGGACACTCATTCCACGTATGTGCTTTGCTCCTAGCTGCTGTCTGTCAGCTCCCTTGGTGGTACCAGTACCAGTTGCCATGGAGTCAATTCTAGCACATGACAGCCTCATGTGTGCGAGAGTAGAACTGGTTCCATAGAGTTTTCAGTGGGTGATTTTTTTGGAAGTAGCGCATCAGAACTTTCTTCCGAGGTGCCTCTGGGGGGATTCGAACTTCCAGTCTTTCTGTTAAGAGCCAAGTGGATTAATTATTTGCACCACACAGGGATGCCTCCTCCTTGGTAATCAGTCTGTTATTCTGCCTGCATACTTTAAGAAGCACTTAGTTCCACTCACTACCCTCCCTCCGCTGCAAGAGAATCAGTGAATTCCCTGGAGCGTCTCCCCAGCAGTCCTCACCCACATCTTCTCATGTCCATCCTGGTCTTCAGATCATGATGGGTTGCCCCAGTGGCTCCTAACTTGTCTGGGTACACAGAGGCTCTCAATTTCCAGGAGGATCCTCAACCTTGAAGAATCCACCCATCAGGACAGTCTGCTGACTATAAGACAGAGGTCCCCAGGCTGTGGAAAATTCCACTGCCTCAAGCAGCTTGCTCAGCATGCCCTGTAGGTTTACATTAGACTCCTGGTTCCTTGGCTTGGCATGCCCTATAACTTTACATTAAAATCGTTCACCTCTCCTTAACAGCTGCTCCAAAACTAGAGGAAATTGGCAGAAACTGGTTTAGGTGCCATACTGACATTCAGGAAAATCTTTTAGACCTCATACATAGTAACTTCCCCACCTCTGGGTGGAGTTTAACTTCTGTTTTCTGAACACTCAGCACACTAAGTTATATGTAAACCCCCCTGTGCCTGCGTGGTATGATTAAGAATGTTGCTGATGTAATTTGTATGAACTTCCTACCTGTAAAACCCTTTAAAAGTTACCTTCCCCCTTGCCCTCATGGAGCAGTCTTGCTGCAGCATTCCTGACTGTTTCCTTTCCTTGCACAATGGAATAAAGGCTCTTTTCTATTCTCCCACCTTGGTCTCTCATTTATTGGCTGAGATGAGTCGCGCTGAGCAGAATCTGGGGTTTCACCTGGCAACACCTCAACCCCAACCTGCTGGGGGTTTCCGTTCATTGCTGAGATTAGGCAGGGTGACTGCCCCATCCTCGTTGGCAATGGTCTCCCTAGGATCCTCTCTCCAGAACCGCAATGCTTGGGAACCTGCCCTGTTCCCTTCCTGAAGGGGAAGGGCCTCAACCCACACCTCAGTGACCCCAGGGCAGCTTTGTTCTTCCTGCTGCAGCAGCTCTTCCTACCTACAAGAGGATGAGCAAATTCCCTTTTGCTTGTTTGGTCCTTTGCTCCAGGCCCTGTAATCTGAAAACACCAGCAGAATCACAGCTATTCAGATATCTGCTCTTTGGTCCAACCTGCAGTCTTGTCCTCTAAAAAAGGTTTGAAGGCTTTTCTCATTTGCCCCAGAGTTACTCAAGTGGCAGTAAGGGTGGTGGGAAACTTTCTTCAGGGTCAAGGCATGAACCATGTTGTAGTGGAAAGGTTCTCCAAGGGATCTTCATGAAAAATTTCTGATTTTCATCTTGTCATAGAACAAATTAAACTGTAATTGTTTCATTCTGTATACCACTTGTTTTGTGTATGATTATATTTTGTCTTAGAGCAAATATTTGACAGTGTCTCAAGGGGAAAATTAAGACAATGCATTGGGGTGGTGGTGATGAGTGCATATGAGAATGATAGGCACAAAATCACGCTCACCCTTTCCCCCACCAGCTGTACTTCCCTGAATGCTGGGACCCAATTTAAAGTCACAGGACAGTGTTTTTTTTAATTTTTTTTATGGTCTACTTTGTTGAGACATTGAAGAGTTTTGTCTTCCAAGCTGGATGATGGATTCAGGAATTGAATCGTTCATTTGCTGCATAAATAAAATTAATTAAGCACCTACTACATGCTAGGCACATGCTAGGTCCGCTGTGAGGATACAACAGTGAACAAGACCACACAGCCCTGCCTTCGTGGAATTGTTGGTCTATTGGTTTGAATCCCAACTCTACCCTTTAATGCATAACCTTGGGCAAGTCGTTTAATCTGATCTTCAGTGCTTTTCTCTGTAAAATGAGGATTGGAATTCTTTTCTCACTGAATGTGTTTGGCATATAGCAAGTGTTTATTAAATGGAAGCTCATTTCTATTATTCTTTCCTAGGCTAGAGACTGTTCTCTTTCTTCTTACCATGGAAATTGCCTGCAATGTTACTGAATTTGCTGTTGAATCATTCTGGCTGTCCTGAGGTTTTGAATTTCTTGGAAGGAACCTGGGGGGAAGTTGGCCCATTGGCTCCAGGTACATGCCAGGCCTGTGGCCGTGCCTAGCTGCTTAGAGACCCAGAGCCCGGGCAGTAGCTGCATCCTGTTCTCATTTCTGTTTTCTGTAAACTTTGTAACTGGGCCACTCTTTTAGGCAGCTAGAGTAGTTAATGACCTTGAGAAGCGATCCCAGCCCTGAATATAGAATCCTGCTCTTTTGAAGTCACCCACTTTCTTTGTGGGTCTAAACGTGTTTGTGTTTTTCCCTCTTGGGCATGCCTCCTCCTTTAGCTTTGATGTTGCCGCTCTAACAACAGGGTTCAGAATTATTAATTCCTACTGCACAGCAAGTTTTTACTACACAAAAAGGGGAAAAATATAATTGCTATCTTGAGTAATCATTTTCCGAAGGCTGCGAGCATAACCTTTAATTAATATTTCATCTGCAGCCAGGGTGTGTAACTTGAATAGGGCCTAAAAATATTGCTGTCCCTATGCATAGAGAGATCATTAACTGTGAGACATGGAGCCAGTGTATGTTATTCCATTGTTTGCAATTATTTCTAAAATTAAAAATGTTTAACCCATTAACCCATAATAAGATGTGGGGGCGGGGGAGGTGAGTGGGGGAGAGGCTTAAAGATATGCAACTCTTTATGGAGTAGGATAAAGGTGCAAATTCCAGCCATAATTCATTTTAGCCTCTTGCTAGAATCCACCTGCCTGTGGAATGAATTTGGGGCACAGGAGGCTTGGTGGGCCAGCTGACTCACTGATCAAAGTTGGCTCCCGAGGTCATTTCCTAAGGGGCGCTCTGCTTTGCTGGACCTCCACAGATCACTAGGTTTAAGGATGCAACGGGAAGCCTGGTCTTTGATGTTTTCTGGGGCAGGGTATTTACATTTTCAAAGTGCAAAATAGTGTTTCTCTGGGTGGCTTTGGAACCTGGAGAGATACATGCTCTTTGGGGAGAGAAGAGAGAGAAGGCGAGGGCCTGGCTGAGGGGCAGAAATGTAGCCATGATTTTTATAGTGATTTTGATGGCTTCATTCCTAGCTTTGGTGACTCTGGCTGGTCTGAATCTTACAGTTGGCTTCTGGGAGGTAACAGAAGCCTTAGCCGCTGCTGTCGAGTCGATTCCAACACATAGAGACCTGTAGGACAGAGTAGAACTGCCTCATAGGGTTTCCAAGGAGTGGCTCGTAGATTTGAACTGCCAGCCTTTTTGGTTAGCAGCTGAGCTCTTAACCACTGTGTCACCAGAACTCCAATGATACTAGGCACGTACAGCTTTTCTTGGTTTACATTATTTTACGGACTTGATCTTATCTAATCATGTTAACCCTCTGAGACGTATGTGAATGAGGTAACAACACTGTGCTGACTGGCCTTTGCTGAGCACTTATCATGAGTCACACTCACCTCAAGAGCTTCACTGGCTGAATTCTCAACAACCCTGGATGATGCCATCTACATTTTACAGGTGAGGAAACTGGGGCTTTGGGTTAAAGGCATTGATTTGCCAAGGCCATGCAGCGGTAGGTGAGCTGAGACAAGAATTTGGTGGCCTAGCTCTGTGAGGGACCTTGGAGATGTGTGGGATGGCCAGAAATTGGTGACCGCTGTCAGGACATATGATTTGAGGTCCAGTGCACTATGCTTTCTGGAGCCCTTCCGGATATTCCTCTTAATCCATGGAATTCATGACCACTAACCGGATATCGTTGTTGGGTACCATCAAATTGATTTCTGACTCATAGCGACCCCATGTGACAGTGTAGAACTGCCCCATAGGGTTTTCTTGGCTGTAATCTTTATGGGAGCAGGCTGCCAGGCCTTTTCCCCAAAGAGTTTTTGCATGAGTTCGAACTGTCAACCTTTCGGTTAGCAGCTGAGTGCTTAAAGTGTTGCACCACCACATATTGATCTGAAGGGGCAAATCATTTAATTCTATAAACACAACTGAGATTACTTAAAATATTCTTTGGAGAAGAAATTAAAGTTGGCAACAATTCATTCTACTTGGATCCACAATCAATGTCCATGGAAGCAGCAGTCAAGATATCAAAAGACATATTGCACTGGGCAAATCTGCTGCAAAAGACCTCTTTAAAGTGTTAAAAAGCAAAGATGTCACTTTGCTGACTAAGGTGTGCCTGATCCAAGCCATATATGCATCCACTGTCATGGAATCAATTCCCACTCATAGTGACCTTGTAGGTCAGAGTAGGCTCACTGCCTCATAGGATTTCCAAGGCTGTAAATCTTTGCAGAAGCAGACTGCCACATCTTTCTCCCGTGGAGTGGCTGGTGGGTTTGAACCACCCACCTTTTGGTTAGCAGCAGAGCGCTTAACCGCCATACCACCAGGGCTTCTTCAACTTGAGCCATAGTCTTTTCAGTCATCTCATATGCATGCAAAAGCTGATCGGTCAATAAGGTAGACCAAAGAAGAATGGATGAATTTGAAGATATTGAAGATATCATGAACTTAAAGAAGAACAAACAAATCAGTCTTAGAAGAAATACAACCAGAATGTTCCTTAGAAGTGAGGATGGTGCCACTTTGACTTGCTTACTTTGGGCAAATTGCTAGAAAAGGACACATGGTTGGTAAATAGAGGGCCAGTGCAAATAAGGGAAACCCTTAATGACATGGACTGACACACTAGCTACAACAGTGGACTCAAAAATATCAGCGATCGTGAAGATGGCACAGGACAGGGCGATGTTTCGTTTGTTGTATGTAGGGTTGCCATGAGTTGGACTGACTGGCTGGCAACTAACAACAAAATATTCTTAGGATTAGGATTCTGGTGTTGCTATGTTTCTGTATTCTGGGGCTTACTGAGTTTCCCTTAAAAAGGTATTTTTAAAATCCCTGGCCAGCAGGTTTATTGCTGTATAATTGATTAAGAACGAAGTTGTTTTAATTATTGATCATTGAGATTTCTTGACGTGGTCAACTTTGCTTCACATTCTTGCTGAAAGCCCCTGTGTTGTCAGAAATGACTTCTTCTGGGAGAAATGCCATTGGGTTTGTAAATTGCCCCCCAACCCTGCCAGTTCAATGGGTTTGGCGGGCTGTGGTGGAGGTGGGAGAGGGGCTACAGTATGGGGAGCAGCTTTTCTTTTCTTTTCTCCGGAGAAGGGTGCTACGTAGCACAAACAAGGAAGGAAGGAGACAAATGTTTATCGCGGCCCTTTTGTGCCAGGTGCTTTCACATACTTCATCTCACTTAATCTCATAGTAGCCCTGGCAGCTAGGTTCATTCCCATTTTATGCATGAGGAAGTCGAAATTCTGAGAGATGAAACAACCATCCAATGTGCCCCAGTTAGCAAATGGAGTCAGGATTTGGACTCAGGTCATCGCACTCCCAGATTTGTGGGGAGAGCACACAGAACAAGGGAAGTCTCTCCACCTAATGTTCCCGCCTTCCTCTCCAAGGGGTGTTTTCATGGGGGTGTGCTTCTGGAAGGTCTATAAAAAATACCAGCTAATAAAACCACTTTTAAAGAGGCTTTAAATAGTGGCTTCATTTTGTCTATTTTTACCTTTACTCGTTCCTTTTTTAAAAATTATAAAATAATACTTGCTTACAAAAAGTTTAAAGAGTTTTCTTCCCTAATAGTGTTCCTCAGAAGTGATCACGGTTGATTAGTTGGTGGGTTGTGTTCCAGAGTTTGTTCCTATGCAAATAAAAACCATTAAAGATATATGTAGAGATATAGACACTCAGAACTTTTTATTTATACAAAAAGAGTACATACAAGCATCTTTTTTTTATTTTTTTAAAATTTTTATTATGCTTTAAGTGAAAGTTTACAAATCAAGCCAGTCTCTCACACAATAACTTACATACACCTTGCTACATACTCCCAATAGCTCTTTCCCTAATGAGACAGCCTGCTCCCTCCCTCCACTCTCTCTTTTGCTCTCCATTCCACCAGCTTCTAACCCCCTCTACCCTCTCACCTCCCCTCCAGGCAGGAGATGCCAACATAGTCTCAAGTGTCCACCTGATTCAAGAAGTTCACTCTTCACCAGCATCCCTCTCCATCCCATTGTCCAGTCCAATCCCTGTCTGAAGAGTTGGCTTTGGGAATGGTTCCTGTCCTGGGCCAACAGAAGGCCTGGAGGCCATGACCACTGGGGTCCTTCTAGTCTCAGACCATTAAGTCTGGTCTTTTTATGAGAATGTGGGGTCTGCATCCCACATCTCTCCTGCTCCCTCAGGGGTTCTCTGTTGTGTTCCCTGTGAGGGCAGTCATCGGTTGTAGCCGGGCACCATCTAGTTCTTCTGGTCTCAGGCTGATGTAGTCTCTCATTAGGTAGCCCTTCTGTCTCTTGGGCTTGTAATTACCTTGTGTCCTTGGTGTTCTTCATTCTCTTTTGGTCCAGGTGGGTTGAAACCAACTGATGCATCTTAGATGGCTGCTTGCTAGCATTTAAGACCCCAGATGCCACTCTCCAACGTGGGACATATAAGCATCTTTAATACACCAATGTTTATAAAAACAAAAGATATTAAATACCTGAAATGTTGCTGGAACCAAAACCAAACCAAACCTGTTGCCGTTGAGTTGATTCTGACTCATAGAGGGATTCGGTTGAATCTGTTATCATGCAGCCATTTAATAGAATTACTGTTTGGATGTTAGAAAAAAAAAAAATGAGATACTTCTTAATGTACAGGCACAAGAGTTGATTACATATTAAAAAAAAAAGTGAGAGGCTGACTTGTATGCGTAATATGAACCCACTTAATCTTCAGTGGGGTTTTTTTGGGGGGGAATCTTCAGTAGTAGATTCGCGTAGATGTAAACACCACAGAGGCAGCGCAGCCAGACACAACCCAGGATTCCCCTTGTATATCTGACCACAACTTCGGTGGCTGGATTTTTCTGGTTCAATCTCTGGGTGACATTGTGAGGCCTTCAGAGAGCCAGGGCCCAGAGGAAGTTGCTTGCTGGCTGACATGCTGGAGGGGAAGTCCTGGTTGGCAGTGGAGCCGTCAGCATTAATTCAAGTAAGGTAAGTACTTCAGCAGGGAGGAAGGGAGGAGGGGTTGTCACCAAGGAGGGTGACTGTGAAGACCCCAAATTTGAACTGAAGCCTTGTTGAAGAGCACAGCACTAAAACCCCAAAAAACAAAACAAAGCAAAACCAAACTCATTGCCATTGAGTCGATTCCAACTCATAGTGACCATATAGGATAGCATAGAATGGCCCCATAGGGTTTCCTAAGCTGAAATCTTTGTGGAAGCAGACTGCCACGTCTTTCTCCCATGGAGCGGCTGGTGGGTTCCAACTGCCAACCTTGTGGTTAGCAGCTGCCTAGTGCTGGGCTGCTAACCACTGTGCAACCAGGGCTCCAGGACTGTTAAAAATTATCTAGCTGCATCACTTCATTTTTATATACACAGAAACCAAGGCCCAGAGAGTTGAAGTGATTTGTCTGTGGTCACACAGGCAAGTAATGATTGGGCCGGGGGTAAAACTTAACAGGCTCCCCAGGGCCTCTCTGGGTGTGACTCTGAAGTCTGTGTCGGTCAGGGAGGCCGGCAGGGTGGAGATTGGGGTTGCAACTGAGTCTCTTCCCATCCTTCCTGGGTGCCTCTCTTTTGCTTTGAGGTCATTTATCTCAACTCTACTTCCCTTCCCCCGATTCTCCTTCCTTCTGCTTGCAAACGCACCCCCCGCCCCCCGCAACTTGTCCTAAATACCCTCTTATCAGAGCTGAGGAATTTGGGGATACCCCTGGGTGAAGATCTTGCTTGAGGCATTTCCTTAGAATCCTTGGATGTTTCTGGTGTGTGTGTGTGCGTGTGTTTGTGTTGTGTTGTGTGTGAGAGCAGAAAAGGGTAACTCTTAACCAAAGAAGTGTTTTAACTGACCCAGGTTCAGGAGCAGCCCAAGGCCAGGGTGTCTGTGGCCTCCGCCAGCTTCTCAGCTTACCCACCAAGGCTGGAGGCTGCCAGCAGGAGCTCCATCGTACCCCACTAGCCAGTCCAGCCTAGCAGAGCCTGGAACTCCGGGTTAAGAGATGCAAGCTCTCAGAAAGAGTAAACCACTGTTTTCTTGCCGGCTGTTTGCCCTTATTAATTCAGGTAGGAATTACCCATTCTGAATATTTGGCGACTAATTAGTTTTTCCTGTGGAGATGGCAGAACGGAGGAAGGCTTTGCTCTGACCTGATCTACTTTCTTCATTTCCTCCTGAAAGGGGTGGTGGGGGCGGGGCAGGGAGGCTGTGGAAGAGGTTGAAGGAGGGGAAGGGAGAGAGAGAGTGAGTCAGAGAGCTTGAGATACCCCCTTAGCTGCTGGGGTCTTTGCTACAAATCTATAGGATGATAAAAATAACCCACCCAATTTTGGTTTTGTTCTTGCTTTCATCTTGCCTGGCTCATTTCCCCTGTGGGTGCAGCTCCTGGCACTTTGCCTGATAATGTAGGTAGTGGTGTCAGAGCAAAAGTTCAAGGCTGCTAGCTGAGCTGTGTGTCATCTCTGTTGAGAGCTGTGTCCTTGGAATCCACAAGGTGACTAGGAATCCTGACCACTGGGATGGGATGCTGGCTGCATGGGCACCTGGTTAAGACTTTGAGAGAACAGGCACAGACTTGGGGACCAGGAAAGCTGGGGAGCCCATGGGGCAGAAGTACACAATCAGGGGAGCAGGGTTGGAGAAGGCATTCGGGTGACCTTTCTGCTTGAGCCTAACTGTGCACTGAATTGGAGTTTGTTTCTTATCAACTGCTAAGCCCGAAAACCAACATTTGGCCTTTATTTGCTTTTTAAGCTCTTGAACTTTTTGTTACCAGGGGATAGTTGTTGATAACATTTTCTCATTCATAGAGGCACCTCTCAGGAAGGGTTTGTAATTCAAGACCACCACAACCTAAGCAGCCTCCTGAATTGGAACCCCAGTGCATGATCCTATTTTGGGGAAGTGGTAAATATAGAAATCAAATAAATCATACTGCTTTACTTTTCTGGGGAAAGGTGGGCAGCAATGGGGCTCAGAATGTGGGGAGGTTGACAAAGATCAGGGCCCTGTAGCCAGGCCCCACTGGAGAGGAACTCTGCTTTCCACTGGGCTGGTGAGGCCCACCAGTGGCCCTGCTTCGCAGGAATGCTCCATCTGCACATTCCACCTGCAGAGAGAGCACACGGGATCCCCAGGGATTTCCTGTCCAACATGGTTGTGGGTTTTGTCTTTAAAAGTTACTCTCCACCTTCTTCTTATTCCAAATGATAACTTCTGATCAGGGTTGGAAAGCTTTACCCTGCCATTCTCTGGTGTCTGGTCTTTGCTGTGGACTAGGTCAACTGCTCGCAGCCCTTCCAGGGAATCCCCCTACTCCTCCATTCACACCATGTTGACACAAAGCATTTCAAGTCTAACCTCGTCTGGCTCCATTTGCTCTTCCCTCTGCAGAAGCTCCCTGGCCCTGCCCTTCAGCTTTGTCAGCTCCCTATTAACACATGCTTCTATATCCCCACACAGCTAGAACCAGCTCTGTTGATGTTGGAGAGTTTGGCAGTGTCATTTGTATACAGTTGACCTGGCCCACACCACCCCTTCAATTGTACTTGAAGGTCAAGGACCTTGTCTTCTGTGTTTTGGGGGTTTCCCCAGTGTCTAGGGTTGTGCTGCATCCATAGAGGATGGCCAATGCTTGGCTACACACAGGGGTGGACTAACTAGAAAGCAAGGTACACACGGGCTTTCTTGTGCTTACTTACTAATCTGTAGCTCACAATTTCACTTATTTTTCACTAGAAAAACTACACTACAGGTTACTAAATAAACAGAAGTAAGCCTGTGTGTACCTTGCTTATCGGGTAATCCGTCCTGGGCACACATTCAGGTTGGTTTCCCTAAGGTGCTGTGGCTGGAGTTACTGTACAAATAGGATCAGGGAATGTCCTGGAGCCTTGATTCAGATCTGGCTCTGAGTCCTGGTTCTTCTACTTTGTGTGACGTTGGGCAACTTAACCTCTTGCAGCCCCACTTTCCTCATTGTTAGATGCCATCGAGTCAGCTCCTACTCATAGTGACCCTATATGCATAACAGAACAAAACCCTACTGGGTCCTGCTCCATCTTCACAATCATTGTAATGTTTGAGCCCATTGTTGCAGCCACTGTGTCAATCCATCTCATTGAGGGTCTTCCTCTTTTTTGCTGACCCTCTATTTTACAAAGCGTGATGTCCTTCTCCAGGGACTGGTCCTTCCTGATAACATGTCCAAAGTACGCGAGACAAAATCTTGCCATCCTCTCTTCCAAGGAGCACTCTGGCTGTACTTCTTCCAAGACGATTTGTTTATTCTTCGCCTGGCAGTACGTGGTATATTCAGTATTCTTTGCAAAAACCATAATTTACAGGCACCAATTCTTCAGTCGTCCTTACTCATTGTCCAGCTTTTGCATGCATATGAGGCAATTGAAAACACCATGGCTTTGTCCTCGAAATGACATCTTTGCTTTTTGACACTTTTAAGAGATCTTTTGCAGCAGCTTTGCCCAATGCAATATGTCATTTGATTTCTTGACTACTGCTTTCATGGGTGTTGATTGTGGATCCAAGTAAAACGAAATCCTTGACAACTTCAATCTTTTCTCCATTTATCATGATGTTGATTATTGGTCCAGTTGTGAGGATTTTTGTTTTCTTTACGTTGAGGAGTAATCCATGCTGAAAGCTGTAGCCTTTGATCTTCATCAGTAAGTGCTTCAGTTCTCTTTACTTTCAGCAAGCAAGTGTGTCATCTATGTATCACAGGTTCTTAATGAGTCTTCTTCTAATCCTGATGCCGCATTCTTCATATAATCCAGCTTCTCAGATTATTTGTTCAGCATACAGACTGAATAAGTATGGTAAAAGGATACAACCCTGACACACACCATGCAGTATCCCCTTGTTCTGTTTGAACAACTGCCTCTTGGTCTATGTACAGGTTTCACATGAGCACAATTAAGTGTTCTGGAATTCCAGCTCTTCACAATGCTATCTGCAATTTATTATGATCCACACAGTCAAATGCCTTTGTATAGTTAATAAAACACAGGTAAACCTCTTTCTGGTATTCTCTGCTTTCAGCCAAGATCCATCTGACATCAACAATGATATCCCTTGTTCCACGTCCTCTTTTGAAACTGGCTTGAATTTCTGGCAGTTCCCTGTCAGTGTTCTGCTGCAGCTGGTTTTCGAAGTATCTTCAGCATAATTTTACTTGCTTGTGATATTAATGATATTTTCCAATAATTCCCACATTCCATTGGATTACCTTTCTTTGGAATGGGCATGAATATGGACCGCTTTGAGTTGGTTGGCCAGGTAGCTGTCTTCCAAATTTCCTCACTTCCAGCATTGCATCTATTTGTTGAAACATATTAGTTGGTATGGCATCAATTCCTGGAGTCTTGTTTTTGCCAATGCCTTCAGTGCTGCTTGGACTTCTTCCTTTAGTACCATTGGTTCTTGATCATATGCTACCTCCCGAAATGGTTGAATGTCAACTAATTCTTTTTGGTACAGTGACTCTGTGTATTCTTTCCACCTTCCTTTGATACTTCCTATGTCATTTAATTTTTTGCCCATAGAATCCTTCAATATTGCAGCTCGAGGCTTGAATTTTTTCTTCACTTCTTTCAGCTTGAGAAATGCCAGGTGTGCTCTTCCCTTTTGGTTTTCTAACTCCAGGTCTTTACACATTTCATTAAAATACTTTAGATTGTCTTCTTGAGCCACCCTTTGAAATCTTCTGTTCAGCTCTTTTGCTTCATCATTTCTTCCTCCCGCTTTAGTTACTCTATGTTCAAGAGCAAGTTTCAGAGTCTCTTCTGACATCCATTTTCGTCTTTTTTTCTTTATTGTCTTTTTAATGACCTTTTGCTTTATTCATGTATGATGACCTTGATGTCATCCCACAACTCGTCTGGTCTTTGTTTATTAGTGTTCAATGCATCAAATCTATTCTTGAGATGGTCTCTAAATTCAAGTGGGATATACTCGAGGTCGTGCTTTGGCTCTTGTGGACTAGTTTTAATTTTCTTATGCTTCAGGTTGAACTTGCATATGAGCAATTGATGGTCTGTTCCACCGTCGGCCCTGGCCGACTTCTTCATCATCTCTTTCCACAGATGTAGTCAATTTGATTCCTGTGTATTCCATCTGGTGAGGTCCTAGTGTATAGTCACCATTTATGTTGTTGAAAAAAGATTACTTCCAATGAATAAGTTGTTGGTCTTGCAAAATTCTATCATGCAATTTCCTGCGTCATTTCTGTTACCAAGGCCATGTTTTCCAACTACCGATCCCGTCTTTGGAAACCCTGGTGGTGTAGTGGTTAAGAGCTACAGCTGCTAACCAGAAGGTTGGCAGTTCGAATCTACCAGAAGCTCCTTGGAAACTGGGGCAGTTCTACCCCGTCCTATAGGGTCACTATGAGTTGGAATCAACTCGATGGCAATGGGTTTGAGCTTTTTTGGATCTTTTTATTTCCAGCTTTTGCATTCCAATCACCCGTAGTCATCAATGTATCTTGATTGCATGTTTGATCAACTTCAAACTGCAGAAGTTGTAAAAATCATCAGTTTCTTAATCCTTGGCATTAGTGGTTGGTGTGTGAATTTGCGTAATAGTTGTATTAACTGGTCTTCCTTGTAGGTGTGTAGATATTATCCTATCACCGACACAGTTGTATTTCAGGGTGGATCTTGGTATGTTCATTTTGACGATGAATGCGACACTATTCCTTTTCAATTTGCCATTCCCACCATAGTGGACCATATGACTGTTCAATTTATAAAGGTCAATACCAGTCCGTTTCACCTCACTCATGCCTAGGATATTGATCTTCGTGTGTTCCACTTCATTTTTGAAAACTTCCAATTTTCCCTGATTCATACTTTGTACATTTCACTTTCCAATTATTAATGGGTATTTGCATCTGTTTCTTCTCATTTTGAGTCTTGCAGCATCAGCAAATGAAGGTCCTGAAAGCTTTACTCCATCCAAGTCATTAGGTCGACTCTACTTTGAGGAGGCATCTCTTCCCCAGTCATATTTTGAGTGCCTTCCAACCTGAGGGGCTCATCTTCTGGCACTATATCAGACAGTGTTCTGCTGCTATCTATAAGGTTTTCAGTGGCCAATTTTTTCAGAAGTAGATCACCAGGTCCTTCTTCTCAGTTTGTCTTATTCTGAAAGCTCTGCTGAAACTATGTCCACCATGGTGACCCAGCTGGTATTTGAAATACCCATGGCATAGCTTCCAGCATCACAACAACATGCAAGCCACCACAGTACAACAACTGATAGATGAGTGGTGGACTTTCCTCATAATAATAATATATATATATTTTTTAAGGAATGCTACCAGTATATTTTAGAGTCCTACAGTGGTGCAAATGGATAATGTGTTCAGCTGCTAATGAAAGGTTGGAGGTTCGAGTCCACCCAGAGGGGCCTCGGAAGAAAGGCCTGGTGCTCTCCTTCTGAAAAATCAACCATTGAAAACCTACTGAGCACTCTTCTCCTCTGATACATGGGGCCCCGCCATGAATCCAAATTAACTCATTGGCACCTGGACAGGTATATTTGGGGCCAGATGCTCAGGGTTCCCAGCACTGTGAACTCCAGGGGGCAGGGGGAGTGAGTCTTATGGGTGATGACCCTCACACAGCCTGCTTCAAGCAGCCTGGATAAGCCAGCCTTTGGAATTTCCCTTAATCCTCCAGAAGCCTGTGAGGGGAACAGAGCATTTCTTCCTCTTCTCTGGAGTCAAGAGAGCAAGCAGCTCCCCACCCTGGCCAGAAATGTGTGATAAGGCTGGAAGTCGGCTTGGAGGGCTCTGTGGGAACAGGCAGCCAACAGTAGGTGATAGCAGGGCTGAGGTCAGGGGTGACTCCCAGGTGTTTTCCAGGTCACCCAAGAGACAGAGTTAAAATAAGCTCTATCATTGAATTCCCAAGCTGGGACATGAATTGCGTTTTGAAGCCTCTACCAGCTGTCCAGACGACAAGGGCCACGGGCTGGCTTCCTCCACACCACACCTGACAGCAGCGTGGCCAGGAAGCCTCACATACAATCCCTTCAGCTGTCTTGGGAAATGCAAAAACACCAGGTGCAGGCCTGGCGGTTAGAGTTTCCATTTACATTACCTGGAGCTTTTCTGTCCGGCTTCCCCTTCCCCCACCACCTTGCAGGGACTTACTTTACTTATACAAACGAACAGTAGGTGAAGGTTTTTTCCAAACCACATCTACCTGAGGAATGCCTGCTTCAGGTAGACCAGGCTGCTTGCTGCAGGCTTGGATGCAGACCTTTGACAAAAGAGCTATGTCCTGCTTGGGAATTTTGACTGGCAGAAGCCAGAGCAATATAATAGCTTTGGAGGCATGAATCCTTGGTTCAAGCCCCTGTTCCCGCACTTTCTCATTACCTGGGTGATTTATTATCTGAACATGGGGATGATAATACTTCCTTAGAGGTCCGAGGAGCCCTGGCGGCGCAGTGGTTAAGGGCTATGGCTGTTAGCCAAAGGTCGGCAGTTCGAATCCACCAGCCTTTCCTTGGAAACCCTATAGGCAGTTCTACGCTGCCCTGTAGGGTCACTGTGAGTCAGAATTGACCTGACACAATGGGTTTGTTCTTGGTAGAAGCTTGAGGTGAGGATTAAATAATTTAAGGAATGTAAAGTGTCTGTTACCATACTTAATAAACGGTAGTCAAAAATAATAATGGAGTCTCTGGGTGGTGTGAACGATTAGTGTGCTTGGCTGCTAGCCAGAAGGTTGGAGGTTCGAGTCCACCCAGAGATGCCTTGGAAGAAAGTCCCGGTGATCCACTTCCAAAAAATCAGCCACTGAAAACCTGCAGAGCACAGTTCTGCTCTGACATACACGGCGCCGTCATGGGCTGGAGTTGACTGGGCAGCAAGGGCTATTGGCGACACTAATAACAACAGCTCTGTCTTAGACGTCTGGTGCTGCTATGACAGAACACCACAAGCGGTGGCTTTAACAAAGGGGAATTTATTTCTTCAGAGTAAAGTAGGTTAAAAGTCCAAATTCAGGGTGTCAGCTCCAGGGGAAAGCTTTCTCTCTCTGTCGGCCTTCTCATCAATTACCAGTAATCCCCCAGACCAGGAGCTTTTCCATGTAGGGACCCTGGGTCCGAAGGATGCGCTTTGCTCCTGGCTCTGCTTTCCTGGTGATATGAGGTCCCCTACTCTCTGCTTGCATCCCTTTCCTATTATCTTTTGTAAGATAAAAAGTGGTGCAGGCCACACCCTGGGGAAACTCCCTTTACATTGGATCAGGGATGTGACCTTAGTAAGGGTGTTATAATCCCACCCTAATCCTCTTATTATAAAATTACAATCACAAAATGGAAGACAGGCACACAATACTGGGAATCAGGGCCTAACCAAGTTGATACATATTTTGGGGGTACACAGTTGAATCCACGACAAGCCCTTTATTGTAGACTTTCCTACCTGCCAGCTCTGCAGAGCACTTGCAAACATCACCCTATTTAAACTTCATAACAATCTTGTAACAGCATTATTATCCTCCTCCTATTTTACAGATGAGGCACAGAAAGTAAGTAGCTTGCCCAAGGTTACATAGTAAGAGGTAGAACTGAAAGTTTGAACCCAGGCAATCTGGCCCTAAGGAGTCCTGGTATTGAAACAGGTAAGTACTTAGCTGCTAACTGAAAGGTTGGCGGTTTGAACCCACCGGATGAGTTGTCGAGAGACAGACCTGGCGATCTGCTTCCATAAAGATTACAGCCAAGAAAACCCAATGGGGCACTTCTACTCTGTCACACGGGGTTGCTATGAGTAGAAATCAACTCCACAGTACCTAACAGCAGCAACGATCTGGCTCAGGAGTCTCTTCTTCACCCATTATACAGTCACTTTCCTTTGAGGCTGTCAGAGAGTGATTTTTCCTGAGCTATGCACCTCACCTCATGAATGAGCCTCAGTGGGCCTCAGGTGGCTGGAGTGACCTGCACCGGGCCTCATGCTGTGGTTAGCATGGAGACCCTTGCCTGTTCTGCGGAAGCCAGTTTTATCACCTGCTGATACCACTGCATCTCCAAGCAGCTTGGTATAGTGGAAACGGGTGGATTATCCAGTAGGCAAGGTAAGCACTGTGCTTACCTTGCTTACCAGCTCATCTGTAACGAACAATTTCACATGTGTAAGTAAGACAGTTGCATCATATGCATGTGAAAGCTGGACAATGGATAAGGAAGGCCGAAGAAAAATTGACGCCTTTGAATTGTGGTGTTGGCAAAGAATATTGAATATACCATGGACTGCCAAAAGAACGAACAAATCTGTCTTGGAGGAAGTACAACCAGAATGCTCCTTGGAAGCAAAGATTGCAAGACTGCGTCTTACATACTTTGGACATGTTGTCAGGAGGGATCAGTCCCTGGAGAAGGACATCATGCTTGGCAAAGTACAGGGTCAGTGGAAAAGAGGAAGATGCTCAAAGAGGTGGATTGACACAGTGGCTTCAATAATGAGCTCAAGCATAACAACGATTGTAAGGATGGTGCAGGACCAGGCAGTGTTCTGTTCTGTTGTGCATAGGGTAGCTATGAGTTGGAACTGACTCGATGGCACCTAACAACAACAAGAAGTAAGTGCATACAAGTAAGCCTGTGCTCACCTTGCTCACTAGGTCACCTGCACCTCTCAAGAAAAGCAGGACTGTAAATTTGAAAAGAGGTCTTGATTCTGTAGGAAGGTGCTGTGGGGTTGGGAGAGAGACAGATGCCAGCCATACCTAGAAAGAGAATCTTTGATGTGGTGAAAAAATGTGAAATTGTTCACTACAGATGACCTGGTAAGCAAGGTAAGCCCTGTGCTCACCTTGCCTATTGGATAATCTGCCACCAGTGGAAAGTGTGTGGGCTCTAGAGCAAGAGGACCCGGGTTCGCCTCCCAGCTCTGATGTTAACTAACTGTGGACCTTGATTTTGTCACTAGTGGTTATTGTTATTGTGGATATTGTTTTTCAATCATTAGCCTTAACCAGGAGCCCTGGTGGTGCAGTGGTTAAGCACTTGACTACCAACAAAAAGGTTGGTGGTTCGAATCTACTAGCTGCTCCTTGGAAACTCTATGGGGCGGTTCTACTCTGTCCTGTAGGGTCGCTATCAGTAGGAATCCACTCCATGGCAATGGGTTTGGCTTTTTTTTTTTTTTTGGCTTAGCCTGAAGCTAGATAGCCTTGATGTGGGCCTGGTTTCTTTCTGTGCTTTGTTCGGTCAACAGACCTTTCCAGAGGGGCTTTTCCTTATAAGTCTCCAAGCTGGGTGAGCAAGACCCGGTCCCCGCTCACTGTGTAGCAGTGGGACTGTGTGTTAGGTAATTACAAAGGTAGAGGGGTACAACCAAAAGGAATGAGAAAAGGGCTGTCACAGAGACACAGGCAAAAGGCTGGGGTCAATGGAGATGACAGCCACCTCCGTGAGCGCGCAGACAGGACCACTGCCTTGTTTGACTGCTCTGGGCCCAGTAAAGTGCCTGAAACAGGGTAGACACTCAGGAGATGTTTGTTTAATGAATAGGAGAAAATCAAAGAAGGCTTCCTAGAGGAGGTGGCATTTAAGCGGAGGCTTGAAGCATAGCGTGAGCCTTGTCTTGAATAGGGAGAGTCTGGAGGGAAGGGCAGGGACGATGGGAACCAGGCTCAGAAACGTGAAAATGCCTAGCCAGAGGTATACAGTTTCCAAACTATAACCTATTAAGGGGTCCGATTGGACTTTGTTCTGTCCCAGCTGTGCATTTGAGGATTGGCGAGCAGCACCAGGTGACTGAGTTCCTGGAGGAAAGTAATAAGATCCATCTGTTTGTTCAATAAACATTTACTTATCGTGTACCTGGCCCTGTCCAAGGCCCAGTGAAGGCCAAGATGAGGCTATTGAAGGTGCTGGTCTGCTCGTGGGGAACCAACTTGGGAGCCAGGCAAGTCCTCAAAGTGTCCTAGCTGTGGGATTGGAGACTTGTAGGGTTCTGAGGGTGAGCAGGAAGGGGGAGCCGGGGTAGTGGGGCATCAGGAAAGGATCACCAGGAAGGCACAGCCCAACTGCGTCTTGGAAGGTGAGTGGGTGTAACAAGAGAGAGGCAAGGGATTTCAGACAAGGAACCTACTGGAGCTTCGATGTGGAGACACCAGAGTTTGGTGTGTTGGGGCAGCTGTTCACAGGTCATGGTGCCCCTGGCTGCCAGATGGGGGCCAGGCACTTCATTTTTTAGGGCAGCGGTGCTCATGTTTTACCGAAGTGAAGAGTTAACCTGGTAAAAGTACAGATTCTTGGCCCCCCCGCCCGGCCCCCAACTCAGACATTTCCATTCGGTTGGGGCCTAGGAATGTGCAGTTTGGTTCTGTGGGTGTGTTTTTGGCATCCCCAGAAATTCTGATGCTGGTGGTTCTCAGACATAGTAGAAACACCAAAGCTGGAAACTCTTGAAAATCCACAACAGGGCTACGTCTCCAGGAGCCCAGGGGGCTGGTCCCCAAATCACTGCTTCTCGCCTGGCCCTGCCTGGGACCTTCGATGCCCCTGAGAGAGAGAGGCAGGAACATCGTACTTGGACTTGGAGTTTTCTTCTCCATCAGGGTGACAATCCAGCAGCTCCCATTTCATTTCATGTATTTCGTTGCATTCCTCCCTGTTCAAGAAGGATCTCCGATGGCTTATAAAGGTGTAAAAACATGTAAATATGGCATAAATTAAAAATGGGGTGCAAAAAAGGATAGAAAAACAAAGACAGGGACAGAATAGAGGCAGGAATAATAATGCTCCGTTATCTTGAATGTAATTTCATTTAAACCTGTCCTAATTTCTTTCAGGGTTTGCAGCTACTTTGTGGTTATGTGAAGGATTAGGGTTTAAGGGGCCAGTCCTCCTTCTGCTGCAAAAAACCTGCGTCTCTATAGAAGCGAAAGCTACCAAATCCGCACTTGATTTGTTTAATGAAATGTTTTGCTTCTTAGTAGGCTCACGATGTCCAGGAAGTATTGTCTCATGGTGAGAAAGTCTGCCTTCCCGGCCTGGATTGCTGAGCACTGCCAATGACTTTTTGTGCCTATGAATGAGGGTTCCCGCAGTTGCTCTCTAAGCACAGGCCTGAATGGATGGCAGCTGGCTGGAGGGCGATTTGGCCTCTGTACCTGATTACAAGATTCCCAGGCTCAGGAGGCCCCCAGGCCCCAATGCGGCTCTAAGGCAGCTCCCCCAGATTCGGGGGCCTTCAGGCAGCCAAAGGGGCTGCAGACCACCTCACCCCTGGATGCTTCGGGCAGTGATTAGCCCCCCAATCTTTTTGAGTGTTGAGTGGAAGGGGAAATAACCAGAGTTAGTTTTACTTGGCGGTCCTTTATGAAGTTAGAAATCTGTGGGAAAAAAAGACCTTAAAAACAGCAGACTCCAGTTGGTGGGATTTTGGCCTCGAAGCAGCTCTATGATCTCCATATTATAGATCTGTCCCCTCAGGTGAGTCTCTGAGTGATGCCAGTCATTAACAGCCCAGCAGCTAATCGAAAGGTCGGAGGTTTGAGTCCACCCAGAGGCTCCTCTGAGGAAAGGCCTGGTGACCTACTTCCAAAACATCAGCCACGGAGAACCCTGTGGTGCACAGTTCTTCTCTGACACACAGGGGTGGCGGTGAGTGGGAGTCGACGTGATAGCAACTGTTTTTTCTTTTAAATGCCCTCACACAATTTGCTTTAATGTTCCTAGTAGAGTGAATACACGAATGAGTGAACGGACCTCCGGGCTGAGCTTCTATTTCATTGAAGTAGCCTATTTAAACACTGTCAACAGCAACAACCCAACCGCTACGTCTTCAGGAAAGGTGAATGCATATTATGTTTTTGCCTGAGATTTGTTGCAATTTCAGTCACCTTCTTTGGAATAATGCAGTTGATACTTTTACTGTGATCTTTTCTCCAAGACTTTCATTTCCTCAGGAACACTATTCAAAGGCAGCATCTGGCCTTTTTTTTTTTTTTTTTTTGGTGAGGTCGTGACTCTCTAAATAGTAATTATTAAACAAAACCAAAGGGAAGTCTTCTGCCAGGAGGCTGTTTACAAATATTTGCCACTTTTACGATCCTTAATTGAAGTTACGACGTGTTGTATTCTTAGCTCCATAAATTACTCCTCAAACTATTAGTGTGAGGGTCGTAGCTAAGGATCCTGTAATTGATACCTGCCTCTTCCATAGGGGTGGTGTGATGGTTAAGATTGTGTGTCAGCTTGGCTGGGTCATAATCTGCAATGTTTATATGTGAGCACTCCCATGATAGAATCTGCTGTGAGTAGCCAGGCAGTTGAAAGGAAGTTTCCTTGGGGGCGTGGCCTGCATCTGAATATAAGCAGGTGTTCTGGCTTTTTTGCTGGCTCTAGATCCTGCTGCTGCCTCCTCTTCATCTGACCTCCAGTTCTTGGGACTTGAGCTATCAGCTTGCCTGCCAGTCTTGGGATCTGTCAATCATCACAGCCTGTGAACAAGAGCCCTGATCTCAACCTGCCGATCTTGGGTTTGCCAGGTCCTGCGGCTATGTGAATTGAAGGAAGCCTCTATCCTGATCCATGGACTTAGGATGTTCCAGCCTTTACAATCGCATGAGCTGTTTCCTTGATATAAATCTCTCTCTATATATTTTTATATGCTTTACTGGTTTTCTTCTCTAGAGAGCCCAGCCTAAGACATTTGGTACCAAGGGTGGGTCTAGAGAAGCAAAATTTTAAGGATGAGTTTTCTAAATTAGTTCTCAAGTCTGGTTAGTCTTAAAGATGTTGACGACTTTGCTTCCAGCAGTAAAGACTGCACTGTTAATCCATGGCATGAGGTGTTGATACAAATACGTAAAATATCACCAGCAGTAGATCAGGTATTGGTGAAAGGCAAGGCTCTGGGTAAACACATGTGCAATATCTTTCTACAGTTTTGTCAGAACGAGAAGTATAAGGAAGATGGTTGGTTGGTCCTACTTTTGCTAGACAAACTGGTGAAAGAAATGCGCTCAGGGCTTCAGAGTCAAAGCTGAAGTGCCGCATAAATGACCTCAAGGCTTCCACTTGTGCTTTGAAAGAAGGCCTTGTTTCTTGTAGTAACAGAGCTGAAATTGCCAAAAACCAAACCCAGAGTCTTACTGTAAGAGTGGCTGAATTACAATGCCAGCTCAATTGCCAACCTCAAGAAGTGTCTGAAATTAAAGTAAGGACATTGACTGGGAAGAAATGAGATCCTGAAACTTGGGATGGGGACATATGGGCAGATAATCAGGAAGCTAGAGACACTGAGGCCGTAAATTCTGTTGAATCACTCCTGCCAGCAGAACCACTCCCATCTGAAGAGATTACTTCATGTTTGTCTGCTAAACCACCCTGCCCAGAAAAACCACTAGCCCCTCCACTCCCATTTAATGAGATTAGCCCTAACCCAGCTGCCTCTAAAGAGCCCTTGCCTGGGACATTGCCTGAGGCAGATACTTTACAAGAAAATGCTGAATGTGTTCAAAACAGTTCCACACTACTGATTCTGGCTTCTAGACCAATAACTAGTCTTAAGTCACAGCGAGCCCCCAAAGAGGAAGTAAAAAGTGTGACCCAGAAGGAGGTACACTATACTCCAAAAGAATTGCTTGACTTTTCTAATATGTACAAACACAAGTCTGGGGAATATATGTGGGGATGGTTATTAAGGGTATGGGATAATGGTACAATGACCATAAAGATGGATCAGTCTGAGTTTACTGATATGGGTCCACTAAGCACAGATTCTTCATTCAATGTTTCAGCTCGAGAAGTTAGGAAAGGCTCTAATAGTTTATTTGGTTGGGTTGCTGAAGCATGGATTATGAGGTGGCCTACACTAAATCAAGTTGAAGTACCAGACCTGCCTTGGTATACTGTAGAAGAAGGTATCCAAAGGCTTAGGGAAATTGGCATGCTAGAGTGGATTTATCAGGTTAGACTCACAGACCCACACATGGAGTGCCCAGAGGACACACCTTTTATCACAACTGTGAGGAACAAATTTGTGAAGGGAGCTCCAGCGTCCTTGAAGACCATGGTGATTGTTATTTTATGTAAATCAGATTTGACAATGGAAACTGCCCTAACTGAATTAAGACACCTAACTGCAATGGGACTGATTGGACCCCGTGGTAGTAGGGGCCAACTGACAGCGCACAATCGACAAAGACAAGGTGGACGTGGTTACAGTAATGGACAGCGGATCGAAAGCAGTCATCAGAATAGTCTGACTCATGTGGACTTATGGCATTGGCTACTTAGTCATGGTGTCTGTAGGCGTGAAATAGGAAATCTACTAAATATTGACTTGATCTGTACAAATGAATTCAAGGCCAAGTGAACAGCAGTCTAACTTGAATCATCAGAATAGAGAGTCATGGTCCCTCAATCAATTCCCAGATTTGAGTGAGTTTAAAGACTCTGAACCTCTTGAATGAAGGGGAGGCTGGGTCACCTTGGGGAAGGACTTCAATACACTCTCCAGGTTTTTTACTATTAATCGTTCTCCCAGCTTCCCCAAAGGGATCTACAGCCTTTTACGAGAGTGACTGTTCATTGGGGGAAAAGGAAATAATCAATCTTTTGGGGGATTACTGGATACTGGCTCTGAACTGACACTAATTCCGGGAGACCCAAAATGTCACTGTGGCCCACCAGTCAGAGTGGGGGCATATAGAGGTCAGGTTATTAATGGAGTCTTGGCTCATGCCCATTTCACAGTAGGTCCAGTGATTCCCCAAACCCATCCTGTAGTGATTTCCGCAGTTTCAGAATGCATAATTGGAATTGATAAACTCAGCAACTGGCAGAGCCCCCATATTGGATCCCTGACAAATAGAATAAGGGCTATCATGGTAGGAAAAGCCAAGTGGAAGCCATTAGAACTGCCCCTACCTAGGGAAATAGTAAACCAAAAGCAAAACAGCATTCCTGGAAGGATTGCAGAGATTACTGCCACCATCAAGGACTTGAAGGATGCAGGGGTGGTGATTCCCACCACATCCCCATTCAAGTTGCCTATTTGGCCTGTGCAAAACACAGATGGATCTTGGAGCATGACAGTAGATTATCAAAAACTTAACCAGGTGCTGACTCCAATTGCAGCTGCTGTACCAGATGTAGTTACTTTGCTTGAACAAATTAATACATCTCCATACCTGTTTCGAAGGACTATCAGAAATAGTTTTCCTTCAGCTTGCAAGGCCAGCAATACACCTTTACTTGCTGACTTCAGAGGTACATCAACTCTCCAGCCCTATGTCAAAATTTTGTCTGCAGGGACCTTGATCACCTTTGCTTTCCACAAGACATCACGCTGGTCCATTACATTGATGACATTATGCTGATTGAACCTGGTAAGGAAGAAGTGTCAATGACTCTGGACTTATTGGTAAAACATTTGCGTGCTAGAGGGTGGGAAATTAATCCCACAAAAATTCAGGCACCTTCCACCTCAGTGAAATTTCTAGGGAGCCAGAGGTGTGGGGCACGTTGAGATATTCTAAAGTGAAGGATAAGTTATTGCATCTGGCTGCTCCCACAACTAAAAAGGAGGCACAATGCCTACTGGGCCTCTTTGGATTTTGGAGGCAACATATTCCTCATTTGGGTTTGCTACTCGAGGGTGTGACTCAAAAAGCTGCTAGTTTTGAGTAGGGCCCAGAGCAAGAAAAGGCTCTTCAACAGGTTCAGGCTGCTGTGCAAGCTGCTCTGCCACTTGGGCCATGTGATCAGAGCTGATCCAATGGTGCTTGAAGTGTCAGTCACAGATAGAGGTGCTGTTTGAAGTCTTTGGCAGACCCTTATTGGTGAATCAATGCAGACCCTTAGGATTTTGGAGCAAAGCCCTGCCATCCTCTGCAGATAACTACTCTCTTTTTGAGAAACAGCTTTTGGCTTGTTACTGGGCCTTAGTAGAGACTGAATGCTTAACCATGGGACACCAAGCCACCATGTAGCCTGAACTGCCTGTCATGGACTGGATGTTGTCTGACCCACAGAGTCATAAAGTTGGGCTTGCAGGGCAACACTTCATCATAAAATGAAAGTGGTATATACGAGATAGGGCCTGAGCAGGACCTGAAGGCACAAGTAAGTTGCATGAGGAAGTAGCCCAACTGTCCATGGTCTCCACTCCTGTCACATTACCTTCCATCTCCCTGTCTGCACCTATGGCCTCATGGGGAGTCCCTTATGATCAGTTGACTGAAGAAGAAAAAACTCATGGCTGGTTTACAAATGGTTCTCTGAGGTACGCAGGCACCACTCGAAAGTGGACAGCAGCAGCACTGCAGCCCCTTTCTGGGATCTTCCTGAAGGACAGTGTGATGGGAAATCCTCTCATTGGGCAGAACTTTGAGCAGTGTACCTGGTTGTTCACTTTGCTTGGAAGGAGAAATGGCCACATGTGCGATTGATTGTATACTGATTCATGGGCTGTGGCCAGTGGTTTGGCTGGATGGTCAGGGTCATGGATGGAAATGATTGGAAAATTGTAGACAAGGATTTATGGGGGATAGGTATGTGGATTGACCTCTCTGAATGGGCCAAAGAAGTGAAGAAATTGGTGTCTCATGTGAATGCTCACCAAAGGGTGATCTCAGCAGAGGATGGTTTTAACAATCTAGTGAATAGGATGATACAGTCTATGGAAACCAGTCATCCTCTTTCCCCAGCTACTCCTGTCATTGCTCAATGGGCTCATGAACAAAGTGGCCATGGTGGCAGGGATGGTGGTTATGCATGGACCCAGCAACATGGACTTCCACTCACTGAGGCTGTTTAGTTACAGCCACTGTTGAGTGCTCAATCTGCTAGCAGCAGAGACCAGCACTGAATCCCTGATATGGCACCATCCCTCGAGGTGATCAGCCAGCAACCTAGTGGCAAATTGATTACATTGGACCACTTCCATCATGGAAAAAGCAGTGTTTTGTCCTTACTGGAATAGACACTTACTCTGGATATGGATTTGCCTTCCCTGTATGCAGTGCTTCTGCCAAAACTACCGTCCATGAACTTACAGAATGCCTTATTCACCATCACGGTATCCCACATAGCATTACCTTGGATCTAGGGACTCAGTTCACAGTAAGTGAAGTGTGACAGTGGGTCCATGCTCATGGAATTCAGTGGTCTTACCATGTTCCCCATCATCCTGAAGCAGCTGGCTTGATAGAGCGATGAAATGGCCTTCTAAAGACACAAATACTGCACCAGCTAAGTGACAATGCCTTGCAGGGTTGGGGCAATGTTCTCCAGGAGGCTGTATATGCTCTAAACCAGTGTCCAATATATGGTGCTTTTTCTCCCATAGCCAGGATTCATGGGTCCAGGAATCAAGGGGTAGAAATATGAGTGGCACCACTCATTATTACCCCTAGTGACCCACTGACAAGATTTTTGCTTCTTGTCCCCACGACCTTATTCTTTGCAGGACTAGGGGTCTTAATTCCAAAGGGAGGAATGATCCCACCTGGAGTCACACCACTGATTCCATTGAACTGGAAGCTAAGAATACCACTTGGCTACTTTAGGTTCCTTATGCTTCTGGATCAACAGGCAAAGAAGGGAGTTACCGTACTGGCTGGTGTGATTGATCCTGATTACCAAAAGGAAATCAGATTGATATTACATAATGGAGGCAAAGAAGAGTATGTCTGGAATGCAGGAGATCCCTTAGGACATCTCTTAGTACTACCATGCCCTGTGATTAAAGTCAACGGGAAACTACAGCAACCCAATTCCAACATGACTAATGACCCAGACCCTTCAGGAATGAAGGTTTGGGTCACCCCACCAGGCAAAGAACCACGAAAAACTGAGGAGCTTTTTGAGGGCAAAGGTAGTTGTAAATACCAGCTATGGCCACGTGTCCAGTTACAGAAATAAGGACTGTAATTGTTATGAGTTTTTCTGCTTTGTATGTGTGCATCAAATATTTTTGTTTTCTTCACTTATAAATATAAGATGTAAATGGGGCTAGTGTGTTTTTGGTTCTATGTGTGCTAGTTGTATCATGTTAGTGCCACTAATGACTTTATAATTGGCTTTATTCAGAGATTATGTATGGTTTAAGGAGATGTGTACAAGTGCCAGGTTGACAAGGGGTGGACTGTGATGGTTAAGATTGTGCATCAACTTGGCTGGGTCATGATTCTCAATGTTTGTATGTGATCACCCCAATAAGAGAATCTGCTGTGAATAGCCAATCAGTTGAAATGCAGTTTCCTTGGGGGTGTGGCCTGCTTCAGAATGTAGGCAGATGTTCTGGCTTTTTTGCTCACTGTGGGTCCTGTGGCTGCCTCCTGTTCATCTGACCTCTGGCTCCTGGGACTTGAGCTATCAGCTTGCCTGCCAGTCTTGGGATTCATCAATCTTCACAGCCTGTGAGCAAGAGCCCTGTGCTCTATATGCCTATCTTGGGTTTGCCAGCTCCTGTGGCTGTGTGAATGGAGAGAAGCCTTTATCCCGATCCATGGACTCGGAATATTTCAGCCTCTACAATTGAATGAGCTGCTTCCTTGATATAAATCTCTCTCTATATATGTTTATATGCTTTACTGGTTTTGCTTCTCTGGAGAACCCACCCTAAGACAGGTAGTTCCTCTCATAGGATATGCTCGTTAGCACTCCTTTTCTCTACTCTCTCCTGACTGGACTTTTCCAGGGCTTCTAGTGTTTGATTCCTATCACAGGGTCTTGAATCCCCTGGCACTTGGTAACTATGGCGTGGTGAAGTCATTCTATTGTTGATAGCGAGGAGAGTTGTGTTTTGGGTATGTAAGTCCATGGCTCATGCATCCTGAGACATCTTGGTGGCTCATTTGCATGGGAGTCTACTGGAGGTCTCTGAGGAAGATGAGGATGAGCTTAGGCTGAGCTGCCCACATTACCCACAGGAAGGTGACAGCATCTCAGGGTGCAGAAGGCTATTGGCAGTGCTGTCATACCTGTTTCTTTGGGACACTCCATCCAGCTCATGGCTGTGAATTTAACAGCAGAAGAACTAGGATGCTTGAAGCAGAGAACATAGGAGCTGATTTCTATGCTAGGAATCAGCAGGGTTGGGAGGCCAGGAGAAGTAGTGGGGTTGGTTTGGGTTAACCTTGGTGGTAATAGCTGTGGGTCAGAGGTGGGTTAGCAGCAGCACCAGAGAGCTTGGCTGCCCTGAGATTGGCAGCAGCTGTCTCTGTGGGATAAGAATTGGAGTTGTGGTGATGGCCTCAGATTGGAAGTGGTTAGCAGCCACACTGGACCAGACTGGTGGGTGCCCCATAAAGAGTGGTTAGCAAGAAATTGGCCAGAGACCTCCCTCCCTCCCTCTTTCTTTCGTCTCTCCCTCCCTCCCATCACTTACTCATCACCTACTCTGTCAGGCCTTCTGTTGGGCATGTAGATGACAAGTTTGGCATGGCCCCAGACCTCTGGGGTCTCTGGCCTCTGGCTTCTTCATGGGGAAGAAGGGCATGTATACCCTGGGTATGGACTTGAGCCAAAGAGCCTCTGGGCTGGCATCAGGCCCTAGAGTTTCCAGAGCCAGTGTGGCTCAGGAAACAAGGGTCAGAAATATTTCCGCAGTATCTTCCAGCAAAGAACGCAGCTTCAGTGAGAACAGTGCTGAGCCCTTGTAGCTGCATATGTTAAAATGAAAGAGCTGGCTTAACAGCTGCCATTTATTGGGTGCTTATAAAAAAAAAAAAGTTTTTTTTTTTTTATATTTTATATACATTATCTCCTCTAATTCTTACATCAGCCCTTATAGGGAAGTATTATGATTAGTATTTTATAAAAGAAGAAAGAGACTGAGAGAGATAAATGGTTTGCCTGAGCCCATGCAGCGTGCCCAGGGCTTTTCCCAGTGCCACACCAGTGATGATGGCTTCGATGGGAGAGTGAGATGGGGAACATTATGGAGGCTCTGTAAGAGATGAGGGCTATGGACACTGTGCGTACTTGGATTTTATTCAATGTGATCTAAAAAATGAGGCAGAATTAGATATGTTCGATTCAACTGCATGGAATTGCCACTTTTTTCCTAGGTGGACAATGATCAAATACAGGTGATTTCATATGGTTCCATCTAATAGATCAAGGTCTTTTTTATATAAAGTACTATCATGCAAAACTCATATTAATAGTTTAAAAATATACTGGTTACCTCGTTCTTACTGAGATAAGACCTCCAAGGGAAGTTGTTCAACAGTGTTTCTCAGAGTGTTATCTGAAGTTCCTGGCATTAGACTCATTTGGAAGTTGGGGAGGGGACTTAAAATGTGGATCTCACAGGGTCTCTGGGGGTGAGTACTTGGTATGTGCACTTTAATAGTACCTCTGTTGACTTACACATACCGGAGTTTGACGGCCACCCTTTGAAGGTATTCCCCATGAGTTTAAAGATGTACTGTGACTTGTTGATTCACCAGTCAGAAATATATTCAACCTCTTTTCGAGTCTGTGTGTTCTACTTTATTATCCTTTGGAATAAGCAATGTTTATCATCTGTTATAAAGTGTAGTACCTTTCTTGGCCCTAAAATTACATCTTTTGAATATCCCAAAGTTTCTTTGGTTCTAGAAGACTGCTATAATATATGCAAGGTAGTGTGCAAGACGCTGCAAAAGACTTCATGAGCAAGCTTCAGTTCTTTGTATCAATTTATCCATTGGCATGGAGTATCCATTCTGTGCTGATCTTAGATAAGGGCAAGTATTACATCATTTTATAAACACAGATCATGTCCCTTAGAATCTTCCTGAATGCAAGTGTTAATCTTTTCAAGTCTGTCAATTATTCCTTCCTTCGTTCCTCCCTCCCTGCCTCCCGTCCTTTCTCTCTCCCTCTCTTCTTTCCTTCTTTCTTTATTAAATTGCTATTCGTTAGGTATTTATCATATTCCAGGTACTAGTCCAGGCATTGGGAAGTCAGAAGTGCAGACATACCCACTATCAGTAGGAAGTTTAGGGTCCAAGATGGACTACGGGTGAAGAAATAAGCCTACCGAAGGGTTGGAGCTACAGGTCTCATGAGCCAGGTTCCGCTCCCCTTCTCTAGGACTTCTTGAGCCCTAGGACTACTTCCACCCCATAGTAGTCCTAGGTGGTCTGAGGGCAACATCGCCCGTCTTTATAATTCATCTTTTCTTCTAAACAGAGGTCCTTTGTCCCTTTTCTCCTAAAAATGTGGTGAGGACCAGCAGTATCAACATCACCTGGTAGACGATTAGAAATGCAGAATACCAGGCCCCACAGTAGACCTACTGACTCAGAATCTGAATTTTAACAAGATCCCCAGGTGATTTACATGCACATTAAAGTGCTTCCTAGTCCTCATCACCTTTAAATATATAAAAAAATTCCTGTGTAAGATCAGGACGAAATTGATTGACTAGTCTACTTAACCACCCTGCTCTGGAGGATTTTCAAGTGTTAAGAAGGTGGAATTCATTCCTAAGTCCAGCAGGTGAAGCCCGCAGGTATCCTCCTCTTGGGCTCAGTGAGAGGGAGCCTGGGCCAGTTATTTGATATTAAAACTGCTGATCAGATGGGTGCTGCCCATGCCTCTTGCCAAGGATGTGAATTGGCATCTTAGCACCTCCACTGATGTATTGGGGGACCTTGGGCAAGATACTTCACATCTCCAACATAATTTTCTCCTGTATAAAATGGAATGATAACAATGTCCTTCTGTCTGTGTCGTTGGGAAGGTCCACAGGTCTACACTGTAGGGATAGAGCGTTGGGAGCTAGGTGTGTCTGGTGACTTCATGACAGGCTTGGCTGGGGACAGCTCAGGCTCTGGAGATCACAATCCTGGGGCTGGGCCTGAAACCAGCTGGATTCCTCAGCACTAAAATGGGAATAACAATGTAGGGCTATTGTGAAGATTAAATATGATTATACATGCAAAGCACCCAGAGCAGTAGTTATTATTTTTATAACAATTGGCTTGTGTAACTGCCCTGCATACAGACCCAACACGCTGCTGGTTTGGGGGAGGCCCCAGTATCTGACTCATACCCAGAGACAGGTGGGGGCAGGTTGGTGAAGGAGCCACTTTTGGCTGTAGCAATGTCTTTTGGCTGTGGTAAAACGGATGCACCGTTTACCCCAGGGTACTCAGGCCAATATTCCTGAAAGAATCTGCAAGAAGTGCAGAAGTTAACATGACATGTTGCTAAGTAAATTTCTTTTAAAAGGTGCTCTATCTCTCTGTGGTAATGACAGATGTGAGTGTTGCTATGGAGACAGGTTGTCTGTTTGGAGGAGCACAGCATAATAGTTAAGATGGTTTGCCTACAATTTATGATCATAAAAGGTAAGCCTCCTCCCGGGAAATTTTAGAGAGGAGCCTTCTTCCTTCTGGGTTCTTATTGCCAAAGCTGGTTTTATTTTGTGCCTTGGGTAATTGGGCAAGATGGGGAAGCCATTGCATATATTTAGAACAGAATCTATGCACAGCAGACAGTTGAAAGGTCAGGCACCTTTTAGAGAATTGATATAGATTAAAAAAAAAAAAAAAAAAGGTATCCTGAGGAGCTTACAGCACAGAAGAGAGATGATTTGGGGCCCTTTGACTAACCCCTGTGAATTTTTTGAGAAGCAAGCAACAGTGAAGTTTGGCAAGATAAGAGCAGAATCTGTAGTTGGCCATGAATTTATTTCAACACAATGAGCATTCATTGAGTGCCTACTGTGTACATTGAGGGCCATGTGCTAGGAGAGGATGAGGGTGGGGTGGCATGATATGAAGAGGAGTAAGACATGCTCTCTGCCCTTCAGAAGTTCAAGACATAGGCAAGTAGTGGCATGGGAATAAAGCTGAGGACAAGTGGCATGTGGTGGCAGTCTGAGAAATCCTGGTGGAAATGGTTGGGATTTTAGTAGGTTATTGAAGGATGAATGGGATTCTGGGAGGAAGCAATGCAAGAGAAGGGTATCTAGGAGGTAAAGGTGTCGAGGTGGAGAATGCAGGGTTTTGGGGGCAGATCCTGTGGCCTAGAGTGACTGGGGCCTTGGGGCCCTGAAGGAGTATAGTGGATGAGTTTGGAAAAGTTGGCTGAAGCTGGATCCTGGAAGGTCTCCTGTGCTGGGTCAAGGAGTTTGGACTCTCTCCTGCTGAAAAGTTTCTTCACGTGAGAAAATGATCTGATCAGCCAGGATGACTGCTGTCAGCAGGACGAGGATAGCTGGGAATGGAGAGCTGGGCGGGGAGACCCCAGGCAGGGAGCTTAGTGAAGACTGTGGTAGTTGTCAGGGAAAGAGGTGACGGGTATCAGTCAGTCATCACACTTGGCAAGACTGTTGGGGATTCCTCGGCTACCAGGTCAGGCTCCCATGAGTTCCCCAAGCCCCTGGGGTTTGTTGCCTGGTCCGTGGCCTAGGTCTGCTTGAAGAAGGGATTCTGCCCTACGCCCATCAGAGGGTTCCCATTCTTAGTCGGTGGGGCAGACCTTCCCTTAAGCGCCTCAGTTCTGGGCTGGAGTTCTCCACAACATCTGACTGGGTGCCTTCTCATGTCCCAGGCTGCTCCTCTCCCCATGGAATCCTCAGGCCCCAGTCAGCTCTGGCTGGGAGGAAATTTCCTACACCCTGTTCTTCTAACCCAGCCCACCCTCCAGAGACACAGACTTGCTTCTGGCTGAATACCATGGACATGACCCTTACTTGACTGAGATTGTCAGGAGCGCAGGAGCTTAATGAGAAGAGGATGTGCCCAGAACAGACTGTAAAGAGAGATCAGCATCCACTTGAGCCCAGGGCACTTGGTATGAGTAGTGCCTGCAAGAAGCTTGTCTGGAGCACGCTAGAACTTCTGCTATAACAATGATGTGATCAGACACAAGGAAAACAAAAGAAAAACGATGGAACAACTGGGCATGAAGTGGAGCTGAAAAGGCACTTTCATTAAGCGGGTTTCCAACCCTTGCGGGTGAGGGCTGTGGGCTTGAGGGGACGTGGGAGGGCTTTGATGTGAACAACTTCTCTCGTTGGATTTTGCAGCTTTCTCTAGCTGCCTATTCATCTTCACGTGGTTCTCCAGGTGAAGTGAGAGCCCTGGAGAGCCAACATAGTATCTGTCTGTCCTAGGCAAGGCACTTTATTAGCCTGAACCTCATTTTCTTTCCTCAGCCGGCTTTGTTCTGTGAATGGGGCTGTTAGACCAGAATGAGCAATTTTAGGGGCAGCTGCCCATTTGTAGGCTCTGAAGGGTTATATAATTTTTAAAGTTCTGTTTAAGATAAAAATACAAAATTTGAAACACAAGATTAAATACAGAAATGAATGTTTATTTAGAAAGGGCCCAGGTAAGTGAAAATGCTATGGCTTGGGTCACGATGATCCAAGCTATGGTATTTTCAATCACCTCACATGCATGCGAAAGCTGAGCAATGAATAAGGAAGATCAAAGAATTGGTGCCTGTAAATTATGGTGTTGGTAAAGAATAATGAATATACCACAGGCTGCCAGAAGAACCAATAAGTATGTCTTAGAAGAAATACAGCCAGAATGCTCCTTGGAAGCGAGGATGGTGAGACTTAGTCTCATGTAATTTGGACATGTTATCAGGAGGGACCAATCCCTAGAGAAGGACATCATGCTTGGTGAAGTAGAGGGTCAGTGAAAAAGAGAAAGACCATCAATGAGATGGACCGATACAGTGGCTGCAACAATGCACTCAAACATAGCAATGACTGTGAGGGTGGCACAAGACTGGGCAGTGTTTTGTTCTGTTGTACATGGGGCTGCTATGAGTCAGAACCAACTTGATGGCACCTAACAGCAACAACAACAGATAAGTGAGGGGCTCTGAAGCTGTAGGGCAAATCTACCTCTGGCAGAGGGCCTGACATGGGTGGGTGGGTTTGGGCTCCAGAGGACCCATGGTTATCTCAGATTGGTAAGGGTTCTTAAAGGTGATTGTGCCTAACTTGAAAGCCCCACAAATAAGGCATGATCTGCTCTTATGAAAAAAAGAAAAAAGTAACAATGAGAAGACCATAGAAAGAAACGGAAAAAATCCTTCTCTAACTACTCTTGGTCAGCCTCCTTACTCCCATAGGGGATCACTCTGAGCAATTCAGGTCGCTTTCCCCTGAATTTTCCTTAATGTGAACGTACATATATGCACATTTATCTCATGATTTTCAAAAGTTGTGTAGTAATCCATAGTACATCTGTTCATAATTTATTTAGTCAACCTCTACTTGATAGACATTCGGGTTTATTTCAATTGGCTGCTTTTATAAACAGTGTGGTAGTCACTGTCCTTTTATGTACTTTTTTTTGGGGGGGGGATATGGGAGTATTTTCGTGGGATAAATTTCGTGGGATAGATAAATGGAAATAATTTGCTGGGTGAAAAGTTGTGGGCATATTTTGATAGATTCGGCTAATGGCCCTTCAAAAAAAGACTACGTGTATTTATGTTCCTACTAATGATATAACGGAAATCCTGGTGGTGTAGTGGTTTAGCGCTACAGCTGCTAACCAAAAGGTCAGCAGTTCAAATCCACCAGGTGCTCCTTGGAAACTCTATGGGGCAGTTCTACTCTGTCCTATAGGGTTGCTATGAGTCGGAATTGACTCGACGACAGTGGGTTTGGTTTTTTTGGTTTGAATGATATAACAGTGCTTCTTTTTACATATTCTTATCAAATTTTTGGCCAATATGATGAGTGAAAAATATTAATGCATTTATTTGATATTGTAGTTTTAATATGAATATGCATGATTGTTTTTTTTTATGCATGATTGTTAGCAAAGTTGGTGTCTTTTTTATATGTTTACCCTCCATTTATATTTCTTTTCTGTGAATTACCTGCATTTCCTAATTTTCCTTTGGATTATTGTGGATCCTTTCCTTTGAGTGTATAGGTACACTTCATTTTTTTCTGCTTATTAATCCTTTGGTTGTTATACCAAACCAAAAAACCAAACCCACTGTGTTCAAGTCAATTCCGACTCATAGTGACCATATAGGGCAGAGTAGAACTGCCCCATAGAGTTTCCAAGGAGCGCCTGGCAGATTCAAACTGCCCACCTTTTGGTTAGCAGCCGTAGCACTTAACCACTAGGCCACAATTGGTTGTTATATACACTGCAAATACTTTCTACCAGCCTGTCAGTTGGCTTTTAACTTTGTTTATGGAATCTTCAATTATAAAAAGAGTTTTATATTTAGGTGGCCAAATTTGTAAATTTTAAAATGTCATTTGTGTCTTTTTTTTTCTGTCATTCTTATAAAGCACTTTCCATCCCTATATTTAAAATTTCCTCCCTGTATTTTATTTGAATACTTTTATAATGAAAAAATATTTAGCTTATGAATCCACGTAAAATTTGTGTTTATGGTGTGAGGTAGAAATTTAACATCATGTTTAAAAATTGATTTCTAAATCTTTATACCATTTATTGAAAGATTTGTTATTTTCTCAGTGATTGAAAACGTTGTTTGTTGTGATTACCTACTGCGACAAATGACTCCAAACTTAGTGGGGTAAAACAGTAGATCAGGAATTTGGGCAGGAAGGGGATAGCTTGTCTCTGCTCCACTGTGTCTGCTGCCTCTGCTGGGAAGACTTGAATTTGGCGTGGGGTGACTTAAAGAGATGGCGTCACTTGAACAGCTGGGGGCTGCCATCATCTGGAGGCTTCTTGACTGATGTGCCTGGCACCTGCACTGAAATAACACAAAAGCTGGGCTCAGCTGGAACGGTGACCCAAGCACCTGCATGTGGCTTCTCTATGTGACTTGGGATTTCTCGCAGTACAGAGGCCTCAGGGTAGTTTGTCTTCTTCATGGAAGCTCGGGGCTCCAAGATCGAGTGTTGCAGTGGAACACGGAGAAACTTGCATGGTTTTTATGACCTAACCTTGGAAATCACTTTACTTGGTTGAAACAGTCACAAGCCCACCCAGATTTAAAGAGAAAGGCATAGACCCCACCTCTCAATGGAATAACCCACCCCCAACCCAGTGCCATAAGTATCAAAGAATTTTTGAGCATGTTTTGAAACTGCTATACCCTTCTTTAACAAATTAAATTTCTATTTATAATGGATTGTGTCTGAACTCTAATATATTCCACTGGTCTACTTGTCTGTTACTGCAGTAATATCCCTCCTGCCTTAATTGCTACAAATTAGTGTATGTTTGGAGCCCTGGTGGCTCAGTGCTTAAGAGCTTGGCTAATAACCAAAAGGTTGGCAGTTCAAATCCATCAGTTGCTTTTTGGAAACCCTACGGAGCAGTTCTGCTCTGTCCTGTAGGGTCACTTTGAGTCAGAATTGACTTGGCGGCAATGGGTTTTGGGTTTGGTTGTATATATTTTGATATCTGATAAGACAAGGCCTCCCCTTTTTCTCAAAAATTTTTGGATATATATATGTTTTCCTGTAAGAAATTTAGAATAATTTTGAGTTACATGGCAATTTTTTTTTTTTTTTTTAATTTTGGTTAGGATTGCATTTATAGCTCAACTTGGAGGAGAATTGACATCTTTAAAGTTTGAATCTTCCCTTCCAGGAGCAAGGTATTTTAATAAGAGAAACTTTATAATTTTTCTTATACAGGCAGTCCCTGGGTTACGAACGAGATCGCTTCCTAAGCCTGTCTTTAAATCAAATTTGTGGGTCAGTCAGAACAGGTACAAACGGTTCTTATTTAGCAACAGTAAGTCAAATGTTTGTCTTAGTATATAGTATATACTTGACCTTTCTATGCGTATAAAGCACTTAAGAAACACTTCTAAATACACTAAAATATCTTAAGCATAATACAGTACATCTAATATTCTTTCTCTATCCAATGAATTGCTGAAGCTGCACAATGTTTTTACGAGAGTTGTTATTATGAACCATTGTATTTAACTCCAATTTTTAATACAATAGGGTTTTTGGCAGTCCACTCTGAAGTACCAGTTGTCCATGAGTCAGACGTTTGTAACCCGGGGACAAGCATTTTCTTGTTAAGTTTATTCCTATGCATTATTTTTCGTAGCTATTATGAATGGGAGCTTTTATAATGTTTTATAATTGTTACTGTTCTATAGGAAAGCTATTGGGTTTTTATGCTGCTTGGTGGCACATTGTTTAAAGTGCTGGACTGCTAACCAAAATGTCTGCAGTTCGAATCCACCAGCCATTCGGAGGGAGAAAGATGTGGCAGTCTGCTTCTGTAAACATTTATAGCTTTGAAAACCCTAAGGGGCAGTTCTATTCTGTCCTATAGGGTCCCTATGAGTTGGAATCGACTTGATGGCACTGGGTTTGGTTTTGGTTTTTGGTTATCATTCTGCCATCCTACAGAACTTATCCTACAGAACTCTCAGTTCTAGCAATATTTTTTAGATTATTTCATTTTAAACTTTTGGTTAGAATATCATATTACCTGAAAACAATGATTGTTTTTTCTTGCCCATTCAGAGTTCATGGAGTTTATAGGGTGAAGACATACAATAATATCACTTGTTGATGTCTCATAATTACATCTGCACTTCTTAGAAGACAATTTCAGATGTTGTTGAGTTCTTTTTCGTCCACTTGCTTCTCCCCCTTCTCCTTACCTTTACGTCACCTTCTTTTCCTTCTCCTCTTTCTTCTTATTCATTTGAGGGGAGCAGTTAATTATGTAAATATGTCCTCTATTCCCAATTTACAGGGCAATGAAACCCATGCCAAGACCTGAGGTGGTTTGGTCACGGTCCCCCAGCTGTTAGAAGCAGGACTGGCCCTGAACCCAGGTCCCCTGACCCCAGCACAGCCCTGCCTGTCACAGCCAGCTGGATCCTTATCACCACAGCCTTCTTTTGCTACATTTTGTTCACTAATAAAGGTCCCTTATATCAATTGACAGGTACTTTGGTTACCTGTGTGTAGAACATTGACAATAAGCCATAGAGCAAATGTGGGATTACTTAATGACTTTCTCTAGAAACTTCCTAACTGTTTCACATTCCTCTGTCATAGCAGCTATGCAATCCAAAGAGAAAGGGCTTTGTAGTCTGAAGTAATTCTGCCATTTTGTGAATCATGACAAGTCCCCTTGGTTAATTTGTCTGTAAAGGGGATACTAATTTTGGCTTCAAATAGCTTATGATTACACGAGGAGATGAATATAAAGCTCCTAGGACATCGTAGGCTCTCCATGAGTGGTCATTCTATCCACTTCCTTCTCTTCCTCCTTCTACGTCTTCCCTTCCTCTTCACCTCTCCACCACCTCCTTTTCCTTCTTCTTAGTCTTTTAAGTTGAGCAGTGAACCATATAAATGTGTCCTCTATTCTCCATTCAGCTCTACTCATCTCCTTAGTCCCTGAGTTTGAAAACGGTGGAGGGCAAAGTTGACAAAGATCTCTTGAAAAGGAAATTCAGATTAGGTCTAGGGTCACTGCAAGTGAAGAGTCACCAATGTTCTTTGCGGGTGAAATTTTGAGTGGAACAGAGCTTAGGTTAAGAGCAAACATGAACAGCCTCACATATAAAGACCATGCAGCTGCCTGGGGGCTCACTGGCTGTGCCAGTTTGCCTTGAATTCCCCTGTGTTTGGCTCTGGGTGTTATTACCCATTTCACAGATACTTTCTGTGTGATTCACCTGTGATAACTCCACATCTCTTTGCAAAAGACTCTGAATGTCTAAGGTTAAAATGGTCAACATCTTATCCTCTGCTGCCTGCCTTCCCTGTGGCACCAGTCTCTGGGACACTTACCTTGCAGGGGGTATTTCACTGACAAAACCCTACGTAAGGGTGCTCGACTATCTGACCAGTGTCCATTGCCATGGCCCTACTGGTCGGAGATGGCCGCCCCACTTGAGTGTGAGCTTTCATCCAGCTTCCTCCCAAATCCAGCATGTTAGAGCTGAGTACTGTGCTCAGGGCCATGAAGGGGGACTGTGAGAGGCTGATGGACTGAATCCGTGGGTGTCTATCTAGTTTGCCCCTCCTGTCATATGCCAGCTGGGGAGATGCCATCACATGGTTTGCTTACATTGGAGGGTGATGGCTGTGAATCACCCAGGGCAGCTAGAGAAGAAACATGAAGTCATAAACCGTACACCCTCCACCTCCCATCTTCTCCCAGCCTGGGGGCTGGGCTGGGAACTGAAAGGGGAAGAGGTCAGGGCCTATTGCTGGGGCCTCTTTCTCCCTACACTAGTTACTGACAGAAGAGGTGAGAACCAGAACTGCCTGTTGCTGAACTTTTCTAGAATCCTGGACATGCTGTCAACTGAACGAGGGGCCCACACATTGCCAACTCTGAAAGGTGGGAAAGCCAGCCAGTCCTGAGGGCTTTCTTACAGAAGTTCAAGGCCATGGGTTACAGCCCCTTTACAGACATGAACAAAACCCTAATAATAACTGCCTCTTAAGTATGTGCCTAGAGCTTACTTAGTCCTCACAACAATCTTATGAGGTAGATGCTTTTATTATCTCTCTATTCCACAGCAGAGGAAACTAAGGCTGAGAGAAATGAAATAACTAGGTCACACAGCTAATAAGTAAGAGAGCCAGGATTTGAACTCAAGCAACCTGGCTTCAGAATCCTTGACTTTACCTACCTCATTATTCTGCCGCTATTCAGAGAAAAACCACAATAAGGATGAAGAAAACATCATACTGACCTTTTAGAATGTTATTAAATGAAAAACAAATTATCAAAACAGTTTCACTAATTTTCAATTCTATGAAAGATTGTAACATATATTTCTTTTAAAACCATGATTGATTCATTTGAAGCAGTAACAAAAATGTTTATGAGTTCTGTGAAAGCAGTTTTTTCATTGCTTTAAGTAGGCTTGCTTCTGAAATATAAATTAATCCCTGTTTTTCACTTGGCTGGACCTCACTGGTTATTTTCAAGGGGCTAAGTTTCTGCATATAGGCTTTTACTTGCATTGTTGGGGTTTATACTCAGTACTACTGGGGTGGCCCATTTATACTGACGGGGCGGCCCATATGTGCAGGTGGCATTACTGACCAGAAACTCCATCCATTCCCCATGTGTCCTGGCCTCTATTCCACCCTGTGAACATTTACTCTGGCTTTTATGCACCTTGCACTGTACCAATCACCAGAAGAGGGTATTGACCACTTCTGATCATTTCTAAGCTAGATAGTTCATGTTTTACAGGTCAGTTGAAAAATAGTCAGACTTCTTACCTTATACATAGCCCTCATGAGCATGTTCAAATTAATTGCTATTTCCTGGTTAATAATTCTTTGCAGGGAACACTGTCATAGAGATCTCCTTTCTGCCTTGCCCTGACATGTAAGATCCTCAGAGCTTTCCATAAGATGTCAGTCTATTGGAGCTGAGAGGGACTTCCCAGCTCAGGAGTCCAACCCCTTCACTTTACAGCAGTGGTTTTCAAAGAGTGATCTGTGGATGCCTGGGGGTCTGCAAAGTCAAAACTGTTTTTTTAAAAATACTAAGATTCTATTTGATTTTTTCACTATGTTGACGATGGTACAAAAGCAATGGTTGGTAAACCGATGACATCTTAACATGAATCAAGGCAGTGATACCAAACTGCTCTAGTAGTCATCGTACATGATAGCTAACTGACTTGAATGTAACTGAGTATTAAACAATTAATTGGCATGGTTTCAGATTCCACATTGCAACTAACCTTTAAGGAACTATCACTTGTTGAGTTTTGGTTTAGTATTGAAGAAGAATACCCACAATTGTCTGTAAAGACCATTAGAAAATTGTCTTCTCTTTTCCAACTACTTGTCTGTTTGAGGGTGAATTCTTTTCATATAATTCAAATAAAATAACATAATGTCACAGGCTGAATGCAGAAGCAAATATGAGAATCCAGTTGTCTTATAGTAAGTCATACGTAGCTTTGCAGAAGTATAAACTAAAGCCATTTTTCTCACTATTATTCTTCTTTTGGAAAATACAGTTAATTTTCTTAAAATATGAACTTTATGTTAATAGTTAATGTGATGGTTAATGCTATGTGTCAACTTGGCTACACAGTGATTCTCAGTGGTCTAGCAAATGCTATGTAATTGTCCTCTATTTTGTGATCTGATGTGAGCAACCAATCGGCTGGAAGGGGAGTTTCCTTCGGCGTGTATTCAGTATATGAATGGATGTTCTGGCAAAGCTCTGTCTCTCTCGATCTTGCATTCATCTCATTGTTAGCTGACCTCCTAGCTCTTGAGTCATGAGAATCCTTCAGCCTGCTGCCTGGCCTGCAGATTTTGGGTTTGTCAGTATCTACACCACATGAGTCAGGAGAAGGCTTCAATCTGCTGCCTGACCCACAGATCTGGGACTTGCCAGCCTCCACAATTGTGTGAGCCATTTCCTTGAAGTGAATCTCTATCTCTCTATTTTTACATATACACGTCACCGGTTTTGATCCTTTAGAGAATCCAGCCTAAAGCAGTTAATGTGTTTATTTTTATTATTTTGATATAAATTGATATTTATATTAAGGTTTCTTAGTTTTAATTTCTAATACAGTAAATATCATTAGATATACCAAACTAAACTCATTGCTGTCAATTCCAACTCATAGCAACCTTGTAGGACAGAGTAGAACTGCCTCATAGGGTTTCCAAGGAGTAGTTGGCAGATTTGAACTGCCAATCTTTTAGTTAGCACCTGAGCTCTTAACCACTGCGCTATCATGGCTCCGTTATTAGATATAACTCACATAAACAAAAGCTTATTAGATCCTTGTTATGGATTGAATTGTGTCCTCCCAAAAAACATGTGTCAACTTGGCTAGGCCATGATTCCCAGTATTGTGTGACTGTCCACCATTTTATCTTCTGATGTGATTTTCCTACGTATTGTAAACCCTACTTCTATGTTAATGAGGTGGGATTAGTGGCAGTTATGTCAATGAGGCAGAACTGAATCTACAAGATTGGGTTGTATCTTGAGTAAATCTCTTTTGAGATATAAAAGGAAGAAGCGAGCAGAGAAACTGGGGAACTTCATACCACCAAGAAAGAAGCCCTGGAAGCATAGAACATCCTTTGGACCCAGGGTCCCTGCACTGAGAAGCTTCTCAATCAGGGGAAGATTGATGACAAGGACCTTTCTCCAGAGCGGATAGAGAAAGAAAGCCTTCCTGGAGCTGGTGACTGAATTCAGACTTTTAGCCTACTAGACTGTGAAAGAATAAATTTCTCTTTGTTAAAACCATCCACTTGTGGTATTTCTATTACAGCAGCGCTAAGATGACTAAGACAATGCTCAATAATTTTTTTGAATGTAAAGTAGTCCTGAGTCCAAAAAGTCTGAGATAAGCTGCTTTTCAGAATCTTACTTTAAAATAGTTAAGAAACTTCTTTAAAGGCACCTAGCTGGATGAAGATCCTGCCAGGAGTAAAGGCATGTCTCAACATACTCTTACCTGTCAGCTTTTACCCGATCCCACTTCTGCCTTTTATGCAAATGGCCTAGATGTGTGTGTCAGGTGTGACTCTGAGACCACTGGGCATGTCTCCTCTTTGGCATGTTATTTAAAGACAAAATTTAATGTGGGCATCAGTATTATTTCTGAACATGTGTGAAAAGAGAACATCAAAATATATATTTCAACAGTAAAGACGCAGTGAGTAATATAGGTGTCCGCTAATGGGGACCCAAAGCAGGAAGCATTGTCAGGAAGAACTGGAGTTCATGTTGACATAAGAAGGTTTTGTGGGATGGAGATGCTCCTGTTGTCCACCACAGGCCTGCTTAACATCTGCGTCTATTATCTGGCAGATACAAAGATACTTCTTTGTATCAAATTGGAAGTGTTGGCAAATGGAGACTCAGCCACACATCTTCAATGTGCTCTTCAGCTAATTGCCTGAAGGTTTTGTTGTCACTATTGCTGTCTCTCCATGCTTTTAACTGAATTTATATTCTTAGATTTTAAGTGGAAAGATATCTTTGTATTTCTGAGTGCTAAAGAAATAGAGTAAAGCATCTTTGGGTTTTTTTTTTCCCCCTACAGGAAAGTCCTATTAATGAACAATTTTCATTTTCTTCATCATGCCTAACAAGGTTTACCTTTTGTCCCAAGCCCTGCTCTGAATACAGAGATGAACCAGGCACAACCCTGCCATTAAAGTACTCACAGAGTCTATTTGGGAAATAGACCAATAACTGCACAAGGGATCAGGTGGAAAGCTCCCAGTAAGTGCAGTGATTGTAAGCATAGTAGGAGTTTAGTGAAGAAAGCTATCACCCTGACCAGTGGTATGAAGTGACTAGGGAGAAAGGACTAGTGGAGTGAGACTTGCAGGCTGGACAGAGCATTTTTTTTTTTTTTAATTTTTTAATTGTGCTTTAAGTGAAAATTTACAATTCAAATCAGTTTCTCATACAAAAACTTATAAACACATTGTTATGTGACCCTAGTTGCCCCCGCTACAATGTGACAGCACACTCCTCCTCTCCACCCTGTATTATTTCCTGTGTCCATTCAACCAGCTCCTGTCCCCTTCTGCCTTCTCATCTTGCCTCCAGACAGGAGCTGCCCACTTAGTCTCATGTGTCCACTGGAGCTAAGAAGCACACTCCTCACCAGTATCGTTTTATGTCTTACAGTCCAGTGTAATCTTTATCTGGAGAGTTGGCTTCTGGAATGATTTTAGTTTTGGGCTAACAGAGAGTCTGGGGGTCATACGCAGAGCAGTTCTTAAACCATAGTGGCAGATGTTCTGATGGAAGGACATTGAGACCATCCCCCAGAAGAACAGGAACTCTAAATCCAGGGTGACCCACAGGAAGTAACCACGTAGTGAAGATAAAAGCAGGGATACAGGTATAGGGAGAGGAACTCAGATAATTTGTTTTGAGTAGTTCACTTGCTGCAATGAGTCTTTTCATCTAATTGACCCTGTCGAGCACATATGGACTCTTACCAAAGCTAGCCTGGGAGAGTTGAAATTGTCTGGAGAGTTTCATAGAGAAAGTACAGCATGAACTTGACCTTGCAGGGTGAGCAGAATGGGAGTAGGAAGATGCAAACCATGTGGGTTAGCTTCACTAGAGTGTAGGAATTATGTGGGTGGCAGGTTTGGGCTACAAGATAGAAGGTCTTGAAGGCTAGCCTCAACTTTAGGCCTTGCCCTTTGGCCATGGGGACCCACAGATGGACCCACGGAGCAGCAACTGGATGAGTTGGAACTCTCAGAAGATGACATTGACAGAGATGCCTGGAAAGGACTGAAGGGGAGAACCGTACCACCAGGGAGTGATTAGGATACTTCATTATAGGCAGTGGGAAAGAAAAGGAAAAGACAAAAAAAATTAACACTTTAGAGGAGTTAAGCCAAAAAAACCAAACCCAGTGCCGTCGATTCCGATTCATAGACACCCTATAGGACAGGGTAGAACTGCCCCATAGAGTTTCAAAGGAGCACCTGTTGGATTTGAACTGCTGGCCCTTTGGTTAGCAGCCATAGCACTTAACCACTACACCACCAGGGTTTCCTTAGAGGAGTTAGAGGAGTTAGAGACTGACAAATCATTTGGTCAGGGAGTGGGAGGAGTCAGTGACGACGCCAAGTTTTCAGGCTGACGCCAGTGAGATGCAAATATACTTGTATTTCTTTACATAGCTGAATGTGCAGATGATCTTTCAGAAGTGCTCATCTTATTTGGCACTTAGTTCCTGGGAAGAACAGGAGGAAGAACTCTCTCATGCTGGAAATCAAGTTTGATCTCACTCTGAGGCTATTATTATTACTCGAGAAAACAATTAAGATCCCTGGGGTGGGGAATCAAACTAAAAGATAATGAGCTCATCTCTTGTTGTTTGTGGACTCTTGTCTCCTCCACCGCCCAGTGTGTTAGGCAGCCTCTGAAATGGCCCCCAGAGATCCCCACCTTTGGTGTTGGTATTCACGCCCTTGAGTAATCCCTTCTCCTTGAGTGTGGGCTGGACCTGGTGACTTGCTTCTCATGAATAGAATATGACAAATGTGATGAGATGTCACTCCCATGACTTCTGTCTTGCTCACTCTTTCACTCGCTTGCTCTGAAGGAAGCCAGCCGCCATGTTATGAACTGTCCTGTAGAGAAGTTCATATGCAAGGACTTGAGGTCTCCAGCCAACAGTCAGTGAGGACCCGAGGCATTTCAACAGCCACATGGGTGAGCTTCAAAGCAAATCCTCCCCTATTCAAATCTTGAGATGATGGCAGTCCTGGATGTCACCTTGATTGCAGCCTGTGAGAGACCCTGAGCCAGGGGAGCCAGCTAAGCCATGCCCTGAATCCTGACCCACAAAAACTGACATAATAAATATATGTCATATTAGGCTGTTAAATTTGGGGGAATTTGTTACACAGCTGTAGATATCTAATATACTCAAACTCTCTGAGTGGTGTCTAAGAGTACATGCCCTGAAGCCAGACTGCAGGTGTTCAAATCCTGGCTCTGACACTTACAAGCTATACAACCTTACACAATTATTTAATTCTATGTGCCTTAGTCCCTTCATCTGTAAGATGGGAATAACACCTATCTCATAGGGTGATTGTGAGAATAAAATGAGAGAGTATCTGTACATTGCTTAGAATAGCAGTGTTAGAACTCAACAAGTATTAGCTACCATCTTTATTCCTGTGTCCCTGGGTGGCACAAATTGTTTGCGATTGACCACTGTCTTAGTTTCTTCGTGCTGCTGTAACAAAAATACCAAAAGTGGGGGACCTTAACAAACAGAGATTTATTTTCTCACAGTTAAAAAACCAAAAACCAAACCCACTGCTGTCGAGTCGATTCCGACTCATAGTGACCCTAAGGGACAGAGTAGAACTACCCCATAGAGTCTCCAAGCAGCGCCTGGTAAATTCGAACTGCTGACATTTTGGTTAGCAGCTGTAGCTCTTAACCACTATACCACCTGGGTTTCCAAACAGCTTTTTCAAAAACCTACAGCTAGAAACTTCCCATTCATTTATTCAACACTGAGCATCCACTGTATAATGGGAACCCTACTAGGCATGGGGAATTGAACAAACTAGATGGGGTGCCTGTCCTCATGGCTGTTACCATGTAGAGAGGTGGTTCTCAACTGCGATGGCACAGCCTTCTAAGCTAGTGTGGAAATGTCTGAGGATTGCTACTGGCATTTAGTTGTCAGGGGCCACAAACACTCCTGCAGTTCATGGGCAGCACCTCGTAGTAAAGAATTACCTGCTCAAAATGCCAATCAACAAGCCCGTAGGAAATGACTAGTCTAGTGGGTGATTTAAACGTTAATCAAATAACCACACAAATAAGTGAATAATTATGAACTGTATTAACTGCTATGAAGAAAATGGCACAGGAAGCTCAGGGGGGAATAATGCAGGATCTGTCTGGGATGGGGGCGAGTCGTAGAGGAAGAAGAAAGTCTTCCTTGGAAGCAAAGATTGGGCTGAAATTTGAAGCATGGGCAGTGTGCGCTGGGTTGAAGGGGTGTGTGCGTGTTGAGGGGGGGTGTGTGCAATGGTGAGGGTGGTAGTGCTGGTGGTGGAAATAAGATAAAGATTGTTCCAGAGAGAGAAAATAAGATTCCCCAAAACCCTGGGAAGGAGGCATATAATGGTATATGAGGATGGAGAAAAGGCCAGTATATTTGAGGGGGAGGGGGGTGAGAAAAGGTGGGAAGGTGGATAAGAGGAATTGGAAGAAATAGGCTGGAGCCAGTCATGCAGACCCTAAGGAGCTGTGTTAGTGTTTCTGGTCTATTCCAGGGATTGTCAGCATGAAGGGACCTAACTGCTTATGTGCTTTGGAAATGTCACCCTGGGTGAAGAGTGGAGAACAGATTAGAGTGGGTAGGAGAAGAGGTGGAGAGACCAGTTAGGTGGCTATAGCCCTGGTATGGAAAGACTAAGGGAATAGGGATAAAGATAGAAGAAAATGAAGTCAATGGATTTGATAGATGTTAGAAGGAAAACGGGACTAGGAGATGGATTAGATCTTTGGGGTAAGAGAGGAGAAGGTGTCAAAGGTAACTAGAATGGTGGTGGCCATTCAGTAAATTAGAGAATCTGGAAGCAGAGTAGGTCTGGGAGAGGAGCATCTTGAGTTTGATTTTGAAAAAGTCGACTCTGAGGTGCTTCTGAGATATCCAAAGGGGCTTGAGGACTGCAGGTTTTTGGTTGTGGAGATATGGAGGGCAGAGGAAAGGTTTGGACTGGAAGTAAAATTCGGAAGATACTGGTATAGGTAAGGAAACCCTGGCAGCATAGTGGTTAAGAGCTATGGCTGCTAACCAAAAGGTCGGCAGTTCGAATCCACCAGGCACTCCTTGGAAACCCTAGGGGGCAGTTCTACTCTGTCCTTTAGGGTCACTATGAGTCAGAATTGACTTGACAGCAACGAGTGTTTTTGGTTTTCAGCGTAGGTGATGGAGTCCCTGGGTGATGCAAATGGTTAATGCGCTTGGCTGCTAACTGAAAGGCTGAAGGTTCGAGTCCACCCAGAGGCTCCTTAGAAGAAAAGCCTGTGACCTACTTCTGAAAAATCAGCCACTGAAAACCCTGTGGATCGCAGTTCTACTCTGACATACATGGGGTTGCTATGAGTCGGAGTCCACTTGACCGCAACTGATATGTGTGTTATATAGCAATGGAGGCCACTGGAGTGGATGAGCTTGCTAGAAAGAGAAAGCTCGACAAGAGAAACCATGACCTGGTCAAGACTTGAGGAACTTTGATTTTAATGGCCAAGCAGAGGAGGATGGTTCAGTCAGCCAGAGGAAGAGAAGCAGAGAGGAGAGGAGAAGCGGGAGATGGTGTTGCCTCAGAAGCTGAGGGACACATATATTTCAAAAGTTGGAAGTGGTCAGAAGGGTCAAATGGAGCTGGAAAGTTGGGTAAGGAGATGACTGAGAAATGTCTCTTGGGTTTAGAAAATGGGGGTCATTGATGACCTCAGTAAGAGCTGACTTGGTGGAGTAGTGGGGGCAGAAGCCGCACAGGAGTAGGTTGACAAGTGGGTGGAGGAGAGGACATGGTGACACTCTTTGAAGAAGTGTGTGAGGGAGACGAGAGATAAGGTGGTAGCTGGAGGGGGATGTGGGGCTGAGGGAAGATGTTTACTTATTTAATTTTGGGGTGGGGGAGACTCTAATGTCCTCCTTACAGAGTGAGTCCTGGATAGGAGCATCATGTGTTCTACTTCAAGTTATGTCACTTAATAAAAGCTCATTACACAGAGAGGCTGGGAAGGGGGTAGGTCTGTTTATTACATACCTGCCAGTGCTGTGCTAGAGGTTGGAGCTTGTGGCAGCTGATGGTGCATATCTTCTCCCAACTCCAAGTTCAAGTTGATAGCTTGAAACCAGCTTTTGTGGGAGTATTTACACTACAGAAATTGGCAAACATGTCACATCAGAGCCCTTTCCCCCTCCCCGCCCCGCCCCACAGGAGCTGGTTGTTAAACATTTACCAGCGCATCACTGCTGATCATCCCCAAAGAGCACAAAGGTGAACTCAATTGAAACCCCCATCTCTGTCTCTGACAAGCAGCCTTAGAGGCCTCTGGTTCTCTTGGCGCTTCCGCATCATTCCCCTGTGGTTGGAGGCTCTTCCACCCCTCAGAGGCCACAGTGGCCTTGGCTCCCGTTTGCTGAACTCAGGGAGTGAGGCAGTTGGTCAGCAAGAGGGGCTCACGCTGCCCACCTTGGTGTTGGGGAGCCCTTGCTGCCCAGTGCTGCTCACCTGTGCTATCCTGTGCTCCTGCTGCCAACCTGCAGAGATCGGCCCCTCCCCGACCTGGCACAGCCCTTGCTGTGGTCTTCCAGCTATCACCTTTTCCTCTAAGCACTCTCCACAACAGCCCAGAGGGTGTCCCTTTAGACCCAGACTTTCAAAACTGCCATCTCTGTTTCTCGGAATGTAGCGTGATTTAAATGACAAAGGGTCTTTTGAAAAAAGGGGAGAAAAGGCTGAAGGCGCTCTCAGGCCTCAGGAAGAAAGCCTGGCAGAGGTGTAAACTCCCTCAGCAGAGCACCTTGTGCTGGGCTCTTGGCAGAAAGCTTCTCTAACCTCCACGAAGGGCCTCTTTGGTTGCTATTCTCTCTCCATTTTACAGATAAGGAAACTGAGGCTCAGGAAGATGGACTGCCTTGCCCCTGGACACACCAATCCTGAGAGGTAGATCTGAGATTTAAACTGCAGGTCAGATTCCAGAGATTCTGAGGCCTTGCTCCTGCCTGTACTCAGAACCTCAAGTTCATTTTCAACACCCTTTGCATCCCCACATCTTTCTGATTTCCAGGATGAAGAAAGATTTTTTTTTCCTGGAATGAACTACGAAAGAGGCTGTGAAAAGACGTGCTTGTCAACAGACTTGGGGTCTAATGTTGCCACTTTCCAGCTGTGTGTCTAGGGCCAGTTATTTCTCTCAGGCTGGAGGTCCTGCAGTGGGGGAGGGAGGATATATCTGCTTCGGGATTGTCTTGAGTCCTTCTTGAGGCATGTAAGCCACCCTGCCTAACAAGGCCAGGCATATAGTGGGTGCCCAATCATTTTATTTTCTGGGTTTCCAGGTGAGGCATTGTCTTCCAGGCCCCAGCCACTGTGGCTGGTGTCTGGGCCCCCATGTCCCAACCTACAGCCTGCAGCGCCCACTCCCACGTGACCGACAGCCTCTTACATTTCCCCATTCAGCTGATTGTGAGTGCTATGCTATTTTAAACCTACATGGAAGTATTTTTTTTTTTTTTTTTTTATAAGGACCATCTGCTACCGGCCCCAGCCCAGATGATACAGTTAGAGCCTGCCCACAGCATCCTCTCCCTCCTTCAGACAGTTCCAGGAACAAGGGTGAGTCAGTCACCAGCTGAACTCCCTTTTGCTAACCCAGAGATGGCCTGGGTGCCAGCAGAGGGGGAGCGCTCACGCTCAGCTCGGCGGGGGCAGGTGCGGAGCCTCCTCCGCTGCTGTTGCAGTTTGGTGCCTCTCAGAGACAGGAAGGGGAACCCCCGCCCCCCGCAGCGCTGCTGACTGCAGAGAAAGGCCAGGGCCGCCCCACTGAGCGCCTGACAAGAGAAATAGCCCCCGGGGTGCCCAAACTCATCCTTCTCAGCTGTTCCCCTTCTCCCTCGGAGCAACCAAGACCCGGTTAATAGATTAAAGGGCAAAGGCCAAGGCTAGGCTTCTTGCAGCTTGTCACGAAGAAGCTAATGGCCAACAGGGCATTAATCCCCATCCTGCTGAGGCTGCCCCCGGAAAGAAACCCTGTGTCGGCTTTGGGATACAAAGAGAGCGTGTTCCCCCCCTCACTGGGCTGTGTTGGGATGGCACGCTGGTCCAGTGTTGTCTGCCCAGGGCACTAGGCAGATGCTATTAAACACTGACCATTGTTCCTTCTAGGCAAGGGACTCGGGCACAGGCACTGGGCTCACTCACGACTTTGCTCATCGCCCTTCTCTTTTCCCCTTTCTTCCCCTCTCTCCTCTTTCCCTCCACCACCTAATGGCTCGCTGCGAATAGGAGATAATTCAGAGGATGGAGCAGGGGCCTGAGTCAGTCTTTGCATCTGGTCTTTGTTACTTATAAACTATATGACCTACAGCAAAGTATAATCAGTTTGCTCATCTGTAAAATGGGCATACTCTGACCTAGGGTTTCTGTGAGCATCGAATGGGATAATGCATAGGAAGGATCTGGTACACTGCCTAGCAGACGTTGTTGTTGTGCCATTGAGTGGATTCCACCTCAAGGCCAGCCACGTGTCACAGCCTAGAACTGCTCCATAGGGTTTTCTTGGCTGTCATCTTGATGGAAGCAGACTGCCAGGCCTTTTGTTCCACGGAGCTGCTGGGTTGGTTGAATTGCCAACCTTTCTGTTAGCAGCCCAGTCCAAACAGTTTGCTCTACTCAAGGACCTAGCAGAAAATACTGTAGGTATTATTTTTCTATCCTTATTACATTCAAAAGGGCTGACGTTTATGTTGGCTGAAAAGTTGAGGGAGTGTTTGAAAACCTGGGTCTCTAACTTTAAAAAGCAGTCCCTCAGGGCCACTTCACCACCCCCATTATCAAGGTGCCTCTGACCCCTGCTCCGAGTTGATCATTTTTGCAGCAGGCACTCAGGTCGAGAAGAACTTGGGGGAGAGTTAATTTCATCCAGGCAGGCCCTGCCTTTGTTATTATCAGGCACCAGGTATCATAACCACTGCCATCGCCATGATGACGCTGGCTTCTTGCACCTCCCTGGACCTCCCAAAGGCCGTGAATTTTCTTGGTGCTTCTGGCTTTTTTTTTTTTTTTTTTTTCTTCTGGCTGCTTTGTGACCACTTCTTTCCCTCCAAGGATCCCCCTCCTTACACACACCCACGGCCTGACCACTCAGGGGGCGGGTGCACGTGGTGTTACTTCGTGGGGACCGGCAGCTGGTCCGCAGAGCACTATCGGGTGTGTGCACCCTCCGGCGGCCCCGAGGGTGCCCCGTGAGCAGGGCGCGGGCCGAGGCCTGACAGCTTGACTTCCTGTCCCAGCGTCTATCTCCTGCTCCTCTGTAGAGTCCTACAGTTTATCTGTGGTCAGTTTTCTTACCCATTTCCTGCCAGCTGCTACTGGTTTTTTAGTCAGCTCCGATAGCTACAGCAATTGGGAAAGCACGCAGACTGCCCGGCTGCATGATTGACTGGCCCGGCGGACCAAGGTGCGGCACCGCCTCCAGAGCCGCGTCTCCTCGGGGCGCAGAGGGACGGGCGCCCATGGCTCCCCTGGGCCTTGCCCCCCCACCCCCCGGCTCTCAGTGACACTCCAAAAACACCGCACACTCATTGTGAGCTAAATGCTGATTTTGCGTGTGTGTACGTGTGTGTGGTAGAAGGGAATTTTTTTTTGAATTCACCAAAGCCAAAATAAACGGCGTCATTTTTTGAGAAGTCAGGATGTAAGTCAGCTCGAGGCTGAGCTGTGCCCTTTTTATGGGGAGCCCCGCACTCTTTTGGAGGCAGCAGTGCCGTGAGCTTTCAATGGCCCCGATTTCCTTTAGGCTACTGCAGTCACGTTTTCAATTTTATTTCCTGGCATTTCCAAAAATGAAGAGGGAAACCCTCCCCCACTGTAACAAATGACCCCCCCCATAGGACAGTCACAATGTGTACAGTAATGTTTTTTACGCTGTGAACAAGAACTTCGAAGTCGCCCACAATGGTGGTCGTCATTTGAAGTGCCTGTAATTGTCCAGAGCATTGCTACTCAAAGGGGCCGGGGTGCCAGGACCAGCACCATCAGCATCGAATTACCTGTTCAAAATGGAGAATCTCAGTCCCCACCCCAGACCCAACTGAACCAGAATCTCTGGGGTGGGGCCCAGCACTCCCTGTCTTAACTAACTTCTCCAGGTGGACCCTCAGGTGTGCTCCAGTGTGACAAGCACTGTTCTGGGTCTTGCAATTGGCTTGACTTTATTGGTGGCTTTTCCTAATTTTTTTGATAGCCATGGGTTGTGAAGAACGAAAATGATACTCCAGAGCAGAACTGAACAATTCATTCCACCAACATTTACCGCCCTTCTCTTGGGTACTAGGCTCTGTGCTAGACACAGCAAGGTACTGTAACCTGGCTCCCAGACCCCCAAACTCTGTCCTCAGGGGTCCCAGCCTGGGAAGAGGCAGATATAATAACAACAAGAATACTGCATAGGAAGGATTCTGCCAGGCATGGGCTTGGCCTCCAGGAGAGCTCAGAGGGGCTGGGGAGCCTGGGGGGTGACCAGGAGAGGCTCCTTGAGTAGTACATGAGACCTGAACTGGTGTTTCAACAATGGGTAAGAATTCGATGTGTGAAACGCGGGACAGCGGAGGGAGAGTGGGTGATTACAGTGGAGGGATCGGTGCTGGGGATGGCCTTATTAGGTTTAGGGTTAATCCCGGCTTTGACATTCTATACCATAGTAACCTCAGGTAAGTCCCTAAACACTCTTCCAGCTTCAGTTTCCTCATCTGTATGATGGGGTTAATGATATTTCCTTTTAGGAATGTTGTGAGACCTCAATGAGATAAAACATGCAAAGGACTTAGCATAGCCCTCAGTAAACTCAATAAAGTTGATAATAATTGTTGCCCCTGAGGACAATGGGGAGGATTGAAGGGTTTTTACAGAATACTGTGATCAGTCCTCTAAAAGGTTTGCATATTTGGGCCAATAGAGACTCTTTGTTGAACATAAGATAAACGTATCATTGATATTTAAGGATACAATTGTGGTTAAAATTTGTCTAGGAAGATACTTAGCATCCTGTAAAGTATCCCCTTTCCTCCATTGCCATATTTTTGTTACTTTTTTTTTTTTAAATTGTACTTTACATGAAGGTTTACAGAGCAAACTAGTTTCTCGTAAAACAATTAATACACATGTTGTTTTGTGACATTGGTTGCCAACCCCACGACATGTCAACACTCTCCCCTTCTCTGTCTTGGGTTCCCCATCACCAGCTTTTCTGTCCCCTCCTACCTTCTCGTCCTTGCCCCTAGGCTGGTGTGCTCCTTTAGTCTTGTCATCGCCATACTTTTGAATCCTAAAATCAGCCAATAGTAAAACCTAGCCATTTTCCAAAGCAACTTCCTTTGGGTTGAGGCCAAAATTCAGAACAACACTATTTTTCCCCTCTTGGAAAGTCACAAGGCCCAGAATACAAGACAATCATGACTTTCAATGAAAGTGCCTCCTCAGGGTGACTCTCAAACCAGCCATCGCCCACAGCCTTTGTAGAAAGGCAGCACCTGAGTTGGCAAGGCCAGCTCGAGTGTGGCTGGCATTCAACACGTGCTTGCTGGTGTTGGCTCAGGGCAATCCCAAAGAGATTGACCTGAACCAGAATTTGTTCTACTGAAAGACAGAAAAAAATCAGAAAGGCGACAGCAGTGGGTTAAAGGGATGCGTGTTCTTAAGGAAACACTCCCCACGGGATGTTTTATGTAAGACTTGATATCACTTTCCTCTTCCATTTAAATGCAGCCTCAGGACAGACTTCCTTTATTCATTCAACAAATGACTGCTGAGTGCCTGCCCCATGCCTGTTCTGATCATGTCTAGTGCGAGAGATGCTCGCTGTTCAACAAATCATCTCAGTAAGGTGTGGAGAATGACAAAGTGAAAGATATGTTCCAAGAGAGAGAAACGCAGTTCTGCAGAGTCTAATGGGGCTAGCTTTAGGTCCCCAGCATCTCTGAGACATTTCCTTTCTGGCCTCGTGTTTTGCACAAGGCCTTCTCACTGAGTGATTCGCTATCTGATGACTTGTGGTGGAGAGGGGGTGGTTTTTCAGGTGGGGCACCTCGAAGCATCCAGATGTCCACATGTGGCGGCCAAGGCAACCAGGTGCGTTTGCAGGAAAAGGTGTGCATCTGCTGCTCCCACATCAAAGGGCTGCGGTTCCATGTGGGAGTCCAGGGTGACTGGGGTTCTATTCCTGGCACAGGCCCTAACTTCACTGTGATACCAAGCCTCCCTCTATCTCGGTTTCTCCATCTTGAAAATGGGGCCAGATCTGACTTTTCTGGTTCCACAAAAACTCCTGGGCAAACCACCACATTTGTCAGGCCCCTGGTCCCCCTGCTGTGCCCTGCGTACCAAACAGGGCCTTCCAGTTTCCTCTCTGAGGTTTTCTGAGAATTTGTCTGACAATGTCTGTAAACGCCTTTCAACTCTATCTCTTAGAGGAAATGAGCACATCAGAGAAGGTCTCTTACTACCAGAGCTCCCCGGTTTCGAGTTAAACCATCGGCGCAGCCTTCCTAGCCTGTCTGCCTCTGCACCACCTCTGAGCGCTCTTTCTAACATGCACATTGATTCTGCAGCTCCCCTGGTTCAAGCCGCTGAGTACCCTCGTGGGAGAAACATCCAGAGTTCCTTCCAATACCTGCCTACCATTCCAGATCTTGATTTTAGCCCTTGTGAGTTTTACGTGCCAGCAGCACAGAGCGGCTCATAGTTTCCTCATCAGGTTGGGTGTTTCTTAAGCCCCAGGCCCTTTGCACATGCTGCTCCCTCTGTCTGGCAGGCCCTTTTCCCTCTGACTTGCTTGGCAAACTCCTCTTCGTCTGTCAGAACTCAGCTGTGTTATCAGCTCCTGTGGGAAGACTTCCCTGGCCCCTTTGTTCTCCCAGGACTGAGTGGATGTTTCCTCCATCCAAAGAGTTCAGTGTCAGGGGTGCATGACGCCCTGAGGCCAGTTCCTAGTTGCGTCCTGGCAGGCCAGGCAGGCTGGGGTATTTCCCAAACTTGGGAAATCTTCCTCCATCCTTGCACTGCCAAACTCCGGCTACCCAGTTGCCTTTGAGTTGATTCCAACTCGTGGTGACCTTATGTGTGCCAAAGGAGAATTGTGTTCCATAGGGTTGTCAATGGCTAATTTTATGGAAGCAAATTGCCAGACCTTTCTTCCAAGGTGCCTCAGCATGGACTCAAACTTCCAGTCTTTCAGTTAGCAGCTGAACACCTTAAGCACTTGAACCACCCAGGGACTCGCTCCACAAAGAAGTCTGCAATTCCTGTTCCAGAGGACATGGCACCAGGCAGTGTGCAGGCAGGTAGGGCCAGCTGTCAAGGAGGCTCTGGACAGGTAAAGGTGCACTTTCAGGCTTCCAGCAGAGAAGAGGAGTGTGAACGTGATTACTGAGAAGGGTTCCGTGCAAACCAATGTGACTGTAATTACGAGGGGCTTCTGATTGTGTGTGTGTAATTACGTGAGCCTGCTTGTGTGTGCGGGTGTCTGCGGGATTGTTCTCTGGAGAATTGGGGAGGGATATTGGAAGGAAGGTGCTCCTGGAGGTCTCTCTCTGCCATTTACACACAACTCCCAGGTTGGTAGGAGGCCAGAGCAGCAGCCTTCTGGAGGAAGAGCGCGGGCCGTGAGAGTAGAGAGTCCCAATCGCAAAGGAGATAAAGGAAGGGAGGCCCTTGTGGGCAGTACGCTACTCCCGCCCCAGGCAGACTGGCTGTGACATTCAGGTGTCTCTCTGGGTCTGGTTTTTCCTGTTACTTTAATTGCTGCAGAATGAACATTTCTCTGCGCTGGGTCAGAAATGGCGGTTGGGGAGCGTGCCCGTGTGTGTGTGTGTGTGTGTCTGTGTGTGTGTAATATTTCAGTTTAAAGAAACAGGAAATTCAGGATTTGTATGGACACCAATTCTAACTCTGCCTCCGCATGCCTGGTTTCCTGGAAGGGAAGGGGGTTGATTGATACCAGTGTGAGCTTGGAAGGAAGGGCCTTCTGGATTCTGTGCCTGGCTTTGGCTCATGGGGCAGTCTTGAGGCCCAGTGTGTTTCTGTTTTATTTTCTGTTAGAATGAGACCAAAAGCACTTGCCTGCCAGGCCTGGAAGTACCCAAGGGGGAGAATAGTCTCTGCTCGGGGAATTCTGGACCGTGAAGCTTATCCAGTATGGGTGTTCTCGTAGTCCCTGTTTCCGGGCAGACCGGCACTGATGGGGTGAAAGGGCCAGGAGTGAAACCGAGGAATACTTTGGAAGGGAGGAGGGGTGTGACAGAGAGGCTGAGGTGGGTGCTGGCACAGCCTGGGATTTGGTGGCTGGGAGGGTCCTGATGACCTCTGAGCGTGGAGCTTCAGCGGGGGATTCAGGTTTCCGAGAGTTTAAGGAATAGAAGCAGTTGAGGAAACTGAGGCCCAAAGAAGCTGAGTGATTTGCCCAAGGTCACACAGCTGCTTAGCTGCTTGGCACCAACACCAAAATGCAGGTCTCAAGCCTCCTCAAGAGGTGACCTTTCCATTCCATGGCCCACTGGGAATCCCAGGACCCGGGGACTTGGGTTAGCTGTCACCATCTCTTCTTGCCTACCAGGTTTCCCGCACCAGGGGCCTCTCATCTAGGGGTACAGGGAGGCAGCTGTATGGTCTAGGAGCCTTGGGGCCACTTGTAGCTATGGCATTCGGGCTAGAGTGCCACTATCATATGTGAGCGTGGCTACTGAGATCCCGATGAAGTACACAGACTCCCTTGGCCCCTCAGGATAACTTGGTCCAGCCCCATTGGTCTATCTAGATAGATCTTTGAGCTGGGGCTGTTTTACTTATCTCCTTCTCTGTCTGTAACTCCGATTTTCCTCACAAGAGCCATGGGTGTCAGACTAGGAGGAAGCGTCTCTGCATGGGAATGAGGCCTGAAACAGCCAAGGTGGGCCCTGAGTCCTGCTGCTTGGCACAGGCCTCTACCTGATGCGAACTTTCCTTGAGCTGCTAGGGCTGGAGAGACCAGCCTTCCCAGCTCCTTCTCAGCCTAGAAGTCCCTGGAGCTCAGAGCTCAAGTCTCCCCACAGTCCCTCCAAGGTTCCTCAGACCCCCATGCTGGCTGCTGGGCCAGTGGTGGCCCTCAGTGCCTTTGGCTTTGGGGGGTTGGTGAGCGGCCCCCTGGTGAAGGAGCCCTGGGCAGTGCTGGGCCTCCCGAAGGCCAGCCCAGCTCACACTGCTCAAAGTCTCTGCACTGATTTCCCCCTGAGCTTGTTCCACTTTTAAAAATAGCTAATGAGGAAATTATTTTGTCACCCAGATGTATTCAGTAAAAACATGTCAGGGAAAGACAATTAACCTCTGCTCTGATAAAATCCTTCCCAAATTAATGAAGTTAATATTTGTAGATGCTGAGAGATTAATTTGGGGAGAGGGGCAGCACAAGCAGAGCTCCCTATAGGCAGAGAAGGGGGTCGAGGGGAAAGTAGAGAGAGAGAGAGAAGGAGGGAGAGAGACAGAGAGACAGAGAAAAGAGGACATGCGGGAGAGAGAGATGTGGAGGAGAGCAAAGAGAGAGACAGAGAAACATATGCATTGAGAGAAGGAATGAGATGGGGGAGGAATGACAGAGACCTAGATATAGACACACAGAGAAAGAATGAAAGAGAAAGAGAAGGGAAGAGAGCAGGAGCTTAGAGGGAACATGGCTGGAATAGTTTCTGAGTATTCTTTTGTTATTCAAAGCATTCACTTACAGGTTTCAAATTGGTTTCACCGGCAAGAGAAGACTTGAGAAATTAAACCAGGGAGTGAAAAGAGTGGGGATGTCTTCAGGATGTGGAATTTTCAATGCCACCTTGATGGAATCAAGTCCCCTGCTTAATGCCCTTTGGATTCCTTTTTTCTTTTCAAAGGTAGTCAGGGAGCCTCAGACCATGGGAAATGGCTTATCAGCAGGAGGGGGTGAGGCTGGCTGGGTTTGTGTTCTTGAAAATTTTCATCCCAGTTTCCCTGGAAAGTCACAGAATCATGAAGCTTGAAGAACCGTCAGGTTTAACCCTTCACCCAATGCAGGCACCTTCCCTTTCACCAGGACAAACCACGCCAAAGATGGCAACACCATTAGAAGAGGTTAGTCAGCCTGAGTTGGATCCTTATATCCAAGGCTGAGACAGGAGAGGAAAGACAGGAGATCTTACGCAGGGAGAGACAGGTCACGGGGGTCGCCAGGTTGGTGTGGTGGTGCCAGTGCTGATGTGGGGAATGGTCAGGTGAGAGGAACAACAGACAACAGCCCAGCATGCTGTGCTCTCTGGACCCTCTGTAGCTCAGCCCCTCATCAGAGGAGCACCAGCCTAGGAAGCAGATCCTGATCTTGTGATCTTGGGATGGAGATTGAAAATGGAACTTTAATTTTGGAGCATTTTAGCTTTGAATATGTCAAATAGAATGGCTGAGAGGCTGTGTAAAGGCAAGGGCATGACCCAGATGACCTCCCAAGGTTCCTATTATCTCTAAATTGGGCCCACTGCTCCCGAAGTGCTGACGGTGCTTGTCTGTAGAACTTGGATGTCATATTTTTTTTTTCCAGAGGGTGAAACTTGGCCATCAGACCCTAGCCAAAGAGACTGCTTTTCTCTCATCTATTAAAAAAAAAAAAAAAAAAGTATCCTTATTAATTTCTCCCCACTGTGTGAAATGCAAACAGGACAAGACGCATTCATCATTTCAAACCCTGTCAAATTACCAGTTCTGGTAAGCAGGTGTCAGGACAGGTAGGGGGTCTTGTATTGCCGTGTTCAGCTGATCAATCAGGCAGCAAAGAGGAAGCAGGAGAAAGACCCCAAGGTACACATGGCTGTGCTCCTTTCCAGAAAACCTAGGAGCAGTCATAACGACCGGCCAAAGGGAAAGAAGGGAGGTATGGCTCCTTGGGTCCCAGAGGCTTAGCTGGATTCAGGGCTTGCTGCCATTTTGGAAAGCTCAAAGTGGCTGGAGGAGGTGTTTGGAGGAGAGTCAACAGCGGAGATGATTGAAAGGATGGGGGGGGGGCGGTGTAACCTTGAGAAGGAGAGACGTGTCTGCTTTACTTCTACACTTGAAACAATGCTAGCCAAGTTAATCTTACAAACGCCATGGGCACAAGTGCAAGAGAACAAGATCTTGGGTGTCTAGAGTTGCATTTTTTGATAAATGGGTCTTTCTTACTAATCTAATCTTCCAAGGCAGAGTGACATGTTTGCAGATTGCAGCCAAGCGATAGATGTCACCTATCTTGAGTTCAGTTGGGCTGTTACTCTGCTCTTCTTGATTTACCTCCCCCTCCCCAAACCAGGAAACAAGGGGAATATTTGCCCAGATCTTTGGTTTCTGAGCCGGGTGGATGAACACCTCCAAGTGCCCACCCACACAGAGAGAGGTTGTGGTGGGGGGGGGTCCTGGAGAGGGGTCTTGAGGGACACCTCAGATGCCCAGGTCTCATAATAGGTAGGATGGCACAATACAGAACTTGTCACATTTTGCGGGGGGTGCCCAGTGAGAGTGGGAAGGACAGTCAGCCCAGGAATTGGAGAAATGGTGACAAATGGAGCAGAGGTGAGCAGAGCCAAGGGCAGAGCAGGGCATGTGGCATGGGTGGGGGCACTAGTTTGGGTACAAGCTGAATCCGAACAATAGTCTCTGGCAATGAGGGACTGCCATTTATTGGGTGCCCACCATGGGCTAGCACTGTGCTAGGTCATGCGTGGCCTTACTTAGTCTTCCCAACAGACGGCTTGGCTGATCCTCTGGGGAGGGCAGACGCCCAAGGACGCATGGCTGCCAAGTGGCAGAGCTGGGCTTCAGCCTCAGCTTGACTTCAATACTGAGCTCTCTCTGCCTCCCGCAGGGCCTCCCACGACCCCAGGCTGCTGCCCCCAGAGATGAGTAAAGGACTGAAAAATTAGAACCGTGAGGGAAGATGGGGGGAAGAAGAGGCTGAGGGATGGTTGCTAAGTCTGTAAGAACATTAAGGATTTTTACAGTATGCACGTTGAGTGGGTGGTTCCCTCTGCCTCTGCTCTGGACAGAACAGGAGGGAGCAGGCTTAAACTACAGCATGAATGGTTTGGGTTAGGTATACAGAAGAGGATTTGGACAGTGAGGGTTACGTATGGGAATGAGAGCTACGGGTAAAAACTCTTCACCTGGAAGTTCTTAAAGCAATCTCATAACCATGGGCCCTCCTAAAGGGTAGGTTTCATGACATCTGACCTTTTATTGGGTGAGTGGTTTCATTCCATCCATGGCAGGTGTTGGGTCGAAGGACACGGCCCCCAGAGTGTGACGGGCTGGATGTGAAGCCCAGTTCTCACACTTACCTGCCCAGTCACAGAGCCAGTCTAAACCCTGGTTTCCTCATCTGTGTATTGACCCAAAGTCTACCTCATGGGATTACTGCTAGGATCAGAGGGAATTTTGTCTGTAGAAAATGCATTTTTCGTTTAAAAAGAAAATTAATTGCCTTTGAGTTGGTTCTGATCCAGGGCCGCCCCACGTGTGTCAGAGCAGAACTGCGCCCCACAGTGTTTGTAATGACTGATGTTTTTGGAAGTAGATCACCCGGGCTTTCTTCCGAGGTGCCTCTGGGTGGATTTGAACAACCAACCTTTAGGCACGATACAGATGCCTCCACCTCAACATATATGGTCACGAACACAAATGCTCTGTGCCCAGATGCATCACCCAGTAGCTTTTGGAGCACTCGCACCTCTCCTAAACTTGCTCACTTCTACCTGGACCTTCCAAAGTCAGAAGGGAAACCTCCTGGGACTGAGTTTAATTTTGCAGAGTTCAGGGATAGATGGAGGCCTGGCGTCTGGTCATCTGCCACCTTGTCTCCCTGTTATTTACCCTTGCCCCCTGATTTTTCTCACCTTTGTGCAGAATTGGATGAGAAAGGGAAGAGTCAGGGCAGATATGGGGGAAGGTTGAAAATGTAATTAGCAATGCAAAATTCACGGTCAAAGATCATCTTCTCCAATGACAACTTACTCAGAGTGAACCCTTGTGAAGCCATCTGGGCTGGAAGTTCAACAGCACCCAAAACGCCCCAAGGAGAGTGGGTGGTCCTGAGGTTTTATTTGTCCCCTCAATTTAACAGGCCCCTCCTCAGAGGGGGGAGCCCTGGCGATGCGGTAGTCGAGCATTTGGCTGCTAACCAAAAGGTCGGCAGTTCGAATCTACCAGCCATTGCCTGGAAACACTATGGGACAGTTCTACTCTGTCCTATAAGGTCACTATGAGTTGGAATAGATTTGACAGCAACTGTTTGGTTTGGTTTTTTGGTTTTCCTCAGAGGGTGGCTGGGAACCCAGGGTATTTCTGATGGCAGTGGTGCCAGGCCTCGGCTACCCCCACAGCTCCTTAAATCCTAACACAGGTCTGGCTTGCTTAGACGTGCTCTGGGCTGGCCTGGCCCAGGAGTAGGCACCGCTGTCCCTGCAGGAAAGCCCTTTCTGCTGGAAGGGGTTAATTAACAATTGTAGAGGGCAGAGGAGGTAACACAAGGGACAAAAGTGGGGAAGTGGCAAAAGTTTAAGAAATCTAACGGGGCCTTCACAGCTGGGGCTCTAGTTCCTGATTCTCTTGCTGAGATGGTGCCTGCAAGTCCTTGGCCTCTGGCTCCCCTTTCGTTCCTGATGGGGAAACTCACCAGCTTCCCTAGGCCCCGTCTTCTCCAGGTCCACTGACTCAGCCTTCTTCCTTAGCCTGAGAATTCCGCTGGGAATGACAACAAGGGGGTGAGGGTCTGGTCAGGGTTCGATTGCGTTTCCAAGTCCTTTCTAGACTGGGTGACTTGTCCTTAGAGACAGAGAGGCTCAGAGAGGTTGAGCATCATGCCTAAGTTCACACAGTAAGTGGTGCAGCTGGGATCTAAACCGAGCAAGCAGTGAATCCCAAGCGGAATCCCTTACCTAAGCTATGCTCTTGATATGGGGTTCTGGGAGTGGGGCTGGAGGGTCCGGCCCAGAAAGCCTCTCTATGCCATGCTCTGGAGCTTAGATATCATGCTGTAGGTGGTGGAAAGCCAGCTAAGGGTTGAATCTGTGGAGCGACAGGGGCCTCGGTCCCTTTAAGTGGTGCACCTGATAGACTCCAGAGAAAAGGAAAAACTTACAGAGCTCTTCCAGGCTGCAGAAAGCCTTTCCTTCTATCTGTCCAATTTTCTCTTGTGGCAATTTGAACTCAGAGCTGTGAGCCTCTGTTCTTGGTCCTCTTTCCTGGCCCATCCTGGCATTTTCATTTTTCTGGCCTCAGTGAAATCACATCAGGGTTTGAGTTTCTAAAAATAAGTCACAAAACTGCCTCTGGCCCATTTCTAGGTGGGTAGAAATACATCCCTGGGTGTTGCAAATAGTTTGCCCTTCAGCTACTAACTGAAAGGTGGGTGATTTGAACCCACACAGTGGTGCTGTGGAAGAGAGTCCTGGTGATCTGCTGCTAGAAGAATTAGTGAAGAAAACCCTGTGGGGCAGTTCTACCCTGTAACATGCCGGGTCTCCGTGAGCTGTGGTCGACCCGATGGCAACAGGTTTGGTTTTTTGGTTTAGTGTTGAGAATAGCAGTTCTACTCTGTAACATGCCGGATCTCCGTGAGCTGTAGTCGACCCAATGGCAACAGGTTTGGTTTTTTGGTTTAGTGTTGAGAAGAGCAGTTCTACTCTGTAACGTGCCGGGTCTCCATGAGCTGTAGTCGACCCGATGGCAACAGGTTTGGTTTTTTGGTTTAGTGTTGAGAAGAGCAGTTCTACCCTGTAACATGCCGGGTCTCCGTGAGCTGTAGTCGACCCGATGGCAACAGGTTTGGTTTTTTGGTTTAGTGTTGAGAAGAGCAGTTCTACTCTGTAACATGCCGGGTCTCTGTGAGCTGTAGTCAACTCGGTGGTAACAAGTTTGGTTTTTTTGGTTTAGTGTTGAGAAGGAAGGCTTGTGTGGCAGAAGGGAAGCAGTGAAGATAAGGGGGAAGGCCACGTGTCTGCTCAGTGTGTCTGCAGGCCCTGGTGTGGGTCTCCAGTCCAAGGCTGGCTGCTGCCTTGTCTCCCTTCCCCGCCCCCTTGGGATGTCTTCTCTGCATGGGGATCGCTTTTAGTGAACAAGTGAGGCCATTCCGAGATGCTTGTGGTGAGTCCTTGAGGCAGAGGCCCTGGGTTAAATTTTATCATAAATACATTTGATATTGTAGTAAGAAAGTATAATAATGGTGATAACAAAATCGCTCTTTAAACACTTACTACATGGCAGGTACTATATTTGGGTCATCTCGTCTAATCCTTATCACAACTTTAACGACCCCATTTTACAGATGAAGATGTTGGAATACAAAGAAATTAAATAGCTTGACTGCGGTCCCACAGCTAATAAAAGGCAGAGCTAGGTCCTCCAAGCCCGATTCCTGCCCTTCATCTACACCAAAAAAAAAAAAAAAAAAAAAAGAACCAAACCCATTGTTGGCAAGTCGATTCTGCTCATAGCGACCCTAGAGGACAGAATAGAACTAACTGCTCTGAAGAGTTTCCAAAGAGTGGCTGGATTTGAACTGCTGGCCTTTTGGTTAGCAGCCAAGCTCTTAAGCATTGTGGCATGCTGCTCCTTAAATCTAGCTTCATCCATTCTTAGAACGGTTGGGGTTTGCTAAGGGTAAAATAAATTTATCATTTTAGAACAGTATTTCAGTCTTGGAGCCCTGGTGGCACAGTGGTTAAGAGTTATAGGCCGCTAACAAAAAGTTGACAGTTTGAATCCACCAGCCACTCCTTGGAAACCCTATTGGGGCAGTTCTACTGTGTCCTACAGGGTCGCTATGAGTCAGAATCGACTTGACTGCAATGGGTTTGAGTTTTTTAAATTTCGGTCTAAGGCTAGAACAAACTGATTGCTTACCTTGCTGACACCTTGATTTTAAAACTCTAACCTCCAGAACTGAGAGAATATACTTCTGTTGTTTTAATCCACCCAATTTATGGTACTTTGTTACGGCAGCTGGAGGAACCTAACATAGCGTTAATAAGCAAGTATTATCTGCTATGAACTGATAACATCATGATAAATGGTGAAGAAATTAAAGTTGTCAAGGATTTCATTCAACTTGGATCAGCAGTCAATGTCCGTGGAAGCAGTAGTCAAGAAATCAGTATATTGCATTGGGCAAATCTGTTTTAAAACACCTCTTTCAAGTGTTAAAAGCAAAGATATCACTTTGATACACCTTACCCAAATCATGGTCTTTTCAATCATCTATCTCATTTGCATGCAAAAGCTGGACAAAGAAAAAGGAAGACCTAAGAAGAACTGACACATTAAAATTGTGGTGTTGGTGAAGAATGACCAAAACTGCCTTGGAAGCACAGCCAGGATGCTCCTTTGAAATGAGGACGCTGAGACTTCACCTTGCTTACTTTGGACACGTCATCAGGAAAGGCCAATCTCTAGAAAAGGACATTATATTTGGTAAAGCATAAGATCAACGAAAATGAGGGAAACCCTCCATGAGATGGATTGACACAATAGGTGCAACAATGGTTTCAAACTTACCAACGATTGTGAAGGTGGTGCAGGACAGGGCGACGTTTCATTGGGTCAGAGCCGAGTCAATGGCAACTAACAACGACAACAACATCAAGGCCAAGCTCTGTTTTAAGCGTTTCTTTATACACTATCAGAGCCCTGGTGGTGCAGTGGCTGAGTTCGGCTGCTAACCAAAATGCTGGCAGGTCGAATCCACTAGCTGCTCCTTGGAAACGCTATGGAGCAGTTCTACTCTGTCCTATAGAGTTGCTATGAGTTGGAATTGACTCTTTGACGACGATGGATTTTTTTTGTTTTGGTTTTATACACTATCTCATCAAATCTTACAGCAGCCCTTTCAGATAGGTACCATTATCCCCATTTTACAGATGAAGAATTGGAGGGACAAAGAGGTTAAGTAAGTAGCCCAAAGCTAGAAAGTGGTCAGAGCTGGGTTTTAAACATAGTTTAATTCTGGAGCCCAAGCGTTAAACTGCTATGCCTTAGTGAATCTGTTCCAGAAGTCTGAAATTTACTCTTTTAAGTACCAAGAATCTTATAATTTTAAGGATTTTGATAAACATATTTCTAAAATATATCCCGTGACTCCTTGTCTTCTGAATTTATGAAAATCTACTGGAAATAATCCTATCTCCTGATAAGTCATCATCAGGGTCATCATCAGAACAAGCACGTTTATTGTATTGTAATGTAGCAGTGCCTTTGGGATGGACAAAGCTTGTGTGGGTGTTGTTTGCAACACCAAGTGGCACCAGCATGTCGTCTTTTTCTGGTTCTTTTTCTGGGTTTTGGGTTCTCCATCTCATTTCTTGCTTCTAGCGGGCCCTCTCACTGGTGACGCCATGAACTTACTTGGGTGACCTCTTCTCTGCCCACTCTTGGGTGCATGCAGCCCTCTTCCCAGAGTGGATTGGGAAACCAGATAACCAGGTTTATTGGCATTGGGAGCAAAGTGACAGGGAGTAAGTACTGATTGAGGGAATTTTCTAGAAGCAGTGTTTGGACTGTGTCAGCCTCTCCCTGACTTTTTCCCCAAGGGCTTAGACCTGACCCTGGTCGATGCTAGCACAGAGGAAGGTTAGGCCTCCAGGCCTAGAAGCCCCAGCCAGCCAGAACAGCTGGGCTCTGGTCCTCGTCTTCCAGGCCCCCTCAAGACTCAGTGTCTCCATATCTGCAGTCCCTGTGTTGGCCAGTGGCCTTTCCTTAGTCCTGATAGGCCTCCAGCACCAAGCCCAAGCTGACTGTCAGCCTCTTGCATAGGTCCCTGATAGTCTGCTTAGCTCTCGCCGTCTCTGCCCTCTCCCACCACGCCAACTTGATCTTGCCCCTGTAAACCCAGCCTACTGACTTATCCTTCCTCTACCCTGGAGTGAGGAGTGGGCTTTTGGACAGGGCTGGAGTCTGAGGGAGCTAGATGTAGGGTGGGCTGATGGACCTAATGCTACAGGGTGCAGACCATCCAGTCCAGGGGAGCCTGGGGACATCAAACACAGGGACTGCTGGAGTGAGTTGGTAAGAAAACCAAAAACCAAACCCATTGCTGTCGAGTCAATTCCAACTCATAGGGACCCTATAGGACAGAGCAGAACTGTCTCATAGGGTTTCCAAGGAGCAAGCGCCTAGTGGATTCAAACTTCCGACCTTTGGTTAGTAGTTGTAGCTCTTCACCACTACACCACCAGGGTTTCCGAGTTGGTAAGAGAGATCCTGGAAGGTGTGGCTGAGGAGGGTGGGATGGATAGGCATGGGGAGGCAACACCACCAACAATGGCCACCTCAGCTGGGCCCCACTGTGCTGATTGCCCATTTACAGACTCAGGATTGACTCCACCGTGCACAGACACCATGGCCAGATGGCCCTTGTCCCTCTTCATAACTGCCACAGCGAGCGTCCCCACCCTCCCCAGGCTTGCCCGCCCTCATCTCTTGCCTTGTGGTTGTGGACCTGTGATGCCTCTGCCTCTGGTTGCTACAATGACTGCGAGGGCCTGAACTTCGTTAGGGCTTATTTCCTGCCTCTTGTCTGCATGTGGGATAGTTGATGTCGCCTCAGGGAAACCTCAGGCTAAGAGAGGTGTGTTAGTCCAATGGGACTTAGCATCAGGACTTAGTTAAAAACCATAAGTACTTCTATGAGTGCAATTCTCCATATTAAATAGACCCATGCTAATCAAACCTTATTTATTTATTTTTATTAAAATACAGAATCTGATTCAGCAGGTCTGGGTTCGGGCCTGGGATCCTGCCTTTGTATTTCTAATATGCTTTTAGGAGATGCCCATGCTACTTTGAGTAGTAAGTGACTAGACCAGTGCTCCTCAGACAGCTTTATACTCTTAAAAATGATTGGGGACCTTGAAGAGCTTTTGTCTCTGTGGGTGATATCTATCGTAGTTTACTGTATTAGAAATTATAACTGGTAATTAAAAAAATATTTATATGGTAGTTCATTAAAAATAATAATAAATCCATTACATATTACCTTAAATAACATTTTATCAAAAAATAACTATACTTTCCAAAACAAAAAATAGTAAAAAGGATGCCATTAGTTCATATTTTTGCAAAGCTCTTTAATGTCAGACTTAATAGAAGCTAGCTAGATTCTCATGTTAACTTCTGCATTCAATCTGTTAGAGTATGTGTTTTTTTTTTTAAATTGTACTTTAGATGAAGGTTTACAGAACAAACTAGCTTCTTATTAAACAGTACACATATTGTTTTGTGACATTGGTTACTAACTTCACGACATGTCAACACTCTTCCGTCTCGACCTTGGGTTCCCTATTACCAGCTTTCCTGTCCCCTCCTGCCTTCTTGTTCTTGTCCCTGGGCTGGTGTGCCCATTCAGTCTCGTTTTGTTTTATGGGGCTGTCTAATATTTGGTTGCAGGGTGAACCTCAGGAGTGACTTCATCACTGAGCTAAAAGGGTGTCCGGGGGCTATGTTATTTTGATTGAAGCATATGAAAAAAATCTAGCCTTTCAGATAAGTACTTAGTGTTTAAATAGCCTCTTCAGAGGAGTACCTGGGTGGCACAAATGGTTAGATGCTAGACTACTAGGTGAAAGGTTGGTAGGTTCAAACCCACAAGGAGGCAACTCAGAAGTAAGACTTTACAATATGCTTCCAAAGGTCAAAACCAAAAGGTTAAAGCCAAAAAACCAAACCCATTGCCATGGAGTCGATTCTGACTCATAGCAATCCTGTAGGAAAGAGTAGAACTATCTCATAGAGTTTCCAAGGCCGCGATCTTTACAGAAGCAGAATGCCACATTTTTCCCCCTCAGAGTGGTGGATGGGTTCAAATTTGACCTTTTGGTTAGCAGCTGAGTGCTTAACCACTGTGTTCCCTTCCAAAAGGTCACAGCCTTGAAAATCCTATAAAGCAGTTCTACTCTGCACACATGGGGTCCCCATGAGTTGGAATCAACTTGACAGCAACTAACACCAACAATAACATTCTTTTCCTACGATTGTGATATGAAATAGCTTTTTCAGGTAATGGTGGCAGTTCTTCTTTGATACTACATGAAAACTTGACAAGTGGTAGCATCTTAAAACATTGGTAGCAATGTGTGTACTGTATTATATTAAAGTCTACTGCTCTATCTTGTCCTTTGAGTGGAGTTTTTACCCAGGCATGGTTTCGTTATATCATGTATTGCCATTTGGAAAATACTGGTTCGCCAAATTATGCAAGTCTTCTAAATGTCGACGCGTTTCATCATACAACACCCAGAAACCACACTCATTAATATCACCATCAATCTCATCAGAAAATCTCTGGAACACTCTCAGTCGAGCTCATGGTGATGGATGCAAGTTCTCCAGCAATCTAACTTTCACTTGGCAGTATTTCACTGACAGCATTATTGTCAATGATGAAATCTGAGATTGACAATAAATACTGTCAGTTGTTTTCCTTGAAATAACAGGACCGGCTGTTTTACTTACCAAAAAAAAAAAAAAAAATCTGCCAAATATCTAAGCCTGAAAAGCCATAGCTTGTCAGCTGTCAAGTAATAATGGTGTTTTGTGAAAAAAGTAGCTAGTTCAGCTTGTAACTCAATCCCACAAGGGCTTTTTCTTCCCACGGCCCTTCAGTGTGCTGCGGAAGTGCTTTATGTGTACTTTCCATTCCATCACATTAATTAAAATTATAAATAATATGAAAAAAAAGAGTACTCAAGAATAAACCCAAACCAAACTAGTTGCCAGTGAGTTGATTCTGAATCACAGCAACCCTGTGGGACAGAGTGGAAATGCCCCATAGGGTTTTCAAGGTGAGGCTGGTGGATTCCAACTGCTGACTTTTTGCTTAGCAGCTGAGCTCTTAACCACTGGACTACCAGGGCTCCTCACTCAAGGATGGTGATGTAATAAAATTAATAATTTTTGCTACTTCATCCAGGATATTGGCATGTGTTAAGACAGGGAGCAAAGGCCCTGAGATCAGAGGGTGCCTGTATGAGAAAGAGCGAAGACACTGCTACAGTTAGAGGAGAAACAAGTAAAAGAGAAATAGACTATACTATCAGTTATCAGGGAGGTAATAGGGGGTCGAGTGTGGAATCTAGGGACTTAGTAAGACAAGGAACAGAAGGGCCCCCAAATCTGCAAACAATGTAACAAGAAATAGGTCAGGGTGAAGAAACAAAGCAACAAGAAATAGGCCAGGGTGCAGAAACAAAGCCATTCCCCAGAACAGTGGGGCAGGGTATCTAAACATAGCCTGCAAACTTCTTTAAAGTTGCCTTTCAGAAGCAGCTGGAGAAAACCAGGCCCAGGGACATGCGCAGAACATCCACCTGTGACCGCTGTGTGACCTTCCACCAGGGGCAGTGAGGGGCTACAGCCCCAGCTGGGGAATCGAACCCAGAAAGTGAGAGACTGCGCAGGCGTAACACACCATAATAAGTACTGCTACGAATCCCAGAGGCTGTCAGGACAGGAGCCATCTTGGAAAGCTGCCGTGCGCGCACCTCAGTTAACATATCCCCACCTGTGCCTATGAATAAACATGAATCTTTTCCCGCCCAAGGACATTTGAAATCTCGGGCCTGTTTTTTGTTCTGTGAGATGAGGGTAAGCGTTGCTCTAGACCCTCCTTGTCTCTGCTTGGGAGCCTCTTCGATAAAGCTTTGCTGGTGTGGAAAACTATGTGCCTTACCTGCTCATTCTTGACCAGTGAGTGGCAAGAACCTTATTCTGGTAACAGTGTGGCAGTGAAGAGTGTCATGACTATATGTGTTGTTTGGTGCCACTGCCCGTTTTCTTGACTCTCACTAAAGCGTCAGCAGTTTTACCCACCATTGCTTTTGTACCATCTGCGCAAATGGTGAAAGTAAAAAAAAGCAAATAATAAATAAGTGATAAATAATAAAAGAGTCTTGCAGATTCCAGAGTGGTGCAAACTGTTGAGAGCTTGGCTACTAACCAAAAGGTTGGTTGTTCAAATTCACCCAGGGGAGCCTTGGAAGAAAGGCCTAGTGATCTACTTCCAAAAAGTCATAGCCACTGAAAACCCTATGGAGAAGTTCTACTCTGACATGCACGGAGTTGCCATGAGTTGGAAATTGACTCGATGACATTTCGTTTGTTTGTTTGTTTCAGGATTCCCAGGCATTTACGGACCTCATTTGGGACTCTTTTCAAGTCCAGTATCAACCTACGGAAGCCAAAATAACCCCTCACCTGGTCAACTCAAGTGTGAGCTGAAATATTTTTGATTATTCCCACGTAGCTCTCTCTTTACTTCTTCACCTTGAAATTGGTTCTTCCTGAAAATATAACTCTGAGACATGGCCCAGAGGATTTTTCTGTAGACTTCTGGAAATACTATCCCAAGAGAGTGGTCCCATGAGTTGAGCTGAAAATACCACCCATGAGGCTGTTGTCGGGGTCTGTAGCAGTAACACAGTGGCCCCAGGCCTGCGTGGTTTGACCATATTAGAATTCAGAGCACAGAGCTCTGATTGCAATGCCAAATTAAGCAGGTTCTTCTTGCTGAGTCTAACGAGTAGGGAACTTTGGGAAAGAAACAGGGATGGACTCCTACTTCTTTTTTTACCCTTTCTCTTTTAAAGGAACAGCTTGAGTGCTTCTTGGAATCTGTTTCTCTATCCCCCCTCTCCCTAGTTGCTAGCCTTATTGCTGTCCAGAGTTGTAATGAGTGCCCAGGAGGACAGTGGACCCATGCCCATGCAGGCGTGTGTCCAATGGGGGATTCTTCCTGCAACAGGCCAGAGGCACACCTGGAGATTTCTTTCTCGGGTGAGGCACCTATGCCATGGATCCAGTAGCTAGCTCACAAAGGAACAGAGGCCTGGGCTGTGTGGACTGTCTTCCAGGCGACAGGTCATAGCCTACTCGGCCCTGTTCAGGGACCAGTGGAAAAAGAGGGGTTAAATGCTCTTTCTGGCCTGTCTTCACCAGAAATAGATCACTGTTCTCTCAGCTAGGAGGGCTGACTTGCTGATCCTTCACTTGGAGGCTTGGAGCTGCTGAAGGCAGAAGGGAAGGCAAGTTCCCTTGGAAAGAACTGGTCAGCAACACCAGGAAAAGGAATAAATTAGGTCATTCTCTCTTTTCCCTCCCCTCCCTGCTTTCTTCTTCTTTTTCTCCTCCTCCATTCTCTTCCTCTTCCTTCTCCTCCTGTCTCTCTCTCTCTCCTTTCCTCTCTATCTCTGTGTCTCTGTCTTTTTAACTTTTTTTTTTTGGTTTTAGCCCATCCCTTCCCATTCTTGGCTTCTGTTATTTTTCTGTCTTTCAACTTTTTAATCTCTCTCTGTGCTTCTCTGTGCCTCTCAAGTCTCTCTTTTACCGTCTCCCTCTGACTTTCTCTGTGTGCATCTCTCCATGGTTTCTCTCTCCATGGTTTCTCTCTCCCTGGCCCTCAGGCCCTTTTTCTCCTCTCTTCGTCTCCTTCCGCGCCCCCTCCCCAGGTGCCTGGACTTGTGTGAAAAGCCCGTGAGGGAGGTAGATGGTGTGCGGGCTGGGTGCTCTGCGTCACAGATCCTTCATCCTGCATATGAAGAACAACAAGGGACTCTCTTGAGTGGAGAAATCCTTTCCCTTACAAACCAGTCAAGCCAGGATGGAGTATTCAAAGGAAGCGAGACAGGGTGCAGAGTGCCGAGAAAAGTGCTTCCACAGCCTGCCTGCGCTGGCTCAGCCCTTTGGTTTTGTGGGGTGGAAGAGAGAGAGAAAAAAAGATCTCTTTCCTTTCCATTTTGAGGCAGCTTGGATTCTTGTGCTTGTTTTGAGCAAATTGGGCTAAAGAAATTATTACGGCTTTTGTTTCAAATGTATTTGCGGTGTAAATATTTTAATCCAAATTATCAGAAGAATAATTACAGTTTGTTTCACGGAGGCTTTGAATTACTGCCTGCATTTCGTCTCCTGGGCGGGTGACGGGCACCCACACCATCTGTGGTGCCTTTTGAACCTGCCCCCTCCCCTCCCTCTTCCCCTGCTTAATTTGATTTCCCTGTCTCCACTTCTCCCACCCCAGTTTTGGTTGCGGGTTGGCTGTCCTGTAACAGACTTTAAAAAACGAGTTGCTGTTGAGTGGATTCCAACTCATGGCGCCCCCAGGTGCCAGAGTAGAACTGTGCTCCATAGGGTTTTCAAACCCATTGCCGTGGAGTCAATTCTGACTCATAGCAACCCTATAGGACAGAGTAGAACTGCCCGTAGGGTTTCCAAAGAGTGGCTGGTAGATTCAAACTGCCAACCTTTTGGTCAGCAGCCGTGGCTCCCTATAGCTCTTAGCCACTGTGCCGCCAGGGCTCCAGAGGGTTTGCAATGGCTGATATTTAGGAAGTAGATCTCCAGGCCTTTCTTCTGTGGCATCTCTGGTTGGGCTCAAACCTCCAACCTTTCAGTTAGCAGCCAAGTTTGTACCTGTTTGTACCACCCAGGGACTCTGATAACAGGCCTAGCCTGGGCTATTTTTTGAGGGAAGGCAACCAACATTTATCGAACTCTGTCTGTGACACTGTCACAGGTACTTTATACACAGGATTTCATTCAGGGCTTCTGACCCCCCAGGTAGAAAGATGTTATCATATTGTTCCCATTTGACAGGTGAGCAAACTGAGGTGTAAGGAGTGTAAAGTGCCTTGTCTTAGGCCATGCACTTAGTGGCTTGGCTGTGGGGCACAGGCACTGTTGCTGGAGGTCTGAGGGGCTGGGGGCAGACAGGACAGCTGGACAGGAGGCGTGTGTGTGTGCACAGGGGCGGGCTCAGGTTGGGGAGAGTCACACCGCACCTGAAGATGCCACAGGGACAGGTGTCGGGGGCCAAGTGTGGAGGGCCTGGAATGCCCTGCTGAGGAGTTTGGCCATTGTTTTTAAGGCACAGGGAGGCATGGAGGCCATTTTAAGTTGGAAAGTATGTGGTTAGGAGTGTGTTTTGGAAAGCTTGCTCTGAGAGCATTTTAGAGGATGGATTTAGGGGTAGGAAGTAAGAGGGGGGAACTGGAGAGGAGGACCACATACAGGAGGCTGTAGCAAAAAGCGAGAAGTTAAATATTAATGATCTGCCTTTCCTTCATGACTATTCATTCATAGGTCCTATGCTGTGGGAAGTCAGTGCTGATGCTGGCTGACAGTAGCAGGTGGCTGTGGGTGAGGGCATGGATACCAGATACGAGGAAGCAGACTCTCCTGGACCAGGTAGCAGACTGGATGTGGGGCTGAGGGAGAAGGAGAGTCTGTCATGGAGACTGGGCTCTGGCTAGGATGCTTGTGTATGCCTTGAGACCCTTCCCCAAGATAAAGGGCACAGCGTGGGGGGAGGAGGAGTGGGCTTGGAGGCAAAGGGGCCTGGTACCCAGGTCTTTGAGACACCAAGGCCCTAATTCTCTCCGTTCTACTGTCCTGGGACCTGAAGGAATGGGAGTGAGCACCTCATCCCAGGAGGTATTCAAGCCTAGTCAGTGGACCTCTGAGTGCGAGTTGAGGGTTGATTAGGGGGCTTCCAGCCCTGGGAGGGCAGGTAGATGGCTACCCTACACGATTCCTTCCAGTGAACAGAAACCGTGGCTCTCCTGAGGTTGCCTCTGCGTACTCAGAGGAAGGTGAAAGAAACAGGAAAGGAAGGCCTGGGCAGCCCCTGGGCCCTAACCTTGACCACAGGGCTTCAGAGTTGGGTGGGAGTGGAAAACGGAAGACCCACCTGTGTGCGGAGCTTGCCTGCCTGGGTTACTTGGCATTTAACCATTCTTTGGAAGTCACTTTGGAGCTGACAAGTTGTTTTTCAACTCCTTGTCATTGCTGCCTGATGTCTGTAATTAGTCCTGCCCTCCAGCTGACAAATATCAGCCCCTCTGACTCAAAGATGGTTTCCCCCGAAGTGCTTCCCTCTGGCAAAGTTAAATATTAATTATCTCTCTTTATTCCATGATTATTCATGGGAGGTAGTGTCACCACAACGCCGAGTGAGAAGTCAGCGCTGTGAGATACTAAATTGTGGTGAGTCGGGAATAAGCTGCTGAGCAATCCTCGGAATATGCCGAGAGAAGGCTGCTGCCTGGGACACTCGGGCCTTAAGATCGGGTGTACCTCCGAGGCTGTGGCCAATGCAAGGGCTGTGGCCCCAGGAAAAATTGCAGCACCAAAGGGAAGAGAAATAGTTTGCCCAGCCAGGAAGCTCAGGTGAAAGATGCTCCATTGGACCCAGAAAGTCAAACCAAAACCAAACCTGTTGCCACTGAGTTGATTCCCACTCACAGTGACCCTATAGGACAGAGTAGAACTGTCCCATAGGGTTTCCAAGGAGCGGCTGGTGGATTTAAACTGCTGACCTTTTGGTTAGCAATCAAATGCTTAGCCACTGAGCCACCAGGGCCCCATTAGAGCCAGAGCTGGAGGTAACTCATCCGTGGCTTGTCTGAGAATGTGTCTGCATGTTTCAGGTTTTGACAGTTGAATAAACATCTCAAAGAACCTAGGATGCACTAGGCAACATGCTGGTGGCAGAAACAGATAAATGGATCAGAAGGTATGGCCCGATGTGTGTGCATATCTAGACTGAAAACTGGACTCTGGGAGATTCTATCGGAGACCTGCCAGCTGGGAATGTGTGTATTTGTGACTGTTGTGTGTGTGTGTGTGGGGGAACACTGGGTGGTGCGAACGGTTAAAGTGCTTGGCTGCTAACAGAAAGGTTGGTGGTTTGAGTCCTCCAAGAGGCACCTCGGAAGAAAGTTCCGGCAGTCTACTTCCAAAAAGTCAGCAATTGAAAACCCTGCAGAGCACAGTTCTACTCTGACACACATGGAGTCACCATGAGTGGAACTGACTAGATGAAAACTGGTTTCGTTTTTTGTTTTGGGGTGTGTGTGTATGTGTGTGGGGGACATTTTGCATCTTGGTGGTGATCCCTAAACTGATAGTAAGAGGAAATATGTACTTTGATGAAAAATCCGTTTCTTGGTATGATCCACATCCTTGGCACAGAGGTACTCGGTAAATCCCTGCGGGTGGGCTGCGACATGCTCTGGACAGGCTTCTCTTTGCTCCCGTTCTCTCCTCTGGTGTTCGCTGGCTCTTCAGAAGGCAGCATCTGACTGAGGTGACTGAGGAGGACAGAAGCACTCTGAGCACTGGAGCTTCCAAACTGGCAGGCAGAGAGTCTATCCAATCATTCTCATCATTTCCGAGTAATTTAGCAGATCTGTAGTTATGAAAAAAGTAGTTATGAGGTCATCTTAATTAGAGTGACATAAAATAATGTCTAATTAGACATCATCCCATCTTTTAGAGATTTGTCATTGGTTCAAATGGAAAACCTTTCAGCTTCTTGGTGGTGAACTTGATAGTTTTCAAGCTGATGTTTCATTTCTTTCTCTTTATCTCTTTTTTCTATTTTTTCTGTGCAAGTGACAGGGCAAATTGATCATCTCCAGCTGGTGCTTCAGCCCTGTGCCAGCCTGGCTTTGGCAGGTCTGTCTGCCACCCAGAGGGAGAAGCAGAGGTGGATGTGGTCTCAGGGAGGAGCGAGAGAGATTTGGAGGGGAGCCAGGCTTCCTTCTTTGGTCACAGAGACCCTCCTTTTGCAAGGAAAGGGTGTCATACAAAACCCAAACCAAATCCATTGCCTTTGATTCCAACTCATAATGACCCTATAAGACAGAACAGAACTGCCCCATAGGATTTCCAAGGATGTAATCTTTATGGAAGCTGATGGCCACATCTTTACCCCTCTGAGAGGCTGGTGGGTTCGAACTGCCAACCTGTCAGACAGTGGCCAAGGGCTTTAACCACTGTGCCACCAGGGGTGGAAAACCCAGACTAGGAACCAGGAAATCTGATTTACATCCTGGACCAGCCCTGAAGTAGCAGATTCATCTTTGGAAAGTCCCACATCTCTCTGATCCGCATCTGCTGTTCCGTGCATGGAGTGTCAATGGGGAGGTGGGAATAGATGAAAATTCCCATAGACATTGTTGTGCCTCAAACTGGGCTGAAGTGTTTTGCTGCTAAAACCATGTAATGATATTTCCCCTTGGTTTAAAGATACAATTACATCAAAAGCTGTTAATGGCAAATGTGCCCAAGTGCTCAATTGCCATGGGTGTCACTCATCCCCAAGTGCCCCAGTGATATAGTCTGTGAGTCCCGTATTGTGTACCTCTAGGAAACTCAGACCCTTCCAAGCTTCTCTGAAGATTCTGGGGGAGTGAGTCCCCTTTCCCAAATCCATTTTGCTTGTCCCTGGTCACCTCCAGCCCAGATCGCCACGTTGGTCTTCTCCATTAGTGGCGTCTGACTGGCTGGCCTCCCCTGCTCTTCCTGTTCTGCTCTCCTCCAAGTGTGGGCAAAGCCCCTCCCTCTAGTCCCCAAAGCTGCCATGTGTAACTGGCCTTACCATTACTAAGGCTGCACAGACGGTTTGTGCTCAGCTACTAATCTAAAAGTTGGTGGTTCAAACCTACCACATGGTGCCATGGAAGGAACCAAAAAAAAAAACCCTTTGCCATCGAGTTGATTCCAACTCATTGTTACCCTGTAGGACAGAGTAGAACTGTCCCATAGGATTTCCAAGGAGTGGCTTGTGGATTCAAACTGCTGACTGTTTGGGTTAGCAACCAAGTTCTTAACCATACTACGCCATCAGGGAAAGGCCTGGCAATCTCCTTCAGTTAGGGTTACAGCCGAGAAAGCCCTATAAAGCAGTTCTACTCTTTTTACTCTGTAACACAGGGTCATGATGAGTTGGAATTGACTAAACGGCAGCCACTGCCACCACCACCATTAGGCTGTGATAACACGAGAGGAAACACACTGTTGGACGCATATCTCTCACTGCTCCTAGAGTCCATTGACTGGCCCAAAGGGTGCCTCTTGTGGGCCGCCTCCTTATCTCCCTTCTTTCCTCCGTGTTGCCTGGGGCTGCTCCTCTTCCGCCAAATACTGGTCTGTGACCATCTTCCTTCCTAGCTCCCTCAGCCCCTCCTTGCCTTTCAGTCTCCAAAACAGAGCGTGGGAGCCGGCATGCTGAAGAATCTGCATTTGAGGGTATTTTACCACTGAGGGCTTCCCCCAACTAATGGGGAAATACTAGCCTCCCATCTGCATGAATAAACAGGCTAGTGAAGCGATGTCCTTTCCAAAGGACAGAGTTCTCGCTCAGAATGCAAAAACAGCTGCGATTACCAAAAGCAGACAGACTCACTGATAACCAGAGTAACCAAAGTTTCTTTTGGCCTCCATATAGAACGGGCAATTCTCAGTTTTAAGTTTCTCTTCCATAATTTTTAGTGCTTTGCTGATCGTTGCCACTTGGCTGTACTACCTTCTTCCTCAGGTGGTGCAAATTCATAAACTTCACTGTTGGAAGTCGAGTATATTTGTGTTTCCTGATGCCTCACGAGGAGAGCACTGTACACAAAGTCCACTGTTGCCCCAGGGCGTCACCACGGGGACATATTTGGGGCCCTTTCTAGCTGCAGCTTTGGGTTCTGCACCTGGTTTGATGTTTGCAGCAGCGTCCTTCATGTAGGAGGTCTGTGACTTCAGACAAGTTACTTCAGTTTCCTCGTCTGCAAGATACAAAGAGTGACACCTCCTTTGAGGGTAGGAATAGAATAAGATAATAATGCCCACAAAGTAGCCAGTGCCCACTGGCCCCAGGAAATGGCAGTTCTTGCTGCGGTTACCTAAGGGTGGTCCTATGCAGCCTTCTCAGCCAAGCAGGAAGTGGAGGACAGACTAAATCCTGTTAGAGCAGGTTAAAAAAAAAAATGAAAGTAAGTCCAGAAAGGGAAACTTGGTGAAAAAACACCCTGGCTTGGAGCTGATCACTGACCTCCTGCTTCGTAAAATCGATATGCACTATCCATTTCCCCTTTGTGTCTTCACTTAATGGGAAAGTCCCTGCAGGTGTGAGCTCAGACTCACAAAGAAGCTTGGGAGATAGCAGCCCTGGAAAAATAATTCCACCTATAAACACCTGTGTTAACAAGTGCTGTATTTGTACAGCTATTTTCTTTTTCAAATACTGTTTACACACACCTATTCTCTTACCTTGCTCAGGTGTGTGTTGGGTGGCATCTAGGCGCTGGCTGGCCAGGGGCCAGTCTGCCAGTCGGAAATGGCTCCCTCTCACCGCCCAGCAATGGGGGGCTTGGGAGACCAGGTCTTTCTGTGGTTTGGCTGTGGCTATAGAGCTCCCGGACTGACCTGCTGGAGTTCAGCCAAGTACTGATGAGCTTGAGGTCTGAGACCTCAGTGTGACAGGGAGGGCTGACTTGGGGCCCCTGAGGGGACAGTGACCCCAGCTGGGTGAAAGAGGACACCTGCTCTTTTCCTAGTTGGCCCAGGTCACTTTGCATTTTCACACCGAGAGGAAATTTGAACCTCTCAACTACCTGATTATAAGAGCAGCCTAGTCCAGGACATGAAAATTGGGAGATGCCCAAGACTCAACAATGAAACCTTCAGAGCTGTTGTGGGGAGGGGGAGGAAATTAGTTCAATACTGCTCCCCCACCCCCACCCCCAGTCTTTTAAGAACTCTAGAATTCTTTTAGAATTCCATCTGACTCCATGGAAGCCCTCTGGCGTTAACTCATGTCTTACCCTGGCTCACTCGTCCATCTTAACCTTGCCTACACACTGGAATCTCCAGGAATCCTTGAAAATATTCCAATGCTCAGGCCCCAGCCCCAGAGATTCTGAATCACTTCATCTGAGGCAGGGCCTGGGCACCAGCACTTAAAAAAACTCCCTGAATTAGTCTAATGTGTGTCAGGGTTAAGAATGACTTCCCTGGTAGAATATCGAGATATCTCTGCATTTATTTATTTATTTTTTCTAAGCGTTTTATCCAGAATGCCTTTACATTTACAGAGAAGCTGTAAAGATACTACAGAGCGTTCTCCTATATCCCTCACCCAGTTTTCCCTGTTGTTAACTTATTACTATGGTTTATTTTTCATAATTAAGGGACCCCCCCCCCATTGGTACATCGCTATCAACTAAAATTCACAGTTTATTTGGATTTCGCTAGCTTTTCCCCAGGAGTCCCTGGGTGGTGCAAATGGTTAAGGGCTTGTCTACTAGCCTAAAGGTTGGCAGTCCGAACCCACCTCGTGGCCCTTGGGAGACAAGCCTGGCAATCTGCTTCCAAAAGGTCACAGTCTTGAAAACCCTATGGAGCACTTCTACAACGCACAGATGGGGTCACTATGAGTTGGAATTGACTCAGAGGCAACTAATACCATCAAAAGCTTTTCCCTACTTTCTTTTTCTGTTCCAGGATCTCATCCAGAGTATCACTTTACATTTAGTCTTCATGTCTCCTTAGCCTCCTCTGGTCTGTGAGTTTCTCAGACTTTGTTGACTTTGACAGTTTTGATGAGTAGAGTTCCAATATTTTGTAGAATGGCCCTCAATTTGGGCTTGTCTAATGCTTTTCTTGTGGTTAGAATGGGGTCATGAATTTTGGAAGGAAGACCACAGAGGTGAATTGCCATTTTCATCACATCATGTCAAGGGTCCATGCTATGGACGTGACTTACCACTGTTGATGTTAGCCTTGATCGCCTGGCTAAGGTAGTGTTTGCCCAATTTCTTTATTGTAAGGTTACCCCTCTCCCCACCTTTTTCACAGGTACTCTTTGGAAGCAAGTCACAAACCACAATCTACACTCAAGGTGGGAGGGGTCATTGGGCTCCACCTCTTGGAGTGGGGAGTATCTACATCAGTTACTGTTTGGAATTCTTCTTTAAGGGAGAATTGCCTCTTCTCTCCGTTTGTATATTTCAGCCATTCATTTATATTAGTATGGACTTGTAGCTATTTATTTTATACTTAGGGTTATAATCCAATACGATGTTGTTTATTTTATTGCTCAAATCGTTCTAACTTTGGTCACTGGGAGCTCTTTCAGGCTGTCTCCTGTGTCCCATCTTTTTGTGTTTGAAGTAGTTCCTTACTCAAGGGGAAAGGCATTAACTGTTATTGAACACCTGCTGGATTCTGTTTTAGAAGCTTTATTTGCCTTTCCATTGTTTAATAACTATTCCTTTCATTAATGCATTCTTTCTCTTCCTTCCGGCCCCATGAGTTTCACCCTTGTTTCAAGAGTTATGTCATGGGGTAGCGGAAGGAACACTTAATAGAGAGTCAGGCAGCCAAGTTTGTATGCCACTCACTCATGTGATCTAGGGCAAGTTCCTGAACTTCCATCCACTTCCAATTTCTGATCTATGAAATAAGGACAATAATGCAAAGCTAAAGGAGAGTTGTGGGCATTAGAAAGAAATGCAGACAGTGCACAGCACATAGTAGGTGCTCAGGAAATACGGCTTTAGTGCTGCTGTCCCTGGCTCTGCCATTAAATGACTGTGTGACTTTGCTATGCCACTTCTTCTCTTTGAGCCCCAGTTTCCTTATTGGTCAAATCTGGGGACCGGACCAGATGGTCTCAGAAGACGCCTGCTTTTTTGTTGTTCCAGGAGGGCCCAGGTGCAGCAGGCAGGAGGTGGGGGCTGGGTGATTAGGAGAGAGAACTGGAGAGGGGCCAGCAGGCCAGGGCACAAGAAGCTCAGAGGCCCGCCAATCAGAGAAGATGCCTTTTGCCCCAGGACAAAGGGTTTTACACTGACCTGCACCTCCGTGCTGAGCCCCCTTATGTGTTTCAGCTCTTAGCGTTCCCTGGCTGGCTGGGCACAGGATGGTGATTAGCAACCGGCTGGATCTGATAGAATGTTAAATACACTTGCCTTCGTGGGTGCACAAATCTGCACATGCATGTCATATGTTCTTAGATATCTGGTTTCCCGTCTCTGTTGCATCCTTCTGTACCCAAAAGTGGTATTTGTCACCTTCTGCCGTCAAGTGGAATTTTGGTTGTTGTGTTAGGGTTGGGTTTTTGGTGTGAATTTCCGCGGCTGGCTTACAGGTGCCGAAACCAGGGGCCAAAGCCTGGATGTGAGTGGGGTGTGGCAGCTCATTCTATTTCCTGTGGGAGTTCAACCTCAGTCAGCCTGATACGGACCAGTTAACCATAGCAGGAAGGGGCAGACTTGGTGGGGGGCAGGCTCTGGAAACAGTGTGATGGGGCAGGGCTAGGGGAGCAGACCCAGGTGCTGTGTGTCTGCATGTCTGGCCTGGCATAGGGTACCAATGAGCGGGAGAAGTGGGGTGGAGGTTGGAGGAGGGCCTGATTAGCACCAGCCTGGGTTTCAGCTCCGGAGGATGAAGGCTGAAGGCCACTTATCCAAACTAAGCGCAGTTAGTGGGGTCCCAGCACTGTGGCCAAGGTGGAGGATGTCCCAGGATTCAGGACTGCATAGCGAAGCACCAAAAAGACAAGAGGAGTCAAAGTGTGAGCCCTTGAGGATGCTGGGTCCAGGACAGCAAAGGAGGGTTCAATATATCAAGTTCAAGGGACTGAGTAGGGAGCAAGGAGAGGATCCAAAGGGAAAAGTCTGCCAGCCTCCCTCTTCCGCAGATATATTGTACAAGCTATACTCACATGTGTGCGTAAAGAAGTATGCACAAAGCTGTTAATTTCAGTATTGTTTGTGATAGCATGAAATCGAAGCAATCAAAATGTCCATCAGCAAGGGATCAGAGTTTTTTTTTTGTAGTATATATTCAAACAGTGGCATACTCTGGGGCTTTGGTTATATGGTGACATTGCTGAGACACATTGCTGAGTGAAAGAGCAAGGCACAGAGCACTGTGTAAGGCACGAACCCATTAAACGAAAGTAAAATCTACAAATGATGCTTGTATATTGTTTCAAATTGGATGGGTTTTCCTGCAAGTAACAGAAAACCTGATTCGCACTGGCTAAAAACAGAGTGATTTATTTTTCTCATGTAACACCGAGTCTGGAGGTAGGCAGTTGCTGGTGTTGGTTCAGCTGCTTAACGATGTCTTCAGGATTCTTTCTTTCTTTCTTTCTTTTTTCTACTTCACTTCCATGAAGTATGTTGGCTTTTTATCCTTCTGTTTATTACCTCATGGCCCCAAGATGGCTGCAGCAGCTGCAAACATCACATTCAAGTACAAGGCATGGGGAAGGTTACCAGTCAAGGCCAGGCGCCACCTGCCCCTCTGCCTCCCACTATGGGAGACTTACCCTTACATCTCACGGGCCAGGTCAGGATCACATGCTCATCTTCAGCTGCAAGGAAGACTGGGAAAGCCAGTATCTGACTTCCTAGCCACTACAGAGAAGAAACAGAGCTTGGAAAAACTGTTAAGCCAGCCACCCAATAGTGTTTGCCACATGTATGTAAAGGAAATGTTGGGAAAGGTACGTAGGAGGCTACTGATAGTCATTGCCTCTGTTAAACAGGATGTGGGGTCTGAGGTGAGAGTAGCTTGCTTTTTCATTATATACCCTCTTGTGCTCTGATTTTTTAAAATGATGTGTATCTATGACTTTTCCAATTAAGGAAAAATTAAAATTTGTTTGTTGTTGTTGTTAGCTGCCTTCGAGTTGGCGACCCCACGTACAACGGGACTCATGGCGACCCCATGTACAACGGGATTGGACCATTATGATCCTAGGGTTTTCGCTGCTTGGTTTTCAGAAGTGGATCACCAGGCCTTTCCTTCTTCTCTGTCTTAGTCTGGAAGCTCCACTGAAACCCACTCAACGTTACAGCAACACACAAGCCTCCACTGAGAGACGAGTGGTGGCTGTGCTTAAGGTGCATTGGCTGGAATTGAACCAGCGTCTCCCACGTGGAAGGTGAGAGTTCTACCACTGAACCACCACTGCCCTAATTAAAAAATTGAAGCCGACTAAACTGAAGGGCATGCAATGTGCCAGACTGACGGAACTGATTCAAGTGACAGTCTGGGGAGATCCCCTGAGGCACCTGTTTGCCAGGGGAAAGGGCCATCTATGAGGCTTCTGTGGCCAAGTCCACGGGTGAGCCGGCAGTGAGTTTGCATAACCTGGACTGACAATGAGTGTGAGGGAAGACCATCCTGCCTGACATCTGGGTTTGTCCCAGAGCTGGGTTAGGGCGGAGACTGTAGCTGGGGATTGCTTAGCCTCAGCACCAGCAATGGGGAGAGGAGGAAGCCAAGGGCGGGGAGCTGGGGAGAGCCTGACATCCTCGTGTTTCCACCATTCACTTAGCACCTGTTTTAGCTAGTGCTGCCACATCACAAATACCACAAATGGGTGGCTATAAAGAACAGAAATTTATTTCTTCACAATTCAGGAGGCTGCCAGTCCAAGTTAGGCTCTCTGCCATAGTGATTCCTTCCTTGTCTGTCCTGGATGTTTCCTTGATTCCATGGCGTTCCACGGCTTGTAGGTGATCCTCACACAGTGTCAGTCTTCCCCCACTGTGTGTCTCTGTGTCTATTCTGTTCTTTTTATAACCCAGAAGGGAGCAGTTTCAAGACCCACCCTACTCTGGTAAGACTTCATTAAATAACAAAAGAAAACCAAACAGGGTTATATTTATAAATACAGAGGCTAGGACATCAACACATATTCTGGGGGAACACAATCCAATCTGTAACAGTGGGTATTCATTATTTCCTTGCCATATATCATCTTCCAGAAGGCAGAGTGAACTCCTCAGGAAAACCCTTCCTTGCTCTGGCATTGAGACTGACGTATATTTGTAATTCTGCTAACTAACCAGACACGTGGCTTTGATGACACAGCATGAAGTGAAAATGGGAAGATGATCTGAAATTAGTTCTTGAATCAGATGACTGGGAAGAAATTGGAAGAAGGTTAAGGAACATGTGATTTTGCTTTTCCAAAGGGTGATCTCACTGATGGTGGGCAAGAGGGTCATTTATGTCATTGTACGTGTTCATGGAGGCCAAAAAGGAACAGACATCAACCATCCTGGTCAGTGCCCCATCTGAATATTTCCCCACTCAGCGGGTGATCTGTAGTGACCCTGCTGGAGAGGATATGTAACGGTTACAGTCAAGGACCTGTTCTATTGACCAGAAGAATGGAAGACACTGTTCTTGCCCTGGTTTTAAAATCCAAATGAAAGATTTTGCAGAGCGAGAATGGTACCCCAGCTCTTCTTTCAATCTGTAGGGGATTTCTCCCCTGTTACAAATTGAATTGTGTCCCCCAAAAATGTGTCTCAACTTAGCTAGGCCATGATTCCGAGTATTGTGTGGTTTGTCTGCCATTTTGTGATCTGACATAATTATCTCATGTGTTGTAAAACCTAGCCTCTATGACGTTAATGAGGCAGGATTAGAGGCAGTTACGTTAATGAGGCAGGACTCAATCTGCAGGACTAGGTTGTACCTTGAGTCAATTTCTTTTGAGATAAAAAAGAGAGAATCGAGCAGGGAGAGGAGGAACCTCATACCACCAAGAAAGAAGCACTGGGAGTGGACTTAGAGTCCCCTCACTGAGAAACTACTAGACCAGGAGAAGATTAATGACAATGACCTTCCTCTACAGCCGACAGAGAGAAAAAGCCTTTCCCTGAAGCTGGTGCCCTGAATTTGAACTTCTAGCTTCCTAAACCATGACAGAGTAAATGTCTGTTTGTTAAAACCGTCCACGTGTGGTATTTCTGTTACAGCAGCACTAGGTAACTAAGACACCCTTCAAAATCTGAGATAGGATATACTTTAGTTTGAACCCCTAAAATTTTCCTTAGTAGAGGATCAAACTGTATTAGTGTGTTTTTGAAGATTTGTCTTGTGTGTGTAAGAAGAAAAAAAAAAAGAAGAAGGCCAGCATAATGTAAATTCTGATGTCTATTAATAGAAAAGCCAACGTAGAACGGAGCTCCAGTGCTTCCCCTACAACATATGGGAACTGATTGCAAAGTCCCAGAAGGAGTTGATATGGACTCATAGGTTTTTCAGGTAGTCATTCCTGAGAAATCACAAAGTACACAAATTTTTGAGATCTGGGAATCTAGGAGCAAATGTATCAGTCAAGGTTTATTGCAGGATACAGACACCGCTCTAGGTATGTTAAGCAGAAAATAAAAGAAAACAGATAAACAAACAAACAAAAAACCCCAAAACAAAAAAAAAAATCCCTGTTGCCACTGAGTTGATTAGATTCCTACTCATGGTGACCCTATAGGACAGAGTAGAACTGCGCCATAGTGTTTGCAAGGAGCAACTGGTGAATTCGAATTGCCCGTCTTTTGGCCAGCAGCCGTACCTCTTAACCACTGTATCACCAGGGCTCCACGTTAAGCAGAAAAAAAAAAAAAAAAAAGCAGAGAGGAGTTTAATACGGGAAAAGGGGTTTAATACAAAATCATTGGAAGGGCTGGGCCTCTGGAATGACTCCTAGAAGAATACAGAACTGACCACTGGGAGAGCGGCTACATCTAAGACTACCTCTAGAGCTGTTGGAAGTAAGAAGCTGCTGCTGTATCTGCTTCTCCGGGAGAATGGACACCTGCAGCGGCAAACCAGGGATTAGGAAGCTAGATCAAGATACCCAGGAGCGGGAGGAAGGACATTGTAATGCTCCTGCTGGGAAACCCAACGTTTCTATGACCTAATTTGCCAGCATCAACAGTAGCGTAGGCAGAGGGAATCCACTTGATTTCTGCCTTCTAAATGCATCCATTTGGTGGAAGCTAATTTGCGTTCAGAACCCTAGCTGCAGGGAAACCTGGGAAATATCTTCCAACTCTTCCAACTGAAAGAGCGAAAGGTCAGATGAGCCATTGCAGAGTGCCCAGCACACTGGGCAATGCCAAAGGATGCTGGGTGGCTGAAGTGGCTTTGTACAATACTGATTCTTCAAGAAAAGTTTGGCCATGAAACATGTTGTAATTGGGGTGGGTAAGTAATGGAAGGAGCCCTGATGGCACAGTGGTTAATTGTTTGCTAACCAAAAGGACTCGGCAGTTCCTTGGCAGCCCAATGGAGCAGTTCTACTCCGTCCTACAGGGCCACTATGAGCTAGGGTTGCTCTCGACTCAACAGCAATGGATAAGTTACGGAAAGCAACCATTTCTCCCAGTTTCAGTGTGGGTTGCTACATGCTTCTGCTCTGAAGCTCTGCTGTGTTTTGATATGAGACCTGGAACAAGCCTCTGTCACCCCAATTGTAAAATGAAGGTGTGTGATAAGCTAGAATATGCTTTCCAGCTTAGGGGTAATTTCTCACCGTATTTTTTAGCTCACACCTTGGATCTTGAGATGGGCCCATCTTATAAATACTTCTGCGAAAAGCAGCTCTTTGTTCCTGGGTTTGCCAGACTTTAAGTGCACTTCACCGAGTGGTTTTCTGAGAGCTCGTGAAGATCAAAGTTAATTAGGAGGAAGAAAAAATTGTTGAAAGTTTGGTGAAGCACAAGCAGAACAGTAAAGTATGCTGGGCTTCATAATTTTCAAGGCATTCTCTGGTTTGCTATTCCCAGGGGTATCTTCTTGTAGATGAGGAAAATGAGGTTCAGCCAACTCTGTGACTTTAGGAATGATGCTTTAAAGACCACATGATAACGGTAGGGCTGGGATGCAGACACGTGTCCTGATGCTTTGGTCCCATGCTTTCCGCACTCTACCAGCTCTAGTAAAGCGAACTGTCCACTTGGAAGCCTACTAATCCTTAGCTAGGCTCCCTGCTGTAAAAAGAGGATAGGGTTGGGACATTGAGGGTGTAGAATGGGATCCTATATATTGACTTGTATACCCATAGGCTCCAGTGATATGCTGGGAAATGTTTAACAACCAGATCTCTGAAAGAATTAAACAGCCTTGATGTGTGTCATATACCAATTTCCATGGTGTAAGTACTTTCAACATGGCTGATTTCACACCACCAATGAGACATAAGGAAAGATGCACATGGGGACTGGCTCTAGCACATGACTGATTCAGGTGACCCACCATTAAACCTTTTGGCAAAACTCTCTATTATTCATGAGAGAAATGGCGAACAGTGACTGACTGGTCTGAGGATCCAAGAAATTAAGGAAAACAGGCTGCAGGGACAAGAGGGTTCTGGTTTAAGGAGGTAGTGACCTCACTCTGAGGTAAAGACAACCAGAGCCATATGCATTGACTGTTCTCTGAAGGAATGGTTTTAAGGTAAAATGCTGGGTGAGGTTACTCTACTGGCTTCCTTCTCAGCACCAATGACCTCAGTGACTTGTCCAAGGCCACAAAGTTAATGACTGCCTATATCCCAAGTCTACTACCCTGCTCCACAGCTCTGTGAATAAGCTCTCACTTTGCAGAGGCTCAGAGGGAGTGAGTGTTCAGCAGCCCTTCTTTTCCACAGTATGCTGGAGGAGAAATGTACAGAGATGTGAAACAGCCTGTTGGACTTGGAGCTCCTCTGGAATGTTGTACATGTGTGCGGAGCAAGGGTGGGAGTGGTGGGGCGGAAGGAGGCACAGGGTGGGCACATGAGCTCTCAAATCTTAGTACCATGTACTAGGCTAAGTGGTTTAGAGGCATTATTTCATCTAATGCTCATAAAACCCTCTGAGGTAGTCACAGTTCTTAGCAACTCAGTATAAAGATAACCAAACTAAGATTGAGGGCTCAATCTCAATCTGTCAGAGGCCAAGAACCAGGCTCCACTCAGAGCCATGAGGCAAACCATCGGGCTCTGCTGCCTCCTATTGAGTCTTTCCTTCCTTTCTGCCATGACGGAGGAACTTGGCTGAAGACCCACCAGCCACAATCCTGAATGGGCTCTTTCTTCTTACAAGGACACCTGGATGGGGCTTGGGGGGCCCGGAGGTAGCAAGTGACAGAGTGGCAACAGGTGTAGAAGGGTTTCTGTTTGCTCCTTGGTTCTCAAGTGTTTCCTCTGATAACATTCACGAGGAGCAGCACTGTGGGACTTTTACCGCTCCCCTGAGGGCTTGGGTGCCCTGGCAGGGAGACCAGCAGGAGGACTGGGGAAAGCAAGGGCATGGGGAGGAGCAAGAAGGGGAGGGGGTGCAGCAGGGGAAGGAGAAGCAGAGTGACAGAAAAGGCAGGGGGACAGTGAGGGGCAGGGAGATGGGGAGGAGCAGGGGACAGTGAGGGGCAGGGAGATGGGGAGGAGCAGAGGACAGTGAGGAGGAGGAGGAGGAGAGTGGGGAGGAGCAGGGGGACAGTGAGGAGGAGGAGGATGGGGAGGATCAGGGGACAGTGATGAGGAGGAGGATGGGGAGGATCAGGGGACAGTGAGGAGCAGGAGGATGGGGAGGATCAGGGGACAGTGAGGAGGAGGAGGGTGGGGAGGAGCAGGGGGACAGTGAGGAGGAGGAGGATGGGGAGGATCAGGGGACAGTGACGAGGAGAAGGATGGGGAAGATCAGGGGACAGTGAGGAGGAGGAAGAGGCTGGGGAGGAGCAGGGGGAAGTGAGGAGGAGGAGGATGGGAAGGAGCAGGGGGACAGTGAGGAGGAAGAGAAGTATGGGGAGGAGAAGGGGACAGTGAGGAAGAGGAGCATGAGGAGGGGCAGGGGGAAGTGAGGAGAATGGGAGAAGCAGGAAGGCTGGGAGGAACCTGAGTGTCAGGAGGAGCAGGGGACAGTGAGGAGGAGGCCAGTAGCTGAGCAGAGCCTGAGTTTGCTCTTCCTGCAGCCATTGAGAAAGTTTAGCTTTCTACACTGAAGCTTCCTTTTGGTTGAGGAGTTCCTGAGATATTTGCAATTTAAAGAGTGGCCATCCTCCATGACGCAGGGGAATCAGATACCATCAGAACAAAGAGTATATTTAGAGACAGGAAGTGGGCCCTCCAGCCTGCCTTTGATTTTACAGCAGGTGTTTCGTTGCTTATAAGCACCCCCGGAATCCAACCAAGGCTGCAGGGCGATTCAGAAGTCAATATGGCCTTCATGCTGCTTCCTCTTCGTCCCTTTTCTCCTTCCCGCACCCCACCCTTTCTGTTTCTATGCTCTGCAGGCTTTGCTGGGGTTGTCCCGAAGTGATGGGGAGAAATGACATTTTGCTGGGAACTGAGTCAGTTTGCTGGATTTTTTCAGTCCTGTCCCGGATTAGTAAACCTGTTTCAAGAATGGGAAAATGTACGGGCTATTTTTAAGTGTTCTCAGCATCAACCTTCCTAATTCCTAGAATAGACATCAATCGCTTTCTGACTCTCAAGTATAGATAAACATTTAGCAGCTGTATGACCTTTAGCACATTAGACTTGCTGAGTGTCAGTTTGCTCATCTGTGAAATGGGGTTAACACTCCTTACCTCACAGGGCTGGGGATTAAGTGAAAGGATGCCCATGTGCACATGGGTGTCCAATACTCTGAAGGTTCCTCATTACTTTTATGGTAAGACTGACACTTTCAAGTCCAGGCACTAGGGGACCGGGGCAAGGCGGGGATTCACTAGTATGCTGACCACAGCTGTGTTTATCAGTTTAAAATCCACTTTTGGTCACCTATTAGGGGAATCAGACTGAAGCTTGTACTTAAATCATCAGCAAGGGAAAAACCTGGCAGCTTCAGTTCAGTAAATAAACATATGCCAAGGTCCTCTACACTAGCCCACTGTGGCAATGGCACAGCCCTGGCCTGAGGGACGCTGCCCCTGAGAGGAAGCAGGCGCACAGGTGATGACTACTAGGGTGATGATGAGTGTGAGATGCGACAGAGGGCACCCAACTCAGCTTGGCGAGTTCAGCCGTTTCTGAAATTCTGAGGATATACCCCAGGGGTAGCAGAGACTGGGACGGTCAAGGAGGTAATGTTTATGGGTACGTTCCGCCCAGACACATTCTGTCATAAGCTGTGTGGAACAGGTTACATTCCAAGAGATAACCACATCTGTGTGTCTAATATAAATAAGAGCTACTGTTAATTTGAGGTGAGTGGTGGTTCAGAGGTAGAATTCTTGCTTTCTGTGTGGAAGACCTATGTTTGATTACCGGCCAATGCACCTTGAGTGCAGCCACCCACGCCTCTGTCAGTGGAGGCCTGCATTAACAGCTTTCAGTGGAGCTTCCAGACTAGACAGACTAGGAAGAAAGGCCTGGCAATCTACTTTTGAAAATCAGCCAATGAAAACCCTATGGATCACAATGGTCTGATTCCATTGTGCACAGGGTCACCATGAGTTGGGGGCCGACTTGATGGCAACTAACAACAACAACAGATGTCAGTTTAATGCTACTGAGTGCCAGACATTGTATGAAGTGCTTTGCCTGTACTTTCTTATTTAATCTTCACAACAACTTATGGGGTTGGTACTACTATCATCTCATCTTCATAGATGGGGTTGAGAGTCTTGCCCAAGGTTGTAAAGTTAAGATAGAGCAGAGCTGGAGTTCGAATGGAGATCCATATGACTTGAACTGGACTCTACTGGCACCTCCTCTTAGTTGCTATGCCTCAGTCAGTGGAATCATCATCCTCCTAGTTGCCCAAGCCAGCAGCTTGGGAGTCATCCTAGATTCTTTGGTCTCCCTCACTACACATCCAAGCAATTTCCAAGTCCCATTCATCATCCCCTGTGAGCATCTTTTTGGTTCTGATCACTCTTTCCACCCCCAATGTCACTATGCAAGTCTGAGTTTGCCATCTCTCTCCTGGGAGACTTCAGCAGCCTCCTAGTTGGTCTTCTCCAGGCTGTTCCTCCTCAAATCCACACCCTCATGGTTGTCAGTGATCCCTCTGATAAAGCTCATGTCCAGGTCCCCTCACTAGCTTATAAATCTTCAAAGACCCTCCATTGTTCTTAGGGTAAAGCCCACATTTCTTACCATGATGACACACACAACCCCACCTTGGTCAGGCCCTGACGGTCTCCCCAGCCTTCTCTTGCAGGACTTCCTGCCTTCTCGCTTGTGCTCTAGCATCATGGAGCAGCTCGTAGTTCCCTGCTCGGCCCAGATCAGTTTTCACTTCGCGCCATCCCCTCCTCTTGCAACACCTTGCTGCCTGTCTTCTCTTTGCCTGGCCAGTTCCGACTGGGAGACTCAGCCCTGGCATCACTTATTCCAAAAAGCATTCTCACACACTTTCCTCCCCAACTTTCCATGAAGCATGTGTATCTGTACTTCACTTACCAAGTTTCTTTGAGTTGTTCTCACTAATCTCTGAGCTTCTTGGGGGTAGAGTCTCCGTCTGTCTTATTTCTGTGTCTCCATCACATACCTCAATGCCTCCTGTTGAAACACGTTTGTGGGAATGAATAAATGAGACAGACTCAGGTCAGATCATGATTCTGCCACTTATCCAATTTGTGCTTCAGTTTTCACTTCGAGGAAACGGGAAGAATAATGCCTGCCTCACGGGGTTGCTTTGAGCAGCCAAGAAGATGCATGTGGGTGACATTTGCAATGCCTAGCATTGAGCTAGTACTTTTTCAATGGCAACTGTATGTGCAAGGGGCATGATGGTAGCAGGGCGAGAGTGGAGATGGAGAACATGTAGCACTTTAAAAAACCCAATTCAAACCATGAAAGGCCTGGTTTGTGGTCTGTCTTTGTCTCTTGCTTTGTAAAGCCAACAATGACATAAACCACATCCGCGGATAAGCAGGTTAGATGTTACTATAATTTTTTACTTCTGGGGAGCTGCAAACTCAGAAGGTGGGTGCAACTATCTACAGTTGTATGTCACTTTGAGTTACCAAAGCCAACAACACTTGTATGAGTCCTTTCTGACCCCAACTTACTGAGGATGAGAGATCTGATTTTGCTCTGGACATTTATAATTGCTCCAAATTTTCTATAATGAGATAGATGTCCTAAAAATAATTCCTCTCTAGGTGAAAGCCACTGAGTGGACAAGAATTTTGCCCTATTTGCTAATAATAGTTTTCTCATGAATGGAATTCTGCTGGGATACACGTGGACAGCGAGCAGAGCTGTCTCCTCACTGTTGCTAACTATCTCCAGCATTTCAGGGTGGTGGTGAGAAGTGACAGGAGCCTGTTGATTCTGTAGCAGCTGTTCTTGGTGTGGAAACTACAGAGCCCATGAGGTCTTCAGCCCCAGCATGGCCAGTCAGCAGCTCTGGCAAAGGGCTATGGGACAGCAGGAGCTATCTATAGTCCTGTTGAAGTTATCAGAGACCAGGGATTCATTTGAACACAGGGGACAGGTCAAGAGCAGATGTCTCAAGCAGGTGGAATGGGCTGGAATTTAACAGTCAAGCCTGTGAGCGCAGACTTTGCAACTGGCATGAAAAAAAAGGTGGTAAGGGGAAAAGGAGGTGAGGCAAACTAACTTTGCTTCCTGAGCACCTACTATGTGCTAACCACTAAGGTTTGGGCCTATGCGGACTTTTTCTAGTTGATTTCGCAAAAACAACATTCCTGCAAGGTATGCGTGCCCATTATACAGAGGGTGGAAAGTAAGGTTTAGAGAGGTTCTTTATCCAAATATATTGTTAGGGTCATAGTCATGCACTGGAAGGGCTGGCAGGGACCTAGAAGTCTTCTTCTGGTCTTGACTGCTCATCTGACAAAAACGGAAACTGGCTTAAGATCAGAGGGAGGCTAGTCCTTTTTCTAGCAAGTTCAATGTCTGTTCTTCACCTTTGATGTGAGACAAGCTGAAGTTGGGTGGTGGCTATAGCAATTTATAGTATTGTTCAGGCAGGAAGGAGCTGGACAATCCTGCTGGGGCCCTCTTCAGGGGGAAAGCCAGGTGCTGTGGAGTCAGTTCCCACTCGTGGTGACACCATGTGTGTAGGAGTGGAAGTGTGCTCCACAGGGCTTTCAATGGCTGATGTTTTGGCAGTAGATCTCCAGGCTTTTTTCAGAGGCACATCTGGGCAAACCCGTACCTTCAACCTCTTGGTTAGCAGCCAAGTAGTTAACTGTTTGCACTGCCCAGGGACTAAAAGGAAGAGGAAAACTTTGGTAACTGCCATGCTCTATAGCCAGTGGGTTCTCACATCAGACTGTGCAGTTAAGCCAGCTGTCTACGCTGAGTTCTTGGAGAGCTCCTTTTGGGTTGAAACATCTGGTTGTTCCTTTAAGTCCTTCACTTGTGTGTGGTTTATCTTCCTACAGCCTTAGACCATCGTGAGGACATGTGAATGTCCCAATTAGGTTGCAGTCAAGGGAAGCCTGCTATGTCCTATCTCTCGTACCCAGCTACCAGCTTCTCATCAAAATGGTCTGTGCCTGAGCTGGTACATCGAGTTTATTTATTTATTGTCTTCCTCTCTAAAGAGTTTATTTGAATCTGTCTTTCTCAGGGCTTTTTTTTTTTTTTTAGAATAATAGACTTTATTTTCTAGAGGACTTTTAACTTTCTAGAAATATGAAGCAGAAGGTGCACAGTGCTCCCACGGACTTCCCCCCCCCCCCAGTTTCCCATATTCTTAACATCTTGCATTCATGTGATACATTAGTTACAAGTAATGAATGAATATTGATACATTATTAACTCATTAGGGTTTACTCTTTGTGTTGTACAGACCTATGGGTTTTGACAAATGCATAATGACATCTGTCCACCACCATTAGAGTATCACACGGAGTAGTTTCACTGCCCTACAAACCTCTTGTGCTCCACCCATTCACCCCTCCCTCCTTCCCACCCCACCTACACCCTCAACCTTGGGCAATGATTGATTTTCTTTCTAGGAAGACCCTGGTGGCGTAGTGGTTAAGTGTTACGGCTGTTAACCAAGAGATCGGCAGTTCGAATCCACCAGGCGCTCCTTGGAAACGCTATCAGGCAGTTCTACCCAGTCCTATAGGGTTGCTATGAGTCAGAATCGACTCGACAGCAGTGGGTTTGGTTTTGGGTTTATCTTCCTAGTTTTACCTTTTCCAGAATGTCATGTAATTGGAATTAGACAGTCTATAGCCCCTTCAGACTGGCTTCTTTCACTTAGCAATATGCATTTAAGGTTCCTCCATGTCTTTTTGTGGCTTGATACCTTATCCATCCATCTTTCTTCCTATCTATCTATCTATCTGTCTGTCTGTCTGTCTATCTATGCATCTGTCCACCTACCCACCTACCCATCTATCTATCTGTCATCCATCCATCCATCCATCCATCCATCCATCCATCCATCCATCCATCCATCCATCCATCCATCCATGTATCCAATTGTTCCAGCATAATTTGTTGAAAAGACTATCCTTTCTCCACTCAATTGCCTTTGTTCCTTTGTCAAAAACAAGTTGAGTTTATCTCTGTGGGTCTATTTCTAGGCTCTTTGTGCTCCTCAATTGTTTTATTTGTCTATTCTTTTGCTAATGCCACACTGCCTTGATCATGCTGGCTTTCTAGTAAGTCTCTCTCTTTTAAAATTTTTTTATTGTACTTTAGGTGAAAATTTACAGTTTCTCATTCAAAAATTTATACCCAAATTGTTTTGTGACATTGGTTGCAATCCCCACATTGTGTCACCACTTTCCCCATTTCCCTTTCCACTCCTGGTTTTCCTGTCCATTCCTGCCTTCTCCTCTTTGCTTTTGGGCAGGTGTTGCCCATTTGGTCATGTGTAGTTGATTGAACTAAGAAGCACATTCCTCATGTGTGTTATTATTTTATAGGCTTGTCTAATCTTTGGCTAAAAGGTGGACTTCGGGAGTGGCTTCAGTTCTGAGTTCGTACGGTGTCTGGGGGCCATAGTCTCTGGGGTTCCTCTAGTCTCTGTCAGACTAGTAAGTCTGATCTTTTTTTTTTTTTTTGTAAATTTGAATTTTGTTCTACATTTTTCTCCTGCTCTGTCTGGGACCCTTTCTTGTGATCCCTGTCAGAGCTGTAGGTGGTGGTAGCTGGGCACCATCTACTTCTTCTGGGCTCAGGCTGGTGGAGGTTGTGGCTCATGTGGTCCATAAGCCCTTTGGACTAATATTCTCCTTGTGTCTTTGGTCTTGTAAGTCATGAAGTCAGATAGTGTCAGGTCACCAACACTATTCTTTTCCAGTATTGTGTTGGCTATTCTAGGTCTTTTGCCTTTCCATATGTCTTAGGGTTTTCTAGAGAAACACAAACCAGTAAGACATATATGGTCAATCTTTGTGATTTTAGTCATTTTAGTGGCTGTGAAGTGGTATACCATTGCGGTTTTAATTTGCACTTCCTTAATGACTAATGATATTGAGCATCTTTTCATATGCTTATTAACTATGTATATATTTTCTTTGGTGAAATGTCTACTAGAATCTTTTGTTTATTTTTAAATTGGGTTGTTCTTTTTCTTATTAAGAGTTTTTTTTTTTTTTTGTATATTCAGGATCCATGTCCTTTATCAGATATATGATTTTACAAATTTTTTCCCTGGAATGTAACTTGTTTCTTAATTTTCTAAATGGGGTCTTTTGAAGTGCAAAGGTTTTTAATTTTGATAAATCCCAGTTATCAATTTTTAATATTATAGATTATGTTTATGGTATCAAAGAACTCTTTGCTTAACCCAAAATCATCAAGATTTTCTCCTATGTTTTGTTCTAGAAGTTTTATCGTTTTAACTATTATATTTAGGCTTATGATCCTTTTGAGTTAATTTTTGTTTATGATGTGAGGTAAGGGTCAAAATCCCCCACTTGTCTGTCAGTTTGTCATACTGTGGGGGCTTGCGTGTTGCTGCAATGCTGGAACCTGTGCCACCGGTATTCAGATACCAGCAGGGTCACCCATGGAGGACAGGTTTCAGCTGAGCTTCCAGACTAAGACAGACTAGAAAGAAGAACCTGGCAGTCTACTTCTGAAAAGCGTTAGCCAGTGAAAACCTTATGAACAGCAGCGGAACATTGTCTGATGTAGTGCGGGAAGATGAGCCCCCCAGGTTGGAAGGCAATCAAAAGATGACTGGGGAAGAGCTGCCTCCTTAAAGTAGAGTTGACCTTAATGACATGCATGGAGTAAAGCTTTCGGGACCTTCATTTGCTGATGTGGCATGCCTCAAAATGAGAAGAAAAAGCTGCAAACATCCATTAATAATCAGAACCTGGAATGTACGAAGTATGAATCAAGGAAAATTGGAAATCGTCAAAAATGAAATGGAATGCATAAACATCAATATCCCAGGCATTAGTGAGCTGAAATGGACTGGTATTGGCCATTTTGAATCGGACAATCATATGGTCTACTATGCTGGGAATGACAACTTGAAGAGGAATGGTGTTGCATTCATCGTCAAAAAGAACGTTTCAAGATCTATCCAGAAGTACAAAACTGTCAGTGATAGGATAATATCCGTACATCTACAAGGAAGACCAGTTAATACGACTATTATTCAAATTTATGCACCAACCACTAGGGCCAAAGATGAAGAAATAGAAGATTTTTATCAGCAGCTGCAGTCTGAAATTGCTTGAACACACAATCAAGATGCATTGATAATTATTGGTGATTGGAATGCGAAGTTTAGAAACAAAGAAAGATCAGCAGTTGGAAAATATGGCCTTGGTGATAGAAACAATGCCAGAGATTGAACGATAGAATTTTGCAAGACCAATGATTTCTTCATTGCAAATACCTTCTTTCACCAGCATAAATGGCGACTATACACACATGGACCTTGCCAGATGGAACACACAGAAATCAAATTGACTACATCTGTGGAAAGAGATGATGGAAAAGCTCAATATCATCAGTCAGAACAAGGCCAGGGGCCAACTGTGGAACTGCTCATATGCAAGTTCAAGCTGAAATTGAAGAAAATCAGAGGAAGTCCATGAGAGCCAAAATATGACCTTGAGTATATCCCACCTGAATTAAAAGACCATCTGAAGAGTAGATTTGACGCATTGAACACTAGTGACCGAAGACCAGATGAGTTGTGGAATGACATTAAGGACATCATCCATGAAGAAAGCAAGAGGTCACTGAAAAGACAGGAAAGAAAGAAAAGACCAAGATGGATGTCAGAGGAGACTCTGAAACTTGCTCTCGAATGTTGAGCAGCTAAAGCAAAAGGAAGAACAGATGAAGCAAAAGAACTGAACAGAAGATTTCAAAGGGCCTCTCGAGAAGACAAAGTAAAGTATTACAATGACATGCAAACAGCTGGAGATGGAAAACCAAAAGGGAAGAACACGCTCGGCATTTCTCAAGCTGAAAGAACTGAAGAAAAAATTCAAGCCTTGAGTTGCAATAGTGAAGGATTCCATGGGGAAAATATTAAACAATGCAGGAAGCATAAAAAGAAGATGGAAGGAATACACAGAGTCGTCATACCAAAAAGGATTAGTTGATGTACAACCATTTCAAGAAGTGGCATATGATCAGAAACCGATGATACTGAAGAAAGAAGTCCAAGCTGCTCTGAAGGCATTGGAGAAAAACAAGGCTCCAGGAAATGATGGAATATCAATTGAGAAGTTTCAACAAACAGATGCAGCGATGGAGGTGCTCACTTGTCTATGCCAAGAAGTATGGAAGACAGCTTCCTGGCCAACTGACTGGAAGAGATCCATGTTTATGGCTATTCCCAAGAAAGGTGATCCAACCGAATGTGGAAATTATAGAACAATATCATTAATATCACACGCAAGCAAAATTTTGCTGAAGATCATTCAAAAATGGCTGCAGCAGTATATCGACAGGGAACTGCCAGAAATTCAGGCAGTTTTCAGAAGAGGATGTGGAACGAGGGATATCATTGCTGATGTTAGATGGATCCTGGCTGAAAGCGGAGAATACCAGAAGGATGTTTACCTGTGTTTTATTGACTATGCAAAGGCATCTCGACTTTGTGGATCATAATAAACTATGGATAACATTGCGAAGAATGGGAATTCCAGAACACTTAATTGTGCTCATGAGGAACCTTTACATAGATCAAGAGGCAGTTGTTCAGACAGAACAAGGGGATACTGATTGGTTTAAAGTCAGGAAAGCTGTGCGTCAGGGTTGTATTCTTTCACCATACCTATTTAATCTGTATGCTGAACAAATAATACCAGAAGCTGGACTATATGAAGAAGAACAGGGTATCAGAATTGGAGGAAGACTCATTAACAACCTGCGTTATGCAGATGACACAACCTTGCTTGCTGAAAGTGAAGAGGACTTGAAGCACTTACTAATGAAGATCAAAGACCACAGCCTTCAGTGTGGATTGCACCTCAACATAAAGAAAACAAAAATCCTCACAGTTGGATCAATGAGCAACATCACGATAAACGGAGAAAAGATTGAAGTTGTCAAGGATTTCATTTTCCTTGGATCCACAATCAACAGCCATGGAAGCAGCAGTCAAGAAATCAAAAGACACATTGCATTGGGTAAATCTGCTGCAAAGGACCTCTTTAAAGTGTTGAAGAGCAAAGATGTCACCCTGAAGACTAAGGTGCGCCTGACCCAAGCCATGGTATTTTCAATCACATCATATGCATGTGAAAGCTGGACAACGAATAAGGAAGGCCGAAGAAGAATTGACGCCTTTGAATTGTGCTGCTGGTGAAGAATACTGAATATACCATGGACTGCCAAAAGAACGAACAAATCTGTCTTGGAAGAAATACAACCAGAATGCTTCTTAGAAGCAAGGATGGCGAGACTGTGTCTTACATACTTTTGACATGTTGTCAGGAGGGATGAGTCCCTGGAGAAGGACATCATGCTTGGCAGAGTACAGGGTCAGCGGAAAAGAGGAAGACCCTCGATGAGGTGGATTGACATAGTGGTTGCAACAATAAGCTCAAGCATAACAATGATTGTGAGGAAGGCTCAGGACCGGGCAGTTGTGCATAGGGTCGCTGTGAGTCGGAACCGACTCGACAGCACCTAACAACAACAAGAACAGGGTCAAAATTAACCTTTTTGCATGTGGATACCTGTTTCAGCATCATTTGTTGAAAAGACGTTGATTTCCCCGTTGAATTATCTTGGCATCTTTGTTGAAACTCAATTGATCAAAAATGTAAGGGTTTATTTCTGAACTCTCATTTCTGTTCCATTTTTGCCTTATGATTTTTCCTTTTTCAGAATGTCTTATAAATGGAATCATATAGTATGTAGCCTTTTGAATCTGGCGTCTTTCATTGCTTAATGCACTCGAGATGCATCCGTGTTGTTATTTGGATCAGTAGTTCGCTGGTTTTATCGTATGTATATACAAGTTTGTTTATTCATTTTTTCACGATTATGAATAAAGTCACCAGAAACATTTAGGTACAGGTTTATGTGTGAACATCAGTGTCTTAGTTATCTAGTGCCGCTATAACAGAAATACCACAAGTGGGTAACTTTAACAAAGAGAAATTTATTTTCTCACAGTTTAGGAGATTAGAAGTCTGAATTCAGGGTGCCGGCTCTAGGGGAAGGTTTCTCTCCCTGTCAGCTCTGGAGGAAGGTCTTTGTCTCCTGAGCTTCTGCTCCTGAGTGATCTTCATGTGGCTTGCCATCTCTCTTTCTCCATCTCTGCTTGCTTGCTTGTCCTAATCTGCTCTTTTTATATCTTGTAAGAGCTTGACTCAAAAACACACCCTATGGTAATCCTGCCTCACTAACATGGCAAAGACAACCCATTCCCAAATGGGATTATAACGACAGGTGTAGAAGTTAGGATTTACAATACATATTTTTGGGGAACACAATTCAATCCATAACGATCAGTTTTCTTTTCTTTCTTTCTTGTTTTTGTAGTCAGTACTCAGGAGCAGGATTGTTGAGTTATATGGTGAGTTTATGTTTAACTTGATAAGAAATGGCCACACTGTTTTGCAAAGTAACTGTACCATTTTATATTCCCACCAACAATGTAGGAGGCTGTTAGTTACTCTACATCCTCACCAGCATCTATTTTGTCTATTGTCTTTTTTTTTTAACCAATGTACATAACTCTTTTTTAAACAAATTGTTTCTTACAAAGTTCTTGAAAGTCACCTTTGCCTTCCTGTAGCTTCTTAGGTTTCCATGACTGCTGGTCAAGCTCTGTGACTGTCAGCCCCATGTACACAGCATTTTATTTAGGATTTCTCTGGGGTCATGGCTGAAGCTACCCCTGTCCTGCTTTCCACCATCTTTATTGTTGTGCACCACTCCTGTGGATCTCTGTTTAATCTCATCTTCTTCCTGTCACTGGATGTTCCTGATGGTCTCTTTTCACTTCCGCCTGCCATGTCTGCATTCTTCAAGGCCAGCGTCAAATGTTAGCAGCCCTGGGACTTTCCAGTCTATCGAGATGGGGCTAATCTCTTTTGACTTTGTGATCCCTTGACTCTTAGTTTCCATTGTCTGTGATAGCTATACATGGTGAGTCCCTAACAGATGGCCCGGGCCATCTGTTAGCCATTCTTCTCTCTTCCACAACACCAAGGTCTGCACCTTGTCTATACTAGGTGCACATTAAATACTTGTGGAATTAAATTGATTTCTGTCATTGTTGTAGGATTAACACAGGATTTGTAATAATAAACCTGTAATGAAATCGGTACTCCAAGGTTGACTTCAGGAAAATACTCATTGCTTTGTCATTCATTCATTCAACAAACATACATTGAGTATCTACGATGTTCTAGACACTTTCCTACCCACTGCCGTCGAGTTGACCTGGACTCATAGCAACACTGTAGAACAGAGTAGGAGGGCCCCATAGGGTTTCCAAGGCTCTGTTTTCAGAAGCGGACTGCCACATCTTTCTCCCACATCTTTCTCCCACGGAGTGGCTGGTGGGTTTGAATCACCGACCTCTCAGTTACCAGTCTAGCGCTTAGCCACTGTGTCACCAGGGCTCCTAGGCACTTTTCCAGGCACCTAAAATACATTGTCTCATTTATTCTCAGAACTAATGGAGACTATTTGACACTGAGGTCTAGAGAATTTACATTCTTGCTCAGTCACACAGCTAGTAGGTGGCAGAAGTTGGGTCACTGATTTCAAAGCCTGTGTGTTTCCCTCACCCCTTGTTGTCCGTTGCAGACTCAGTCCTGAAGTATTTATCCCAGCCTGACCACATCCTGACCTGTGTGGCCTCTAGCTCTGGTTTGTTCAACTACTTATAGTTATATAGCCGCTTGCCCTGATTCGGGCTGCTACTTTTCTGTCGTTGAAGACTCTGGCTCTCCTCCCAGACTCACTCTCTGATTGCTGTGACTATTATCACCCTGGACTGAGCCGGTTCTCCATGTCCCTCCCTTGGGGCAGGGTCCTGCTCCCACTTGGACCACCTTACTCCATCCATGAGCTAAGACAGTGACAGCCATGTAGATGAGTTCCAATTCAAAGGGAGTATATAAATCTCCAGTACAAAGAACGACTTTGTGGATGCTTTCTGTGTTGATTTGGAAACAAAAATAATGAGATTTCAGGGCTGTTTTGGTTTGGGTTCTCCCAGAAGTAGACATGGAGACAAGGATTTTAGTGTAATTTATTTGGGTGATGATTCCAGGAAATACTGGTAGGAAATAAACCAGGGGAGGGAAGGGGAGGTAATAAAGGGTATATTATCAAGCCAGCTACCGCTGCTGGCATATAATGCAGTGGGCTCAGAGCCACTGGGGAGCTCTGGGAGACAGCATAGACTATACCTGAGTTATCGCAGGTGAAGGTAAAGAAGCTGGGGTATTTATCCACTGACTTCCTACCCATCACTGGGATGGCTTCCAGGGCATTAGATCTCCAGCATCTATCTTACCCTGTGTGTCAGCAGCCAGGGTAAGGCCTTCTGCAGTGCCCCAGGTGCTCCATAAGCAGCTTTCAGTGCAAAGAGGTAAATGTCAAGGGGATATGGATAGGCGCTGTCAGCTTCTGCTATAGGGCCAATGTAGGGCTCACATCAGCAGTGCTTGCGAAGAGCAAAGTGAATTAACTTACCAAGGAATGTTCAATGCACTTAACAGAAAGTACTTAAAAAAAAAAATTCAGCAGATTTATTGCTCCTCTTCTATATATTATATTGCATGAATTTATATTACATGTGAAATATGATACACGATTAACTCTATTATGTATTATCTAATTGGTTTCTTGGTTAATTTCCAGCCCTACAGCTTTCTTGTGAAGAGAGTCAGTCAGGGTTGAACTCCAAGTAGTCAGTGTAGCTACTGGTTAGCATTGCAAATAAAGTTCAGAGAGAAAGTTTGATGCTCTTGTGGGAAGGAGTTACAGGAGATGCCTGGTACTGAAGGAGTTAGCATTTGGACTACTCATGGATGACTTGGAAAACTAAGATGTAATCATCTGAGATCCAGTTGAGGCCTAACATTTTGGGCTCTGGGAGGCTGGTGTGCTGGTGAGGAGGGCCTGTGGAATCATCAATGCGCCCATCCCGGTGTGGCTCCGGGCCTCCTCTGTCTTGTGAAGTAAGGAAAAGGATGTTTCTCTGTTAGGACAAAAAAAAAAAAAAAATCCGGCAAAGAAAGCCATCCAGTAGGGCAATGATGAGGGTCACTAAGCAGAGACGGCTCTTAGCCAGATCAAAGCGTCTTGGATGCTTTAGAGGTAGGGGCAGCTGTTGGCGATGGTGGCGCTGAAGAGTCTGGCACCTTCTCTGCATGTCAGGGCTCACTGGATTTGCATCATCTAAGTGTCCCTTGTCTACCTGAGTTTTTCGTATTAGGCTTGTAAGCAGAAGGGGGCAGTGGTTCAAGGAAGAAGGAAGGCCAAGGAGAGGGGAAAGCTTCTCCCTTTTGAGTCCTGGCTTCCTTCTAGTTTGTTCTCTGGTGGAGTGAGGGTCTTGAAATAGGATCAGTGGACTAACACTTTAAGCAGCTCGGAGGATTGGTGCATACCCCGGGCCACTCCTGATGTTTTGCTGGTGGTTGGAGAATCCAGTTGGGTATGCCATATTTTGGGCGGCAGAGGCCAGAGGAGGGGTGTTGAAACATGGGAGAGTGCCCAGATAAATGAGTTAGACCTAAATCTTAATTCTGGCTGTGTGGCGTCTGGCAAGTCATTTACTCTCTTAGTGCCTCAATTTTAACTTCTATTAAATGGGCTAATAGAAGTTACCTCACAGAAGTGAAGGGAAGAGCAACCTGAATGAAATATTTATGCAAAGCTCCAGCACTGTGCCTGATACACAGAAGGCATTTGATAAACAGAAACTATTATTATTAATAAAACTTAGCAGTTTGGGATAGCTGATTTGGCTCCTTTAAGAGAACTGTCTTGGAGAGATTTTTTTTTTTTTTTTTTTTTTACAACCTACTGTACAGTGCTAAAAGAGACAACTAAATTCCTGTTTACATATAAACCCAAACCCTCTCATTCTAACTGTGCCACCACCTTAAAAGACATATATTTATGCTTTCGGGTTTAACTGTTCATGTGTTTAAAAGCGGCACACACTTCCAGAGTGATTATGCTAGTACACATAGGAGTTTAGCAACTGCGCTGACGGCATTAACCATCTATTTGAACTACATTGTGCAAATAAGATGTTATCTTAAATAAGCTTCTAATATAAATCAGTAATCACTATAATGCTTTTTGGTGAAACTGTGCTGTTATTACTGAATTTAACCATTGAATCTAAATTTTGAACCTTTGAGCAAATACCAGCTGTGTCCAGTTGTTGAATTCCTCCCGGGAAGGAGCTGGACATAGCTGTCTTGGTAGGTTGGGGGGTGGGTGGGACCAGCCTGGCGTTGTGAGGGAGGTTCCGGGGACCCAGCACCTGCTGCAGTAGGTGAGGGAGTGTGAAGGATGGCACCTGCCAGAGGTAGAGTTTAACTTCTCGGAGGCCTCATCAAAAGGGTGGAAAGTAACTATAAATATTGCGCAGCCTGCAGATCCTGGTGACAGCAGAGAAATGAGGCGGGCTCAGCTTGGCTTACCAAGTGGAATGCAGACTAGGAAAGATTTCAGCAAAGCGCCCAACACCTCCCTGTATCTCAGGTCCCACCTGTGTCGTCTCCTGACACTTAGTAGTAGAGTTGGAAGAGGGAGATGGGAGGTTTGGGGGCAGTTGGATTTCTTGGACAGGCTGCAAGGCAGAAAGAAGTGCTCAAATCTCAAAGTGGGGGTTCAGTTTATCCTCACATCTCATTACAGAAAAGGAAAAGAGCATCAAGGTGAAATGGAAGCTTTAAAAATATAACTTTCCCTCTCTCTCCATTTTTTTCTTTTTCTCTCACCCTCCCTCGCTCCCTCTCTCTCTCTCTCCTCATCTTTTTTTCTTTTTTCCTTCCTCTCTCCCTCCATTTCTCCCTCCCTCCCTCCCTCTTTTCTTCCTTCTGTATTCTTTTTTAATGGAAGCATTTAGCTTAAGAGAAGGACATGAGAGCCAAGCTAAGAGTGTGCTAGAAATCAAATAAAACAAAAACTCTAAAGAGAATTGTGGAAGGATTAGCTAGTTAAGCAGTTTGAAGGCAAATATGAACTACAAGTTCAATGCCCTCGTCAGACAATTTCATTGCCATTTCAGTGTCTGTTAAATGAGACAATGTATTATCCAAGGAAGATTTATGGACGTGAGGCGCCATGAAAACGTGTCTGAAACTGCAAAACTGCACATTTAAGGTGATGTTAGAATATCTGTAAAAAAGCTAGAATGAAAAAGGCTTTGCATGTTTGGCCTGCTGGACAGAACATATGGAGAAACAAATATATTTTAATATACATGGTTTAACCATGGGCCAGGCCATGTTTCCAGAGCTTTAAGGTAAATATTTACTAGAATCTCACAATAACTCTGCATCATGCTGTTACATATAAGGTGAACAATTGTATTGTGATATACAATTATGTTATGATCTTCATTTGTCAAGCAAGAGACTAATGCTTGGAGGAGCTGTGACATTTGCCCCAAATTCTCCAGTTGAGATGCAGAGGGGGACTCAGAGGCTGGGTCCACCTGTCCACAAAGCCCACATCCTTTTTACCTCACCCCACTGCCTTAGAGAGCAGCAAACGTTCACCTTCTCTCCGATTTTATAGGTGGCATCGGGAGCGCTGAGATCAAGTTTCCATTCAATGAACCTACATGGAGCTGGAATCTGGAAGCTCCACACGGTTCTGTCTTCTAGAATGCTAGGTGGCCCTCATGGGCTCCCCTCTAGGTTGAACCACATCCTGGGAGGATTGGTATGCCGGTGACAGAGAAAGCTGGCCTGCTGTGTCAGGCTGTGTCTGTGAATGAGGGGTGCTCTGTAGTCTTGAATGCTATAGGAGAATGGCAGCCTCTTTTCCTTCACAAACACGTAGAAACCCAAAGAGGCCAACCAAGTTTGGTCTGGAGACTGTTGCTAGGCAGAGGACTCATTTCAATGTCTAAGAATTGTCTGTAATTTAATTTAAATTGTTGTACAGTTAAACTCCCAAAGCATTTATGAAATGCATTCTCAGGTGGTTTTACTGTTCTCTGGGACATTGTTTATAATTTTGTTTTTTCTGGGCCCACCTTCCCTTCCTATCCCCCCCACCAAAGTGCTCACAGACATCGTGCAGACCTTCACGTTCTATGAATTTAGTATTGTTGTTATTTTTGGTTTCTGTCGTGTTAACCAAATTAATTTGTAGCTTAATTACAAATGAGTCTCCTTGTACAAGCTTGTTGTTGTTAGCTGCTATTGAGTCAATTCCAACTCACGGCAACCCCGTGTGTGCAGAGTAGAACAGCTCCGTAGGGTTTTCAAGGCTGTGACCTTTTGGAAGCAGATCTCTGTGCCTGTCTTCTGAGGTGCATCTGGGTGAGTTCAAACCACCAACCTTTCAGTTACTAATTAAGCACTTGACTGTTTGCTCCATCCAGGGACCGGAATTTAGTATTCACCTCCCCATTTTACAGAGGAGAAAATGTAGGCCAGAGGTTACTGTGTGGTAACTGACTCTGGGCCAAGATTCTTTAGCCTTCAAATCCAATGCTCTTCTACAAATGAGCAAGTAGAAACTTCACTCAGGATAGAATATGGTTACAAGGCTGCTGGAGCTGTACCACAATTTAAAGAACAGTGGGAGAAGAAGAGGCCACAAACTTGGGGCATAAGCTCTCAGCTCTGGCTTCCATCGCCAAATTTCTCTGAGATCTGGGAAGAGTCACTGGCCCCACCTGAGCCTTGGCTTTCTTATCTATAAAATAACAGTTTGGATGAGAGAATTCCATGCTATACTGATGGAAGACACCACTGTACAGAGAAGTTGTTTCTTGATGCTGGTTACCGTGGTCTCATGAACTGTCTCTCCATGGGTCATGATTGGTAGGAGTTGAGCAAGAGATTGGGTCTTCCAAAGTTCTTGAGCCTGAGGTCTTGGATTTGGAGTTTATCCATTCAGGAAACCAACTGTGTTACCCTCATGGCTCACTGCCACGCCCCCCACTTGGACACCTTCCACAGGGAAGTGTGGTTGGGTTCATCTGTTTAAAGCACTCCACCTCTCTGGTAGAATAAGTTGAATATGCAGGTAAATATGACAGGAAGGGAAGCTTAGTAAGTAGTGTTGAAAGAGGAAAGAGAAAAATCGGAAACAGTCTTACCATGGTCAGAAGCTGGCAAAATGGGAGGGAGGAGCGAGTGGTAATCCTTGGTTCCTGTCAACAGAACTAGAAGGAACCTTGTTGTTGTTAGTTACCATCTATTGATTCTGACTCATGGCAACAGCAAGTATGCAGAGTAGACCTGCTCTGTAAGGTTTTCAAGGCTGTGACCTTTGGAAGGAGATCATCAGACCTGTTTTCTGAGGTGCCTCTGGGTGGGTTTGAACCATTGACCTTTTGATAATAGTCCAGAGTTTAACCATTCGTGCCACCCAGGGACATCATCTAGTTCAGATTCTTCACTTTACAGATGGAAAATGGAGAACCAAAGAGGAAACATGACTTGCCCAAGATAGAGCTAAGTGTAGACATCTCATCTCCTGCCCACCACTCCAGTGATGGTTTTCACTGTGTCATACTTATTTGGGAAATAGAAAAAAAAAAAAAAAAAGACTCCCCTTAGATTCAGAAGGGCCTATTGCAGAGAAAGCAACACATTTAGGCCCTAGAAGTCTTTTCCAAAAGGAATTGCTTCTGTTTGTTTGGGTTCATTCTGCCTTTGTTCATTCTTTGCTGTCTGGAGGAGTTATTAGAAACAGTTAAATGTTATCACACGCCCATTGTGTGAAAATGACTGTGAAGGTCAGGGAAAATCGCAACACACTTCACTCATCTGAAAATCACCCTCATCATCGGCATTGTTTATGTTCTACAGGGAACTGCAGAGCCAATTACAGCTGTACTTGCTGTAGGTGCCACCAAGGTGAGGGACACAGAAAGAGAAGAATCAGGGTTGGGCACACGCACCATTGCATTCTGTGGAAGATGCTGGAGGCAGAAGAAAAAGCAAAGTGGTTTCCACCACTCTGTGTTTGCTGAGCCCCTCTCCTGCACCAGCTGTGTCTCAGCCTGTCTCTGCAACTGCAGGGCTGTCCCTGGGAGGGCTTGTTCCTGTGGTCCTTCTCTGGGCACCATGGCCACTCCCTGGCTGTGTAGATACCCCTTGGACATTGTCCGTATGGCCAGTTTGAGCACCCTAGAATCAATTATAAGAGATGGCCTGATAAATGGTTTAGGAACATTTGTCAAATGGAAGGAGGAACAGAATGGTCGGACTAGGGCAGCTGCCCAAGGTGTTTAACTAAGTTCAACAAATAATAACTTTCACTATTAAGCCCCTGCTGTGTACTTTAAATCTGTTGTGTCTACAACACTCTGCCAGGCGGGTACTACCTTCATTCCATAGGAGAGGCTTGGAGCCTGACATACCCAAGGTCACATGCTAAGGAAAGAGCTCAACTGGGATTCAAATTCAGGTCTGCCTTACTGCAAAGCTGAGCCCTTTTCCTCTGTCCACTTTGCCTCCCTTAGGGACGTGTACTGAAGGCCTGTGATGTGCTAGGCACTGAGCTATATAATAGGGACCTTGGGAGAAAGCAGACATGGTCCCTGACATGAGACTCTGACAGCCTAGTGCCCAGGGGTCTTTCCCGAGAGACTGGTGTAGAACTGGTGGGAGGTAAAGAAGGGAGAGTGTGTCTGTTATACATAAGGCCACCATGAGCAGGGGTACAACACCCTGGGACTCTGGTGTGCAGCACCAGCAGTTTGGTCCTGGGAATCCCATGCGGTCATGATCCTGCCCACCCCCTTAGCCTAATTGAAGCTCGAACTTATAGCTTCTTAGTGACTCAATTCAAGGTTTGCTCACCCAGCCTTGAGTACACAGCTTCACTCTTTTGTTACTCATGGCTTCAAATGCACTGTTTGTCAAAGGATTATGTCAAGAAGCACTTGGAAGCGAGCATTGTAATTTTTTTTTTTCCTGGTTTGATGTATTAAGGTCAAAACTACTCTAGACAAATCTATTCTCACAGTTGCAGAGGAAAAGGAAGAAACAGATAAATTGAAGGACATGGTTGACAAGGAATAAATAATAGGGAGGAATAAAACCCGCAGAAGGTCACAAGAAGGAAGGAAAAAGCACCTTCTAGGAAACTCTATTTCATTCTCCCTTCTTCTTTTCCTTTTCCTTCCTTCCTTCATTCCTTCCTTCCTCTTCATTCTCTTGCTCATTTATCTAACATTTATTTGTTGCTGAGAACATGTGAATTGGAAGATACAGCCTCTGCTCTTAGAGGCTTCTCAGTCTAGAGGAGGAACCAGAGAGTTGATAATACAGTTGGATAAGGGCTTCCACTGCACGCACAGGGAGCTCGAACTCATCCCAAAGGCCACGTGAAGTCACGCTGGGTCTGCATTTAAGGGACGTGCCATGCAAAAGACAACAGCACGGGAACCTATTCAGTTGAAAGGGTCTTTCCACAGTGGACTGCACCAGGACATGAGGCCTGGCTTAGTGAGGCTGGCCATATGCAGGCCAGCTGGGCTCCAGGGAGAGCAAGGAAAGGGCCAGACATCCCGAGATAAGTGCCATGGGGAAGTGAGGTAAGGGCTTGTCCAAGTGCTAACCTGCAGCACCATGCATAAGCCATGGTGGACTAGCCTCGCTGCACTCACATAGTACTGGCCAAAAAGTAGATGCTCAATATATTTATATAAAACCCACTGCCTTTGAGTCGATTCTGACTCATAGTGACCCCATGGGGTTTTCAAGGCTGTAAATCTTTACAGAAATAGACTGCCATATCTTTCTCGCTGATCTTTTGGTTAGCAGTTGAATGCTTTAACCATTGTGCCACCAGGGCTCCGTATATGTATATATGGTTTAATGAATGAATGGGTGTATTGGGGAGCCCTGGTGGTGCAGTGGTTAGTGGCTGCTAACCAAAAGGTCAGCAGTTAGAATCCACCAGCCACTCCTTGGAAGCCCTATGGGGCAGTTCTACCCTGTCTTATAAGGTTACCATGAATCAGAATTGACTCAACAGCAACAGGTTTGGCTTGGTTTGGTTTTGGGTGTATTGGATAAGCTCAGATTGATTCGAAGGAGCCAGAACTTCAGTGACATTCTTATGCTGTGATACATGCTGGAGTCATACAGAAAGGAAACTTCAGGACAGGAAAAAAGATTCCAGCGGGCAAGCCTGGAACATCCGTAGGGGGCATTGACGGGTGCGGGCTCTGAGACTCAGGGATGGCGTTTCTTCCCTGGAAGGCTGAGGACAGCCAGGAGCCCCAAGGCTGCCAGCAGACCCAAAAGTGATTATAGAGATTTTTTTTGTGACTCTGCTGAGACTGAGCAACACCTTGCAGTTTCTAGAAGGATGTTGGTGTGGCTGCTCAAATAACTTCTCTTTCCTATCTCAGCTGACTCATGAGGTAGGAATAACTCTTTCCCAAACCATTGTATGAGCTGACCCCGAGCCACCTCCAACAGGAAAAAGAAAAAGGGCAGCAGGGTGTGGGTTTTTGTGCTATCAAGCATGAGGAACCAGTCAGCTTTTCTTTTACTTGTAGTTTTTGACCTTTCACTTGACATTCTGTAAAAATGTGAATGTACTGTGGATTGCACAAGGATGGAAGAAAAAGAATATCAATAGCTACCATGTATTCAGTGCCTCCTGTGTGTACTGGTCTTGCATTATGATATTGAGTTCTTAGAAGAACCCCATGAGTTAGGGACCATCGCTTCCATTTTAAAGATGAGGACTCGAAGCTTAAAGATGTTTAAGTAACTTGCCCCAGACCACACAGCTCCTGCAAAGTGCGGGTAGACTCTCCTTCCAGGTCATTGATTCCAGGACACCCTCTTTTAACCACTTCTCTGTACACCTCTCAGTGGAAGGGGATGGTGTGGCACTATACAGTTTGTCAAAGTGTGGGCATATCATCTCATTAAAAAAAAGAACAGGTGTATTGTATGGCAAAGTGACTGAGGGCCCCCAATGTCTTCCCAGGTGGGGCTGTGAGCATATCGGTGGGGACTGAGTTATAACAAATATTGTGGGATTTATAAAAACCAGGATGTTAAAGGTAGAAAAGAACTAAATTGAAATGGGGTAAAAATGATACAGAAGAAATTAAATACTTAATAATAATAAATAAAATGTCTATGTAACTTTAACAAGGATACAATGTATTTGTCTCTAGAGCCCTAATACTGGTTGGAGAAATGACAGAATGCTGCATCGAGACTGTGTACAAGTGATAGTAGATTGTTCTAACTAGCCCACAGTTCACTGGGCTCCAGTGTGTATGAGGGAGTCCTGGGTGGTGCAAATAGTTAAGCGCTGGTTTGCGGTACAAACCCACCCAGAGGCACCTCATAAGATGGGTCTGGTGATCTGTTTCTGAAAAGTTACAGAGTTGAAAACCTTATGGAGCAGTTCTACTCAGAACACGTGGGATCACCATGAGTAGGGATCAACTCAATGGCAACTAACAACAACTATAAACATGTATGAGGTCAAGGGGACAGGAGCTAACCCTGGAACATCTTCCATGTGCTAGAGGCTTTCTACCTTCCTCAGCTCACCTTCACTCAGACTCTGTGAGTTGGGTAGCCTTATCATCTTTGTTTTGAGGCTACAGAGGGTGCCCAAAGTCAGGCAACAAGCCAATGAGTCTGGACAGGAACCAGGTCTCACCACAGAGTCCGCTTGGGGTCATTCTACTATAAGCCCTGGTGAACTAGTTATAAAACCAAAAACCAAACCTATTTGTGTTGTGCTGATTCTGACTCATAGCAACCCTATAGGACAGAGTAGAGCTGCCCCATAAGGTTTCCAAGGAGCAGCTGGTGGGTTTGAACTGCTGACCTTTTGGTTAGCAGCTGACCTTTTAACCACTGCACCACCAGCACTCACGTAATGCTGGCTAAAAGGTAGGTGTTCAATAAATAAATATATTCATTAAAGCATATATACGTGTATGCTTTAATGAATGACTGGGTGTATTGGATGAACTCAGACTGATTTAGATGACCCAGAACTTCACTGACATTTTTGTGCCGTGATCTTTGCTGGAGTCACACAGAGAGGAAACTTCAGGTCAGGGAAAAAGATTCCGGTGGGCAAGGGCGGAACATCTCTGGGGCATTGACAAGTGCGGGCTCTGAGACTCCGGGATGGTGTTCCTTCCCTGGACACCCTTTCCGTCCTTACTGCTGCGCTGCCCACTCTCCAGGCCCTTCTGACATTCCTTCCCCTAGCAACCTCTGCTCACAGGAAATGCTGCAATCAAACACTACTCACAGCTGGTGAGACTCTGAGTCTCTGGGTTTCTCTCCCAGGGACTTGGTGCTCTAATCCCTCCATTTTAGGGACTAGCTAAGCAAGAGTGGCTCTGGCGGTAGGGGTGTGATACATTTCACTGGGGATGGGGGCGAGGAGGATGGGGTGGGGATGCCTTGAAATGACACTAAATCAGCAGCTCCTCCCTCCTGACACCCATTTTGCTGGCATTAACACAGACGTAGATATTTTGATCTTTGCAAAGGCTGATGATAACCATAGTTCTCAAGACGTTATGGTTTTAGTCAAGATACAGTGTGAGGAATTTGTTTAAAAATCATCCTGTAGAAAGTTTATAAGAAAACCAGTATTTGAGCAAATTGTGGAATATAAATACAACTATTTTTAAGTTAAAAAAAAAAGTAGTTATGTTTTAAGGAACTGGGGCTGTTGGGATCAAAGGTGGGAAGTATCCCAATTATTCATCAGTTGTTCCTGCAGGTGACAATTTTAGTCCTGGGTCAGGCCCTGGAAATGCAGAAATGGGTCAGAGGGACAGGCTGATTCCTTCTAAATGTCTGAAGGATGATCGTGTAAAAAGGGGTTGAAACAGTTATTTGTGGGCTAAGATGTAGAACAGAGATCAGAGGGTGGAATATATACCGTGGTAAAATTCAGCACAATGGAAATGAGGGTCTTACTAGCAATAAGGAGCTCTAGTGGTGCAGTGGTTAAGAGCTTGGCTGCTAACCAAAAGGGTGGCAATTCAAATCTACCAGCTGCTCCCGGAAACCCTATGGGGCAGTTCTATTCTGTCCTATAGGGTCAATGAGTTGGAATGGACTGGATGGCAAAGGGCTTGGTGTTTTGATTTGGTATTAATAATAAAGTCAATAATAAACGTGTTGTAAAGACAAGAGCCATGGGCTTGCAATTCACAGCTCCAATTGTGACTGTGCCATGAATTTCCTGTGAGTCTTGGAACACCTTAGTTTTTGAGCCTCAGTTTCCGTATCTGTAGTGAAGATGGTGATATAATTCATAATTTACAAGGTTGTCGAATGGAATAAAGGGAAAATACATCTGCAGATGCCCAGAAGAGCTGGCATATATTAAGAGCTCCATAAATGCTACTGTATTGTTACATAAATAATTTCTACATTTGTTTGCCAACTGCTCCCTCACCCCCCACTAAAGAAAAAAGTAGCATAGCGGCTCTTACAAAAATACCTTGTGGGGGAGGGAGGGGCCCGGCAAACAGAGGAGGCGCGTGTTATTTGCGAAAAATATACTGATCTAATTCCCTCCGCAATGATTAGAACTGTTTAAGAAAGGAATGATCGGCTCCCATGGAACACTCCATCACTGAAGAAATTTAAGAAAAAAGGTACATAACCCTTTGATGGGATAAAGCAGAAGGAGGATGGTGCCTGGGGTCTAATGATGGAGCAGGCCTTCCATAGGTGCTGGAAGTCTTCCAAACTGGGAAGGAGCAGGCCTATGGCCCATCTGCCTCCTGTCTGATAAGGTTTTCATCGTGTTGGGGACATGACTAGAAATCCATTCAAACTAAACAGAGGGCAGGGGAGTGCAGTGGTTGGAGCAGAGCTGGGTTCCATGGCGGTGTAGCCTTGGTTAGGATCCCTGGTCAGGATGGGTCTAGGCATTGGTGAGCCCTGGCCTTGTCTTGCACATCGTAGTCAATATCCAGGGAAAAGACATTTATTGAACATCTACTACTTGATAGGAGCCTTGGTGGCACAGTGGTTAAGTGTTTGGCTGCTAACCAAAAGGTCAGCAGTTTGAATCCACCATCTGCTCCTTGGAAAACCTATGGGGCAGTTCTACTCTGTCCTATAGGGTTGCTGTGAGTTGGAATCAACGCTGCGACAATGGTTTGGATTTTTTTTTTTTTGGTTACTACTTGATGGTCCACAATAGAAAGTTAAAACCCTCAATAGCTCACAAAAGACTAAGAGGAATACAATTATTTATTGTTATAATAGAAAATAGAAAGTAGCAAGTCCCTTAAGAGAAATAAAAATAAAGGACATGGGAGTTCAGTTTCTTTCTAGTTGAGGCCATAAGAGAGAACTCTATGGAGAAGAAGGTGCTTAAGCTGGGCTCTAAGAATATATGGGTTTTGAGCATGTGCTGAAGGTGGGAAAGGATGTTCCTGGAGGAAGGAGCAGCATAAGCAAAGCACAGAGGCAGGCTTGTGAACTTGGGTTGGTGCATAAGGAAAGAGTCAGGAGATGAGTCTGGAAAGGTGCCAACCCATGGAAGGACTTGAAACGGAACCATGGAATGTGGATTTCATTTTGTGGGCAAAGCAGAGGCACTCACAGGCTTTGGTGGGGTCTGCTGGTGCCACTGTCTATTGACTCTCTTTCTTGCCTATCAGCTGTGGCTCAGAGCTCAGAGCTGAGGGTCTGGTCACTTCTCAGCTCACTGCCCACCTTTGAGATTTATACTACCTGGGGGCTGCTGACTGTTTCCTTCTTACCCCAGCTGGGCCACCCAGTTCTGATAAAGTTGTGGATTTAGTTGTCAGAAGCTTGAATTTTTTCCCCCTGGGAAATGATATGGGCTAGATGACATTATACAGAGAAGGACAGCTTTTAGGTACAGAGTATTCAAGTCCCTATAGGAGAACAGATGGGAATTCCCAGGACACCCCGCTGAGGCAAGGGAGGAGGAAAAAGGCAATGGTGATCCTGTGGCTTCGTGCTCCTCAATCAAGGTGGACAGCCTGGAGTAGGCAGCCAGTGCTACTGCCTGTCTTGTGGCCTATGGAGGAGAAACACAATGTGCTTTTGGCTTTGTGTAGTTGAACTGAGGTCGGTGTAGCTGATTCTACACATTTAGGAAAAGAAAATAGAGCTGAGGCTTTGCTTTCAGTTATTCACTGTAACCTGTTTTAACCTTGCTTGCCAGATTTGTGCTGAGTTGAGGGTGGCAGCTGTATCTATTGAAGGAGAGGCTTAAACTGGCCCTTCCCATTTTCCAGTGTGTTCTGCCTAAGCCTTCTCACTCCCAACCCCCATTCACTGCTCCTTCACCAGTTTGTTCAGGAAAGGTGGAAGGAAAAGTTGCATTTGGTGGATATTGTTAGAAGGGCTGCTGTGCCCTGCACACTGGGAACATTTTTTAAGATGGTGTCACCTCTGTAAAATATTGGTCCTGTAGCATTGCCAAGATTTCTGCGTTATCTATCAACGAAGCACTCCTTGTGCAAACTCGGTTTGCCTTCTGACAGGTTAAATTGGCGTGCAATCCTTTTTAGAAAATGTTTGTGTATCTGCCTGCCACCAGTAACTGCAGAGGTAGTTAGTGGCTATGTGAAGCTGTTAATCTTGGGGCAGGAATCAGGGACTTACGCCACCGAAAAGGGAAGGAGAACTTGGATTTGAATAGGATGGGAGAGAAAGTATCCGTTTCATGCTGGCTTGTCTTCAGAAAATATCTTTAGCCAAAGATGAAAGGCCTAAGTATTCTCAAAACTCCAGGTGAGCTGATGTTCTCACTCTAACCTCCAGAGTGAGACTCTTGTGAACAAAGTCAAGATTTTGAACCACCGTTATCCGTTGACTTGGAAAGGAAAACTCAATGGGATTTCCGTTGATGCCATCGCCTTGGAAAACTGGGTGTTGCAATTCTGTAAGCAAATCTGACAATCTTCGAGAGATACTTTGATACAGATATATAGGTGAGATATATCCGAAAATGAGGTTATTATTTTAGCCATTAATCAGTTTTGGCTGAGAAGTTATTTTTAAGTTCTATAGATAAATCGTTGTTGTTAGGTGCTGTTGAGTTGGTTCTGATTCATAGTGACCCTATGTACACCAGAACGAAACACTGCCAGGTCCTGCGCCATCCTCACAATTGTTGCAGCCACTGTGTCAATCCATCTTGTTGAGGGTCTTCCTCCCTTTTGCTGACCTTCTACTTTACCAAGCATGATATCCTTTTCCAGGGACTGATACCTCCTGATAACATGTCCAAAGCATATGAGACAAAGTCTTGCCATCTTTGCTTCTAAGGAGCGTTCTGGCTGTGCTTCCTCCAAGACAGATTTGTTCATTTTTCTGGCAGTCCATGGTATATTCAATATTCTTTGCCAGCACCATAATTGAAACATGCCAATTCTTCTTCCATCTTCCTTATTTATCGTCCAGCTTTCGCGTGCATGTGAGGCGACGGAAAACACCATGGCTTGGGTCAGGTGCACCTTAGTCTTTAAAGTGATATCTTTGCCTTTTAACACTTTAAGAGGTCTTTTGCAGCAGATTTGCCCAATGTGATGCGTTCTTTGATTTCTTGACTATTGCTTGCCTGGGCATTGATTGTGGATCCAAGTAAAATGGAATCCTTGACAACTTCGGTCTTTTCTCCATTTATCATGATGTTACTTTTTGGTCCAGTTGTGAAGATTTTTGTTTTCTTTATGTTGGGGTGTAATCCATACCGAAGGCCGTGGTCTTTGATCTTCATTAGTAAGTGCTTCAAGTCCTCTTCACTTTCAGCAAGCAAGATTGTGTCATCTACATATCACAGGTTGTTAATGAGTCTTCCTCCAATCCTGATGCCCTGTTCTTATTCATATAGTCCAGCTTCTCGGATTATTTGCTCAGCATATAGATAAATAAGAAGCTCAAAACTCAACCAGATATTAGACTAGCATTTTAAACATTTAAGCATGGCCAGAACTTAGTAATAAAAAATGGTGAACACTTGAAGTCACTGAGTTAATATACAAAGGACAAAAATTTGATAGAATATCAGATACATTCCCTCCTGCCTTTCCTCGCCCCCAAGTTTCTTAACAATGACTGTTTTAAATTATGGATTTATGGTAGGGAGGAAATTAATAGAGAAATACACAGTTGGAGCAGTGGGTGGAAAGCTGGCATCCGGGTCTATTTCTTCTTCTCTGTTCCAGACTTACTGTTCAGCCTTGGCCAAAACAATTAACCTCTCTGTGCCTCAGCTTCTCCATCTGTAAAGAGGGATATTGCTTGTCAGCTGCCGTATGGGCAGGAAGATTAATGAGCCAGCGCTTGGGAAGAAGAATAAAGAAAGAGCTGAGAGACCTGTGGATGAAAAGCACCAGGGGAATCATAAATCCTTCTGCTGCTTCTCTGTGCCTCTGATTTTGGCCCTTTCAAAGGACTGATGTTTGTCGCCTGCAGTGCCATGTTGATGTGGCCTGTTCCTCAAAAATATTGAAAGTAAATATTAACTCGAGATAATGCAACACGAGGAACTTGAAGGCCAATTAACCTAGAAAAAGAAAATATCACCATATTTTAAAATGATGGCACATGCTTGCTTCCAAAATTGCTCATCAATTTCTGTTTTGTGGCAGCAAGAACACGTTCAGGAAATTAATGCTGGGGTATCTCGGGGCAGCTTTATAATCATGTCAAATCTGTACCTTGTCCCCGTTTGCTAAAACTCTTCATCGCTGATAAGGTACTTGTTAGGGAAATGGGAACTAAATTTGTAGTCGTCTGTTGTGGAGCCAATTTACATGTTGTACTGCTGGAGCTGAGAACTAAAGGAAATGTGCTTGAAGCCAAAATTGGCTTTGTGGCTCCCGTTTCCTCGGCTCAGCACCACCTGCCTCCAATCAAACTGTCCAATTACAGGAAACAATTGTTTTCTTGCTTTCTGGGAAGTGAAGAAATTCATCCAGTAAAGGACTGATTTCTAAATGTTTCTTTTTTCCCCCATTAAAAAAAAAAAAAAGAAAGAAAGAAAGAACAGAAAAAAAAAAATTTCCAAAACATCAACACTGCTTTGGGGAAGAAAGTGTTTCCCTAAAAAATTGCTTTCAAAGTTCAAAAACCGGAATGATCCTGTCCCCACATTTTGGCGTTATTGACCATGGACACCTGATCTATAATTACCTCTTATAATAACATTATTAGCCATTCAGAAGAGAGAGTCTTCCTTTTAAGATGTGAGGCAGTAATTAAAGGCTGTGAATTTCACAGGTGAAATCTTGCAGAAAGTACGGTTTTTAAGTCAAAGAATTTAGGGATCCACCCCTGGCTAATTAAACTTTCTTCTCAAAATAAAATCTTGTATTTGAAACAATGAAATCGGTGCCCATGATACTATTTATCTTTGAGCCCGAGCCTCATTTCTTTCATCTCGAATTTGACTTGCTAAAAAGCTCATTTCTCTGAAATGGTTAAGATAGCAGCAGAGAAGTTGAAAGGAAAATAAACCATTGGTCACATGGAGATGGTACTTAACATGCTTTCAGCATGGATGGTAATTATAGCACACACTTTCCTCTTGCAGGTAATATTTTAATGCAACTAACAAACAAACTTCCCTTGACGTGATTCTGTATCTCTCGAGTGTTTCTTTTTTTTAAAGTAAAAACAGTACTGCTCAATATTTTATGATTCAATAAAGACTTCATGAAAACCACTTACTGGCACGTTTTCATATCCTTTCTCTGTGAGGCATTTAACTTTCCAAGGCTACCTCAAAAGGATTACATATACAACCTTGGCTTTTTGCTCCATTGGGAATTCACTTAAATTATTCCAAGGGAATAATCCCACTCCATTCCGAAGGAGTTCTCTTATGCACTGGACGTTAGCTTCTGAGAATCACTCTCCTTCTCCAGGAAATCTTCCCTGGTCAGACCAGCTAGAAGTGGATCTCTCACTTTTCTGCCCCTACTGTAGCCCTGGATCCGCCTCTCTCCCAGTTTTTCACTTTCTACTTTGTCGCATGGAGGAAACCTGGTGGCACAAATGATTAAGCTTTTGACTGCTAACCAAAAGATTGGCAGTTCTAACCCACCCAGCAGCTCCATGGGGGAAAGACCTAGCAATCTGCTTCTGTAAAAAATCCTATGGGGACAGTTCTACTCTGTCACATGGGGTCACTATGAGTGGGAATTGACTCAGTGGCACAGAACAACAACCTTGTAGTGCAGCCCTTTGGGTGGTAAAAATGACTGAATGGATACTTTTCCTCCTACTTTCTGGGTATTTCATGTTAGCTCCTTTAGAGGGCCTTTTCTTCTTCTCCATATCTCCTACGTGCTGGTGTCTATAGGACTCCATGCTCAGCACCATCTTCTTTCATTCTATATTCTTGCTGGGTGATTCCATGCACTGTTCCAGTTTCACCTGTAACCTGTGGTCCCCAGCCCCACCCTAATGTCTGAGGGAGGACTTGGGGTGGGGAATAGAAGCCAAGCACCAGGCTTTAAGTTGGATAGCCCTGTACTATGCCCTGACCTCCATTGACTGATGTGGGGCTTCAGGGGTGTTACTTAACCTCCCCCAGACTTAGTTTTCTTACTAAGTGGAGACGAGTGATACCTAAGATAGACAGAACCTGGTACTGGTAAGCGGAAATCATTGTTTATAAATCTGTAGCCCAGGTGCCCTCCTGAGCTTTAAATACATAAATAAAATACTCATGGATGTAAACCCAGATCTACCCTAACCAAAGTGGTAGACCCTAGCCACATACGGCTGTTTACATTTAAATTAATTGAAATAAAATACAATAAAAATTCAGTTTCTCAGTCACAGTAGCCATATTTTAAGGGCCCAGTGGCCGTATGTGGCTAGTGGCAACTGCCTTGGGCAGGTCAGGATTATAGAACATTTCCCTCATTGCACAAAAATTTTACTGAATGGTGGTGCCCTGAATGTTTCATGGGTGTCTTAAGCTCAGATTTTCTCCTTTAATGATGCCTTTCTCCATGATTGCCACCACGATCCACCCAGCTGTTCAAGCCAGATATCACAAGCCACCTTAGGATGGTCTTGTCAGGTGAGAGTTAACAGAGGGATGGTGAAGAAGATGGCCTCAGTCTGCAGTTCCTGACTCTGTGATCTGGGCAAATTACTTAACTGCTTTGTACATCAGTTTCCTCATCTGCAAAATGGGACAATAATGGTTCCTACTACAAGGAATTGTGATGAAGTTTAAATAAAATAATGCATGTCAAGTACTTGGCCTGGCACAGAGTACTCATTCTGTGATAGCCAATATTACCCTCCATCTTTCCTTTTCCTTCATTTCTCAGGTCCAGTCACCCAGCTTGGTAGTTCCAGTCAACCTATGCCTCATGCCCCTCTCCCGCAAGGCGGTTATTACCTGTCAATTGTGAGCCTGCAATACCTCCTCCGTGGTCCAGGCTTGCTCCAGTCCATATCACCCTCCATGTTGCCAAAAGTGGTCCTCCTGAAATAAAATCTCATCATGTTTATCCTTGGCCAAAAAAATCACCCCAAACATCTTCGGTGCCCTCAGAATAAAATTCCACCTCCTGAGCAGAGCCCATTGGCTCCAAGGAGGCCCACCAGCATCCTACCCTGCTGGCCTCTCTCTCCTCCTTCTCTTCCTCATTCTCCCTTTCCTTCTGTCTCCCCAAATGGTTTTACACACTCTCCCTACCCCCAGGCCTTTGAACACACCTTTCCCTTTCTGCCCCCGTCTCCATCCTCCTTCTTCTCCTTCCGCCACCCCCCTTCTTCCTCTTTTTCTTCTTTTCTTGTTTTTAATCCTGAGAAACTCCTATTCATCCTTTCAAATTCAGCTCAGCTCAGGTTTCATGGCCCTTGCACATTGCCTGTGCCACTTCCAGCCTTGTGGCTGGGTTCCTGGATCTGCTCCAATCCTGCATCCTGTAGGACTTGGAGCTTATCTTTATCAGAGACAATAGTATGCGAGTCTCTTGAGGGCAGAGCTGAGCATTATTTAACTTTGTTTGCCTGGTGCCTACCACACACATGTAGCATCTAGAAGGTACTCAGAAATTTTTACTGAATAAGAGGACCTGATTTCAACAACAGAGTCTATGCTCCTTCCATACACTATTCATTCCAGAAGAATGAATCTCTTGATACCGAGAATCTACCCCTTTCATGGTAATATGCAGATAATTGTGGGCATGGGTGCTTTCCAGCAACCTAGTTAAATGAAACCACATGGTAACCTTCCTACCCCATGTGGCAACCTATTTCTCAATTCCTGTAGTCTCAATATCCATTGCTGCACAATTCTGATGAGGCTGAGCAATTTTACTGCTGGTATTTGATGAGAAAAGGGAATTGAAATGTAGGTGATTGATTTGGACCTTGAAAAGCTGATCCGATGTCATTCTGTTCCTTCCGACAATGGGAACTGATCTGTGGAAAGGGGAACTTCCTGTGACCCCTGCCGGGCTGCCCGGAAGTTCTGATTTATCTACTTGGAAAGGGAACGTGAAGGCTGCCCTGTCACACAGAGCGAAAGAGGTTGATTATCTGGGCTCTTCCAGCCTCTGTGAATGAGTTTCCAAATTAGAATGAAAAATCTCTAACAATTCTATTTCCATCCAGGTCTTCATTTTGCTCTTTAGAGCTTAAGTGAAAATTGACCGCCTGCCTAATTGAGTTCATCTATAAAGCAGTCGGGCTTGTTGCTGCAGCTCCTCTAGGCTGATGGACAAATGTTTGTTCATCCCCATCCCAAGCAGAAATCCAGTGGGGAGATAGAATGTGACAGTGTCTCTGGTGGATTATATTTTTACAGCTCATTTAGTAGTAAAGAGAAATAGGAGATGTTACAGCAGACTGGCTTATTTTTCTCTTCCCTTTTTCTCTTGGCTGTAGTTCTTGGGTGGTGTAAATGGTTAACACACGGCTGCTAATGGAAAGGTTGGAGGTTTGAGTTTACACGGAGCTGCCTCGGAAGAAAGGCCTGGTGACCTACTTCCAAAAACCAGATCTTTAAAACCCTATGGAGCACAGTTCTACTCTGACAGACATGGGGTCACCGTGAGTTGTAATGACTTAATGGCAATGGGTTTCTCGGGGCTAACTCTTACTCATCCTAAATGTCCCTTTCTCTACGGAATCCTTTCCTGATGATTTCCATCCCCTCCCTAAGCCAGGTTGGACCAGACATGCCTCCCTCAAGCTCTCTTGTCACCTATGATACACCTATTAGAAGACTTCTCACATAGTATGGGTTTTCTGTTCACTTCTCCCAACTCCCACATTGTCCTGGTAATCACTTGAGGGCAGGAAGTGTGTCTTCTTGTTCATCATTGTCACCTCAGAGGCACAGTGCCTGGTGCTTATTAAGTAAATATTTGCAAAAAAATGAAAGAAGCAATGGGGTGGTCATCAAATTATGTGTCTGCTCACTAAAATAATAGAATCTTCTGAGGGGTTGCTTAAAAATAATGCAGAAGCCTGGGTTCTGCTCTGAACCAATTAAATCAGAAGTTTTGGGGGTGAGATCTGGACACCAGAATTTTTAGATAAGTCTCCCAGGTGACTATGTTGTACAGGCAGACACAGGGCTTTGGAATCTGCCCACCTGGGGTTGGCTCTGGCTTTCCTACTTACTAACTCCAGTTCCCTCACTTGTAACGGAGATGTTTATCAGGTAAGGTTGTTGGTTCTATCACCACCACTGCCATCCAGTCACTTCCGACTCATAGAGACCTTGTGGGACAGAGTACAGCTGCCCCAGGGCGTTTCCAAGGTTGTAAATTTTTACGGAAGCAGACTGCCACATCTTTCTCCCATGAAGTGGCTGGTGGGTTGGAACCACTGACCTTTCAGTTAGCAGCCGAGCACTTAACCATTGTACCACCAGGGCTCCTGTTAGATTCTAGACACTGTATAAAAAGTATTACTCAATAAATAACAGCTACTTTTTATCCAGTGCTTGTAATGGGTTTAATGGTATTACCCACATCGCAGAGCCGTTGTAAGGATTAAAAGGCTAAGACATTTAAGCAGCAAGTATTTGGTAATCAGTGTTCTTGTTGTGTGCTGTTGAGTTGATTCTGACTTACAGTGACCCCATAGGACAGAGTGGAACTGTCGCATAGGGTTTCCAAGGCTGTAATCTTTACTGCAGCAGATCACTAGGTCTTTTCTCCTGTGATGCTTTTGGGGGGCTTGAACCACTCACCTTTTGGATAGCAGCCTTAGCTGATTATTATTCTTAGGTTATTGGATAAGCAGGGGAAGAACATAGGGTAACTGCTGGCTGATGTCTATAGCAGAAAAATATAGATAATGTATGAATTGTTGTTATTTAGAGTTCTCTTCTAAAGCATGTGCCTTTAAGCCTTGAACCTTAAAGGCAACCTTTGTGCCTTGATTTTTGATCTTCATAAATCAAAATATTGATTTGATTTTGTCTTTATCCTATAATGCTAGATTTATGAACTTCCAATACGTGCGTGAAGTGGAAATACATTTTCATTTGCTAATTTCTGTTAACAAGGCAAAAGGCTTTCTTAAATAAACAATTACATTTTTAGGGAAGTGTAAATTAAAGCACTATTCTTAATTTTGCTAAACTTGGACTCCCTCTAACTGTGTAATTTACTCTGACGATCACACTGTTCTTATAGTTCCTAAATTATGAAGCTCTTAGCCAGCCCTCTGTTTTAGCTGTTAGAAATACATGAACGTGATCGAGATTTTGTTTGAAATCTGGGGCTATGAGCTAGGAGTCAGAGTTTGAGGCCTTTTAGCTGATGTCCTTGTCGCCTCCCACCCTTCATCCCTAACCAAGGCTAATGGAGTTAGGAAGCTATGATCCAAATGTGGGCAGTTCAGCCTTTCAGTATGAGGATGAATGGATGGATGGATTCCAGCCATGAAAAACCAATTAAACGCTTAAAAATTATGGAGAAAAATTGTGGCTATCTAGCTCAGTTGTCTGTTGACTCAAAAGCTGCCACCTGAGTGATAATATGAACCTCTTCCCAAAGTGCTCTCAATTATTTCTGGCTTTCCACTGGAGGGGGAAAAAAAAAACCCAAACCCATTGCCATCAAGTTGATTCTGACTCATAGCAACCCTATAAGACAGAGTAGAACTGCCCTTTAGAGTTTCCAAGGAGCGCCTGGTGGATTTGAACTGCCAGCCTTCTGGTTAGCAGCCATAGCACCTAACCACTAGGCCACCAGGGTTTCCATTCCACTGAAGACCCCGTAAACCCAGTGGTTCAGTATCCCTGGCATCTTCCTCCCCAGCTCTGTCTTCTGCATGTATATAACTGCTGCCCATGAATGAGCAAGTAGATGTCTTATTGTTGCCATTGTCTGGAAGAATCACTTGAAAGGGTAGAGAGAGGACTTTGGAATCTGACTACATGGCCTTGGATCTGGCTCCAGAGGCTTCCCAAACTTCCAAATCTCTAGGTGCCTGAGGGCTGCAGGTTTTCTGCAGAGATACACAGAATGGGTAGCGTAATGGTTAAGTGCTAGGCTGCTAACCAAATGGTTGGCAGTTCGAACACATCCAGTGGCTCCATGGAAGAAAGATATAGCAAACTACCAAGAACTTGTATGGGGCAGTTGGAATCGACTCAACAGCACCCAACAACAAAAACAACAAGGGTCCCCTAGCTCTGAAGCAGATCTGCCCCACCCAGAGTGACCACCTATTGGACAGTTCTGCCATCTCTCCTTCCCCTGGGGCTCAAAGCTGGGGGCCAGCTGGGGAAGAGATATCATACTGTTCCCTCTATTCTCCTCCTGGCCTCCCCCACACCAAATACCCCTTTATACTCTCCTAATTACAAAATAAAAACTCCCTTGCATATCCATGGATACAAACGGATATTGGTGTGCGCGTTTAGGGAAGGATGCAGCAGTCTAGACCTTAGCTTAGCCAACTGAAAATTCCCTGTTACATGTATAAAATCCAAACCAATCTCATTAAGCAACCAACAAAGATCGCATAACTTGGTAATGCCTTCCTAGAGAGCAATTTGGCAATATTGATCAAGAGTCTTAAAAAGGTTCACAGCCTTTTACTCAGCATTTTCACTTTTACGAATTTATTCTCAGGAAATAGTCAGATAGGTTCAGAAAGACCTATGTTCAAGGATTTTTATTTTAAAATTGATTTCACTAATATCCATATAAAATTGGACATTAACAATCTTAATGTCCAAAATAGACGAATAATTAAATAAATTATGGTATTTATATAAAACCAGTTGTCGACAAGTCAATTCCGATTCATGGCAACCCCATGTGTGTCAGAGTAGAACTGTGCTCCATAGGGTTTTCAATGACTGATATTTTGGAAGTAGATCACAAGGTCTTTTTTCGGAGGCACCTTTGGGTGAACTGGAACCTCCAACCTTCTGGTTAGCAGCCAAGCATGTTAAAGATTGGTATCACCCAAGGACTCCATGGTATTCGTATACACGAAATAAAATACTTTGAAGCTATTAAAATCACATTGAAGAGTAGCTAATGATATAGGAAGATGTTTATGTTATGTTAGGTTTAAAACATCGAATGTAAGATTGTGGATATAGTCTTATCCCAATAATATAACAATTATATGCATATGTATATGTATGTATATATGTGTGTATATGTGTGTCTCTCTGTGTGTGTGTGTGTGTGTGTGTGTGTGTGTGTGTGTGTGTATAAAAGGACCAAAGGGATACATCGAGATATGAACAGTGGCTATACCTGGACAATGGGATTACAGACAATTTTTTTTTCATGCTGTTTTCCTCTAATTATGAGCACACATTACCCCAAAAATATTTTAAAGTAATTCAAGCATCAGAAGGTAACAAAAGGTCAACGAGATAATCCTCTAGCCTAGAATGGCAGTTACACTATTCCAAATCTCATCTGTCAGGACCTCCCAAGCTGGGTCCCCTCACTCTTGCACCTGCTCCCGTCTCTGGTGCAGCAGACTTTGACGGAGGCAATCAGGCAGGAGGCCAGGAGCAGGGATGGGACCTCACGAGAGTCTGAGACCAAAGCCCAAAGAGCCACCGTTCCTTCAGTATTCTGGGACCACTGCAGCAAGATGCCCTGACTGCTTCTTCATTTTTGGGTCTCACCTGGTTTTCAGCCTCTTTCCCTGGACCAGCCAGGTGTCCTAGGTGTTAGGGGAGAGCAGCAGATAACAGTACGGACTCCACATTTAGCCAAGTTCATGTTTGCATCCCAGGTCTACTACTTAAAGGCCATTAACCTGGGGCAGTCTCCTGATCGCTAAGAGTCTTAGTTTCCTCATCTGTAAAATGGGAAAAACAATACCACCTATAGGACCGTAAACAAGATGATACATGAAAAAACTTACTGTAGTACCTGATGTATATATAGTAAATACCCTGAAATTGGGGTGTGTGTGTTTTCTCATCTGATAAATGGATCTAATGGATGATTTTCACCACTCATTCCTTAAAGCTTTGGATTAATTTATGAAGAGTGTTTCGTGACCTACTGCACCTATGTCAGGTGGGGCAAACAGGCGTCTCTGTATGCTGAGAAAGAGAAGGGGGTCATAGAAAGGGAGCTGAATGTCCCCACGTGGACAGAATTCTTTCTCCTGTCTTCACAACAGACATGGAGGAGGGCTGCTGACCAACCCCTAGAGTCCTTTGTGTCTACTCTCCTCACAGCTAAATGACTGATCCGTATTCTCCTTCGTAGACCCTGCGCTTAGCACACTTCGTAAAGTAGAGAAATTCAATACACAGCTGCAAATACAGCCTTGCTCCCCTCAATCAGGAAATGAGAAGCCTGATAACCTTGAGAAGAAGCTAACCGCCAATCATCATCATCATGATTATTAGTGCAACACAAAGAACAGATGAAAATGAAGTCGAGCTGTTCACCCGAAAGCTCAGAGCCTGAGCCTCCAGTGTCCCGCTGGCCCACACCCTCCCTCTGTGGCCGGTTCCCTCCTTTTGGACTCCCAGGGTTTGGAAGCTGCCATTTGTGCACCTGACCACACCCCTTTCTGGAAGCAACTGCCGTTGCTGTTAGGTGATCTGGCTGGAAAAGAGGGTAAGGTGCATTGCCGTATTGCCAGTGATTGAGGCCGTGATGGGGCTCGGATGCTCTGTTGCTGATGGGAGGGCGTTCCACTGCAGAGGAATCCTGCTCTCGAGCCATCAGGGTAATGCAGACAAGAACTACATAGCACGAGGCCAAAAGCAAATTGTTTTAAAATACACAAATGAGCTTGGTTCAGGTGGTGCCAAAGAATTCGCTATTTCAGCACAGAGTTATTTTATGCTCTTTTACTACTATCATCCAATAAAAATACAACTGCTCCCAGAGTCGTTATGTTAGACTTTTAGGCGATGCTGTCAAGGAAAGCAAGCCACAAATTTAACCCGATTTGCTAAACTGTTTTTAGTCATTTTTTTTTTCCAAAGCCGTATCAGACTTTCAAATCTGTGTGATTTCATTTTCTTTGTGAAACTGTTACTCTGAACATTCAGAATCAATTCAATTGTTCCACACCTTTAGCACCTCAATGTGCCTAAGTGCTCTCAGGTATGTGACATGATTCTTGACCTCCAGGAGCTACTAGGAAAGACAGCATGAAATAGAGTGCTAAAGGGACACCCGTGGCACAGGCTATGAGACATTGTGGTGGTGTTGTTAGGTGCTGTCGAATTGGTTCCGATTCTTAGAGATGCTATGTATAACAGAATGAAATACTGCCCGGTACTGTGCCATCCCACATGATCGTTGCTATGCTTGAACCCATTGTTGCAGCCACTGTGTCAATCCGTCTCATTGAGGGTCTTCCTCTTTTTTGCTGAACCTCTACATATAAGGCACTATGAGAGATCAGGAAAGGAAGAGAGGGTGTTGCCTACCATTTAGTAAGCAGCTAGTCTGTCCGCAGGATTTCCTGGGTGGGACAAATGCTTAAGCATTCGACTATTACCCGATAGGTTGACAGTTCGAACCCGTCAGAGGAGGCTTGGAAGACAAGCCTGCTTCCAAATGGTCACAGTCTTGAAACCCTTACAGAGCAATTCTACTCTGCACACATGGGATCGCTATGAGTTGGAACTAACAACAACACTCTGTCCACAGCCAGTTGCATGGCGTGTGACCTGTGTCATTGCACGGAGCCCCACATGTAGAGGCATCTTGATTTAATGATCTGCTGTCATTGTTCTGAAATTCTTAGTAATTATGAACATGGGTCCTACATTTTCACTTTGCACCTAATCTGTGTCCTTTTCATTACGGACACGTAGCTAGACCACATTTCTCAGCCTTCCCTGCAGTCAGGTATGGCCATGTGGCTAAGTTTAACCAATGGATTGTGTGTACCACTTCCATGACTGGCCTATAAAAGCCCCCTAGCATGATCCTTCGGCTCCTTCAGGCTCTCTTCCTTGTTTGGCTAACTGGAATGTGACCCACAGGGAGTCTCTGGAAGCCACGTGTTGAAGACATCATAGCTGCCATCAGACTGAATGACTCTGAATAACTGCCTAGGGCTGAACTTTCTGCCTTCCCCACATTTTTGTCCCAGACACTTGGAACTTCCCTGAACTCTCAAGGACGAACAATGAATGTCTTTTGTGTTGAGCTACTACAGATTCAGATTTGTTGTATTGGTAGCTTGTTGTTGTTGCCTGCTGTCAAGTCAATTTCAACTTATAAGGAACCTACTGGACAGAGTAGAACTGCCCCACAGGGTTTCCTAGGCTGAAATCTTTACGGGAGCAGCTTGCCAGGTCCTTTCTCCTGAGGATCCACTGGTGGGTTTGAACCACTGACCTTTCAGTTAGCAGCCGAGTGCTTAACCATTGTGCCACCACAGCTCCTTCTTGGCAGTCTAGCCTACTGCAATGCCTCTTCTTCAGATGAAGGAAGACTTTCTCAGAAGTCCCTTGGCCAACTTCCTTTCACATGTTATTGGCCAGAATGACGTCTCACATCTTTTCCTAAACCTATCCCTGTCAAGGGAAATGAAATGACCATGATCAGCTTAGACCAATAAGGATTTACTCCCTAAGGCTAGAGAGGGCCCTGGTAACCCAAAGCGTTTGGCTCTTGATATCCAAACAAAACTGGATTTCTAACGATGAGGAATAAGAGAAACTTACCACTGGGTAGCAGCCAAGCAGTGTTTTCCACAGAGGGAGGAAAGGGAGTTCTTTTTTTTTTTTTTTTTTAAACAAACATTTGGTTTTAAGCTTCTCTGAGGACAGAGAGAGACCATATCCTTTATTTCTTTTGAAGCAATGTATTAACCTCTGTCAGTTCCTAAACATTGGGAGATGAAAAAAATTATACATATTGCATTGGTGAAAGGGACCACTTTCACTATAACTATGACATTTGTATAGAAATAAGAATGACTCTCGTAGATCTTCAACAATTACTACTAGTTTAAACTTTGATTTTTCCCACGTCTCAAAAGGTCACGGTAATGAGGCACAATGAAACACAAAGGAAAAAATACATGGAGATTCCTGGGGATTGTGATGAAAACAGGCTCTAGGCAAAGAATGATATGGGCAGCAATTGAATTTCTTTGGAGTAGGTGTAAGTTTTGGGACAATTTTCCCTTTTTATGTTTGGTTTGTATATTGACAGGGAATGCCAAAGGCTGCAAGTAACAGCATATCTTCGGCCACGGTTTAAATAATTAGGGGCTTTATTTTTCTTCCTATAGCATGAAGCCTGGAGTTAAGCAGTTGCTGGGTTCAGCAGCTAAATGATATCAGCGTCAACATTCTGCAATTTTCTTGGTGTTCCCGTTATGGTTCCAAGATGTCTGTGTCTGAGATAGGAAGCCCCAGTAATCATGTCTGTGTCAGAGGTAGGAGAAAAGAGGGTAAGGGAAGGAGAGGCATTTCCAGCTCTGTTCTGTCCCATTTTATCAAGAAAACAACGTTGTCTAGACACTGGCCCCAAAGCAGTCTCTTGCTTCTATCTCAATGGCCAGGACTGAGACCCGCACAGCACACTTAGCTACTAGGGAGGCTGGGGAGTGGGAAGCAGAGTTGTCAAGACTGGTTTAGACCAGTTGTGACTGATCTTGGGACTGGGCACAGGGCTGCTCTAGTCCAAGTGGGATTCTTCTAGCCAGAAGCAAGGGAGAATGAATATTGAGTAGACAACAAATAGTGAATATCACAGTCTACAAAGAAGCTTGGGGTGAGAGGAAAGTTTTTTAAAAATAAGGCAGGTGGAATTTTGAACTTCTCTTGGCCAGAAGAGAGGTTTGGGGTCTGGAGTATTTCTTTCTTGCTTTTTGTTTCACAGAAGAGGAAATTTAATTTAAAAACATGACTAGTTGAAAACAATAAACATATGAAGAGATGCTAACTCTCGAAAATGAAGATAACAAAATGTCATTTTTCACCCACCAGGCTGCCAAAAATTCAAATGTACAATAGCATCAAGCCTAATGATCATGTGGGAAATGGAGATTCTTTGAGAGACGGGCAGTTACAGCAGCCTTTTGGGAAAATCATCAGGCAATGCATAGCAACATTAACACATTCTCTCTTATCCAACATCCCAATTTGAGCATCTATCTACCTTATAGCAATAGAAGCATCAATATATCAGGATACATGCAGAAGGATGTTTATTGTGCCCCTGTTTATAGTGACAGAAAAGTTGGAATAGGAGAACGGTTGAATGAAATATGAGTTAGCTACACCATGGAAGGAAACCCTGGTGGCGTAGGGGTTAAGTGCTATGGCTGCTAACCAAAAGGTCGGAAGTTCGAATCCACCAGGTGCTCCTTGGAAACTCTGTGGGGCAGTTCTACTTTGTCCTATAGGGTTGCTATGAGTCAGAATCGACTCGACGGCAGGGGGTTTGTACCATGGAATGGAGCCCTGGTGGCACAGTTGTTATGCATTCGGGTGCTAACCAAAAGGTCGGCAGTTCAAATCTACCAGGCACTCCTTGGAAACCTTATGGGGCAGTTCTACTCTGTCCTGTAGGGTCGCTATGAGTCAGAATTGACTTGACTGCAATTTTTTTTTTTTTTTTTGTACCATGGAATATTATGTGGCTATTTTTATTGAAAATTATGAGTAGATCTCTCTATGTACTGACTTAGAGGGATGTCCGTAATATTTTATTAAGTGGAAAAGAGCAAGTTTGCAGAACAAAAAGTATAATATAACTTTATTTAAACGAAGAAGACAAAATCCCATCATAAATATTTATATAAACACATACATTCTAAATATACATGTATGTGTGTAAAGAGACACCTACGACTTTAGAAGCATGAGATTTAGAGGGGAGTTGCAAAAAAGACAGAAATAAAAAAATAAAAAAGATTGATTACACATTAAATATTAACTTTTCTCATGAATCTTTTTTTTTCCCAACAGTTTCCACATATAGCATTTAGTGACACTGATCGAACTCTTTGAGTAGTATAGCCATTCTTTCCCTCCTTTTTTGAGTTGTTCCTCCCCTATTAATATAAGTTCACTGCCCCCTAAAGTTTCTAACAAATCTTTTGAGTTGCTGTGGTCAATTTGATCCCATATAGATAGTTCTTAAAACAGCATAATGCTCAAGGCAGGCATTTTTTTAACTAGTTAAGCTAAAATATTGTTTGGTTTTAAGAAGACTTCAGGGGATATTTTTGGTTCAAGGTTTAAAGAGTAGTTCAGGGCAATAGTTTCAGGAGTTCATTCAACCTTCATGGCTCCAGTAAATCTGGAGACCATGGGAATTTGAAGTTCTGTTCTACATTTTCTCCCTTTTGATCAGGATTCTTCTATGGAATCTGATTAAAGTGTTCAGTAATGGTTGTCGGGCACCATCTAGTTCTTCTGGTCTCATAGCAAAGGAGGCAGTTGTTCATGGAGGCAATTAGCTATGTATGGGTCTGGAGTATTTCTTGATACAGATAAAGTCTAGACCAAAGTGAAAACCCAAGCAGAACTTGTATCTGAGCTGATGTTGCTGGTGTCACAATTGAATCCAGCAGGCTTCTTGTTGCCGAACTTTGTTCTACTGTTAATTCTATCCCTATAACTCTAGACGGGCGGCAAGAAAAAAAAGGAAGACCCTCAGTGCGATGGATTGACACAGTGGCTACAACAATGGGCTGAAGCATAACAACAATTGTGAGGATGGCAGCGTTGCATTCTGTTGTGCATAGGGTTGCTATGAGATGGAACCATCTCCGCAGCACCTAACAACAACAACAACAACGACAACAACAACAACAACATGACTTTATGACTTTGTTCCTGATTCTCTATAATAGAGGATGTTGAGTGTGGTAGGTTATCTGTCCAGTCATCTAGACCATGATAAGGAGGACTTGACCTTCATATTTGAGTATCTCAGGTCCAAGAACAATATTTAATTTCCTTTCCCATGGTGTTCCTCCGTGCAGCCTTTTTTTGCCTGCATCTATCAGAGAGAGGGACAGCTCTGTTCACTTGTCAGCCTCATCAGCTGTGTGCTTCTGGACCAGTGCTGTCCAATAGAAATGTAATGTGAGCCATTTATGTAAGTTTAAATTGTCCAGTAACCACATTTTAAAAAGTAAAAATAAAATAATTAGAAACTATATTTTATTTGATCCAATATATAAGAAATGTTATCATTTCAACTTGCTATCAATAGAAAAATTATTAATGAGATATTTTACATTCTTTTATTTTCATACGTAGTCTTTGAAATCCAGTGTGTACTTTACATATTACACACCTCAGTTTGAACTAGCCACATTTCAAGTGCCAATAGCCACATGTAGCCAGTGGCTACCATATCAGAGCACAGAGCTCTAGAGGACGGATACTATTTTATTCATTTTTTCATCTTAAGTATTTGCAGAACGGTAGGTCATTAATAAATACTGAATGAATAAATATGACCATACTGCAGGAATGAGTCTTTCTCAAACATAGGCGTTGGGGAGAGGTGACCAGAAAGCCCCAGTCAAGTCTATGTAATAATTAAGAGCATAGCCTTGCATGCACACCCCTTGGGCTTGGCTTTATTAGCAGCTGACCCAGATCAAACCACGAAGTCTCTTTATATCCCTGTTTCCTCATCTGTAAAGAGGGATAGCAACATCTACCTGGTAGGCCTTTGAGAAGATTAAATAAGAAGGTGTATGCAAAATGCAGAGTGCTTGGCACATAGGAATTGCTTAGGAAGTAGTGACTATGGTTACTTTAACCTAGATATTCTGTGAGTCATATGGAGAACTTGGATTTTAGCAGCAGCAATACCATTTAACCAGGGCAGTGCTGGTCCAGATGTTGGCTGCGTCCTAGAGATAAGACTCTCGAGGCATGGGCTCTCCCTGCTTGGGAACTACCCTGGGGTCTCAAAGTAACTCATGGTGCTTCTCTTTTTTTTGGATGCAGCTGAGGAAAAGTCACATGTGAACCCTAGGGCTTAGTAAGCAGGGGAGCAGGCCAAACTAAGGTGGCCTTTGCTCAGAGAGTCTCTGATTGTTCATTGTCCCTCATAGGCTGAGGACTCAGCTTCTCACAAAAGCTAAGGCCCTTTTTCAGCTGCCACAGGTCACTTGGGGGCTTTAGAGCCACCTGTCTGCCTTCTGCTCCCATCTGCTGTCTTCATATGCTTCACCCCACCTCTTTGCCCTCCCTCTGGATACCCATTGACTTTCTTTCCTAAATTGGCTGGCTTGAAATATGTTTTTTTCAAGCTATAGAAACCAAGTGTTTCATTATCATACCCAATTTTGAGAACAAAAAAATGGGCAAAGCAAGCCAGACGCACAGTGGCATTTAAAAAAAGCTAAGGCTAACTTTATTAAAAAGCTTCTTTGTGGTATCAGGCAGGAAGTGAAATAGCTTTAAATGGCAAACATTTCTCAATCATTTAATGCATCAGTAATCTTGGCACCCTTTCTCCTCTGTCCCCTTAGTGTCCAGATGTAGCTCAGACAAGAAAGTGCATCAGTGCATTATCATAGAGCCCCCTCAGAATGCTGGTCCCCCTGCCTGCAAAGCAAGAGGACCAATGACAGACACGTGGGTAGAAGGAAGGCGAAGATTGTCTTGTATGGTTGAGCGTGGGCTAGTCCTGATGAATTGCTGACTTTTGTTGGTACCACTCACCAACTTGTTCTCTCAAACTTGTCACGGTTGGAAATACCATAAATATCAAATTTTCAACTTTAGCTTGCAAGTTCATTTGCTGGGAATGGTGACTCCCCAACCTCCACACTCAATATTTACTCAACTTACCAAATGCCATTGTCCTTATTTGTATTTCTGCTGCAAGTCAGGCTTCAGAATTAAATTAAAAATAAAAAAACTAAGAAGATGGAGAAGCATGATTGGCTAAATTTTTTTTCTTGAAGAAAAATTTGCATTTACTCACTGAACACCAAACCATTAGAAATGAAAAGGGAAACCAGAAGATGGATGCTATTGATATCCTCTTGCTTAGCTGCACTTTTAAAGATTTATTTCTAAATGTCAAACAGGATATGGCTCACGATGTGTGCAGTAAATGCTCCTTAATTGATTAAAACACAGAAATAAATGTGAAGATCTTTAACGAAATAGGTACTTTTTTTTTAATAGAAGTCAATTTTAATTAGTAGTAAAAGGGTGCCTGATGGAATTGTGTTGACTAGGACCGAAAGTCCAGCTCCTGTGAAAAAATTCTCAAATGTAATGATCTTAGTATCTTTCTTAAATCGTCTCAGAATGGTTTCCCATATGTTTTCCATAACTTCTGCTCTGCTCTCCAGTGGTAGGTGCCAGGCATTCTAATAAGGCACTAAGGAAGTAAGTGGTGTGCCCCAAGGTGTGGCTGGAACTCACATTTCTGGATTTCCAATGTCATGCTTTCTAATCTATTTCCACCCTTCTTCGTCTGGCAATATCCCCCTGTCCCTGAACCTCTGAGCAGAGGAGTTGGTTCCGATAGCACCTCCCCTGGTACAGTGCTTGTTCAAGGTATTGTCATTGCTAGTTTAGTGTCTGTCTCTTCCATATGAGCTCCTCAAGGGCACAGACACAGCTGTACTCATTTTTACATTCCCAGAGACTCCCACAGTGCCTAGAGGGCTGTTGTTGTTGTTAGCTGCCTTTGTGTCAGTCAGCCCCTACTTATGGCAACCCCATGCACGTTGGAAGGAAATGCTGCCTGATACTCCTTTGCCAACGCCATGATTGCAGAATGGACTATTGTGATCCATAGGGTCTTCATTGGCTGGAAGGTAGGTCTTCAGTAAATACTGGCCGAATGAATGAAGAGCAGAGCTACTCCTTGGTGTTCAAAGTTAACAACTCAGTTTGTTGTTGGCGTTCTTTGTGGTATATTTCTAGTCTTGTTTCCTATGGTTCCCCTTTCTCCCTAAGATAAACAATGGAGTGAGACTTCTCACCTTGCGAAAGGTGAGTCCTATTTCTAAAGCCACTGCTGAGGCCTCTTTTGGGAGCCTTGAAATGTCGTTTATATCCCTGGAGAGAATCCTAGGTGAAAAAGGAGGGGTTGGCAAATGTTGCAAATGAAAGGGACTTACCCTTGAAGTTCAATGAAAAGGGCATTGTATTCTTTCCCTTTTAATTTCAATCCCTGTCATTGTCATTTGTCTGGCAGAGAATGATACTGGTTTGGAAAGCTTGATTTCCCTCACCCCCCTGCCCCCGCCCTGAACTTCTGGAGCCAGATATAGTTTGTGATTTTTCTTCATTGGTTTTCCTGCTTAAATGTACTTGAAAGATTTATTTCTTTTTGAGTATGGAAGAGGTATATAACACAGTTCCGACAGCTAGCAGGTGACAGCTGTCATACTGACTTGTGCGGTACTGATTTTTGGGAAGTTTTTCTTTTTTAAGCCCTGAACGATGTGTAGCTGCTTTCTTAGGTGGTTCTATTGTATAAATGTTATAAGCAATGGCTACTTGTAGAGCCAAATATAACTTCTTTGGCTCACATTTCTGCAAAAATTGCTCATAGGTTGGTGGCCTGGTTAATGTTCTTCCCTGTTTCAATCTATCTGATTATTCTAACACACATATCAGACCTGTGATTCCTTGTTTGATAAAGCCCCAACGGTTAAAGGGAAGTATTTGTCATCTCAGCACCTGGTTTCAGGAACAAAGTACTCACCTCCCAGCCATGTAAGCCATCTCAAAATAACCTTTGTTCAGGGATCTGAAAGGACTGATGATGGCAAACAGGACCCTCCTACCAGCCAGGCTGGGGGCGGGGTGAAGGTGGGGACTTCAGGTGAGGAGGGTTTTAAGAGTGGTCACAGAGACTACCAATAATTGGATGGAATTCCTGGGAGGGGGAGGGGTGAGAAACCACAAAAAAACATTTGCCTTTTAACAATTTGTTAGCATCTAAGCCTTGGACCAACAGGTAAATGTATATGTAGTTTTTTTTTTTTTTTTTTAAAGATATTTCCCACTAGCAATGTATGAGAAGGAGCCCTGGTGGTGCTGCTAACTGAAAGGTTGACAGTTCTAACCTGCCCAGTGACTCCATGGGAGAAAGACCTGGGGATCTCCTCCCTTAAAGATTACAGCCTAGGAAACCCTATGGGGCAGTTCTACTCTGTCACGTGGGGTTGCTATGAGTAGACACCCAACAACAACAACAACCAACGCAGCTATTAACCAATGCAGCTCAACCCTTTGGAGGCGGTTATTTGGGGCACTGGATTTTGGAAATGGAAGGAAAACTAAACTTTCCTTAAGAAATGCATCTAATGTGTGCATCACCGGCCTAACAATTATTTAGGGAACCTTAGATCCTAACACTAATTTTTGTGTGCGTGTTAGAGTTGGAGGTGATGTTCTTGACCATATTCGGCCTGTCAGCCAGCATACCACTTGTTCTTGGTTATAGGGTTTCTGGTTGCCTTGGAGAATCTTGTTCTCAGGTTAAGTGCTACAGCTGCCAACCAAAAGGTTGGCAGTTTGAATCCACCAGGTGCTCCTTGGAATCTCTATGGGACAGTTCTACTCTGTCCTATAGGGTAGCTATGAGTCGGAATTGACTCGACGGCACTGGGTTTGGTGTTTTTTTTTTTTTTGTAATGAGCCACTCCAACTTCAGGTACTCAACAAAGTCACAATAATGTTAGCTATTCTATATCGTGGACCTACTATGTGCCAAAGATTTTACCCACATCATCTCCTGTAATTCTTGTGAGGTCTTTACAAGGTATGTTTTACAGGTGAGGAAGCAAAGACTCAGAGAATTTAAACAACCTCTTCAAGGTCACAGAGCTAATAACTGCCAGAGCAGGGATTTCACTAAACTAGCTGGGCCTGATGGTGAGGCTTAAAATTTTCCATTGCAGCACCCTTTCCAGGTATTACTAATAGTGTTGGTCACTCAGGGGATTGCTTCCTTGGCGGTTCCTGTGACCTCTCAGCAAGACCCTTGTCCACTCCTTCTCTCAGCTCTCTGCAAGTTTCATCAACTTGATCCAGCTTTCCTCCCTTTTTCCTGGAGAGGAACCAACCTGGACTCTCTCATCTGATATTACCTGGTGGGAGTTAAAGGGGTAGGGAGCTCAGGGGTTGGCTACTCTGAGCACTTCCAAGGGCCACATCTGTCAGTCTCATCAACTGATGCTGGAGTTTGGGGATAGCTCCCTATCTGAAGCATAGGAATCTAACTTTGCAAAATATTTCACAACAGGGTCACTGAGAAAAGAACTGCACACTGGTTGTCTTTCTGGATACTCAACAGACTTGTAAATCCCGGAAATCAGGCACTGATAGTTGACTGAGTCTGAGAATTCTGTGATGCCTTGGTTGTGTCCATCCGGCCAAGATCATCATGGTGCTGTTTCTTGACATGGGCGTCTTTTTTTGATAAAGAAGATTCCATAGACAGACTGGTGCCAGCCAGGGTCTGAGTACCTGTTATGGATTGAATTGCGCCCCACCAAAGTATGTGTTGCAAATCCTTACTTTTTTTTTTTATACCTGTGAATGTAATCTCATTTAGGAATGGGGTTTTCTTTGTCATGTTAATGATGCCATATAGGTGTAGGTTATATCTTAAGCCAATCACTTTTGAGATATAAAAGGGGCAGATTAGGCACAGAGACAAGGGAACACAGATGGGTGAAAGTAGATGCCATGTCATCACATGAGGTCTCCAAGGAACCAAGGAATAGAAGCCGAAAAGAGACAAGGACATTCCCTCAGAGCCAACAGAGCAAGAAAGCCTTCCCCTAAAGAGGGTGCCTTGAATTCAAACTTCTAGCCTCCTAAACTATGAGAAAATAAGTTTCTGTTCATTAAAGCCACCCATTTGTGCTATTTCTGTTATAACAGCACTAGATGACTAAGACAGTACCCTTTTCCTTGCTTACATGTCTTCTTATGCCTCTTTCTAAGGATTTTGTTTTTGCCAGCGCCCTAAAGAAGGACTGTGTTACAAACAGAAGACGGGAAGCCAAAGGCCTTCTGGTTCATTATCTCATTTCAATACCAAACAATACCTATGGTCTTATGGGCCCTGTTTTTTTCTGGAGCTACAGACTATATAGCATGGATAGAGGAAGTATGGTAGTGGCGGTGATGTCAGCCAGATTTGGGGCTATGAGTATAATGTGGGGAATTAGTCTCAAGTCTCAGACTCTGCATCTGCAAGAAAGGAATAACACTGTGCCTATTACAAGGATAAGCAACAATACAGGTTCAGCACCTGCCACCAAGGAGATACTTCATAAATGGTAGTTATTATGATTATTATATAATAACAATCTTATTACACAAAGTCCAATTTCATATGGACTTCCTAAGTTCATAGTGTTGTAAGGGCTCAGTTCCAGTGTTCCTTTCTTTCTTACCTCAACCAGAAAGGATCCCTCCTTTCTCTTCCTCTTATAGTTCTTTGCTTGTCTGGCCATCTAATGGATCTAATACCCACCTTTGCTATTTGGCTCCTGGGCGATGCAAATGGTTAAGTGCTCAGCTGCTAACTAAAAGGTTGGTGGTTTGAACCCACCTAGAGTCTCCTCAGAAGAAAGGCCTGGCGATCTGCTTCTGAAAGGTCATGGCCATGAAAACCCTAATCTGAAACACGTGGAGTCACCATGAGTTGTTTTTTGTTTTTGCTATTTATGTATAGGCTTGTATAGACTGGAAACCCTGGTGGCGTAGTGGTTAAGTGCTACAGCTGCTAACCAAAAGGTCGGCAGTTCGAATCCACCAGGTGCTCCTTGGAAAATCCATGGGACAGTTCTAGTCTGTCCTATAGGGTTGCTATGAGTCAGAATCAACTTGACAGGAATGGGTTTGGTTTTGGTTTTGTGTATAGACTGTGTATTATCTATCTACTAGATTGAGGTTCTCAGAGGCTAAGGGCTGAAGACCACAAGCTAATTAGTGATAGCATTAGCGGGATATGAACACTAACTCATAATTTTTATCCCAGCAAAACAGCAAAAATAATTTTAGGCACCAAGTTTTGGGAAATTGTATGAGGAGTCTTCTCTTACTTTTGATTTGAGGTAGAAACGAGGTGGTCTTTACTGTTTCAAATTGGACATGAGGAAACAGAACAAGCCTCCTAGCCTCTAGCACACAGTGTATTTTATAGGGAACCTACCAACTTTCTGATTTCTCAAACAGGGTACACTGCATGGTTTAGAAACACCCCCTAGAGATATGGGTGCAGAAACTCCTGATAAAGAGTACAAGCATGGAGGAAGTGCTCAGAAGGCACTGGGCTAGCAGGAAGTGGGAGCTGTTTCTAGCTCAGAGGATGTGGCTCAAGACAAGGTATGAGAAATGAAAGTAAAGAAGGAAGTAGAAGTGGGATCCTGAGGTGTCTCGAAGACAAGGAAGTGGCTTTGTTGGCAAAGGTGGAAGGTGAAAACAATATTGAAGCAAAATTTTGGGGTGGGAGTTGAAGCCATTCCCTCCTGTAACGGCTGCATGAGGTGAGAGTTTGAAGATTAGACATTTTGTATGTGGGGATTCTTGGTTAACCGTCTCAGTAGGGATTTCATAGACACCACTCTTGAGGAGAAATTTAACTTATGAAGCAAAGAGACATTGAGTTCAAAGAAGTTTAGTTTATTGATTTGTGTTTTCCTTTTGGTTTTATTTTTAGTATTTATTTTGTTTCTGTAGGTGTGTGAGGTCCCACAGGATGTGTGCCTCTTGGTGGGGCATCTTTGGTTTTCTTTGATGTTGGGGAAATATAAAGTCTATCATCCATTTAGCACCAAAAATATGATGAGTTTACAGATATTAAATAATTCTATGCTCACAGTAACCCCATCAAGTAGGCAAATGACATTACCCACATTTTAATGACGAGGCCAATGAGAATCACAGTATTCAAGTAGCTTGACTAAAAGTAAGGCTCAGGTGGCAAATTGCATAAAAGGATTTAAATTCACGTCTCTCTGATGTCAGAATTAAGATTTTTTTTTTCTGCCAAGTTGCTTGTGTTCATATACAGTTCTTACATATGAACAAAACTCATAACAGAGGCCATTTTTGGGGGGTCAAGCGTTCCTTTGAAAATTGACAAGAACTGGTACGTAAAAGGGCGTATACTCAACATTTTCCCTATAATTTTAGGGGGTTAAGGACCTTCTGAAGCGCATTCGTAAGCCTCTAAATGTGTATGGACCCTAGTTCAGGAATTCCTGGGATAAGAAAAAAGGAAGCCAGAAGAGGTCAGAAAGAAAAAAGTCTTCAATGGATACAGATTTAAAAATGAAATCTTCAGCACAACCTATACATTCTGAATTTGTTGCCTTGACCATGATAAGGTTGCATTACCTTATGTGGTAATTGCTTTTTGTAAGGTCCTTGTGAAATGGATGACTCTTTTGAACATTCTACAGGTAGTTATTTTCTCCTACTATAAAAGCCAAAACAGAAAAATAATATAAAAACAGTATGCTGGAAAGCTTAAACTATAACCTCATTTACTTTTTCTTTCTTACTTGGGTAATTCATGTTCAGGGAAGTTACCTGCTCTTATAAGTCACATAGAAATGACTTTTTTGGACTCATTCAGAATCACTTTATAATACTGTCATAGTAATCTCAAGAGGACTTGCAGCTCATTAGAATATAGTTTTTTGTACATGTCTCATTAAATTTATAATTTATTTTACACCACTTTTCAATAAAATGCTCCTGCACAAAGAATTACGGGCCATCAGAGATAGAAGATAGCTCAGCGATTATGAATCCAATCCCATTACTATACAGATGGGAAAACTGAGGCTAAGAGAGGTTAAACTGATGGTCTTAGGCTACCCATTGAGTTGGTGGCAGAGCTGGGACTATAACCCTAGTGTCCTGACTTCTTATCCAGGGCTCAGTTTAATGCAACATACCTACCTGTCCCACAGGAACTCAATAAATACGTGTTAATACAATTTTCATCTCTCCTTACTCCCTTCTTTCTTCTACTCTAAAGTCCTGATGGGGAAGGTATCTTTGGTTGGATGGAAGAAATGGCCAGAGACTCTGAGAGCAAAGAAAGACATCAAACTTATGATGACGGTAATGGCTATGGTAAGAGACAGGTGTGTTGGACCAGGACACATAGGCAGAACCTACCTCTGCCTCTGGGGATGGGGCCAGAAATAACGGTCATCCCCACCTCAAGGACCAGAGGGAGTAGATTCAGGAAGAAGTGGTGTTCTAGTTGTGGGGGGGGGGGGAGGGGGTTCAAAGTGGTAGGAAAGGTACAGGGGAATGGGGGCTGGGAGAGGAGAGAAGAAGACCCTAGAGGAAGGGACTGCTGGATGCTCCCCTGAAGCAGACCCTGTGTGGGTTGAAAGGTGATTTGATGGAAAAACTGAAAAAATGTTGTTTAGTATTCTATGCCTCTGTATATGTTTAGGACCATCTAGGGGCAAAAAAGAATGTAGCTGTCAACTTGCCTTGAGCAGCATTTTGGGCCAGGCACTGTGGGAAGTTATAAAGGAAGTAGAAGTCATTGTCCCCACTTTCAGGTTTCTTAACCTCAGAGGTTGATGTGGTTAGGTGCCAAATTTATCTTTTTAACCTTCAGTGCTTTGTATTTTCAGACATTTCCCCCCTTTCATTAAGATTAATACCTGGGTTAAAATCCAGTTCAGGCAAGTGCTTTCTGTGCAACCTTAGGTAAGTGAGTCTGTTTACCTCTTTCAGCCTCATTTTCCTTACTGGCCAAATGGAGCTTCTTCTTGTCCCTAAGAAATTGGAAATAACTCACTTTAAGAGTCAAATATGACTCAAATTATAGGGCAAAAGACCCTGGCTCTCTTATAAGCCTAAATTTACTGCAATCAGATTGAAGTTATTGTTGGGTGCCTCCATGTCAATTTCGATTCCTACTGACACTAAGTGACAGAGTAGAACTGCCCCACAGGGCTTCCTAGGCTGTCATCTTTATGCAAGCAGATAGCCAAGTCTTTTCCTCCCAGGGAGTGGCTGGCGAGTTTGAACTGATGACTTTTTGGTTAGCAGCTGAGTACTTAACCATTGCACTACCAGGGCTCTTTACTGAAGGTATTATCATATCTAAGATTATGGTATTGGTGAAGAATATTGAATATTTCGTGGCCTGCCAGAAGTATGAACAAACCTGTCTTGGAAGAAGTACAGCCAGAATGCCCCTTAGAAGCGAGGATGTCTCATGTACCTCAGCCATCTTATCAGGAGGGAGATGTCCCTGGAGAAGGACATCATGCTTGGTAAAGTAGAGGGTCAGCGAAAGAGAAGAAGACCATTGATGAGATGGATTGACACACTGGCTACAACGATGGCCTCAAGTATAGCAACGATGGTGAGGATGATGTAGGACAGGGCATAGTTTTGTTCTGTTGTGCGTAGGGTTGCTATGAGTCGGAACCGACTCAATGGCACCTAACAACAATAACAATATCATGTCTAATGAAAGAGTGTGCATTTCTGAAAGAGAAGGGGCAGTCTTGAAAGGGGGAGGGAGGGAGGCAGGGAGCAGACACTGTCTGTGCTCATGCTTCTTCAGGGAGACCTCCCCTGGCCCAGGGACTATTTACCTCCAGCAGCCAATGGCACCCTATTACAGAAATGAGTGTGCTCAACGTCAGGAAACATTCAAACCATTAGTGACCTTCCTGTTCTTACTCTGAGGTCACCAAGCAAACTTCTGATTATAATCTGGCTTCCCGTGTAATTTGCCTACACAGAGCGAATGTTGGGTGAGCGAATGTTGGGTTATAAGAAGTAAGTGCAGGTTCCCTTACGTCCAAATGGGTGGCTTTAAAAACAGGGATTTATTTTCTCAGTTCTGGGTAAGGGTCTTAGCTCTGCTGATTCCTTATGTGAGCCTCTCTCCTAGTTTCTAGTGTCTGCTGGAGATTCTCGGTGTTCCTTTGTTTGGAGAGGACCCTCACATGGTGTTTGTCTTCCCCTGTCTGTGTGTCTTTCCGTGTCTAATCTGCTCTTTTTATAACTCAGAAGTGATTAGATTTAGAACCTAACATACTCGGGTATGGAAACGCTGGGGGCGTAGTAGTTAGGAGCTATAACTGCTAACCAAAAGGTCGGCAGTTTGAATCTACCAGGCACTCCTTGGAAACATTATGGGGCAGTTCTACTCTGTCCTATAGGGTCTCTATGAGTCAGAATCGACTCAACAGCAATGGGTTTGGTTTTTGGTTTTGGTGTTTTTTTTTTTATACTCAGGTATGACCTAATTAACATAACAAAGCAAACCCCATTTCCAACCAGGATTACATCCACAGGTACAAGGGCTAGGAATTTAAAATATATTTGTGGGCGGGGGGGTACACAATTTAAGCCATGACACCTTGGCAATTAATACATGGGCACTCTGGTTTCTGGACTTTCATCGCCTGTGGGCTGGTTAGCATGACCCTGCACAGCCCTCACACACACAGCTTCTGAGCCCCAATGCTATGCTCCTTCCAAGACCCCTATGCCACTGTCTCTTTTTTTCCCAACTGCTGCCTCTGTCCCTCTTCACTGACCATACACAGGAGCTCAGGGTCATTTCAATACTTAGGAAATGGCTCTGGACCTTTGTTCCGCTCCCACAGCTGCATCCTATTGCAGGTTCTTAGGAGTAGGAACTGTGCCCACAACCACAGCCAAAAGGCCTGTGGGCACGCAAAAATGTGAATTGAATGAATGAGTAACTTAATTCCTGGAGCGACACCAAAAGCTCTGCTGTGGGAGTAGGCGTAGGGTTGGGGGAGAAGAGTCCCGACTTGACGTTAGTGGAAAGAGCTCTATGCAAGGAGTCTTGGGGTTCTACACTTGGCTGTTCCACTGATTCCCTGCATGGTCTTGGGAACGTCACCAGTTTCCTTATATGTGATGTGAAGCAGTTGGAGTAGGCATCCCTGGGACCCCTTCTCGCCTGGTGTGGTCCTGGATTCTAGTCCCAACTTTGCATTAATTAGTCGAGACCAGTCGCTTTTCTTTTCTGAACTTTATTCTCTTATCACTAAATTGAGGGAATAGTATCAGGTGATATTTGAGGTCCCTCTTTGCTTTCAAAGTCTATATTTCTATCATTCTATGTTGCTAATTCCAGGATGGAATGTGCATAATCAGAGACCATATGATCATATTCATGAGTTCAGGGAAGCTCTCATGTTGTTAATTAGGTCCCTAAGATCCATGAAGGAGCCCTGGTAGCGCAGTGGTTAAGAGCTTGGCTGCTAGCCCAAAGGTCAGCAGTTCAAATTCACCACTTGCTCCTTGGAAACCCTACGGGGCAGTTCTACTCTGTCCTAGGATTGTTATGAGTCAAAATGGACTCAATGGCAATGGGTAATGGGTAAGACCCATGAAAGGAGCCCTGGTGGTGCAATGACTAAGCACTTGGCTGCTAACCAAAAGGTGAGTGGTTCAAACCCACCAGCGGCTCCTTGGAAGAAAGACCTGGCAATCTGCTCCCATAAAGATTACAGCCTAGGAAACTCTATCTGCAGTTTTACTCTGTCTTACATGGTTGCTATGAGTGGGAATTGACTCAATGGCACATGACAACAATAACAATGACAACAAAGACCCCTGATGTAATAATAAAACATGGTGCTTATATACAATGCTATGTTGCATTCCAAAATAATTACTATTATTAAAATATAGAGTCTAACATTAGACTGCTGATCAAAAATGCATTATAAGTTTACACTCTGAAAATAGCCCTCTGGTCCAAACATAGCAAAGACAGAAAAAGTGTAAAAAAAGAGAAAATTTAAAAGTCATAAATAGGGTCAAACACAAACACACTTATTGCATAGACAAGAATTGGAACACAAATGTAGAGGGGTGAGTGGGGCTAAAGCCGAGGGTCAGCTGGGCTTTCGGTTCAGAAGCAGAAGGAAGCAACAGAGAATTCAGCTCCTTTGGGATGACAGAGAATAAAAACTGCTCCAGGTGAGGTGGGGTGTGGAGCCGGTTCATAACTTGAAATCAGCAGCTGAGGTGGGCTGTGTCTTTCAAGAATATGCTGAGAAAAGCTGCTGCCAACAGCTCTGTGGAGCGATGACTTATCACAGTTGTAGAACTCTGTATCAGGCCTGAGCCAGGGGGTTCGGGGTGGGTGGAGGCAATAGCTAAACCACAGGAGGGGCAAGCCTCCAGAGAGAGGGAAGAGGGCAGAAGGTAGAGAAGAGGGCAAAAAAGAACATCCTCCCTCAAAATGTATGATGAGTGAGAAACACAGAACAAGATGGTAGAAATAAGTTTAAATACCTCAGTAATCATAATAAAATACATAGAGGTTAAATTTATATATTAAAAGAAAGTGACTGTCAAATTTGGACCAAAAACTAAAATAAAATCTGGTTATATGTTGATACATAAGAGGCCCATCCAGCCTACAATGACAAAGAAAGGCCTAAGGTAAAGAGATGGGGCGGGGGGTGGGGGGGGAGTGTATATATACATATATATTTATATTTATATTTATATTTATATTTATATTTATATTTATATTTATATTTATATTTATATTTATATTTATATTTATATTTATATTTATATTTATATTTATATTTATATTTATATTTATATTTATATTTATATTTATATTTATATTTATATGTCAGTCAAATACCAGAAGAAAATTGATTTCATAATCTTAACAGCAGATAAATACAATTCAAGCCAAAAAGTATTAAAAAGGGTAAAGAGGGACCCTCCATAAAGATAAAAGGAATAATCCCTCAAGAAGATAGAAAAATTGTGAATTTCTATGTCTCTAACAGCATTTTTTTTAACAGCATAGCTTATGCAACAAAAATTGACGATACGTAGAAAATGAAAACTGTAAGCATAATGAGGAAACAAGTCTATCATATACTGATATATTAAGTTGACTAAAAATTAGTGGGGATAAATTATTTAACCAAAACAATAAAAATTTTGACATATGAAATACATATAAAATCTTGCACCTAAAAAAAAAAAAAAAGAGAACATATACTCTTTCTAAGTACAAATGGTAGATTAAAAAAATAACTATGGATATTAACACATAGGAAGCCTTAAAAATTTTGAAAGAAAAAGCCAAATATACTAATCACATTCTCTGCTCTAAATATAATTAGATTAGAAATTATATAAGGTTTTGTATGAGAGACTGACTTGATTTGTAAACTTTCACTTAACGCACAATAAAAATATAAAAAGAGAAAAATATACAGGAGACTAAAAAATACCCATATGTTTGGAAAATTAAAAAGTACACTTCTAAATGATTCGTGGATTAAAGAGAAAATTATAATGAAGTTATGCAATATTTAGAAATAAGCGGCAAAAACATGCATGTAAAGTGGCAAGGAGAGGTGAGTTTGTAGCTTAAATGCATTTGCCAGGAGGTACTGGAAAGAAATGAGTGATGTGAGAAAGGATAGAGTAAACCCAAGGAAAGTAATGAGAGAAATAAATAAAACAATAGATAAATAAGGGAAACAAAGCAAAACAATTGAGAGGGCCAAAATAGGCAGACAAAAACAAAAACAAAACAACCAAAAATTATTCTTTGATGAAGGGAATAACAGCAACTGTAACGATGATGATGATAAATCCTTCACCAAGAGTGATCAGAGACTGAGAGGGCACACATAAGCAGTATTAGAAATAGAAAGGAAGACACAACTACAGAAACAGTAGAAGTTTAAAAAATTAATAGCAATGTCATGGATTGAATTATGTCCCCACCAAAATGTGTGTATCAACTTGGTTAGGCCATGATTCCCAGTATTATGTGGTTGTCTTCCATTTTGTGACTGTAATTTTATGTTAAGAGAATTAGGGTGGGATTGTAACACCACTCTTACCCAGGTCACATCCCTGATCCAATGTAAAGGGAGTTTCCCAGGGATGTGGCCTGCACCACCTTTTCTCTCTCAAGAGAGAAAAGGAAAGGGAAGCAAGCAGAGAGTTGGGGACCTCATACCACCAAGAAAGCAGGGCTGGGAGCAGAGCATGTCCTTTGGACCCGGGGCCCCTGTGCCTGAGAAAATCCCCGACCATGGAAAGATTGAGGACAAGGACTTTCCTCCAGAGCTGACAGAGAGAAAAAGGCTTCACCTGGAGCTGACACCCTGAATTTGGATTTTTAGCCTGCTTAGAATAAATTTCTCTTTGTTAGAGCCATCCACTTGTGGTATTCTGTTATGTCAGCACTAGTTAACTAAGACAAGCGACTACTATGAACAACGGAAACCCTAGTGGTATAGTGGTTAAGAGCTACGGCTGCTAACCAAAAGATCAGCAGTTCGAATCAGCCAGGTGCTTCTTGGAAATTCTATGGGGCAGTTCCACACTGTCCTATAGGGTTGCTATGAGTCGATTTGGATTCAATATTATCCTTTAGATCATCAAGGAAAAGAAATAAGAGTAATAAATACTGGTGAGAAAAAAACAAACTTGTTTTCTGCAGATAATATAATTGCGCACATAGACAATCTAAGATTTACAGAAAATCTACTAGAATTAGCAGAAATTTTTTTAAGAAGCTTGCCGGAAAGATCAATATAAAAGTTCAGTGTTCCTTTACATCAACAATAGTCACAAAACGTCATAGAGGAAAAGTCTATGCATATTAACAGCAAATTCTAACTGAAGATGTGCAGGGCCTTTATAAAGGAAATTAAAATTATTTTAAGGCGTGAAAGAGAACCCACATAAATAGACATACTCATGGATGCGAAGGTCCAATATCACAAAGTTTTCAATACACACTTAAAATTAATCTATAAATTCAGTGTAGGCAATGGAACTTGAATAGAAAATTCTAAAATTTATATACAAGAGCAAAGAACCAAGAATACACAAAACAACTTTAAAGGAAAAGAATATGATGTGGGGACTTATTCTCCAAATATCAAGACTTATCACAAACTGATAGGAATTAAGGCACCATAGCATCAGAGCAGGATCAAATGGATCAGTCGAACAGACCAGAAAGCCCAGAAAATAACCCATATGAAAAGTTGATCTAGGACAGAGGTGGAATTACAAATCAGTGGGAAACATATGGATTTGCCTTTTGGGATATTTGGTTATGCACATGGGAAAAAAGTTAAATTAGATCTCTTACCTCACTGTTGAGTAAATGAACTACCACCAAAAACACTCAGATAGGAAGTGTTGATCACGAGCTGAGTGTGATGATTAAGATTGTGTGTCAACTTGGCTGGACCAGGATTCTCAGTGGTTTGGCAGTTATGATGTAGTTTGGTAGCTATGTAATGATGTAATCACTTCCATAATGAGATCTGATATAATGTAATCATCTCCGTGATGAGATCTGCTAAGAGCAACCGAACAGTTGAACGGGGAATTTCCTTGGGGGTGTGGCCTGCATCCAACATATGTGGACTTTCCGGCAAAGCTGCCTGGCTTTTGCTCTCTCTGGATCCTGCATCTAGCTCATCATCTGACCTCCAGTTCATGGAACCTGAGCTAGCAGCTTACCTGCTGATCTTGGGTTCATCAGCCCCTGCACCTACACGAGTCAGGAGAAGCCTCCATCCTGACCGGTGGACTTGGGACTTTCCAGTTTCTACAACTGTGTGAGCCATTTCCTTGATATAAATCTCTTTCCCTCCCTCCCTCTGTCTCTCTATATGTATATACAGTCTTCACTGGTTGTAATTCTCTAGAGAACTCAGCCTAAGACACTGAGGGAATGATTAAGGTTTAGAAAGATGAGGGTGGGCTCTGCCTATTGGATTACAAAGGTGTCATCGTAAAATGCTCAGACTTGACCCATTGTTTCAGATGAAAATGTAAACCTGTGAGCTATAGGGCCACCTTAAGAAGGTTACTAACTCTTGAAAGATACTTCATAACCATGTGTGCAATGGAAACTTCCCTGGAAAGTGACTATCAGTAATTAGAATGAAGTCATTCTCATCAAAACAGTGATATAAAATTCTGACTGCATCATTTCTTTAAAACAACAACAAAACACTGTATTACTTTTAAGCATGTTTTTAGCGGGCAGGAGGGAGTGTTCCTGCTAGGCTGAGCTGAGATGCTGGGCTTTAATTGAAAGTGGCAGAAAGAAAGAATGACTGCTTCTGCTTTGCACTTCTCTTCCTGCTGTGGGCAAGGGGTAGCTGATTGTTGCAGAAATGAGAGGAAAACTAGCTTTGGAGGGAGAAGTAGGCATGTATACCTGCACATACACACATACGTCTCCATATGTGAAGAGAGAGCAATAGTTTCCGTCTTCAGATGAAATTATTTTATTTTGCTCAATTCGTATAACTAAGTGCCTCCCGCTCTGTCAACGAACCCATGGTCATGTCATTTTTCTGGCCAACCAGAACATATTAGGCCCAGCCTCAAATGAGTGCCAAAGCGCCATGGGAAGCCTGTGGCTTTAATTAAGTCCTTGCTCTCCACTTCTGTGGGGAAAAAGAGTTCAACAATCATTATCTTAGCAGCTGAGATTCAGGCAGAAGATCTAAGTGTTGAAGGCTTCTGAAATGTGTTTGCTCAGGCTCCAAGTAATGCCTGAGAATATATTCAATTTAATGCAGAAAATCTGAAAATAGTGCCCAATTAGTTTAGTGTAGAAGAGTGTGGTAATATTTTCATAAAATGGACTTCATGCATAAATTTGCTTTCATCAGAGTAATTAAGACTAGTAAAAAGTTTAATGTATATTTATTGAGCACATTGTAATAATAGTGTGTGAACTGGATAATAAGGCAACATGGATGCACTATGGGCTTCTTCTTTTCAGTTCACTGAAAGTTGAGTCCTTTTTCCATAATGTCTGTAGTGCTGAACAATAAGATTCATTCTGAATTGAAATAAGAATGTCTAAGTGTTCAGCCCAAGCATATTAGAAAAATTACATTGTTCAGCCCAAGCATATTAGAAAAATTACATTGGTGGAACACGTATTTCCTCTTGGAATGCTATAAGGAAAATAGTTCTTTAAATTGGCCTTGCAGAGTCGTTGAAAATAATCTCAGCACTGCAAAAGCTTTAAGAATTCCACAAATCCATTCCTATCCTTCATTCTTACAGCAGAGAGGGTGACATGCAAAAAAATAGAAATCATGATTTTTTAAAAAACATTTTATTGCGTTTTAGGTGAAAGTTTACACCACAAATTAGCTTCCCATTTGAAAATTCATGCACAAATTGTTCCATGACATTGGCTAATACCCCCTCAATGTGTCAGCACTCTCTCCATTTTGACCCTGTTTTCCCCATTTCCACCCATCCAGTTTCCCTGCCCTTCTTTGCCTTATCATCTTCGCTTTTGGGTACATGTTGCCCATTTGGTCTCCTACAGTTGATTGTTCTAAGGAGCACATTCCTCACAGGAGTTATCATTTATTTTATAGGCCAATCTATTATTTGGCTGAAAGGTGGCTTCCAGGAGTGGCTTCAGTTCCAGGTTAAAACGGTGTCTTCGGGCGATAGTCTCAGGAGTTCCTCCAGTCTCTATCAATCCAGTAATTCTGGTCTTTATGAATTGGAGTTTTGTTCTACATTTTTATCCTGTTCTAACTGGGAACTTCTATTGTATCCCTGGTCAGAGCAGTGTGTGGTGGTAGCTGGGCACCATCTAGTTCTTCTGGTCTCAGGTTAGAGGAGGTTGTGGTTTGTGTGGGCCAGTAGTCCTATGGACTAATTATTTCCTTGAGTCTTTGGTTTTCTTCACACGCCTATGCTCAATGGGAGGAGACCAATAGTTGTATCTGAGATGGCCACTCACAAGTTTTTAAAGACTCCAGATGCAACTCACCAAAACTAGGGTGTAGAACATTATTTTTAAGAATTATGTTATGCCAGTTGACCTAGATGTCCCCTGAGACTTGTCCTGAGCCTTCAAACCCAGTAACTCAGCCCCATGAGGTGTTTGGATATGTCTAGGAAGTTTCCATAACTGTGTTCTATTATATATATGAATATATATGCAGCATATACAAGTACATATATACAAATGCCCACTACTATACCTATATACGCACACCCATGTACTCCTATACATCCTCCCACACCTACATAGCATATATACCTACCTATGTAACCACTCACAAATTTTTGGTTGTTACAGAATTGTATATATTATAGCATTTACTGTGAAAAAAACCCCAATGCCATCGAGTCAATTCTGACTCATAGCGACCATTTACTGTAAAAAAAAAAAAAAAATTTTTTTAGGGTGGCCCTTTATTCTTGCATACCTGTCAGTGTCTTCATTTACCTTGGTCACATTATGCTGTCTTTCCCCACACTGTGTATTGCCTCTCCCTTCATCAGAATTAACACATGTCTACTATCTAGTAAGTGATTCTCCCTCCCCCTCCCATCCCTGGTAACCATTGAAGAACATTGCTTTCTGTATATAAACCTATTGACTTTTTATAAGAGTGGTATTATGTAGTATTTGTCCTTTCGTGATTGACTTATTTCACTCAGCATAATGTCCTCCAGATACATCTACGTTATAAGATGTTTCATGAACTCATCGTTCTTTATTGTTGTGTAGTATTCCATTGTACGTATGTACCACATTTTGTTTATCCATTCATCCACTGATGGACACTTAGGTTGTTTCTATCTTTTTGCTATTGTGAATAATGCCGCAATGAACATGGGTAATAATATGTCTATTTGTATCATTATTGTGAACATAATAAACATTATTGTGAAGGATGTGCTTGCTCCTGACTCTTCTTTCTTAGTGGTATGAGGCCCCCCTCCTCTCTGCTCTTTTATATCTCAATTTCTCTTATTTCTCTAGGATATATACCTAGGAGTGGGATTGCTGGATCATATGATATTTCTATTTCTAGCTTTTTAAGAAAGGCCCATACCGTTCTCCACAGAGGTTGTACCATTTTACAATCCTGCCATAGTATAAAAGTGTTCCAATCTCTCCACAACCTCGCCAGCATTGTTTTTTCTGTTTTTGATCAGTGTCATTTTTGCATGGGTGAGATGGTATTTCATTGTAGTTTTGATTTGCAGCTCTGTAATGGCAAATGACTGGGAGCATCTCTTCATGTGTTTGTTGGCTGCCTGAATGTCTTCTTTGGTGAAGTGTCTGTTCATATCCTTTGCTCATGTGTTAATTGGATTGTTTGTATTTTTGTTGTTGAGGAGTTGAAGTTTTCTATATATTTTAGAGATTAGACCCTTGTCAGACTTTTTCCCAGTCTGTAGGTTCTTTTTTTTCCCTTTCGGTAAAGTCTTTTGATCAGCATAAGTATTTAATTTTTAGGAGATCCCAGTTATCTAGTTTATCTTCTGTTGTTTGGCATTTTTAGTCATGTTTGATAGTGTATTTATGCCATAAGTTAGGACCTCTAGTTTTGTCCCTATGTTATCTTTCAGGAACTTTAGAGTTTTCGGTTTAACATTTAGGTCTTTGATCCATTTTATGTTAGTTTTTGCGTATAGTGTGAGGTATGGATCCTGCTTTGTTTTTCTGCAAATGGATATCAGCTTTGCCACCAACATTTGTTAAAGAGACTATCTCTTCCCCATTTAATGGACTTCAACCCTTAGTTGAAAATAACCTGTCAATACCTGGATGGATTTACTTCTGGGTTTTTAATTCTGTTCCATTGGTTTATGTGTCTGTTGTTGTACCAGTATCAGGTTGTTTTGATTACCGTGGCTGTACCATTACTTCTGAGGTCTGAAAGTGTGAGGACTCCTATTTTTTTCTTCTTCTTCTGTAACACTTTAGCTGTTCAGGGCCTCTTTCCTTTCCATATAAAATTGGAAATTAATTTTTCCATTTTTTTAAAGAATGTCATTGGGATTTGGATGGGGACTGCATTGTATCTATAGATCACTTGGTGTAGTGTTGACGTTTTCACAATGTTAACTCTTCCAACCCATGAACATGGTCTGCTTTTCCATTTATGTAGGTCTCTTTTGGTTTCTTGCAGTAGTTTTTTTTTGTATTTTTCTATTGCATAAGTCTTTTACATCCCTGGTTACATTCCAAGGTATTTTATCCTTTTGAAGGCTATTGTAAATGGTATTGTTTTCTTGATTTTCTTTTCAGAGTTCTCTTTGCTTGTGTAGAGGAATCCAGCTGATTTTTGTATGTTGATCTTGTACCCCTGCCACTTTGTTGAATCCTTCTATTAGTTCCAGTAACTTTCCTGTGGAATCTATGGGATTTTCTGTGTATAGGATCATGTCATCTGTGAATAGAGATAGTTTTACTTCTTCCTTACTGATTTGGATGCCCTTTATTTCACTTTCTTGTCTTATTGCTCTGGCTAGGACTTCTAGTATAATATTGAATAAGACTGGTGATAATGGGCATCCTTGTCTCATTCCTGTTCACAAGAAGAATTCTTTCAATCTCTCTCCATTTAGAATAATGTTGGCTGTTGGTTTTGTATATATGGTCTTACTCATGTTGAGGAATTTCCTTCTATTCTTATTTTGCTGACAGTTTTTATCAGGAAAGCATGTTGGATTTTGTCAGCTGCCTAGGAGCTTCTCAGCATAAGGACCCCAGGTACAAAGGATGTGCTTGCTCCTGACTCTTCTTTCTTGGTGGTATGAGGCCCCCCTCCTCTCTGCTCTTTTATATCTCAAAAGAGATTGACTCAATTTACAAACTAATCCTGTAGATTGAGTCCTGCCTCATTAACATAACTGCCTATAATCTGGCCTCATTAACATCATAACCCATTGCCATAGAGTTGATTCCGACTCATAGCAACTGTATAGGACAGAGTAGAATTGCTCCATAGGGTTTCCAAGAAGTGGCTCATGGATTCAAACTGCCAACATTTTGGTTTGCACCCATAGCTCGCTGTAACTCTTAACCACTGTGCCACCAGGGCTCCATTAACATCATGGAGGTTAGGATTTACAACACAGGATAATCACATCAGATCACAAAATGGTGGACAACAACACAATACTGGGAATCATGACCTACTCAAGTTGACACACGTTTTGGGAGGACACAATCCAATCCAGTGGTCAGATGCTTGACTGTGTACATCACCACAGACTCCTCTCCAGGCCTCAGGGCCAATAAAAATTTGCGTGAGTGTTTTAAATGGTAGAATCTTCATCTACAATCCACAAAGAAACCCTAATGTGGAACAGAATGAAAAATTGAAGTTAAAAATTCAGAGCCATGTCTTTAGTTCATTCTTTGACCTTAACAGTTAACATTAATTTCTTTCCTAAGTAGGTGATTTGAATGCAGCTTATTAGAAGGGAAATTTTTTTTTTTTTTTTAAAGTCTCTGTGGATCTTTTTATGCAGCTTTCTTTTTCTTTTTTTCCCCCGACTAGGTGCTTAAAGTGGCATGACGTTGAGAAAAGAGTCATCTCTCTGGGACTTCATCTCAGCCTAAGTCATCAGAAACAGTGTCTAGCTAAGTAGCAGGAATTCAATAGCAGACAAGGGCATGAATATGCTTGTTATTTAGACAGAGCTACTGTTTCCTGGTTGGAGTCCCTTGCTGCAAACAGTTAATGTGCTCTGCTGTTAACTAAAAGATTGGTGGTTCGAGTCCACCCAAAAGACCTTGGAAGAAAGACCTGGTGATCTACTTCTGGAAAAATCAGTCACTGAAAACCCTACAGAGCACAGTTTTACTCTGACACACATGGGGTTGCCATGAGTCAGATTCAGCTTGAGGGAGACTGGTTTGGTTTTTGATATTTACTATTTCCTGGTCAGATACCAAAAACAAATAAACAAACAAACAAAAAACCAAACTTGTTGCTGTCAAGTTGATTCTGACTCATTAATACAGTTACAGAGATCTGTGCTATTTCACCAAGGCTTTGATCTGGATTTTCTTGGATATTTTTGCTTCACATCCAAACTGGTAACTCAGCTGCCTGTCAAGGCTTCAGCTGACTCTGCCTTTCATCCACACTCTCTGTCCCTCATAACAGGGTTTCTGATCAGAAGAAGGAATTCCCTAAGGGACTGCTCAGTGCTCTGGGCCCTGCGGCCTGACTTCTGAGCTGCTCTCAGGGCTCAGCCTGGTTCTTCTGGCTGGCCTCCTTCAGCTCCTGTAGTTTATTTATTTCTAACGCTTTTGAGAGTCTCTTTCTTCTTGAAATCCTACCTTCCCTTGGCTTCCATATTTCTCCCGGGACTCTGACTTCTCTGACTGTTAACTTGCTCTTCTTGCCTATTCTTCTTTCTCCTTTCCCCTCCTACATGTGGATGGATGTTCTATTTGGTTGCGTCCTTAACTGACTTCTCTTTTTGCTCTACGTTTTCTCCCTTTGCATTTCATCCACAGCTATATGTTTGGGTTTTTATTTCTATCCAGTAAGATTTTTCCCTCTCTCCTGACCATCAGTCCCACATTTCTAATCCCCACTGGGTTTTTCCACAGGATGCCCTGTTGGCCCTAAAACTGAATTCACCCTTGATTCCTCCCTTTATCACACCCCTCCGTACCCAGCCTGTATTTTGTAAAGTACCTGTTCCTACGGATTTTTCCTTTTCACCTTCTCTCACCTCTGTCCCGTTCATTCCTTTTCTACACTCGCTATGTTGCAAGCAGAGGCCTAGTCCTTTGCAGTGGCTTCAGAGCTGTTCCCCTATTTGCATCTCACCCTCTCCAATCTATACTGAGTACCACAGCTTTCGTGGGATCTCCAAAAACAGCACCTCTCTTTCCTGCCTGGCTTTTCTGAACATGTCCCAGTGAACAAAGATGGAGGCGTCTTTATTCCTGACAGAGACCATGTTGAAGGAAATGGCGTTTGATATGTTAGCTAAGTGGCCTGCTATACTGACCTCAGATTTAGGCCAAGTTGGTCAGAAGTCTTGGCAGAACTAGCCTGGGGCAGGTGTGCTCATATGGGGGTGCTGACGCTGGTGTGACTAAAAACCAGAGCAGTAGAAGAGGATTCATGTTCTTCACAAACAGGCTTGCTCCAGAGAAGAAAAGAAGGGCAGAGCAGAACTAAGTTTGTTCATTTGTGCTTCTTAAATTTACCAATCAGATAGCATTTTCTGTCTTTGGGGAACAGTGAGAAGGGCTTCTTGGGAAGAAACATCAGGGAGGGGAAAACAGATCTGTTGGTCTTATGCTTGATAAGCCAATTTTTGTTCCCCAATATTTTATTCTCTACTATTCCTGGGTGGTGCAAACAGTTAAGTGCTTGGCTACTAACCAAAAGGTTGAGAGTTCAGTTCCACTCAGAGACACGTGGAGATCTACTTCCAGAAGGCCACAGCCACTGAAAACCTTATGGAGTGTAGTTCAACTCTGAAACACATGGGGTTGTCTATGAGTTGGAATTAACTCGACGGCAACTGGTTTTTTGGTTTTACCCTTTAAAACTCCATTTTGCGTAGGGTGGTCAACAATGAATAAAACTGGCCTTGAGCTTTCCCTTCTTCATCCATTTTTAAATCGGAGCTGTTGAGCGTCTACACACACAGACTTCAAGGCCCAGGCCAGCTGCCATAACAATCCCTGAAGGAACCACAACCACGGCCACAGCTTCAGCAAGAGCAGCTCTCCATATTCAGCATCTACTGTGTGCCAAGTGGAATACCCAGTGCTTTAGGCATGGTCTCTCAGTTAATTCTCAAGTGTCAGAAAACCAACCCCAAATTGACTTAAGCAAATAGGGAATTTATTGAGTCATGTAACTGAACAGTTCTTTAGACACAGCTCAGGCTCAAAGAATATCTTCCTACGGGGTCTCTATCTCTTCATTTCTCTGCTCTATTTTCTTGGCATTTGGGGTTTTGGGTCCATTTTCAGGTCCCAAGAAGTCATATGATGGTATGTAATAGTGGCAATCCAACATCTACTCACCTTCCCGTCTTGAGGGAAAGAGCAAGTTGAGTTTCCTCAGTGTTCAAGCATCAGCCTTGGCTTTGTCTAATTGACCATACACCCATCCTTAAACCAGTCACTATGATCCAAGAGAGCAAATATCCCCGAGTCCTCCAAATGGAAATGGATGTATTATTTGCTATAAGATGTAGTGGATGCTGGGGAGCAGCAACATCAATCATCTCCTACAGCAGGTTTCTCAAACATTAATGTGCATGTGATCTTGTTAAAATACAGGGAACCTTGCTAAAATGCCAATTCTCACCCAGCAGGCCTGGGGTAGAACCTGAGATTCTGCATTTCTAACAAGCTCCCGGGTGATGCCCACGCTGCTGGTCCCCAGATCATACTTTGAGTAGCAAAGCACTACGGTGCCTAAGGTCATACAATTAGTCAATGCCAGAGCTAGAACTTGAATCCAGGTTTGATTGAGTCCACAATTTGTGTGCCTTCTGCTACTGCCCCCCTAGATGGCCTTCCATCTCTGTGAATACTTCCCTGGTTACTCCTGCTGAAAATTATCTTTTTCTTCTGATCCCCATGAGCATTTTATATTTCTTTTACAGTATTTTTCTTGTTCCATATCTTATTATAATTGTTTGGGTAGGTAATACAATGCAGTGGATCCCTGGTGAAGCAATGGTTAAGTGCTTGGCTGCTAACTGAATGGTCGGTAGTCTGAACCCACCAGACTGTCTGAGGGAGAAAAGATCTGGCGATCTGCTTCTATAAAAATTAAACCAAAAAAGCCAAACCTATTGCCATCAAGTTGGATCTGACTCATAGTGACCCCACAGGATGGAGTAGAACTGCCCCATAGAGTTTCCAAGGCTATAAATCTTTATGGAAGCAGATTGCCACATTTTTCACCCCTGGAGAGCTGGTGGGTTCAAACCACTGACTTTTATCTTTAGCAGCCAAGTGCTTTAACCATTGCACCACCAGGGCTCCTTCTGTAAAGATTACAGCCTACGAAACCCGATGGGGCAGTTTTAGGTTGTCCTATAGGGTGGTATAAGTCAGAATTGACTGAGGGACACACAACAACAATACAATCATGATTGCTCACTCATTTTTTTTCCTTGAACTTCCCAGCTAGAATCTTCTAAGAAGGTGCTACAGTTTGCCAGAATGTTGTTTTAATGAGGTCAGAGTGAAATCTCTTCCCCAGCTACTGACCGACAGTAGTCTTACCCAGTCATGTCTCCTGTAGATGCCTGTTTTTGGCAACAAGTGGGCTGCATTAGAGAAAAGAGATGGAAAGATGTAAGCAACCAGTTAGTGAAGGCATTTCAGCTTCTTCTGGTGCTGAAATGCTACACCTGGTCCTCTTGGGAAGAGCCCAGAAAAAGAAAAGACATGAAGACATTGGCCCTGCCCACTACAATCCATTTAGGGAGACCAGAATAGCCCACGTGAAGCCATGGTGAACAAGACAAGACAGGCTTATAATTAAATGCTAGTTTGAAGGACTAGAAGTGATGTTGGCTTCAGAGGCGGAAGAGATGCTAGCGAGCTGGAGTAGGCAAGAACAACTGGGTAGAGAAAGTGGGCCTTGAATTAAGTTCTTGAACGATGGTCAGGATTTGGAGGAGGGGCAGAGGGCATTTTAGGCCAGGGAAACAAATAATTCAAAACATAGCCTTCTTCGTGTCTGAAAGACAGAACGTCTCTGTAGTGTTGTTTGTGTTGGGCACTCCGACGTCATGCTAGGTAATCTTCAGTGGGGCCAAAAGTGACTCGATATTTATTTAGACTCTAAAATAAATTGGCCTATTACATCGGTTGTCAGGAATCTCATTTGGACAGTGACTAGATTTCAAGGTTCTAGTTCTTTTTTAGTTAAAGAAATCTTCAGGAGTAGGAGCTCATTTTCTTTACTTTCAGTGGGCAGAAGTCGGCTATGAAGGAGAATTCGTTAGTAATATGAACAGGCATTGGCCTGAATGCTGAGGAATGTGGGGAAAAATGAGACGAGAAACAAGTGCTTTGCCTCCTGCTTCAGAAACAGACATGGTTGGGTTTGGGTGCTCCCAAGAAGCAGATGTAGTCTCTATCCCAAATGTCGGGGTGACAGGACTGTTCCAGGAGGATGGGTCTAGACTGTTTCCCAGAGACTGGGGGCTTTTTGCAAGGTTTAAAGGAAGAGAGGAGAGGTGGATGGCTTGGAAGAAAGGAGGGGGCTGTTTCTGCCTCTGGAAGCGGAGTGGAATGACGTTGGAAATGACAGAATGAGATTTGTAGCTGGTGGCAGAGAGCACCACAAAGACGTTTCCCCAATGGTACTGCCGGGGCCAGCTTCAATTCTTGATGAAGTTTTCAAAGGTCTCTATGAAATAAGAAAAATTACAATAGAGTTTTCTTGTTAAATTTATTCAGTTGAAAGGGTTTTCTTTTATTCCTTAGAGTAGCCTTTTCTTTTATGAAATGGCGGTGAGAGTAGTCCTTCCAAAATAGCTTACCTTGACAAAATAAAAAGTTAGAAAATTGTATGGCTCCTTTTTTTTTCCTTTCTTGTTCAGGATCCATGAAGTCTTTTTAAGTCTCAGGACCCCTGACCTAGGAGCACAGGGAGAAAAGGAGAGTTAGGAAATGGGACAGTTGGCAATAGCCTTGTTTATTCTTTTATTTATTTATTCATTCACTCAAGAAATACCTTCTCAGCACTGGGGTCAACATTTCTATTTAATTCGAGCAGCAAGGAAGAGCCACTGCAGACTTTAGAGGAGATTAGGGCGAAAACAGTCCTGGTCCTTGGGAAGGTGACTCTTGATGCTGTATGTGTTTGCTGGCTTCAGAGAAAGAGAGGTTATATCCTTTTGGAATCTACCTGAAGGCTAATTTATATTGGTCATTGGCTAGTGTCTCATAGGTTAGGGCTGGTTACTGACAAGGAAGGGTCTAGTGGCAGAAGAGAATCGAGAACTAAAACCAACATATTAGCTCTTGGAGACGCTCAAATTGAAGAAGTGGGAGGGAGAATCATATCAGAGGCTCTTCGGGCACTTGGGGGCCCAACAATAAATGTTTACTGAGCACCTACCATGAGTGACACGTTGCACTAGGGCCTGGGTTACTGACTAACCAGGCTTATTTCATAAAAGTAAGTAGTGTTTTAGGGAGCATATGAGATCATGAAGTGGTCCCAAAGTTCTTACTCTCTATTTTCTGATTGCTTTGGGAATCAGTAATTGAGAAGGACACGTGAATGAATTTGCTGTGTCAGTGCTTATGTGTGTGTACAGAGAGTAGTGGAAAGAAACATGCATGATCAGAGTGAGGAGGAGATGATCTTTGGAAGGAACCAGTGCAATTATAGTTGGGTTCCGACTGGCTTTTGGAAATTGCAGTCAGGGCTGATGTGGTTTATGCCAGTGAGCCAACTATTATGCAAGTCATTGTTTACAGTTCTATCTGGTCAGATCAGTGTTCTTAACAGCTGTGGCTCAGGTGAGGTAGGCGGGATTTACTGCCCAAACATTTAGGGCCTGGAGGTCTGAGTTCAAATCCTAACACCATTTCAAAGGAGGAGTTCCATAATATGCCGACTAACAGAAGCAGATTTGGTCACAGACTGGCACCTGACTAGGGGCTGACGGGCTATTGCAGGATGTAGGACCTGGGCTGCAATCTGCCTGCGTCTGGCTGGGTCCTTGAGTGAATGTGAGCATTACAGATTCAGTCTTTCCTCCATATTACTGTGTGTTTTATAATGGTGTGAGCAAGGTAATAATCCTCATTTCAGTATAAAATATGTAATAACCTCAAAAAGAAACTGTGAAACAAGAGGGGCAGGCAAATAAATGGCAAGTCATTTTGCAGCATGACCCCATAACACCAACCACCCAGCTTCTCCCTGGAGTAAATTATTCAAACCTCCTCTCTACTCCCATCAACTTGCTTGCATGTCACACTTGAAATGCATTTATTCTCTCAGCAGGAAATTAGGATTTTTCAGGTAATACACTAAAAATCAATAGGAAAGTAAACATTGCAACAGTGGGACTGGGCTCTGGGAGTTTAAAGAAATGATATAAAGGCCAGGCAGAAAATACAGGGTAATTTTCCTGTAGTATAACTAAGCACTTAATTTTTATGCTAATTACAAAATTATTATTCAATGTTATTTAACATCTGGATAATTGACTTCAGTTTACTTGTTAAGAAAGGACAGACTGTGGAATCGGAGTAGGGGTGACAATCACTCCCAGGTCTTAAGTAGAATTAAAACTTCTTGTTTATATCAACAACGTAACAATATGTGTGTTTTGGGGGGGACTAACAGAGAAGGGCTGGGAATCCAATGGGATCCTAAATATAGTACAAAACCAAAAACCCAGTGCCCTCGAGTTGATTCCGACTCATAGCAACCCTACAGGACAGAATAGAACTGCCCCATAGAGTTTCCAAGGAGCGCCTGACAGATTGGAACTGCTGGCCCTTTGGTTAGCAGCTGTAGCACTTAATCACTACACCACCAGAGTTTCCCTAAATATAGTACGAAACCAAAAAAACCAAACCTGTTGCAGTCCAGTCAATTCCCACTCATAGCCACCCTGTAGGACAGAGTAGAGCTGCCCCATAGGGTTTCCAAGGAGTGCCTGGTGGATTTGAACTGCCAACCTTTTGGCTAGTAGCCGTAGCTCTTAACCACTGTGACACCAGGGTTTCCAAATATAGTACAGTAGATAATAAAGGATAAATATGTCCAGCAAGGAAAAGCCAAGAAGATAAATAACAGGTAGGGCTGCACCTGCTTTCTTATCTAACCTTTCAAGAATGCTATCACTGTTTCCTGTTTATGCACACCTCCAGCTGAGGAAGGGGGCTGTTCAGTGGGAAGATTCTGTTTGCAGTCCTCCTCTCCTTTTCTCCTCTCCTGGACTCTGGCTTTTACCTTCTATTTCACTTTATGGAGTTACCCACCTTGGGGGGAAAGGCTATTGAAACCTGGGCGTTGGGAGGTATGACTATGCTTCCTTTGTTACTTATTTAATAATACCTTTGCATACATAATAAATAAAAAAGTAAAAAATAAGACCCTACTTATTTCTCAATCCTTCTTTCTGAAGGGCAACCCTGGTGGGATAGTGATTAAGTACTAGGGCTGCTAACCAAGAGGTTAGCAGTTCAAATCTGCCAGGGGCTCCTTGGAAACTCTTTGGGGGCAGTTCTGCTCTGTCCTATAGGGTCACTATCAGTTGGAATCGACTGCTATGAGTGGGAATCGACTGGAAGGCAGTGGGTTTTTTTTTTTTTTTCTTTCTGAAAGGACTGACTTTTTACTTCTCAGGACAGACGCATGAGACATCTGTGGAATTTCAAACTAGACAGACAGGCAGACACACACACACACTGCATATATCTATAATAAATATCAGATATTTGTGCATCTGTGCACATATCTATAATATGTAATTTTTGCACAATCCTCAGTATTTTTACACAAGTTTGCCAACCACCTGGCCCTCAGATACCTTGTTAAGCACCGCTATGTCAGTTTTGTTTACCTGTTGCTGTAGAAAAAAATTAGCACAGCAGTTTAGGAAAATACCTCGGGCGGGGGAGGGGTGAGGGTGAGGGAGAGGCCTTTGGCAAACGAACATACAAGGCGCGCTTTATTTGTGTAAAATACGGTATGTACATATAACTTAATGTACATATATCTATAGTACATGATCAGATATATGAACATATTAAATATAAGTAATCAGTATATTAAATACAGATATATGTACATATTAAAGTTTGTAAAGAAAAAAATGTTTGAGACATTTTGCTGCAGCGCAGACCTCCTGGACGGTGGGCACAGCACCCCATCCTGACTTTTCCCAACCTCCTTCCCTGTCTCGGGAATCGGGGTGGGAAACGGAGCCCTCTGGAACCGGGGTAAAGGATCCAAGGGAGGCAAGCTGGGTGTAGGCAAGAAACCGGCTGGCAGGTAGGGGGTGGCGGCGTTTTGGAGAGAATGGGGGACAAGCAGAGAAAGGGGAGGAAGCTCAGCTGCCTCACAGGTGCCTTAGTGGCCCCAGGACGTGAGTGCAGCCGGGAGGAGGCACTGTCGCCCCCATCGCCGCCCGCCGCCCCTGCGGCGTCCGTCCCCGCGGCGCTCGGCCCTCAGCCCCAGAGCAGCTCCCTCGCGGCTCGGGCGCGGAGGACGCAGGTCTGCGCCCAGACGGCCGCTCCGGGCAGGTGAGCGCAGCCTCTGCGAGCGGGAGCGGGCGACGTTCCAGGCAACCCGGCAGGTGCGGGGGCCGCGCCCTGCCAGTGCCTTTGTTGACACAGGTGACCCAAGTCTAAGAATACTTTCAGCCTTGAGCCCCCATTCGCGGCCCTCGAGGAATTGAGTTCTTGGAAACTTCGTCGGCCGCGGGGGATCAGTTTCCCCTCTGGAGGAGTCAGAGCCAGAGCCAGAGTTTAGGAGAACAGTGACTTGGAGTACCCCAACCCTGTAGGCGACGAAGGTGAGCCTGGGGCATGGCCCGGGCATCCTACCTCCCTCTCCAGGTGCTCGGGTGCCAACTGCGGGCACCACATGGCTGCAGTCGCGAGGGTATGCTCTATGGGTTGTTCTAGACCGGCTCTGTAGAAGTCCGCGAAGAACTTCCTTCAATACAACTTTTTAAGCACTCCTGTCGCACCGTGGGCCCAACAATCAACTTGTCTATTGCTCATCTAAAGACCGTTGTTGTTGTTAGGTGCCGTCTAGTCGGTTCCGACTCATAGGGACCCTGTGCACAACGGAATGAAACACTGCCTAGTCCTGAGCCATCCTCACAATCGTTGTTATGCTTGAGCTCATTGTTGCAGCCACTGTGTCAATCTACCTCTTTTCCGCTGACCCTGTACTCTGCCAAGCATGATGTCCTTCTCCAAAGACTGATCCCTCCTGACGACATGTCCAAAGTATGTAAGACGCAGTCTCGCCATCCTCCCTTCTAAGGAGCATTCTGGTTGTACTTCTTCCAAGACAGATTTGTTATTTCTTTTGGCAGTCCATGGTATATTGAGTGTTCACCAACACCACAATTCAAAGGCGTCAATTCTTCTTCGGTCTTCCTTATTCATTGTCCAGCTTTCACATGCATATGATGTGATTGCAAATACCATGGCTTGGGTCAGGCGCACCTGAAGATCTAAAGATTAGGCCACCAAAATGAGCAATAGAATGGCCCAATGAAAAAAGTTGCATCCAAGGAAGGAGCCTTGGGTAAGACGCGCTCTCAGCCCAGTTTGTAAGCCGCTAGTTTGAGACTTCCTCAGAGAAGCAGACGGCCCCTTCCCTGCCACAGCCTGTCTGCTTCGGAAGACCACGGAATCTAAGGGATCTGCTACTTTAAAAACAACGCCCAGCTTCATCTGCGGTCTCCTCCACCTTCTGTTTTTGCTGTGAGGATGAAGATCTTGGTGATGGTGGTGGTGGGGGAAGGCGTGGAGAAGATGACTGGCACGTTGCTTTAGTTCTGCAAACCAGCCTGTATTTGGGTGCCGTTGAAGGGCTTTTGTGGGGGTGAGGGCATGACAGTTTAGTTTTCAGACACACCAGAGGGTTCTCACTTTCTTTGTTGCCTTCGTCAAGATACTTCCTTCTATGACATTTCCTGCCTGGAAATCTTTGAACCATATTCTTTCTGCAGGTCATGTGCTGTGCTCTAAGAAGGCCTATTCTTTCAGTGCCTTCTATTCATCTAGATCTGTGCTCAACTGAGAAGAGGTGGAACGGGCTCATTGAATCCCTCGGGAAGAGGACATCCTCACACTTTACTGTCCTTTCCTGGGGAGACCCAGAGCCGAATTAGTGATATGGGGAGGGGTGTCTTAGGCCTACAGTGACCTCTGAGACGTCATTCCGTCCCTATGCCATTGTACAAGAGTCCCTGGGTGGTGCAAGTGGTTAAGGCTGCTAACCCAAAGGCTGGAGGTTCAAGTCCACCCAGAGGTGCCTCAGAAGAAAGGCCTGGTGATCTACTTCTGAAAAAGCAGTCATTGAAAACACTATGGACACTGTTGTACTCTGAAACCCGTGGCGTCACCATGAGCTGTTTGCCAGGCTTGATGGCAAAGGGTAAGGTAAGGCACGCCATTGTACAGGGCCACCAGTCAGTGAGAATCTGGCCTAGATTTAAAGAACTCAGGAAAAAATATCCTAAATTTCTCTCAGCAAACAGGCGCTATTGCCTAAACACCTGTTAGTCAGTTGCCCTCTGACCGCTAGATCTGAGCACGTTGTTGTGAGTAAGCAATCATCACTGTGGCCAATGTTAAGAGATGTCAGTTAAGCTCTATTTTGTATCTGGGTCAAGGTGAAAAAAACTGTTTTTCTGTTAAAAGGTTTCTTGCAAGTAAATCATGAAGACATATTCTTTGACATTAAGTGAAAATGTTAAGTTGGTTGCTGATGATTGGATTTGGGGGAATTCCCCCAGGGTTTATGAAATCACCTTGTCTACTGCTTTGCTTTTTAATGGGCACACCTACTCTTATCTTGGACTGTACTGTCTCATTTTCCATTGTGGTAACTTGCTGTTTCTGTGTTCTCCAAACTAGAGTTGGAGAACAGGGCTGTGATTTCTCTTCAGCATGATTTCTTTCCCCTTGTCTCTGTGTGAAAATGGATTCACTGAGGGGGAAATACGTCCATGTTCCACTTTCTAAAGTAATGGCTTATGGCTTTTGAATGTGTTGGAGGCAAGACGAGAGGAAGCCATGCCCAGAATCCAGTAGTGGCCTCTTTTTGTCGTGTGCTTTGGCCTGACTATGGCATGGCCTCTGTTGACAGAATGCCTGCACACAGCAGGATACATCTAGAGAAACTTCTGTAAGGTGGTACTGTGCTCCTGGGTACCTTTACTGGGGAAATGGTTATTCACTCTTCCTGCTCTCCATTAAAGGAAGTGACCTCCTTTCTTCCACTGTAGCCTTGAATGCTCAGTATGATGATATGTTATGATACTTGGGCAGGTCAAGGCTGGGCATCATGTCTTATTTACTTCATGGGACTTAAAAAAAAAAAAAAAAAAAAAAACCAAACCCACTGCCGTTGAGTTGATTCCAACTCACAGCAACCCTATAGGACAGAGTAGAACTGTCCCATAGAGTTTCCAAGAGGTGCCTGGTGGATTTGAGCTTCTGACCTTTTGTCAGCAGCCATAGCTCTTAACCACTACCCCACCAGAGTTTCTGTATATACATATGGTGGGATAGTGGCATAGAGAGAGAGAGACAGAGAGAGATCAAGGAAATGGCTCATGCAGTTGTAGAGGCTGGAGGCTCCTTCCGACTCATGTAGCTGCAGGGGCTGGCAAATCCAAGATCCAAACTATGGAGGCTGACGAATCCCAGGATTGGCAGGCAAGCTGCTAGCTCAAGCCCAAAGAACTGCAGGTCAGATGAACAAGAGCCAGCTGCAGGACCTGGAATAAGCAAAAGCCAGAAAGCCACACCAGAAAGTCCACCTATATTGGATGCAGGCCACACCCCCAAGGAAATTCCCTTTCCACTGATTGGCTACTCACAGCAGATCCCACCATGGAGGTGATCACACCGTATCAGATCTCATCATGGAATTGATTACATCATTTTACGACTGCCAAACTACATCATAGCTGCCAAATCACTGAGAATCATAGCCCAGCCAAGTTGACACACAATCTTAACCAACACAGTGCCTCAGTTTCCTCACTGGGGTTAATACTGGTATTGACTTCATGGGGCCATTGTAAGGACTAAATGAGTTCATGTAAGTAAAGTACTTAGAGTAGAGCCTGGTGGAGTAAGCACCATGTAAGTGAGGGCTTTTAGCTATTATTTTACACTGGTGCTGCTTCTGGAGTGGTTGTTTGGCTAAGCCATTGATCTTAATTCAGCTTTTGTTGTGTGACTTTGAACTTTATTGTAAAAAAAAAAAAAAAAAAAGGAGAGAAAATATAATTGACCTATTTCACCATTAGATCAAATGGAAACCATTTGCTCATGTATGCTCCAGGGTTCCCAGTTATTAGTGGACTCGTACTGGCATGACTAACTTTATGTGAGTTTCTAGGTATTTAGGCAATTGGAAATGGTGAGGTTTGTGTAAAGAGTTCTGGAAGAAACTGGATGTAAACATTGGTACCATAGACTGTTTACCCTGCGAAGGGTTCTATGAGGGAAACCTATAATAGATTTAGAAGATTATTGGTTAAAACACCTCTAGTTCTTATGATTATGAAAAATGAGCAAGTATGGTAGTTATGTCAGTTTGATTACTCCTTGCAATTATCTGAAAGCAGCACACCTTGTCAAAAGAAAATCAGTGGGATAACCAAATGAAGCAAAGGGATGGGCAGGGGTTTGCTTGATGTTTTTGACCAAGATGAATGCTGTACAGCAAGTCTGACTGGGACACATCCAGCAAGATGTGCAAGAGAAACCCCACAAGGCTGCACCTGCTCTCACTTGGAATGTCCTTCCATGGTTGGAAGCATTCTCAGGTGCAACGCCTGCAGATGTTTTCGGAAACTCTGCCTCCTCCACTAAGGCCTTAAATGGCCACATGGCAATAATTCTGCATCAAAATCTCTGTGAATTGGGTTTGGAGACCTGCATTTTTAACACCCAGGTGAGTATTAGTGGGGTGGAGTGAGGGGTTAGTGCAGACTCAGCGTGGTGATCAGGGGAAGGGCTATGGAAACCCCTGGTTTGTACAATGTGTGTAATGGGCTATAGCTCATAGTAATTGTGCTATAGACTCATTCTTGGTAAGACAAAGTAATTTGTTTTTCTAGAAATGGGAACGGGCTTGCCCTGAGTCATACCCTTGCTAAACTGCTTTCGTTAGCAATGGTTCACATTTTCTAGATAATCTTATAAATGTAGGCTTTTCTCAAACACGTCTTTCTTCATGTGGCCTGTGACCAAAATTATGGCCCAGTGTCTTTGTCACTAATGCTATGCCAGCTGATAAACCCAGAAGGATTTCAGGTGGAAATTTCACAATTATTAAAAAAGATATTATTGATGACACGGAAGAGAAAGATTTAAATGATAGATACTATTTATTGTGTTACAACTAGCCACATGCACCTTGCCGAGGCTTTACATAGCCTATCTGCAATCTTTATAAGAGCACTGCAAAGTCGATAGTGTTATGTACATTGTGCAGATAAGAACGATAGAACTCAGAGAGGGTACATTCATTTTGTGGTGAACTTCAGAGTAAAAAGTAATCCTGACATGCCAATAGTAGGTTTTGTTCTGCCTCTGGTAGTGAAGATAGCTTGTACTAATTTTCTCCCGTATCTTATCTTGGCTTCTGCTTTGGGCCTGGCATGTTTAAAACTAAGTCAGGGAGTGTAGGGTGTGGCAATGGAGCAAACAGTGCTAATTGGCCAATGTGAGGACTCAAGTTGTACATTTGGCCATGTTGGCATCTTGACCTTGATGAGGTAGAGTAATACTGTGAGTCATTACTCATCGCTCCTTCCCCTGTGTTCCTATTGCTCCATACCCTTCTCCCACTTTTGGAAGTTCAGCGTTCATTGCCACAGAGGAGAGGAATACAGCCGAAGAGGGAAATTGAATCTTAGCTTTTGAATTTCAAAAGAAGAACTCAAGTATGAACAATACTAGGTCAGAGCCAATTGTTTCCCCTGTTGCCCTGAGAATGAATAAAGGATCTAGAGGATTGGGAAGGGGAAAAAGAGAGTCTGGACCCTGTTCTGTCCCCGAGAAGGTGACTGGGGGTCTGCCTTCACTCACATGCCTATGGCCAGTCCTGAGTCCCCAGCTGAGTAGGTGGATGGCAGATCCCTACAGAAACCCCAGATATGTTTGAGAACTCCTAGAAAGCAGAAACTGCTTGTCACTCCTGCAATTTCCTGAGTAGGTCCAGGGAAAGTAAACTGTTTTCTTCAGATGTTTAGGTAGATAGTCCTGAAGCAGCCTCCTCAGAGGTTCCCTGATGTGTTCTGTCTCACCTCAGTGTAACATAAGAAACAACACAAAACAGCACAGAATGGTTACCCTTGTAGTCAGGGACAGGGACAAGGATGATATAGTGGTAAATTGCATGAACTGACACGAGAAGATCAGATGGAATGATAACATTTTTGTGGATACCACGTTGATAGATGACAGTGACCAAGAGCCAAAGGCACCAATGCATGACCTTCTTCTCCCTTCCCCCATTGTCTTGGTACTAAGCACTCCAGAACTGTGAAGCAATCTTGTAAAGGAGGAAATGAGACTCTGGAATAAAATACCATGACAATAATAATAATAAAAGTAGACTTATGTTTCTTATACATTCAAATCTGTAGCCCAAGATTGTAGCCAGTGTATGAGTTAGCCAATGATGGGTTTGCTTTCGTAGTAGCAGTGGGAATGAGAGTTCTCAGTAGCAGTAAGGATTTTAGGGATACTTTAGTTACCAATGGGAACCCTGGTGGGGCAGTGGTTAAAGCACTCGGTTGCTAACTGAAAGGCCAGGAGTTCAAACCCACCAGCCACTCCACGGGAAAAAGATGGACAGTTGGCTTCCTTAAAAGTTACAGCCTTGGAAACCTTATGGGGCAGTTCGACAGGGTTGCTATGAGTTGGAATTGAATCGACTTGACGGCGGTGGGTTTGGTTTGGTTGCGTTTGAGTTTAGTTACCAGGCTGCAGATCATGGAAAGAGTCATGGGCTGGGAGTTAAGACATCTGATGTTTCCCTTCTCACTCTGACCTTCACTCAACGCATGGCCCCAGACATTGGTTCACCTCTCTGGACCTCAGTTTTCTCATTTGCAAATTAGTATTGGGCTAAATTATCTCTAATGTCCCTTAGAGTTCCAATTTTGTAAGACCATAAAGTTAAAAATCAGATCCTAAATTCATTTCAGATCGGGGGAAGGAAAACACCACATGAGCCCCCGTCCCTTTTTATATTATCAACGAGTCACAATCTCTTGATTTATATCCTATTCCATGCTTACTTTTTATGCAGCCCTGTAAGCAGTAACTTCAAGTATGTGTATAAGGTTACTTTGCCTCATTCCTTCCTATTTCCTACTGTGGCATTTCTCCTAGGCTACTGCTGAGGAGTTCTTGATATTTGTGTTGATCCTTGATTCTCCAGTATTCTGCATTTGGTCTTAAAACAGGCACAAGCTTTATCATGTGCTGACCTACTAATGTGAAGAAATCTCCAATGTCAGTGATGTTGAGAAAGGAAACCCCAGGAAGATCATAGCATTCTTGACCCTGTTGACAGTCATTAAGTATGTGGCCTTACTGATGTGGAAACTTGTCCTTGGTTGTAAGTTTTAAAAGATCCAGGAAGACTGAAACAGAGTGTTTGACATATATTGTCTTAGCTATCTAGTACTGCTATAACAGAAATACCACAAACGGGTGGCTTTAACAAATAGAAATTTATTTTCTCACAGTTTAGGAGGCTAGAAGTCTGAATTCAGGGTGCCAGCTCCAGAGGAAGACTTTCTCTCTCTGTCGGCTCTGGAGGAAGATCTTTGTCTCTTTGAGCTTCTGTTTCAGTTCTGACTCTGACCTTCATTCAAAGCATGGTCCCATCCATTGGTTAATTGCTTCTGCTCCTGAGCAGTCTTCATGTGGCTTGGCATCTCTCTTCCCCTACCTCTGCTTCTTTCGCCTGTTTAATCTTTTCATATCTCAAAAGAGATTGATTTAAGACACACCTTACACTAATCTGGTCTCATTAACATAAGAAAGACAGCCCACTCTCAAATGGGATTATAACCACAGTCATAGAGGTTAGGATTTACAATACATATTTTTTGGGGACACAATTCAGTCTAAAACATACAAAAATTCATGTTATTGCAACATGCAAGACACATCACCCCATCATAAACCCATTGCCACTGAGTCAATTCTGACTCATAGCAACCCTGTATCATCATCATATCGTTCTAAAAGTCTTAACTCCAAGTCCAAAATCTTATCTTCTGAAGGACCTAAATCAAATATGGGTGAGACTTTAGGTGTATTTCATCCTGGGCAAAATTCCAATTCATCTGTGAACCCGTGAAATCTAAACTACAAGTTATCTGTTTCCAAAGTAGAATGGAGAAAGAGGCACAAGGTAGACATTTCCCTTACAAACGGGATAAATTGGAGGGAAAGAAGGTATAAATGGGCACCAAGCAAGTCCAAAACCCAGCAGAACAATTTGCATTAGCTCTCAAGGCTTGAAAATAATCCTGTTTTCTGAGACCATCTGGGCACTGGCCCTGCCCTCCAGACTCTGGGTGTTGGCTATGCCCTCTGGATTCTGGGTGGAGGCCTTTCAGCCCTGGGCTTTAGCTCTGCCTTCCATTCCCACAAGGACAGCAACTCTACTCCTTTGGCTTTGGGTGGCTCCATTCTCCAATCCATCTGAGTTGCAACCCCACCTCCTGGGGCCTGGTAGTCCCCATTCTTCTGTCCCTTGGGCATGGCTGCGCCACCCCGTCATCTTCGGGCAGTGGTCTCATCCTCTTGGCCAAACTAAAAGGCAGCCCCACACTCAGGAATTGAGTTGGTGAAGGTCTGACTCTTCAAAACCTAGGGGGCCATGGCTCTCCTCCTTGACACCCCAGAGGCTGTGGCCCCACCCTTTGGGACCAAGGCAGCTCTGCTTCCTGTGCTCCTTCCGACAGTTCTGCTGATCTCTGAGCTGCTCCAGGGATGGTCCTTTTCTTTTCTTGGAGGACGACAGATGTAGCTCCTTTGACCTGTTTCCTGCCTGTAGAATCCCAAGAGGCAGACAGTGTTCTTTCCTTTCGTTCTTTCTTTGTCCCCTTCAGTCTAAGCTGATGGATTTTCTGCTGTGACAGATTGTTAGATCCACTAGTCAGAGGCTTAATTTCTTTAACAAAAGTTTGTGCAGGCACATCCTTGATGAACATTATAGGACGCGTGTCCTTAGTTTATAGAACAGAATTTTCCAAATCTTTAAGTTTTGTTTTTATTTTACACAGCTCATTTTACTATAAGCGAAAAGAAGAAATCACACGGCTTAGAAATATTCTCAGCTAGATATCCATGTTCTTCACTTACAAATTCTACCTTACACCCAACATTTTAACATAATTCAGACAAGTTCTTTGCCAGTGTATAAAAAACATTGCCCTTCCTCCACTGTCCAATCACATGCTCATCATTTTCTTTTAAAGCCTCCCCAGAAGCACATTTAATGTCCACATTTCTAGCAACATTCTGTTACTTATGCCATAAGTATTCTCTAAGATGAGAGAGATTCCTCTATAGCTCTCCTCACTTCCTTCTGAGCTCTCACCAGAATTGCCTTTGATGTCTGTAATTCTACCAACAGTCTCTTCAAGGCAATCTAGGCTTTTACTATTAAACCCAGTGCCGTCGAGTCGATTCTGACTCATAGCGACCCTATCAAACGACACCCTAAAACTCTTTAAGCTCCACTCATTACCCAAATTCAAGAGCACTTCCACATTGCAGGTATTCGATAGAGCAGCACCCCACTCCTGGTAACAAAATTTTGTCTTAGTTATCTAGTGCTGCTATAACAGAAATACCACAAATGTGTGGTTTTTAACAAACAAAAATTTATTTTGTCACAGTTTAGGAGGCTACAAGTCCAAATTCAGGGTGCTGGCTCTAGGGAAAGTCTTTCTCACTCTGATGGCCCTGCAGAAAAGTCCTTGTCTCTTTGAGCTTCTGCTTCTAAGCAGTCTTCATATGGCTGGGCATCTCTCGTTCCTCATCTCTGCTACTTTCACTGGCTTGTTTAATCTCTTTTATATCTCAAAAGAGATTGACTTAAGACTCACCCTACACTAATCCTGTCTCATTAACATAACAAAAAAAGACAACCCCCTCTCAAGTGGGGTTATAACCACAAGCATAGAGGTTAGAATTACAACACATATTTTTGGGAGGCACAATTCAATCCATAACATGTATTTTATCCCCTAATAAGAAAGAATATCTAATAAGATGACACAACTCATGATACTTTTATATTTCACTAATATCCTAATTGTTGAATAAATACATTTATTTAGCTCCGATGAATGAATAAAGATGAAAAGAGAAAGTTATATCTACATATTGTGAGCGTTGTTCTAAACCTATATCAAACACATCATGATCAGTATTTTAAGAGTTCAGTGATATAATAAGTGACTTTGCAGCAATAACAGTACTTTTTCTTGTGGTTGTGACAGCCATCTGCCCTGCCCAAGGCAGTGTTAGGTGTCTTCTTCTGTGCTGTTTCTGAGTCCTCAGCTTACTTCTTGTATAGTATTTCTCGTACTTCCCCATTATTTCTGTTAACCTGTCTACTCTGCTCACCAGATTGTGAGCTTCTTTAAGACAGAGATTATGTGTTACTCATTATTGTAATACTAGTGCCTAACAGAAGGCTGGCTGGATGAATGACTGGATGGAAGATGGATGCAGAGCAGAGATGGTGAGACAGTGAATAGAAGTATGAGCAGAGAATGAGTGGCCATTATTTGGCACAATTAATCAATATCAAGTAATACATGAAGTTAAACTGACGCAAGTGAGATCTTTGACAGGTTGCAGACAATCTATAGAGTTAAAGTACTGCTAATAGCTACACTCATTGATTGTCATGCAAATTTTAAAGAAGGTGAAGACAGTTCATTGTGGAAACACCACACTCATCCATGATGATGTAAGACATTTGTCCAGTTACCATTGTGGCCAATGAAACTACTCGGAAAGTCAGATTTGGTTCACATAAAATAGATGACCAATTATAAGAAAGATGTCTAGTTTGAAACTTTGCTGTACTTGTTTCAAAAATATCAAATTTATTACCTTATAGCAGTGGTTCTCAAAGTTGTTTATACCTTAGAATCACCTGATGCTCAGGGCACACTCTTTATCAATTGCACCAGAATCTCGGGGGTAGAGGGTTAGAGAGGTGGAGTGAGATTCAGGCAGCTGTAAAAACTCCCCAGGTGATTCCGATGTGTAGCCAAGGTTGAGAACTAGGGCATTATAATAACGTCCTACGTGGACTACAACACATATGAAGAAACTGTTATTGTTAGTTGTCTTCAAGTCAGTCCTCGAGGTGTGATTACCTCACACACGACAGGATCAGATGATTGTGATCCAAGGGTTTTCATTGGCTGATTTTCTGAAGTAGATTGCCAGGCCTTTCTTCGTAATCTTCTTCAGTCTGGAAGCTTTGCTGGAACATGTTCAGCATCATGGCAACACACAGGCCTCCACTGGTGGATGGGCAGTAGTTGCACATGAGGTCCATTGGCTGTGAAATGAACCCAGGTTTCTTGCATAAAAGGCAGGAATTCTACCATTGAACCACCACTGCCCGTAAAAGGATAATACCCAAACAACTAGATGCTATGAATTGCAAGAAGGAATTGTCCCAAATATAGTAAGAACTTAGTTTGGAGCTTTAAAATCAAATGTGTCTGGTTGCCTCCTCTACCATGAGACCAGAAGAACTGGAGGGCGCCTGGCTGTAATTGCTGAATGTTTTGATCAAGGATTCCATAGAAGAATCCTGATCAAAAGGGGGGAAATATGAAATAGAATTTAAAATTCTCAATGGAATCCAGACTTTCTGGAGCCATTGAAGCTGGATAAGATCCCAAAATTATTGCCCTGAAATCATCTTTAAACTTTAAACCAAAACTATCACCTGAAGTCTTCTTTGAACCAAAATATAGCTTATTTTAATTATTAAAGTATGTTTGCTTTGAGCATTGTGCTCTTTTAAAGAATTATCTATTGGAGATCAAATTGACAACGGCAACTGAAAAGGTTAGATGAGAGACTTAGGGGACAGTGAGTTTAAGAGGATGGTGGTGGAATAATGTGGAAAAGAATAATGAGAATTGTAGTACAACCTGAAGAATAATATCAATGTCACTGAATTGTACGTGTGGAAATTGTTGAGATGGTATATCTTTGGCTATGTATACTTTCTCAAAAAAAAAAAAAATCAAACAAAAAAATGGATGCTTTAAAAAAGTATCTTTAATAACAATGTCAAAAAATTAATTTAACAACCCATACGTATTAAAAATAGAGTGAAAAATGTCCTAGAAGTCAATTTTATTAGTTTGGATATATTATACCTGAAATCATTGTTTTACACTCAGCTTCACTGGATTCCATACCCTACATGAGTGTTCTCCGTGTTCGGGAAGGTGAAGACTTGTACGGCCCAATACAGATCTGGGCCTAATCGGGAGATGAGATGGCTGCTAGGCTCAGCTGCCACTCATTTTGGAAGTCACCATCTCAAATGCCACAGGCGCAGCAGGCCAAATCTTTTAATACCACTTCCACCCCTGGGAATGAAATTCATTGTCTGCACAAAGGGATTCATAAACCCTGGGCCCTGCCTTCCAAACAGCAGTATGATTTCACCAGAGTGATAAATTACTCCTATCAAAACAGACATCAAGGCTCCCAGGGAAATAATGGGTTCCAAAGGTACAAAGTGTAATGTCTTAAGCACTTACCAACAGGAGACTAGAGGTAAAAAATGGGGTCTTGGGAAATCAGTGACTCTTTTTTTTTATTTTAAACCTCTTTCAACCTCTCAGATTGTAAGAGGGACAGAGGAGCAGATGAAAAGGATAACGCGATTAACTTTAAAACAAAAAAATATCCGTCAGAAATATGTCCCTGGAAGCATGTTTGAAGGTGTGGGAGAAAGGTTGGGGGATTGGAGAGGTTGGAGGAAAGGTGTGTGGGGTTATCTTTTATAGTGTCTCTCTGGTGAGATACTCTGCGGTGGGGAAGCTGGCTGTCAGTGTGAGGTGATTTACTGAGGGCTGAGAGGCACTCCCTGCTTGAGAACCTCTTCCTGCCTGACCCGCCCTAATTACCTACAATTCTCACATTGCTGTGGGTGAAGTCAGTCACACAGGCCCCAGTGCAAACACGAATGTTATCTGGACAGAAGATGCATTCTACCATTCCCAGCTACTAACAATTTATCTTCAATCGTTTCTCCCAAGAGCAAACTGGCTTCTTAAATTGGCCTGGAAGTACATGGGAAGAATGAAACTCAGTTCTGGTCACGTCTCTCCCAATTTCCTAACACATTATTTTGCCCAGACCTTAAGCCTTGCAATGCTAAAACGACAGTCTCTTCCCCAACTTGGTGCATTTCCAGTTCTGAAGAGCCCCTGATGGCACAGATGCTTAAGCACTGGATATAAACTGAAAGGTTGGGGGTTCGAACCCATCCACAGGCACCTTGGAAGACAGGCCTGGTGATCTGCTTCCCAAAGGCCACAGCCTTGAAAACCCCATGGAGCAGTTCTACTTTGCATCCATGGGGTTCACCATGAGTCAGTAACAATGAAACATCCCTGGTACCTCAGGATGGAAATCTTTTGGGTTCATTTTCCTCCCCAGGAAGCTTTCCTAACATCCCCAGGAGCATTAACTGTGGTTTTCCTAGCTCTTTGTCCTCAAACACTATCCTAGCTGGTAGTCATTTGAGTCCGCAGGTTACTCACATTCACATATTCATATTCAAAAATACTTTTTGAGTCCCTACTATAGCAGGGCACTATGCATGTACCTGGGGTAGGAGGGGAATGGACCAACACAGCTCTAGTCCCTGGAGATACCCAGATAAATATGCTTTGTGTTGAATTCCAGTTATACCAGTGGAGCCACAGGGAACCCTGGGTTCAGGTGCTTGAGAGAAGTCAGCACTCTTTTTTTTTTTCTGAAAGTTTCTCCCTGGGTGGTGCAAGCAGTTAACCACTTGGCTCCTAACCCAAAGCTTGACGGTATGAGTCTACCCAGAAGCTCCTAGAAAGAGAGGCCTGGTGATCTACTTCTGAAAAATCAGTCATTGAAAACCCTATGGAGAACAGTTCTACTCGGACACTCACGGGCTTGTCATGACTTGGAATCAACTCGACAACCGTTGATCAAGTTTCTTCTAATTCTGCGATTCTGTAGGTTATAGTTATTTGAAACAGGTATGTTTGTTTATAAATATAAGTTTGTTTCTTTCTTTATTAAAGTAAGATGCTTTCATTGTAGAAAGTTTATACATACAGAGAATCAAAAATAAAGTCCTTGTAATTCTACCACTCAGAGAGAATCACCATTAACATTTGGCTTCAATGATGAGTCTTTTATTTTGGATATATTCTTTTTAACAAAGTCAAGAACAGCTTACTCCCCCCCTCCCTTACTCCCATAGGTATTTTATTCTTTTCATTGGTGTATCTTCATCTTCAACGTGATTGCAATAGTTGATTATTTCGTTATTATTGTTGTTATTAAGTAGCATTTATGGAGTGTTTACAACCTGCTTAGGCACTGTGCCAAGCATTTGATATACATTAGGTCCTGTAAACCCTTAATGACCAGATGAGGTAGGGTGCTGATATTTCTATTTTACAAATGAGGAATTTGAGACTGACAGAGCTTAAGCAGTTCGCTGAGGATCATACCCATTGTCAATGGTTGACCCCTTGGTTGAACCCAGGTGTCGGATTCCACAGATAGCCCGAGGGTGCACATCCTTTCCATACCTAAGCTGTAATGCCTGGAACCAACCCCCCCATTGTGGACCATTTAGATTGCTTCCAGTAATTCACCATTATAAACAATACCCCGATTAAAATTCTTGTAGCTAATATTTTGTATACCATTGATTGTTATTTTCTTTAGATAAATCCTCAGATGTAGAGAATTGCAAAGAGCCCTGATGGCTGCAGTGGTTAAGAGCTCAGCTGCTAACTGAAAGACCGGCGATTTGAACCCGCCAGCCATTCCACAGGAGAAAGATGTGGCAGTCTGCTTTCATAAAGATCGCAGCCTTGGAAACCCTATGGAGCAGTTCTGCCCTATCCTAGAGGGTCGCTATGAGTCTTCAGAATCAACTTGATGGCACATAATGACAACAGAATTGCAAAGTCAAAAGATGTGTTAACTTTTGAGTGTATTTTGCCAGATTGTTCTTCCCCAACACCAGAGGTTATACCAGTTGATACGCCCTTTTGTGGTATGTAAAAGTGCCTCAAACCCCAGCAATGAGCAGACAGGGGGCAAGGAATGACACAGCACTGGGGAAAGGAAGAAATATCAGACACCCCTAAATGAGAGACAGGGGTGCTGTGTGAGAAGGAGGGTGCTCACCCCACCGCTGCAGGCTGCCAGTTCTGCTGAGTACCAAGAACTCTTGCTTTCCAGGAGGCTGAAAGGGCAACCTTACAGGTTATGCATTTTACCCCATTACAGTACCTAAATGTTAAGCAAATGCTAACTTTTATTTGCCTTGAATTAAAAAACAACATCCCTTCTTGTCCTTCTCTGTTATAGCCAAGCCCGCTGCTTCTGCCAAGTTTCTCCTTCTAGAAATATTAGATGAAATTCCACTGCCATCAAATGAGACCTTTATTCTTCCACCTGCACGTTATGGCTCTAATAAACACATTATCAGCTCATGAAAATGATGGCAAACAGGTGACTGAAGGATTTGATAAGTCAGCAGCAAAGATTAACAGTTCTTTTCAGAGAAAGCTGTGAGAGGTTCCCCTATTTAAAACAATTGTGGCATGTGAATTTACAGCACTTAAATCATTATTGGCAATTAGTACTTGTCAAAAAGGTTGCAGCTGGCTTCAATTACAGGTAAGATTTTTATAATTTGAATTTAGTAGTGCGTCTGATAAGCAGCAATTGGAAGAACACACGCAAGAAGATTTTCAATCTGAGAAAAACTTCAAGGCATTTCAAGACTCAGGAATTCATGATTTCAGCCATGCTTTGTCAGTGGCATCTATTATTAAGCTTCTAGAAAAAATTCCATAGACTACGTTCTTCAGCTAATTTCTTCCTTAACAGAAAGATTAGCAATGATCAAAAAATTGGTTTTTAAATTACAAAAGTCCTACATGAGCATGGTTAAAAAAAAAAATTCAAGTCGCACAGAAGGATTCAAAACAAAAACTAAGCCTCTCTCTAAACATCTCCTTATCCTTCATTCCCATGCCTGAAGATAATCATTTTTGCTTTTAATCGTTCTAGGAGTTATCACCATAACATCACCTAGAATTATTTTTGCCACTATGTTCTCAATCAGTCTACTTTGGACAGTGTGTTTTAACAACCCTTTCCTAGGCAAGATTTACTAGGAATTTTGTGCCATTATATACTCTTCCATCTTTCTTTCCCATGTTGGTTTTTGTTGATTATATATTTTTACAGTTTTTCTGTAGCTTCTAAACTTCAGGTAAACCAAAAACCAAACCTGATGCCGTCCGGTCAATTCCGACTCATAGTCACCCTATAAGACAGATACAGGGTTTCCAAGGAGCAGTTAGTGGATTTGAACTGCCGACCTTTTGGTTAACAGCCAAGCTCTTAACCACTGTGCCACCAGGGCTCTGACTTTAAGTAATATGCTTCTTTATTTCTTGACCCATCCACTTTTGCCATTATGTGCTGATTCTCCATTAAGAAAGATGAGAAAATTGGTGCCTTTGTAATTCCCACTTTGGAAACCCTGGTGGAGTAGTGGTTAAGAGCTACGGCTGCTAACCAAAAGGCCAGCAGTTTGAATCCACCAGGCTCTCCTTGGAAACCCTATGGGGCAGTTCTACTCCGTTCTGTAGGGTCACTATGAGTCGGAATCATTTGACGGCAACGGGTTTGGTTTGGTTTTGGTTTTCTTCTCACTTTGGTCAGCAATGCCATTATTTTTATATTGCCAGTAGTTAAAACATTCATGTGTTCTCTAATGAATTTTGTAATTTAAAAATTAAATTTCCTATAAGTTCTATAATTAAGTTTTCTATGCTTTTAAGGATTAATTCTGAAATAAAAAATTAGCGTTTACATTATGGTTATCTAATAATTTTAACTGCCAAACAAATAGGCAAGGAAATGTAATTTTGGGGAAAATACGCATAGCAATATTTTAACATATAACTCACTAAACTATAGCTATAAAGGATAAACTTCCAACGGTCAAGATTAATTGCATTTTTTTTTCTTAACCTCCCTCCATTGCTCAAAATTAGGCCACCATTAAATTTATTTCACATTCAGGCCGTGAGTTTCTTATATCGCCCTCTCTCTCCCACTCCCTGGAGTTCTTTTTAGTTTTCTGTTTTTGTTTTTGTAACCATTGACATAAGGGACATATGCCTTCATCATGTCTTTAGGACCTCCCGGGTTCTTAATCATACAGTACATGTAATTGGGTTTGTTTCTGTCTTGAAGATTGTGATGGTTAAGGTTGTGTGTCAGCTTGGCTGGGCCATGATTCTCAGTGGTTTGGCAGTTATGATGTGGTTTGGCAGTTATGATATAGTTTGGCAGTTATACGTAGTTTGGCAGTTATGTAATGATGTAATCACTTCCATGATGAGATCTGATATAATGTAATTAAATCCATGGTGTGATTTGCTGTGAGTAGCCGGTCAGTTGAAAGGGAGTCTTCCTGGGGGTGTGGTCTACATCCAACATAAGTGGACTTTCTGGCAAAGCTTGCTGGCTTTTGCTCTGCTCTGAATCCTGTATTCAGCTGGTCGTTATCTGACCTCTGATTCTTGAGAATTGAGCCAGCAACCTGCCATCTTACCTGCTGATCTTGGATTCATCAGCCTCCACAGCCTGTGAACAAGCCATTTGCCATTTGACCTGATGTTCTTGAGTTCATCAGCTTCTGCAGCTCTGTGCGTCAGGAGGTGCCTCCACCCTGGCGCCTGACCCACAGATTTGGGACTTTCCGTCCTCTACAGCGGTGTGAATCATTTCCTTGATGTAAATCTCCTCCCACCCCATATATATAATATGTGCTTCACTGGTTTTGCTTCTGTATAGAATCCAGCCTAAGACAAAGTATATACTGCTGTACATTTTTTGCAGAAATGGAAGTAAAATATTCTGAATCCTACAACTCTTAAAGTACCTTTTTTTCTTACCATTGGAATATAATTTTAATTTCAAAGTAACTTACCTTTAAAATATTGAATGCCTTAATATAGTTCTTAAAGTTTACGTTCTACCTCCCAGTATGGTGAGTAGTGTCTGGGGTCTTAAAATCTTGCAAGTGGCCATCTATGATAACAACTATTGGGCTCAGGGATGGATTACCCAATAAGCAAGGTATGTAGGGCTTACTTGTGTGTCATGGATTGAATTGTGTCCCCCCAAAATGTGTGTATCAACTTGATTAAGCCATGATTCCCAGTATTGTGTGGTTGTCCTCCATTTTGTGATTGTAATTTTATGTTGAAGGGATTAGGGTGGGATTGTAACACCACCCTTACTCAGGTCACCTCCCTGATCCAAGGTAAAGGGAGTTTCCCTGGGGTGGGGCCTGCACCACCTTCTATCTCTCAAAAGATAAAAGTAAAGGGAAGCAAGCACAGAGATGGGGACCTCATACCACCAAGAAAACGGCACAAGGAGCAGAGCATGTCTTTTGGACAAGGGGTCCCTGCGCCTGAGAAGCTCCTCTACTAGTGGAAGATTGAGGACAAGGACCTTTCTCCAGGGCAGATGGAGAGAGAAAGCCTTCCCCTGGAGCCGACACCCTGAATTTGTGCTTGTGACCTACTAGACTGTGAGAAAATAAATATCTCTTTGTTAAAGCCATCCATTTGTGGTATTTCTGTTATAGCAGCACTAGATGACTAAGACATTGTGCTTACTTACTAATATGTAGTGCACAATTTCACCTGTTTTTTACCACATCAAAGATGTGGTGAAACCCATGTGAAATTGTGTGCTACAGGCTAGTAAGTAAACACAAGCTGGCATGTACAATGCTTCCTGTAAGCTCTGCATACCTTCCTTACTGGTTAATCTGCCCCTGATTGAGCTCTGTTCATCTAGCACAAAAGAGAAAGAGGAAGCCCAAGAATCAGAGAAAGAACCAGACCACGGGACTAATTGTCTCCATAAACCACTGTCTTGCTACCCTGAGACCAGAAGAACTAGATAGTGCCCAGCTACCACTACTGAATGTTCTGGTCCTGAACCCTACTGTAGATGGGTCCTGATAGAAAGGGAGAAAAATGTGGAACAGAACTTCAAATTCTTAAAGAATTCAGATTTACTGGACCTATGGAGGCTGAAGGAGTCCCTGAGACTAGGGCTCTAAGTTACTCTTCAAACCTTGAATTGAAACTATCCTCTGAAGTCACATTTAAACTAACAGGTTAGCTCAAAAAGTAAAGATTGTCACCCTTGAGTATTGCATTCCTTACAAAAAATTATCCATATAAGACCAAAAGGTCGGCAGGGATATTTGAAAGCATAGATGAGAAGGTTGGGGAACAGGGAGTTTAGGTTAATGGGAGTAAAACAACTAGAAGAGAAAAAACAAGAACGTTAAACAAAGTGAAGACTGTAATCAATGTCATTGATCGTTATATCTAGAAATTGTGGAATGGGAGCAGGTTTTGCTGTACGTATTTTCACCCAAAATGCATTAAAATATTAATTGAAAAAAAATTGAATGCCTTACTCCTTTGTCTTTCAACATTACATTCTGTTAACTAGAAGTCTGATGCCAAATTAGCTCTTGTCCTTTGTAGGTAATTTTTGTTTCTCTAGAGGAATCTCTAGAGGGTTTTGTTTTATCCTTGGGTTTCTGAAATGTCAGCAGGATACAGCTGGATAGAAGTCTTTATTTTTCCCTTTCATTTGTACTGCTTGCTACTTGATATATCCTTTTTTATTTGAAGAATCAGTCTTCTTTTTAGCTTAGGGAATTTTCCCTTGTTTTTATTATCATTATTATTTTTGTCCTCTTAATTGTTCTTGCTTTTTGCTTACAGGCATAGATTTGATAGATTGGATGAATATTGGACCTTCTGAATCTTGCCTCTGTATGTTTTTAACTTTGCTTTCAAATTTTCCATCTTTTATCTTTTTTAGCCTGTGCTGTTGGACTTTTCCTTGGTTTATCATACAGCTAAGTAACTTGGTCTTTAGCTGTGTCCCATTTTTTATTTAACTTGTACATTGAATTTTTAATATCCATAATCATATTTTAAATTTCCAAGGATGGTTTTTTGTTCTCTGCTTGCTCCATTTTCAAAGTAATTTGTACTTTTTAAATGGGTATAACCACATCTCAAATCTCTCTAAGGATGTAAATTATAATTAAAAAAAAAATGTTCTGTTTCAGTAATTTTTTTTCCCCCCACCAGGTCAGCTGTTCTGTTTCTTTTTTTATGCCCACCTGCCCTTCTCAAATATCTAGTAATTTTTGGTTGAATTGTCAGGAATGAAGGCCTGTGTTGTTGAACAAAGGTAGCCGATGTGGTTTCCTTTGCAAATGTGTTGCAGTGCAAAGCAGAAAGGTCTCCCTCCAGACTGTGGTTGTGTGTATGTGGGCAGTTCCTGGTGACAGACATGCTTCCCTTTAAGGTGCAAGAGCAGAGAGCAGGCAGGCTGGGGACCTCCCATGACTACCAATTTTCCAAATTATAACAGGTTCTCAGAGGCAAAAAATACATCAAATAAAATAAGGTTAATTAGTTAGTTGTCCCATAAAGCAAATCCACGTGTTAACTGATCTCAATTTTCTTTCACTGTCGAGGGCAGAAGGCAGAAAAGTACATCCTAAGGGACTGCATTGTAATAAAGGGGTCCCCTGTGGAGGATCATATCCATTTGCTGGTCCTCTTCTCTGAGCATCCTCACAACTCCTCTTCCCTCCAAGCCTCCAACTTTTATGCTCTAGCAATAACAACAACAATGACAACAAGTGTTAACTCTACACGGGCAGGGATTTTTTTTTTTCCTGTTTTATTAACTCCTGATCTCTATGGTCTAGAACAGTAAGTACCCAGCATATAGTTGGTGCTCAATAAGGATTTATTAAATGGATGCATGACTGAATGAATGAACATAACCATGGAGGAGATGTACCCCCTCCTGTAAAAGGTGAGTTGTTCCCCTTGAGCTCTAGGTTCCACCCCAGCTCCCTCCGGAACAATTTTGCTCCTTCAGTCACCTCCTCTTCTACCATCAGCCCAACACCTGAATGAACCTGAAAGTGCATTCTCACCTAGAGCCTCCAAATAAGAGCTCAGGCTGGCTGATGCTTTGATTTTGACCTTGTGAGACCCAGAGCAGAGAAACCATCCAAGCCCACATGGACTTCTGACCTATAGAACAGGGAGATACTAAATTTGTGTTATTTTAAGCTGCAAGTGTGTGATGGCAATAGAATACTAATACAATTCCAATCCACTTTCATCCCCACCACTCCACTGAAACTATTTTATCAGGATTACCAATTACTCCATGTTGCTGCAATCAAAGAGCATAGCCCTGTACTCATCTTTCTTATCATTCAGAAATAAGTTTTGCTCTTAGGTTCAAGGAAAGCCTTCTAATCTCCCTTTTCCTTTGGCTGCTCCTTCCAAGTATCCTTTGCTAGATCTCCACTTTGGCACCTCTAATGTTGAGTTTTCTCAGAGCTTAGTTCTGTGCCCTCTCCTCTTGCTATCATCTTTCATCAGTTCCCGGGGATTTAATATCATTGATGTCTTAAGCTGACTTCTCTGGGAAAAAGGCTCTGAGATGGAGAACTGTGTGCAGGAGGTTATGCTCACAAACGGACTCAGCTGTGAGTTGCCAGCAGCCAAGACTCCTGACAACGGGGAGAGAGTGAGTGCCTTGGTCCTGAAGGTGGGAGCTGGGAGGCACGTCACAACATCCACTCCACTGCTTCTACCACTTGGACCCCTTTGCCTCATATAATAAGTTCACCCCATCTGGGAACAGCTCTTCCAGGATTCCCGTTGACCTCTTTTCTTGGGGAAACTGATAAGAGGAAGGATAATGGTGTGAATTACAGCTTTTATCTCTGCAACTGGTCTCAGGAATGCAAGTGGTATTTATCATCTCAATCCTCTATTACCTCCTGTAGGTGGCTTACCTGGTGGGGTCACCTAGACCTTTATCTCTGAGAGCCTGAGCTATTGGTTACCGTGATCTTCTTAGGCTACAGGGGCTGCTCCTGTCCATTTACTATTAAGTTTGGACAAATGACTACTAAGAGACACCTTGATGGATCTCCTGGTTGCCAAACACAGTCTTCTCTGTCTCTCACTGTCCAACAGCAGCTTTGATTCTCCTAAGGATCAGCATTAATTACCCTTGCCAGCATGGTGATTTGTTCTTTCTTTTTTTTGCCTGATGGACACTTGAAACAAGGAACATGAAGTGTAGAAACATTCCCCTTTTGGGAATCAGAACCTCTAGTCCAGCTCACTCAGTGTTGTAGGACATGGATAAAGTACAAATTCCGTAAGTGGGAATAATGATATGCATGGCCACTCCTACATTTACCCTATTGTTTCGGAATCCATGTACTCTACCTGTTGGGGACATAGCACTAATAATGGTCATTGATTTAGATGTGCACTGTGCTCTGTTGTTGCAAGGTATCATCTCTAAGCTGGTGCCTCGGCTACACCTTCAAAAGGCAGTTCCAATATTTTATAGGCCAGCATCTTTCTGGATGGTAGCAGGACCCAAAAGGATCACCAGGGGATCCTAGTGGGTCCTATGATAATGCGCTATCTCTCTTTTGTTGTAAAGTAAGAGACTTGGTCTGTTGCACTGTTATGTGGGACCCTCTGTAGATGGATCAAACACGCAGTGGGCCCTTGTTTAGTAGAGCTGTCTGAAGCCCTTGGGCAAGAAAGGTAAATGTGTACAGAGAATATGCATTGATTCTAATTAAGATGAATTGTCCATTGTACTGACACTGCGGTGGCCGAAGACAGAGCTGGCTGACAGCATCTGGCTAGTTGTTTACTTGGCTGTTTGGTTCCTTTTCGGTGGTGATGCACTCTGGTGGGTATTAACACGTGATACAAAGATCTTCATACTTTGAGCCACTCCAGTAGATCCATTGTCATGCTTCTTCCCCAGGTCTTGCCCCAATCTTCCAATGTTTTCTCTTTCTCCTGAGCAACCAGCCAGCTGTCCCACAAGAATGCAAACTGCTTCTGGTCCTTCTTCCTGATAAAGATGGAGAAAAAATGCATTTATCAGATCAATGGCTGTATTCCATGTGTCTGAGGCCATGTTAATCTGGACCTGTAATATACTACAGTACCCACACCTGGTGACTACAAATGAGGCTGTTTCTTGATTGAGCTTGTCCATTGTCATCCTCTGGAGTCTATCTGGGTTTTGTAGTGGTCAGACTGGTGAATTAAATAGGTGTATATGGGTACACCCCCTGCATCCTTTTGGTCTTTAATCTCTTCTATTTCCTCTGGGATGTGATGTTTATTTTTGATTTCTTATCTTGGCGTATGTATGTGTGGGGGCATTAGAAGGCTCCATTTGATCTTCCACACAGTCTTAATTATCTAGTGCTGCTATAGCAGAAATACCACAAGTGGATGGCTTTAACAAACAGAAGTTTATTTTCTCATAGTTTAAAGGCTAGAAGTCCTAATTCAGAGTCCCAGCTCTAGGGGAAAGCTTTCTGTCGGTGGGCTCTGGAGGAAGGTCCTTGTCTCTTCAACTTCTGCTTCCTGATTCCTTGTAGATCTCCATGTGTCTTGGCATCTGTCTTACCCCAATTCTGCTTCTCTCTTTTGCTTGTTTAGTCTCTTTTTATATCTCAAAAGAAACTGCCTTAAATTGCACCCTATACTAATCATGCCTCATTAATATAACAGAGACATCCCATTCCCAAATGGGATTGTAATCACAGGCACAGAGGTTAGGATTTACAACACATATTTTGGGGGAACATAATTCAATCCATAATACCCATTTGGTAGCTCTTACCTCATACACTAAGAAACAAATGTAACAATTCTTCCGGTTTCCCAAGTCAGTTTAAATCATACATTGGAGACTGGGGAAATAATCACTGGTTGTAGACCCACTGGAGATGCCCTTAGCCAGACCTATCCAGGACTCCTTTTCTTGCCCTTGCATGCCTCCACTTTGACAAGGAGATTATAATCATGCCTTGGGTCCCTAGTTATCAATGTTATCTCAGATCCTGTGTCTGACAGTCCTCAGCATGTCTAGATACTCCTCTTTCTCCAGTATATGGTCACCTGAGTAAATGGCTGTGGGTCTCTTGCAGGAAGGTCTAGGGGGATCGTTAATATACACTAGCTGTGGTTTTGCATGGTCCTTTCTCCTGGGGACCCAGCTTCCTCTTCAATCAATGAGTTTCAGGCCTAAAAACTGGCTCTGGTCCAGACACTAGGTCCAGGGCTATGATTTAGCTTTTTATTGGGACCAGTTTCCTTTAGCCTCTTGACTGTCTTCTTTAACTTTATTTAGTGTATCAGTTGAGCAGTGTTCTCATTGGCTGCCCATACCTCTCACCCCAGGCATGCTGTGTCCCATTAACCATCTCCATTATCAGTCTGAATCAGGCCTCTCTGGCTGCCACCCCAGCCTTGTTGCCCATTATAATTGTGCCCACCTTGCTTCTAGTTAAATGGTATACCAGCTTCTATTACTTCAAGATTCTGTTACTCTCATTTCCGTTACAGAGTCAAGTTCTATGATAAAAGGATGGCCACAACTTAATTTTCATACAGTGCCCCTCTCACCAGTACATTCTTTATCAATTCCATAAATATAGTGTTTCCTTGGCTCTCCTGAAGAATATAGTTGGTAGGTTTTCAGACCTTATGTGTCTACTGTAGAGTACCCACTTCTCTGGGCTTTTTCCTCCCATATTCCATTGTCTGGATGGTAGTTCCAGCATTTCTGCTTTACTTTATGTGGGCCATTGCTTTACCAAGTAGCTAAGAGCCATCCTAGGCATGTCTTAGCACCCCACCTAGGGTGCTTGCCAGGGCTTAACACTATGTATTGCAAAAGAGCACACACGTGTTAATAAACTCTCCCTATCCCAAACTTGCATTCTGTTTATCTTGAGCCAGTGCCCTGGGTGCAATGAATCACTTTTATATGGCCTTTCTAGCCCTGGTCTTGTAACTCCCACAGAATGATTGGCTGGGCCATAATCTTGCAAGGAACTGGTCGATTTACTAGGCAAATAGTGGCTTAAAAATCTACTCAATAGGACTGAGCCCTTTGTGGTCCAGCTAGGGAACTGATCAATTTTGTCTTGCTGTTAGGCTTATATAAGGGCCAGTCCCACTGAGGTTCAGGGGGACCTCACTACCATCGAGAAAAGTATGGAGTGAAGCATGTCCTTTTGACTCAGAGCCCCCCATGCTGAGAACCGTTTAGACCCGAATGAAAGAGATACAGCACTGGAGACAGAGAGATGGCAAGCTGTTCATCCCGCAGAGAAAGAGAGAGCTGCAGTGGGTTTGCTGGCCCACGGAAAGGGAGCTGGGTGGTCTGTGCAGGAGATTCCCCTACTGCTGAAGAGCTGTAACACTTGCCTGTGAAAGGCAGAGGCCTGAATGTGCCCCATGCAACACACCTGTCCCCCTCCTGCTCCCCCACCCCCAGCAGCATGTCAGGAGCCATGCAGGCCCTTGGGCATGGCAGCAAGAGAGAGAACCATGTGGGCCTGGGGAGTGTGGAAGGTGCCAGTGGCAGTGGCCTAGAAGGGCCCAGTCACAGAAGCTTGGGAGAGCCTGCACAGAGGTCTCCTGCCAGCGAGGCAAGGTCCAGAGAGGCCCAGCTGCAGAGCAGAAACCTCAGGAGCTGTGCAGGCCCCCAGGCAGAGTGCTGGTAGCCAGAGGCAGTGGTGACATGAACATAGCAGCTGACCTGAACCACAGTGTGCCTGCCCGGCAACATAAGAATGGACATGGGTAATTTGGGGAAGGGTGAGAAGTTCCCCTTTGAAAATGTGTTGCTATTGTTTACTGTTTGCTTTCTATAAATAATAATAATGACTTTCACTTTGCCAACATGTGTAAGCATCTCGCGTGTCTGGCTTGATCACAAATGAACATAGCACCCACGGAGTGGTTGATGCCAGTGGGTGCATGTTCCTCATTCCTAGCAGTCTTATGGCTGCCTGGGAGTTTGAGGCACAGCCTGGCTGCATGTGCAACACAGATAGACATACAGGGATTATACGCTGTCAGAATCCAGTTCTGCACATACTCTCCTGATTCCTGCCAACATATCTGGCTAGGGCCGTACAGGCCCTTCCTCCTGTAGCAGAACCAGCAAGTCCCCTCTAGGTACTGTTGTGACTCTGACTTTGTATTGGTCTGGTCACCAGGAGGGGAAGTGGGACAGCTGCTGATGGTATGCAGTGTCTTGCAGGACAGATGTTGAGGGTGTGCAGCGTCTTGTGGGGCAGAGGCCCCTGCAGCATCCTCCAGCAAGGGAAGAGCACTAGCCTTCAGCAGGGAGGAAGGAGACACTTCTGCAGACTCAGGGAATTCTCAGGGTTTGGGGGCTTTGACCACATCCCTAATACCTGGGCTTCATTCTTTTCCCACCAGGATCCTGACGTTGGCGTGGCAGACTCATCAGGGTTGAGAATTCAACCTTCTCTGGAGCTCTGCTACTCTTATAATTAAGACCTGAGCCTGATCTTCAGCTTTTTCTGCCCTCTGGCTCAAAGAGATGAGAATCTTATTATATGCTGTCAGGGAGATCCTCTGACTTGCACACTTCACCTTTAATTGATGATTAATAACTCCCAGGCTTTCATTGTTTTCCACCAATAAATGGTGGCATTCAACAAGGGCTGTTCAATCCCATTATCCTTATAATTACTACTTCCCTTGAATTTCTCAAATGTCTGAAATATTGCATTTGCCAGTGCATTCCCTTTCATGGATATCGTGGTAAAAATTTTAACAGTTGCACCACTACAGCCTACCAGGGCTTTCAGTATGCCTTATACCACCCTGTGGGGACTTCACTGCTAGCTGTTCACAAGTGGTGTGTGAACGCTGTGTTCCTCTACCTAGATTTCTTTTTATAAACAACCTGTGATGGATTGAGGAGACCTTGGCAGTTCAGTGGATTTCTTGTCTATGCTATGAGTTGGAATCGACTTGACAGCAATAGTTTGGTTTTTGGTTTGGTATACAGGAGACCCAGATTTGATTCTCAGCCAAGGCACATTATGCACAGCCACCACCTGTCTCTTAGTGGAGGCTGGTGTGTTGCTATTAGGCCGAACAGGTTTCAGCAGAGTTTCCAGTTTAAGATGTGCTAGGAAGAAAGGCATGACAATCTACTTCTGAAAATGAGCCATTGAAAGCCGTATGGATCACAATTGTCCAATCTGCAACCATTCATGGGGATGGCATAGGACTGGGCAATGTTCATTCCATTGCACATGGGGTCGCCATGAGTCGAGGCCAACTGGACTGCAGCTAAAACACAACAACATGTTGGATCGGGTACTTCAGGAATGTAAGGAGAATGCCAGTCTGATCCTTCGGCCTTTGTTCTAATGAGCACAAGATGCACACGCACTCTCACTGTATTGATTTTGATAGGCATTTCTGTACGTTAAGTTTAAAAAGTATACGCGAGAAGCATTTGTGCTTGGTGGGGGCAAACTTGTTGCTTTTCTTTCTGTTAGTGAATGGAAGATGACTTCTTGGAAGAGGTGAGTTTAAAGTGAGGGGATGTTAATATGAAGAATGGGACAGACACCTACCAGTTCCAAAGCAGGTATGAGGTAGAAGGGAATGAGGTAGAACCAGGGTGCTCTGAGGAGAACCTGGGAACCAGGAGAGAACTTCTACTACCCAGAAGAGAGGAGACCCTTAGCCCATGAATGGACCCATTTTAATAGAAGTGGCTAATGAATTTGTTAAATGAAGATAAAGACAAGATTTGAAAAATCTGCTAAATAAAAAACGAGTCTTTGTATTTCATAGAACTTTATATTTTTTCAAAATGTTTTTAAACTTAAATATCATGGATTGAATTGTGTTCCCCCCAAATAAGTGTCAACTTGGATAGGTCATGATTTCCAGTATTGTGTGATTGTCTACCATTTTGTCATCTGATATGATATTCCTATGTTGTAAATCCTATCTTTACGATGTTGATGAGATGGGATTAGCAGCAGTTATGTTAATGAGGCAGGACTCTACCACTTCAAACACCTTCGTTGACACCTGTCTCCTACAGTCCCCTCCTGTGTAACTGAAACTTCTTATCTTGATGGGTCTCTTGGGGGTAGACTATTTCTTTCTAATAAATAAGAGATGGGAGTAACTCTTGCTATATTCACCCAATATGCAACTAGATCCAATATGAGTGGTTCCTGGGCAAGGACAGGTTATATTAATAGGTAACAGGTCTCTGTTTTGAGAGAACCATTTTGTACGTCTACAGTGTAGGTGAGATGGGGTTGGTGGCAGTTTTGTTAATGATGCAGGTCTCAACTACAAGTTTAGATTGTGTTACGAGCCAATCTCTTTTGAGATATAAAAGAGAGAAGTGAGCAGAGAGGCATGGGGACCTCATACCACCAAGAAAGAAGCACTGGGAGCATAGCACATCCTTTCCACCCAGGGTACCTATGAGGAGAAGCTCCTAGGCCAGCGGAAGATTGACGAAAAGGACCTTGCTCCAGAGTCGACACAGAAAGTCTTCCCCTGAAGCTGATGCCCTGAATTTGGACTTCTAGCCTAATAGACTGTGAGAGAATAAATTTCTGTTTGTTGAAGCCATCCATCTGTGGTATTTCTGATATAGCAGCACTAGATGACTAAGAGAATAACCAATCCTTTAATTCTCACCACTAAAATAATATAAATAAAACCCCACAATTCTGTATCACTTTTGCCTTAAGGAAAGACCTTGGAGTAATTTCTTGAGATTTTAACAGGACACTCCACCAATCCCACACCCTACTGTACCCCATCCCATTCCCACATTTCTTCTTTCCTTCCTTCCTTCCTTCCTCCCTCCCTTCCTTCCTAAGGTACTGTGTATTTATATTTGAACACATTTTACTGGGTTCCACCAATTTCTGCAGTGTGTTAGCCTGGTAAGACATTAGAGGTATGAAACATTACCAACTGCACATATTTCCTTATATTAAAATAGTTTCATAATTTTTTTTTTTCATAAAGGAAAACTTATACTTTGGAGTTATCATTTAAATGATAAATAGTAGGGATGATAACTGTCTTTTTTCTAATGTAAAAGCCAATGCATATAGTAATTAATTTTTTGTTTACTTGAAACTTTCACATTCACATGTTTAATTTTCACATCCAAACTCCTTGCTCTTTTGTGTATTGAGTAGGAGTACTGTATTTCTAATTACTCAGTGGAAGATCTTCAGTCCTAAATGTAACTTTCGAATACTGCTTTTCTCCTCCTTTCTCTCTTTTTCTGATGAAGTTGTCTCATGGAAAGCAGAATTCTTATTTTCACTCATCTTGAACTTACCTTGGAGCCCTGGTGGTACAGTGGTTAAGAGACTGACTGCTAACCAAAAAGTTGGCAGTTAGAATCCACCAACCACTCCTTGAAAACCCTATGGGGCAGTTCTACTCTGTCCTATAGGGTCTCTATGAGTCAGAATTGATTCTCAGCAGTGGGTTTGGTTTTGGGTTAGAAGACACCACTGCTCAAGGTGGTACCTGTTTGAGCCTTTGTTCCCATTTCAACCTATTCTCTGTGCTTGGGCAACTGTAGTGTAGACATCAGTTACTTAAGGATTTGCTTTGTAACCAATTCTTTCATGATAGTTTTTTTTTTTTATAGGATGCAAAACTAACGGTGAAAATTATAAGAGGGAGTGGCTACTGTATTCTCCTTCAGTCAGCTCTGTGTATTGTTTTGTTTGCAAACTATTCAGTCCTAAATCATTTAATTCTCAAGTTTCTATGGATGGATTTAGAGATTTGTGCAACTCGAATGTGATTGATAAACATGAAAACAGTTCAATTCACAGAGATAGTATGTTGTCATATTTAAGCTGAAGACATGCTTTGGCTTAACTCATTAACTAGAAACACAAATTAATGAAGAACATCAGTATTGCAAAGCCATTTTGCAACACGTTGTTGCAGTCATTATAACAGTTGCTGAATGTGGACTATTTTTTCAAGGAAGAAATGAAGTGTTTGACTCCCCACAGAATGGAAATTTTGGGGCCTTACTTGTACTGGTTGTTTAGTTTGATCCATTTTTAACAGGTCATATCTCAAAATACAGTAATGTAGGAAAGGCAACCCATCTTATGTTGCTAAAACGATGTATGAAGAATTAATAAACTTACTAAGTGATAGAATTCAATCAACTATTTTCAGTGAAATAAGTATAGCTCGATATTTTTGGCTCATCTGTAGATTCCACTCTGATCTTTCTCATACAGATCAGCTAAGTATTATTTTAATACTATGCCTCCAACAGATGGAAAACCTGTCAAGAGATTTATCACATTTACTAGCTTAAAAAGTCGTAATGGTGAAGAAGTTACAAATCAAGTACTTCAATATTTACGTAAAGTTGGCAAAATTGATTTTTTGAAGTACAGAGGCCAGTACTATGACAGTGCTGCCAATATGTCAGGGCATTATAAAGGCATGCAGCAGAAAATTTTAGTAAGTTGTGAATATGCCATTTTCATACCATGTGCTGTGCATTCACGTAACCTTGTAGGATGTAGGTTGCTGCAACTTCCAGGCTGGCTCTGGACTAGACTCTGTTTATGTATGCAGATGCTCAAAGTTCCAACTGGAACAGAAGATTCTTCAGGACCAAGGAACATACTTGTCTCCTCAGAGTACTGGCTTGATAACCAAACCAAACCAAACAAAACAAAAACAAAGCAAAATCCATTGCCGTCGAGTCGATTCTGGCTCATAGCAACCCTAGAGGACAGAGTAGAACTGTCCCATAGTTTCCTAGAAATGCCTGGTGGATTTGAACTGCAGATATTTTGGTTAGCAGCTGTAGCTCGTACCCACTACACCACCAGGGTTTCCAAAGCTGGTGTGATAGGGAAGGGCAATTTAAACATTGGCTATCTAAAACGTGAGAAGAAAAGGCATGAAGTGGCTGGCTTACACGCTTTCATTGGTGTGCTTACACTCAAAATGAGGGTGACAAGAGATGATTCCCACTGAATAGATTCCCCTTTTCCTGATGGATCTGGTGAAGAGAAGATGGAGGAAGATGTTGACAGGATTATATGATTCAGCTGTGAGTGCTAGTTGTTAACAGGGTTAATTGTGACTGTAAAAACTGTAATTGTAGAAGCATTAAGTATAAAAGAGTGGACTAAGGGAGAAGCACTGCCGAACTTGAGTATAGTGGCCAAACCTAAATTCTTTTAAAGGTTTGCTATGCTGATACGTTGTGAGGCTCAGAGCAATGGAATAATCTTTTCTCAGCTGAACTTTGTCAGAGGCCAGAAAGAGTGAAGAGGAGATGACTTTTAGAGAACCTGGTCAGATCAGAGGGAAGCCCGCAGCAGACCTGAATGGCTGGTAGCTGGGTAAGCTCACCCTTTGGACTGTTTGCTCTATTGAAGGACTAATTGTTAATGACTGTTTTGGACTGGTGAAATGATTGGGAGTGGGAAATTATCCTCCAAATATGAAAGAACCACGGCCAGAAAAGCCAGGGGATGGCCTGCAGTGAATAAATTGCTTTTGTGTGTAGCCTTTCTAGCCATAGTCTTGTAACTCCCACCCAGGTGACTGCATGGGGATGTGGAAATAAGATGAGAGAGAGAGAGACAGCTGTAACCCTGAGGACAGTGAGAAATGGTGGCAGGCCTATGGAGCAAGAAGCTGAGAGCCTTTGGAAAGAGACTGAAAGCCAGGCATAAGCCTACGCCTAACCCATGAATTTGGTACTTGCCAGCCTCCACAACCAGGTGAGCCATTTCCTTTATACGGTTCATGGGTTCTGTGAGATATTGCAATGCATTACCAAGCCCAGCAGAGAAGTAGAACTGTGTGAGGGACGGCTGGTGTCAGAATTAGTAGAGATGGTGGAGAGAGGAGGCTTGTTTGGCCTCCCTTCATGGGAGTCAGCTTTGCGCTATTGATTTTGGTTCTCCTTCCCCCTTGTAAAATTAGAGGAGGTCAGACACCGCCCCCCCAAGCCATTTTTACAAGGTCTTTCAAATAGATTTTCCTCCTTAAACAATGTGGATATACCTGATGGGGAATGCTTGAAGGTATCCGAGAAATTAGTGCAGGCTTATCTCGACTTACATACAAATCTTTATGAGAAGCGGGACAATTTCATTCTTACATCAGAACTAAATTTACAGATTCAGGAAAGCCAAATTTTACTCATGCAGGCATGTTTGATTCCATAATAGAAGATAAAATACAATCCATATTTCCCAATATTGAAATTGCTTTATTCATATACCTAGGTTTAATGATCACAAGTTGCACAACGGAACTCTCATTTTTGTCTCTAAAGAGGCTCAAAAGCCCTCAGTGTACAATGATTCAGGAAAGACTCAATTCATTATCCTTATTATGTATGGAAGTAGGTATTGTTCGGCAGTTTAATTGTGATAAAATTGTTGAAGAATTTGTAAGAGCAAAGAATAGAAAGAAATGTTTTTAATTATAATATGTTAGAAATGAAAAACCTAACTAAAAATACAATATAGTAATTTGTTGTAATATTTTCTGATCATTAAATTTTCCTTTATGACACCTTTTCATTTGTTCATTTATAAATACAGCACTTATTATGAAACGAGTATCAAAACTGAAGTATGAACCATTTAAAGCAAAATTGGTGAAGGTCAAGTTTTCATTCTGGGAGATCAAGAGAATTTTATGTTGATTGTTGAAACAACCAAGTTCACTGACTCATTTTCTTTGTTGTAGAATATGTGGTATATTCTTTTTGTAGGAAATGTGGTATATAGTAAAATCTTAGTACCCTGTATTCCCTAAAATTTTATAATCTACTTCATTTCATTCTACCAAAATGGCATATGCCACCTTAGCTTTCAATCACTAATATTACAGTTGCATTTAAAAAGAAGTTGTATCATGGATAGCTAATACACACACACGTATGTATGTGTATGTACACACATAAAACCAAACCAAACCTTTTGCCTTAGAGTCTATTCTGACTCATAGCGATACAGGGACCCTATAGGACAGAGTAGAACTGCCCTAAAGGGTTTCCAAGGAGTGGCTTGTGGATTCAAACTGCTGACATTTTGGTTAGCAGTTGAGCTCTTAACCACTGGATCACCAGGGCTCCATATATGTATGTATAACCCAAAGCCACTACCCACTGCCGTCTAGTCGGTTCCGACTCATAGCGACCCTATAGGACAGGGGAGAACTACCCCACAGAGTTTCCAAGGAGCGCCTGGTGGATTTGAACTGCCAGTCTCTTGGTTAGAAGTCGTAGCACTTAACCACTACGCCACCAGGGTTTCCTTATGTATGTATATGTGTGTATATATGTATGTATGTATATGTACATAGTATGTATATACATGTATGTATATATAATGAATTATGCTGTTATACTTAAGATTTCCACAAATTTGAATTATATTGAAAGTGATTATCTAAAGGATTAAAATACAAAATGTAATTGCATTCAGGGTATACCAAATGTTAATATATGTTTATTAAAGTATAAATTTAAGTAAGGTTCAAAATATTAAAATTATTTTTCATATGTTTTCAAAAAGTTATCTTTCAACTAAACTATTTAAAACTATCAAAAAGAAAAGTTTAAATTAGAGTTAATAAAAAATACATTTCAACAATTAAAATCCTAATTATTTGAATATACCTGAAGTTTTAATTATTTTTTTGAAAAATAATTTAAATCTTATTACAGTTTTTAATAGAAATAAAACTCACAGTTCTCATGTTGAGTATTCATCTGGTTGCTGATATAAAGAATTATTGTTTTATACATACTACGTCCACATCTGCATATATATTAAATGTAACAGTAATACGAATAATTTAATGCTGCAAAACTTCCTCGGCGACCACGCACAGTTGTGGCAAACACCACACTGATTTGTGTGTACTGCTGGGACCATGAATTAGAACATGAAGAGAAGCGAGAAAAAAGACATTTGGCATTTCTAGGAATCTACTGCAGACATGTTGTTTGAAAGAAAGAATTTGATAAGATCATTACAAGTCCTTTCTCTTACCTGATTGTTTCTGCTGTTCGATTCCTCCCTGCACCTCAAAGTACTATTCATATCCAACCCTCAGGCTTCATGATCTTTGGGCACTGTCACCTTTTGTTTAAAGACATAGGGCCGAAGATGTGGAGAAGAACTGTGCTGGGCTTGAATGGTGTTAGTCACGAGAACAGATGTTTAAGGATGATGTATTAGCTTCCTATCGTTGCTATAACAAATGACCACAAACTGGGTTGCCTAAAACAACAGAAATTTATTCGGCCACAGTTCTGGAGGCTAGAAGCCTGAAATCTGTATCACTGGTTGTGATGGTTAAGGCTATGCATCAACTTGGCTAGGCCATCATTCTCAGTGGTTTGGCAGGTATTATGTAATCATCCTCCATTTTATGATCTGATATGAGCTGCCAATCAGTTGAAAGGGAAGTTTCCTTGGGGTGTATATCACCCTCTGACGATCCTGCACCTGGTTCATCATCCCCTGACCTCTGGTTCTTGGGATGTGAGCCAGCAACCTTCCGCCTGAGCTATTGATTCTGGTTTTGGCAGTCCCTGCAACCATCTGAGTCAGGAGAAACCTCCAGCCTGATGCCTGACCCAAGGATTTGGAATTTACCAGCCTCCACGACTGCATGAGCCATTTTCTTGAAGTAAATTTCTCTCTCTGTATTTATATATATCCTTCGCTGGTTTTGCCCCTCTAGAGAACCCAACCTAAGACACTGGTCCAAAATTAAAGCGTTGGCAAAGCAGTATTCCTCAGGAGGCTCTAGGGGAGAATCTGTTCCTCCAGCTTCTGGTGGCTGCCTGCACACCTTGGCTTATGGCTTCAGCACTCCAGTCTCTGCCTCTGTGGTCTCATTGCCTTCTCCTCTTCTGTGTGTGTCAAATCTCCCTCTGCCTCTCTCTTATAAGGACACTTGGGATTGCATTTAGGCCCCACCCAAATAATCCAGGATAATAGCCGCATCCTTAGCTTAATCTTCTCTGCAAAGTTACATATAAGGCAACATTTACAGGTTCTGAAGTTAGGGTATGTATTTTTTGGGGGCTATTTTTCGGCCCATCATAGATGAACTATACCTCATCAGTGCTGAGTGCCAGATTAAGAGTGACAAGGTGATCATGTACTCTTTAATAAATTTAATTTTTTATATTTGTGATATGTTGGACTCTAAAAAAGGAGCCCTGGTGGCACAATGGTTAAGTACTCAGTTGCTAACTGAAAGGTCAGTGGTTCAAACCCACCAGCCACTCTGTGGGAGAAAGATGTGACAGTCTGTTTTTGTAAAGATTACAGCCTTGGAAACCCTATTGGGCAGTTCTACCCTGTCCCATAGGGTTGCTATGAGTTGGAATGGACTCGATGACAGTGTGGTTGGTTTTTCGTTTGGACTCTAAAACATGGAGCCTAAGCAGAAGCTTTTTTTGCTTATTCTAAAGGCAGTACCGGCTGAATAGGTTACTATACGTTTAGTGCTTAGAACAGCCTGGGCATATTGTAAGAGCTAAAAATGCTGGTTTTATTGTTATGATTATGTTATGTTGTCTGATCCCCTTAACCACAGAGCCTGTTCTGGACTCTCTATTTTAATTGCTTTCAATCCCCTCTTGAGACCACAGATTATATTGTTCTGCATTCTTGAATACTTCTGGGTCGTTGGGAAATTGAAATCTCTCAAAGTCCTTAAACCTCTGTGGCCGAGTCTCAGGCAGGGGCTCAGGACACGAGGAGGCTGCCTTGGGGCCCGTCTCCCCAGACATGTGTCTACTCCAGTGCTCTGATTCCTGCTGCTTTCTGGGGCTCCCTCCACCGGGGAAGTTCAGCTCTTCTTTACTCTCAGGTCTTCTGAAGGTATCTCAAGGTTCTGGTTTCCAGCTATGTCTGTACTCTCTTGCATCTCCTCTGATTATTTTCTTTCTTGCCCAGAAGATCTTTGTCTAGTCCTATATTACTTTTATCTCTACTCTTAAGGTATTACCTCTTCCAAAAATTTCAAAAGTGTGTTTTCATTCTCAAAATCCAAGAATTAGCTCTTTTCTTTCCCTATGCATTATTGAGGCAATATTCCTACTTGAAGGCCATGGCTGCCTTTATGCCTGGCTTATTCAATGGGGTAAAGTCATGGGACATATCATGGAAGATCACTTTGATTAAACAGGTTGATTGATAGAAATAGCACTATCATGTTCCTAAGCTTGACTGTGAGTACCCCCTGGCCTGGCCTCTTCTTGTTTGTCCAATCTCATTTCCCACTCTTTCATGCTCCACTCCAGTCACGACAAACTATTACTAATATCTTGAAGATGATCCTCTGTACCTCTGTCTGGAGTGCCCATCTTCTATCTACTTGCTTTTTTTCCCCAAAGTATCATCTGTGAAAGAATCGATCCTTCTTCCTTTCCAACCACCACCACCTGTGGCAGCGCTAAGTAGAAAAGGTGAGAGAAAACAACCATCCCACAACAGCAACAAAATTATAGCGACTCAAGGAACAGGTTCCACAAAATGGTACAATATCTTTATGGGAAAAATGGTAAAATCTATATGGAAAGACATAAATGAAGAGACATAGGATGTTTGTGGGTTGAAATACTTAATTTTGTAAAGCTGTCAGTTCTTTCCAAATAATCCCTAAATCAAATGCAATTTGAATCTGAGTTACTATAATGCCTTTTTTCAAGGAACCTAAAAACATTATTAAAATTTTTATAAAGAATAACAAAGGCAAGAGTAGCCCACCAGTTATCAAGACGTATTATAAAACAAAAATAATTAAAACAGTATGGCATTGCATAAACCCATTGCTATTGGGTCGATTTCGACTCATAGCAATCCTACAGGACGGAGTAGAACTGCCCCATCAGGTTTCCAAGGTTGTACTCTTTATGGAACGGACTGCCAAATCTTTCTCCTGTGGAGCAGCTGGTAGGTTCAAACCGCCGACCTTTCAGTTAGCAGATGAGCACTTAACCACACAGAATAGCCAAATATATTCATGAAAAGCACAGAAAATAACACATATGGAAACGTGCTACATAAGAGACAGCTTAGCAAATCAGTGCAAAAAGCATGAACTATCAAATAAGTGGTTTTGTCATTATTTTTGCTGTATAGAAAAAATGGATCATTATTAGCTCAGATCATATAAAAAACATACCTTCCAGTTATTTAAATACCTAAATTTGAATAATAAAAATTAAAAACTACAGAAGAAAACATAGGCAAAAATCTTCATTACCTCAGCATAGGAAGAGCTCTTTTACATACACAAGTAATATAAAATACAATTTGTCAATAACAAAATTTAAATCCTCTTCATGAATGGTTATAGTATACAGTGTTAATTTTAACCAAGGTCAAAAGGTTAGGATTCAACACACATAAAGAACTACAAGTCAAAAAGAAATACAAAAGCAAATAATGCAAAAGAAAAATAGATAAAGGACATGAAGAATCTCATGAATGAGATACACAGAAGTTGCTAATAAGCGTGCGTGTAGGTGTTCATTCTCACTAGTGTACCCAACTTGCGTATGGAAACATGACACCAAGGTAAACACTACGGCAGAGGTTGGCGGAAATGTAAAGTATGACAATACCAAGTGTTTGTACAAATGTGGGGACACGGGAGCCATTACACACCACTGGAGGAGGTTTAAATATGTACAGCTACTTTGAAGAGCAATTTGACATTCAGTATCTAGCATGTTCAAACATCAACCTTAGAAGAAATACAACCGGAGTGCGCCTTAGAAGTGAGGATGGTGAGACTTTGGCTTGCTTACTTTGGATATGTCATAAAGAAAGATCAATCGCTAGAAAAAGACACCATGCTTAGCGAAACAGAGGGTCAGCGAAAACAAGGGAAATCCTCGATGACACGGACTGATTGACACAATAGCCAAAACAATAGACTCAAACATACCAACGGTCACGAAGCTGGCAAAGGGCCAGACAACGTTTCATTCCGTGCTGCATAAGGTCACTGGGAGTCAGAGCTGACCGGTTGGCAACTGACATCAACAATATATATTCAAATACACAACTAGGAATAAACTTTTTATACTAAATAGCTCCTCTACTTCTGTAGAACAAAACAACTTTTCTAATTAAGTATAAGCCAGCTGACATTCCAGTACAGCTCTCACTGGCAGGATGAGGCTTTGCTGACACAGAGTTGCTGCCTGCAGTAAGAGCATCGCTCGGATGATGGGGGCCAAGTTCTGCTGAGTTTGGCTTCTTAGACTGCCCTGCCTCACTGGTGACTCTGTTTGAACTTCTGGGAAACTTCCTTCATATAGTGCTGTGTGGTGTCATCTGAACTTTTCCTTGGCTCAACTTCATTTTTGTACATTAAATCTGCTGCTTTTCTCACTAGCCTGCATCAATTATAGCAGAGCTATGTGGCACCAACACAACTGTAAATACAAAGGTGAACACCGAGACTGTGTGGTTATTAGGAAATAAACCGGATGACCCAGAATATGCATTGTTATGAATTGAGTTGTATGCCCCCTAAAATTGGTTAGACTCTGTGGGGCAGTTTCTACTCTGTCCTATAGGGTCGTGATGAGTTGGAATTGACTCGACGGCGCTGGGACTGGGTTGGGCCCACTAAAATATGTGTTAGAATCCTATCCCTTATACATGCTGACATAACCCTAATTAGAAATAGGGATTTCTTTGTTGTGTTAATGAGATCCTATCAGCATAGGGGGGGTCCTAAACCTAATCGCTGCTATGTGATATAAGTAGCAGCATAGACATAGAGGCAAGCAAGCAGACAGGGGAAGACAGACACTATGTGAAGATGGTGGAGGCAAACAAGCCCGGGAACTCCAAGGATTGCAGCTACTGGAAGCTGAAACAGACAAGAAAGGACCTTTAATCATAGCCAGTGCCCTGAATTCAGGCTTCTAGTCTTCTGAATTTCGAGATAATAAGTTTCTGTTCTTAAAATTACCCACTTGTAGTATTTCTGTTACAGCAGCTCTAAGAAACTAGGGCATGCATATATTAGTTTTTATCTTTTAAGACAATGATCACAATGAAAACAAAATTCTATGATTTTGAAAGAAAAGCCACAGACCATTGAGAATACATCCTAGGATCTGAGTTTGAGGGAGAGTAATCTAGTGAATGTATGTCATATTTTCTCATTCTAAATATTCTGCATCCTTTATTTATGAATACCTTCTCACATTTTAGTTTTAAGAAATATGACCACCAGACCTTCATCTTCATCTGCAGTCATCTGCTAAGTGCCTTTGTTCACGTGGTTCCTTTTGTCTTGAAATGCTTGTATCTTCTTACCACTTTTCAAATTTTCTTGCCCTTCGAGAAGACTGTCTCAGATTTGACTTCTTCCAAGAAGTCTTCTCAGCTCTTGGTTCTCTTCTATCATGGTACCAAAAAACCAAACCAAACCTGTTGCTGTCTAGCCGATTCCGACTTATAGCGACCCTCTAGAACAGAGTAGAACTGCCCCATAGGATTTCCAAGGCTGTAATCTTTACAGGAGCAGGCTGCCATATGGAATTTCTCCCATGGAATAGCTGGTGGGTTCAAACCACCAACCTTTCGGTTAGTGGCTGGGCACTTAACCACTGCACTGCTAGGGCTTCTTTCTATCACGGTACTGGCTGTGATCTGCTTCGATGTGATCCACCGATCTCTTTCACAGGATTATATTCTCCTGCAAACTTGCACTGAAATCTCTCTTGAGCCCCCACAGTACCTGGCAGAGTGTTCTGAACACCCGTTTCTCAGCACCTTTTTGGAATTCACTTGGATTTGAGGATTTCTCTTTGTTATGGATTAACCATGGAACTGGGCAAATGCTCTTTTGGGAATGACTGATGCTATCATGTCCCTAGGCTGAGTTTCATAAAACTTGGTGACACTGAGGTGGTGAGGAACACTCACAGGACTTTTAAATGGTGGCAGATTCTAGCACAAGCTCTGTGTGTGTGTGTGTGCATGTGTCTGTTCATGTGTGTGGATGGATGTATGTGAGTATGTGTGTGAGTGTGTGATTTTAACCATATCCTGCATGCCAGTGTACCTGTAAGTAAAGGTAAGAATAAGAGTGAGAAATTCTTCCTATCCAGGGAAGTACCTCCTCAGTTACCCACACACAGTCTCCACCTTCTTCTTAAAGGATCGGTGGTGAATAAAGGGGACAGTAGAAAGCCCTTGAGGACATTTTCTTATTGGCAGTGTAGTTGAAAATAAACTGTATGAAATGATTTACTGGGTGACATATTTTACGATACCATCCTTTGATGTATGATACCCTAATCACACCCTGAGGGCATTGCCAGACACAGGGCACATCTGAGCATCTCAGATTCCCAAGCGGTGTGATTATACCTCATCATATTCACCACCCTCCAGAGCTTTTTTCTACTGGTATAAATAAATCAATTATTTAAGGCAATCACTTTGATCATTACGAGCTGCCGGTTTGTGGTGGAAAAGTGTAGTGGTGCAAATCTCTGGGTGTCCTCTCCCCTCCCAGCATGTGGAACAGGCTTTCCGAGTGTCACCATGTCTTCGTCTCATCCTGCTTTGTGCAGCAGTTTTGAAGTCGGTCACCAAGCTTCCCTGTGAGCACAGAGCACTCTATGGGCTTGAGTGGAGTTCCCACAGGAGGTCCTTTCATCTCCAAACGTCGCCTGATCTAGGTTAAGTGGACACTTGAGTTTAGCAGTAATGTCTATTATCTGCACCCCTTCCAAGTGGGGAGAAGGAGGCTGGGCAGATGGAACTGCTCTCTGCTTTTGTGGGTGATTCACACGTACTGTTTTCTAAAAGCACCATTTACACCGGTTGGGTGAAAGGAATTTGGGGGTCACTCGGGATCCGTATAAATTAACATTTATATCATATTAATGAGGTGCTAATTGCTCTTGCAACCTTTTTAATGTAAATTAATCTCGTCCTGTTTGCATTGTCACACATCCAAAGTGATACCTTCTAGCCTTTCTCTTATTGTCAAAATAATTAGTGGTGCCCCAGTTAATAAGGAACCGTTTCAAGTCGGCTAAGTACCACACACAGGGTGTCTTTGGGGAGGAACAAGTTTGTTCCAACGTTGTTAGGGTCATCTTAAAACCACAGTCTTTCACAAAGAAAGGGAACTTTGAAAGCGATGTTGCTGTTAATATCTGCATGTAGGCTTCCTGTGAATGGGGTTAACCCAAAGGAATCTGGTAAACTCGCTAATGCCATGTTAGACCCTCTTTCTTTTGCAGTCTTAATTCTGGCTTTGTATGCTGACTACCTGATAACCAGTTTCAGTGCTGTGTGGAGCCAAATTGAAGCCTGAGGCAAAGGAAACACGTGTGTCCCCATATAGACTTATCAAAATACCATCCCTTATTTTGAACCAAGTGGAAAAAGTTAATAAAATCTCCACAATTTAAAAAAAAAAAAAGACTAAATTTAAAGCTCTGCTATTTTACATAGTCCAATCTGTTCATATACCATTGTCAACCTTCATAAAGCTGTCTGGTGGGGGCTTGATGGCCATACAGGCCCTGGAAACTTGGCTGATGGGAAATGACCATTACCCCATTGCACAATCGTACAGTCCTCAAACATACAACAACAGCCTGGCTTTATTTAAAATCGTGATACTTGTTTATCATGAATTGTTTTTTCTTGTTGTCCCATGCATCAATAGTTTATGTCTTCTTGCTGAATAGTATTTCATCGTGTAGATAAACCACAGTATAATTATCTACACTGTGAGTTTTTTTGTATTAACTTTTTTTAAAAAAATCACATTAATATTATTTGCTTTGATTACTGATTACAACGGTTCTCTCACTAACCTCATCCTAATCCTGGCCCCGACCAGTTCAATGGGTGACTGTATTGATTTTGCGTAATGATGTTAACCCTGATTTAGAAAGAGTATTTCTAAGAGAGGATGCTCCTAGAGGAGTTTGAGATTCTGGGCCTTCCCTGGATTTCCCACTTTCAATATAATGTTAGGAAAAATCCCAACATCTACATTATCTTTCAAATCGAGGAGCAGGACTAGGTGGCCTGTGGCAAGGTTTTTATAAGGGTGGCTGTTTCACATCTTCTTAGGTATAGGTGGGATATTATAAAGAATAAAAAAAAATCCTTCAGATAAAATTTGAATAATCTGAACAAGTGCGATGTTGAGGAAGGATTCAAGACTTTGGATTCAGAAAGTATGTGGGTTTTAATTTTGGCTCTTCCACTTTTTAGCTAGGTGGTTTTAGATAAGTTATTCAAGATCCTTGAGCCTTAGTTTTCTTATCTGTAAATGAAAATAATACCTATTTATATAGGGTTGTTACAAGGATTAAACAAAACAATCTGTGTAAAGGATCTGGTATAAGTTTTGGTTTCCCTCTTCATCGGAAGAGAAGACATGTATTCGCAAATGAAAATGCCCCAGCAAAAGGTCATTTGGTGTCTTTTGATTTATTCTACCACACATTTTTTAGTCACCAAAGGTCACTGTGTTTCCCTAAGCCAAAAAATCCAAAGATGCCAACAGTCTCTTGCTATGGTAGGACCACTGCCCACACAAAATCTCACTCAGTTATTTCTGAAAGAACCCAGGGTTTCTTATCTGGACACATGACAGTTCCTTCTCTTCTTCTGTGTGGCATTTCCTATTATCCTCCTCCGACTGCTCATTTCAGTGCCCTCTTTGACTCCAGGGCCCTGGGTTTGCTGCAGCTTTACCGTGTCCCTCCTTCCGGTGGGGTCTTGCCTGTCATCGGCTGTTGACAATTGATCTGATCACCAAAGTTTATACCACGTGAATATATATCAAAACCAAACCCTTTGCCATGGCATAGATCTTGACTCACAGAGACGCTATAGGAGAGAGTAGAACTGCCCCATAGGGTTTTTAGGGAGTGGCTGGTGGATTCAAATTGCTCACCTTTTAGTTAGCAGCCAAGCTCTTAACCACTGTGCCATCAGGGCTCCTGATGAATATATAATATACCTGCTATATATTCAGTTTCCTAAAGATCCTATAAGTTCAACTCAAAGGAATTAACAGAATTTCAGGTACTAGAATACACTTGGTTTGGGATGGGGTGGAGGGGACAAAGTGAATGGTGGAAGAATGATATTCTTTATCAGAAGGCATAATGAATAACCGTCTTCCAAAATACTGGTTATATATAAGGGTGGCATATGTTTATCTAGAATAGCCGCCGAAGAGTCTGCTTTTTAAAAAGCTTTAGGCAAAAACAGTCTTCTGTAGGTTGTGGCAACTGTGAGGATGCTAATTTTATGATGAGCCACAAACTGATTGACAAGAGGCAAAACAAGAATGGGGCAAAAGATATTTGGCTCAGAGACAGAAGTTAGCAGCCAAGACAGGAGATGACTTGGCTGGCAGAGCGGGTTGAGGGGACACGAAGCATATACCATAAGCATATCGTCACTGTTGTTGTTAGGTGCCGTCAAGTCGGTTCCGACTCATAGCAACCCTATGCACAACAGAACGAAACACTGCCTGGTCCTGTGGCATCCTTACAATTGTTGTTATGCTTAAGCCCATTGTTGCAGCCACTGTGTCAATCTATCTCATTGAGGGTCTTCCTCTTTTCCGCTGACCCTGTGCTTTACCCAGCATGATGTTGTTCTCCACCCTGACAACATGTCCAAAGTATGTAAGACTCAATCTTGCCATCCTTGCTTCTAAGGAGCACTCTGGTTGCACTTCTTCCAAGACAGATTTGTTCATTCTTTTGGCAGTCCATGGTATATTCGATGTTCTTCAACAACACCGCAATTCAAAGGTGTTGATTCTCCTTCCGTCTTCCTTATTCACTGTCCAGCTTTCACATGGATATGAGGCAATTGAAAATACCACAGCTTGCGTCAGGCACACCTTAGTCTTCAAGGTGACGTCTTTGCTTTTCAACACTTTAAAGAGATCCTTTGCAGCAGATTTGACCAGTGCAGTGTGTCTTTTGATTTCTTGACTGGTGCTTCCATGGGTGTTGGTTGTGTATCCAAGTAAAATGAAATCCTTAACAACTTTAATCTTTTCTCTGTTTATCATGATGTTGCTTATTGGTCCAGTTGTAAGGATTTTTGTTTCCTTTATGTTGAGGTATAACCCATACTGAAGGCTGTGGTATTTGATCTTCATCAGTAAGTGCTTCAAGTCCTCTTCACTTTCAGCAAGCAAGGTTGTGTCATCTGCATAACGCAGGTTGTTAATGAGTCTTCTTCCAATCCCGATGCTCCATTCTTCTTCATATAGTCCAGCTTCTCGGATTATTTGCCCAGCATACAGATTGAGTGTGTATGGTGAAAGGATACAACTCTGATGCACACCTTTCCTGAATTTAAGCCACTCAGTATCCCATTGTTCTGTCCAAACAACTGCCTCTTGATCTCTATACAGGTTCCTCATGAGCACAATTAAGTGTTCTGGAATTCCCTTTCTTCACAATGTTATCCATAATTTGTTATGATCCACACAGTGGAATGCCTTTGCATAGTCAACAAAACACAGGTAAACATCCTTCTGGTATTCTCTGCATTCAGCCAGGGTCCATCTGACATCAGCAATGATATCCCTGGTTCCACGTCCTCTTCTGAATCTGGCCTGAATTTCTGGCAGGTCCTTCTCAATATACTGCTGCAGCCACCTTTGAATGATCTTCAGCAAAATTTTACTTGTGTGTGTGGTATTGATGATACTATTTGATTATTTACGCATTTGGTTGGATCACCTTTCTTGGGAATAGGCATACAGATGGATCTCTTCTAGTCAGTTGGCCAGGAAGCTGTCTTCCGTATTTCTTGGCATAGATGAGTGAGCAATTCCAGTGCTGCATCTGTTAGTTGAAACATCTCAGTTGACGTCCTATCAATTTCTGGAGCCTTGTTTTTCACCAATGTCCTCAGTGCAGCTTGGACTTCTCTCTTCAATACCATTGGTTCCTGATCATACGTTACCTCTGGAAATGTTTGAATGTCAACTAATTCTTTTTGGTATAATGACCTGTGTATTCCTTCCATCTTCTTTTGATGCTTCCTGCCTAGTTTAATATTTTCCTTCACTATTGCAGAATCCTTCTCTATTGCCAACTCAAGGCTTGAATTTTTTTCTTCAGTTCTTTCAGCTTAAGAAACGTCAAGTGTGTTCTTCCGTTTTGATTTTCTGTCTCCAGGTCTTTGCACATGTTGTTATAACACATTACTTTGTCTTCTTGAGCCACACTTTGAAATCATCTGTTCAGTTCTTTTACTTCATCATTTCTTCCTTTGGCTTTAGCTGCTTGTCATTTGTGAGCAAGCTTTAGAGTGTCCTCTGACATCCATCTTGGTCTTTTCTTTCTTTATTGTCTTTTCAATGACCTCTTGCTTTCTTCATGTATGATGGCCTTCATGTCATTTCACAACTCATCTGGTCTTCCATCATTAGCGTTCAATGCATCAAATCTATTCTTGAGATGGTCTCTAAATTCAGGTGTGATACACTCAAGGTCGTATTTTGCTCTCGTGGACTTGCTATGATTTTCTTCAGTTTCAGCTTGAACTTGCATATGAGCAATTGATGGTCTGTTCCACAGTCGGCCCCTGGCCTTGTTTCGACTGATGATATTGAGCTTTTCCATCGTCCCTTTCCACAGATGTAGTTGATTTGATTCCTGTGTATTTCATCTGGCAAGGTCCATGTGTATAGTCGCCATTTATGTTGGTGAAAAAAGGTATTTGCAATGAAGAAGTCTTTGGTCTTGCAAAATTCTATCATTCAATCTCCAGCATTGTTTCTATCAGCAAGGCCATATTTTTCAACTACTGATCCTTCTTTGTTTCTGACTTTCACATTCGAATCACCAGTAATTATCAATGCATCCTGATTGCATGTTCAGTCAATTTCAGACTGCAGAAGCTGATAAAAGTCTTTAATTTCTGCACCATCTCTAGGAAGAAGGACCGGGCAGTCTACTTCTGAAAAGAATTAGCCAGTGAAAACCTTATGAATAGCAGCGGAACATTGTCTGATATAGTGCAGGAAGATGAGCCCCAAAGTTGGAAGGCACTCAAAAGATGACTGGGGAAGAGCTATCTTCTCAAAGTAGAGTTGACCTTAATGACATGAATGGAGTAAAGCTTTCGGGACCTTCATTTGCTGATGTGGGATGACTCAAAGTGAGAAGAAACAGCTGCAAACATTCATTAGTAATCGGAACCTGGAATGTATGAAGTGTGAATCTAGAAAAATTGGAAATTGTCAAAAATGAAACGGAACACATAAACATCAATATCCTAGGCATTAGTGAGCTGAAATGGACTGGTATTGGCCATTTTGAATGGGACAGCCATATAGTCTACTATGCCAGGAATGACAACTTGAAGAGGAGTGGTGTTGCATTCATCGCCAAAAAGAACATTTCAAGATCTATCCTAGAGCAATTAGAAGTATATAGGAAGGTGTATATAAATTTTTGTAGGAGAGACTGACTTGATTTGTAAACTTTCACTTAAAGCACAATTAAAAAAAAAAATCTATCCTGCAGTACAACACTGTCGGTGATAGAATAATATCCATACGCCTGCAAGGAAGACCAATTAATACGAGCGTAAGCATATAACTGGTAGGAAATTCTAACCAGAGGTCAGTTGGCTTAATCAAGGTCCAGGGTGGGACTTGGAAGAGCAGAAGGCCCTGGATGTTGATCAAGGCTTTGTTTTCCGGGAGAACACCTCATTGAAGAGATGTTTAGGGTTGGGTGATGGGGATAAAAGTGCCTTCTGAAGTGAAAGTAGCAGTACCTATAGCCTAGGCACAAAGAACCATGCTGGCCATACCTCTGGAGAACTCCAAGAGAAAACCTTACTCGTCTAGGAGACGGAGAGAAAGAGAAAAGCCCAATCTATAGATTTTCCAATTTTGTCCTTACACCAATGCTTTGCCTACCACTGAGAATTTTGTTACTTAAACTCAAAGTCAAGAATTAAGAATTGCATCCTTGGAGATAGAGTCTTTTAACTTAGATACCCCCAGATGAAGAATGATTTTTTGTACATGGTGGCTGCCCAGTAGTGTTTGCTGATTAAATGGAGAAACAAACAAACAAACAAACAAAAACCCCCTCACATTGGCAGACTGGAACCAGACAGAGGTCAGTTGCTGAGGTCAGGGTTTTAGAGGAGAGAAAATCTCATTTCTTGCATGGTGGTGCCGGAGGGGCTGGCCTCTAATTTGGGCAAGTTTGTGGTGTAGCAATATTTTCTGTCCTAGGATGGGTGCAAAGTGTTGAGAGAAAACCATTTAACTTTCTTGGCCAGACCTTTGTCTCTGGTGCTGTTGTTCCTAACTGACAATTACAGCAATCTAAGAGAGGTGATTTAGATCCATTTTCTCAGAATTTTTCATGAATTTTCTTGGTTGGGAAGATTTGGACACCCATTCCAAATGTCATTTTGAATAAACTTGAATTTATGCTTGATCTACAATTGGAGGAAAAAATGAATCCTATTCATGCAGTTCGCTTGCAAGCTCAAATTGACCACTCTCTCCACTCTGACCCCTCACTGTACAAGCTTCGATCATTGAACCTAATACACTCTGCACATTTAGTGGCTGCCTCCCCTCTTCTAGGACAATCCCTTTGCCACACGCACCTTGTGTGGCACCTGGCATATAATTAATATAGACATCTTGCTGAAAATGCCTTTAATGCTGAAGAGTGCTTATAGTATATCTGTCGTATATGCTAGGCATATAAGGAGGCATTGGAAACAATTACCAGCTAATTCAAACCAAGGAATTCACCTTGATTTCAACTGTCTCTTTATTTTAAGGTAAAATGTGTTTTGACCTGAAGTATATAGATACTTCAGGTCAAAACACATATATAGATAACCACTCTCTGATTCCATTTTGCCCAAGTAAATAGCATTGGTCTTTCCAGATTCTTGGTATCGTGTAGTCTGTGGGTGATACTGTGTGATTGTTCTTCTCCTGATGCACTCATGAAAATGAGCTGTGCATCTGATTATAGTTCAATAGTTCATCTTGGCTCCCCCTGCCCTCCATGTGTGTGTACTGAAAGCTTCCATGCATACGGTATGTATGATATATGCCACACATATGATGTGGGAACTCTCTGCTGAGATAACCCCCAAACCTCTTGCTTCTGTGGGATGCAGACGTTCTCACAAGAAGTGAGATTATGCACAACAGTTGGAAAAAAGTCTCAGGAAGCCTGGTATGGAAACAAAAAAGAGAATTTCATCTTTTTACTTAGCAATGTCTTACAGTAATTAAAATATTTTTTCAATGAGAGCAGGTTGGGTCAGAGTGTTAATTCAATGACAATAAATCAATTAGCACGTAGTGATTACCTTCTCTGAGGGATAAAAGATGAATCAGACATGGAATCTTCTCCCAAGAAGCTGACACTCAATTAAAGAAGGAAGATATAGATAGATAGATAGATAGATAGATAGATAGATAGATAGATAGATAGATAGATGATAGGTAGATAGCTAGATGATAGGTAGATAGCTAGATGATAGGTAGATGATAGATAGATGATAGATAGGAGGATAGGTAGGTAGGTTGGTAGGTAGGTAGAGAGAGAGACAGACTACATTTTATAGAAAGGTGACAAAACTTATCATGGCTTGCACAGCTAGTAGACAGGACAGCTAGAATTCAATGTCAGATCTGCTTGGCTGTGAAGCCAATAGTTTGTTCCACATGCCATTTGAGTCTGCGTCTTTTGGATTTTCCCTTTGAGCTTGCCAATCTTCGTAGTCTGAAATGTGGTTGACCAGTTGATTGAGGAAGGCTCTGTTAGAAAGGTGGCAAGCATCTTGGTAATTTGGGGGTCTTTGGAGTCTCTGAGTTCCTGGAGGACTAGAAAGCCTACTTGCTGCATCTCTTGTCTGGACCCAGGAAGGAAGAGGGCAGGGACATGGGAGAAGTGCAGATCGGCCAGTTCTCCCTGGTGTCAGCACCAGGAGGAGGTCTTGGTAGGTCAGAGTCAGAGCCCAGTACATCCTTGCGTGCAGTCCAATTATTAAGCATGGTCAGTGTTGGCAGGTTGAGAGTTAGAGGACATCTTTATTGAAGGGCGGATTAGAATCATGTTCAGTAAGAACATTGAAAGCTAGAACCAGGTCAAGGTTAAGGAGAAGTTCAGACTTTGTGGGGGAAAGGATTCAACTGCATAAAGTTATAAAATTGTAAAGACTAATTAATTTTCAGTAAAAATAAGATTTTGGAGTTGGGATATAGGTTCTTTGGCAATTGGCGTATCAGGAAGGGATAACGATATAAAAATTGGACTCAGGAATTAAGTTCAGCTGACTACTTGGTTCAGATAAGTGAAAACACTGAAATATATATAAAAAGAATGCAACTAAAAATCCTTTCCTTATGTATTCATGCATTCTTTTCATTCATCTGCTAAACAATCCATGCTGTGTTTGAGAGAGCCTTGACCCGAGCCCACCTTGAGAACATCAGGACTTTGTTCTGCTGCTCTGGTTATTGATGATATTGGGTTAGAAGATGAATTTATTGTTAGGAACAGTTTAAAAAAAAACAAAAAAAAAACCCCAAAACCATAAAGCAAAAACAGCTGCTGTCAAGTTGACTCAGACTCACGGTGAACCCATGTGTGTCAGAGTAGAACCGTGCACCTTAGGGTTTTCAGTGGCTGATTTTTCAGAAGTAGAGGGCCAGGCCTTCCTACTGAGGTGACTCTAGGTGAACTTGGACCTCCCACCTTTTGCTTGGCAGCCAAACGTGTTAACTCTTGGCACCACTGAGGGATAGTTAGTACTGATCAAATGTTGTTGCCATGGAGGAGATTGCAGACGCTTCAAGACAAGGTAGCAGCTGAGAGATGCAAGCTGAATGTGGGACACAGTGCTTCCTGGTATGAAGATGCCTGTGATATTGTAGATGTGGGTCACAGAAACTGAAAGCTCACTTGTCCACTTAGGTGAGGGACTTTCCACTCTGGGAGAATGACACCACCTTTACAAGCACCTGATGAAGCTGGCATTTTAAAATTATGTCCACATTCAACAAAGCTGATACAAATGCCAAACCTTTGATCCAGGAGGGCTACTGGGCAAAAATGTGGTAATCCTGATTTACTGCTTGATTTCTGAGAATGAGGAAGGATCCACAAAGAGGTATAAAACAGGAAAAATTATTTTAATTCATTGGTTCATACATTCAGCAAAGCTCTATTGAGAGTTTAACCTGTGCTTGGTTCTTTGCAAGGAGCTGGAGACTCTCGGAGGCACAGGCTTGGTCCCTGCCCTCAGGAAGTGCACAGCCTAGTTGGGGAGAAAGCTAACTAGACACTCTTGATGATGTGAAACGTCAGATGCAACAGCAGAGGTATGCAGGGTGTCAGACAAAGGAAGGCAGGCTGATGTTGTGATTAAAACAGGAATGCCAAGGCCCCAAAGGAGGTAACCCAGGGGAGCTGCCTTTCACAGAACACACCAACTAACAAACCAGTTGCTGTCGAGTTGATTCCAACTCATGGTGATGCTGTGTGTGCAGAGTAGAACTGCTCCATATGGTTTTCAAAACTGACCTTTTCAGAATCAGACTGCCAGGCCTTTCTTCCAAGGTGCCTCTGGGTGAATTCAAACCACAACCTTTCTGCACTTGATCTTTTGTGATACCCAAGACTGTTACAGCATCCACAGGAGGGAGTTAAATGGAAGTGGTGGGCAAGGGCTCTCCGCAGCATGTGCAAGGTCAAGTTCATGAGTGTCTGCAACAGCCTCCTGAGCCCAGGGGTGTGTTCTGCTCAATTTCTTGCCCTTCTGTGATTTTCTGTTTTGCTGAGACTTAGTACCATAGAATTTGGAATCTGATTATTCTCATATGGGCTAGCCATACTTCCTCAATTAGACTGACACCTTTCGTAGGGGAGAGAGTATAGAATTGGACACCAAGAAGGAGCTCGGGCAGTTGGTAAATTTTGGATCTTCACTTTCAAACATAAAAAGCAGCTCTAGCTATATAATTTTTGTGTTGTTAGCTGCCTTGAGAAGTCCCTGGCTCACAGCAACCACATGTATGATGGAATCAACCATCATCAATCATAGAGTTTTCACTGGCTGATTTTTTGAAAGTAGATCCTCCTAGCCTGTCTTAGTCTGGAAGCTCTGCTGAAATCTGCTCAGCATCCCGGCAACATACAAGCCTTCAGTGACAGGCGAGTGGTGGCTGTGCACGAAGTACGTGGGCCCAGAATCGAACCTGGGTCTTCTGCATGGACGGTGAGAATTTTATCCCTGAATCGCCATTGCTTCTCTTCATAATGGCTACTAATATTAAAGATGGCAAAATTCAGTTGTTAATGTTTATTAGGCTTAGGGTCTTTTTCATTTCAAATGGAATGAGATGACATTTATTTGCACTAATTCAGGGAAAGGCCAGTCTGAATTCTAGACTATTTAAAAGGGTTACAGTACAAAAAAAAAAAAAAAAAAAAAAAACTAAGATAGGAGCCTGTAGGGAGCTGTGTTACTGAATATTTAACAATGACTTATTTCCTGTAACCATTATTTGTGAGTGAGTGCTTCTGGTGTGGTGAAAGAGTTTATTCTCTGATGCATTTTTACACTTGCCCACACATGCTGTTTATAAATTTAAATTGCTGTGTGAAAGAAGAAAGATTTGCTAAGCAGTTAAACTTCAGCCTAGATCCTGCATGAATGATTTCAAATCAGTGAATTCCAACTAAATGAAATTTTACTTTAATTCACATTAATAGGTTTACTCTGTCAAAATGTGAAATATTATTGGGGGAGGGGAGGGTGGAGGCAACATTTTGGGGGATTAACAGATTTCTGTCAGTTTGTTGTACTGTGATGGCTTGTGTGTCGCTGTGATGCTGGAAGTTATGCCACTGGTATTTCAAATAACAGCAGGGTCACCCAAGATGGACAGGTTTTAGTGGAGCTTCCAGACTAAGACAGGTAGGAAGAAAGGCTTGGTGATCTACTTCCCAAAATGAACCAATGAAAATCCTATGGATCACAGAATATTGTCCAAGACTTTGACTTGCCTACTTTGGACAAGTTATCAGGAAGAACTGATCCCTGGAGAAGGACATCACGTTTGGTAAGCTGGAGGCCAGCAAAGGTGAAAGAAACCTTGGATGAGATAGATGGATTGGCACAATAGCTACAAGAATGGGCTAAAACACACACATAGTCATGAAGATGGTATAGGACTGGGCAACATTTTGTTCTGTTATACGTGGGGTTGCCATGAGTTGGAGCTGACTGGAGGGCAACAGCAACATAGGAACAGTCAATGGAAAACAGAATCCTTCTAGTTCCTTCTTGGGCCACACACAGAATAACCAAAAACGAAACCCGTTGCCATTGAGTTGATTCCAACTCATAGCGACCCTATAGGACAGAGTAGAACTGCCCCATTGGGTTTTCAAGAAGTGGCTGGTGGATTTGAACTACTGACCTTGGTTGGCAGCTGAGTTCTTAACCACTGCGTCGCCAGGGTTCCACAGAACACATGTATTAAATATAGGTATGCTTGAAACTCTATGGGGCAGTTCTACTCTGTCCTGTAGGGTTGCTCTGAGTAGGTACCAATTCAATGGCAATGGATTTGGTGTTGCTTTTTTTTTTTTTTTTTTTAGGTTATGCTTGTCCAACGCATGAGCTCTCAGCACCCTGCGTTTTGCATGGCATCTCCATCTGAGAATATTTAGCAGAGTCAATAGCGACCTCTTTAGGGAGTGAGCAACTTGTTCAAGATCAGTATATGCACTGAGCCCGGAAGGGGTAGCTGCCCATCACCCAGTGCTGTGTGCATTATTGCAGGCTGCCTTGAAGCTGGCTCACAGCTTGACCAGGGCTGTGCTGGGAAGGAGAGAAGCAACTCCTCCTTCCTTATCATGAGCATCTCAATGATTCTTTCTTCACTAATCCACAGTATGCTCTGGGACTAGCCAACACAAGGTGGCTGCACAACGTGGCTGAGATGAGTGGGAAGCCCCCTTCCTCCTCTACTTTTATTTGATGGGTCAAGAGGACTTGAAAGATTGGAGGTTCGAGTCTACCCTCTTGCTAAATGTTTTCCTGTTTTAGAAGCATATTAGTGTGTTGAAAGAGTTCCATAAGAGTGCTGACCCATTTCTACCCCTTGGAAGAAAGGCCTGCCAATCTACTGCCGAAAATTCAGCCATAGAAAATCCAACTGAACACAGTTCTACTTTGACATATATGGGTTGCCATGAGTCAAAATTGACTCAATGGCAACTTTTTTTTTTTTTAATACTGTTTGCTCTATATATACATATTTTTTTCTAAGCATGTTCACCCTGACTTCAGATTTTTTGAGATACTATTATTTTGGGGTGTCTGGACTTGAAGAGCTCAGCTGCTAACCAAAATATCAGCAGTTAGAATCCACCAGCTGCTCCTTGGAAAGCTTATATAGCAGTTCTACTTTGTCCTACAGGGTCGCTACAAGTCAGAATTGACTCTACAGCAAAGGGTTTGGTTTGGCTTTTGGTTTTAGGGTTTGAAGAAAGCCTGTTTCAAATGATCTGTCTTTGACGTAACAGGTTAAAGGCAGTGCCGTGGCATCAGCCCGTTCTGAAGCTCTGAAGGAGACTTTGAACTTTGTAGTGCATGCGTTAGGTATCTGTTTCTCACCTCTTTTTCAAAACCACCTGATCGGAATACAAATGATTCCAGTGATGCAGAAACACTTGAGCATGTGAACCAAAGCTTCAGTTTTATGGGCTTATGTTTAAGAAGGAAAAGTGCTGATTGGTACCAGATGAGGGTCATCTCTGAATCACCTGGTTGCATCTACAGCTAGCTTGCGCACCTCTTGCTAAATGTGTTCCTGTTTGTAGAAGCATGCTAATGTGTTGAAAGAGTTTTGCAAGAGTGCCAGCCCATTTCTCTTATAAAAAAAAAAAAAAAAAAAATTATAGCTCTCCCCATATTTTTTGCCTACTTTGACTGATAAAAAAATGCCTGTGTAATTTGGGTTGAAACTGCATTAGGAAAAAGTCAAAGAACTGATTCCAGAGAGAGCTTTTTTAAAAAGTGTGTTTTGGGTTTCACAATCTAGGTACTTCTTACTCTCTTTGACTCAGGATTTTGTTCTTTGTTTACCTTACTCAGAGTTAGGTGATTATATGCATTTATTTGCCCAGGCAGTACTGGTTTCCACCTAATTGTCTTGATGTAATTAGTAATAACATCTACTTTTGCTCTCAAAAAAATGTCCTGGAGGAAAAGATTAATCCAAAGGACTAATGGACCATAACTAATCACAGCCTCCACCAGACTCAGTCCAGCACTACTAGATGGTGCCCAGCTACCACCACCGACTGCTCTGACAGGGATCACAATAGAGGGTCCTGGACAGAGCTGGAGAAAAATGTAGAAGAAAATTCAAACTCACAGAAAAAGACCAGACTTACTGGTCTGACAGAGACTGGAGTAACCTTGAGAGTATGGCCTCAGATACCCTTTATAACTCAGTACCAAAATCGTTCCTGAGGTTCACCCTTCATCCAAAGATTGGACAGACTAGTAAAACAAAATGAGACTAACTGGGCACATCAGCCCATGGGCAAGGATGAAGAGGCAGGAGGGGAGAGAAAAGCTGGTAGTGGGGAACCCAAGGCCGAGAAGCGGGAGTGTTGACATGTCGTGGGGTCGGCAACCAATGTCACAAAACAATACATGTATTAATTGTTTAATGAGAAACTAATTTGATCTGTAAACTTTCATCTAAAGTACAAAAAAAAAAAAAAAAAATCCTGGCTTGGGTTGGTAATAGGTGAACAACATCATTAATGTAGTTGATATCATTAAATGGCACACCTGAAAAACGTTAAGTTGGTAAATGTTTGTTATGTATGTCTTTACAACAACAACAAAAGAAAGTCCTGGCTTGTACAATATGTTACATAGTCTCTCTACTTAGAGTATAAACCAATGAAACAAAACAAAGCAAAACAGAACAAAACAAACCCCTTGCCATTCAATCATGGCGACCCCTTGTGTACAGAGTCGAACTGCTCCATTGGGTTTTCTTGGCTGTAATATTTACAGGAGCTTTGGAGGCACAGGAGACCCTGGTGACATAGTGGTTGAGAGCTACGGCTGCTAACCAAAAGGTTGACAGACCAAATCCATGAGGATCTCCTTGGAAACTCTACGGGGCAGTTCTACTCTGCTATAGGGTCACTATGAGTCAGAATCGACTCGACGGCAATGGATTTTTTCTTTTTTTTTTTTGGTGGCACAAGTGTTAAGTGTTTGTCTGCTAACTGAAAGGTTGGCAGTTTGGATGCACCTAGCAGCTCCCCAGGAGAAAGACCTGGCACTGTACTTTCCTTAAGATTATAGCCTGGAAAACCTAATAGGAAAGTCCTACTCAGTCACATGGGTTTGCTATGAGTTGAAATTCACTGGATGACACCTATGCAGAGCAACAATTTTGATGAAAGTGGATTGGCAGGTCTTTCTCCTGCAGCCCTGCTGAGTTGGTTTGAATTGTTCATCTTAAGGCTAGTAACGGAGCATGAACTCTTTGTACCCTCCACGACCCCTGTGGTACTCTCTAGCTCATGGGTGTTCTGAAATGTTCAGTCTCTTCACACTTCGTTTACTCTCTATTTTTGAAGATGCACCTTTGTAGCTGGTCCTGTGTGAAAAAAAAAATCCCATTTATTTCAAAGTCACTTATGGTATGACAAATGAAGCCATTGCCGTCGAGTCAATTCCGACTCATAGCAACCCTATAAGACAGGGTACAACTGCCCCATAGAGCTTCCAAGGAGCACCTAGTGGATTCGAACTGCTGACTTTTTGATTAGCAGCCCTAGCTCTTAACCACTACCCCACCAGGATTTCCACTCATGAAAAATAGTGACCAAAATTTTACCCCGACTCCTGTAGAAAAAAGAAATGTACCTGGTTCTTCTTGACCTGTTTTCAATTGCAAACTCAAGATAAAGAGGTATACTTCCCCCATTTCTTACGCTCTTTGATGTCTATGCCATGGGAGTAAAAACGACCTTCAAAAAAATACTCAGAAGGGATTGAAAATCCCTTGACATTTGGGTGTGTTGGGGCAGCCCCTTCTCTCCTGCCTCACACGTGGATCTATTATGTGCTCTTCCTGCCATGTGGAATGTTTGTGTGTTACCATGAAGTTATAACGGAGCTTGTTATCCTATCCTGCCGTCTGTTGCAGTTTTATTCTGTAATTTCCCCAGATTCCTCTAGGAATGTTTCATCACAAAGGCCTGCTCTTGCAATGCCCGAGGAAGTTGTTCTGTCTATTTTCCCCTGCTCTTTTTATTGCTTAGTGCTTAATGAACTTTTCTTGGCTGTTTCAACTGTCAATGTTGAAAGTCTGAATGTTGATTGGCTTTCTCTATGCTAAACTGGACTGTTCAGTGGCAATTATAGTCCTTAATCACCATGAGAAATTCGAAGGAAAGGTAAACCTTCCAAAAGTCTGTCAATGTGTGAGCAGCAGGAAGTGAGCCTGGCAGAAAAAAAGGAAAGAAAGAATATCTAAGTAAGGACCATTCTGTTCTCACGAGGCTGAATGTGGCATATACTGGAGAGTCCTATGGAAATAAAGCCAAGAGGAAAAATAAAAGAGAGATGCCACCCTGATTTCCCCCTTTGCTGGTGTTGTTTATACTATACAATTGGCATTTTAAGCTATTTACTGGTGTGTGAATAAATCATTAATGGAATGCCTACTTTAAACCAGACAGTGCTCCAGGCATTATTCTGGAGACTTCTAGACAAATTCGACATGATTTCTCACTTCAGGGAACTTTGAGATTAGTGAGAAAAAAAGTGAGAAGACCAGCAATAAACTGACTCTTAGGGAAGAGCCTCCCAAGGCAGAGAGACACAGAGTGTCATGAAGGCACAGAGAGGTACCCATCTCGGCCTGGGAGGGGACCAGGGAGGTTGATGAGCAAGCTGGCAACCTGGAGCCGGCAAGACTATGATGATGGTGGACAAAAGGTGGGTCTACAGGGACAGCATGTTTAGGGAATTACAAATAGTTGTGAATGGCCAGAGAAAAGGTTCTTATGGGGACCAGTGAGAGGCTCACTCACTCATTCATTCATCCCACAGCAGTTATTTATTGAGATCCTGCTTTTGTGCTAAGTGCATGAAGCCCACATTTATAGAGAAGGTCTAGACAAGCAGGAGAGATCATGAAGAGCCTTGTGTGCTGATAGATGGAGGGCAAAGAGTATCCTGAAATCCATGGAGAGCCATGGAAGGTTTTAGCCGAGAGAGTGATACGATATGATTGTGTTTGGGCTGTTGTGTAGGGAACACTTTGGCGGGGACCTCGCCCAGAGGCAAAGGCCTGGGCAGGTGAGAAACGATAAACAGATGATAGTGGAAATGGAGGTTTTAGTTATTTAGTAAATCAAATCAATTTATTATTGGACAGAAAATGAGAGAGAAGGGTCTAAGATGACAGCGAGAAATCTGTTTTGGATAACTGGCTGGATGGTGATGTCATTTACCCAAATCAAGGAGAAAGGAGGTTGTGGAAAAAAGAGGAATTCAGTTTTAGGTGTGTTTTGAAAGTTTGAGGCACCTATTGGAGTTACAGGGGTGATGGCAAGAAGACTGTCAGGTCATTAGGGCAGGTCGTTAAGAAAGAGAATCTTTAGGTAAAGATTTTGGTGTTTTCTGTTTATAAATTATAGATGAAGTCATGGGTGTAGATAAGCTCACTTAAGAATAAAGTAATAATGACTAAAACTCTTGAGCACTCACTCTACGCTAAGTACTGTACTAAGAACAAATCCACTTAAATCTTCTAACAGATCTCAGGAGATAGGTACTATTTTTAATAACCTCCCATTTGCAGATGAGGAGTTTGATATAAAGAGCAGTTAAGTAGCTTGCCCAAGGTTGCACAGCTGGGAATGGAGCTTGAAGCATTTAAGGGAGAAGAGGAGGAGGGAAGAGAAGTCCCAAAGGAGGTTGAGAAGGAAGTGCCCAAGATGCTGGGAGCCAGTTGTCCTCTGGAAGCCAGTGGGTAGAGTCAGTCTCTCTCTTTTGCTTGGGACTCTTCCCAAGTTCCTAGTCCTGCCCGCCGTAACTGCTGTGCTTTCTAGCTTTTCCTGAATGTTGCAAAGTAATCCCTTTTTTTTAAGAGAGCACAGAATGCATGCTCTAGGGTGTGGTGTTGGAAGGCGCGCCTGGTGTCCACACGGCTGTGAGCCTCTCTCCTTTGAATCTTGAGTAAAAGGAAGAAAGATCCATACCTGGATTTCTTTTTAAATTAAGGTTCCCAACAGTTCAGCTGAGAATAACCTCCCATCTTGGCAAGTTGAAGTCCTTTGAAGGTTCATTGCAAATGGCAACTTCTCCATGAGCCTCTCCGGAGTCTCCCAGTTAGATATGATCTTTCTTGATTCTATACTCCCACAGTGCTTTGCAAAGCAAATAACTTATTACATATTCTTTTCCATGGTCATTTTTGTTTCTGTCTTGAAGTCCTAGACGGCAGGCACTATACCTTATTTGTATGCCTTGCATGTAGTAGGTGCTTAATAAATGATGGTATTAGTTGATGCTCAATAAATAGTTATTGAATGAAGGGAGAAAAGGTCCTGGATATTTTTTTCTCTATATTTTTTTCTTTTATGGATGAATTTGAAATCAAGCTGCACTTGCACTTGATCCTTTTGTTATGTCTTGGTTTCTTCTCTATAGTCTCATGATTCTTTATCTCTTTCCCATTTGTGAATTCATCCATTAGACATATAATAGAATTATTATATGCCTCTGTGTGTTTGGGGTCTTACCACACCAATCTTTGAGGGCTAAGGTCTTATTCATCTCTGGATCTGCACTGTCAACCCCAGCACTTAGTTGAGGCTAATAAATGGCAACTGGATGGGATGGAATTCCAGTTCTTGGCATGGCAGCACAGCATCCCTCTGCCATTCTCTGTATCTCTTCATCCTTCCCTTGCCCCGTCTCAGCTGCACACTCCATTCTCCCTGGTTCAATCAGCTGCACCGTTTCCTCTCATTCTAATGGAGGGAGCAGGTGGCCATGCCATACTCCATGTCCCCTCTGTGCTTCTTGGTCTTCCCAGGCACTGCTGTCCCAGACCCAGGCACACACATGATGCTGCAATGATATGGGTCTCCACTTTGATCAAATCTGAAAACTGCAGCTGAGGCCTGAGCTGGCTGATAAATTAGCAAAGGCTTATTTCAGCCAGTTGAGCCAGGGTCTGCAAATATGTGGTGCCCAGAGCCTTTGCCATGGTTCTGAGTCTGAATTCTCTAAGCTGTCCCTTAAAGAACTACACATTATGGAGGAGAAAACTGGTGTGTTGCCAATGAAGGTTACTTTCTAAAGTGCTCCCCATAACTAAGAGAAAAGCAGTTCCATTTGTCATTGTTGATTTTCTGCCGGGTTACTTCCGCTATAATAAAGAGTGGACGATGAGGCAGTAGAAGGGAAAGAGAGAGACAGCGTGCCTATTTCTGTACTTATTTCCAGTGTAAACATCACAAGCAAGCTCATTAGGGTAATACTTTCAGTGGAGATACGTATTTCTACTGGCTACAATGCAAGAATTTTTTGCTCATGGAATTTTCTCCCAACAATAGGGGGAAAAAATTGTTTTTACACAGGCGGTTTTGGCTCCAAATATGGATTTGACAAGTGTTTCCCCAAATACCACCAGGACTGAAGTATGCAGCTGCTATGGAAATTTCAGAACTCTCAAAAGCACCCCAAATGCATTAAAAATTGCTAAATCACATATTTAAGTTGTGCTTTCTATTGTTGCTAACAACATTTGAGTATTGTAATTAGAGAGACCTCAGAGATTTCATCGGAGGAGCCTTAAACATCCATTTAGCTGTTTGACTTTCTGTACTTTCATTTAGCGTCATGGCGAAAAGCGAAGAGTCTGTTTGCTGGTTTCACATCCCATTCAGTACAGGTTTTACTTTCTGGGCCTGGGACGTTGCTGTTTGGGTTTTCAGGACAGAATGGTAACACTGAATGTGAAACGCAGGTATCCTGATAACAGTTTTATTGAAGTTTCGCAGCCTGCCTCTTTACCTCAGGTCAAAAGCTGACCAGTGCGTCTTCCACTTTATCTGATGTGATTTTTGGTTGAGCTTAATGGAGTTGCCGTAAAGCATGTCGTCAAAATTAAAGAAAGGAGGTGTTTTCTACTGTGTGTGACTGTGTCATCAACTCATTCTAGTGACATCATTCACCACAGGACAGGTTGCAATTGATTGGGTCATAGACCAAGAGGCCACGTGAATTACGTGACCTCCCCTTGTGACAACGCTGAGGACTTCCACGGGGTTTTGATATCCTGTCAAAAATGACCCGGTTCTCTCAAGGCAATGTTTTTTTTTAAAACTTTGCTCACCCTTGCTTGGGGTTGATATCCTTTTCTCTCAAGTCCATTTGGTTAATATCATTGTCAAACGTAAAACTATCCTGCTCAATTTTAAATTAATTTGAGTGCTGAAGATTTTTATTAGATAACTTCCTTTTACCCTTTTCTCAGGATGACATCCAGCAGGGGAAGATAATACCTACTTCTTACAATCCATTCTGGGATTAATTTGCAATTCAATTCACACATAGATTAAAAATCTATAAAAACACTAACAAAAATATTCACATTAACTCACTTGTGTGGCATATTGAAGATAACTTGGGCTTTATTATAGGAATAGAAAAAGAGGTTTCATTTGCGTTATAGTCGACCTATGCGTATCCATCGGAGCCCTGTTGGCGCAGTGGTTAAGAGCTCCGCTGCTAACCAAAAGGTCGACAGTTCGATCCACCAGATGCTCCTTGGAAACCCTATGGGGGCAGTTCTACTCTGTTCTATACGATCGCTATGAGTTGGAACCGACTTGACGGCAATGGGTTTGGGTCTGTACCCATTGCAGCTAGGTGCTTATCGAGTAGGCAGGAATAGCAGAGTGAGAGTAGCTTTTCATTCTAAATCTTTCCTGATCTTACACCTGCAGAACTTTCAGTCAGTTTTACCTTTTTTAATCCCTTAAATTGGAATCATCACTGTAATCTTTATTCAACATCGCAGTGCAAATCAGGTTTGACTTTCTTTTGATGAAGCAAGTTGGAGTTGGGAAGTATAACCTTGGTTAAGTTAGGAGGCGGTGAAATCTGAACAATTCCCTGTCTTGAGATCTGGACAATACTTTTAGTGAATTGCTGATTACAGGGAAAATTGGAGGCGAAAGGATGATTTTGGACACACCTTTGTGTGCTCTGGGTCTGTCTAGGGACTGATTCTCCTCTACAAGCTTATGAGAAATACTTTAATAAAGACCAAGAAGTGGTTAATTGCTCTGTTGGTGGCTTGGTTCAGTACATGGAATAAGAATGAAAATTCCTGATGAATGGAAAGCCTGGCTTAATCTTCAAGCAGCCATTTTTCTTATCGCTCAGTTACCTGTGGGGTGGTTTTACAAGTCAGTGAGGGCTATGTCCTCACCAGAGCCTGAAGAAGGTAGAGCACTGAGCTGTGGCTCAGTATGTGCTGTGAGTCTGTCACCTACATGGCATTGTTTTAGGTTGGTTCCTTCATTTGTGCAAGAGGAATTAAGAAATGAGGTTTATTTTTAAATTAATTTTTTTTTTTTGTGTGTATGGGTGGTTAGTGGCAATGGTATCATTTTGAATGGAATTTCTTTAAGAATAATTTTAAAACAAAATATTTTCCTACTTGGTGCAAGAATACTTCTTGCAAGGATTTTGGTTTCTTCCATAGACCAACAAAGAAGGGATCTTATTAGGACACCCTAATGTACACCCCTTAGGCGAATGCCCTACTGAAATCCAAGTCAGATCAAATCTGGAGAGATTATACTATGCCTTGTCTCCAAGTTGTCTCAGATACATGAGAAGACTGTATGCCTCTAGAAAGTACCTTCCGAGGAAATGGATTCCTTTATTGGCTTCCTGATGGTAGCAACTTCTTCCATATTCTTAACTTAATAAATCTTACAACTGGTTTATCTTCTTCTTTTAGTGAAGGAACAATAAACCTATTTATTATTAGTTGTCTATGCAGGCAGAGAGGTTAGGATTTACAACACATATTTTTTGGGGACACAATTCAATCCATAATGTTAGTTATATTCTTGAATCTATTAAATTACTCAGTTGATTGTTTTTCCTCTTTAATGTTAAAATAACTATAGTCTTATTAACCTCCCTTCGTAGGTCTTTATCTGTTCTCTTTAATCACCTCTGTAGTTTGAAATTATCTTATAAATCTTTGTCATGGTCACCAGGTCTGTCTCCATGTATCTACAGCATGGACTATTTTCTTCTTTCCTTCCTGAGCCTCCTCATGGGGTATCTCTGCTTTAAGTGATAGCATTCATCCATTAAGAGTGTGGCATAGGGAAGGAACATGGGCTTTGGAGTAAGGCTTCTAACAAATGTTTATTGAACACTTACTAAGGGCTAGACATGATAATGGAGCTTCAAGTCGACTGGGAGCATGCAATACACAAGAAAACATTATGATTATAGTTTATAATTGTTAATTATAATTATAGCTTATAACTATAATTTAAATATACTGAAAAGCAATAATTATAAATGAAAAGCCCAAAGAATTATGATGGGAGGGATTAATGAGTTGGTAGGGTCCACTTTAGACAGAATAGTCATAGAAGCCCTCTCTGAGCCATTAAAGTGTTTTAAGGAAAGGGACTAAAAAGTATTTCCTTGGCTACTGTACGAAGAATGTGAGGATGAAGGCTGGGGTGATCAGGAGTGGAAGTGAGGATACCAAGTAAACTTGGGTTCCAGTCTCAGCTCAGACACTTAGTGATTAAGCTCTTGGTCAAATTAACTTCCCTGACATTCGTTTTCTACATCTGTATAAAAGGGAATAATATCACCTACCATGTAGATTAAAAGTAAGACATGCGATGGTCATAACCCAGTCTGGCACCTACTGGGTATTGAATAAATGGGTGCTATTACTACTATTGAAAAATATTGGGAAACCCTGGTGGCATAGTGGTTAAGTGCTATGGCTGCTAACCAAGAGGTCGGCAGTTCGAATCTGCCAGGTGCTCCTTGGAAACTCTATCAGGCAGTTCTACTCTGTCCTATAGGGTCGCTGTGAGTCGGAATCAACTCGACGGCAGTGGGTTTAGTTTATTTATTTATTTATTTTGTATTACTACTATCGAGGAGCCCTGGTTGCATGGTGGGTAAGAATTCAGGCTGCCAGGAAACACTGGTGGTTCGAACCCACCAGCAGCTCCATGGGAGAAAGATGTGGCAGTCTGCTTTCGTAAGGATTTATAGCCCTGGAAACCCTTTGGAGCCGTTTCACTATTTTTTGTTTGTTTTAGTACTACTATCTGGCAAGGGCATGTGCCCCTAAACCTTGATTATATTTTGTTAGCTTCTCAACTTGGCTTTCACAGAATGCTCTCCGAGGTCTGTGGGCCTCTCCCGCCTCCTGCCAGTTCAAAATGCATTTATTGCTCCCCCCGCTCTGTGTCCTGTGCTCTCCTGGGAGCTGGAGAAACCAAGATGCTTAAGACATGCTCTCTGCCCTCGTAGAGCTCAGTCTAGTAGGGAAACAGATCCATAGCAAGTGCTAGCACAGAAGAGTTCTCAGGATCAGAGAAAAGGGTGCTGGGGGTCAAGGAAGGCTGCCTGGAGTTGGTGACACATGAAGTGTTTTTTGAGAGATTAGTTGGTACCATCCAGTTAGGAAGAGGGACATGGCCTTCCAGGCAGGGGGTTCAGGATGAGCCAATTTATGAGGGGCAGAAGGGTTATCCTGTGTGCAAAGAATTATAAGCATTATCTTAGCTTCACTGAAGTTCTCCCTCAGCACCCGAGGTCAGAATTCTTCAGCCAGACCTGGATTGTTTTTCATCATATTTAAATTATGGTTAACCTCCACCATACTGTCCCTTGTTCCCCCAATAGAGTTCAACCCTAACATTTTGCAGCTTTTGTGGCTCAGACAGCAAGCTCCTCTTCCTGAAGTCCTTTCTACAGTCAGCATTTTACTTTCCTCTCCGAGTAGAAGGAATGGGTGAAAGAGGAGACGTAGGGAGCAGTAAAGGCTGAAGAGGTGGGGAGAATGGAAGACGAAGAAGGGGGAGACCCAAAAGGTAAGAGAGATGATTGGACTCCAGGCCTGGCAAACAGTGCCCCTCAAAATCTGATCCCAGCTTATTTTGCTACCAACCTTCTTGCCTACACACCACATCGCCACCATACCGACCTAATCCCTCTGCTGATTCCTCTCTTCTCCTGTGCACTGTCTCTCCTGTATCCCAGGCGTGAGGCAGGGAGGCTTTCACAGAGTGGAGTAGACTCTCTCAGCCCACCTGCTCTGTTTCCTTGACCCCCAGGCAAACTAGCAGAATAGATCCTGTCTGTTCCCACTGCACTTCATCCAGATCTTTAGTCTAGCACTTAATACATTATGATATTTATTTCAAATTCATCATATCCTCTAGACTGCAAACTATTTGAAGGCAGGAACATGTCTTCTTTCTAGATCCCAAACACCCAGCACAGGTGTGGCCCATTGTAGGTACTAGTGAATGTTTGTTGAAGAAATGAGCTAGAGTGAAGCAAAAGTATCATTTTTGATTGGCTGGTGATGTTTTCTTACCTTGCCTCCTGCAAAAAAGGCTTTGAGGTGATCTTCAACAAAAAATGTAGAGTTAATAAGATTAATAAACATATATGGCATTGGAAATAAGAAGAAAGGAGGCAAAGCAAATACGACAACCAGAAAGATTCATGATTTTTGTGACTGAGTAAAAATTTATCTCTGAGCTTCTGGCCAGCAAGCGGGGGGTGGGGGGGGGGAAGGGGGAGTGTAACTATGCAGTTCTTGTCAGCAGAAAGGAGGAAAAATATCTTTTTATGGGCAGATCATTCCCTGGTTCAAGGTTCTTAGTTTGAGTATATGCTACTAGAAGATAGGAACCCATGACTTTAGAAACATATTGCTATTTTCTTAAACTAATGTGAAATACATGTGGGAAAGTTCATTAAGTTTTTTTTACTGGGTTCTGGGTACATGTGGAAAAGTTCATTAAGGTTTGTAAAATAGAGGAAGTTCACTGATAATATAAATAAGAGAAAATAAACAACAGCAGCATTACAAATAGGAAAGGAAAATATTTAAAAAATTCAACATGAGTAGCATTTAGAAAACAGAGAACAAATATGCATGTAATTCTTACCAAGGAGAGGGTACAGGGTTGGAACCAAAAGAAAAAACTAAACCAAACCCATTGCTGTCAAGCTGTTTCTGACTCATAGAGACCCTACAGGACAGAGTAGAACCACCCCACATGGTTTTGAAGGACTGGCTGGTGGATTTGAACTGCCGACATTTTGGTTAGCAGAGCTCTTAACCACTGCACCACCAGGGCTCCACAGGATTGGAAGGCCAGTACAAAATCCCTAGCCTGCTGTGATGGTTAAGATTGTGTGTCAGCATGGCTGGGCCATGATTTTCAGTGTTTATATGTGATCACCCACATGATGGGATCTGCTATTTGTAGCCAACCAGTTGAAAAGGAGTTTCCTTGGGCCTCTGGCCTGCATCCAAATATAAGCGTATGTTCTGGCTTTTGCCTGCTCTGGCTCCTGCAGCTGGCTCCTGCTCTCTGACCTGCAGATCTTGGGTTTGCCAGCCCCTGCAACTATGTGAATCAGGGGAAGCCTTGCAGTTTTGCCTATCTATCTCAGAATTCATCGATCTTCACAGCCTGTGTGCAGAGGCCCTGCTCTCCGACCTCTGATCTTGGGTTTGCCAACCCCTGTGGCTGCGTGAATCAGGAGATGCCTCTATCCTGATCCACAGACTTGGGACGTTCCTGCCTCTACAGTCATGTGAACTGTTCCCTTGTTATAAATCTCTCTCTCTCTATTTACACTTTACTGGTTTTGCTTTTCTAGAGAACTCAACCTAAGACATTTGCCATCCACACTTTGCATCCTAACAGACCTAGCAAACCTCGTTACCATTACTCATGGATTAGGCTTTGTCCTCCAGCAGTCAGCCTGGTCCTCTCCCTGTTCTTTGCTTATGTTTTATTTACTCCTGTCTCTTCATCTTTCTCCAGACTGAGCTATCTACCAAGACGACTGTTGTTTTCATTTCCTCATCAATTGAGATACCTTGTTATGGACTGAACTGTGACTTCCGATAAGATATGCTGAAGTTCTAACCCCTGGTACCAGTGAATGTGACCTTGTTTGGAAGTAGGGTCTTTGAAGATACTATCAGTAAACAGGAGGTCATACTGGACTAGTGGTGTCTTTATAAAAGTGTAGAAGAGACACAGAGAGACACAGAAGGAAGACAGCTATGTGAAGACAAAGGCAAAGAGAGAATGGAGTGACAAGGAATGCCAAAGATTGTTGGGAGCCAACAGAAGACAGGAGAGGGATATTGAACAAGTTCTCCCTCAGAGCCCTCAGAAGGAATCAACATGGTTGACACCCTGCTTTGAACCTCCAGAACTGTGACAATAAGTTTCTATTCTTATAAGTTGCTCAGTTTGTGGTACATTGTTATGGCAGTCCTGTGAAATTAATACACATATACTATCTTTCAAGGCCCAGGTCAAATTTTGCTTTTTTTGTCCTTTTATCCTTGAAGCCTTCAATTCATGCTCATGGTATCCTTCCCTGTACACTGGGGTGGTACAACTCCTTTGACCTTTAATTGTAGTCTCTTTTTTGTCGCCATTTTAATGTTTTCCCCCACCTGTCTTACTGCCAGCCACATTGCAAGCCTAAATTCCGTAAGTCATTTTTTTTTTTTTTAACTTCGTTATATTCTCTCACTCTAGCAATACCAGGGGGCAGTATAACGTTGATGGTTATACTAATAATCCAAGGCTGAGCATGGAAGCTATGAACTATTAGTGTGTGGCCTTGGTCAAGTCACTTAGACTCCTTTGAGCCACGGTTTCCTTATTTATAAAATGGGAACAATAGTCATCTCTTTCCCATTCACCTCCTGGTGATCAGGTGAGACAATGAGGACAGATGCTGTAATTTCTCCAACACGGCCCATGTACCGGTAATTTATCTAGCACCCTGTAGGTGTTGAACAAACAGTGAGTGAGTGAATGGGTGACTGGTAAGCATTTCCTTTTGTTCTGTCTAGATGGTTGCAGATGCAGCCTGCCGACTGCCATGGAAAAGAAGATGGGTGTCAAAAGGAGGAGACAGAGACTATGACCTTGTGGTGAAGACAAGCAGAAAAAAGCTGCAGAGGGGAAGTTGGCCACATGAAATCCTGGAATTTGGCCAGACAGGCAGCCACGGAGACTCCAGCCCTCCCCACCCACAGCTGGACATGTGTTGGGGATGGGGAGAGCAGAGCTCACTGACAAGTGTCAGGGCCAGCTGGAAGTGGAGAGCTGCTGCAGGCAGGGCCCAGGAGGGTTTCAGAACTGCCCAGAAGCCCTGCCACAGACAGGGAGCATGGCTGGACAAGGCTGGAAGGATGGCTGCAGGTGGCCCAGCTTCACAGAACAGCTTCAGCAACTGGGGCCATTTATAGCAAAGTCTTTGGCTCAATCTCAAGCTTAAAGTATCAATTGCTAATCAAAGAACAATATTTTGGTAATCCCCAAATGGAAAAGGCACTTATTCATCTTTACTGCCTCACCTACTGTTACTACTCATCCTAAAGTGGAGGGTGTCATTGAAAGCAAATGACTAGAATATTTAAAAAAAAGAAAAGGAAGGGGGAAAAGTAAGAGGAAATGGTAAAACAAGCAAAATCAGATCAGAAGAATAGATGCAATCTTAGAACAATGGCCAATGAATAGTATGAATGCCTAATGAATTTTCTATTGTGGGGATTAGCCACAAGAAAGAGATCATCTCCTTTTACTTGTTCTCCTTGGCCAGGTTTCAGACATTATTGGTCTGCAAAACAGTCTTCAATAAGCTAGCATTTTTATATCAAACTGTGATTGTAATTTAAGGAGAACATAGGCCCACCACCCCCATGTGTCTGTCAGTTTGTCGTACTGTGGGAGCTTGCATGTTACTGTGATGCTGGAAGCTATGCCACCGGTATTCAGATACCAGCAGGGTCACCCATGGACGACAGGTTTCAGCTGAGCTTCCAGACTAAGACAGACTAGGAAGAAGGACCTGGCAGTCTACTTCTGAAAAGCATTAGCCAGTGAAAACCTTATGAATAGCAGTGGAACATTGTCTGATATAGTGCTAGAAGATGAGCCCCCCAGGTTGGAAGGCACTCAAAAGATGACTGGGGAAGAGCTGCCTCCTTAAAGTAGAGTTGACCTTAATGACACGGATGGAGTAAAGCTTTCAGGACCTTCATTTGCTGATGCAGCACGACTCAAAATGAGAAGAAACAGCTGCAAGCATCCATTAATAATTGGAACCTGGAATGTATGAAGTATGAATCTAGGAAAATTGGAAATTGTCAAAAATGAGATGGAAGGCGTAAACATCAATATAAACAACAGTGTAGGCCCATCGGCAGTGTGAAGTAGCTCTCCAATACTATGAACGTTACACTTTCATGCTGCTTAGAGAAGAGATGGCTGGATCGTTTCCTCTTGAACTGTTTAGGACTATAGTTCGTTTTCCACTTTCGCTTATTCCTCAAGTTTTTCTTTTTCCCTCTTTATTTCCATTATCAGGCTTGCTAGTAATTGGGGATAAGGTTATTGTTGTTGTTGTAAGGTACCATCGAGTCGGTTCCGACTCGTAGTGACCCTGTGCACAACAGAACGAAGCACTGCCCCATCCTGCGCCACCCTGCAGTCGTTGCTATGCTTGAGCTCATCGTTGGAGCCACTGTGTCAATCCATCTTGTTGAGGGTCTTTTGCTTTTTCACTAGCCCTCGACCTTACCAAGCATGATGTCCTTCTCCAGGGACTGATCTCCCCTGATAACGAGGTATGTGAGGTGTAGTCTCTCCATCCTTGCCTCTAAGGAGCCTTCTGGTTGTACTTTTTCCAAGACAGACTTGTTCGTTCTTTTGGCAGGCCATAGAATAGTCAATATTCTTTGCCAACACCACAATCAAAGGCATCAATTCTTCGATCTTCTTTACTCATTGTTTAGCTTTCGCTTGCATAAGGTATGATTGAAAATACCATGGCTTGGGTCAGGCGCACCTTAGTCTTCAAGGTGACATCTTTGCTTTCCAACACTTTAAAGAGGTCTTTTTGCAGCAGATTTGCCCAGTGCAGTGCATCTTTTGATGTCTTAACTGCTGCTTCCATGGGTGTTGATCGTGGATCCAAGTAAAATGAAATCCTTGACAACTTCAATCTTTTTTTCTCTGTTTATCATGAGGTTGCTTTTTGGTAAGTGAGTGAATTTGGGTTGCTTGGGCCAGGGTTGTTCTCTATGGGAAGGGGACACAGTGGGAAGCAGACACAGCAATTTGCACTAGATGCCCAATGTCAAGTCAATGGTCATTTAGTCATTTTAATTCTCATTTCAAGTAAATGACACATGAGCCAAAGATCAGAGCAAAATGTGTATTACAAAGGGAGGTTGAGGATCAAATTTCAACCAGTGTAAGTGGATCCAAGACCCTACAATCTGTCTCCACTATCCTGGGTCAATACCATTCTGGGACTTTGTTGTTATTAAGTGCAGGTGAGTTGGTTTTGACTCGTAGCAACCCCGTGTACAACAGAATGAAATGTTGTCTGGTCCTGCACCATCCTCACAATCATTGCTGTGTTTGAGTCCATTGTTGCAGCCACTGTGTCAATCCATCTCATTGAGGGTCCCCCTCTTTTTGACTGAACCTCCACTCCACCAAGCATGATGTACTTCTCCAGGGACTGAACCCTCATGATAACATGTCCGAAGTACGAGAGACCAAATCTTGCCATCCGTGCTTCTAAGGAGCATTCTGGCTGTACTTCTTCCAAGACAGTTTTGTTTGTTCTTCTGGTAGTCCATGGTATAGTCAATATTCTTTGCCAACACCATAATTCAAAGGCATCAATTCTTTTTCAGTCTTCCTTATGCATTATCCAGCTTTTGTAGGTATATGATTTTGTTAACTGACTCAAAACTAGAAACTGCCCATTTCAAAAGTTGCTAGATTATCAAGGATCCTACAGGCAACAGTTTCCCTTACCTCCAGACAAGTAATGAAAGACATAGGGATTTGGTAGGATGAAAGGCATTGTGTGAAGTTATGATTTCCAGTTGCCAGTTGGCACACAACTGAGAACCCGGGTGTAGAGGGCAGGTGAGAAGAGATTTGCTTTAATGAGTTTAAGATTCCTCTAAATGGTTCCTGAAACACATACCTAAACAAGCTGGTTAGAGTCACTGATTAAAGGGAGAAGTTTGTGGTTAAAGGGAATCTGTAGTCATTAAAGGCAGACCAAGCTTAAGCAGCCTTCTCTTAAAGAATAAAGGCATCTTGGTTGGGCTGAGGTCATATCCTTTCTTCAGGTGTGGTGCCCAGCCATTGGGAGCAAACTGGTCTCTCTTGGACAATCTTGATTCAGGGTTCCTGGCATTAGATATGGGGCAATGATTACATTCTGCAGAGTGGCCAGTCATTTTGCAGATTGGGAAGACAGTCCTTTCCTCCTCTTAAAATCACCTAAGGCTTCCACATTCTTTTTCACAGGAATGACTGAACTCCATGGGTGGGAGGAGACATAGTCATTGAGTCCCCTGTGTCAACAGGTTGTGCATAAAGGTGGGCTTTATACTACAGAGGTGTCTGTGGAATGCCCAGATCTGGAAAGCAATGTGTCACAGGACAGTACTGATTTAGGCTAGCTTGTCCTTGTAACCTGGGCAGCCAGTGGCCATTGCTTGGGCCTCAAGACAGGAATAGTGCTCCAAGTACTCTCCTGTCTCCTTCCCCAGTGCAGGCCTGATGGCCTTTGCCCTGGCTGGTAGAGGGAGAGGGTAGGGAGAAAAATAAAGGGTGGGGATGTTCTTGATGTTGTTTTTAGCTGCTGTCAAGTTGGCCTCCAACTCATGGTGACCTCATGTACAAGGGAACAAAATACTGCCCTGTCCTGTGTGCCATCTTTGTGATCTGTTATGGATTGAACCATTGTGATCTACAGGGTTTTCACTGGTATTTGGAAGTAGATCATTGGGCCTTTTCTTCCTAGTCTGTCTTAGTTTGGAAGCTCTGCTCTAACCTGCTCAGAGTCATGTTGTTAGGTGCCGTCGAGTTGGTTCCAACTCATAACGATCCTAGGTATGACAGAATGAAATACTGCCAGGTTCTGCACCATCCTCACGATTGTTGTTATACTTGAGTCTATTGTTGGAGCCACTGTGTCAATCCATCAGCATTATAACCACACACAAATATCTGCTGATAGATAGGTGATGGCTGCCCATGATGTGGATTGGCTGGGAATAAAACCCTAGTCTCCTGGATAGGAGGTGAGAATTCTACCACTGAACCACCACTTCCCCTGGGATTCTTATTTTGTTGTTGTGTGCCGCCTAGTTGATTCTGACACATAGCAACCCTACACCACAGGATAGAGCTGCCCCATCCAGTTTCCTAGGCTGTAATCTTTATGGGAGCGGATCGCCAGGTCTTTTCTCCCATGGAGTCACTGGTGGGTTCAAACCACAGACCCTTTGGTTAACAGCTGAGCATTTAACCATTGTGTCACCAAGGCTCCTTTTGAGATTCTTGCTGGGAGTGAGGTAAAATCCAGCAGCAGGCACAGGGGCCTTATCTTGAGGGGGAGCCAGGAACGCCATCATTTCCAGCCCCAGCCTTCTGCTCCTTGTCCTCAGCTCCCTGCCTGTCTCATCCCTGCTTGGCTCCTCTCAACTCCTTACATTTGTGTTCAGACCCCTTGCTGGATTCTCTGCTTTGAATATACTTTTCTGGCCTAAATAACTTCTCTCCTGTGGACAGGACTTCTCGTTTCACCCTGCCTTCCAGCTCTGCACCTTGTGGGTTAGAGACACCTGCTGTTTCAGCCAGGGCCCCAAGAAGAAACAAACCACCTGCTTCCTTCAAGCTCTGCTCTACTCCGTCCTGCAGTTGGGGGAGGAGGAACAAGATGCTCGTGGTAAGAGAACTATTTTCCCAAGAAACCATGATTAAAAACCTCATTGAGTGGTTTGTTTCGAGGCTGGTCCATGATAACATTGAATCATGGCCATCAGAGCAAAAGGACATTTGTGAGCTAGCCTGGAAAGCTTACCTTGTTTTATAATGTACCCCCCTTCCCCCACCATGGGGCATTAGTGGCTAAAGAGTGTGATTGCTAACCAAAAGTTTGGCAGTTTGAGATCCTCCTTGGAAACCCTACGGGGCAGTTCTACTCTGCCCTGTAGGGTCTCTATGAGTTGGAATCAACTCGACAGCAATGGGTATGGGACATCACGGTCTGAAGTAAGCGGGGAGGAGAAGGTTAACAAATGCACTTTAGAACAGGATTTTTAAATAGACTTTATTTTCTAGAATGATTTTAGGTTTACAAGAAAGTTGTGCTGAGTGCAGAGAATTCCCCTATACCCCTACCCACAATTTCCCCCATTATTAACATCTTGCTTTCATGTGGTACGTTTGTTACAATTGATGAACCATGATTGATATATTATTAACTGAAGTCCAGAGTTTACATGAGGGTTCACACTTCGTGTTGTACAGTCCTATGGGTATTGACAAATGCATAATATGACGTGTCCTCCATTACAGTGTCACACAGAATAGTTTCACTGCCCTACTAATGCCTTGTGCTACACCGCATTCTTCCCCTCTCCTCCTGGCCCCCTGGCAACCACTGATCTTTTCACTGTCTTTACAGTTTTGTCTTTGCCAGAATGTCATATAGTTGGAATCATTATAATATGTAGCTTTTCCAGACTGGCTTCTTTCACTTGTTGTTATTAGGTGCTGTCCAATCGGTTCTGAGTCCGTCACCTATAGTGACCCCATGTACAACAGAACGAAACACTGCCCAGTCCTGTGCCATCCTCACAATCATTGCTGTGCTTGAGCCCATTGTTGCAGCCACTGTGTCAATCCATTTTGTTGAGTGTCTTCCTCTTTTTCACTTTACAAAGTATAATGTCCTTTTCCAGGGACCTGGTCCCTCCTGATAACACGTCCAAAGTACGTGAGACGAAGTATCGTCATTCTCGCTTTCTGTCTGTACTTCTTCCAAGACAGATTTGTTTGTTCTTCTTGCAGTCCATGGTATATTCAATATTCTTTGTCCATGCCATAATTCGAATGCATTAGGCCTTCCTTATTCATTGTTCAGCTCTCGAATGCATATGACGTGATTGAAAATACCATGGCTTGGATTAGGTGCACCTTTCTTTCACTTAGCGATATACATATGTTTCTTCCACATCTTTTCATGGCTTGATAACTGTTTCTTTTATAATATTCCATTGTATAGATGTACCACAGTCTGTTTAGCTATTCACTTTTTAGATTGGTCGCTTTTAATTTTTGGCAATTAGGATTTTTTTTTAACTGCTTACAAATTTTTAACTTAATTTTAAACTATAGCTGTAACACAGCTGTAATATAAGGGTTAGGAAAGGGACAGTGTGCTTTCCCACCATCCTAAGACATCTACTCTTCACCCTCATACATGGTTCTCCCCCTTATGTGTCTCAACTTTACATCTTTGCAATCTTGTTGCAGATGCAATTTTGTGTATTTCCTTTTTCTCTTAATTCTGAATTCTAAGTCTGTTCTGTGTTGCTAGGGTATCCCTGCAAGCATCACTTATAAAAAATAAATGACGCTCCTGTATAACATGCTCCTGGATGACTGGGCTGTGACTCACTGGAAGGGTCTATCATCACAAGTTTCATTGCTACCATCATTCAAATTTCTAGAAAACGAAAGAAAAAAAATGAGTTCCGGTCATAGGTAATAAGTTTATAAGTCAAACTGTCTTGGTGTGTCCTCATGCTTAATTCATCAAATCACACTCCTCTTCCAAGATATTAGCCAACACCTGCTAGAAAAGTCTTGTGTGGGCAGTGGGGGTGGGAGGATGGGATCAGGGCAGTTTTACAATAAAGCTGGGATCTGGGAGCACTTTTTGGTGGGCTCCCTTTCCCATCTTCCTTCCCCTCCTTCACAGCTGATTCTCCCTCTGTCTCTTCTGGTTCTGGCCTTTCACCTTCTGTTTGCCTGTCTGGGAACCTTGGCTAATGTAATAGGAGGAGTCTTAAGACGGAATTGGGTTAGGGGGTGCTGTGGGTCTGGACTTAGCAAAGCAGATCTCCCCCCTGCCCCCTGCCCCCTGCCCCCTGCCCCCTGCCCCCCCCCATGCTTCTCCTCCCCTCCTCTTTCTCCTCTAACTCCATCCTCTGGAATTGGAATGAAATTCATACGACAGTCTGTCTGTATCTTTCCTCTGACTGCCTAGAGATTGTACTATTTAGTTGCAGAAACACTGCCTTAAAAAAAAAAATTGGTGCAGAACCTTGTATGAGATTATATGCTCATGGGCCCTTTGGCGAGTGTCCCTTTGGGTGTTATTTTGTGATGAACTGTGTCTTCTCGTAGAGAGGAGCTACCGCCTGAAAAGTGAGTGGCTGATTCTGATGATTTCAGCATTTAGGTGTAACACAGCCTGATCTACCTGTGATTCTGGTCCAGTGGTGTTATAAGCTAAATCAGACTCCAAAGTACATAAAGGCAAAGGGAGTCCTTAGTCATGAGATTGTCAGAAAACAAGGGGGGAAGAGGATTAGAGAAGAGCTCTGGTCTCAGAAGGTCAGCAAACTGCCATCAGGACAGCCCAGGAGGAGTTGAGAGTCAGGAGGGGAGGGGTGGACTGTGACAGGCTCGGTGCTCAGTGCTGTGTTTGGGTTCTTTCGTTTAATCCTTACAATAGCCTTAAGAGGCAAGGACTATTATCTCATTTTGCTGATGAAAATATGAGGTTCAGGGAAGTTAAGCAGGTCACCTGCTGCTAAGTGGCAGGATGGAGGCTCTGCCCAGTCTTTCTCCCGTGTACAGTGTGCAGTGGGGAGATGGGCAGGGGGAGGAAAGGAAGACAGAGGAGAGAGACAGGCAAGCAGTCAGTGTAACTAAGCTTAACTGGCTTGTCTATTTCCAGAGAGCCTGTTAATTCCCACTTTGCAGAGCCTGAGAATTTCATACAAGTGCTAATGCCAAGGCCTTCTGAAGCTGGACAGCGCAACACAGAGCAGCACCAGTCACCCAGCCAGGCTTTGTGCACGTTTTTCAAAGCCATTAAACGTGATTCAATTGTGGTCTCAGAAATAAATAATTTAAGGCTGATTCTCAGCTGAACAGGTAACTGTCATTCATTGGCTATGTGATATATGTCTCACATTTTTAAGTGAAGGAAAAAAAAATGAACCAAGTCAATTTAGAATTTAATAAAGGCTCCCTGGTATGCATTGAAGGAGCCCTAGTGGTACAGTTGTTAAGTATTCAGCTGCTAACCGTAAGGTAGGCGGTTCAAACCCGCTAGCTGCTCTGCGAGCGAAAGATGTGGCAGTGTGCTTCTGTAAAGATTTACAGCCTTGAAAACCCTATGGGGGAGTTCTACTCTGTCCTCTAGGGTCGCTATGAGTCAGAATGGACTTGATGGCAGTGGGTTTGGTTGGTGTGTATTTTAAGACATTGAGCTGTGCATTGCATGGATGGAAATTTAGAGGTGGATCATTAGAATAAAGCTGCGTATTTATTAAATTATCCCTTTACAGTTAACTGCTGTTGTATTTTGGGTAGGATCTTGGGATTGCTGACTCATACTACCTTCATAAAATTTACATTCAAACACATCAAATATTTTCTTGGGCATCTCATATCTGATTAACTTTCTTATATGCTCTGTTTCAAGGGATATGTTTCCTTCCCATTGTATTTCTTTACCAGATATATTATTTCCAGAGTTTTATACTTTTCCTTTATGGAAACAACTTGATTTAACCATAATTTTTTTTTTTCCCCAGTGTTTGTTAGGTTTAACATAATTACTGGCTTCCAATTACTATTTTATTAAGGGATGCTCTAAAGCTTATTTTAAAGGCATTTCTGCTCATAAAACTGACACCATAAAATGGCATTCATAATTAGGTTCATCCTAAGCAAGAGGCGTGCTGTGGACTTAAAGCTGAGTGCTGTCTTACTTCCAAACAAATGATGGGCATGGCAAGAAGGCCTGTACTCAGAAACAACCCTTCTTGCTACTGACTGGAGAAAGAAGAAGGACGTTCATTAAATAGCACAGTCCTCAATGAAAGAATGGTGACTCAAACCTTAATGAGAGGAAAAATTGTAAAAGTGGGCCTGCTTCTCCTTAGGAAGCCAGTTCTTCGATTTTGAAAACTGTAAATGTAGCTCAACAATCCAAAGAGTCACCTTGCTAACTCTGAACCGAAGCCACTGCCCAAGCCTACCTTTTAGCCAAAGATCAGACAGGCCTATAAAACAAGCAATAACATGCGTGAGGAATGTGCTTCTTAGTTAATCAAGTATACAAGACCAAATGGGCAACACCAGCCCAAAAGCAAGACAAGAAAGCAGGAAGGGAAGGAAACCTGGATGAATGGACACAAGAAACCTGGGATGGAAAGGGAAAGAGAGAGAGTGCTGACACATTGAGGGGTTTGAAACCAATGTCACAAAACAATTTATGTATAAATTTTTGAATGGGAAACTAATTTGTGCTGTAAACTTTCATCTGAAGTGAGTTGCCATTGAGTCGATTACAACTCACAGCGACCCTACAGGACAGAGTGAAACTGCCCATACAGTTTCCAAGGAGTAGCTGGTAGATTTGAACTGCCGACCTTTTGATTAGCAGCCAAGCTCTTAACCACTGTGCCATCAGGGCTCCTTCACCTAAAGCACCAAAAAAAAAAAAAAAAAAAAAAAATCCAAAGAGGGCAAATGGAAAACCTAAGTCATTTATTCATTCTATTTAAAAGATGTAGTCTAATTGTTACTTAGGTGATGTTCAGATTAAACCACAGATACACGTAAAATTTTGACTGCAATTCACTGTACAGTGCAGTTTGTCATTAAGAGAAGGGTGGCCTGTGGGGTCAGACAGTGTCAGCTCTTACTCATTGATCTTGGTCAAGTTATTGAGTTCTCTGAGGCCTTACTTTCTCTGCCCTTGAGTTGCTAATAACTCAGTGGGGGAGATAGGGAAAAATCAAATGACACAAGTAAAACATCAAGAAGACTAAAGCATGGTACTCTAAGAGGACGTAAAAGAGGCATTTGATATGGCCAAGGTGAGCAAAAGTCTTCCTTCCTGGAGAAAATGATGTTGAGCTGAAATATAAAAGATGGGTAAGACTAACGAGGGGGAAAGGGGCAAGTGTCTCAGCAAAGGGAACAACAGAGGGAAAGGCTCCATGGTCAGAGGGAGTGAGGTAAGTGTGAGGGACTGAAAGGCCAGTGTGTTTGGAGGGCAGCGGGTGAATGGTAGGGGCTTTTGGGCCAAGTTCAGGATCTGTGCTTTATCTTAGGAGCAATGGAAAGGTGTCAAAGTGTTTCAAGTGGTGCACGTAGGTGGGGTGGGGTAGGTATGACTTGAGGCACTCTTGGTAGGATCACTATGGCTACAGGTAAGAAAGAGCCAGAATGGATTCAGGTAGGTCTGTTAGGAGTCTATCGAAGTAGTCCAGGTCAAGCTAATGGTAATTTGTGCCGGGGTGGTGATATAAAGGTGGAAGAGAAGTAGATGGATTTGAAAAATATTTTAGAACTCAACCATAAGATTTACCCAGAAGTAAAGGATGACCTCTGGGCTCTGACCTCTACAACTGGATTGATAGGGCCATTTCCTGAGATGATGAGGATTAGAAATAGGGGAAGATCATGAGTTTGGTGTTAAGTTCCAGGTCTTTGCTTGAGTTGCCTTTGAGATATCCTGAAGAAGACAGGTAAGCCCTCACATGGACCTGGAATGCAGAGAGCTGCGAGCTGGAGACACACAGGTAGTTGAAGCTGGGGTGTGGCTGAGTTTGCCTAAGCAAAGAGAAAAATATGAGAAGAAGGGAGGACCTAGATTTGAACCTTGGGAAGCTCCAATCTTGAATGGCTTGGGAAAAGTCTGCAAAGGCAGCAGAGAAGGTGGGCCAGAGAGGTAGCAGTTGGACAGATAAAGAGTGTTTCTCCAATGAAGATGTGGTTGACAGTACTGAATGCTGTTGGGAAGTTAGGTGAGATGAGGTGGAAATATTTATGCTTGGATTTAAGGACACTGAGGTTACTGGTAATTTTTATCGTACTAGCTTTTATTGAAATATAACTCTCAGGTCAATTCTGGCTGAGGCGAGGTTAAATGGGATCATCAGTAAACTACAGGTGCATTAAAATATTCAAGTATAAAGAACTATCCATCTCTTATTTCACATAAGAGGGAGAATTTTTAATTGGTTTATATCAGGGCTATTGACCTATTGACATTTTGGGCTCGATAATTCCTGTCCTGCGCATTGTAAGATACTTAGTAGCATCCCTGGCCTCTACCCACTTGTTGCTAGGTGCCATAGAGTCGGTTCCAACTCATAGAGACTGTATGTACAACAGAATGAAACACTGCCCAGTCCTGTGCCATCCTCACAATTGTTGTTATGCTTGAGCCCATTGTTGCAGCCACTGTATCAATCCATCTCGTTGAGGGTCTTCCTTTTAGATAACAGTATACCACCCCCACCCACTGCTATTGAGTGGAATCTGACTCACAGTGATCCCCGTAGGGTTTCCAAGGCTGAAAATCTTTACAGGAGCAGACTGCCACATCTTTCTCCTTCAGAGTGGCTGGTGGGTTTGAACCGCTGACCTTTTGATTAGCAGCGGAGCAATGTCTCCAGACATTGTCAAACATTTCCTAAGGGTCAAAATTGCCCCCAGTTGAGAACTACTGGTTTAAATAAAGCAGATTTTAGAAATAGATTTGTTACATAGGCTCATTTTTTTTTTTTTTTACCTTTATAAACGAATGACTGTAAGAGTATGGCATCCTTGGAATGTCTGTGATACCAGAAACATATGCTACAGAAGGGGAAAAAATCATCCATTTAGTATTCAAATACCTTAGTTGCTGCCAAAAATGCACCTACTGTTAGAAACAAATCTAAGAATATGGATGGACGGACTCTAAGGGTTTTGTAATTCTTTAGGAAGCATGAAAGCATAAAATTTATACCATACAGAAGAGGGGACCTGGTTCTACCCAAGGGGTGGTAGAGTTCACAACTGGGTGGCACAACCTGCCAGCTGACTCCCCTATTCTGGGACTTATGTTTTGCAACAAACTTTCATTAATATTTATGAAGAGACTTAATGCCCTTTGGTGTTAAACAAAAAAATCTAAATGAACATCGTTAACTGGATGGTGCAGTATCTTCTAAAACATATACTCTTCTTTTTTGGGTTGGTGAAACTTGCAAAATAAATCTCATCCCATGCCACACACTGACTGCAGTTATTTATCTTTGACACCCTGTGCTATTGAAATTCTTGACGCTTTATAGCTGACTTCAGCAAACAATTTTAACAACCTAGTTACAACCAAATAGTTTTATAGAGATGCTGTAACTTCTTTTTTCAAGCGATAGCAGGGCTGATTTAGGGAAGCAGACAATAAAAACCCTGTGATTGCTCACACACTATATATCGCTGCAGTGCATTAACACAACCACACCAACCTAAGTTGCAGCCCAGCGCAACTGGGCTTTTAGAATCCAGCACTCCTCTGTGCCAGAACAAAGGTCATTTCAATTTCCTGTTATAGTGCACAGTTTGCAGTGGCATGTGCTTAATGATTTTTTTTTTTTACCCTAAATGAACTATAACAAGAATTGTACTAATAGGCTCTGATGTGATACTGTGTGAAAGGGAACTTGCTTTTCCAAGAGGATGGGAGAGTAGGATGGGCTTTTTTTTTTTTTTACTCCCTAAGAAGCCATTCACACTGAAATGGGAGTTTTAGACTCTTCAGGTTTAGCAGCTCACAAAATAAGACCCCTGAGCCCTTGGGTGAGTAGTCATAGAAGTTGCCTCGTCTTTCTTCTTACTAAATTAGTTTAAAGAAGTCTGTTCCTTTTATGCCAAGAGGTGTGTACTTGAGCTGGTAGCTCATCGCTCAGTTTCTGTGCTCCTTCAGCCTCATTATGTAACAAATATTAACTGAGGATTTTTCATGGAAATCATGATGAATCTGGATTAGATGATAATGTAGAATGACAAAGGAGATGCAAATGGAAAGAAGGAAGAAAGGAAGGGAGGAAGGTGGGAAGGAAGGGAAGATGAACTTTTAAAAGTCTTATTTTGTAGCTATGGGCCATCATCATAGATAGGGCAGATTAGCATTCGAGCTTGACCCCATTCTGATGAGGACAGCGGAAACCCCCTCATGGTTGGCATGTGGACTGAGTGGGACCTGGGTTAATAAACTGTTTGATGGATCTTTTGAAAAACTGCTCTGATTCTAGGACTGTCAGAGATTCTACCGTAGAATAAAGAGTATTACTGTCGGAAAAATTGTTATAGAGCTTCAAATGCAACTAATTTATGGGACAGACGAAGACACTAAGGCCCAGAGAGATGATGTGACTTGCCTGAAGTCACACACTAATTAGAGGCAGAAGGGGACTAGAACCTAGGTCTTGTGACTCCTAGGCCAGCGTGTTTGTTGTTGTTTGGTGCCACGGAGTTGGTTCTGACTCATAGCAATCCTACGACGTACACAGAACAAAATACTGCCCTGTCATGGACCAGGAAGAAGAACTTGGCGATCTACTTCTAAAAAAATTGGCCAGTGAAAACCTTGTGACTAGCAGGCCAGTGTACTCATCACCATAACACCTTGGGTTGATAATATGAGTTGGTCGCAAAAAAGACAAAAATGGCAAAATGGCAAGGAAGATCTGGCGATCAACTGGGCATGTGTGGGCAGCCCAGGCTCAGGTGGGCCACCCACTCTGAGTTGTGGTGGTTTGGTTGGCACTTCTCTGTGGTTCACCCAGGATTGGTGTGTGACAGAATCGTGAGCTGGATAATGTCACCTTCTTCGTGCCCTTTTGGAGTTCTTTGTATTCCTGTTAAGCTACTCATGCCCTTTTCCATCCGACTTTGCCTTAGAGGTATCATTCTTGCCTTAGAGAGAATTAGGAGTTATCTCTCCCAGAGAAGCCCTGGTGGTATAGTGGTTAAAGGGTTCACTGCAAACTGAAAGGTTGGCAATTTGAACCCACCAACCACTTTGCAGTAGACAGATGTAGCAGTCTGCTTCTGTAAAGATTAAAAAAAAAAAATCCCTTTGAAGTCTAGTTGATTCTGACTCATAGCCACCCTGTAGGACAGAGTAGAATGGCCCCACAGGATTTCCAGGGAGTGGCTGGTGTATTCGAACTGCCAACATTTTGGTTAGTAGCCAAACTCTTAACCACTGCATCACCAGGATCCCACTTGGAAATCCTATGGGGCGGCTCTGCTCTGTCTATAGGGTCACTAAGAGTCAGAGTCAACTCAACGGCAACAGGCTTTGTTTGTGAATCCTTCATTCTCACTAGATTCTGGCATTGACTTGAGCAGGAGCCACCTGTAAAGCTCTAAGGTGATGTTCCCTTGTGTCAAGGTGCCAAGCAGTGTGATTGAAAAGGGCAGATCTAACTCTGAAAAGCAGAGGAAGAGCCCTTGGCGTCTCCTTAGCTCAACTTCCTCATTGTTCTTCTCTTGCAGCTCTCCACTTCCTTGTTCCCTCCTGCCTGAGTTTATAAACCTCCCCAAAACTGAATGGACAAGCTAGACACCCACTGGGAAGCCTGTGGTCTGAGCTCTTGGCCTGCAGAGGGGGAAGAGAGCAGTCCTGTTTCCATTTCTGAAAGATGGCTCCCATCTTCTTCTGAAAATGAACCTGCTACTTGTATTCAATTGCCTTTCCAAGAAAGGGCTCTCTGTCCCCCAGTCATGAACGAACAATAGGATTGTCAGTGCTGGGTGTGCCATTGCTTAGTGACTGGAGCAAAGGCACAGGAATATGCTGGCAGCATATAAATGATTTTTAAAAGAAAGCATTAACTCTGCTTTTTCACTTTGAGAGCTTGTAACCTATTTAAAGGGAGTGCCTCTTTGCTTTGCAAATGAGAATTCCTTGCAGAGGAACTTTCAGTTTGTTAGTTCTCTTTCTGCTGGGGCTCTTCAGTATTTTCAAATACATCAAAAAAAAATCAGCAAATACTTACTGAACATCTAATACAGGCTAATGCTCATGGAGGGTTTAAAGAAGGGCAAGACAAAGTCCTGCTTCAGAAAGTTTCCAATCTAGAAAGAAAGCTAAGTTGAAGCACAACAAAGTAGCCACGATTTGGATGATAATGTCACAGAGCAACCAAAGGCACCAGGAACTATAAAGTGCTGTGGTTTCTGAGGTGAGCAATGTCTGTCTATCTGGGATTCTGTGTCCTTGCTAGTAAACAAGGAGCACAGTGGCCAAATCCTATTTTTATTATTCACTGCATGGTAAGGATCAGCATGAATTCAATTCCACCTGGAAATGGATCCAGTCCTCACCTTCCATTTCTCTATCCTCATTGTCAGCAACCCAAATGGCACTCTCCTCTTCAACATCCAGCCACCTGAGCCAGGTCAGAACACATAAGTTAGAAGGACGCTATGCATCAGACTGGCTGCTATGCAGCCCTTCTCCTCTCCTAGCTGCCCTGAGTGAAGTCAGAGCACACATTAGAAAGACACAGTCCTCTGACTGCCATATAGACAGACACTGGCCCTTGCTGGCTTTCAGTGCACCATGGGTTTGTTAATTCACTGGAAAAGCTCACAAAATTCATGGAGAGTATCTATACTTACTGTTACCCATTTATGATAGCCAGAAAGGATACAAATGAAGAAATGCAAGGGGCAAGGCCTGGGAGGGGACCAGGAACGAGGCTTCTATTTTTCCCAGGAACATGCCACCCTCCTGAAAGCAGATGTTCTTGCTAATCCAGGAAGCCCCCTACCTTCCATGTTCAAAATGTTTTATTGGCTTCATTGAATAGTTGTGATTGGGGCCCCATTGCATAGTCATGATTTATTGAATCACTGAGGTGAGCTGACCAGGTATGGTCTTCCTGGCCCTCACTCATTTGCACACATTCTCAGGTGTTGTTCAGAGGTTTCACATAATAAAAATACTCTGATTATAATAATAAAAGATTGTTTCTCAGAAACCAAAGACAAAAGACCAAATTATTCTACGTAAAGCGATTCCTTACCTAAGTGGATCTTTGAAATTACTGGCTAGAGGGATAAGAAATAAAAACAAAAACAAACAAACAAAAGAGCAACAACAACAAAAACCAGATATTCTTCATAGCTGAAATACATCTGTTTTTATGTAGTGCCTGCAGTAATGCTTAACACTTAATCATTTATTTGCTCATTGTTTTCCATCTTAGAATTTTACATTGATTTATTCTCAAGATATCTTTGTAAAGGAGCTTTCTAAAAGACTGATTTTTTTTTTTTTTCTCCTCAGGAGGTAACAGGGATCTAGATTAGCAGAGGAAATCCTCAGGCACACAGAGGATCTCTGAAGAACTGCTGACAGAAAACCTCCCTAATATCATGAAAGATGAAAACCTAACCATCCAAGAAGCTCAGTGAACCCCACTGGGGACAGACCCCAAAAGAAAATCACCAAGGCATATCATAATCACACTCGCTAAAGCAAAAGACAAAGAGGGAAGCACACTCACTAAAACCAAAGACAAAGAAGAGCAGCATGAGAGAAACAAAAAGTCACATACAGAGGAGAAACACTAAGGCTAAGCTCTGATTACGCAGCAGAAACCATGCAGGTAAGAAGTCAATGGGATGACATGTACAAAACCTTGAAAGAAAAAATTGCCAACCAAGAATAATATATCCTGCAAAATTCTCATTTGAATATGATGGCAAAATTAGGACATTTCCGGATAAACAAAAATTAAAGGAATATGTAAAAACCAAACCAAATTTACAAGAATTATTAAAGAGAGTCCTTTGGTTTGAGAACAAACAACATCAGAGGACAGCCTGAATCTAGGATGCAAGATCCTACCAGCCAGATAAAAACCTAGGAAATGAATTTGCAAGGGCTATTCAAAACTGAAAGATTTACAACGGGGAACCAGAGAGGTTAATCAGCAAATGACAATAACATCAGAATAATAAAAGAGGGAATAAACGGTGTAGGTATAGAACTTTGTAAAGGAGAGGAAGGCAAGCCAATGCAAAGGAATAAAAGACTGGTTCAAACCTAGGAAGATAAGGGTAAATTTCAAGGTAACCACAAAAAAAGTTAGCAAACCTACTCATCAAAGTAAAGAAGAAAAAACATAAAGTCTCAGTAAAAACAAAATCTACAAAAACAAAAGAATTGAAAAAAAAATCCACAAACAACAGGAATTCTGTGCGGGAGGGTAAGAGGAACAAAGAAAACATCAGCACCACAAAAAAGCACTACAAGATGACAGCAATAAACTCACACCTATCAATAATTACACTGAAGGTAAACGGACTAAATGCACCCATAAAGAGATAGAGAGTAACAGAATGGGTTAAAAAACCAGGATCCATCAGTATGTTGTCTACAAGAGACACATCTTAGAAACAAAAATGTAAATTTATTAAAAATCAAAGGATGGAAAAAAATATATCAAGTAGACAGCTACCAAAAAAAGAGCAGAAGTGGCAATACTAATCTCCGATAAAGTAGACTGTAAAACAAAATCCACCTTAAAAGACAAAAAAAGGCACCATATAATGATTAAAGGGACAATCCATCATGAAGACATAACCATAATAATATCTACATACCCAATGACAAAAAACCAAAAACAAAATCCAGTGCTGTCGAGTCGATTCTGACTCGTAGCAACCCTATAGGACAGAGTAGAACTGCCCCATAGAGTTTCCAAGGAGCACCTGGTGGATTCAAACTGCTGACCCTTTAGTTAGCAGCTGTAGCACTTAACTACTATGCCACCAGGGTTTCCCACCCAATGACAGGGCTCCAAAATACATAAAACAAACTCTAACAGCACTGAAAAGAGAAATTGACCGTTCCACAATAACAGTAGGAGACTTCAACACACCACTCTTGGTAAAGAATAGAACATCTAGAAAGAAACTCAACAAAAATACAGAAGATCTAAAGGCCACAATCAGCCAACTTGAACTCATAGACATACAGAATACTCCACCCCAAAGCTGCAAACAGGGAATGAATAGACCACATCTTAGGCCACTAAGGAACCCTCAACAAAATCCAAAACACTGAGGCAATACAAAGCATCTTCTCTGATCACAATACCATTGAAGTAGAAATGAACATCGGGAACCACAAGGGAAAAAAAAAAATCAATTACATGGACCTGAATAACACCCTGCTTAAAATCCACTGGGTAATAGAAGAAATCAAAGATGGAGTAAAAATTTCTAGAATGAAATGAGAATGAAAACACATCATACCAAAACCTTTGGGACACAGCAAAGGCAGTCCTCAGAGGTCAATTTATAGCAATAGAGGCACACATCAAAAAAGAAGAGACAAAATCAAAACATTAGCTACACAACTCAGATAGAAATAGAACAGCAAAAGAAGCCCACAGCCACCAGGAGAAAGGAAATAATAAAGATCAGAACAGGAATAAAGGAAATGGGGAACAGAAAAAAAATAGAAAGAATCCAACAAAACCAAAAGTTGGTTCTTTGTAAAGGATCAACAAAATCAACAAACCGCTGGCCAAAATGACAAAAGAAAAACAGGAGAGGACACAAATAACCCAAATAAGAAATGAAATGTGGGACATTACAAGAGAAACAACTGAAATAAAAAAGACCATAACAAAGTATTATGACAAGCTATACTCCAACAAATTTGAAAACCTAGAGGAAATGGACAAATTTCTAGAAACATACTACCTACCCAAACACAAAATGATGTTGAAAATCTGAACAGACCTATAACAAGAGAAGAAGTGGAAAAGGTAATTAAAAAAACTCCCAACAACAAAAAAAAACCCTGGCCCAGACGGCTTCACTGGAGAATTCTACCAAACATTCAGAGAAGAGCTTATGCCAGTACTACTCAAATTATTTCAGAGCATAGAAAAGGAAGGAATACTTCCGAATTCGTTCTATGAAGCCAGTATAACCCTGATACTAAAATCAGGCAAAGGCACCACAAAAAAAGAAACTTATAGACCAATATCTCTCATGAATATTGATGCAAAAATTCTGAATAAAATTCTAACCAATAGACTTCAGCATCATATCAAAAAAATAATACACCGCAACCAAGTAGGATTTATACCAGATATGCAAGGATGGTTGAACATTAGAAAATCAATCAACATAACCCGCCACATAAATAAAAGAATCACATGATCATCTCAATCAACACAGAAAAAGTATTCAACAAAGTCTGTCACCCATTCCTGATAAAAACTCTCAATAACATAGTTATAGAAGGGAAATTCCTCAACATGATAAAGAGCTTCTACTCAAAACCAACAGCCAACATCATTTTTAATGGAGAGAGGCTGAAAACATTCCCCTTGAGAACAGGATCAAAGCAAGGATTCCCTTTATCACCACTTCTATTTAACATTGTGCGGAAGTCCTAGCTGGAGCAATAAGGAAAGAAAAAGAAATAAAGGGCATCCAAATTGATAATGAAGAAGTTAAAATGTTCTTTCTTGAGGATGATATGGTACTATACATAGAAAACCCAGAGGTCTCCATGAGAAAACTACTAGAACTAATAGAAAGATTCAGCAGAATAGCCAGATACAAGATAAACATACAAAAATCAGTTGGATTCCTATACACCAATAAAGAGAATGATGAAAAGGAAATCAGGAAAACAATATATTTATGATAACCCCTAAAAGAAATAAAATACTTAAGAATAAATCAAACCAGGGATGTAAAAGATCTGTACAAAGAAAACTACAAAACACTACTGCAAGAGACCAAAAGAGATCTACATAAATGGAAAAAGACACTGTGCTCAAGGATAGGTAGACTCAGCATTGTGAAAATGACAACTCTACCCAATCTACAAATACAATGCAATCCAGATCCAAATACCAACAACGTTCTTTAAAAAGATGGAAAAACTAATCATTAACTTTATATGGAAAGGGAAGAGGCTCTGGATAAGAAGAGCACTATCGAAGAAGAAGAATAAAGATGGAGGACTCTCACTACCTGACTTCAGAACCTACTATACACCTGCAGTAGTTGAAACAGCTTGGTACTGGTACAATGAGAGATACATTGACCAATGCAACAGACTTGAGAACTCAGATGTAAATCTACCCACCTACAGTCACCTGATCTTAGACAAGGGCTCAAAGATATCAAATGGGGAAAAGACAGTCTTTTTAACAAACGGTGCTAGCAAGACTGGATGTCCGTCTGAAAAAAAATGAAACAAAACCCATATCTCACACCATACACAAAAACTAATTCTAAATGGATCAAAGACCTCATCACGGACTGAATTATTTCCCCCCAAAAATGTGTGTATTAATTTGGCTGGGCCATAATTCCCAGTGTTGTGTGGTTTTCCTCCATTTTGTGATTGTAATTTTATGTTAAAGAGGATTAGGGTAGGCTTGTAACACCACCCTTACCCAGGTCACATCCCCGATCCAATGTAAAGGGCGTTTGCCTGGGGTGTGGCCTGCAACACATTTTATCTCTCAAGAGAAAAAAAGGAAAGAGAAGTGAGCAGAGAGAAGGACCTCATACCACCAAGAAAGCAGTGCCAGGAGCAAAGCCCGTCCTCTAGACCGAGGATACCTGCATGGAGAATCTCCTAGTCTGGGGGAAGACTGATGAGAAGGCCGACAAAGAGAGAAAGCCTTGCTCTGGAGCTGATGCCCTGAATTTCAACTTCTAGCTACTAGATTGTGTTATAGGCATCCACTTGAGGTATTTCTGTTATTGTACCACTAAATGATTAAGACAGACCTAAATATGAAACCCAAAACTATAAAGATCATAGAATAAAAAAATAGGATCAATGCTAGAGGCACTAATACACAGTATTAACAGGATACGAACTGTAACTAATGATACACAGACTCCAGAAGTTAAGGTAGAAAACTGAAATCTTCTAAAAATTAAACAATTATGCTCATCAAAAGACTTCACCAAGAGAGTAAAAAGAGAATCCAGACTGGGAAAAAATTTTTGGCTACGAAAAATCTGCTAAAGATCTAATCTCTAAAATCTATGGGAAAATCCAGTACCTCTGCAACAAAAAGACAAATAATCCAATTAAAAAATGGGCAAAGGAAATGAACACACTTCATCAAAGAAGACATTCAAGCAGCCAACAGACACATGAGGAAATGCTCGAGATCACTAACCGTTAAAAAAAACCGTTAGAGAAATGCAAATCAAAACCACACTGAGATACTATCTCAGCATGGCATTTCTGGCAGGAATCAAAAAAAGAGAAAATAAAAAATGTTGGAGTGGCTGTGGGGAGATTGGAACTCTAATGTACTGCTAGTGGGAATGCAAAATGGTACAATGGTTTTGGAAAACAATATGATGCTTCCTTAGAAAGCTAGAAATAGAAGTACCATATGATCTAGCAATCCCACTCTTAGGAATAGAGCCTAGAGAAATAAGACCTGTCACACGAATATACATATGCGCACCCATGTTCACTGCAGCATTGTTCACGATAGCAAAAAGATGGAAATAACCTAGATGCCCATCAACAGATGAATGGATAAACAAACCGTGGTACATACACCCAATGGAGTACTATGCAATGATGAAGAGCAATGGTGAATGTGCGAAGTATCTCATGACATAAATAAATCTGGAGGGCATTATGCTGAGTGAAATAAGTTAATCACAAAAGGACAAGTATTATACAGACCATTCTATAAAAACTCATAAATAGATTTACACACAAAAAGGAACAGTCTTTGATGGTTATGAGGGAGGGGAAGGATGGGGATGGAAAAACATCAGACAATAGATAAGTGGTAACTTTGGTGAAGGGTAAGACAGTACACAATACTGGGGAAGCCAGCACAACTTGTACAAGGCAAGGTCATAGAAGCTCCATAGACACATCCAAACTCCCTGAGGGACTGAATTATTGGGCTGAGGGCTGTGGGAACCATGGTCTTCGGGAACATTTAGCTCAACTGGCATAGCATAATCTATAAAGAAATTGTGCTACATTCTACTTTGGTGAGTAGTGTCTGTAGTCTTAAAAGACTGTGAGTGGTTGTCTAAGATACTCCACTGGTCTCACCTCTTTGGGAGCAAGGGAGAATGAAGAAAACTAAAGACACAAGTGAAAGATTAGTCCAAAGGATGAATGGACCACAACTACCACAGCCTTCACCAGACTGAATCCAGTACAACTAGATGGTGCCTGGCTACCACCACTGACTGCTCTGACAGGAATCACAATAGAGGGTCCTGGACAGAGCTGGAGAAAAATGTAGAAGAAAATTCTAACCCACAAAAAAAGACCAGACTTACTGTCCTGACAGAGACTGGAGAAACCCGAGAGTACGACCCTTGGAAATCGTTTTAGCTCAGTGATGAAGTCACTCCTGAGGTTCACGCTTTAGCCAAAGATTGGACAGGCCCATAAAACAAAATGAGACTAAAGGGGCACACCAGGCCAGGGCAAGGACTAGGAGGCAGGGGAAAGGAAAGCTTGTACTAGAGAACCCAAGGTCAAGAAGGGAGAGTCTTGACATGTTGTAGGGTTGTTAGCCAATGTCATAAAACAATGTGTAAAAAAAACAAAACAACAACAACAACAACAAAAACCAGGTATATTTATGTTTATATATTCTGTGCAGCAAAGTGGAATATGATTATCACTTATTTGCTCAATGTTGTTTTTAACCTTAGAAGTTTAGACTGTTCCACCCTCAAGATAGTGTTGTAAAAGAGCTTTCTAAAAGACTGTTTTTTTTTACCCCTCAGGAGGTAACATGGACCTAGATTGGCAGAGGAAATCCTCAGGCACAGAACCAGCACCCCAAAGATACTCAACAAAGATGCTTAGCAAAGGTACTCAACAATTCAGTTGTTGATCAAGTGGAAGGATGGTCTCTGATAAACTTGTTCTTAATTGAGGAGCTACCTGTCTACTTCTCCATGGAGTTGTGCTAGGTGGCTTCTTTCTAAAATCACACTTAATTTTTGTTCAGCTTTCTTCAGATTCCATTTGGTTGGTTCCATATGCAGGCACCTCTGATCTATTTACTGTCCTTTTTGATGGGTTAGGGAGTAGGCTCCATTCAGGGCATGCCAGAGGCTTCACTCAGTTCTTCCCATCTTGTTGCTCTAGCGTCACATAGCCTGGCTGCTGATTACACACTCATTCAATTAATATGTTCAAGTAACTGCTTACTCTGGAGTAAGCACTTGCCAGTTCTGTGGATATAATGGTGATTTCATAGCTTACTAGCAGGGAAACAAGAAACTATTACCCTAGTTGTGGGAAAAAAAAGAGCCCCCAAAATCTAGGTGCTTGGCATAAGGAGAGGCTTCTGCCCAAGCTGTAGGCTGGGCTCTGTTTTGTTGTTTACTGCTCAGTCGAGTAACTTTTGTGAATCCTCAGGAAGTGCTGCCCGATCTGAATCGCTCTATTCCTTCAATAAAACTCTTTGCTTTAATTTTAACAGAGACTCCAGCTTGCTCTTGGGTAATTTCATGAGCAGTGCTGGGTGAGCCTATATTCCTATTTAACCTTGACTGAGCATGAGTTAGGAATTAACCAGGAGAAGAGGCAAGGGAAGAACATGCTGTGTGTTCCCAGAGGTGGTAAAAGTCAAGCATTAGTGGAATAGAAAGGAGTAGATTCTACATGAAGTGTAGAGTTTGGAGTGTACCTTATAGGGTGTGATAAGGTTAAGGGGGCAGGGGGAGGGGAATAGGTGTGGTCAGAATCTTAGAACACTGTGAATTGCCTTAACAATGGACTTTATCATGAGGGCAGTAAAAACCCTAAACCAAACCCATTGCTGACTCACAGCGAGCCTGTGTGTTACAGAGTACAACTGAGCTCCATAGGGTTTTCTTGGCTATAATCTTTATGGAAGCAATCACCAGACCTTTCTTTCACAGGGCCACTGGGTGGGTTTGAACTTTCAGCCTTTAGGTTAGTAGTTGAGTGCAAACTGTGCCAACCACGGAGCATGTAAGGGCAGTAGGGAGTATTAAAGGGACTCAAGCTAAGTTTTGACCTTTTTAATATGTATTTTAGAAGGATGGATATGCGTTGGCTTCTCAAAATTATGACTGAACTCGGTTCCTGGCTTGTTTCAGTGACTTGTGGCTCAAATATCCCATGATGAGACTTGTCCAATCTCCATCTGTTACAGTTTTGCCATCTTGGTCTCCCTCCTCTCTTACCCATCTCCTACACAAGTGTGGGCTTCTAGGGGCAGGTACTATAGTCTTCTCAGTGCCATAGCTCTGCACCTGATGTGGAATGGATTTTAAAAATGTTTGTGGAATGAACAAATGAGTGGATATAATATTTTCAGAAATCATTAGGTAGAGAGATCTCAGGGTCATGGGCCTCATCTCAGAAGCCCAGGAAGGTAGTCTTGGCTCTCTTAAAAACAGTATAAGATTACGAAAGCTATTTCCCTTCTCTGGGTCTCAAGACTCCTTCCTTATAACACATGGAAGTTTGTATTAGCTAGGGTAATGCTAGGCTGCTATAACAAAGAGACCCAATGTTGAAGTGGCTTAAAGAACCACTCCCGTAAGAGTCCTCTCACATAACAGTCCTTATGTGCATGGTCCAACAATGGGAAGCTTTGCTCTTTGCAGTCATGCACGGACCCAGATTCCTTCCAGTTCATTGTTCTGCCATCTTGTGGTGTGTTGCTGTCATCTTCATGGTTGAAACTGGGTTGCCACCATGTCTGGATTCTGGCTGGTAGGAAGGGGAAAGAACCTGTGAAGGAGGCCCTCTTGATGTCGTAAGTCCCAGCTCCCAAAGTAACATGACCACTTCTGCTAACATTCCACTGCTGAGAACTTGGTCGCGTGGCCATTCCTAACAGCAAGGGAATCTGGGAAATGCCATCTAGCTGGGCAGGCATGTGCCTAGCTACACTTCCATTACCATGAAAAAAAAAAAAAAGAAAGTATGGATTTTGTCAACAACCAGCAATCTCTGTCATGAAGGCTGGTTACATGACCTTAGAGAACACTTTCAGCTTTAATGTTCTATGACTTAATGAACTTAGAGGAGAAAACCTAAAAAATAAGCTATCAAGTGGCATAAAGAACGCCAAATCTTCATGCAGATTTCACCTGTGAACATGGACCTTTGGATGCCTGATATTTCTTTCAGGTATCCCAACAAAAATTCAATATTTGGGTCCATCTAGGTAAATATGTTCCTGGACCAAAAGTCTTCAACAACTCCATTTGACTGAGTCCGTATCATATATATTTAAATTCATTAAGACAGGCAGTTCCATTTCAAGTGGATTTCATTCTGGTAATGCCTCCTAGAGCTACCGATTGGGTAGTCTTCAGAGAACATGGCTTAACTGAAGGCAGTTAAAAAGTTAATTGATTAGAGCATTGTTAAAATAAATGGTCGTGTGAGTATTATTAGCTCTGGGCTGAGCTTGAAGGCTGGTCATTCTTAACTTTAAGATTTGGAGCATATAAAATATATCGCAATAGAATACTGTGAATACTAGCAACCATCTATTAAACACTTGCTGTATATTGCCAGGGACAATCCTCTGCCCTTTATATATAGCCACGTAACACGAAAGTGGAAGGAGGCCTGGTGGCGCAGTGGTTAAATGCTTGGCTGCTAGCCAAAAGGTCAGTGGTTCAAACCCACCAGCAGGAGAAAGATGTGGCAGTCTGTTGTCATAAGGGTTAACCCCAAAAAACCCAAACCCACTGCTGTCGAGTTGATTCCGACTGATAGCTACTCTATAGGACAGAGTAGAACTGCCCATTGGGTTTCCAAGGAGTACCTGGTGCATTGGATCTGCTGACCTTTTGGTTAGCAGCTGAACACTTAACCACTGTGCCACCAGGGCTCTACCATAAGGATTACCGCCTTGGAAATCCTCTGGGGGCAGGTCTACTCTGTCCTGTATTGTTGCTAATTCTGATGGCGATGGGTTTTTAACATAAAGGTAAAGAGTGAATTCTTGAGCCAGATTGCTTGGGTTCAAGTTCTAACTCTGCCACTTACTACCTAGGTGACTGTGGGCAAATAATCTCTCTGTTCCTCAATTTCTCAATAGATCTTCTAAGTATGAACTATGATAAAATGTACCTCATAAGATTGTTGTGTAGGTTAAATGAGTTAATACACATACAGCTTTTGGAATTAAGGCTCCTAAGGTCACCTATAATTATTACCATCATCATCACCTTTTCAAGCTTGACCAGAAGTGTACAAATAGGGATTTTTATTATTATTTTATCCACGAAACCAAGGTCTAGGATTCAAAAGCCTGCTTACATTTCTCACGTGGCAGAGATGTGACTTAAGCTCAGTTCTGTCTCTTAGACTTCCTCTGCCCAGAATGACTGTCTTTGAGTGTACATCAGAGAAAACAAGGCAAGTGTTTGAAGAATAATTTTTAATTTATAAAATGGCCAATTTAGGACTGACCACAAAGTCAATGCCAAGAGATAAACTAGTTCCAGGGAGCTTTCAATGCTAAGCTTAATTTTGTTAAGAACATTTTTTTTTTCTTCCAGATCAGGGAGTACTTCTTTCCTACTAAAAACTTAACCTTCTTTCTCCCCAGAATAAATTTTATAACCTAGTTTGATGTCCTTGCTCGAGAAATATTTTGAAGTAATTATGCCTGGGAGCATAAAGGTTCAAATTACAAGATGTGATCACTTCAGAAGGAAACCATTTCTGCTCAGAAGTGGATAACAGGTATTTTAGGTTGTGATGCGTAGCCTTGCATGTCCAGATGGCCCGTCTATAGTACCCAGGTATGTAATCAAACACAAATCTAGGAGTTGCTGGGAAGGTGTTTTGCAGATGTGGTTAACATCTGCAATCAGTAGGCTTTAGGTAACGGAGGTTGCCCTCCATAATGTGGGTGGGCCTCATCCGATCTGTTCAGAGCCTCGAGAGCAAAAACTGAGGTTTCCCAGAGAAGAAGAGATTCTGCCAGAAGACTGTTGTGATAGTTGTTTTGGGAGCTGTGAAGTCAATTCTGGCTCATGGCGACCCATGTGTGTCAGAGTAGACTTGTGCTCCATGTGGCTTTCAGTGGCTGATTTTTTGGGAGTAGATTGCCAGGCCTTTCTTACAAGGCACTTCTGGGTAAACTCAAACCTCCAACCTTTTGGTTAGCAGTTACCCATGTTAACCGTTTGCACCACCCAGGGTACTTCTCTCTCTCTTTCTCTGTTTATATGTCTTTTTGGTTTTGTTTCTCTGGAGAACCCTATTGTACATAGCAAACCTATTCCTGACACTATTGTGCTAAAATTATACTTTTTATAAATGTCACCTCAAATCTGCACCTCCTTTGTCTTTCTTAATGGCATTACCATCTTTTCAGTGACCCAGGCTAGAAAACTGTGGTGCTATATTTGACATTCCCTTCTTCGTTACATTCCACCACCAATTAGTTGCTAAATTCTTACTCCTCCAATCTCTCTCACTCCTCCCCTCTCCGTAACTATTGCCCAAATTCAAACCTTCACTGCGTTTTGGTGGGTTTGGAATGGAGAAGAGATAAACAAGTGTCGTCAGTCAGCCTTGCTTAAGAGAAGTTCTCCAATGTGCTTTTCTTAGGCTTGGGTCCAACTCCAAAAACAAAAACCCAAACCCTTAGCCCTTGAGTCAATTCTGACTCATAATGATCCTATAGAACAGAGCAGAACTGCCCCATAGACTTTCCAAGGAGAGCCTGGCGGATTCAAACTGCCGACCCTTTGGTTAGCAGCCATAGCACTTAACCCCTTTGGTTAGCAGCTGTAGCACTTAATCACTGCGCCTCTCCAAAGGGCACTGGTAATGTGGATGAGGGGCAGGCCAAGCAAGAAGGAACACCTAGAAAACAGCAAAAGCCAAGAGTGAATGCGAGTGAGTGGGAGCAGCGGGGGCTGAGTTCTGTGAAGGCGAGTTGGGTGAGGGTGGGCTCACTCCCGCAGCTCGGACTGGCTGTGTCCTGCTGATCAGCTCACATGGATCACAAAGACTTCCTGGACAGGGAATCTTTGTATCCCTCCCACCAGATCTAGAACTTCATTTGGAGCTCTGGTAAAGCCCAAGGAATTAGATTAAACCTGAGCTTAAGGGACCCCATACTTCCATGCTGGGAATACTCTGAGCACCCTTAGTCTCTTGCTTCATTCCCCAATGAGGGACTGCAGCCTCTGTGAATTTGCTCAAGGAGACTCTGCACACAGGCCCTCCTTCTATGCACCCCCGAGGGAAACAACAGTGTCAGTTAGAATTGGGAACTAGCTAACCCATCTCAGGAAAGATAACAAAGAACACTTGAATTAGAAAAAAGCAGGAGTTAAATATTTATAGCTTCTCGGATGTTTCAATCTCAGTTTGTGCCCCTTTTGAATGAGCTGGGGCTAGGGTACATATTATTGTGCTTGCTCTGTGACTATTTTCACTTTCCATATTTTGATATAGCTATTTGTGTACCAGAGTCCCTGAATGGTGCAAAATTCAGCTGATAACTGAAAGGTTGGAGGTTCAAGTCTACCCAGAGGTTAGAAGAAATGTCTGGCAATCTACTTCAGAAAAATTAGCCATTGAAAACCCTATGGAGCACAGTTCTACTGGGACTCACATGGGGTCTCTATGAGTTGGAATCAACTTGAGGGCACCTGGTTTTTCATTTGTGTACTAGACTTACCTCTCCCACTAGACTGTAAGCCACTTGGGGAAGAATGAATGAAGGAGCGAATAAGTAATGATATTGTGCCTGTGATAGTTGGTCCAAGATTTTCAAAGTGATTAATACATCAACTTGTCTTTTTCTTTTCCACTTTGGATTGATATTCCTCTAGGAATCAGCTATTTATTTCTTTTAATTTTAACAATCTCATCACCAAGTCTCTCTAAGATTTATTTCCAAGGAATATTTTTCATGTCCTTTTTTTTTTCTGTGAATATTGGGAGAAAGGTTTGGGCTATGGGTTCTTGGCTGGAATTTGAGGGCATAAAGGAATCAAATTAGATAGTTTTTGATTGCTCAGTTCCTATTTATAGTCCTGTAATGACTTTACTACCAACCTAGGTGGAATTTAAGTGCTTGACCAAGGGTGAAGTAATTCATTCCTTTCTGCCATCCTGTTTTATTCCCTGCCATTTTTTCTCCCGCCTCTCTTTTCCTGTTCAGTTCCTATTATGATCTTTCTTTGTCCAGGGCGTTTCTCACGATTAAGTGCTTATTTCTGCTGCTCCCCAACATATTCGTTTGGATAGATTTAGGATGGATAAAGATTTAAAAAATAGCCTGGTTTCCCTTTACTCTAGAAGGGCACTCAAGGAAGATTTTTAACTAATTGGCATTTGACTTGTTTAATTTATTACAAAGTCATCGACCCTTGAGCTCTGTAGTCCTCCAAAAGTCTAAACCTTTCAGATATTCCAGAAAACTGCCTAGTACCATCTAATTGTTTTTGGTTTTATAGGGATTGAGGATAGTGGGACATTGGGAACACACAGGAAAAAAGAAAAGGGACATTCATCCCGAGACTGGACCCAGAGTCTGTATGAAACAGAGATGGTGTTAATAACTTCTTGCTTTAAGCCAGGTTTATTCTGGGTGAAGTCTGTCCTTGAAGTTCCTCTGTTAACCTGACTGTGGTTGCAGGTGGAGTAGAGCTGCTGAAGAACCTTGACCCACAGTCTTTCCCACCTTGGATCCTTTTCAGTAACCACCAGGCCTACATGGAAGTGGAACTCTAGGTCTAGTGGAAGTGAAATCGTCAGTGGTAGCCACATACTGTTTATTTTGGTGCTCTGACTTGTGACTCCTCTCACCTAGCTGAAGGGCTGGCTTGGTGGGGACTTATTTAGCACCTTTCTTTATAGAACTCAAAATGCCTTTGCTCATAGCCTTATTTGTCCTCATGAGTTCTGTTGGTATTAGAAGCAAAGATATCTTTAACTATGGTTTTTAATAATTTGGTCAACCAAGTCCTGGTCTTATTGTTGGGATGAGGCCTGAGTCTTAAGACCGGGACCAGGAACTTCTGACCTGGCAGGATTGGGCCCCTGGCTTAAGTCTTACCTACATCACTAGAAAAGTAATTTGAAACCCAGACAATACTTACTGCCCAACCCTCTTCATACCTCTGTCCTTCAAAAGGGAAAGAAACTGAAGTGGAAGCAGCTGAAAAGATATAAAGAATATTTAGCTCCTGGTTTTTTCCCGTTCTGATTTTTAGACTATCTCTTCTGAGGCCTGGTGGCACAGTGGTTAAGAGCTTGGCATCTAATCAAATGCTCAGCAGTTCGAATTTACCAGCTGCTCCTTGGAATTAGTTTGTTGCACCTACATATACCCCTATATATCTGCCTATTGGAAGCCCTGGTGGCATAGTGGTTAAGTGCTACGGCTGCTAACCAAAGGGTTGGCAGTTCAAACCTGCCAGAAGGTCCTTGGAAACTCTATGGGGAAGTTCTACTCTGCCCTATAGGGTCGCTATGAGTTGGAATTAACTCGATGGCACTGGGTTTGTTTTTTTTTTTTTAATCTGCCTATTAAGGGTACTGTTCATATTGTATAAAAACCTCTTTTGGAGGGTGGTTACTTAGTTCAAAGAGGTTCAGTCAGGTATACTTCCATATGTCAACCATAGAGGGAACTGGCAAGTTGGCTTAGACTTAGTATTGCAATTGTCCCTTATTACCACATGATGTCAGAGTTGAAAATTATTCCTGCATAGTCCCATGGATGCTAGTCCATTATGTTGATGTCCTGTGTCCTTCATCCCTGAACAGGTTGAGGCGATGGTCCATGATGGGCTCCCAGGGTACAGTTCTCTTAGTTCACACAGATAGTGCTAGCCAAGTCTTTTTCTCAGTCAGGACACAGTGCCTGGGTGGCTATCTTCTGAAGAGTTACCAGCACAGAATCAGTCTTCCCAAGGAGCCTTCAAGACTTTTATTGAGCCAAAGCTGAGGAATAGACTTTTAATGACTTCCTGGTGAATTCCTCTTTGGGACCCTTGATATATTTTCTTATAGACCTTGGGTCAAGATCACCACTGTTCTTCCTGACAGGTCCTTAATTTTAAATCTCTGTCTTTGTCCTTTTTCTCCAAATAGGCTCTGTGCTGCTTTTGCAAATATCTCCACCTCATATTCAGTGGCCCAGTCTTTAAACAAAGTAGGGAAGAGGTGTCTGCTTTTGTTTGAATACAAATGTTCTATTAGATCTAAAAGGAGAACCCTAAGTGACTCTTCATTGAACAAAGGAGATACATTCTGAAGTGACCTGATAGGTCCATTGTGACACAGAAGTGTTGTGTAAGTGTGTCTTTGGAGATGGGCAGTGGGTTGAGTGGGAGGCAAATAGTTGTTGGCATTCAGTGATAAAAGATTGCATCCAAAAAAACAATGGTTTGATAATTCAGGTGGTAAGCTGCCAAACCAAAACCAAAACCAAACCTGCTGCCGTCGAGTCAATTCCGACTCATAGCGACTGTAAAAGAAGGAACAAACCAGTCTGAGAAGAAATACAACCAGAATGTCCCTTAGAAGTGAGGATGGCAAGACTTCGACTTCCTCACTTTGAACAAACCATCAGGAAAGACCAATCGCTAGGAAAGGTCACCATGTTTGGTAAAGTAGACGGTCAGTGAAAATGAAGGAAACCGTCAAAGAGATGGCTTGGCAAATAGTCACAACAGTGGTCTCAAACATACCAACCATCATGCAGATGGTACAGGACGGGCAGGCAGCACAAGGCTGCCACGAGTCAGAGATGACCCCACAACAACTAACAACAAGAATTCACAAAGTTGTGAGCAAGCAGAGTTTAGGGAAACCAACGAGGGACAGTGCAGTATTCTTGGGTTAACCATCGTAGGGAGCCACTCCCACCCCCAGGCCTAAAGAGAGTAGCTGCATGGAGACAACCTCCTGTCAAGGACTGTAGCCTCCTGGCAAGAGGGATGTAGTCTGACCACAGCAACCCACCAGTGAGGGAAGCAGGGGCATCTATTCCCCAACTCCATTCTCCTCCTTCTCTCACATCTTCTACTCAGATTGCTGGTGGTCCAAACCAATGGGAAGCCTGAAGCCAAGGAAATTAGTTGATGCAGTCCACACAGGTTGAGCTCCCAGGCGCAGAGCAGCGTAGAAAAAGATAGAGAGTAGATCTGGAGGGGCAAATAAAAAAAACATACAGCACACGTGTAGTTTTAAATGGCATCATTGCTAACTTGAAGTATATTGTGCTTTTGTTTGTTTGTCCATGTCATGGATTGAATTATGTCCCCCCAAAAATATGTGTATCAGTTTGGCTGGGCCATGATTTCCAGTATTGTGTGAATTTCCTGTATGTTGTAAATCCTGCTTCTATGATAAGGAATAAGGAAGGATGGGTGGCAGTTGTGTTAGTGAGGCAGGACTCAGTCTATGAGATTGGATTGTGTCTTGAGGCAATCTCTTGAGATATAAAAGAGGGAAGTGAGCAAAGAGACAGAGGAACCTCATACCACCAAGAAAGCAGTGCCAAGAGCAGAGTGCATCCTTTGGACCTGGGGTCCCTGTGCAGAGAAGCTCCTAGTCTGGGCGAAGATTGATGTGAAGGTTGACAGAGAGAGAAAGGCTTCCCCTGGATCTAGAGCCCTGAATTTTGACTTCAAGTCTCCTAGACTATGAACACTTGTGGTATTTCTGTTATAGCAGCACAAGATGACAAAGACTGTCCATTTGTTTGTCTGTCTCCTTCCACTAGAACTAAGGTCCATAGGGGCAGGAATCTTGTTAGCCTTGTTTAACACTGTGTTCTCAGCATCTAGAACAATGCCTGGAACACAGTATGTTCTCAATAAACTTTTATGGAATGAAGACATGAAAGGTACTGTGTATATCACAGTGTGTCTAATGTTGTTGTTAGTTGCTGTTGAGTCAATTCTGACTTATGGCAACTCCATTGAGCAGGATAGTACTGCTCCATCAGGTTTTCATGGCTGTGACCTTATTATTAATTTTGTCTAGATCTCCATCTTCATATGCATGTCTCTTTCCTTGTCTCTTTCTTTTCATCCACTTTATCTTAAGCCTTCTTCTCCTCCTCTTATCCTTTTCCCACTGCGTTTTCATCCATCTTTCCCTCTTCTTTTCCCTCCTCTTGTTTAACAGACCATACACAGCACATGTCTGTGTTTGCCTAATGTTTGCAGTTTTTACCGAAATTATTTTATGTCCCTTATTCTTAATTTTGGAGCCCTGGTGGTACAGTGGTTAAGTGTTTGGCCGTTAACCAAAAGATTGGCAGTTTGAACTGATGGCAATCAGTTTGGTTTTGGGCTATTTTAATTCTTCATTTTAAAGTCAATGAATAAAAATATCTATTTTTATTTTCTCCATAGAACTTCACTTATTCAACCAAAATAAATTGGTCCTAGCATGTTTGTATCTCTCAATGCATGTTTCCATAGGTTAATGGTTCTTAAGGAAAACAGCAACAAAAGGCTCTCACTGCTATCCTAGACACAGGCTTCAATTCTCATCCTTAAAGTAAGAACTTCTAGAACAATGTATTTTTATTATTAGTGGACAAATGGAATGAAAGATGTTTTATGAAAACAGACTGCAATTTACATTCACTTGGTCTTGAATTTAGTCTTCTTTCATTTGCTAATCATTGTACTGGGTAGGCTCTCTTTTACACAAATATATTTTTTTCTTTGCCAGGAAGATGAAAAGGATCTTTTCATTATACACGTTACTTTTGGAAATTCTTAAAATAAATTAGAAAAAGTAGGTGAGGCAAATTTAGAAGTCATTAAAAAAGTCTTAGAATTGTTTGACTTTAGAAGAACTCTGTTTTTAAATGTTTCTTGCTAGCCATAAAAATATTGGCTGAATCGAGGCAAACAATTAAAAAATGAAAATGGAGAGTAAAGAAAGATGAACGTGTGCTAAATGGGAAGAGTCACTAAATAAAGTTAATGGAAGCCACTCTTGGCTAAACCTCCACAGGCTGCTATTTGTAGAATGGTTTGATATGTGAGGCCTTCCCATAGGGTCCGCCTCTCATGATATTATGAACAGTGAACATGCTTTTATTTCAGTTCAAGTTTATCAAATGGTCTTGCCATTATAATTTAGCCTGGTTTACATGGACTGGACAATACACCACATTGAAGAGTTTGGGTTATATCTGAAATAGAGCCGTTTATAGTGTTCTAAACTCAAACATTTTGCCTGCCAATTTCACCTCTAATATTGGGAATTTTATCTATAAATATTTCATAAGAATAAGCTTTTGTTTCACTATCAAAAGTTGAGTGCATTTCATTGTTTACAATAGCAAAAAGATGGAAGCAACCAAGATGCCCATCAACAGACGAATGGATAAATTATGGTATATTCACACAATGGAATACTATGCATTGATAAAGAACAATGATGAATCTGTGAGACATTGCATAACATGGAGGAATCTCGAAGGCATTATGCTGAGTGAAATTAGTCAGTGGCAAAAGGACAAATATTGTATGAGACCACTATTATAAGAACTCAAGAAATAGTTTTAACCAAAAAGAAAATATTCTTTGATGGTTATGAGAGGGGGGGAGGGAGGGAGGGAAGGAGAAGGGGATTCACTAATTAGATAGTAGACAAGAACTAATTTAGGTCAAGGGAAAGAGAACCCACAATACAGGAGAGGTCACACAACTGGACTAAACCGAAAGCAAAGAAGTTTCCTGAATAAACCGAATGCTTTGAAGGCCAGCGTAGCAGAGGCGGGGGTTTGGGGACCATGGATTCAGGGGACATCTAGATCAATTGGCATAGTAAAATCTATTAAGAAAACACTCTGCATCCCATTTTGGAGAGTGGTGTCTGGAGCCTTAAACGCTAGCAAGCGGCCATCTAAGATGCATCAATTGATCTCAACCCACCTGGAGCAAAGGAGAATGAAGAACACCAAAGACACAAGGTGATTATGAGCCCAAGAGACAGAAAGGGCCACATAAACCAGAGACTACATCAGCCTGAGACCAGAAGAACTAGATGATACCCGGCTACGACTGATGACTGCCCTGACAGGGAACACACAGAGAAGCCCTGAACAAGCAGGAAAACAGTGGGATGTAGACCTCAAATTCTCTTAAAAAGACTAGACTTAATGGCCTGATTGAGACTAGACAGACTCTGGAGGTCATGGTCCCCAGGCCTTCTATTAGCCCAAGACAGGAACCATTCCCAAAGCCAACTCTTCAGACAGGGATTGGACTGGACCATAAGATAGAAAATGACACCAGTGAGGAGTGAGCATCTTGGACCAAGCAGACACATGAAACTACGTGGGCAGCACCTGTCTGGAGGGGAGATGTGAACACTGTGAGGGGAACTGAAGCTGGCTAAATGGACATGGAAATACAGGGTGGAGAGGAGTGAGTTGTCTCATTAGGGGGAGAAGCAAGTAGGAGTATATACCAAAAAAAACCCCAAACCCACTGCCATTAAGTCGATTCCGACTCATAGTGACCCTATAGAACAGAGTAGAACTGCCCCATAGAGTTTCCAAGGAGTGCCTGGCGGATTTGAACTGCTGACCTCTTGGTTAGCAGCTGTAGCACTTTACCAGTACGCCACCAGGAGTATACAGCAAGGTGTATATAAGTTTTTGTATGAGAGACTGACTTGATTTTTAAACTTTCACTTAAAGCACACACACACACAAAAAGAGTTGTGTGCATTTCAAAATCCGTGTAAACCTCACAAGTAATGTACCTCTTCTAGGAAAGTCCGTCTGTGTGGATGATGCAAACTTACGAGTTAAAAGGGGCTAAAAACCAGAGCAGATATTTTATGGTTTGGCTTAAAAAACTGTTCTTGGGGATCACCTCAAAAATATATTTCTCTTGGATTTATTGCAAAGCGTTTTTTGGCTGTTGTTTTGATTTTGTTTGTTGTTTCCACCAGTGTTCGTTTCTCCATTGGTACCTATCATGGATTGAATTATGTCCCTCCCAAAATGTGTCTATCAACTTGGTTAGGCCATGATTCCCAGTGTTCTGTGGTTGTCCTCCATTTTGTGATTGTAATTTTATGTTAAAAGGATTAGGGTGGGATTGTAACACCACCCTTACCCAGGTCACATCCCTGATCTAATGTAAAGGGAGTTTCCCTGGGATGTGGCCTGCACTACCTTTTCTCTCTGAAGAGAAAATGGAAAGGGAAGCAAGCAGAGAGTTGGGGACTTCCTACCACCAAGAAGAAGCACCAATAGCAGAGCACATCCTTTGGACCTCAGGTCCCTGCACCTGAGAAGCTCCTCGGCCAGGGGAAGATTGAGGACAAAGACCTTCCTCCAGAGCTGACCGAAAGAAAGCCTTCCCCTGGAGCCAAAGCCCTGAATTTGGACTTTTAGCCTACTTTACTGTGAGGAAATAAATTTCTCTTTGTTAAAGCCATCCACTTGTGATATTTCCGTTAAAGCAGCGCTAGATGACTAGGACAGTATCTGCTTATTCTACTGCAAGGGTTTGAATACAAGTTGGCTTCCTCACCAGCCTGTGAAATCTTGGAGGACAGGACATCTATCTTGTTCACCCGATATCTCTGGTGCCTTGCTCAGGATCAGGCACAGATAACTCATGACAACTGTTTACTGAATAAATAATAGTGCATCTTAACACAATCTATTGCTTAGAAGCCAAAATGGAAATTTTGTATTTCAGTACCAAAAGAGATTCAGTGTATGGTCTGAGAATATACACAGTAATAGTTATAATTTTTCTGTGTCATTTATGTTTGGAAAATGTACGAGATCACCATTGTAACGAAGGCATTGTGTTTGAGAATAAGTTGAGAATAAGTTGGAGGTCATTTAGGCTGCAAACCACCCAAACCAAAAAAAGAAACCCGTTGCCATTGAGTCGATTCTGACTCATAACGACCCTATAGGACAGAGTTGCCTCACAGGGCTCCCAAAGAGCACGTGGTGGATTCGAACTGCCAACCTTTTGGTTAGCAGCCTAAGCTCTTAACCACTAGGCCACCACAGCTCCAAAAAGCACCCAGTTACTCTTAAATCTGGAACTAGGTCTTGGCTGTGCTGGCTACATTTAGCAATCTTTGCATTCTGTCATGCTTGCTCCCTAAGTCTCTAAGGACTAGAGTGTGCAACTTGAAGGAAGGTATAGAGACAACTGTGGTGTAGTGAAAAGATCACTTGGCTTGCAATCAGAAGTTTACAGAACCAAGGTTTTGCACTCCTAGCCATTTCAAACTTGAATCCTGATTAGCAAAATGGAGATAAAAATACCAAGTTCCTAGAGTTTTTACATGAATTAAATATATATATATGAAAACATGCCTGGCACATACGAGGTGGAAAACAGAGGATCTGACTAATGGCCTGACCCATGTGAAGGGTCTTACATTATCTTAGTGTTACCTGTTTTGTCATTTTATTAACGAATGGTGTATTTATTTAACCACAAATTCAGTAGTGCTTACTGTGGCCCTGCTATGAACCAGGAACTGCTCTGGGATCTGAAATACAAAGATAAAAGTGTCATCCTATGCCAGCCTTTTTGTGTGTGGCAGGGATGGTTTGGCATTACGCCTCTTAACCGTCCCTATCACATGGCAACACTAAGGACATACTCATCGGGGTGATAGCCCAAGGGCTGAGGGATCTCTAATGCCAGCTCTGAAAGTCTCCTGCAGAACAATGATTTATTGCATGACAGTGATTAAGGGATTCTCCAAAATCGTATTAAGAATGAATAGATTCTACGAGCTGGAGACCAAATAGTGTTCTGTTTGTCTGTCTCTTACCTTTCTGAGTTCCTCATAGATTTGGCAGCAGAATCATATTTAATCAAAAGCAGTCTTACACTGTAGTTCAAAATCTCTCTTTGTATGTCAGTGAGATGTTTTGTGAAAAAGGATACAGTGACCAATTTGTGGAGACGTGTCCTGTTCCATCCCCCTTCTAGAGAGTCATCTTGTACCAGAGGTTTTGAGATGATGCTCAGACATAGCAAACCCCTAGTGTTGGTCATCACGGGGGGATGATATTGGAGTAGACGAGGTGAGATTATCAACATCTGTTTTATAAGCCTCTGTATTGTTTGTTCACAATGAACACATAATTTTTTGCAAGTCAAAAAATCCTGTAAGATAAAGGAAAACAGTAAAATAATCAAAGAAGGAGGCCCTGAGAAGTCCTGCCGTAAAGAAACCTTCCCCCCTCTCCCGCCCCCCACCTTCCCTAGAGCTGATTTTGACCCACAGTGACCCCATGTGTGTCAGAGAAGAACTGTGCTCGAGTGGCTGATTTTTGGGAAGCAAATTGCCAGATCTTTGTCTTAAGGTGCCTCTGGCCGATCTTGAACTGCCAGCCCTTGGGTTGGCAGCCAAGTGCATTAATTGTTTGCGCGACCAGAATCTCCTAAAGAAACATAGCACTCCTCAAATATTTCTGATCACGCAAACCTTAACTGATAATCTACACCATTCTTTGGAAAGTGCTGCTTTAATGAACGCTGATCTTCCTTGAGTGCTTGAATCTTAAAACAGTTTAACTTTAGAGGTAGAAGAGAGTTAAAACATGGCCCATATGCTTCATTTTACTAGAACACAAAGCAAGGCGTACAGAGGGTAGACGGTTTGAAAAGATGACACCAGCTCGCTGGTGGTGGGCAAGACACTCCAATCTCCTTTGCCAGGAAGGAGGCTCACATACCATACTTCTATTGGCCAAGGTCATCATTACCATCGTAACATCAGACACTGACCTCAGACAAGGGGCAATAAAAACTGGCAGCATGCACTAGGAAATCAGAGCCAGCAGCTCTGCTGTGTGTCGTACTAGGACATTTAATATCTCAAGCCTTTCTGAAAGATGAATAACTTTTCAGATCTCAGCTCTGGGACTTCCTGTCACTACCATGGGCTTTATAAAATTGTTGTCATGCTTTTCTCTCCAAGCACGCCACCCTCCGTCAGGAGAGAGCCTGGCGAGCGCTGACCTGCTTCCCAGCTCTTGCTGGCACTCTCCTCTTCTGCAATTACTTGGTCCTTACCTTCCTTGGCACTCATTCCCCTCCACTTCCTAAAGACTCTGCCGAGGCTGTAAGGAAGCAGGATGCCCAAGAAATGACTCACCTTGAGCATCTCTCACCAATACCCCATCAGAAAATTCCATGGGATACTTCTGTGGTTTTTAACCTGCTTCTTTTTCCAAATGACAGAGCACTCTAGGGCGATTGTAGAGGTCAGATTCAGACCTCATATATGCCCAGATACGACATTTAAAGGAGTGAGAGGAGCCCTGGTGATGCAGTGGTTAAAGTACTCAGCTGCTAACTGAAAGATCAGCTGTTTGAATCCACCAGCTGCTCCCTGGGAGAAAGATGTGCCAGTCTGCTTCTGTAAAGATCACAGCCTAGGAAACCCTGTGGGGGCAGTTCTACCGTGTCCTATAGGGCTGCTATGTGTCTGAATGGACTCGATGGTAGTGGGGTTGGTTTTTTTGGTGGTTACCAGGAAGGGGACAAGTTGCACAGCTGCCTTTCTACAGTGGGCAAAATGTGCTATGGCAAAGCCATAGATTTTAATTTCAACATTCCTTCATTTAAAAGATAAAAACAAAACAGAGCACAACTGGCTTGCTGTCAAAAACTGGGTCTCCAGCCCCTGCGGGAATCACGAGTAAAGGAAGAGTGAATGCCGGGACAGGAGAATGGCATTGTATTAGGCTCCCTTACAATGGGAGGTCACCCCAAATCATTTATAAAAGGTAAGTGCTGGCAGAGCTCAGAGGGCCCTGAGCGTTGCGCTACAGGTGTGATTTATGAGGCAAGAGACTGGCTATAAATCAAACCCCTTTGTTTTAAGTAGTGGTTTCACTGCAGTCGATCTATTTACATGCAAAGAGAAAGAGGGAAAATTGCAGTCCGTTATAACCTACCAATATCATAGAATCAGATTTCAAATTTGAACAAAGTTTTTCCGATGATTATTTGACTAAAACTGTAGAACAAGTGCCCTCACGGGGTTCTTTGAGAGATGGAGACATGAGAATGACTGTTTGAGCCTCCAGGTACATAGAGGGATGGCTTGATGCATCCTGGGGTGAGGGGCTTCAGCGCTGGAAACCGGTGAATCCCTTCTGATGTTGGCGCTTCCTGGTGCCCAGATCTTGCAGGGTATCTCAGTCAATAAAAGATCTTAGGCTGTCATTACTACCACCTTGGAATATTTTTTGAACCTTGAAATATCATAGCTCCTGGTGGTAACTTGGAAACCCTGGTGGTATAGTGGTTAAGAGCTATATGGCTGCTAACCAAAATGTTGGCAGCTGGAATCTACTAGGCGCTCCTTGGAAACCCTATGGGGCAGTTCTACTCTGTCCTATAGGGTCACTATGAGTTGAAATCGACTCAAGGGCAACGAGTTTGGTTTTTTGGTTTGGTGCTAACTTACATTGTGAAAGACGGAAAGACAAAATTCTGGGTTAATTCTCAACAGCCCTTATGTAGTTGGGGTTGGAGAGGAGACCAGGCTCAAGAAGATGCAACCAGCACTTTGAATTCCTGTGATACATTTATTCTACCTAGTTTAACATTTGATTATTTACTTCCTTAACTGTTCATAATTATCTCACACATGTAAACCCTATACTCCTCGAAAGACTAAAAACTTCCTGAGAGCTGAGATCAAGCTTTTGGTTCTCTACTATTTCTCAAAAGGCCTAACACTTTGGGAAATAATGGATTCTCAGGATGTACTTGTTGACTTGAGTCAAATATCTATGGAAACAGGGGAGAGCCAGTGCATGAATAATCAAAGCCCTGTGGTTATTCAAAGCCCTCCTTTCAGCTATTAAATATAGCTTTCTTCTCTCTCGAGCCTTTTATCAAAAATACCACTAAAAAAAAAAAAGAGGAGGATTGTGATATCATCTCTATTTGCTTCTCCTACTCTCCTGCTGGTATTGAAATGATCCAGAGAGTAGAAAAGGGGCCAAAAAATGACAGAAGGGAAGAGATATAAAGGGCTTGGAGAACCACAAACAGGAGGATTGGCTCCAGAATGACTGCGACAGGCTGTCACCTTCTAAGCACCTGCCTGCTTCTTGTAAAACTAGCGAGTCTCAACGTCCACACATAACAGAGGTTTCTTTGTGGTTTGGTGACAGCTTTCCCAGCCAGGCAAGCTCATTTTTACATATTTGCATATGTTTTCACTTCAGAGTTTCAGGTAGAGTTTCAAAGGCTATTCTTTCAAGGACAGAAGGGAATTCCTAATAGCTTGCTGACAGTAAAGCTCATGACAAAGAAATTCATCTGCATGTCATTGCTGTCCGTTCTGGTGTTTGAGGGAGAATTTTCATCCTTTTTGCCCTAGAAGAAATTCTTTTTATTGAGTACAAATATTTTGTTTCTAATAAAATTACGAAGCATTTTATGTGTCTACTAGAGGCTGCTATGGCCTAAAGACGTTCTGCAGATTATCATTATTTTCTAGACTTGCACGTAATTGCTGGTGGGAAGAACTCAGGTCATGTCACTTATGAGTTGAGTTCAATGCTAAGACAGAGACAAACCTGTTGTTGTCCAGTCAATTCAGACTCATAGTGACCCTATGGACAGAGTAGAACTGCCCCATACGGTTTCCAAGGAGTGGCTGGTAGATTTGAACTGCTGACTTTTTGGTTAGCAGCCGACCTCTTAACCACTGCGCCACTAGGGCTCCAAGACAGAGATAATGCCGTACCAACCTTTAAGGGAAATTGAGGCTGAGCTGGGTAAAGGGAAAGCTGGAAAATGTCTGGAACTTGTCATTCATTCCTTCATTAACCATTTACAAAGTTCTTGTTATCGTCCAGGCGTTACACCTGGGGCTGAGAATAGAGGGATGTATCTACTACCCACTGCCATTGAGTTGATTCCGACTCATAGTGACCCCATAGGACAGAGCAGAACTGCGCCACAGGGTTTCCAAGGAGTGCCTGGTGGATTTGAACTGCCAACCTTTTGGTTAGCAGCCATTGCTCTTAACCACTGTGCACTAGGGTTTCCAGTACAGTGATGAGGAAGATGCGGTTGTGCTCTCAAGAGGCTCAGGGCTCTAAGGAAGGAGAGGGGCTGTTAAAATAGAGTGTAAGTGCTCTGGAAGGGACACCCCAAAGTGCTGAGGGAGAGGAGGGGAGGGGAGGGGAAGGGAACTTGCTCCAGCCTGCAGAGGGAAGGTGGTGGAGGCAAGGGGGAGGATGGGACAGGTTTCCCAAAAGAGAGGAAACTTGACTCACATTTGAGCTATGAGTCCTCTAGGCAAAGAAGCAGGATAGAGAGTATTAGGTATGCAGGCAGACAAGAGGATGTTTAAAGAAAATATTTGGGTAATGCGAATTTCCTAAAATACAAATTTTAGATACACTTGGCTAGGCCGTGATTCCCAGTATTATGTGATTGTCCACCATTTTGTGATCTGATGCAATTTTCCTTTGTGTCTCCTAGACTGTGAGAAAATAAATTTTCTTTGGTATAGCCATCCACATGTGGTATTTCTGTTACCGTAGCACTAGATAACTAAGACAATGCTTTAAAACATTGATTGTTACCAAATTAGAGAAGGCACTAGACTGTGCAATGCTCAAGAGAATGAACTCTGGCATTGCTTTTTGTGTAGTCAACATTTAGCATGATCGCCTGGCATAGAATAAGGACTCAATATGCGCTTGTGGAAGAATCCGTTAAACTCTTAAATTTTTATTTCTTTGATTTCCTTCTTTTAACACTGAACAATTAGTGGTAGAAGAAGGAAATGTAACTCTAACTCATAATTTAATGGCTATCTTGAAGATAAGGATGAGGTTTTCAAATCTGTATGCAAGTTTGCATTGTAATAGCCTTACTTTCTCTGTATAGAACACTATTGTCATGGATTGAATTGTGCCCCTCCCCCCAAATATGTGTCAATTCAGCTAGGCCATGATTCCCAGTATTGTGTGATTGTCCACCATTTTGTGATCTGATCAATTTAGCTAGGCCATGATTCCCAGTATTGTGTGATTGTCCACCATTTTGTGATCTGATGTGATTATCCTATGTGTTGTAAATTCTGCCTGTATCGTGTTAATGAGGCAGGACTCAATCTACAAGATTAGGTAGTGTTTTAAGTCAATCTCTTTTGAGATATAAAAGAGAGAAGCAAGCAGAGAGACAAGGGGATCTCATACCACCAAGCAAGCAATGCTAGAAGCAGAGCATGTGCTTTGGACCTTGGGCCCCTACTTTGAGAAGCTCCCAGACCAGGGGAAGATTGATATCAAGGACCTTCCTCTAGAACCAACAGAGAAAGAAAGGCTTCCCCTGGAGCTGGTACCCTGAATTCGGACTTCTAGCCTCCTAGGCTGTAAGAAAATAAACTTCTGTTTGTTGAAGGCATCCTCTTGTGGTATTTCTGTTATAGCAGCACTACGTAACAAAAACGAGTATAATTTTTCTAAGTGATCTATAGCTGCATTAACCTAACGTAAGAGAGCGGTGATTTTTATTTTTGAGAATGAGAATTTTTAAATACAAGTTTGCAAGCTGTGGGTTTCATTTGTGCCCAATTCAGAAGTAGAGGACAGGTCTGCTTTTTGGCCTTCTTATCTTTTTATATAAGAACATCATGCACAGTAAATTAGGACGTGAAGTGTAAAGCTATACATTGCAACATGGGCTAACTGTTCCTCAGCAGAGCATCTAAAAGGGCACTCCATTTTTCAAAGGAACTGAGCTGAGATGCCAGATCTGAAAAAAATGATTATATCTATGCTTCTACAAGGAGGCCTGGTGGGACAATGGTTCAGAGCTTGGCTACTAACCGAAAGCTTGGGGGTTCAAACCTACCCAGCAACTCCGCAGGAGAAAGACCTGGTGACCCGCTCATGTTAAGATTACAGCCTAGGAAGCCCTATGGGGCAGTTCTACTCTGTCACATGGGGTTGCTGTGAGTCGGAATCAGCTCCACAGCACCCAACAACAGCAACAACAACACACTTTTATAGCGTTTACCATGAACCAGGCACTCTTTCAGTGTTTTCAAGAATTAGCTTACTTAATCCTCACAATAGCCTTATGAGGTAGGTCATATAACTATCTTCATTTTACAGACAAGGAATTTGAGGCATGAATAGATTAAGAATTTGCTCAGGGTCACAAGCTAGTAAGTCCCAGAGTTGGGATTTAAGTCCTGGCATATGGCTCCTGTGCAGATGAAGGCTGTGTTCCTAACCACTACACTACCCTGCCTCTATTCTGAAGAAAGCAAAATGCCACAAAAAGATAAGAAAATCACTATGTAATGAAATACGTTTGCATTACGTTTTGTAGCTAAAGACAACATAGAAATATGTGACAGTTTTTGTTTTTTGATTATGAACACCTTTAAATGTTATAACAGAGTCATGGTTAGAATGGTTATTGTTTTTCTGAACAGTTACCATGATACGAGTTTTTAAAAAATGTTGTTATGGTAAGTTGCAGATAGCATAAAATTTGCCATTTTAACCATTTTTAAGTGTCCAAGTTCAGTGGCATTAATTACACTCACCGTGTTGTGCAATCTTCACCGTTATCTGTTTCCAAAACTTTTTCATCACCACAAATAGAAACTCTGTACTTGTTTAGCAATGATTTCCCATTTTCTCCTCCTTACAGACCCTGGTAACCTCTTACCCACTTTCTATCCATTCCAGATATTTTATATAAGTGGAATCATTTATATATTTTTTGGTGTGTGTGTGTGCGTCTAGCTTATTTCACTTAGCATGTTTTCAAGGTTCATCCATGTTGTAGCATGTATGGCAATTTCATTCCTTTAATGGCTTAGTAATACTCCATTGTATGTGGATATACCTCATTTTTTTTATCCATTCATCTGTTGGTGGACCTTTGGGTTGTTTCCACCTTTTGGCTATTGTGAATAATGCTGCAATGAACATTGGTGTACAAATATCAGTTTGAGTTGCTGCTTCCAATTCTTTTGAGTGTTTACCTAGAAGTGGAATTGCTGGGTTAGATGATAATTCAATGTTTAACTTTTTGAGGAATACTAAACTGTTTTCCACAGTGCGTGCACCATTTTGCGTTTCCACCAGCAACGGATGAGGATCCTGATTTCTCCACACTCTCACCAATGCTTATTTTCCATTGTCTTGATCCTAGTGGCTGTGAACTGGCACCGCATTGTGGTTTCGGTTTACATTTTCCTAATGACTAATGATGTTGAGCATCTCTTCATGTGCTCATTGACCATTTATATATTTTCTTTGGAGAAATGTGTATTCAAGCTCTTTGCCCATTTTTTTAACATTGGGTTGTCTTTTTGTTGCTAGGTTGTAGAAGTTCTTTATATATTCTGGATATTAAATTTTTATCAGATATAAAATTGCAAATATTTTCTCCCATTCGGTTGGTTGTCTTTCACTTTCTTGATAATGTCCTTTAAGATATAAGTTTTGAGACACAGAGTTTTTATGAGCACGTAAGGCTCCGAAGGTAAGAATTCTTTACAAGTAGCTATAAAATGAGAAACACTACCAATATGCTTATGTTGCCTTCATAGTGAGTAAAGTATATTTTATTTACATTTTGGATAGTTCTTACATGCATATGATACAGCATTTAGAAGCACAAAGAGGCTATAGTGATAAGCGAGTCACTCTTCCATATCTGACTCCATTCACCTAATTCCCTTCTTTAGAGGATTTTTTTTGTGTAACCTTCCACCAGGCGCTCCTTGGAAACTCTATGGGCCAGTTCTACTCTGTCCTACAGGGTCGCTCTGAGTTGGAATCGACTTGACGGCACTGGGGTTTTTTTTTTTGTGGGTTCTAGGGATATTGTATGCATATATAGGCTTATAGGAAACCCTGGTGGTGTAGTGGTTAAGTGCTACTGCTGCTAACCAAGAGGTAGCCAGTTCGAAAGCATGAGGAACTCCTTGGAAACTCTATGGGGCAGTTCTACTCTGTCCTACAGGGTCGCTATGAGTCAGAATCAACTCGAAGGCAGTGGGTTTGGTTTTTGGTTTTATAGGCTTATATGTCTACGTAGTTTATTTTATTTTTTTGGTAGAGATGGGGCACGAATAGTAGCTTATTGTATGTAGAATTTGGCACTTTGCTAGTTTAACTTAATGATATGCTAGAACTCCATGTAAACTTAGTTCATAGCAGTATATTTAATCTCATCAAAGTAGTCATAGTTGTAAAGGCAATTGATTTCTCTATATTGTTTGCACCCAGTTGTCTTATTAAATTATCTTATTGTTTGTGCTAGTTTTTCAGTGATTTCTTTGTATGTTCCAAGTTAAAGTCATACAATCTGAATTTCTCTTTTCAATTTTTATACTCCATACACATTTCTCTTAGCTAATTGAATGGCCAGTACCTCCAGAACACTGTCAATAGTTCTGATAATTAGCATTCTTATCTTTTTTCTTAATGAAATTGAAAATGCTGCTAAACTTACATACTTATTTTTGATGACTCCCAATTTTCCTAGATTCATACTTTGTACATTCCATGTTCTGATTATTAAAGGATGTTTGCAGCTGTTTCTTCTCATTTTGAGTCGTGCCAAATCAGCAAATGAAGGTCCTGAAAGCTTGACTCCGTACACATTGTTAAGGTTGACTCCATTTTGAGGAGGCAGCTCTTTTCCAGTCATGCTTTGAGTGCCTCCCAACCTCGGGGGCTCATCTTCCAGCTCCATATCAGACAATGTTCCACTGCTATTCATAAGGTTTTCACTGGCTAATTCTTTTCAGAAGTGAACCACCAGATTGTTCTTCTTAGTCCGGGTCAGTCTGGAAGCTCAGCTGAACCCTGTCCATGTGGGTGACTGTCTTAGTCATCTAGTGCTGCTATGACAGAAATACCACGAGTGGATGGCGTTAACAAAGGGACGTTTATTTCCTCAAGACAAAGTAGGCTAAAAGTCCAAATTCAGGGCGTCAGCTCCAGGCGAAGGCTTTCTCTCTCTATCAGCTCTGAAGGAGGGTCTTTCATGTCAATCTTCCCCTGCACTAGGAACTTCTCCATGCGGGAACCACAGGTCCAAAATACGTGCCCTGTTCCCAGGGTTTCTTTTTGGTGTGAAGCTACCAACTCTCTGCTTGTTTCCCTTTCCTTTTATTTCTTGTAAGATAAAAGGTGGTGTGGGCCACTCCCCAGAGAAACTGCCTTTACATTGGATCAGGGATGTGACCTGAGCAAGGGTGTTACATCCCACCCTAATCCTCTTTAACCTCAGGCAGGGATTATGATTTATAAAACATAGGAAAATCACAAAATGGAGGACAACAACACATGACCTAACCAAGTTGACAGATATTTTTGGTGGATACAATTCAGTCCATTACAGTGACCCTACTGATATTTGAATATCGGTGACATAGCTTCAAGCATCACAGCAACATGCAAGCCCCCACAGTACAACAAACTGACAGACACATGGGGGCATATAATATATATATATATACACTCAAATTAAACATATGTACTCGTATATACATATACATACTTAATTTTTCCTTCTGTAGATGTTGTATTTTCATGTCGTATTGAGGCATCATCCATATGTATGAGGCTGTTTATTAAAAATGAGTATTGATTTTATAAATCGCCTCTCCCTCATATATCGAGATGATCATATGGACTTTTCCTTTTGATCTATTCCTATGATGACTTAAGAGATTCTATGACATTAAACCATTCTTACATTCCCAGATGAATGCTAATTTGTTAGGTATTGTTCTTTTAATATTTTCTTAAGGATTTTGAGTTGATATTCATAAATTATATTCTGTTTTTTCATATTCTTTTTTTTTTTGTTAATCAATGTTATGTTAGCTTTATAAGTTGGATTGGAAGACTTCCTTATTTTTTTCTTGTTCTAGGATAGTTTGAAAGAATACTGTAGTTGTCTGTTTCTTAAAGGTTGAGAGAATTTTCTTGTAAAATCATTTAAACCCACTGCTTTTGGTGTGGTGTTAGCTCTTTAATAATCTCTGTTTCCCCCAGTATAATTGATTTACTTTGAATTTCTAATTTTTTTTGGCATTGGTTTGGGTAATTTATATTTTCCAGAAAATATTCTCTTTGACTCAGATTCTCATTTAGAGCTGCTACCATCAGGTGGTGCTAAATATGTCATATTCTTAATAATAAAATTTTCAGGAATATCCTCTATGAATAGTTAATGCGTTAGGATCTTAGAGTAGACTGACATGATTGTTACACCAAAATTAATATAGCATGATCAGAAAATGTAATGGTTTAATACAATTACACAAACCACAGGAAACAATAATAAGTATCGACACCATTTCTAATATTTGAACATGACTAACCTCATATGCACAAGTGTATCTGTGGCCTGCAAAAACCTGCAGGTGAGTACCTTATTCCACATTTAATACAGAAGTTATTTAGCCTTTCTTCAATATCATTTTACTGCTTTTTTTCTTTGAGAAGTGAAAGTTTGCTTAGTTTGTTTATCCAGTATCAGCATATCTGAATTCTCCATGTCGTATTTGATTTTGGTTTATTGCATCAGTCTTGACCCTTGGATGAAAAATGATTTCTATAATTTGCTTATCTGAAAAACCTGGATAAGGAATTTCACAGAACTGCAACCTCAGCAATTTTTTTTTTTTTCTCTTCCATTTACACTTCTGTTCATTGCAGAGGTAGAAATGTGATGTACCTTCCAAAGGGGAGCAGGTGACTTTTCAGTGCCTCTGGATTGAATTTCAATGGTCAGACATTATCCTGAATAGTTTGTATTTATCAGCAATGTATATACAATGCATATAATTACTAAATTTCCTTAGAAAAAGGGGGAAAGAGAGAGGTCACATGTTATTGATTTCCAAATCACTGGGGAGTACTTTTAAGTCATTTAATGCTATATTCTTTTAATGGATTTTCTCCTTAAAATATAAATACATGCTGTTGTATAGCTATTAATGCAGATATTTGGTGAATCTGTATTTTCTCATATTTAAGGAGTGTCCTTTAAATTGTTAAAGGCTTTCGTAACTTCATTGTTTAACAATCACTGTGCTAGGCAGTGGAGAGCTGGCTATGTAAAGGACAAGTATGATAATATGTTTACCTGAGACAGATAAAAGCCGGTTTAGGGTAATGTGAGGAACCCTGGTGGTGCAGTGGTTAAGCGCTTGGCTGCTAACCGAAAGGTTGGTGGTTTGAACTCATCAGCTGCTCCACAGGAGAAAGATGTGTCAGTCTGCGTCCCTAAAGATTACAGCCTTAGAAACCTTATGGGCAGTTCTATTCTCTTCTACAGGGTTGCCATGTGTCAGAATCGACTTGGCGGCAATGGGTTTGGTTTTTGGTTTTGGTTAGGGTAACGAGTAAACACAAAAAGGGGGATGGTCAGTCTTGCCTCCTTTTATGCAAAGGTGGTTCATATACACAAAGATGGTGATAAGACTTGCAAAATAACCCCTTTTCTCCCTCTTGAGCTTTCACATTCTCCCTGTGTTACTTCTTGGGCCGCCCTAGCCTTCGGCTCTTTGACAGAATCCCTGTGGCTCTTGTCGTCTTCTCTCCTCCTTTGCTCCCTCGGTGCTCGGCCTCATTCCAAGGCTCTTTTTACCTTCCAAAAGGATCAGCCTATAGTCCTGCAAACTGACCCTCACTGATGTGCTTGTAATGATAGAGGGCAGAGAAGGCTTGATGCTGCCTTCTTGGTAGAGCAAGGCATGGCAGAAAAAACCGAAACAGAACAAAACAAAAAAGAAAGAAAAGGAAGAAAAACAAAGGAAAGGGAAGAAGGAAGGGCTATAAACAACCAGGAGTGAGGCACTCCTTTCCAAGCCCCACCCTGCCTCTCCTTGCAGATGCCCTGCCCATTTCATCCATCACCTGTATTCAGGTTCTGGGAGACCCAGGCTCCTTGGTAACTAAGAAGACTGGTCACCTGTGGCTTCCTTGCATGTAGGAATTTTAGTTCAGGCAGGAGTGCAGTGGGCTGGCCTGGTGGGGAGATATTTGGATCACAGTGGCCTCATGGCATTCTTTAAATCGCTCCCTTGGCAGCTGCTCCTCCACTTGAGAAAATGGCCCTATTCACCTCCGTGCTTTCATGGGGGGCTTGTGCAACAGGTGGATCTAATGGGAGGCTTCTTGAAGGGGAGTTTCTAGCATGGCTAGAGGGCATTCTAGCAGATTCCCAAGGCTGGTCCTCTCCAAACAGCAGTCAGGCAGGGCAGGTCATTTCATGATATGCACATGGAGTTCATTATTACACTAAAGTAAAGCCATTTTACTGCTTGTCTCAACTTGAGACATTTAAGTAGTTCATTACATGTTTTATTTGTGCCAACTTCTCCGGAACGTTTTTGCATCCTTGGTTTTGCAACTGTCTGTTTGGGGCACTACTTCTTAAACAGGGAATGGAGGGATTGAATGGGACATAATTTCTGTGTGATGGCTAGAGGCCTGCATTGAAGCCCAGAAGAGGAAGGGGCAGAGATGGAACGTGGTAAAGTCTTCAGCTTGCCTGCAGAGGAAGAACTGGATAGTCCCCTGGGGTAAATAAGGAAGGGACTTCGAAGAATGGGACATAAGGCTGGGGAAGATTTAAAAGCAGAAGACCAGGCTTGGAAATACATAGGAAGATAATGGAGAGCTGGTTTAGAGTTATCTGAAGAGGATTAGTGGAATTAAACTTGAAGGCCAAAAGGATTAAGGTAGCTTCAATTTGAGAGTTTAGCTGTGGGTGGGAGGAGGGAATGGGAAATGCCAAGGCTGGAACGCTGAGCTCTGCTGGAGCCCCAGCAAGGAGAGATAATGGCAGAGTTAGCGGTAGAAAGCCGCCCAGGCTGGGGAGCCACAGGGTGGGAGTAGGCTGGGAGAGGGAGGGCTCAGAAATGCCCACCACTCATTAGCTTTTCGGTTGTGGAGACCAGGTACACCATCAGCAATCACAGAACGGCTCATCACTGGATGATAATTGTAGTCCTCAGGACAGATCCATAACAAAACTGTAGAATAGAATACAATATTTTTGGGACAATTCCACTTTCCTTCTTCATCCCTGTCATCTGTCTCGATGACTCATTATTTTGCAATCCCAGGGGTATATTTCAGTTACTTAACCTGTGTTTCATGCCTTTGTTAATCTTGTTAGACTTAACCCTGATAAGTGTAATCCAAAGCAAAAACCAAAAACCAAACCCAGTGCCGTCGAGTCGATTCCAACTCATAGAGACCCTAGAGGACAGAGTAGAACTGTCCCATAGAGTTTCCAAGGAGCGCCTGACAGATTCAAACTGCCGACCGTTTGGTTAGCAGCTGTAGCACTTAACCACTACGCCACCAGTAATCCAAAGCAGTCGTAAGTAATTCTCCACTCTAGGGCTTAAAAACAAGGAATGTATCTTTACCGATGCACTTGCAGGCATCATGATAGGAGATGGGGACTTAGTTCTTGTTTGCCAGAATTCCTCAAAGTCAGTGGTGGATCCAGGTTTTGTGGGGTCTAAAAAGTTTATACAGTTTGGTTCTTGTTTTAGAATACAAAGTTATGAATATAAAATTAGTTACAGAAGTTAGTACTTATTTAGAATGAGGAAAAATTACAAAAAACTAAAATTTTAAAAAGGTGACATGTATCACAATCATGATGAAAATCCAGACAAATAACAGAATGCTATTAGTTGACTACCTGACACACCCCATAATACCTTCTTCCCTAGGTTTTTTGGCTCTATACTTATGATTGCCTTTTCTTATGACAACAGTTTTGTAATATTATTTTCTTCTGACTGAGTAGGAAGATGCTTTGGTCTTTCTGTGGCATGGCTGATATACCCTTGCTTTGTGTTACTGGGAGGCTAGAAAATTCTCTTTTGGCTGCAGTATGCTTGACAGTGGTGGCATGTCTGTGACTACCCCTGCAATGTCTTATTCTGTGGTGGCAAGCTTGGAGAATGTCAGTCTTTTGATCTCTCTAGTCATGGTGTTTTGCACTCTTGCTTTAGGTAGCGGGTCCAGCTCAGCCAGGTCCTTGTATCTCCTCTCCCCCAACCCCAACCATTGGTGGGGAGGTGCCCATTAGGACTGGCCTGGGGTAGCCCCAAACATGCAGCAGAACAGACTGACAGTTGCTTGTTCAGATCCTTCTCGTGGGGTTAGAGACAAGGTCTGGATGCTCAGCCAGGAAGAGGTTGTCGTTGTGCCCTGGGCAGTGTGGAGAGTGCTGCCAGACTGTCCCTCTGCCCTGTCCCTGGACCATCACCAGGACAAGAGTAAGACCTCCAAGGTAGGGTAGACCTTTACATTTCCAGCTTGGGGCTGGAAGTGCTCTTCCTCTCCACATCAAGTAGAGAATCGTAGGGCCTTAAAAAAGGGCCCATGCAAGTGCGGAACACTAAAGCTGAAGTTGCATGAGGTGGCCATCTGCTTATGAAGACACCCTTGGCTGTCATGACCTACCCTGAGAGTGACTATGGATGGGGTTTTTCTTCCCCCGAGAGTAAATGTGTTAAGTGTGTAGCTTAATTTCTGTCTCATGGTAACTGTTCAATGACTGGCAGCTATTATGGTTATTAGTAAATTACCATCTGCTTTAATTATTCCCCTGTGAGTTTTGTTTGAACCTCTTAGTTTCCCAGAGCCTACTCATGCTTGAGAGAACTTATAAAGCTCCAGACCAACTCCAATAAATGTGTCTCCATTCTCAGTCATTTATACCCCTTAGCTGGAACACCTTAAACAGAAGTATGGATCCTTCTCAGTGAACTTGGTATGAATTACCTGTGAAATCATAAACTAGGTGATTCACCCACTCAGTGAGTGTTTGCAGAATGAATCCTTCAGGGAGGCACTATGCCTGGCCCAGTGAAGGACACAGAAGAAAAGATACGTGGCTCTTGCCAGAGTAGAGAGAATTCACCAAAAACCAACCAAACCTGTCATTGTCGAGTTGATTCAGACTCACAGTGACCCTCATAGGACAGAGTAGAACTGCTCCATAGGATTTCTAAGGAGTGGGTGGTGGATTCGAAGTGCCAACCTTTTGGTTATCAGCCAAGCTCTTAACCACTGCATCACCAACACATTGTTAATTATGATGTTTTGACTACAAGTAACAGACTCGTTTCTATAGCTTAAGCTAAAGAAGGGAATTTATTGGTTCATGGGTTTTTAGTATAGAACTAACTGGCTCAAGAGTGTAGTTCGCTTGAATAGGATGATGGTTCAAATGGAACTATTGGGACTGAACCTCTCCCTATACCTCTTCTCTTGGCTTCTCAATACTTTGTGATTTCATACTCAGGTGGATGCTGTCCATGTGCTGGATGCTGGCAGTTTTAGGTTTACATCCACCCAGCTCACACAAACCAGTGGAAAGAAAATATCTGCTTCCTACTTTTCCCCAGTAGCTTGGAGCTAATGCTCATCAGATCAAATTAGCCTGTATTGGGTCACATTCTTCCTTGACTGAGTCACTGTGGCTAGAGTAATGGAATGCCCTGATTGGCTAGGTCTAAGTACCCTGTCCATTCCTGGGATCAGGGTGGCTTGTGAGTCCCACCCAAACCATATGGACTGAGAACAGTTGAGGAAGATTCCTAAAAATAAAACATGCACCCTTCCACAAAAGTAGAGGTCAGAGACGTTAGGTAGGCAAATTGTGCACATACGTACAAAACCCTGCACCATGACTATGTTACGAGGCTCTGTATCACTGAAACTACAGAGTTACACATAAATGATAAGTTTAGTCGATGCTTAGCATGTAGTAGGTGATCAATAAACGTTTCTCAATTGGACTTGCCACCAGACTTTAGGCTCTGGGAATATATGTTGTATTCTTATCATCTAGCATATTGCTTAACATGTAAAGGTGTTTCGTTAAGTATTTGTTGAACGAATTTGCTATAAGATTTCAGAGGGAGAGAGCATATCAAGACTGGTTCCTTTAACCTGGTTCACAGATTGTTGAACAGCTGAGATTATAAACTTCTGTGGTCATAGGGCTGTGTTCTTTTGGAAAGACAATGTTGACATTTTCACCTTCATGTGCAGGTTTTCAAACTAAAAATAGAAAAGAGTCTTGAGTTTGTGGCCTGTGGTAGCAAACTGTCAATTTCATGAATACTTGTCAAGCCTTTTACTAATATAATGTGTTTGCTTTTTTCTTGTGTCTTTAGACCTGTTTTATATTGCACCATCTCCTTGGAGACCATGACAGATGGTTTTCAATTTATGTTCCCTTATACAAACAGTATGGAAAATTTTCACTGAAATTATCAGCTCTTTGAGTTTCCTTACAGTTTTACCTGGTCCATATATTAGAAAAAACAAACAAACCTGTTGCCATCGAGTCTATTCCAACTCATAGCGACCCTAGAGGACAGAGCAGAACTGCCCCATAGGGTTTCCAAAGAATGGCTGGTGGATTTAACTGCTGAACTTTTGGTTAGCAGCCAAGCTCTTAACCACTGCACCACCAGGGCTCCATGTTGTTGTTAGGTGCCGTTGAGTCAGTCCTGACTCATAGTGACCCTACAACAGAACAAAACACTGCCCCATCCTGTGCCATCCTCACAATAGTTATGCTTAAGCCCATTGTTGCAGTCACTGTGTCAGTCGATTTCGTTAAGGGTCTTCCTCTTTTTCGTTGACCCTCTACCAAGCATGATATCTTTCTCCAGGGACTGATCCCATTATATGTATTTGTATGTCCATCTTCTAATACTGCAAGGGAAATCAAGTGGCAGATAGTTTCAAAGTTACAGAGTTAGCTGCTTACTCCTTGGGCTCCCAAATGGCTCTTAATCCTTTTGGTATAGTCTTTATCATCCTGAGTGGTAGTTGCCCTGAGAGGCTCTGTGGAAGGGTTGGGACATGAACTGGGCCTTGAGGGTTGATCTACCTGTTGGGATTCTTTCAGGGGCAAGTGACAGGAAACCTAATTCAAGCAGGCTAAATATTCAAAAATAAAGCGTGGGGGAGGGCTTTATTGGCTCACTTAGTTAAAACGGTCAGGTGTTTCAGTCATGGAGAACTCGGGGTCAAATGGCATTATCAGGACCCACTTCCCCTCTGCGTTACTTGGCTCTGGCTTCCCTGTGAGGCTTTGCTCTGGGGCTGTGCCCTCTACTGATGCCCTTGAGCTTTACATCCTCCAGGTCTGGTTTACGTCCTTGCAGGTCTGGCAGAACGTGTGGCCCTCTTTCCAGATGGCTCCAGCTCGTGTCTCCAGTGTAACTCTGATCATCTCTGTACCTAGTCCTGCATCAGCCACCATGGGAATGCAGTGCTCCATGTCCAAGCCTGGACTGCATGCTTGGAGCTGGGGGTGGAGCCAGTGATTATTCATTATGGAATGAACGAATTAGTGTCTTAGTTATCTACTGCTGCTATAACAGAAATACCACAAGCGGATGTCTTTAACAAACAGAAATTTATTCTCTCACAGTTTAGGAGACTAGAAGTCCAAATTCAGGGTGCCAGCTCTAGGGGAAGACTTTCTGTCTCTGTCAGCTCTGGGGGAAGGTCCTTGTCATCAATCTTCCCCTGGTCTAGGAGCTTCTCAGTGTAGGAACCCTGGTCCAGGGAATGCACTCTGCTCCCAGCACAGGTGCAGTGTCCATTTACAATTTCAGCAACTGGACCTTACATGTCTCTGGATGCCCCAGGCCAAGGGTGGGCACAGGCTGCATTGTGGGGAACAAGTGGGGATGACAACCAGCTGGGCTTTATTTAAACCCTGAAGGTCAGAAAAAGCCTGGTCAATTGTCCTGATTAAGTCTTTCAGGCATGCATGCATTTCCAAGGATTAGAATCCTGAACTTTTTGAGTCTAGGTGCTCTGAGAGATTGAGAGGATGGAACAATAGAAAAGGTGAAAATTGTGTGTTGGTTTGAAAGGCTCTCAGACACTTCAATGACAGGTTCATCCCTGACACACAGTAGTCCACCAATGCTCCCCTTAAGATCTAAGGCTCAGAATGTAATCCATACTCTGCAAGTGGCATAACCCTCCCTCTTTTGTACATGTCTTTCTTCTGAGGTGGCAGGGCTCCATTGCTTGGCAGGCTATCTCATCAGCTCAGAATGAACTTACATACTTGTACCTATTTGGGATATCAGTCATATAGATTCACCCCTCCCCTCCATCTCCCACCTCCACTTTCCTTTCTTCTGGAGGGATTTAGAATGGAAACACTGTCGTATATGTGAATTAGCAGAGAGATATTGGGTTAATGTGCAACACTCTATATATCGTATTGTCATCAATAGCATAAAATAAGAAATCCTTATAAGAAGACTCCTATATTTATGTGTCAGTTTTACAGATTACACTTCCTGATTGATAAGATTAGTCAGCTGCCCAAGTCATACCTAGGAGTTATCCTTACCATTGTCTTCCTTGCTGTAATTCATAGCCAACCAGTCAACAAGTCTAATCAATTTTGCCCCCTTTGCATCTCTTGAATTTCCTCTTGCTTGGGTTTCTTACCCAGATCACCTAACTTGTCTCTCTGCCTTCAGTGTCACTTACCTCCCATCCATTTTCCACCCTTGGGCCAGAGTGATTCTCCTAGAATGAAAATCTGTCTGTCACCTTTACTGGCCTCTCCTTACTTTAGGGGGAGATCCTTACGGACCTGTGCAGTCCACCAGGATCTGGTCTCTGCCTCCCTCTGCAGCCTCTGAACTGAATCTTTTGAAAAGGAAGGTATTGGCTTTCTGTCAGAGGTCACTAGTCTGACCCTGATCTTTGCATCTTCTGTATTTCCTCACTCTAGATCTCCCAGTTGCAGGGTCACCACAGGATCAAAGGCTTTCTGATGTTACTTTGTTCCAAGGACTGACAGGAGAACTTTTGACTTCTAACTCCTAAACCACATTTACAGTGAAGCAATCAATCTTAGAACTTTTCCACCTGTACCCACTGCTGTCGAGGCAATTCTGATTCATAGCAACCCTGTAGGACAGAGAAGAATTGCCCCATTGGGTTTCCAAGGAGCTACTGGTGGATTTGAACTGCCAGCCTTTTGGTTAGCAGCTGAGCTCTTAATCACTTCACCACCAGGGCTCCCACAGGGACCACAATAAAGCTGTGATTCTCCTCTCATCTTGATCTTGTTAACTGCAGAGTTCTACATTTAGCTCTCTTGCGTTTTGTATTCTTAGTTTTACTTGTTAATTTAGACCAAGCATCAATGTAGCCCAGCCCAATGCCTGGCACACAGTTGGCGTTCAATGTCAGTGTCAATTTCCTTTCAATCCAACTTCCTGATCTGTTGTGCATTCTCCTGCCTATTTTTATGACTTTCATGAATATAAGCCATTACCATCTTTGTTCCCATTTGAGTTATTTGCTCAAATCTGAATCTCAGCAGGATTGAGGTTGGTTCTTTTTGCCAGAGAGGAGACCTTCCTCTGGTTAAACCAGGGCTTTGAACCAGTTAATTTCAGTTTGACTCCCTGCTGAGAATTTTAATTTCCACCCCAGATATACTGAATCAGAATCTGCATTTAACAAGATCCCCCGGTGATTCTTGTGTATAGGAATCAGTGGAATCACCGGGGATCTTGGTAAACTGTAGATGTATACATAAGAATCACCAATGACTGGTTCAGAGCCCTGGGTTAAACAGAAATTCTTTAATCAGCACTCATTAGTTTTAGGTATGCAACCAGTTGAACCTGTATTTCTTTCTCTTATTTTCAAGAAAACCATAAGATATGATGTCAAATTAATTGTAAACTCCAGAAATCCTGTGTCTAGGGTATAGACTTAGCTATTTGATAGAGCTGGGTTCAAATCACAGCTTCCTGATCATGGACCTGTGTTAAGTCTTGAGCAAGTTGGATGTGTTTTCTAGTGTTTCAGAGTCTATCTCTGAGAGTAGATGACACACATTTAGAACGTGGCTCCACCAATTTTTAGCTCTGTGACTTTTGCTAAGCATGTAAACCGGGGATTAAAAAAAAAAAACAAACTATAATCCATGCAAAAGATTGCCAAAGTGTTTGCTCATAAAAAAAACACTTAAAAGTGTTAGGGGTTGCTTTAGAGACTATTACTATGGGCTTGCCATGAGCCAGGGACTGACTAGGAAGGCAGCTAACAACAACACAATGACAACTTCTCTAGATCGCAGGTCCATATGTACAAAATTGGGATTTTCTAACAACCAAGGGTTATTGTTAGAGAAACATGGGGAAAGTTCCTAGCCAGTACTTAGCCTATTGTAAACCCTCCACCATTGGTACCCATTAAATTGGTAGCACTCACCTAATCTATTCTTCCAGTAACATTATAAAAAATGGAATGATATCATGGCGCCATGACAGGACAGGGACTCTGTGTGTGTGTTTGTGTGTGTGAACGGTCTACAGTAACAGATTTCTGCCTGTGTTTTCAAAAGTGTGATGGCTCCTTGATTTCACAAGTTCAATCCTTTCAGCATCCCCCTCTGCCTACCATTGCAGGTTGGTAATTATATCCTTGGCAACTGGTATTCCCCAGGGATTAATGTTTGGTGCCAGCTTTAATGTTAGAACCATAATTAGAATATTCATTATGCTAATAATGTTACACCATCCCTCTTATGTATATTTATGTATGAGAAGACATGGTGATTCCATGTAACTTACCCAAGGAGCAGGTAGGCTAGTGTACCATGGGAAACAGTCTTTTCCTAATCTGCAGAAACTGAGGTGGAGGAGGAAAGTTGCTTTAACTGGGGACCTGAAAGCACCAAGACCTGCATTAGGTGCTCTGAATCCTCACAATAATATGCTGAAATAAGTACTACTATTACCTCCTTGGAAACCCTGGTGGCGTAGTGGTCAACAACTATGGCTGCTAACCAAAAGGTCAGCAGTTCAAACCCACCAGGCACTCCTTGGAAACTCTATGGGGCAGTTCTGCTCTGTCCCATAGGGTCACTATGAGTTGGAATTGACTCAAAGGCAACGGGTGTGGTTTTTATCACCTCCTTTTTGCAGGCGAGGAAAACAGGGGGTCAAAGCAGGGAGTAAATTTTTTTCATGACACAGTCGCTATGTGGTGGCTGAGCCAGGAGCTGAACCCAGGGCTTTTTCCACAGCAGTGTGAATCTAGATTGCCACTTCTCTGTCCAGTAAGAAAGAGAACCTGGAAAAAAAATACCTCTGCTTCTTTCCAACTCTGTTTTTATGTTCTTCATGATAAGAATGGGAGTCTTGGCTAACATTTTGCAAAGCAGTTGGGGAAATTTTTGGCAAGAAAGGGGCTGAGGCAAAGATGAAACATTGTTTAAATAAATGCAGGATCTCACCACTTAAGTTCTTTTTCATTAAGACAACAGAAACGTCTTGATTGGTACAAACCACAAGCAGGGCTCAGGGGAATGGCTGAAGTCTCCATGTTGGTGGTTTTTAAGAGATTGCTAACAGCAATGCTGTCTTTTCTGTGAATTTAGGAAAGAGCGGAGGTGAAGGGGCCTATAGGTCTCATTCATTCATCTCTCTGGGGTGAAATCTGAAAACAGGACATTGGTCACCTAAAAGTTCATACAGAAGAACTGAACAAGGCTGGGTGCTATATGCTAAAAATATGCTAGTCAGGATTATTTCAGTTGTAAGTGACAGAAACTCAAGTAATATGAGTGTAGACTTTCTTCTTTATCTTGGTCTACAGATGAACTTCCTTTAGGCAGTGAGAAACTTGGCAGTTAGCAGCTGTAGGCTCACCCAACCCAGTTTAGGATACCAGAGAAAATGAAGCTCTTCTCTGCAAGCATTCACATATAAAATTCCAAGGAAGGATTCTGCTATTCTGTCTTGGGTAACAGTTTCACCTATTTGACTGGGGCCAAAGGGGTGGGATACTATAGCTGATTAATATCAGAAGAAGGTGGGGAGCAGGGGGCTGGGTGGACAATAGCAAATGAGGTCCACCACAGAGAATGAATAATTGTTTTGTGGATTCTAAGATCAGCCAAGATATGTTTGCCTATATGATCACTTGTGTATTTACTAGTTTCTCCCAACAAAAATCATTTTCTTCTGTTAAAGATCTGTTTGATCACTAACTGGCTTCTCTCCCCTTCAGTGTGCAAAAGACCACTCTATAAGCTGCAAGGCTTATGCCCAGTAACCAGGATAGGCTCTCAATACTTAAAGGAAGTCTTTTCACCCCACTGTCAAAAGAGGATGAATTTACCACCCTCTCGTTTCTGTAAAACATATAACCAGGTTAAACGAGATCAACCTTAAAACATTAAATTTCATTACATGCCTCTATTTTCAAAAGAATTTGAGGCTACTTCCTGTAACACACACGCACATGCACACACAACACATACACACAGAGAAAATCAGCCAACCACCTCAACAACAAAGACATACTGTCTTAGTCATCTAGCGCAGCTGTAACAGAAATAGCACAAATGGATGGCTTTAACAAAGAGAAATTTATTTCCTCACAGTAAGGTAGGCTAAAAGTCCAAATTCAGGGCATCAGCTCCAGGTGAAAGCTTCCTCTCTCTGTTGACCTTCTCATCAATCTTCCCCTGGACTAGAGCTTCTCCACGCACGGACCCTGGATCCAAAGGACACACTCTACTCTAGGCACTGCTTTCTTGGTGGTGTGAGGCTTGCTTGCCTTTCCTTTTATCTCTTATAAGATAAAAGGAGGTGCAGGCCACACCCCAGGGAAACTCCTTTCACATTGGATCAGGGATGTGACCTTAGTAAGGGTGCTACAATCCCACCCTAATCCTCTTTAACACAAAATTACAATCACGAAATGGAGGAAAACCGTACACAATAGTCGGAATCGTGTCCCAATCAGGTTGACACAACTCAATCCATGACACACACTAAGTTTAATAAAGGTAATATAGAAATGGAAATATAAGACTAAGAGAAAAAAGAAGTAGATGGAGAAAAATAAAGGTAACCATGATTTAACATTACTTTCAACTCCGAGGTTTGTTGGCAGCCAAGACAAAAAGAAACATTCTGTGACCTGCGGGAGTATATTGCTCTGTCAGAGCTAATGATGTGTGGTTGGCATTCAGAGAACAAGATGGAGTACAGAGGAAGAGGAGGAAAGGTGAGCAGGAAAGAGCCAGATTATGCAATGCCTCGTAGGCCCATTAGTTTGGATTTTACTTTAAATATGTTAGGAAATCACTGGAAAGTTTTAGGCAGGGGATTGACAAGGTCTGATGGAGGCTTTACAAAGATCACGCTGATTGCTGAGTGGAGGATAGCCCATAACAAGGAGAGAGAGGAAGTGGGAAACCAGGTGGGAAGCATTGCAGTCACTCAGACTAGAAAGGAAGGGCAGGGAGGACCAGGGGGCTGGGGAGTTGAATAGTGGAGTGGTGAGGAGTAGCTAGATTCAAGATATATTTTGGAGCTGGCACTGACCCAGAAAACCAAACCAAACGCATCGCTGTGGAGTTGATTCTGACTCGTAGCAACCTTATAGGACGCAGTAGAACTGCCCTATAGAGTTTCCAAGGAGCACCCTGTAGATTTGAACTGCTAACCTTTTTAGTTAGCAGCTGTAGCACTTAACCACTATGCCAGCAAGGTTTCCCTAGCACCGATAAAAATATAATCCTAAGTGTTTGCCCTAAGCAACTGGTTGGTGGTGGAGTCATTTCCTGAGAGAAAAAATGAAGGGGGAGGAGCTGATTTTGGTGGTAAGGAGCTTATAGGGAAGGGGACAAGAGAGCTCCTTAATTGTTTGTTTTGGCCACATTATGTTTAAGATGTCTAATGGATATCCAAAGAACCCTGGTTAAGCACTTGGCTGCTAACTGAAAGGTTGTCTTGTAAACCCAACCCAGTGGCTCCACAGGAGAAGTACCTGACAATCTTCTCCTATAAAGACCCCCAAAAAAGACCAAACCCACTACTGTCAAGTCAATTTTGACTCATAGCGACTCTATAGGACAGAGCAGAACTTTCCCACAGGACTTCCAAGGCTGTAATCTTTACGGAAGCAGACTACAGACTACTGTTGGTGGGTTCAAACCACCAGCCTTTTGGTTAGCAGGCAAACGCTTTAACCATTGTGCCACCAGGACTCTCTGTAAAGATGTCAGCCTAGTAGAACTTAGGGGGCAGTTCTACTCTGTCAAATGGAGTTGCCATTGTCAGAATCAACTGGATGGCACACAACAGCAACATCAGTGCATATTCAAGTTGATTATAATGAGTAGAAAGCTACTTAATTAAGCATATATATTTTGAAAGATCTGGGAATACACTATGTTCTTCTTTTGTAGAGGTCTTAGTTTTATTTGATATCTAGGCAGTTAAACTGCTGTTTCCTCACCATCTCATTGCCCTCCCTCCTAGCTCTGTTTTGTTCTTCCCTTTCCATTTACTTTCTTTGCCTTTGATTTTGAGCAAAAAGAATAAACGCTATCATTTTCCACTTCCCTCAGGTATGGTATTTCAATACAGCAAATGCCTGCAACTCACCTATTCATTCCTCCATTTATTTCCTCATCCAGTCAACAGACAGTTCTTGACCTAGCTCTGTGCTAGGCTCTCACGTAAGAAGGTAAAGGAAGTTGGTACAGAGAAGACAACAGAGGTCAGTTATGTAGAGGAGACTTGTTGACTGGTGGTGAACAAGTCATCACAATATTCAGGTGCAAATATACATGAAGTAGGCTGGAGTCAGGTTGGGAAGAGCCATGAGTGCCGAACTAAGGAATGTGGCCTTTGAAAGGTTGAAGCTGGCCAAAGTCAAAAAACAAATAGACAAAACTGGAATAACATCACGTTGAACAATGTTTTACCTTCTGGCTCCACAGGAACCCAGTTATCTGGGGAGAAATCCACACGCCTGCTTCTCTGATAGGGCCAAAGGTCCTTGAACCATCCGCACCTGCAATCTCCATCCTGGGGACCTGGTGTCACAGTCGTCACTCATTTAGGGTGGGAACAGACTTGTCCTTTTAGGACCATGTTACACTGGCCCTGGCTCCCGGGGTTTCATCTGCCTGCATTTTGAAATGCGTATTCGATTTTACATCTGGTCAGTCCCTGCCCAGATGGTGATACACAAATGTATGTGTTAAAGATCTTTTATATTGGTGTCGTGGGTGTGCGTGAGTCTGTGTGGGGTGTGTGTGCGCGCCTGGCTTCTTTTCAAGTTGACTACTGTGATGGCCATCCCCAACTTGCTCCGAACTAATTCATATCAAAGTAAAGACAAATAAGATGTTTGGACAGATAATTCACAAACAAATGACAATTTTTGTCGTGAGAATATTTTCAGGCGGTTTAAAATGAAAGGTTTTCAGAAATGATTGGAAGTTAGGTCGGGCGCTAAACGAAAACCTCCATGGCGAACTTCACTTGAAATGTGTATCAAACGTAAATATTTAGTGTTACTAAATGCAAGTATTTATTACAAACACGAGGCTTTATTTTAAAGAATTTCTCGGTTTATTGTGCTTAATGTCAACAAATGCTAGCATGTATGGCTTTACCTTTCACGGAAAAGGTTCAGTAGCGGGCATTTAGCTGGCTCTATACACCTACACGCTGCAGATGGTTTAGTTTTATAAGGGATGAAACTGCATTTAGTAGAACTGATTAAATATAAAAACACCACCATCTGTCATTTATTCTAATATAAAATGGTTTGGGCAGATGCCGACATCTTTCGAGATGATTGATTCATCTCTGACAAGAGAAGACGCTCAGAGGGTCCCAGCTGCCCACTGCACAGACAATACTGGTTTATAAGACCAAACGCCCATCACCGCAGTTTGAACCGGGCGCACTTGAATAATGAGGACCCCCGAATTTCTAAGCACATCGACTTTCTCCCCCTCCCTTCCCCACCTCCCTTGACTTCTGGCCTGCATTTAACTGTGAGAATATATTACACACACGCTGCATTCTATCAAGGGCCTGATATCCCAGCGCTGGGAGAACTAGAGGCGTACTTATTTTCGGAAAATCGGGAGTCTACACTACTTTTCGTGTGGAAAACTTTCACACGCCCTTTCTATACACTACTGCTGGGTTTAAAACTATTATTTTCTAAGCGCACTAGAGAGTTTCATTCCAAATATATATTGTTTACAAAGAAGCAATGCCACATGTTGGAGATGGCCTCAGAGACAACTGCATCTATATTGCTCACACAGCCGCAGGTGATGTAGGGCCCTTCACGGAAGCGGCAATAAACTGTATCTTTTATATAGGAATATTTTCCTAACAATTAAAAAAAAATCCGAATAACTGAAGAAAGAAACTTCAAGGAACACAACATTTATTTAGTGTTATGTTTACAAAATATCTATTTAGGTAAAATGTTTTTTTTTTTGTTTTTTTTTTTTCCCCTCGTAGTATTAAACCCAGAGATGGAGCTGAGGTTTTTTTTTTTTTTTTTAATCTTGTTCATCACATTTAAAAATATTTAAATTCTTTAATAAATAATTATGTAAACACAATTTAATATTTCTTGATACCGTATTCAATTAAATGCAGCAAATCTATGCAGGTCAAAATGCATATGTGCTTGTGAGTGCATATATTTATATGCATAGAGTCCTGTACATAAAGCTTTTTTTTTTTTTTTTTCTTCATGGAGGCTGCCATGCTGTGAGGAAGCCCAAGGTAGCCATGTGGAGAAGCACTGTGGAGACTCTTTACTATCTTAGATTTTTCTCACTCCTCCAGATTATGGAGAATCCCAGGATTCACCTTTTCAAAATGATAGGAAAGTCTGACTGGATGGTTTCCTTACTGGTTCACCATACCTATTCCCATACCCTTTTGTAACTTACACCCTTTCCCCCAAACTTTCTTGCTCTCTCTCTCATTCCAGTGTTCCTTTGCAGCCTCTTTTCTCCCCTCCCTCCCTCTCTGCCTTTCTCCTTCCTTCTATTTCTTCTTAGAGCACCTACTTGCTAAGTGCTGGAAACTTAGGGAAGAATAAGATACTATCCCTATCTTCAAGGATCCCACTGTAAGGTATACGAAGGTGTAAACAAGCAATCATAAGACAGCAACAGGCACTGTCATGAAGTTTGGTACCAGCACCAAGTTGAAGAGAAAGGCCATCTGTAGAGGGCAGAGAAGGCTTCCCAGAGGAGGTAGCATTGATGTTCCAACTTAAATGATAGTGAGAAGTTTTCAGCCATACATTTAGAGGGAAGTATTCTGGGAAAAGGGGAAAACTTGTGCAAACTTAGGCAGGTGCAGGAGAGCTGTGGCTACTGAGAGCATTTTGTGTAGTCATTCAGGTAATGACTGGTGCATCTGGTGCTACACTCACCTGTCCTTCTTGACATGACACTACAACCTGTCTCTACACCCTGATTCATTTTGAATGGATATTCTCTCTTCAACAAGCAAATGAGCTTGTCTCTGGTATCCAAGGTAATGTTTCAAACCTTGGATTTGACGTACGAGAAGCACGTTGGTTCTGTTATCCATTACTGCATAACTTAGTGGCTTAAAACAACGGTGTATTATTATCTCTCACAGCTCTGTGTCTTGAATGGGTCCAGCCGGACAGTTCTTTCTTGGGGTCTCTCATGTGCTTACAGTCAGATGGCAGTTAGGACTGACGTCATCAGAAAGCTTGGCTGGGGTGAATGTCAAAGATTGTTTCTTCACTCATGTATCTGGTAATCAGCTAGCATGGCTGGAACAACTGAGTTTACCTGGGCCTCTCTCTCTGTACCGTTTCTCTGTATGACTAGCTTGGGCCTCCTCATAACATGGTAGTCTCAGGGTAGTCAGACTTCTTGCATGGTGACTGGCTTTCCCAGAGCAAATGTTTCAAGAGACAAAGACAGAAACTTATGTCTCAACTTGAGCAGTCATGCAGCATCATTCCTGTCACATTTATTGGTTTCCTGGGGCTATCCCAGATTCAGCATGGGAGGGGGCTATAGAAGGACGTGGATATTGGGAGGTGTGATTGACAGGGAGGAACCCTGGTGATGTAGTGATTAAGTGCTCGGCTGCTAACTGAAATGTCATGATTCGAACCCACCAGCCCCTCCATGGGAGAAAGGTGTTGGCAGTCAGCTTTCATAAAGATTACAGCCTAGAAAACCCTATGGGGCAGTCCTATAGGGTTGCTATGAGTCAGAATTGACTCCAAGGCAATGGCTTTGGTTTAGTTGATTTCGGTTGACTGGGACGCCATCTTTGGAGAATAGTTACCACAAGCATTTTTCAGGTAGTAGTATTGGGCTTGCATTGAGTTCAACCTTCCTTGTGGTTAGAGATGTGAATTGGTGAGATGGTTGACAAGGACTCGAACTGGCCACTGGAACAACAGAATAGATTTTCTTTGTGTGATAAAAGTAGACCATAAGAATGTCAAATCTAGTAACTAGATACCCTTAGCTAGAGCCAGGGTCATTGTGTGCAGATGTCAGGGTCTAGAGCTTCACCAGCAGCCATGACTCTGGCCAAAGTTTATGAGTAACTGATCAGAAACACTTTTCTGACTGGTTTGATTGCTACAAGCTGACTTAAGGGATAAACCAAAAACCAGACCCATTGCCTTGGAGTTGATTCCGACTCATGGTAACTCCATGTATCACAGTGTAGAACTGCTCCATAGAATTTTCTTGGCTATAATCTTTATGGAAGCGGTTCACCTGTTGGATGAGTTACAATTGTCAAGCTTTTGGCTAGTGATTAAGTGCAAACCGTTTGTGCCACCCAGGGACCCTTAAGAGATCTTAGGGTTTCTCTTGTAAATCCATTAAGTCTGGTTTTAATGAATGAGGGGTCCTTTGCATGACTCTTCTGCCTCTTTATTGTTGTTGTTGTTGGGTGCCATCGAGCTGATTATGACTTATAGTGACCCCATGTGACAGAATAGAACTGCCCCTTGGGTTTTCTTGGCTCTTATTTATGGGAGCAACTCACCAAGTCTTTCTCCCACAGAGCCTCTGGGTGGATTTGATCCACCAGCCTATGGTTAGCAGTGGAGTGCTTAACCTTTTGTGCCACTGGGGCTCCTTTGTGAAGAAGTATCTATGCACCATCTGATTCTATGGTCACGCCTTCCGCCCAGGTATCACGATGGGGAGACGTTCATGCAAATCCCCTCAGTAATTAGGGCACTTCAAATTTAAGTTAAGGTGAAAAATTACACTAGCTGCTTAATTCTTTCTCTCTGAGGTAAGTTTCAATCCTAGTGGAAAAAGTTCATTCTTCAAAGCAAGCAACCTTGTTTCCTAAATCATTGCCAGAGACATGAAAATTACCAGGGAAAAAGGACAGTTGGGTTTTAAGTTGCAAGCAGAAGCCGGGTGTATTCCAAACTTCCCAAATGTAGCCTTATTACTGGTGCTTGTCCTCCAGGTCCAGTGGCTCCCCATCTCTTGTTCCTCAGTTGGTATCGTTCTGTCCATAGACTCACTAATGACTCTTCACCTAATTTATGCTATTTTCCCTGGGATATTAGTTTTCATTTTTTTTTTCCTGTGAGCAGATTTCTTCTGCCATATGTTCATTTAATCCTAATTGTGGTGTGTGAACATCTTGTGTACTTAGTGGCAGTGTCTCTGGAGGCTCCGGGAAGCTGAGGGCTATGTGACCCTTGAAGCCATGTCAATGTGAAAATCTCAGTATGCAGATCCTGAAAACCTGGCCTCATATTCTTGGTTAAAAATAGCACAAGTCCAGAGTTTTTTGTCCTTTTCATAGGAACGCCACATGGTTTGATTGCTTCCAAATTACGTCATACTTTCACACCTGTTAGGAAAAAAAAAATTGCCATGTAATGTGAGTTTTAAAGTTCCACTTCCCTGAGTACAGGGCCCCAATGTTTGAAATTGGTAACTAAGACCGAATGAAGGAATACCTAATATCAGGAATGTTAATTTTAAATTCCACATAACCAGCAGTGGAAGTTTCTCAGGCATGGCAGTTGACAAGATATTGACAATCCTCACCAGTAGGTCTTTTTGGGAACATCCAAGCCATGTTTGCTTTCAAACGTGTACCTCATCAGTGGAAAGTTTGGTTTCCATCTGCTCAGCATCATTCTACTCGGCACTGGAGCTAAAGGATGAGAAATGAGGGTAACCGTGATTGACAGCCTGCCCTAACCATGCCCAGTGGGGACTTCCCACCACAGAGCTGAACAGAAGGAATGATTTAAATTTGGGGTAGAACTGTAGCATCTCTATCTCTGTGAAAATGTTTCATGTCTTTTTGTTCGTAGTCTAGCCAATGGCTAACTAATCAGCCCCTCTCAGTGGCCCCTTTTATGAACAGCCAGGCTGTGCCCCGCATCAAACGCTCTTGGACTTCCAAGTTTTTTGGAGGTGCTAGATTCCTATTGTTTGTGGTGACCAACTTCAGTGGTCTCTGCCATCTGCAGGGGTGGTGTGACCACACCTTATTTATTTATTTAGCCTGTCGTGAGAGCTCAGATCTGTTACATCACTAATTTAATGAAAAAACAAACAAAACAAAAACAAACAAACAAAAACAAACCAGTTGCCATTGAGTTGATTCCTACTCACTGCGACCACATGTGTAGTCCAGTAAGGCAACACCTGCATTTCCAGAAGAGCTCAAGAAACTCATAGAAGAGAAAGGCTACCTCCCAGGGCAAGTCTTCAATAGTGATGAAACAACTATGTACGTTGCATTACATATTATAAGTCAGATTTGCAACCCATCACGGGGATGGTGCAGGACTGGGCTGCATCTTGAACTATTGTACATGAGTCCACCATGAGTCCGGGGCTCACCTGATGGCAGCTAACAACAATAACAAGCATAGAGATCAGTAAGAATACAGGAGGAGGATCCCTAGTGGAAGCAAAAATGATAAACTATCGAACTTTTTCATGTATTATTTACATTATTTCATATAATCTTTCTAGAACTGCAAGGCATAGGAACTATTTAATGATATCTTTTTTTTTTTTTTTTTCTGTTTTGATAATGAGCTGCTTTGAGGAAGAAAAAACCTGGTGATCTGTTTCTGTAAAGATTTAAAGCCTAGGAAACCCTAAGGGGCAGTTCTACTATATCCTAGAGGATCGCTTTAAGTCAGAAATGACTTGATGGCACACAACAAAAACAATATAAGAAATTATCAGGTGGCATAAAACCAAAACCAAACCCACTGCTGTCTTGCAAAATTGTTGTTTAAGAATGAACTAGAATACACACACACACACACACGTAGAGATGTGATCAACAAATGTAGTTTTTAAATGTTCTCATTCTGTGTATCTTTAATGCCTCTGAAGGATATACAGGTAAATCTCAATCAATTCACCTTTTGATCTTTATATTCTAGACTGCTTTCACAGAGACGCTCTTCAGATCATTTGGAATATTTTTATTGCCTTTCTTCTAGTTCTTTAAGCTTTTCTGGGGAGGTATTCACCGGGACAGAATGGAGTATTTCTGGGGGAAATTCTTTTAGCATTCCACAAAGATTTAGTTTGATCTTTTTTCCCCCCAAGTATTATGGATCATAAACTGTGTAAAGGTAGACAAATGTTTTTTGTTTGCATTTATGATCATGTTGAGTAGTTTGGTTTAGTGTTTAGGAGGGCAGAAGCATCTTGGACTTCTGCAAATAGCCTACACCAGTGCCTTGAAACCTTCCTTGGTTGTTAAACATAGTCTTCTTCAAAATGGCCATGGTGGGAATATTTATACCACAGAAATCGGCAAACACTATACATCAGTGCTTTTTTTGATTTTGTTTTTACAATCGTTAGTTTATCATCATACCACTGGCTATAACTGATAGTTTTGAGACCCAGGTACTCACATGTACAATTTAAATCAACTTGTGATTCATGAAATATTGGTATTCTCTGCGATTATAGTTCTGTGAGATAAATGATAGGTGCTCATTTAGAGAGGTTTCTTTTTTTTGTCAAAAATATATGAAAATTATGAGGTAAACACAAAGAAGGTTTTTTTTTTTTTTCTTTTAATTGCAGGACTTCTTAGGGGCTTTAAAATGATAATGTGCGTTGTGACTACTGAATGAGGTGTTTCTCTAAATATTGAATCAAAGAACCCTGTCCTTCCAGAATATCTACCTATGATTATGTTATTGGGCCTGAGATGCACAAATGTAGATGATTTCTCCTGTATGTATTATCTTAGGCTTATCTCTCTTATTTCTGTTAATTCTTCTTCTTCTTTTTTTTTTTTTAAGTGGTTTGTGAAAGCTTCTTGTGGTTTGGGGCCCACATGAACTAAGGGAGCTCAAAGGCTTTGTGGTGCCTTTCTTTCTTCAGTCTGCATCTTCTATCCCTATCTTCCCCAGCTCTTACTGGAGTCCCATTTGTGCCAAAAACATTTTTTGTCAGTAACTTCAAATCTTTGAGACTTTATAAAATATCTTTTTTGAAAATCTAAATAAATTTGTTGTGTCTCTTTTCCCTCAAGTGCTTACTTATCTTCTCCAAAATCCTCATTTGTTAGATACTGCTGTAAGAAGAAGCTCCATGCGCCTCTACACCCTGCCCAATGACTGTGCTTTTATGCCTTGGGTGACACTACCCTTGATTACAGTATATGCCTGGGTGTGATGTGCATAGCAATTCTAATCTGGATGTATCACAACCACATGGCTCCTCATCCTATAACCACGATTCAGTGCCTCTGTTAGTGCAAAGCTGGGACTATTAATTCTGTTTAAATTCCATCGAATATTGAAGGACATATTGAATATTTTTTGTATAGCAATTTTTTTCATACTAGATTTTTATTAGATTTTTTGGTGGCCTGTTGATATATGGGAGCCCTGGTGGTACAGTGGTTAAGTGTTCCACTGCTAACCAGAAGGCTGACAGTTCGAATCTACCAGTTGCTCCTTGGAAACCCTATGGGGCAGTTCTACTCTGCCCGATAGGATTGCTACGAGTTGGAATTGACTCAATGGCAACAGTAACGGGTTATTGATATAAATTGCGGAAAACAGAAGCCATGTTAAAACAGAATATTAAAAAACACCAAGAGAATATTTGCAGTTTAATAAGGGAGTAAGAATCAGAAGAGAATTGATGACCCCATGAATAAATAAATACACGTGCAATCTTTTAGACAAGTATGGTTTACAGACAACCATATAGTCTCCTATGCTGGGAATAACAACTTGAAGAGGAATGATGTTGCATTCATCATCAAAAACAACATTTCAAGATCTATCCTGAAGTACAATGCTGTCAGTGGTAGGATAATATCCATACACCTACAAGGAAGACCAGTTAATATGACTATTATTCAAATTTACACACCAACCACTAAGGCCAAAGATAAAGAATTTGAATATTTTTATCAGCTGCTGCAGTCTGAAATTGATTGAACATGCAGTCAGGATGCATTGATAATTACTGGTGATTGGAATGCAAAAGTTGGAAACCAAGAAGAAGGATCGGTAGTTGGAAAACATGGCCTTGGTGATAGAAACAATGCCGGATATCAAATGATAGAATTTTGCAAGACTAATGACTTTTTCATTGCAAATACCTTCTTTCACCAACATAAACGGTGACTATACACACGGACCTCCCCAGACGGAACACACAGAAATCAAATTGACTATGTCTGTGGGAAGAGATGGTAGAAAAGCTCAATATCATCAGTCAGAACAAGGCCAGGGGCTGACTGTGGAACAGACCATCAATTGCTCATATGCAAGTTCAAGCAGAAACTGAAGAAAATCAGAGCAAGCCCACGAGAGTCAAAATATAACCTTGAGTACATTCCACCTGAATTTAGAGACCATCTCAAGAATGGATTTGATGCATTGAACACTAGTGACCAAAGATCAGATGAGCTGTGGAATGACATCAAGGACATCATACATGAAGAAAGCAAGAGGTCACTGAAAAGACGGGAAAGAAAGAAAAGACCAAGATGGATGTCAGAGGAGACTCTGAAACTTGCTCTTGAGCATCGAGCAGCTAAAGCAAAAGGAAGAAATGATGAAGTAAAAGAACTGAACAAAAGATTTCAAAGGGTGGCTCGAGAAGACAAAGTAAAGTACTATAATGACATGTGCAAAAGCTGGAGATAGAAAATCAAAATGGAAGAACACACTCGGCGTTTCTCAAGCTGAAAGAACTGAAGAAAAAATTCAAGCCTTGAGTCGCGATAGTGAAGGATTCTATGGGGAAAATACTAAACAATGCAGGGTGCATCAAAAGAAGATGGAAGGAATACCCAGTCATTATACCAAAGAGAATTGATTGACCTTCAACCATTTCAAGAGGTAGCATATGATCAGGAACCAATGGTACTAAAGGAAGAAGTCCAAGCTGCTCTGAAGGCATTGGTGAAAAACAAGGCTCCAGGAGTTGATGAAATATCAACTGAGATGTTTCAACAAATGGATGCAGCGCTGGAGGTGCTCACTCGTCTATGCCAAGAAATATGGAAGACAGCTTCCTAGCCAACTGACTGGAAGAGATCCATATTTATGCCTATTCCCAAGAAAGGTGATCCAACCGAATGTGGAAATTATAGAACAATATCATTAATACCACAGGAAAACAAAATTTTGCGGAAGCTTGCTCAAAAATGGCTGCAGCGGTATATCGACAGGTCACTGCCAGAAATTCAGGCTGATTTCAGAAGAGGATGTGGAACCAGGGATATCATTGCTGATGTCAGATGGATCCTGGCTGAAAGTAGAGAATACCAGAAGGATGTTTACCTGTGTTTTATTGACTATGCAAAGGCATTTGACTGTGTGGATCATAACAAATTATGGATAACATTATGAAGAATGGGAATTCCAAAACACTTAATTGTGCTCATGAGGAAACTTTACATAGATCAAGAAGCAGTTGTTCAGACTGAACAAGGGAATACTGATTGGTTTAATGTCAGGAAAGGTGTGCATCAAGATTGCATCCTTTCACCATACCTATTTAATCTGTATGCTGAGCAAATAATCTGAGAAGCTGGAGTATATGAATAAGAATGGGGCATCAGGATTGGAGGAAAACTCATTAACAACTGTGTCATGCAGATGACAGAACCTTGCTTGCTGAAAGTGAAGAGGACTTGAAACACTTACTAATGAAGATCAGAGACCCCAGTCTTCAGTATGGATTGCACCTCAACATAAAGAACACAAAAATCCTCACAACTGGACCAATAAGCAACATCTTGACGAATAGAGAAAAGATTGAGGTTGTCAAGGATTTCCTTTTCCTTGGATCCATAATCAACAGCCATGGAAGCAGCAGTCAAGAAATCAAGAGATGCATTGCATTGGGTAAGTCTGCCACAAAGGACCTCTTTAAAATGTTGAAAAGCAAAGATGTCATCCTGAAGACTAAGGTGTGCCTGACCCAAGCCATGGTATTTTCAATCACATATGTATGTGAAAGCTGGACAATGAATAAGGAAGACCGAAGAAGAATTGACAGCTTTGAGTTGTGGTGTTGGCGAAGAATATTGAATATACCATGGACTGCCACAAGGATGAACAAATCTGTCTCGGAAGAAGTGCGACCGGAATGCTCCTTAGAAGCAAGGATGGCGAGACTACATCTTACACACTTTGGGCATGTTGTCAGGAAGGATCAGTCCCTGGAGAAGGACATCATGCTTTGCAAAATACAGGGTCAGCGGAAAAGAGGAAGACCCTCAAGGAGGTGGATTGACACAGTGGCTGCAACAATGAGCTGAAGCATAACAACGATTGTGAGGATGGCGCAGGACCGGGCAGTGTTTCGTTCTGTTGCTATGAGTCAGAACCAACTTGATGGCACCTAACAACAATGACATTGTTCACATATTACTTCTTTTAAAAAGTATTATTCTTTAAATACTTTTTTAAAGAAGAATTATTTGCATGGAGCCCTGGTGGTGCAGTCGTTAAGAGCTTGGCTGCTAACCAAAAGGTCGGCAGTTCAAATCTACCAGCTGCTCCTTGGAAACCCTATGGGGCACTTGGAAACTCCTCTGTCCTATAGGGTCACTATAAGTCAGAACCGACTCAGCGGCATAGAGCAACAACAGCAAGTTTATTTGCATGGTTCCTGAGGCCTGTGGCCCATTGCTTTGGAAGTTCATCAGACTGAGATTTTACTGGGGGTGAGGTCCAGCGACTCGCGGCCTGAAACCTCTTATCGATGATTTAAAGGAGTGAATTTCTAAGTGATAAAACACCCTTGAGGTATTGGAGCTATTGAGAGAATACTATACATCTCACATAAATATTCATGAGGGTGTGAGCTGCTCCAAGCTTCGTGGAGATCACTTTGGCAATACATAACAACTTAAAATGGGCTTAGACCTGACAGTTTTATTTTTAGGAGCTTAAAGTAAAGAAATAACATACAAGGATGTTTACTGCAGCACCACTGATATATACAAAAAAGTGGAAAAGACCTTAATGTCTAGCAATAGGAGATTTGTAAAGCATTCTGTGGGAGATGTATAAAATAAGTACTACACCGGTCATTTAAATTGATGATACTGATTGGTAGTCATTGACATGGAAAAAATATGTCTTATATATTGCTAAGTGAAAAAGCTGATCATGAAAGATTCTGCTAGTACGAATACATTTTTTTGATAAAACGTATATAATTATGTATATATGTAAAATCCACCAATACATGGGTATATATGCGTAGGAAAAATCTGGAAGTTTATAGAAAATTACACCAGGGAATTAATGATGGATATCTCTTAAGGGAAGGAAAATTTGAGTTAATTTTCTTCTTTATGTTTTATTTTATTTTATTTTTAACGCTCTGCCTTTCTTACTTTATTAAAGAGGTAAAAAAAAAAAAAAACCTTAAAACTATTGGTTTTACCTATCAGGCCTGGGACTTTTTCTATGACTCTGAAATCCCTTACCTTCCAGAACTCAGAAGCACTTCATTCCCCACCTGCTGGCCTGGGCCTGTCCCAGAGGTATGTAAGCTTTGTGTTCTGGAGGTCCATGTTCTGGAGTTTAGCATCCACGGTCCTGCCTTGACATTCTGACATATCTTTGAGTCCCATTACTGGTTCCTGATATTTTTGCCATGACTCCTGTGTTGAGTCCTTGTATTATAATCTTCCCAGCATCCCAGTTCTTTCAGCACCATCTTGTCTTTGCTAGTCTTCCCTGAGGACTGGCACCTGGCCTCCAACCCCAGCTGTGATTGCTGGGGTCCTGCTACCTGCTGACAGATCCTCTGTGCCACTCCCTTCCCAGGATCCATTGCTCACCTGCAATGTCTCTGCCCTGTCCTTGGGATATTGTGCCATGCCCCGCCAAACTGGGCAGTCTCTCAGTTCCTACAGTGGGATCCCATCCCATCATTATCCTCATACCTGTATTCTCCTTTCTATTCTCAGCCAAAGATAAGACATAAGCTAGGAATCCTGGGAGGCCCTACCCTCTGTAAGGCCCCATGGCCCTAGACAAACCAACCCCAGACCTGATGCTAGATATATGTGTGTACCCCAAAATAAACGTTGTTGTGTCCATTCTGCTTCATGGCGATCCCATGTGTTACAGAATAGAACTGAGCCCCATAGGGTTTTCATGGTTGTAATCTTTACGGAGGCAGATCTCCAAACCTTTCTTCATGGCTCTGCTGGGTGAACTCAAACCAACAACTTACAGTGACCCCATGGGACAGAGCAGAACCGGCCCATAGGATTTCCAAGGAGCGGCTCCTGGATTCAAACTGTCAGCCTTTTGGTTAGTAGCCATTGCTCTTAACCACTGCACCACCAGGGCTCCATAGTTGAGGGCAAACACAGGGACCTATTATGTGTGTATAATTATCAATAAATCTGATAAATTAATCTATTCTGTGAGGACCAATTATATGCACAGCACAGGAAATCTTACTTAAGAATCATTAAAACAGTTATGTTTAGGGTGGTCCATTCCCTCCCAGCTCTCCCACCATTCCTTCCTCCCTGTCCGCTGTGGAGCCTACTTTCTGACAGGAAACCAAAGAAGCTTTGTCAATGGGTTGTTGACACACAGGGGTGAGGGTTTGCCTTTGCACAGAGTCCTTCTGGAGACATGTCCCAGCCCCAAGGCAGACTGGGGTGGTGGTGGGGAGGAATTCCTAGCCAGGCCTGCCCTTTCATCTACTCTTCCTTCTTAACTCCACTGTTTCCTGGGCCAGCCTTAAAACTCAGTGCCAGCTGTGATGTGTGAACTCGATTCTCCTTTGGTCTCTTCTCTCCCGTCCTGTCTTGACCTCTGCCACTTCCATCATATTGGTCCTTCTGCCCCCATTCCCGTTAATGACTATAATAATAATCCTGTTTTAGATGGGTTTAAAATTTGCAGAATGCTTTTCTATCCATGAACTCATCTGATGCTTACTACTGGAAGTAGAGTTGCTATAGCGTTGCTATGAGTTGGAATTGACTCAACGGCAGTGGGTTTGGTTTTTTTTTTGGGTACTGGAGGTAGATAAACCAGGCCTGTCACAGACAGAGCCGGCATTTAAAAAGTCACTGTTTTTTAACATGGAAAGAAGGCCCCCGGGGCTTCAGCAGTGACTGAAGGTCACCCAGCTGGCAGGGGAGAGGGAGGGGTCAGTGGAGGTCGCTTTCATGTGCTGCTCCTCCCATTGTTCTATGACACTCATTTGTCAGTGTCTCCTTTAGCAGGAATTGATTTACTGATTTGTGACCTCAGAATCAATGTCTTTTTTCAGGTGAGATATGTAATACGTCTGGTAGCGTGCAGAACAGGAGAAAACAGGTCACTGGAATGATAGTCATAATACCTAACATTAATTGTAATAGTAATCATAAGACCTAACCAAAACCTGTCTAGAAATCACCATGTCTGGGTTCTCCTTCCTTTAGTCAAACCACTCGGGGTTTGATTTGAGGGATTCCATTGTATCAAAATCAGCTTGGAAAGCAGGGTAATGACGCTTTGGAGAAGATAAAGAGGTTCTCCCTTCCTGTTCCATAGAATCTGTGAGGCTGTTTTCTTTCTCTTCTGTGGGTCTCCCGCCTCACTCTGTCACTGCATTGTGTAACAGCTGGGCCGAGCAAGGCGGATGCTTTTTCCTTTGGCTTTGTTGAATGTTCTGATGAATAGCATACTGTCTACAGCTGTTCAGATGATGTTACTTTTTCAAACAATGCCTCTGTGTTCATTTCCAATTCTATATGCTTTGCCTTAGTAGGTAAATAAGATACGAAGGGGCTTGGCATTAAGTAAAATTGCATAAGTGGGCAGTGGGAACCAAGCTTGAGATGACCATTGCCCTGCAGAAGCTTCAGGGAGGTCTTTTCATGCTGTGACCATGATCTTCTCTCGGCAGACACTGTGCGCAATTTACTTCAGATCATTTTTTTCCTCCTTCTCTGCCCACCCACTTCTAAAATTTGTTTTTTGGGCCAGTCCTGTATAGTCCCACCACTAGTCTGTCAGTCTGTCGTACTGTGGTGGCTTGTGACTCGCTGTGATACTGGAAACTATGCCATCTGTATTTGAAATACCAACAAGGTCACTCATGGTGGACAGATAACATCTGAGCTTACAGACTAAGACAGACTGGGAAGAAGGACCCGGCAATCTACTTTTGAAAAAATTGACCTGTAAAATCCTTCTGAATAGCAGCGGAACATTGTCTGATATAGTGCTGGAAGATGAGCCCCTCAGGTTGGAAGGCACCCAAAATACAACTGGGGAAGAGCTGCCTCCTCAAAGTAGAGTCGACCTTAATGATGTGGGTGGAGTCAAGCTTTCAGGAACTTCGTTTGCTGATGTGGTATGACTCAAGTGAGAAGAAACACCTGCAAACATCCATTAATAATTGGAATTTGGAATGTACTAAAAGTATGAATCTCGGAAACTGGAAGTTGTAAAAAAAAGAAAATGGAACGCTTGAAGATCAATATCCTAGGCATTAGTGAGCTGAAATGAACTGGTAATGGCCATTTTGATTCAGACAGTCATATGGTCTACTATGCCAGGAATGACAAATTGAAGAGGAATGGTGTCGTATTCATTGTCAAAAAGAACATTTCAAGATCTATCCTGAAATACAGCTCTGTCAGTGATAGGAAAATATCCATACACCTGCAAGGAAGACCAGTTAATATGATTATATTCAAATTTACCCATCAACCACTAAGGCCGTAAATAAAGAAATTGAAGATTTTTACCAACTTCTGCAGTCTGAAATTGATGAAACATGCAATCAAGATGCATTGATAATTACTGGTGTTTGGAATGAAAAAGTTGGGAACAAAGAAGAACAAAGAAGAAGGACTAGTAGTTGGAAAATATGGCCTTAGTGATAGAAACTACACTGGAGATTGCATGATAGAATTTTGCAAGATGAATGACTTACTCATTGGAAATACCTTTTTTCAACAACATAAATAGTGACTATACACATGGACTTCTCCAGATGGAACACACCAGAATCAAATTGACTATATCTGTGGAAAGAGACGATGGAAAACTCAAAGTAATCAGTCAGAACCAGGCCAGGGGCCCACTGTAGGACAGACCACCAAATGATCATATGCAAGTTCAAGTTGAAGCTGAAGAAAATTAAAACAATCCGCAAGAGCCAAAATATGACTTTGTGTGTATCCCACTTGAATTTAGAGACCATCTCAAGAACAGATATGACATATTGAACACTAATAATCAAAAGTGAGATGAGTTGGGGGATGACATCAAGGACATTATGCATGAAGAAAGCAAAAGGTAATTAAAAAGACAGGAAAGGGAGAAAAGACAAATGGATGTCAGAAGAGACTCTGAAACTTGTTCCTGAACCTAGAGTAGTTAAGGTGAATAGAAGCAAGGATTAAGTAAAAGAGTCAAACAGAAGATTTCAAAAGACTGCTCGAGAAGACAAAGTAAAATATTATGAAATGTGCAAAGAACTGGAGTAAGAAAATCAAAAAGGAAGAACATGCTCAGCGTTTCTTAAGCTGAAAGAACTGAAGAAAAAATTCAAGCCTCATATAGAAATTTTGAAGAATTCTAAGGGCAAAAACTTGAATGACTCAGAAAGCATCAAAAGAAGATGGAATACGCAGAATCACTATACCAAAAAGAAATGGTTGGTGTTCAACCATTTCAGGAGGTAGCATATGATCAAGAACCAATGGTAGTGAAGGAAGAAGTCCAAGTTGCACTGGAGGCACTGGGAAAAACAAGGCTTCAGGAATTGATGGAATACCAGTTAAGATGTTTCAACAAATGGATGCAATGCTGGAAGCACTCACCTATGCCAAGGAATTGGGAACACAGCTACCTGGCTAACCGACTGGAAGAGATCCATAAACATGCCTATTCCAAAGAAAGGTGATCCATTGGAATGTGGAAATTATCAAACAATATAATTAATATCATAAAAAAATATGCAAGTAAATTTATGCTGAAGGTAATTCAAAAATGTTTGCAGCAGTACATCAACAGGGAACTGTCAGAAATTCAAGCTGGATTTAGAAGAGGACTTGGAATGAGGAATATCATTGCTGATGTCAAATGAATCTTGGCTGAAACAGAGAATACCAGAAAGACGTTGACTTGTGTTTTATTGACCATGCAAAGGCATTCGGCTGTATGGATCATAACCAATTATGGATAATACTGTGAAAAACAGGAATTTCAGAACACTTAATTGTGCTCATGTGGAACCTATACATAGACCAAAAGGCTGTTGTTTGAGCAGAACAAGGGAATACTGCATGGTTTAAAATCAGGAAAGGTGTGTGTCCGGGTTGTATCTTTTCACCATTCTTCTTCATTCTGTATGCTGAGCAAATAATTTCATAAGCTGGACTATATGAAGGAGAACGTGGCATCAGGATTGGAGAAAGTCTCATTAACAGCCTGTGTTATGCAGATGACACAACCTTGCTTGCTGAAAGTGAAGAGGACTTGAAGCACTTACTGATGAAGATAAAAGACTAGAGCCTTCAGTATGGATTACACCTCAACATAAAGGAAACAAAAATCTTCACAACTGGACCAATAAGCAACATCATGATAAAAGGAGAAAAGACAGAACTTAAAGATTTCATTTTCCCTGGTTCCACTATCAACACTTACGGAAGCAGCAGTCAAGAAATCAAAAGGCACATTGTATTGAGCAAATCTGCTGCAAAAGTCCTCTTTAAAGTGTTAAAAAGCAAAGATGTTTTCAGTTGCCTCATATGCATGGGAAAGCTGGGCAATGAATAAGGAAGACCAGAGAAGAATTGACACCTTTTAATTATGGTGTTGGTGAAGAATATTGAATATATCGTGGACTGACAAAAGAACGAACAAATCTGTCTTGGAAGAAGTACAGCCAGAATGGTCCTTGGAAGCAAGGATGGCGAGACTTTATCTCACGTATTTTGGACACAATATCAGTGGGGACTATTCCCTGGAGAAGGACACTATGCCTGGTAAAGTAGAAAGTCAGAGAAAAAGGGGAAGACCCTCAATAAGATGGACTGACACAATGGCTGCAACAATGATCATGAGCATGGTGCAGCACCAGGCAGTGTTTCGTTCTGGTGTACATAGGGTCAATATGAGTCAGAAATGACTCTATGGCACCTAAGAACAATGACAACTTTGACACCAAATGCATTAGAACCAGAATAACACCTTACCTCTGAGTTCCAGAGACATAAAAAGTGGCTGGTGTACTGTTAATGGTAAAGGCAAAGTAGAAGTTCAGTGAAAAAGAGGAAGATCCTGAACGAGATCGGTTGACACAGTGGTTGCAACACTGGACCAAAACATAGCAATGATTGTGAGGATGGTGCAGGACCAGGCAGTGTTTCATTCTTTTGCACATAGGGTGGCTATGAGTTGGAACTAAGTCCATGGCACCTAACAACAACAACAACTATGTTTCCAGTGTCAAATAATTGATATAAATGCCTTTTCTCATTGTTATCAATTGAATTGTGTCCCCCAAAATGTGTATCTACTTGCCTAGGCCATGATTCCCAGTATTGTGTAGTTGTCCGTCATTTTGTGATCTGATGTAATTATCCAGTGTCTTGTAAATTCTAATCTCTATGACGTTAATGAGGCAGGATTAGAGGCAGTTATGTTCATGAGGCAGGACTCAGTCTACAGGATTAGGTCGTATCTTGATTCAAACTCTTCTGAAAAATAAAAGAGAGAATCGAGCAGGAAGGAGAGGGGCCTCATTGCCACCAAGCAAGAAGAACCAGGAGTGCCGTGCATCCTTTGGGGTCACTATGAGTTGAATTGACTCGATGACAGCAGGTTTGATTTGGTTTTTTAATAGTAAAATCCTAGATTGTCTTGAAGAGACTCTTGGTGGGATTATGTATATCAAAGGCAATTCTGGTGACAGCCCAGAAGAAAATGAGGAGAGCTGTAACGCTAGAGACAGAGCAGATGAAGTACGCAGAGAAACGGTAGCAGCAGAACCAGGAGACCAGTGTGAGACAACGATGCAGCTGTTTTACAGAGTGGAACAGCTGAGTGCCTTTGTGCAGGAGGCTCCTGGTGGAGTAGGATGCCTCTGGGGTCTTACTGGTGGAGCTAAAGAGCTTTGGAACACTTGCTCAAGCAGGGTGGATGCTGGCCGGCCCAAGGACCCTAGGGGCCAAGAGGCCAAGGAACCAGGAAAAAGAAACTGAAAAGACAAGGAGCTCAGAAAGCAGAGCTGCCTCAGTCTCAAAGGGTAGGGCTATGACCTCTGAAGTCTCCAAGGGTGGAACCAAGGCCCCTGGAGTTTCAAAGAGTGGGGCCACAGCCTGCTAGGTTTCAAAGAGTCAGATCTTCACCAACTCAGTTCCAGAGTGTGGGGCTGCCTTTCATGAGTGTCAGCAGGATGGGGCCAGATCCACTGCCCAAAGCGGAGAGGGTGGGGACATGATGCCCAAGGGGCAGAAAAATGGATCCTGCCAGGGCTGAGGGGGTGGAGTTGCCACTCATAGGGACCAGGAGAATGGGGTCACCTGAATGCTAGGGAGCAGATTTGCCAGTCCAGTAGGCTTGGAAGGAGAAGCTGAAGCCTAGGTCTGAGGGGACTCGGCCCAGAATCTGCAGAGTGTGGCAAACAGGTCCATTGCCTGAATGTTCTCGGAGAACAGAGGATTATTTTCAGGGCTTGAAAGAGCTAATGTAATGTGTTCTGCTGACTTGCTTAGTGTCTATTATCCCTTCTTTCCCTCCAATTTTTCCTATTTGTTATGGAAATGTCTGCGTTATATCTGTCCCACCATTGTACTTTGGGAGCAGATAGCTCGTATTCTAAATTTCACAGGTGAAGGCCAACTTTTGGAATTTGGAGTTGGAGTTGATTTAAAACTTTGGGGATGACAGAATGGGGTGAATGTGTTTTACATGTGGCAAGGATGTGAATTTTGGGGGGACAAAGGGTGGAATATTATGGATTGAATCGTGTCTCCAAAAAACGTGTGTCAACTTGGCTAGTCCATGATTCCCAGTATTGTGTGGTTGTCTACCATTTTGTGATCTGATGTGATTATCCCATGTGTTGTAAATCTTAACATCTATGATGTTACTGAGGCAGGATTAAACCAAAGCAAAAAAACCAAACCTGTTGTCATCAGGTTGATTCCAACTCACAGTGACCTTATACGACAGAGTAGAACTGCCCCATAGGGTTTCCAAGGAGCGGCTGGTGGATTTGAACTGCCAACTTTTTGGTTAGCAGCCTGAGCTGTTATCCACTGTGCCACCAGGTCTCTGAGGCAGGACTAGAGGCAGTTATATTAATGAGGCAGGACTCAATCCACAGGATTAAGTTGTATCCTGAGTCAGGCTCTTTTGAGATATAAAAGGGAAAATTGAGCAGAGAGGAGGAGAGGGACCTCATTAACACCAAGAATGAAGAACCAGGAGGGGAGTGTGCAACTTTTGGACCCGAGGTCCCTGTGCTGAGAAGTTCCTAGACCCAGGGGAAGACTGATGACAGGGACCTTTCCCCAGAGCTGACAAAGATAGAATGGCTTCTTCTGGAGCGTGTGCCCTGAATTCAGATTTCTAGTCTCCTAAATTGTGAGAGTGATTTTCTCTTTTTTAAAGTCACCCTTTTGTGATATTTCTGTTCTAGCAGCACTAGATAACTAAGACACTCATTTAGAAGCTCTTTGCAGAAAAGAAAATCATTTCACAAACGAACATTAGGCTTTAAAATTTTTGCCGGGGTGTTAGCTACAGAAATGGCGCTATTAGAAAATGTCCACTGTAAATTACGCAAGTGTGACATTTAAAGCTTATTAAAGTCATGCTTTAGTAAGCAAAACAGTTTTTGGCTATCGCAAATGTGGCTTATTTGTTCTTCTGTGGGTTATGCTGTTGTGTGGAATTCCCTAAAGAGGTCTTAGACTCACGGAGTGAAATTGAATTGTGTATGAACACCTGAGAGGTTCTTGTTGCAAGTATAATGTCATTTGTCTCCTACTAGTCAGCAGAAAGGAATCCCTGGGTGGTGCAAGAGGTTAAACTCTTGCTGCTAAACAAAAGGTTGGAGGCGTGAGTCCATCCAGAGTGCCTGGAAGAAAGACCTGGCCATTTACTTCTGAAAATCAGTCATTGAAAATCCTACAGAGCACAGCTCTACTCTGACACATGCGGGGTCGCCATGAGCCGGAAACAAAGCGATGGCAATGGTTTGGTTCTTTGTTTTTTTAGTCAGCAGAGAGGAAAAAATAAAGAATTTTCTATAGAAATTTAAAATAGAAGCTAAAGCAGACGTAGCAAGCCACCGTTTCAACTGTTCACCCTTTTACTATATTATAAACAGCTCTGATTCCCAGTTTCTTTATCTGCACCTGTTGGGGTAATTGTTGCAAGATTAAATGATAACACAAGCATGGTGTTTCAAAGAGTGCCTGGTACGTAGTAACCACCCAGTAAATGTCAGATATCATGATTATTATTACCATGCCATTAGCAGGCTATACTCAAATTGGTTCTCCTCAAAGGTAATGCTCGGCAGAACAAATTTCATGTCAAAGTGGTCCTTCTGTAACCACCATGTGTCTCCAGAACTGTAGTGTATAGTGCTTGGGGGCATGTATAACCAACTGTGGAATGATTTACAAATTGGACATTCGTGCTTCTTGGAGTCTGAAGACCATAAAATCTGCTTTAAGCAAAACCCACTCAGAGTTGTCAGGATAACCTGAATCAAATGTCTTCCAACAATATATGGAAAGATGGGATCCTGGCAGAAGTTGCGTATATTTTGATCATTTTACATAAAACCTGTACCAGTCTTTACAACTTGAACCTCATATGTCAACCGTATATATATACACTATCAGCTCAGTGTTACAATTATCATGATAATGTATTTTGACAGCAATATCTGTCACCTCTTTCATGGCCTATGTTTACTTGGTTGATGTAGCCGACTGAGTGAGGATCCCCTCCTTTTCCTGTAACTTCTTAAATATCTTTCCTAAACCTCATGGGCTGTCCAAGTAAATGCTTCTTCAGAGGGAGGAGGAAGGACCTCTGCTCTCAGCTGGTTTTCTCAGATAGGACCTCTAGCTATGCTTCCAAGGCCCATCTGCCAAAGAACATGGGGTTGCATGACGATCATCAAAAGCTGTTTGAGTGTCTGTCATGCACAAGGCCCTTGGGAAAGGTAAATACGCAAGGTTTGTAATGAGTTGCAGTCACGGTGAGAGTTACAATAAAACCCAAAGCCAAACCTCATTTCGATGAGAATGTTCAGCCACCTCTCCCAAACCACACTTTTACCAAAGTTGTTAACAAGTCCATCTATGGACATGTGTTAGTTTCATTTGTAGTAAGAAGCTGAGTGGGACTTTTCTTGTTCAGCTAGGGCCCACAGTTGAAAACAAAATGTGTTAAATGCTCCCATGTTCTAAAGAGAGTGCTCGAAGTTGGGGCCAGACACCTTTCCATTGGTCCTGTCAACACTACTCTGTCACACTCGTGTCCAAGCTATATAATAATAGGAAAGAGGAGAGGAGGGGAAGTCTGGTGGCTGACATTCTGGGGAGTGGAGAGTTTGTAGTGGTGGCGGTCCTCTTCTCCCTTCTCCATGGTGGAGGGTGACTCCTTCTTCCTTGAAGTCAAGAGCAAGGCTCCAAGGAAATTATTAGGGTAGATGGGAGTGTCTGCAGAATGAGCGATTAGCAGCTTGCTGAGCTCCAGAAATCCCTAGGCCCGTTCTGGTGGTACTGCCAAAGCGGAATTTGAGGAGAGTTCTTAGTGGTACTTGACACAGTCTCCCTGAGGTTTGACTATAGAGGCTGTTGCCTGTTTTGGGTTCAGAGATTTCTGAAGGCAGGAGGCAAGCTGGGGACCATAGCATAATATGCCTTAGAGAAAAAGGGAGCTAACCTTCACCCTATTCCAGCTTTCCAAGGCCTTAAAGGGCATAGAGGTGGGCCCCAGGGGTTCTTGTGGTTCCACATGGAGGCACATGAAAGTTACTGGTGGCACAGGTCTCTGGGAGTTGCCCAACCTGGACCAGTGGTTGGAGGTGCCAATAGAAGGCATGACTTCCTTTACTCAGGAGGCCAGGGTGAACTGAGCACCAACCCAAGGAACCACACAAACCTACTACATGGAGAACACCACTTTGGCAAAGGGTGCAGGCATCAAAAAGTATGCTTGTCACTTCACTGTACCCCCATTCACACTGGCTTCCTCTTCTTCTCGGTTGGATCACTCTTCCCACATATATCCACGTGGCCTGTTCCTCCAGTTTATTCAAGTAGCTGCTGATATGCTGCCTCCTCAGAGAGGCCTTCCTTGACCACCTTATCTAAACAAGTACTTCTTTTCACTCTCCATTCCCTTGCCCTGTTTTATTTTTCTATGTAACTTATAACTACGTGATATTATAGTATACATTTATCTGTTCCAGGGATATCTCCCCTACTCCCAGACATGTGGAGGATAAGCCCCCAGAGGACAGGGGCTCTACTGCATCCCTGCTGCATATAGCATGTTGTAGGTGCTCAATAAATATTTGTTAAGGGAATGAATGAGTGAACTATATTGATCCAAAAAGGAAGCCAAGGACACCTTCCCACCACTGTCAAGCGGTTAGTCATGGTAGATAGTCCCCAGTCCTAGATGTTCTAAGTTTGCCCCTCCAGATCCAGCGTCTCTCCTTCTCAGGCCTGACTTGTGTCCTTGGCTTAGTGGTTAGGGTTGGGTTGGCCAGGGGAGGCACCAGCAAGAAGACTAGAGGAGAGAGAGTTAGGGGTATTTATTCTTTCTGCTCCATCCCTGCTGGTCTGCACGTGACAGTGGCTGTGTTTCCTCACCTGTCAGGTGTTCTCTGTCCTAGGTAGATCTTCTTCCACGCCTCCCCTCAGCCTTAGGTAACAGCTTTCTTTTACGGCGACTTCTTGGGTCCTTACTCACCCTGTTGAGTCCCTTAAGCTGCTCTTCATTCTGTAAATAGCCTTTTCATTATGCTCTCTTCAATAGCCTATTGGAACGTATCTGTTTTCTGCCAGGATCCTGACAAATGCCCTAACCTCTCCACTAGCCCTCCTCATGCCTCCTCACCCAGAGCGGCTATCCATCAGAACCTTGCTGCTGCAAATACAGTCATGGACCAGCAACATCAGCCACACCTGAGAGTGTGTTAGAAATTCAGAATCTCTGGCCGACTCCATTCTTATGGAGGCAGAACCTGTATTTTGACAAAATGTTCATATGACCAATGATGCACAAGAGAGTTTGAGAAGCACTGACTATAGAGGTGAAGGAGTTATGTGAAGAAGGAAAAAGACCCAACCCTTGACACTCCATGACATGTTTATAAACTTGCTAGGCACTCTCCTCCAATAGCTGGCTCTGCATTGCTTCTTCCTTCCTCTGGTTCCCTGTCATGGATTGAATCATGTCCCCCCAAAAATGTGTGTATCAGTTTGGCTGGGCCATGATGCCTGGTACTGTGTGATTTTCCTATATATAATAAATCATGCCTCTATGATGTTAATGAGGGAGGATGGGCAGCAGTTGTGTTAGTGAGGCAGGACTCAACCTACAAGATTGAATTGTGTCTTGAGGCAATCTCTTGAGATATAAAAGAGAGAAGCGAGCAGAGAGACAGGGGGACCTCATACCACCCAGAAAGCAGTGCCAGGAGCAAAGCGCATCCTTTGGGCCTAGGGTCCTTGCGTGGAGAAGCTCCTAGTCCAGGGGAAGATAGATGAGAAGGCCGAGAGAGAGAGAAAGCCTTCTCCTGGAGCTAAATTTGGACTTTTAGCCCACTTCACTGTGAGAAAATAAACTTCTCCTTGTTAAAACTATCCACTTGTGGTATTTCTGTTATAGCAGCACTAGATGACTAAGACACACCCCATGGGCGGAAGCACGAGTTCTGGATTCCAGTTGCCTGGGTTTGAACCTTGCCTTTACCCCTTACTAGTGTGCACATTTGGGAGAGTTCCTTAACTCTCTTTAAGTCTGTGTCCTCATTTATATGCTGGAGATAATAATGGTGCCTGCCTGATAAAATTTCAATGATTAAATAGCATGATGTCTAAGAAGTAAGGGAATAAGCCATGTGACTATACGTAGGAAGAGTAGTCCATGCCAAGAAGAATATTGATAAAGCCAACGTGACTGGGCACAGCATTGGTAGATGCCATGATATTGTTGTTGTTGTTATTTGAGTAGTAGTAGAGGCAACAGGAGCCCTGGTGGTGCGGTGGTTAAAGCACTGGGCTGCTAACCGAAAGGCCAGCGGTTTTGAACCCACCAGCGGCTCTGGGGGAGGAAGATGTGACAGTCTGCTTCCATAAAGATTTATAGCCTTGGAAACCCTATGGGGTCGCTATGAGTTGGAATCGACTTGATGGCAGTGGCTTAGAGGCGATAGGCTTGAATAAAATATAGATTGGAAGATCCATTTTTGTATTTCTACTCATAATGCAAGACAGTCACCCGAAATGACAACCACTGCAGCATTTGCAGTTACCTTAGGGTCTGCAAGGCCATTTCAAAGACATAATACAGAAGCTTAAGAATATAAGATGAAAGCCCTAAGGAGGTAGTCTACACAACTGATCATTCCCGACAGCATTCAGCCAAAAGATGAGCTTTCAGAAAAAAAGTTTACTGTACATGTGTCCGTGGTTCCAAACATAGGAATTCTGCAGATGTAGTTTGATTTCACAGCCATTGATCAATAATTCATTTAGCTTGCGACTGCCGATGACATGGTTTAATATGTCCAGCTAAATTATGTTCCCACAGGAACCCTCATGCATACCAAAGGAAAAAATTACAATTTCCAGAGCCCTGGCTCCTAACTGAAGCAAGCCTGCATACATGCCTAAACCTGCTTGTTTAAAGAAAAAAAAAAAAAAAAAAGTCAAGTGATCAAATCGGTAGTGAGCCTAAGTGAGGAGAAATCTCTGTAAATCTAAGACTAAGGAGAAACCTTCTATTAATGTCACCACCTAATCATCAGGGGGAGCCCTGCTGGTGCAGTGGTTAAGAGCTAATGACGCTAAGCAAAAGGTCAGCAGTTTGAATCCACCAGCTGCTCCTTGGAGACCCTGGAGTTCTACTTTGTCGTAGAGGGTTGCTATGAGTTGGAATGGACTGGACAGCAATGGGTTTGGTTTGTTTGGTTTTAATCATCAGGAGCATCTAGCATTGGCTAATACTTATGAACACCCTCTGCCAAGGTTAGGACTGGAAGGCGAAGGTGACATGCAACCAGGAACATTAACATTGTTTGGGAGTATCTTATTCAAACTTCCTAAAAAAGCACTTCTTCATTTTTATGATCTATTGGTGTCTGCTTAGTTTCCTGAAATCACTGTTTGGCCTCTGCTTGTTTGGATGCTCTGAGATATGTTGTGTGAACGGGCAGAAATGTGAACAGGCAGACGTTTGAGGGCACCGTGATGTCAGGTATGTTCCTTGAAATAAAAACATTACAAGGCTTGGTTTCCAACAATAATGGGAATCCAGTATCCAGGAGATTTCGTGTGAGACTAAATTCAACATTAAAAAAAAAAAAAAAAAAGAGGTAGAATGATAATATACCTACTTTGTTAACACTTTCTTTGGTTAAAACTCTGGAGTTATATCTCACATTTTTCTCCTTTTGCTGGGATCTCCTGGCTTCTTTGTCTGCTGCCGCTGCCCTGGAGCGTAATAATGAGCACAGTATAAAATGGCGGTTAGGAGCATGGATCTTGGCATCAGACTGCCTGGGTTCAAACTGTAGTGCTGCGGCTCACTAGCTGTGTGATCCTGGGAAGTCACTTAAGCTCCCTGTGCTTCAGTTTTCCTATCTGGAAAAGAGACATAATAATACCATCTTCTTCCTGGGGTTGTTGTGAAGATTAAATGAGGTTTAATGCAACTGCATTCTTAGTGCAGCGCTTGGTATATACTTTTGACATAACAAATGTGAATAATGTATATATTCTTAATTATCCTTCTTATTATTTACCAGTTGTCTCCTAATTGTTCACCCCATCCCTAATCTTTCTATCTCCATCAACCATTGCTCAGTGTGCTGCTGAAGTAAAATACTCTGGGAGACCTACTCTGATTAAAATAAACAGAAAACTTTAGTGGCTCCCCGATTGCTACAAAGCAAAGGCCAGGTTTTTAGAAACAACAGCAAAAACATCCTGCCTCTCTTTATATCTCTCTCTAGCCACATTAGCCTATTCCAAGCTTCCTAAAAAAAAACTGTATTTGTCAACTTGAGAGTTCATCTTAAGGAGCCCTGGTGACGCAGTTGTTAAGCTCTTGGCTACTAACTGAAAGGTCAGTGGTTCGAAGCCAGCAGCCGCTCCCAGGGAGAGAGATGTAGCAGTTTGCTCCCGTGAAGATTGCAGCCTTGGAAACCCTATGAGGCAGTTCTGCTCTGTCCTGGAGGGTCTCTATAAGTCAGAATCCACTCAGCAGTAGAGGATTTGGTCTTGGAGATCACCTTATCCCTTCCTTCCATCCGTCCGTCCGTCCGTCCGTCCGTCCGTCCGTCCGTCCGTCCAACAAAGTGAATATTGAATGCTTACTCTCTGCCAGGCACTGAACTACGTACTGGGGAAACAGAGATGAACAAGTATAAAAATTGCAAAGGATGAATTGTGATAATAAAAATTGTTATAAAGAATTAAAATAGGGTAATGAGAGAAAGAGTAACTGTGGGTGGAAGTGTGTTCCTTTAGATAGGACGGTCAGGGATGCTCTCGTGGGCAAATGATATTTCAGGTGTCATAAGGAGCTGCCATGGAAATATCTGGAGTAAGAATGTTCTCTGCAGAGGTAATAGCTTGTGCACAGGTTTTACAGTAGGCTAATTGTTGCAAGAACCCCCAAATCTTAGTAGCTTAACATAGTAAGTGTATTTCTTGTACACTTTAGAATCAAATGTAGGTTGGCAGAGGGGCAGTGCTGTAACCAGCCACACCTAAGATGACTCCACAAATTCTGGGGTCTCAGTATTCTGTGCATTCAGCTGTCACATGGAAACAGAAAGAGTAGAGGATCACAGGGGGAGGTCTTAAGTGCCTGGGCTGGGCTAGGGGAGGCAAATATCACTTTTGTACCCATTCCATTGGCCCAAACAGTCAAGGGTCCTAGCTAACTGTAAGAGAGGCTACTAAATGCAGCCATTCTATGGGACCAGGAAGAAAAAAGACAGGCGTTGGTAAATACCTATGGGTCTCTGCCCCAGACCTTGAATAGGAAAGGGCTTGGATTATTTGAGGAACAGAAAGAAGTGGGTGAGAGTTTAGTGTGTAAGGGGGACAATAAACAGACATGCAGTCAAGGTAGTAGGCTGGAGCACTTCTTGCAAGTTGTTTTAAGGAATTTGAATTTTATTCTAATACCATACAGAAGTTTTTATAAAGAACTTTAAGCAAGGGAGTGATACAAATTTATATCTTAAAGAAACCTCTTTGGTGTAGAAAATGAATTGGGGAAGTGTATTAGTTTCCTACTGCTGCTGTAACAAATGACCACAAACTTAGTGACTTAAACAAACACAAATTTAATCTTATTCAGTTCTGGACATCAGAAGTCTAAAACCTAGGTGTCAGCACGTTTGCATTCCTTCTGCAGGTTTGAGGGGATGATCCGTTTCCTTGCTTTGTCTAGCTTCTAGAGGCCACCAGCATTTCTTGGCTTGTGGTCCCTTCCTCTATCTTTAAATCATATCACTCTCACCTCTGCTGCCATCATCATATCACCTTCAGTCTGTCTCACTTTAATCCTATTGCCTCTCTCTTATAAGAACCCTTGTGATTACACTGGAGCCCATGAGATAATCCAGGATAATCTCCCCATCTCAAAATCCTTAATTTGATGACATCTGCAAAGTCCCCTTTGCCATGTAAGGTAATGTGTTCACAGGCTCTGAGCAGTAGGACCTGGGCATCTTTGGGGACCATTATTCAGACTACCACAGGGAGCAAGGATGGTGGGAAGAAGGCCAGGTAAAAGACTGTTGTCATGGTCCTAAGCTAGGGTAGTGGCAGCGGGGTGACTAGAAGTGCGTGCATATGAAGACTGTCTGGGAGGCAGAATCCACAGGTCTTGGTCATTGACCAGGCCTGCGATATAAGGGAGCAAGGGCAACAATGGAAAGGCCCTTTGTCTAATGTGGGTTAACTCATTGAAATCATGACCAGAATGGTTCAAAGAGTCTGTTCAGTAACCAAAGACAAGTAAAAATCCTAAAATTATCTGTAATTTATAAGGTTTATGACAAGGAGAGAACTCATAATTATAAACTTGTTATCACTGGATATTACACACTGATTTTGCCTGAATCATTAATTAGCAAGTGAATCAGCAGCTGCTGATACCTCACAAACAAGCTATTCTAAGTTATTTTTTAATAAATACCGTGCAGAAAATGGGAAGACCTATAGAGGTGAAGATTGAAAAATATTTCTTAGAATTGTTTTTATGTTTCAGGGTGTATTTTAAAAACCATATTTACGAATTATCAACTTCCACTCATAAAGTTGAAGTAAAGGGTGAGCCACAATAAATTAAACACTTTAATTTAAAAATTTAAGTGGAATAAACAGCGGCATGTTTTCCAATGTCTCAGAGACATCTGAGATGTTCAATGTGCTGCAATGATTGTGGGTCTTAATTTTGACTTCAATTGCCCCCTTCTTTCTTCTTCAATTCTGTTCCAGTTTTCTACTGCTGCATAGTTAAGTACCCCACAACATAGTGGTAAAGTACAACTGTTTTATTATGTCTTATGATTTTGTGGGTCAGGATTCCAGGTAGGGCTTGACTGATGATCCCGTGTAGACCGGGATCACTCAGTGGCACTCATCTGGTGGCTGGTCTGGTCTGGACTGCACCTGATGGCTTCGCTCACTTACATGCCCAGAGCCTTGGAAGGGTGCGCTGGAAGGTTGGGCTCAGTGGGGCTGCCAACTCTCTCCATGTGCTCTCAGGGCTTCTCCATGTAGTGTCTCCAGCTTGGTTGTCAGATTTCTTACATGGCGCCTCAGGACTCCAAGGGACCATGACATTATGTGCCAGCTCTTTTAAAAGCTAGTTCTGTAACTGTCCTAGAGTAAGGTTGCCAGATGCAGCAAATAAAAACACAGGATTTCCAAAGAAATTTGAATTTCACGTAAACAACAAGTAATTTTTTAGCATAAAAAAATGCTAAGAAATTTTTTAGCATAAGTCTGTCTCAAATATTGCAGGAGATATACTCATACAAAAAAAAAATGTTTATCTGAAATTCAAGTTTCCCTGGGCATCCTGTATCTTTCCTAATGATCATAACCTAGAATCACTCTCATCATGCTCTGTTAGTCAAAGAAGTCACAGGCCAACTCAGATTCAAGGGGGAGGGGAAACAGAGCCCCCATCTCTCCATGACAGAGGTGTCAAAGGTTTTGTGGCCATCTTTAATCTGCCACACACACTACAGTCTTCCTGTTCTTTGCTCACCGTTTGGGCCACGGGAACTGCAAGTGCTGATGTTCTCTGGGCCCTTCGTGAATGATTCAAGGTGCTTAGTGACTTAATGAACCATATGCTTCAAATCACAATAACCTTACCTTAGTACAGTAGACAGCACGATATATAGGGGAAGGATGCAGATGGACCTGTGTGTAAATCCTGTTACCTGAGGCAAATTCCTTAATCTCTCTGAGCCTTAGCTTCCCCTACTTGTTACATGCTCGGTAGTCCTGGGTAGTGCAGTGCAAATAGTTAAGTGCTTTGCTACTAACTGAAAGATCGGTAGTTCAAACAACTGAAAGATCGGTAGTTCAAATACACCCACAGGCACCTTGAAAAAAGGCCTGGCAATCTACTTTTGAAAGGTCACAGCCAAGAAGGCCCTATGGAGCAGTTCTACTCTGAAACACATGGGGTCACCATGAGTCAAAATTGACTTAATGGCAACAGTTTTTTTCTGTTGTTCTATTATCACCATAATTACCTTAAAGGTGGCAGTGAGGACCAAATAAGGTAATGAATAGATATAAAACAAAGTACCAGATGACAAAATATGTTCTCCATAAATAGTAGCTGCTACTATTATTATTATTTCCACAAGTAGAAGAGATGTAAAATGAGAAGATGGAGTTTTTGTGACAATGAAATTTGTGAGTTGAGCAAGCTGGTGATGATTTGGCTTTTGTCTTAAGATTTCACTTCCATAAAGTCCCAGTTCCTTTGTAATGTTTAAAATGACTCATCTTTGAGTGGATTAAACACCAAAGTAAATGGCACTCTTATAGCCTTGCACCTAAGAATCCCTGCAGGAGTAGTATTTTAAGGTCAGTTGAGATACTGTGTGGATGATTGTGGAAAAGAGGGATAGGGCAGTTGCTTCTCCAGAGGACATTGATTCTCATTAACCCCAAGCCTCATAATATATTCTAAATTGCTATACATTTTGACATATGTATGTTTTTAACATTTTACTTGATTTTATCCTGTCCATCGTATTACTGATGTCTGTATACTGCAAATTAAAAAATTTCCAGTTGCCGTTGAGTGGATTCTGATTCATGATAATTCCGTGAGTGTCAGAGTAGAACCGTGCTCCATAATGTTTTTGATGGCTGATTTTTCTGAGGTAGATTGCCAGGCTTTTCTTCCAAGATCTTCTTTCCAAGGTGTCTTGGTTATCTAGTGCTGCTATAACAGAAATACCACAAGTGGGTGGCTTCAACAAACAGAAGTTTATTCTTTCACAGTCTCCCAGAAGTGCCATCTAGTAGGCTACAAGTCCATATTCAGGGTGTCATCTCCAGGGGAAGGCTTCCTCTCTCTGTTGGCTCTGGAGAAAAGTCTTTGTCATCAGTCTTCCCTTGATCTGGGAGCATCTCAGCACAGGAACCTCAGGTCCAGAGGACACACTCTGCTCCCGGCGCTGCTTTCTTGGTGGTATGAGGTCCCTTTGTCTCTCCACTCACCTCTCTCTTTTATATCTCAAAAGAAATTGGCTTAAGACACAACCCAATTTTGTAGATCTCATCAACATAACTGCTGGAAATCCATCTCCTTAACATCATAGAGATGGGATTACAACAAAGGGGAAAATCACATCAGGTGACAAAATGGTGGACAGTCACAGAATACTGGGAATCATGGCCTAAACAAGTTGATACATATTTTGGGGGACACAACTCAATCCGTGACACAAGGTAACTTGAATCTCCAAACTTTCGGTTAGCAGTTGGGTGCATCAATTATTTGCACCACCCAGGGACTCCAAATTAAAAACAGCAAGGGCCATTTCTGTGCACAAAAGCAAACATCAAGTGGCTGCTTTGGTTTGTAATTACAATGCTTGTATACCCACCCTAGACTGAATGCTTGCTAGCTCCTGCTCTCATCCCCTTGAGCTTGGCCTAAACTAAGTGTTTGTTGCCGGGCCCTTGGGAGGAGACATAGGGTGGGATGGTCAGATTTATTCGGAACCTAAACATAGATCAAATTAGATATAGGGAAGATATTTGACAAAATGCATTTTGAAAAATAAAAACGAGTTTTAGGGCCTGTCATATCCAATAAATTTACTTAGATGAAAGGCCTTATGCATAATAAAAATGTCTCAATTAGGAAATTAAATGATCCTGTCATTTGTAACAAGGATTGATAGAATTTTAAAATGGAATGAGCTAAAATGAAGCTCGGTGAGTCACAGTGGCCTTTCACATTTGCAATATTCCTAAGATAATTATTAATTAACACACCAGAAACTATTTTAATGTAACATTATGGTGCAGACTTAAACACCCAAATGGAAAATGCTTCTTACTAAGATTTCTTATCCTTTCTTGAAATTAAAATGCTAAACTGATTAAAACCAAAGGTACTTTAAAAACAGTTTGCTTCCAAACAGATTTTTAATATATGCCAAGCCAAGTTTGAGCCTAGAGCTATGTTTTTTTTTTTTTTGTGATAGAATCAGAAATCTATTAAAGGCAATTTCTAATAAATGTCCTAACGGCCTGTCCTGTATCTCCATGTAGCTGGTGTGGCAATAATGCTACTTTAGGCAGAATTTGGGGCCAGATTGAATATTAAGCAAACCTTTCTGAGAGGCAAATTATACTTTAAAATATTCCCGTGATCTTCTACTGCCCTTCATGTAAGCTCCAGTTTCCTTACTGTGACCTATAGAAGGTCCTTCGTGATAAGATCTCTACCTATGTCTTCTCTCTCATCTCCTATTTTGTTGCACTTCAGCCATTTTGGGCTTCTTTTACTTTTTCGAACTGCCAAGTGTGTTCCTGCTCCAAGGTTTCTGTATTTTCCATTCCTTCTAGAACATTCTTACCCCAAATTGTCACATAGCCTATTCTTTCTCACTATTCTAGTTCTGTTGTTGTTAGGTGCCTTCGAGTCACTTCTGACTCATAGTGACCCTATGTGCAACAGAATGAAACATGGCTCAATCTTGTGCCATCTTCACAATTACTGTTATGCTTGAGCCCACTGTTGTTTGAGCCCATTGTTGTAGCCACAGTATCAATCCATCTTGTTAAGGATAGGGTCTTCCTCTCTTTTGATGACCCTCTACTTTACCAAGCATAATGTCCTTCTCCAGGGACTGGTCCCTCCTGATAACACGTCCAAAGTACCTGAGATGAAGTCTCACCACCCTTGCTTCTAAGGAATGTTCTGGCTGTACTTCTGCCAAGACAGATTTGTTCGTTCTTCTGGCAGTCCACAGTATATTCAATATTCTTCAATATTCAAACTAACAAACGAGTGGTGGATTCTGGTTCTAGATCATCCTATCTGATGTGACTCTAGTCTAACTCATTATCCCGTGTAATTTTCTTCAGGGCACTTGCCACTATCTGAAATTATCTTAATGTTTTGTTTCCTTGGTTATTATCTGTCTCTTTCACCTAGAATGCAAGCTCCATGAAGGCAAGGTCCTTTTCTGCCTTGCTCAAATCCAAATCCTCAGTACCTATAACAAAAATAAACACTTGTTCAATGAATGAAAGCACTTACACCATCCCTAAATTACAAGAAGAAATGGTTACAGAAGGGTCAGCTGAGAAAAAGGCATCCGTCTTTACAGAAGTTGCCTTATGTCTCATGGCGAGACCTTGAAGGAATTTGGATAATAGGGTGTGAGCAGGAAGTGGAGAACATACATATTCATATTCTCAGCTAATCTCTGAATCAAAGGGAAAGAAAAAAGCAAGAATGATGACAATGAAATAAGGAGCCTGATAGCAAGGAGGAGCGTGATTGATCAATGTCGGGAAATGGAGGCTGATGGCATTTTTTAGACCTGAGTCTCTCTCTCTCTCTCTTCTTTTAAGGCTCAGCTTATTTTCTTCCTAGTCTTGCAAGTATTCAGGAAACGCTTGTTGAGTGCTTATTTGGAAGTCCCAATTTTCTCTTTCTTCTCATTCCTCATAGCTAATACTTATCCACATTAGCTCACAATTATGAATAAGTAGCTTATTTATAATATGACAAGATTGTGCTTTTCTATTTGCTCTGTCTTTTCTCTCCTTTTGTGTTAGTCACTCAGTCCTACCCCATCACCTCGTCCCAAGTTCAATTTCTGCTCTGACAGCATCTGATACACAAGAGCTTATCTGACAACGTGTTGATGGACTCTGTAGCCCTGTGAAAACTTGCTGATGTCCTGGTGGGTTATTCTGCAGGGAATCTTCTGTCTTAGGAGTTATGGTGAAGCAATCACTTTTTTCGGCCTTTTTTTAGGATTGTGCGAGTGCCTTTTTTTTCTCTCTATCAAAACTAATCTCCCCATAAAAAATCTAAAAAAAAAAAAAGAAAAAACATTGCTGTCGAGTCAATTCCAACTCATAACAACCATATAGGACAGAGTAGAACTGCCCTATAGGGTTTCCAAGGAGCAGCTGGTGAACTTGAACTGCTGACCTTTTGGTTAGCAGCCGAGCTCTTAACCACTGCGCCAGCAGGGCTCCCCGTGTATACCCCCAAATAGCATATGTCTTGCCAGTTTATAAGGAAGGTCTAAACTGGCAAGTAGCACATGTGGTCAAATGTGTATTGAAACGGTGGGGACATATGAAGGAGGAAGTAATGATTCCAGCCCTAGAGGAGGTCACCCCTGTTCAATGGTGCACATTTATCGGGAAATAGCTCTACCACTTCGTTATATTTCTGAAATTTAAAAAATACAGTTTCTGATTTCAAAACATTGAGTGACCGCTCTCTGTTCACACTTTATAAAATCTTTGTCACCAAAGAAATACCATAGTTCATTAGAGTAGAACCTGGTGAGAAAGTTAGTACGTTGACCACCTCTGAGTATCACCAACCAGACTTTGATCCCAGATAAAGAAATTATTTTAGAAAGATAGTGGAAAAGCGTGGGTTTTGGAACTATAAAGGACCACGCTGAAATTTCTTTCCAAACCATACTAGGCACTTAACCTTGGTTAACCTATTTTTTTCTGACTCTAATTTACCTTGCAGTGCTCTCATGAGAATGAATCAGGTGACATATGTAAAATGTTTAGCACAATGTCATGCTCTGTGCTAGGGCTGCTGAATTCTCAAAAGTGATTGCGCTTTGATGGGGTATTGTTTTATTTGTAAGTGTGCATCTAAGCCATTAACCCTTGGAGGCCGATGGCATGTCTGTACTATACAGCTTTTTTCCAGTTATTCTCCTGCACTTTTCACAGCTGTAGTTTCTCTTTGACTCAGTGAACATTTTACCCATCAGAAGCTCACTTACGGTTGAACCTTTTACTTTGAGCTCCTAGCAGCTTAGTGTCTACACTAGTAAACTCTCTTGTCCCCTTTCCTGGTCTCATGGTTGTTGTTGTTAGGTGCCATCAAGTCGAATCCAACTCATAGCAACTTTACGTATACCAGAATGGTGAAACATTGCCCGGTCCTGCGCCATCTTCACAATTGTTGCTATGTTTGAGCCCATTGTTGGAGCCACCTCGTCAGCCCATCTTGTTGAGGGTCTCCTTCTTTTTCTTTTCATACTTTTTAGGCATAATGTCTTTCGCCAGTGATTGGTTCCTCCTGATAACATGTGAAAATAAGTGAGATGAAGTTTCACTATCTTTGCTTCTAAGGAGCATTCTGGCTGTACTTCTTCCAAGACTGATTTTTTCATTCTTTTCACAGTCCACAGTCTATTCAATGTTCTTTGCCAATGCCACAATTCGAATGTGTCAATTCTTCCTTGGTCTTCCTTTTTCATTGTCCAGCTTTCATATGCATATTAGGCTACAGAAAAGAACATGGCTTGGGCCAGACACACCTTAGTCCTCTCTGCTTTTTAACACTTTAAAGAGTTCTTTTGCTGAAGATTTGCTCAATGCAATATGTCATTTGATTTCTTTACTGCTGCTCCCATAAGCATTGATTTTTATTCAAGATAAATGAAATCCTTGATGACTTCAATTTATTTCTTCACCATTTATCATGATGTTGTTTCATGGTCCAGTTGTGAGGATTTCTGTTTTCTTTATGTTGAGGTGTAACCCGTACCGAAGGCTGTATTTTTTTTTTTTTTTTTTTTTACCTTCATCAGTGTTTCAAATCTTGTCACCTTCAGCAAGCAAGGTCTTATCTCTGTATATCTCAGGTTGATAATAAGTCTTCCTCCAATCCTTATGCCTTACTCTTCATTTAGCCCATAATTTGTTGTGGTCCACACAGTTGGATGCCTTCCCAATAATAGATAAAACACAGGTATACATCTTTCTGGTATTCTCTGTTTTTGGTCAAGATCCACCTGATATCAGCAATGATATCCCTCATTCCTGGTTACTTTTTTGAATCTGGCTTGAACTTCTGGCAGTACCTGTTGATACACAGCTGCAGCCATTTTTGGATTATCTTCAGCAAACTTTTGCTAGCATATGAAATTGATGATATTGTTAGATAATCTTCACATTCTATTGATTGCCTTTCTTTGAAATGGCCATAAATATGGATCTCTTCCTGTTTTGGCCAGGTAGCTATCGTCCAGATTTCTTGATATACACTAGTAAGTGCTTCCAACATTGTATCTGTTTGTTGAAGCATCTCAGCTCGTATTCCATCAGTTCCTGGAGCCTCGTTTTTTGCCAATGCCTTTACCATGGCTTGTACTTTTTCCTTCAGTACCAGTTGTTCTTGATCATGATACCTCCCGAAATGATTGAATATTGACCAATTCTTTTTGGTACAGTGATATATTCCTTCCATCTTCTTTTATGCTTTCTGTGCCTTTTAATTTTTTGGCTGTAGAATCCTTCAGTATTGCAACTCAAGGCTTGGATTTCTTCTTCGGTTCTTTCAGCCTGAGAATTGCTAAGCATGTTTTTCCCTTTTGGTTTTCTAGCTCTAGGTCTTTGTACATTTCAATACTTTACCTTGTCTTCTTGAGTTGCCCTTTGAAATCTGCTGTTCAACTCTTGAACTCCATCATTTCTTCTGTTCACTTTAGCTATTCTGTGCTCAAGGGCAAGTTTCAGTCTCTTCTGACACCCCTTTTGGTGTTTTCTTTATTGTCTTTTTAACGACCTTTTACTTTCTTCATGTATGATGTCCCTGATGTCATCCCACAACTCCTCTGGTCTTCAGACATTAGTGTTCAATGTATAAAATCTATTCTTGTGATGATGTCTAAATTCAGGTGGGATGTATTCAAGGTTGTACCTTGGCTATCTAGGACTTGCTTTACTTCAGTTTTAACTTGAATTTGCGTATGATCAATTGATGGTCTGTTCAGCAGGTGGCCCCTGGCTTTGTCTTAACTAATAATATTGAACTTCTTCCTAGTTTCTTACCACAGATGCAGTCTATTTGTTTCCTATGTAAACCATCTGGCATGGTCCGTGTGGATGGTTGTCATTTGTGTTGTCGAAAAAAGAATATTTCCTATGAATAAGTCTTCGGTCTTGCAGAATTCTATCATGTGATCTCCAGTGCTATTTCTATCACCAAGGCCATATTTTCCAATACTGATCCTTCTTTGTTTTCAACGTTTGCATTCCAATCACCAGTAATTATCAACGCATCTCGATTGCAAGTTTCATTAATTTCAGACTGCAGCAGTTCATGAAAATCTTTAGTTTCATCTTTGGCATTCACAGTTGGTGCGTAAATTTGAACAATAGTCACATTAACTGGTCTTCCTTGTAGGCATATGGATATTAATCTATCATTGACAGCATTGTACTTCCAGGTAGATCTTGAAATTTTTTTTTTTGACACTGAATGCAATGCTGTTCCCCTTCAGTTTGTCGCTTCCAGCATAGTAAACCACGTGATTGTTGGATCAGAATGGATCTTCAAGTGGTCTGTCTCATTTTTTATAACTTCCAATTTTCCTTGATTCATACTTCATACATTCCATGTTCCAATTATTAATGAATATTTACAGCTGCTGCTTCTCATTTTGAGTTGTGTCATATCAGCAAATGAAGGTCCAGAAGGCTTTACTACATCTAGGTCACAAAGGTTGACCTTACTCTGAGGAGGTAGCTCTTCCCCAGTCATATTTTGAGTGCCTTCCAGCCTGAGAGGGTCATCTTCTAGCACTATATTGGACAATGTTCTCTTCTTATCCATAAGGCTTTCAATGGCTAATTTTCCAGAATAGATCACTAAGTTCTTCTTCCCAGTTTGTGTTAGTCTGGAAGCTCCACCGAAACATGTCCACCATGAGTGAGCCTGCGGGTATATGAGATACCAGTGGCATAGCTTCCAGCATCATAGCAACACACTAGCCACCACAGTATGACAAACTGACAGACAAATGCTGTGGTCCCATGGTATAAGGCTAATATCTGTTCAAAGAATACAAATGTTAGATTTGGCAGGAAGATCAAGTTCTTAATTCCATCCTCTTCAACTCCCGACCTTCTAAGAAGTGATTTATTCCAGGGGTTTTCAGTATAGTCCAGGGACCCCTGGAGGTCATGGAAGCCCTTTCAGGCCAAAACCATTTTCTTAATAAAATTAAGATGTTATTTGCCATTTTCATTCTCTCAGGAGCATACAGCCAAGATTCTTGGAGGCTATCTGGCCTATGCCATTACTCTGATGGCTAATGGGATGTGTGCCTGTGTATTCTTGTTTTAAAAATTTCTGTTTGAATTTCTAATACGGTATACCCAAAAACCAAACCAAATCTGTTGCCATTGAGTCAATTCTGACTCATAGTGATGCTATAGGACAGAGTTGAACTGCTTCGTAGGGTTCCTAAGGAGAGCCTGGTGGATTTGAACTGCCGAACTTTTGGTTAGTAGCCGAACTCTTAACCACTATGCCACCAGGATTTCCAATATGGTGTATATGTATGTATACATATATACATATATGTATATATATCCCACATAAGTAAAAGCTTTTTGGGATAGTCAATTTTTCTGAGTACAAAGGATTCCTGAGATCACAAAATTTGAGAACTGCTGCTCTATTCACTCGGGTTTAAGCCTAGTTGGATAGGAGCAATGGGAATTCTTTCCTCTCATTCATTCATTGAACTATTTCACAAAGTCTAACTGGGCACCCAGTTTGTGTAAGACACTCAACTATGTTCTGTGTACAAAGCAATGGGTACTCCATGGTTCTGGACTTCAAGATGCTGACTACGAGTTGATTTGCATGATTGCACCTGCATTTGGCCTTCTACTTTTTGGAAAATTATTGCAAAAATTTCTGCACAACTTTGTAGGATTGTTTTCAGTAACCAAAGCTGGGCGGATGAGTGCTCAGTCTTTCCGGTTGAGTGTGCACGGCAGTTGTGGTGGTGACGCTGGTGATTCATATGATAGTAACGGCGGTTTCTGCATTTCTACTTGTACGGCAGGCTGAGTGTTCTTGGGGTTTCTTCGTGGTGGTGGCCTTAGGGTTGGCAGTCCCTAGAGCAGTGTGTTTGTAGCCTGGTGTTGCTGACCACTGACCACACTCCAAAGAGATAACCATCTCAAGCCCCCCTCTGCCTGGAACTAAAATTGTAGACAGAGCTCTGACCGTATTTTGGGTTCTGCGGTCTTGCATTTGTAGGTAATTGCTTTTCTAGACTCTACTCCTCTTTGGAACAATGTGTTCCAGTTTTGGGCCCCTCAAAATTATTGCCTCCTTACACTGAGCTTTCTGGTTTTTTTTTTTTTTTTTCCTCTTTTTACCATTTTGGGTTTGAGATACCATATATGCTGTCAAAAAACTTGAACTTCTCTTTTTTCCCTTGGCTTGTTTTGCAGGCTCTTTATTTTTCTGTTGAATGCATGACCCGATTTCCTTTTCTTTTAAATTGGTAGCAAAGGAGAATGGGAATAAAAGATAATTTTCAGAAATTTTGTGAGGAAATTCAAGACCAATTGAAACTTCCCATTGCATTACCCCATGGGAAATTTTATCTTCTGTTAGTTTACATTGGATTTTCCAAATAACTTCTAGGATTTTAATATTTGTTTGGCTATTTGCTGAGTGATATCATTTTATCAAAAATAGGTTATACGAAGAACTGAGCACAGAAACAGATGTGTTCTTTGGGCTAATTTCCCCTTCTTACTATCACAGCATCCCTTCTCAGGTAGGATTCTTGTCTGATAAATACACTACTTATAGTAATTTACACCTCCTGCCCTCTCCCTAACAGGGGCCCTGGTGACACAGTGATTAAAGGGCTCAGCTAACTGAAAGGTTGGTGGTTTGAACCCACCAACAGTGCTGCAGGAGGAAGATGTGGCAGCCTGCTTCCCTAAAGATTTTCAGCTTTGGAAACTCTATGGGGCAGTTCTACTCTGTCCTGTTGGGTCCTTAGGAGTTGGAATCAACTCAATGACAATGGTTTTTTTTTTTGGTGGGGGAGGTTCCATTCCTTATTATATAGTAATTGACTACAGTATGAGTTTCTGCAGTTTGCCCTTATGTCTTAGGAACATTTAGTTAATATGCCCACATTTTACTGTGAAACTAGCATAGAAATTGTAATAAACCATACAGTGCTTGCTATGTGCCAACCTCACATAAAGCATGCTATCGATATTAATGCGTTTAATTCTCATGACAACACTTGAGTAGATATTATTACCCTCCAAAACTGAGGCACGAGACGTTAAATGACAGCTAGCGCAGTGGTGGATTCCACCTCAGCTGTCTGCGTGCAAAGTTCACACTCTTTACAAAGTGCTGTGAAGGATCACCTAGCCCCTGCTCAGTGGCCTTACAGGCAGGGTCTGGAGGCAATGTTTTCAAAGTTCGTTGGGTGTCTACAGTATTTAAGCCAGGATATTTACTTCTTTTCAGGATCCCTCTCTCTCCAGCATGTACTAGACTTCCCCCACTCCTCATCTGTGGGATTAAGTTTACCAAAGAAAATTACAGTTCCGCCATGATGGATTGGATGGAGAGAAAAGGAGGAAGGTTCTCAGGAAAAGTTTGGGCGAGTCATTTTCCCACCTTCAAACATATGATTTTTGTTTTGTTTTTAATTGATAGAAAGAACACTACTTTTGATGATCACCAATGTGTAAGAAAACTTGTCCCAGAAAGCTCACATTTGACCTCCTGTGCCAACCCCCTGCCAGGCTCTGGGGACTTACTCTTATCAACAGGCAGGGACCATCTCACAGGACTCAATTGTAGGAGTTACAGATGGAATTTTCCTTTCCTTTCTCACACCCTCCAAAAGTAGAAAAAAGAGAGTGTACTCTCATTGGGGAATCTCTTGGCCTTTTTTTTTTTTTTTTAAATAATTAACTAAAGGTTGAAAAACATTCCCTTGTTGTGTAAACCAGATAGCTGTGGATGGCACATGGGCAGCCCTGCTCCCGGGTACACGGTCCTGGCTGAGTGTGTGTGTGTGTGTGTGTGTATGTGGGGGCGGGGGGGATGCACCTGCACAACTGGGACAGCTTTCTGGTGCAGCCTCTCTGTACAGATGTTACCAGGGCCTCTATCTCCATGGCTTGCAGCTAGCTCTGCTTTTAATGCATCATTTATGGACTACCCAGATGATTCCCTGATTCCAAGGCCCGCCTGTCTCCTAGCCAAAGGCATTAGCTGTCTGGGGCATTTATTACAGCTTCATTGCCGCAAGCAAGTAGCTTTGCGCTATTGCCTGGAGTATACTCACTTGCCTCCGTTTGTTTACTTTGGTGCTCACTTACTTTGGATCAGTGAGCCTTGGTGAAGTGTAGAGTGGTAATACCTGGATGTCCTCCAGCCAGATGCCAGATCAAGGACGCCATTGAAATCATTCTGCTTACCTAATACCTGTTCTGTGCCAGACACGGTGTTATGTGCTTAATAGCATGATCTCATTGAATACTCACAACAACCCTCTGAGGAATATAGAAATATCCTTGTTTTTGCAGACAGGGAAACCAAGGTTAAGAGAGGTTAACTAATTTAGATATAGCCAGCTGGTAATAAAGTGACAAAGTAAGGATCCTCAGAAGTCCAGAGCATCTGACTATGGAGAAATCAGATGGGCAAATAAACAAATAAATGTATTCTAGAAAGAGATACAATTTTTTTTTTTTTTTTAGAAAGAGACGCCTCAGGTAGTTAGCACCTGTGTCCCTGAACACTGTCTGGAGAAAGAGTATGGTCCTCAGGTGAGTGCTCCTAAGTGGCCTGTGGTTGGAGACTGGAACAACTACCAATACACCCTCTACTTATCAAGAAACAGACAAAAAAACCCATTGCTGTGGAGTCAATTCCAACTCACAGTGACCCTATAGGGCAGAATAGAACTGTCCCGTAGGGTTTCTAAGGTGCAGTTGGTGGATTCCAACTGCCAACCTTTTAGTCAGGAGCCATAGCTCTTAACTGCTGCGCTGCCAGGGCTCCCTACTTACCAAAAGGGCACAGATAACTTGCAAAGAGAGTGGGTTTTCAGAATTGAAGTAAAACTGTAATGCTTTACTTCATTCATTCAACTAGCAGCTCTTGTTTTCTTTCAGCGATGTAAGTATCTCTATATCTAATTCTAAAACCCGCAGGGAACTAAGTGCTCAAAGGCCACACAAGAGAGCTTGAAGCGACCTTCGCCCAGTCTTCTGTGAGCAGGAGCAGAGGCAGTCCAGGCCTCTCATTGTTTTATCTCTCATGGCCAGTACTCACCTAGTTGCTGTTGTTTTCAGTTGCCCTCAAGTCAGCTTCAACTTACATGACCTTAACGTATAACAGAATGAAATGTTGTCCAGTTCTGTGCCATCTTCATAATCGTTGGTGTGTATGACTCCAGCATATAGGCTAATGTGTCAATCCATCTCAGTGAGGGTTTCCCTTGTGTCGTAGTCATCTAGTGCTGCTATAATAGTAATACCACAAGTGGATGGCTTTAACAAACAGAAATTTATACTCTCACGTTCTAGGAGGCTAGGCGTCCAAATTCACGTTCCTGCCACCTTGTCTTATATTCCATCCTAGCTTTTATTTTCAGGAAAAGAATCCCTTGAGAAAATAGTGCATTTGAGTAGATGAAATAGGCAGAGAGGGAAGGCAAACAGGGAACTGGAAATAGGCATCAATATGTTTAGTCCTCCCTGGTCGATTTTTAAAGGAGAGAACTGATAATATCTGGTTCGTCTTCAACATACAGGAGTTTCATTCCCAGTTGGCGCTGGAGTGCGTGATCTGCATCGGTGGCTTTTAGCCTTTTTGAGATGTGAATAAGAGCTGTAGATTCTCCCTCCAGGAAAAGGAGCATGTGTACACACCACTCCAGGAGCCTCCCGAGCTCCTGGATCCATCTGGATCCCCAGAGATGCTGGCTTTAGAAACTTTGCATTAGAGCGAAGAATGGGCTTGTCCTCTGTAGGCCATGCAAATCTAACAGCAATGAAAACATTAAAGAATGGCAGTTTGTTATCTTTTTTATTTAAATCATTTAATACAGTTATGGTGTTAACCATACAGCAAAAGATGGCCATAAGAATGCCAATTACTTTCTATCAGCTCTTTCTATTTCCTGTGGCTGTTCTGAAGTTTACTTGGAAAGAATTCATACTCCTCAAAGATAAAGAATATGAAAGGTTACCGAAAGTTTTCTTTTGTGGGAGTTGGGAGTGGTTGTATGAGGTGGGAAACTAGGTCACCGGCTTCTCTTTTAGCATAATGAGAGAGGTTTATATCTTGCATTTCTTTAAGTTCTTCTAGAAACTTGCTCTAGGATCACTGCTGGAATTGTTATAAAAAAGTCAGTTGCTGTCCAGTTGGTTCCAGCTCACAGGGACCCCGTGCGTGTCAGGGTTTTCAATGGCTGGCTTTTCCATGGCTGGCTTTTCTCCCAAGGCACCTCTGGGGGGACTCGAACTGCTAACCTTTTGTTTAGCAGCTGTGCAGGTTAACCATCTGCAGCACACTGGGTTTAGGATTATTATAGAACACAGCAATGAACACTTCTGCTCCTATGTCAGGGCCTTTATGTACATTATATAGAATTCTTCTCAGCTACAGAAAAATAAATAAATTTTATTTCTATTTTACAGTGAGGAACTTGAGACCAGGAGAGATTGGCATACCCAGGCCACAAAGCCAAACGGAGGATTTGAACTTTTTTTTTTTTATCCCCTTAATCCCTTGCAAAGCGGTACCCAGTGCGAGTCCTCCATTTGGTATTTTTTCGTATCCTTATTAAATTCCTTGTTACTATTTCTGGCAACAGGAACCAGCAAAGCAGCAGAGCCTTTGACCCCTGGCCCCCTGGTCTAGGAGCAAATGGCGTGGGTTGTACAGGAGCACTGTGCTGGTGTGGGTGGGAGCAGGGACGTGACCCTTCCACAGACATTTGCTTGGCAACGGCCCCCCCTCCTGCCTTCCTTCTCTGAGGCTCTCTGTGGTCAGCTGCAGCCCCATAATGCTGGCCAGCACACTGGGGCAGTGGGAGGGAGGGATGGGAATAGCCGGTAGGCGTGTTAGCACACCTGTGTTTTCCTCACAGCTGTTTGCTTCACAACCGGGCTGCTGTTTGCAATTGCGAAACGTTTTCACACCATCCACCTACTCCCCACTGCTTTGTGACTTTTGTTGGCACTCAGTCTGGGGGTTGAACGGCTTTATTTTATTTATTTTTATTTAAAAAGGGACACCAGAATTCTTTATGTCTGGTAATAAGCCAAACTGGCCCAATGTTGAGTGCAGAAAATATTCCATCTCTCTTCTGTGCCCAGGATTATTTTTGTTTTCTTTGATACACAACCTAGATACGGCAATAGCAGGAAAATTGGTTGGTTTTTGAAACCAGGACTCTTTTCCTGTTTATTAGTGTTTGGGGGGTGGGGGGGAAATCCACCATTGTTAATCATGATGTCAGTTTGTCTCTGCGGGTGGTATTCAATCAATTTTCTTTCTCATCTGGTGCGTGGTCCTAATATTGTACCAGAGGAAGTAGCCAAGATTAGCTAATTAATATTCTTATTAAAACTAATGCTAATCCCTGACACTTGAGGGACCTGGTCCTGCACAGAAAGAGTGTGGGCTTTGGCACTGAACCCATCTGGGCAGGAATCCCAGCTCTATCACTTACTAGTCAAGGGGCCATGTGTGTGTTACTTAACCTCTCTGAGCCTCGGTAGGACTTTATTACATGCTCTCGTGAAATAATACAGGCCAGGCCCTTAGTAGTGCCCAGAACATAGTTGGAGCTCGGTCACTGGTGGTGCTGGAGGTTGCTGCTACTGTCACTCAGTGTATTTTATGTGGTGATTAGCATATTGTATGTCTTCTTCTACTAGAATGTAAGCTCCATGAGGCAGAGCATTCTGCCCATTCTGTTCACTGCTATATCTCCAGAGCCTGGAACAGTGCCTGGCCCAGAGAAGATACTCAACAAACATTTTTTGAATAAATGAGTGATTGAGTGAAGGAACACCACGGTCTATTTTGGATCAAGGAGCCCAGGTGGTACAATAGTAAGTGTTTGACTGTTAATTGAATGATCGGCACTTTGAACCCACCCAACAGCTCCACGGGAGAAAGACCTGGTAATCTGCATCAATAAAGAGTACAGCCTAGGAAACCCTATGGGGCAGTTCTACTCTGTCACATGGGGACGCTATGGATTGAGTTGGACTTGACGGCACACAACAACCACAACAGCAGCTTTGGAACATGGCCTTCCCGAAGGATGTCCTGTCCGTTATACAGCTGCTGTCCACCTGCCCTCAGTCTCTTGTTCCTGCCGGTGAGTGGAGCTATCAGGGATCTGCTGCAGCAGAGGGCAGATGGTGCCAGAAAGAAGTTGAGTCAAAGGAGACCGAGGCCCTCAACATTTGCAGATTCCAGACACAAGAATTCGAATGGGGACCTTTTGGTCTTAAATACCCAAGTCTTCAAAAATTATAAACTAAGGTTACAAATTATTGAATAAAATCATTTCTCACCTCCTACCTCTACCTTGAAGGCCAGGTTCAAATTCAGTCTTCAGACTCTTTGAGACTTAGCACCAGAATATGGCAGCAGTGGGAGAGCGGCTTCTAGCCTTCCCCCTCAGCCTTCCCCCTTCTCCTCCCATATCTCCTCTTGTCCCATGCTGGGCTTCCTTTTGCCCTACAAATGGCCTCACACCCATATGGCTAGACACCCCAGCCCATGCATGCATCCATGCTCCATTCTAACCACCTGCAAAGGGCACAGAGCAGACACTCAACAAACTCAGTCTCCTCAGCCTTCAGAGTGTGTGCTTGCAGCTGGCTTACTGAACACAGACTTGAGAAAGCGGCAAATAGACCTTGGAAGTAGGTGTGGCCATATCTGGACAATAATTCTCGGATCCTGGGTACCCATATCATGGTATACTATTGTTGTTAAGTCCACCCCTGACTCATTGCAACCTCATGTGTTACAAAGTAGAGCTGCTTCATAGGGTTTTCTTGTTGGCACAAGGAGTTAAGTGCTCAATCACTAGCCAAAAGGTTGGCAATTCAAACGCACCCAGAGACAACTTGGAAGACAGGGCTGGTGATTTACTTTCGAAAGACTAAAGCCTTGAAAACCCTATGGAATAGTTCTATTCTGCACACGTGTAGCAGCCATGAGTTGGACTCGACTTGGCATAACTAACAACAACAACAATCCTTATGGAAGCAGATGGTCAGGACTTTTCTTCTGCAGAGTGGCTGGGGGGGTTCAAACTGCCAACTTTTCAGTTAACAGCTTATCTCAAACCACTTGCGCCACCAGAGCTCCTCAGAGCATGGTGTAGAAGGAGCCACGCATTTTGGGAGGACACATCCCCTTGGGCCAAAGGAGAGAGGTGCAGTGGAAGACGGCCAGAGTGGGACCTTCTAATGTTTAGGACCCATGGCAGGGACTCCTCTCACCCCAGTTGAAAGGTTGTACTAGTTCAGGGAATAACTCCTCCCCTTATGGGCTTTGGTAAATAATATGATCTTAAGGGAAGCTCCACAGAAGGGGAGGGGATGCAAGCCTGGTCTCTGTGTCCCTCAGAGATGAAGTATTGGGCAAAGATTTAAGCTACAGTAATGAAAACATCTTTCTGGTCCCTTGCCTTGAAGGCCTGTGCTTACTTTCATGTGTACTTATAATAATCCCTGCAGGGGCTGTAGGGGTTTCAGTCTGAAAATTACTTTCTCCAACATCACCCTCCTTTGATCCTCACAACAACCCCGTGAGTCAGATCAGCCTGGATGATCATCTGCATTTTACAGATGAGAAGACTGAAGCTCAGGAAGCTACCTCTGAGAGTCTGGTAGGGCTACAACTGTCTTTTCACAGACATGGTTAAAATTCTTATCCAAGAGCATGCAACTAAGAGGAGGCAAACAGATCTTGAACAGGTGTCAAATCAATGGCTTCCCATTGTCTCAAGAAGAGTGCCCTGAAACTATGACTTTCCCCAGGCTGGTAGTTAGGATGATTCCAGCTCAGGATGCTAGTTGGGGTATGGGGTCTTCCCAATCTCAAGAAGCTTGAAGAGTAGACTATGCTGCTCAAGATGGTCTGACTCCCCATAACACTGATGGCTCTAGACATCATGGATTGATCTCCCTGCCAGACCTGTGAATTAACCCAAGACTGCATCTCGGCACAGTCTCCTGCACCTGGCTTGTGGCTTCTCAGAGGGACTCTGGAGTCCTGTATCACGCAGTTTTCAGTGCCTTCTTGTCTCTCAGCCTCAGTTTTTTTCTCGACCCTTTGGTGCTTACTCATGAAGGACCCTGGCAGCTGCTCTGTTACCACACCTCTTCGCCTCCCGCAGGGTGGGTGCAGGCTCCCACATGGCCTCTATCACACTCCTGTCCAGAGCTACACCAGGCCACAAAGGCTCTGGCACCTGACACTTCTAGACCAGGAAGAAATGTTTAGAGTAGGACCTGATTTCCCTGTTGGCTTCCTGAAGAAGCCAGGTGACACCGTTGGGATGTGGGGGGTGTTCAGCCTTTGTGGGGTGGTTTTGACTAATGGGAGACAGGTGACAGAAGAAAGCTGGGAGAGAAATTCCTCCCCATTGCACCCTTGGGTGGACCAATCCAAGGGACAGGTTTTCTGTGCAGTCTGTTTCAAGATAACCCACATGCCAAGGGGACACTTAGTGTCTCTTGGCCTATGAAGAAATGGCCAGGTTGGTAACATCCAACCTCGTATTTGCTTTCTATTCCTTTTCTTACTTCCCTCTTTCCCCTCATCACCCCTGCCCTGAGATTGTATCTTCCAATAAGCCATTAGTATTTAAGACTTGCCTCAGTCTCTGTTTTCTAGGGAATCTGAGCTAAGTCAAGTCTCAAATGGCTGTTCGCTGTCTGGGATTTCTCAGTCTGCAGACACGTCCCTCATTCCTACTGGTGTTCCCAGGCTTCTGTTCCAGCATTCACGAAGCTTTGAAAAAGTTCTAGTCCAGCTTCCCTGGTAGGGGAGAAACAAACAAAAAAACCTGAGCCACTGGAGGGCAGGTTCTCAAAATGAAAATTCTGAGATTCGCTAGCCTCACTGGAGAGGGTTAGTATAGCAGAGCACTTAAGACAGTGGCCTTTATAGTCAGACTGCCTGGGTTTGTATCACAACGCTTACTGTATGTCCTTGCAGAGGTCACTTAAAATCTCTTAAACTTAGCATCCTCCTCTGGAAAAAGTGGATAATGGCAACATTTACATTACAGGATTTCTGAACATATTAAATGAAAATAAGATTGAAGCCCAGCACTTAGTAAGCACTCAATAAATGTTAGCTATTATTTTCAGCTTTTCAAAACAGCCTACACTCTTTGACTTGACTGCTCTTGAAATATTTTATAAATGCTATTGTTTATTGAGTGACTTACAAGTACGCAGAACTTTGCCCAAGCTCTTTCATTTAGCTGTTTTGCATTTAACAGTGAGGAAACTGAGGCTCAAGGTCACCCAGATGGCAAATGACTTGAGTCGGTAGTAGTATCCAGGACTGCCTGATGCCAAGGCCCATATTGTTTCTGCTGTGTGACACTGAAGAACTTTGTCATTCTTCCTTTTTTCCCAGGAACACCTGCCCTGTCCTTTCACCACTGAGCTTCCAAAGCTGACCTTTGAAGTATAAAGTGAAAAGAACAGATGTTAACTCACAGTAAATGAGTTCCACCTAAAAGGGGACTGTGGGAGTTGAAAGCAGGCAAAGAAGCAACCACAAGGCAGGTGTTATCCTGCACAAGAGGTTCTGCTACGGGGCAAAACAATGAGATAAACCTGACAAACAAAATTTGGCTTCGTTTGAAGGTGTGAAAAGAATAGCCCAGCTCTGAGAGACGTTTCCACTGAACACGAGACCCGAGGTGACTTGGCTGTCATGACACAGGAAGTGGTGTGCTCACTTCCTAAATTGAGAAGGCAGCTGAAGCCCTGCACTACGGGCAGTGTGACCAGCTGTGCCTGTCATGCATCCCTTTATGACACAGAATGTGTCTTGTCTCCGAGAGCAGGACAATGTGTTTAGACAGCCCCTTGGCAAGTGTGAGCAGATGTGAGAAAGGCAGCCTTAAGTGAATCGAATTAACATGTTCTGTTGTTTTTTTTGTTTTTGATTTGACTGTTGTGGAGCTGAACTCTACCATGCACTTCCTGTGAAGAGAAAGATTGTCATGTCATTAAGCAGTGGAGGCAAAGCTGTTCTACGTTTTTTTATTTTTTAGTTGATGCAGAAAATGACTTCTTTCACCACCTCAGATAGGTTCCCATCCTGAAGGAGGCATAAGGGTGGTCTAAAGTCACGGCTGCCGTTGTTGGTTTCTTTGGGAGAATGTTGGTTGGTTCCATCTACCGTTCTGAGATAGCACCAGGAAGCAGAAAACCAGGTGCCTCAGGCAATTGTTGGACTTACGATGCTCTTTCATCTTCCAAGTGCTTTTGCTGTTATTTACTAAATGCTCGCCCTTAATTATTGTCCAGGCTGAGCTTGTCCATGGTCCTCAAATGTAGCATGGCACCCCATTCTCTCAGCCTCAAAGAATATACGTTTACTGGCAATTATAAGAACATCTGTGCTTTAGGTATTAGTTTATTTTTTTAAAAACTTACTGGAGTTACTTGTCAAACTCACATTTAGTACCTTCCTGAGATTCATGCCTCTTTCTAAAATGTGGCAATCAAAAAAAAAAAAAAAAAAAGTAGGAAATACATTTTCTGGTCACTTGGGGATGGAGCTTTAATTTCTGTAATATTGGGTAAAAAAAACCTTGGGAAATTTTTAACTATTACAAAGGACCTTTTGGTTTCCTTGTTAAAGCAAGTAAAAAAGTTTTATCAATGTAGGTAATACCACCATAGAGCCAAGTGAAATTCAAAAGAAAATCCCAGTTTTAATTTTCTTGTTTTGTTATGGTTTTCTGTGGATTTTAAGAAGTAAGATCAGCTGGATTCATCTTTAGAAAACTTTGCCATGAAATTGCTCATCTCTTTCCATGGCTAAGAAGTGTGCTTTGGCGGGAAGGGAAAATGTTGTAAAGACAGAACTAGATTTGAATTTTGATTCAGATATTTGGTAGCTGTGGAGCCTTGGGCAAGTTAATTGCTCAGCTTCATTTCCTCATCTGTAAAAAGAGCATAATAGGAGGCACTTCAAAGGGTTGTAAAAATCAGAATATACATGAGAAGGACCAGAGAGAGTAGCTTTAATTAGTTTATTTTTACAGTGAAAGAAAGGCTGGTGTGCCAGTATAGAGTGAAAGCAAGGCCATTAGATAGTGAAAGTATATAGGGTGTGCCATTGATACTGGCTGCTTCTGTATTCTCATGATAGAAGAATGAATGAAGGAAGCAAATTTGGGCTGTGTCCATCAATGCCAGATCCAATTACTCCAACTGCGAGAAACAACCTTGCAGAGGCCTCTTACTACTGGCTCTTAAAAATTCAAAGAGAAAAAACATATGATTATTTTTAGAGAAAATTATACCTTGAGAAGGACTGCGTGATTGAGCTGATTCTATCACTTAGAGATTCTGGAAACTCTTTCTGGATAGGGAGCCAATTATCTACTATTTGTATCTCTCCAACCCAGGACTGGGCATTGCAGATGGAAGATAATGGTTTGTAGATTTTATTACTATTAATTGATCATTTAACTTTCTGCAACTTCTAAAGAAAGAGCATGGTGTGAGTAGAGAGATATGGGTGTCAGTCTTGGCTCTTTCCAAATTCACCACTTCACCCCTGTATTTTAGTTTCCTTGTGTGCAGGTGAGGGTTGGGGTTGGGTGATACTTCAGGTACCCTCCTGCTGTAAGAGTCAGTTGTCTACCATACTAGGGGTAGCCTTCCACTTCACAGACACCAGTGACCAAAATCCTGTCATCACAATGCATCCATTATAAGCCTTATTACTAAAGAGTAGCTAAAGCTAAATTTGAAAAATAGAAATTAATCAGAAGAAATTGGAAGGAAAAAATTCATTCATGTTTTCATGAGTCTTAGAGATGAAATAGAAGATGCCTAGGTTTCACTTGCAGAATTCAAAACCATTTAATGCCAAACACATATAATATTTGATGAAACAGATAAAGATTTCCATTTTTTTGGTAAGCTAAGGATGAGGAAGTCTGTTTAAGGGTTGGAGGTAAGAGTCTTATCATAAGCAGACTCATGAATCTTTTTTAATTTGAGTTAGATTTTTAACTAATGAAAATCTGAAAGTTCAAATTAAGATTAGTTTGCTCATGGCTTTCAAATTTTACATAGCACTTTCACATATACAATCTTATTTTATTTTCTCAACCATATCAGGTTGATAGATGGGTGTTACACCTATTTTATAGAACATGAGTTCCTTGAGTTTAAAAACCTTATCTCTTTTATTCCCATTTTATCTCCAGCAGTTAACACAATGTTTGGAACATTAAAAAAAAAAAAGCCTTAAAAAAAAAATTGTTGTGTGAATGAGTGACTGACTGACTAAGAAACTCAAGTACACACACACAAAATTAAGCAAGATCATTTGGTATCAATGCCAAGATTTTAATAAAAAAGTTGAAAATTTTGTAGTCCTCAGAAATCAAACTGCAGAAGGTTCTATGATTCTATTGTAGTTTATAAACAGTTCTGACATTATATTAGTCCACTACTACCCTAAAAATGCTGCTTTATAAAGACCTTTAAAGTCTCAGTGGCTTGTCATAAATATGTATGTTTCTCAGTCATGGGTCTGTGGGTTGGCTGAGGTTGTGTTGATCTTACTAGGTAGGCTTGGCTGAACTTGGTTCCAGGCTCAGATAAGGCTCAGGTTTGCTCCAGGATTTCTATTCTGGGATTCACACTAAAGTTGAAGTGGCCACCTGGGCCATGTTCTTCTCATACTGGATCACGGGAGCACAAAAGGACAAACCCGTCACACAAGCATATTTAAACTCTTTGCCCCCATTTTGTTTGCTCTCATTCCATTGTTCAGAACAAGTCATTGGCCAAGCCCATAGTCAGTGGGACAGAAGTATGTTCTATTCCAAGCGGAGGAGGAGTGACTATTTGCTAAACAATAACTTATCACCACCAATCTGAAGGCAGGGGATTTAATTAAACAAATTGTCAAGTTTTTCATCAGCTCTGTGAGTTTCCAATTCTTGTATAAAACATTAAAGAGAGCTTATCCTTTTGCCAGTGTAAACTGTCTAGTCATCCCCTGATCTGAATTCAAGACCAAGGAGGGACCATTACTGGAGCCGTGGATTTAGGTGTCTGGTATTTACCATCCCTAATGATCTTGGAAAGTATAATGTTTTCTAACAGCTGTAAAGAGAAGAAATTCTAATATTATCAGCTATACATAATATGCATGAAATTACATTGCATAACATAATGCTGTGCTATGTTGTCATTAACACATTATGAATACCTCATTTGAAAGGTTAATGAAATTGAAAAACACAGGGACACTATGGGTATCATCAATACCAGTTAATGACAAATCTCTTGTTTTCATTTATAGAATCATCTGAACTGGGAAGACCCCATCACTATAACTATATATATTTTTTGGTCATAAATGAAGTCTGCACAGTGTGTTTTGTTTTAATTTGTAGTGTAGGGTTACAAAGTCCTTTATACTGCAGGTTCATGTGTTAGTAATATTTAATATAAGTAAAATCATAATTGTTTTAAACGGCCAGTTTCAAGTTTTTCTGAAGGTGGTTAGACTTGCTAAGGGTAAATATTTTTTATTTGGACAGATCAAAGAAAGTGTCAGGACCAAGGAAAACTGCCTTGGGGAAAACAACCCTCAATAAGAAGTTGTGTTTCCACTGAATGACCCTCTAGTCTTGGCTAAAGGATATACAGTTTTTCATCTTAAAAATAGGAAGATTGATGTGAGGAGAATATTTTCTTATTCCCCAGATCCCTGGGCAAATTTTCAGTTTGATTAATTGCACTTTTAAAGCAGCTGGATCTATGTAAACAGGCTAGTGAATATCAATAAAACTCAAACATATAGAAAGCGGCCACTTTATTTTCATTGTCAATATGATAGTTCTAAAATAATAGATACTCCTCTACATTACCACTTTCATATAAAGAAAAATTTTAAATATATTTTGTTACTGAGTGTCCAGGTTACATCTATACCAATAATAATAATTATTATAAAAATATAACAACAGCAACAGTAATGGTAACAACAGGCATGCCCTTTAAAATATACAAATATTCAAACAAAATATACAAAGAAAATATTCATTTTATGCACATTATCAGGTTGGATTTTTTTAGAAATCCAGTGGAATTATAGATAAAACATTGTAAAATGCCTTTTGCTGATTATAAAATGAGGTCTGGAGAGGTTAAAAAACTTGCCCGAAATTTAGTGACCAACAAATGGCTAGGCTGTGACTTACCTTTTCTGTGCTTTTCCCATTAATGCTTCACAGCTTCATCTTCAGACTTCTAGAAGCCAAGGCTTTATGTTAGCTATTTGTAATACATATTTTTTTTGTTAAGACAGTTGTTTTTTCTTCTGATTACCAATATAAAAAGTCATCTTTGTAGAAAACTTGAAAGTATAGAAGAGCATAAGGAAGAAAATAATAATCTCTCTACGTCTGGAATGCAACTAGGCAGAAATAACAAGCATTAACTCTTTTCTGCTTGTGTACGTGTGTGTGTGTATTCAGTATATATACTTATATGTGTTCTTAGCGCTTTGCAACCCCCATTGAAATGCTATGAGGTAGGTAGTATCATAATTTCTATTTTAAGGATAAGAAAAATCTGTACTCAGAGAGTCGAAGTAATTTGTCCAAGGTCGGATGATTAGGTCTTCCTTTGTATCAAATATGACTAAGTCCTCTCTCCAGTGGACTCTGGATCTGAGTGCAAATGTATTCCATTTGAAAAGTTTGAAGTAAGCATCAAACAGAATTTAAGTCCTTCGGGTTTCATTACAGAAGAAATGAAAATACCATCTTTCATTTGACAACTTCAGGCTTACAAAGATGCCTTAACTCCCACCTTCATTGATTATTAAAACGTCACATATTTCTACACTGTTGAAAAACTTAGAAATTGGTATCTGCTCCACTCCTAAGGGACAAGCTCTGTATCAGGAGAAGTCTGTGACAAACTGAACTATGTTGATGAGAGTAAATGGGCCAATGCACAGGAACTTTTGAAGACATAGCCTTTGGCAAATATATAATTAGAATAGAGATCCCAAGTCAGTGCAAAAAATAGTGTGGCACAATTGGAGTCTTGAACCATTCCTCAAATCACTGTATTTGGTGGTCTGCTGGAGCAGTACCTCTGCAATTCTAGTTCTCTTACAACTTTCTTGGGAACCTTGTTAAAATATAGGTTCTGACTCATTAGGTCTGGGGTGGAGCCTGAGATTCCGGATGTCTAACAAACTCCTCAGTGGTGTTAACACTATTGGTCCATGGAACACTTCCTTGAGAAGCAAGAGTCTAGACCACCTACCCTTGGTAATAAAAGCAATGCCATTGATAGGCAGCAGTTGCAATAGTTTGAAAACTTTATTACTTTTTTTTTGGCCACAGAACTCTTTCTTCAAATGAAACCCCAAGTGTTACCTGGGTTGAAAGTGTAGTCAGGTGGTTGGGGACTTGCCTTAAACCTGTGTTTGCATAGCAAGAATACTGTTTCTAATTAGTTGACATGTTTATTAATGGTGGTTTGGTGGGAGATTGTTGAAGTCCAGAGAGGGTAGGACTAAAAGCCTACCTTGACCCCTTCCCCACCCTACCAGCTTTGCCATTGCTTTCCTGAGAGCCGAAGGCAGCAAGAGGACCTGCTCTGGTTGAAGGAAACCGGAGGAAGGAGGGCAGAAGGGGGGGAGTTGAGAAGAGCTCTGCCTACTTGCCCACCTTTATTTTCCCATCCACAGAAATGGTCCCTGTAGCATCTCATAGAAGGAAAGTTACTGGTGAGTAAGCATGCTGTCTCCAGGGTCAGATGCCTGGGGCTTCAGCCCAGGTCTACCACGTTTTCAGCATGACCTTGGTTAAGTGATTTGATCATTCACAAGATATCAGTGAAGGTTAAAAAAGAGAGTAACACACTGAACAGAGCAGCTGACCCATAGTAAATATTCAGTGTTTGCTACTATAATTGTTCTCATTATCATTATTATGACTATTGTTCAAGTTCTCTAATGCAGGAAAAATTGATGATGTCAATGATTTCATTCTACTTGTATCAACGATCGATGTCCATGGAAGAAGAAATCAAATGCTGTATTGCACTGGGTAAATCTGCTGCAAAAGATTTCTTTAAAGTTCTCAAAAGCAAAGATGTCATTTTGATAACTAAGGTATGGTTGACCCAAGCCTTGGTCTTTTGGATTGCCTCATGTGCATACAAAAGCTGAGCAATGAAAAAGGAAGACAGAAGATGAATTGATGCATTTGAATTGGGGTGCTGATGAAGAATATTGAATATATCGTGGGCTGCCAAAGGAACAAACAGATCAGTCTTAGAAGAAATACAACCAGAATGCTCCTTAGAAGGAAGGATAGTGAGACTTTGGCTCACTTATTTTGGACGTGTCATCAGGAAAAAACAATTGCTAGAAAAGGACATCCTGTTTGATTAAGTAGAAAAAAAAAAAGTAGAGGGTCAGTGAAAATGAAGGAAACTCTCAATGAAAGGATGGACACAATAGCCTCAACAATGGACTCAAACCTACCAATGATCATGAAGATGGCACAAGTCAGGCAACATTTTGTTCTGTTATACATAAGGTCACCATGAGTAGGAGGAGACCAGTCAGCAGCTAACAACAACAACAATGGATCAGTTTGAAAACCATTAGTGTGGTAGAAAGTACACAGAAGCTTAATCAAAGGATGTGGGCTCAAATCCTGGGAGCTCTGGACATGTTGCTCACTTAACCTAGCAGAGCTCTGGTTCTTTCATCTTTAAAATGGAGATGATAACAGCAACTCTGTAGAGCTGTTATGAGGATTAAATGAGATAGTACAGGTGAGAACGTGCTCACCTTGTTGGTTCTGTGAGATTACACACAGACATTGGTATCATGCCCCCTCAGGCTTGGTTCAGGAAAGAAGAGGAGTGCTGGTCTGCCTTTCCTATTGTTGGTTTCTACATGTATGAATTCCCAAGGAGTCACCATTTATTCTGAAATATTAAACATTTTATTGGTGTCACATTTATGTATCATGTTTATTTGACTTCAAATAACATTGATCCATTAACCAGAATGATAGAGGCATCCTTCAGGAATGTTTAATTGTCACCTTAAGGAATTATCTGGGGGCATCAGTGGTTTAATGGCAGAATTTTTGCCTTCCACGTGGGAGACCAGGTTCAATTCCTGACTAGTGCACCGCGCGCATAGCCACTGCCCATCTTTCATTGGAGTCTGCCGTGGTGCTATGATCCTGAATAGGTTTCAGTGGAACTTCAGACTAAGACAGGCTAGGAAGACCTGGATATCTACTTCTGAAAATCAGCCAATGAAACCCTTACAGATCACAATGGTCTGATCTGAGATCTCAGTAAGTGTTAATTGTTGTTATAATGACCTCTGCCTACCTCCTGTGGGTAGGGATGACTTCATTAGTTCACTCATTGGTTCATAGACACCCCATGCACCCTCATGTCTGCTGCTGGCTTCATGTAGTTCCTTCTCTGAGGGACACTCCCATATCACCCTCCTTCCCCAGTGCATCCGCCCGTTCCATGCTCCTCCCTCCTTGAGAACTCTGACTGCCCCTGCTTTCAGCGTCTCAGTTCTACCACACTTTCTCTCTCTGCACCTCACGTTCCCCTGGGCCCCCAGGAGAAACGCCTCAGCCTAGGAGCCAGAAGGTACAGAGGTCTGGCCCCTGCTTTTAGTCACTCTGTAATTTTGGAAAATGTACTCAACCTCTCTAAGCCTCTATGACCTTATTCTTAAACCAGAGGTAATGTTGTTTTTGAAGCATTGTTGTGAAAATTAAATGGCAACAGGTATTTAAGGTACTCGGTGGGTAACAGGCACTCTGTGAATGTCAGCCATTGAATCTTTCCAATACGTTATTCTGCTCGGTCCCCACAGCAACCTGGGTGGCAGGGACCACTACTTAACAGATGAAAACATTGAGATATGGGGGTGAAGTCACAGACCTGAGGTCACCCAGTTAGTAAGGGGCTGAGTTAAACTTGAATCTAGGACTTCAGATTTTAGATCTCATGATTTATTCACTGTAAATTTACAAAATTATCGCCGACTGATCTAGTAAAAAAAAAAAAATTTAGGCTCTTAAAATTTCTTAAATTAATTCAATTAAAAAAATAGAGTACTATGATATTCTGATTTTTTATTATTTGCATCTTATGCTAGGTTTTGGTTGCCACAGTATCTGGAAAAAATTGATAAACCTTTTATTAAAAACCCACTGCCGTCGAGTTGATTCTGACCCACAGCAACCCTATAGGACAGAGTAGAGCTGCCCTGTAGGGTTTCCAAGGAGGACCTGGTGGATTCGAACTGCCAATCTTTGGGTTAGCAGCTGTAGCTCTAAACCACTACGTCACCAGGATTTCCAAATCTTTTATTAGAAGGGGAAAAAATAAGTGGATAGAGAAGTTGCTTTCTCATAGCTGGGCACCAAATGGATTTCCCAGGCTGTCTTACTTTAGTGGAGCTCCAGACCCCAAACATTAGCAGCACAGGCATTCAAAGGCCCAAAGGGTGAAGAATTCTTTTCTGCCACACTTGTAATATTTCCTGTCACCAGAATCTGGGCACAAGAGTAATAATAATATAAAGCTTATCTTTAAAAAGTGCTTTCCGGCATAAACCCAAAGGCATAGAGAATATTTTTGCAGCGCTGTGCATCAGTCAATGTAAATGAGCCAACAACCCTGTGAGGTATGTGTCTGAATATATGTGTGTGTGCACACGTATGTGTGTGTGCATGGGTGTGTGTGAGAGCCAGCAACCCTGTGAGGTGTGTATGAATAGATGTGAGTGAGAGTGTGTGCATGCATGTGTGTGTGTGAGAGAGAGCCAGCGACCCCATGAGGTGTGTATGAATAGATGTGCGTGAGAGTGTGTGCATGCGTGTGTGTGTGTGAGAGAGAGCCAGCAACCCTGTGAGGTGTGTGTCTGAATATACGTGTGTGTGTGCATGTTTGTGAGAGAGAGCCAGCAACCCCGTGAGGTGTGTGTGAATAGATGTGCGTGAGAGTGTGTGCATGCGTGCATGTGTGTCTGTGTGTGAGAGAGAGCCAGCAACCCTGGGAGGTGTGTGTCTGAATATACATGTGTGTGTGCATGTTTGTGAGAGAGACAGCCAGCAACCCTGTGAGGTGTGTGTGTGTAAATATACGTGTGTGCGAGGAGAGGGCAAGTGAATGTGTGTGTGTGTGTGTGTGTGTGAGAGAGAGAGAGTGTGTGGCTTTCTGCCCAGGTGTTTCTGCTCCCAGCCCACCCTGGTTTTACCCTTAAGCCTACTGCGGATGACTCTGTCCCCAGATCTGGGGTCCTACCTCTGCTTTCCACTTTTGAAATCGTGTCAGGTAGGATTCTGTCTTGAAGAGTGTGGCTCTGACTTGAAAGTGAGCCAGCTCTCTTAGCGTCATTCCTGACAGATTTCTTAATTAATCTGCTCAGATTGTCAATAATGTAATTCACTGTTGATTTAGAAACTAGTTATATGAGCACTGGAGGTACCATTGTGGGAAAACATCTGAATAATTCAGCTAATAGATGTGAAACTCACCCAGATTGCTAGGGCACAGGGAGGGAATAGCTAATTCGAATGAGATGAGCTCTAGCAGGGTGATTCCAGCAAATTCCAGGGAGTGGAGAGAGCCTGTCATGTTGCTAGGGGCAGCAGCTGCCTGGTTTAATTATTGTCATTTTGGTTTTTGTGGAAAAAAAAAAGAACATGAGCCCCACAATCTCGCAGGCAGAGGCCATTAACAAACTCTTGAAAAAGACTGAAATTTCAGTTTAAAGTTGATAGAGTCGATTACTAACTCTGCACCACACTCCAGCCTAATGGGTCTTGTTCTTGGCATAGAATGTTAGTTTTATATGATTATTACTTGAAATATCTGAGCTTAGTAATAAGTATCATCATAGGAATATGAAAACAATTTTTTTTTTTTCTGGAAGATTCACAAGACTCTTCGGGTGTTTCTCAGAGTTAACTTTCTCAGATGGAGGTGTCTTATGATAATGGCAATCACCTTTTTTACACCAAAACTTGGGGCTGTGGTCTAAAATGAAGTTTATAGATGTTTGAGTCTAATTATGTAAGCATAAAAACTCAGCTGCTTTTAGTTACATACTTAACATTGGGTTTTTATGGAAAAGAACAAAATTGTATGGAGTTGAGCTGTTACACTACATTTTTCGCTGTGGTGGGTAGAGCTTTAACAATCCTTAAATGCAGATGAGTTAGTGTTTAGATGTAAATGTTAATAAGAATCGTGGTGCTTTTGATAGGAAATGTTAATTCAGTGGCATTTATCTGCATAGTCTCACACTTTTCTTCTGTCTCTCTCCTTCTCCACCCCCCAACAGGCTTGCATGCCTAAGAGCTCTTGGGCACACACACAGGCACACACGCACGCGCGCACACACACACACACACACACACTTTTATCACAGCTTTTCTGAATGTCTATCCTGGAAGCCATGAAGAAGAAAAGACCAAACATACTCGATTCCCATACTTTGAGAAACACTGACAAAATTCTGGCAGGGGAGAGTTGTGTTTGGGATATCTTGCCTTATATTTTAATCTCGTTAAGAGCAGATTTTAATTCTAAACTAGATTGGGAAAGCTAAAGGCCAAACTTGCCTTTTGGCAGCTTAGTGAACAGAATCTCAGCAAATAATCTTTAAATGAATCTGTGAAAGAAAAACAAACGTGATGTCTTCAAAACACAGGTGGTCCCTGACTTATGACGTACGCAAGTTATGACGAACAGCACTTAAAGACTGTCCCTTTTTTTTTTTTTCCTGGACATTATATCGTTAGTAATATGTACTACATACAATGTAGGGGCAGCATGTAATTTGCTGATGGCATCGTATCTGTAAGTTTATATGTAATACTTCCAATCCTCAAAGACAAATAAAGATTGGATTTGTAAAGATACTGACAATAAAAGGCAGTAATAATGAAAACTAAAAAAAAAAAAAGAGATACTTGACTTCTATCAGAATCAATTTATGACAGAGTTGTTGAAATAGAACCCCACTGTAAGTCAGGGAGTGCCTGTAACTGAGTTTCAGACGTCCATGCTATCTGTGGTCCCTATACAGAGAGCATGGGTAAAACATTGTATCAATTAGGGTTAGGTTCAGCTGCCCTGAGAGAAAACCCAAGGAGCAGAGGCTCACATGAGATAAAGCTTTAGCCCTCTTCCTTACAAAAGAAGTCTGGTGCAGGCAGTCGCCAGCCGTGGTGACCACTTCATGGACACCAGTGACCCAGGCTCCTCCCACCTTCCTGCTCCACCATTCTAGCACGTGGCTTACTTTTTCACAGTTATCTCATGGTGAAGATATTTGTGGGAGCTCTAGATATCACATCCATATTTCAGAGGGCAGAAAAGAGGAAGAGAAAAAAAAAGAAGGTACCACTCCCTTCTGCTTTTATTAAGTAGCCTTTTTGGAAGCCCTTCCCCCCTCCCTCCTTCAGACCCATGTTTCATCTTGCACATTCTTGGTCAGAACTTAGATGGCCACACCTAACTGCAGAGTCGCCGGAAAACGAAGTCTTTTAGCTGGGAACAAATAATACTGAGGTTCTGTTACGAGGAGGAAGGGTGGGTATTTAATGAGAATTTGCCGGCTGTGTCACAACGCCTAACCAATTCCTGCAAACACTAAAAGAAGCAGTTACTATAGTTTTAATGAAACCATGAATACGTGATGTCCATTTTCACCCAGTGCCCAAGAATTTTGAATTGAGAACATTTGATTTGAAAAAAGTTGTATTTAGTGACCCCAAATAAAGTCTAGGAGGCATCAATCATAGCTTTCTGCTAACCAATCACTTTTACTGTATAAATTCCCAGCTGTAATCAGTGGAGACAAATGCTTTCAGTCATGGGTAGCTATTGTGACAGGTCCCCGAGTTTTCTAATGACTAGTTATTTGGAGAATGGTTTGCCTTTGATTGAAAAATCATTTATTATCTTATTTATGTGTGCAAAATGCTAGCACTCTCTGATCACGTATTCCCTGGGAATCTAATTTGTAAATAATTACTTGACAGAAACTGAACTGGCTGGAAAACTGAATATGTGGAGGTAGAGGTGAGCCCCCAGAAAGGGTGCTTTAGCTGAAAGGCCAAGTACTTGAATGGCTCCTATTGCAATTTTTCATCTCTCAGCAGTTAGCCGCTAATAAGGTCCCTAGCTAGAAAACCACATTCTCAGGCTCTAGTCGCAGTGGACACACTTAGCTAGTCATTAGCAGAGGTGCCCAGAGCAGCTGGCTTACTTGGAATGCTGATGAAGTGTTTTTCCCCTTCACCTCTCCACACCAGAGAATGGAGAAGAGGACAGGGTTGCTCTTTCTGTAGGTAGAGCTGAGGGGCGCTGGGAGGGGTTGGGAAGGGTTGGAGGAATTGAGGTGGGTGTTTCAGAAAGACTGCTGAGTCCAGATCCTGACCATTTACCACCCATGGAGTCTTCTTGCTTGTTGCCACGTTAGCTTGAATCCAGCACCAAGGCTCTGGTTTCCACCTTCTTCTGAGCTCACCATACTCTGGGTCCCCTCACCTGGTGTCTTCTCTACCACAAATGCCCAGCTTTCCTTGCCTTCATTTATTCATTCATTCCTTCATTCTTTGAATTATTTGTTCAGCAGAGTCACTGAGCACCTTCTCGGTGCCCAACACTGTGCGTGCCACATTGACAGCACACACCTTAGTTTCCTGGGGCTGCCATGATGAAATAACCACAAAGCGGGTGGTTTTAAAGGGTAAGACTTATTTTCTCACCGTTCTGGAGGCTAGAAGTCTCAGTCAGGCTATCGGCCAAGTTGATTCCTTCTGGGTGCTTTGAGAGAGGAGATGTCCCATGGCTCTCTCTCAATTTCTGGTGACTGCAAGAGTGGCAATTCTTGGTGTCCCCTTGCTGTAGATGGATCTTACGTGTTGTCACCCCCCTGTGTGTGACTCCATTTCCGTGTATTTTTAAAAGCCATCCCTCAGAAGGGATTAGAGGTGGGATTCATCCGACTCCACTGTGACCTCATTTAACTAAAAACGAAAGAAAATCCCTATTTCCAAACAAGGTCACATTACAGGTGCCAGGGGTTAGGACTTTAGTATATCTTTTTTGGGGTGGGGGGCACAATTCAATACATAACAATACACAAGAACAAAAGGACAGAAACAGCCCCTGTTCTCACAGAGGGTTCAGTCAAAAGGGGAATACAGACAAGGAAGCCAATAGAAGTTAACGCGTGTGCAGCACTTACTGTGGGCCAGATACTGTTGTAAGCCCTTTGACTGCTGTACATTACATCATTCCAGGCTCATAATGACCCTGTGAGTGAGAGGCTGCTATTAGCCTTATTTTACAGAGAAAGAAAGAGACTCAGAAACGTGAAGTAGCTTTACCAAGGACCCGCAGCTAGTAAGTGACAGAGCCGGGATTCGCACCCAGGCAGAATTGCACCAGGCTCCATGTTCAACTTTGTGCTGTAAAACCAGGTCATTACAGCCCAGTGTGGTAGGTGCCTTTGTGGCTTGAGCCCAGACAGCTGTGGATGCACAAAGGAGGGGCACCTTCTCTAGTCCTGGGACTAGGGAAGACCTGCCAGAGGAAGTTGCATCTAAGTTGAGATCTGAAGGGCAGGTAGGAGTTAACCAAATGTGAAGATCAAGAGAAGGGTCTTCTAGGCAGGTGGAACTGAAGCATAAGGTCAGAGTGCAGTTGGAGGAGGGGAAGTAGAGGTTGGTGACGTGGACAGAACACGCGGGATGTTGAGGAGTGGTGAAGATGCAGGCTGCCTGGGCGAGAGGGGTCTGCATCGCACAGAAGACTGAAAACCACAGAGAACCATCAATAAGTTTTAATCAGGTCAGGGGAATAACAGTCACACTTCGAGTTTAGAAAGATTACTATGGCTCTGCTGTAGAGAACGGATTGGAAAGTGGGCGAAATGGAATAATTATACCTTTTTTTTATATAACTTTTACTGTGCTTTAAGTGAAAGTTTACAAATCAAGTTAGTCTCTCACACAAAAACCCATCTACACCTTGCTACACACTCCCAATTACTCTCTCCCTCCTCTCTCTCTTTTTGTGTCCATTTCGCCAGCTTCTAACCCCATTCACCCTCTCATCTCCCTTTCAGGCAGGAGATGCCAACATAGACTCAAGCGTCCACCTGATCCAAGAAGCTCACTCTTCACCAGCATCCCTCTCCAACACCTTGTCCAGGCCAATCCACGTCTGAAGAGTTGGCTTCGGGAATGGTTCCTGTCCTAGGCTAACAGAAGGTCTGGGGGCCATGACCACCTGGGTCCTTCTAGTCTCAGTCAGACCATTAAGTCTGGTCTTATGAGAATTTGGGGTCTGCATCCCACTGCTCTCCTGCTCCCTCGGGGGTTCTCTGTTGTGCTCCCTGTCAAGGCAGTCATCAGTTGTAGCCGGACACCATCTAGTTCTTCTGGTCTCAGGATGATGTAGTTGCTGGTTCATGTGGCCCTTTCTGTCTCTTGGGCTCGTAATTACCTTGTGTCCTTGGTGTTCTTCATTCTCCTTTGATCCAGGTGGGTTGAGACCAATTGATGCATCTTAGATGGCTGCTTGCTAACGTTTAAGACCCCAGAAGCCACTCTTCAAAGTGGGATGCAGAATGTTTTGTTAATAGATTTTATTATGCCAATTGACTTAGATGTCCCCTGAAACCATGGTCCCCAGACCCCTACCCCTGCTACACTGGCCTTCGAAGCATTCAGTTTATTCAGGAAACTTCTTTGCTTTTGGTTTAGTCCAACTGTGCTGACCTTCCCTGTATTGTGTGCTGTCTTCCCCTTCACCTGAAGTAGTTCTTATCTACTACCTAATTAGTGAATGCCCCTCTCCCACCCTCCCTCCCTCCCCCCTCTCATAACCACAAAAGAATGTTTTCTTCTCAGTTTAAACTATTTCTCAAGTTCTTATAATAGTGGTCTTCTACAATATTTGTCCTTTTGCAACTGACTAATTTCACTCAGCATAATGCCTTCCAGGTTCCTCCATGCTACGAAATGTTTCACAGATTCCTCACTGTGCTTTATTGATGCATATAAATAAAGAATATACCGTAATTTATTTATCCGTTCATCCGTTGATGGGCACCTTGGTTGCTTCCATGTTATTGCTATTGTAAACAGTGTTGCAATAAACATGGGTGTGCATATATCTGTTCATGTAAAGGCTCTTATTTCTCTAGGATATATTCCAAGGAGTGGGATTGCTGGATTGTATGGTAGTTCTATTTCCAGTTTTTTAAGGAAGCTCCAAATCGATTTCCAAAGTGGTTGTACCATTTGACATTCCCACCAGCAGTGTAGAAGTGTTCCAATGTCTCCACAGCCTCTCCAACATTTATTATTTTGTATTTTTTGGGTTAACGCCAGCCTTGCTGGAGTGAGATGAAATCACATTTTAGTTTTGATCTGCATTTCTCTAATGGCTAATGATTGTGAACATTTCCTCATATATCTGTTAGCTACCTGAATGTCTTCTTTAGGGAAGTGTCTATTCATATCTTTTGCCCTTTTTTTCATTGGGTTTGTCTTTTTGCAGTTGAGTTTTTGCAGTATCATGTAGATTTTAGAAATCAGGCGCTGATCAGAAATGTCATAGCTAAAAACTTTTTCCCAGTCTATAGGTAAGTCTTTTTACTCTTTTGGTGAAGTGTTTGGATGAGCATAAGTGTTTGATATTTAGGAGCTCCCAGTTATCCAGTTTTTCTTCTAGATTCTTTGTGTTTTGTATACTGTTTATGCCATGTATTAGGGCTCCTAACGTTGTCCCTATTTTTTCTTCCATGATCTTTATCGTTTTAGATTTTATATTTAGGCCTTTGATCCATTTTGAGTTAGTTTTTGTGCATGGAGTGAGGTATGGGTCTTGTTTCATTTGTTTGCAGATGGATATCCAGTTATGCCAGCACCATTTGTTAAAAAGACTGTCTTTTCCCCATTTAACTGTTTTGGGGCCTTTGTCAAATATCAGCTGCTCATATGTGGATGGATTTATATCTGGATTCTCAATTCTGTTCCATTGGTCCATGTATCTGTTGTTGTACCAGTGCCAGGCTGTTTTGACTACTGTGGCGGTATAATAGGTTCTAAAATCAAGTAAAGTAAGGCCTCCCACTTTGTTCTTCTTTTTCAGTAATGCCTTATTTATCTGGGGTCTCTTTCCCTTCCATATGAAGTTGGTGATTTGTTTCTCCATCTCATTAAAGAATGTCGTTGGGATTTGGATCGGAATTGCATTAAATGTATAGATAGCTTTTGGTAGAATAGACATTTTTATAATGTTAAGTCCTCCTATCTACGAACAAGGTATGTTCTTCCACTTATGTATGTCTCTTTTGCTTTCTTGCAGTAGTGTCTTGTAGTTTTCTTTGTATACATCTTTACATCTCTGGTAAGATTTATTCCTAAGTATTTGATCTTCTTGGGGGCTACTGTAAATGGCATCGATTTGGTGATTTCCTCTTCGATGTTCTTTTTGTTGGTCTAGAGGAATCCAACTGATTTTTGTATGTTTATCTTGTATCCCAATACTCTGCTGAACTCTTCTATTAGTTTCAGTAATTCAGGATTCCTTAGGGTTTTCTGTGTATAAGATCATGTTATCTGCAAATAGAGATACTTTGACTTCTTCCTTGCCAATCTGGATGCCCTTTATTTCTTTATGTAGCCTAATTGCTCTGGCAAGGACTTCCAGCAATGTTGGAATGTTGAATAAGATTCAACAATGTTGAATAAGATTCAACAATGTTGAATAAGAGTGGTGATAAAGGGCTTCCCCGTCTGGTTCCCGATCTCACTGGGAATGTTTTCAGGCTTTCTCCATTTAGGGTGATGTTGGCTGTTGGCTTTGTATCTTCTATTCCTATTTTCCTGAGAGTTTTTATCATGAATGAGTGCTGAACTTTGTCAAATGCCTTTTCTGCATCAATTGATAAAGTCATGTGATTCTTGTCTTTTGTTTTATTTATGTGGTGGATTACGTTAATTGTTTTTTTAATGTTGAACCATCCCTGCATAACTGGTATGAATCCCACTTGGTCATGGTGAATTATTATTATTTTTTTGATATGTTGTTGAATTCTATTGGCTAGAATTTTGTTGAGGATTTTTGCATCTACATTCATGAGGGATATAGGTCTGCAATTTTCTTTTCTTGTGGTGTCTTTACCTGGTTTTGATATCAGGGATATGGTGGCTTCATAGAATGAGTTTGGTAGTATTCCATCCTTTTCTATGCTCTGAAATACCTTTAGTAGTAGTGGTGTTAACTCTTCTCTGAAAGTTTGGTAGAACTGTGCAGTGAAGCCATCTGGACCAGGGCTTTTATTTGTTGGGAGTTTTTTGATTACCTTTTCAATCTCTTCTTTTGTTATGGGTCTATTTAGTTAGTTAGTTTAGGTAGGTAGTGTGTTTCTAGGAATTCATCCATTTCTTCTAGGTTTTCAAATTTGAGTATAGCTTTTCATAGTAATCTGATATGATTCTTTTAATTTCAGTTGGGTCTGTTGTAATATCGCCCCTCTTATTTCTTATTTGGGTTATTTGCTTCCTCTCCTGTTTTTCTTTTGTCAGTTTGGCCAGTGGTTCAAAAATTTTCTTGATCTGTTTCCAAAAAACCGGCTTTTGGTCTTTTTAATTCTTTCAATTGTTTTTCTGTTTTCTATTTCATTTAGTTCAGCTCTAATTTTTATTATTTGTTTTCTTCTGGTGTCTGTGGGTTTCTTTTGTTGCTCCCTTTCTGTTTGTTCAAGTTGTAGGGATAATTCTTTGATTTTGGCCCTTTCTTCTTTTTGGATGTGTGCACTTATTGATATAAACTGGCCTCTGAGCACCGCTTTTGTTGTGTCCCAAAGGTTCTGATAGGAAGTGTTTTCATCTCACTGGATTCTCTGAATTTCTTTATTCCAGCGTTAATGTCTTCTATAATCCAGTCTTTTTTGAGCAGGGTATTGTTCAGTTTCCAAATGTTTGATTTCTTTTCCCTGCTTTTCCTGTCATTGATTTCCACTTTTATGGCCTTATGGTCAGAGAAGATGCTTTGTAATATTTCAGTGTTTTGGATTCTGCTAAGGCTTGGTTTATGACCTAATATGTGGTCTATTCTAGAGAATGTTCCATGTGCACTAGAAAAGAAAGTATACTTGGTTGCTGTTGGGTGGAGCGTTCTGTATATGTCTACGAGGTCAAGTTGGTTGATTGTGGCATTTAGATTTTCCGTGTCTTTATTGAGCTTCTTTCTGGACGTCCTGTGCTTCACCAAAAGTGGTGTGTTGAAGTCTCCTACTATTATTGTGGAGCTGTCTATCTCACTTTTCAATGCTGTTAGAGTTTGTTTTATGTACCTTGCAGCCCTGTCAGTGAGTGCATAAAATATTTAATATGGTTATATCTTCTTGGTGTATTGTCTCTTTAATCATTATATAGTGTCCTTCCTTATCCTTTCTGATGGATTTAACTTTAAAGTCTATTTCGTCAGAAATTAATATTGCCATTCCTGCTCTGTTTTGATTGTTGTTTGCTTGTTATACTTTTTCCATCCTTTGAGTTTTAGTTTGTTTGTGTCTCTAAGTCTAAGGTCTGTCTCTTGTAGGCAGCATATAGACGGATCATGTTTTTTAATCCATTCTGCCCCTCTCTGTCTCTTTATTGGTGCATTTAGTCCATTGACATTCAGGGTAATTATGCATAAGTATGAATTTAGTGCTATCATTTTGATGTCTTTTTTTGTGTGTTGACAGTTTCTTTTTCCCACTTGATTTTATGTGCTGAGCAGATTTTCTTTATATATTGTCCTTTCCTCCTATTCGTTGTTGTTGATTTTGTTTCTGCTGAGTCTGTATTTTTCCCTTGTATTTTATTTTGATGAGTAGGATAGTTTGTCTCCTTTGTGGTTACCTTATTATTTACCCCTATTTTTCTAAATTTAAAACTAACTTTTATTTCTTTGTATCACCGTATCTTCCTCTCCATATGGAAGGTGTATGATTACATTTCTTAGTCTCTCTTCATTATTTTAATGTTGTCTTCTTTTATATAATAACATCGCTGTTACTCTGTTTTGGGCTTTTTTTTTTTTTTATATAATCTTGCTTTGTTTTTTTGGATTTCCCTGTCTGGGTTGACTTCTGGTTGCTCTGCCCAGTGTTCTAGTCTTGGGTTGATACCTGATATTATTGATTTTCTAACCAAAGAACTCCCTTTAGTATTTCTTGTAGTTTTGGTTTGGTTTTTATGAATTCCCTCAACTTGTGTTTATCTGGAAATGTCTTAATTTCACCTTCATATTTAAGAGACAGTTTTGATGGATATATGATTCTTGGCAGACAGTTTTTTTCCTTCAATTTTTTAAATATGTCATCCCATTGGCTTCTTGCCTGCATGATTTCTGCCGAGTAGTCCGAGCTTATTCTTATTGGCTCTCCCTTGTAGGTGGCTTTTCGTTTATCCCTCACTGCTCTTATCTTTGGTTTTGGCAAGCTTGATTATAATATGTCTTGGTGACTTTCTTTTAAGATCTACCTTATGTGGAGTTCGATGAGCATCTTGGGTAGATATCTTCTCATCTTTCACAATATCAGGGAAGTTTTCTGCCATAAAATCTTCAACAATTTTCTCTGTATTTTCTGTTATCCCTCCCTGTTCTGGTACTCCAATCACTCATAGGTTATTTCTCTTGATAGAGTCCCACATGATTCTTAAGGTTTCTTCATTTTTTTTGTCTTATCTGATTTTTCTTCAACTATATTAGTGCCAGGTGATTTATCTTTGAGTTCAGAAATTCTAGCTTCTACTTGCTCAATTCTGCTCCTCTGACTTCCTATTGAGTTGTCTAATTCTGTAATTTTATTGTTAATCTTCTGAATTTCTGATTGCTGTCTGTCTGTGGATTTTTCCAGTTTATTAAAGTTTTCATTATGTTCCTGAATAATCTTTCTAATTTCTTCAGTTGCTTTATCTGTGTGTTCCTTGGCTTGTTCTGCATATTGCCTCATTTCCTTCCTGATGTCTTGAAGGGTTCTATATATTAAACTTTTGTATTCTGCATCTGGTAATTCCAGGAATGTACTTTCATCTAGAAGATCCCTGCATTCTTTGTTTTGAGAGCCTGTTGAGGTGATCATGGTCTGTTTCTTTATGTGACTTGGTATTGACTCTTGTCTCTGAGCCATCTATAAGCTATTGTATTAGTTTATGCTTGCTTACTGTGTCGTAGCTGCTTGCTTTGTTTTGTTTCGGTATACCCCTATGGGTTGCTTGAGTGAGCTAGCTTGATTATTTTTGCGTTTGGAGTTCTGGTGTCCTGTCCCCAGCTGGCTAGAGCTGTTAGCAAGTATATCAGTCTAGGATTCCATTCAGTCAGTTTTCTTGTATGAATTCAGCTCAGGTTTCCAGGTAGCTGATCATCAAGTGTGTGGTACGGGCTCTGTCCTACAGTCTTAGAGGGCCAGGGGTGATTGGTGTATGTACTGGTATCTGACTGCAGCAGGGGGTCACGCTCTGAACAAGGCAGGGGGCTGAGAACCGACTCCCAGCTGTCTCTGAGGAAAGCACATACCTGTTCCCTAGAGTGTGCTGGTGGGTGGGCTCTGCAGAGGGACCATGGGCACCTAATGTTTTTGGTTGTAAGGACTGGGAGGTACCAGTTATCTTTGGACCCCTGTCATGGGTGCCTGGGTGACCTGAGTGGAGCTACCAGTCCTTAGGTCCCTGATGTGGGTAGGTGAAGACCTTGTTTAATAGGCAAAGCAATGTCAAACGTCAAACACCCACCTCTCTACCGCATAGCAGAAATGGTTGGAGTCTACCCACAAGGGCCTATTCTGAAATAGGCCCACAAAGGTCCATGCAGAATGGAAAGGTGCTCAAGGTCCATGGACAGTTTATGCCTGGACAGGAGCCGCTTCTGTTCTGAGCTCTCCCAGTTAATGGAGCTAGCAAATTATCTATTCCCCCCAAATGGAATTTTTTTCCTTCCCCAAGGCCGGGAGGAGGGCTCCAGGTGCTCACCAGAGTCTATCTCAGGCCCAGGGATTCAGCAGCTGAAGCTGGCTTGGGGGTGGAGGTGGGGGGCGTGGTAGAATATATGCAAGTCCTTAGCTTTTGCTGAGAGCGCCCTTCTCCTCAGGTTCTGGAGATGTGAGTGGGCTGTGTGGCTGGCTGCTTCTCCCTGAGGAAACTGCGGCCGAACGCCAGGACCAGCCCGCCACTGCCGCCACAGCCGCCACAGCCGCCACAGCCGCCGCCACTCTGGGATGGTGCCTGAGGGCTCCCTGTGATTCAGGTCGGGTAACTCCTCTCTGCTTCTGAACGGTCTCTTCCTTCCCATGCCCCTCAGTTCGTTGTCTAAGCTTGCCTTTGATGCTCAGGGCTCTCAGCTTGTCACAAATATACTTGTTTTTTTCAGGTCTTTGTTGTAAAGAGAGCTCGAGGGTAGCGTCTGTCTATTCCGCCATCTTCCATTTATAGCTTTTGAGGCAAGGAGACTGGTTAGAAGGACAGCGTAATAATACTCCTGCAGAGATGTATGATATTCGTTTAAACCAAGGTTGTAGATGTATGTGAGAGAATAACCCACTGATGTGCTGGAGCTGGCTCTTGCCAACTCATGAGAGCTGAATTTTCAGAAATTTTGAGAGCTGATCATTAAACATAGTCATTATTAAAAATTAAATTATAAAATTGTACAATTAAATAAATTATAGTAAAAATAAAGATATTACTAAAATTCGTCACTTCTTAATTCTTTCACTGCATTTTACTTTTATCTATGCTCTCGAAGTTATTTACGTCCATTGTATTTGTGCAGTGGGTGGGTGTATAATGGCGTGCTGCTGCACATCTCTTCCCAACTCTGCATTCAGCGATGTCATATTGGTAGCTTCTGATTGGTTATTATTAAGTGGGAATATTTACACCAAGGAAATTGGCAATCGTTGTAGACAAGGCCCCATCTGGAAGCTCTTTCTAATAGCCTCTGCCAATTACCTTTCCCTCTTTTGAGGCCTCCTAACATGTGCTGGAAACCCTGGTAACGTAGTGATTAAGAACTACGGCTGCTAACAAAAAGGCCAGCAGTTCAAATTCAACAGGCGCTTCTTAGAAACCCTATGGGGCAGTTCTACTCTGTACTGTAGGGTCGCTATGAGTCAGAATCGAGTTGATGGCAACGGGTTTTGGTTTGGTCACATGTTCTACATTCCTTTCTTATAGCATTCATTTCTCGTAAGTGCTGTTTGTGACTGCCTTTTCTTTCATTCTTCAAGTACCTTGATGAGGCTTATGAGTCTGTGGAATGAATGAACGAATGAGTAAATGAATGGTGTTGCTTTCCTAACATGTGTTCCTAACTCTGCTGTTAGGATCTGGTAGGCAAGCAAAACCAGATTAGAGCACTTAAAAAAAAAAAACTCCTCCTTGCAGTTGAGTCGGTTCCGACTCATAGTGACCCTACAGGACAGGGTAGAACTGCTCTACAGGGTTTCCAAGGAGCACCAATCATGTAAATCCTGAACTGCTTTTGGCCTCAGAAGCAGCCTGATAGTTGAAGTGAGCTTTTTACATAAACGCATAGAACTTTATGCTGAAATGTTTACTGAGAAACTACAAAAAGGCTGCTTTTGAAAAGAAACTACTTCGAAACATACTTGAGAGTTGACCAAGCCAAGGAAAATATACCCAAGGGAGCTAGGACCAAGACATCAAAGGCATTCTGAAGGACAATTTCGAAAGAGAGTCATAGGCCCCGATCACCTTGGGAGAAAGTTGGCTTTGAAACTGATCTAAATCGAGGGCAACAGGGCACAAGGACATCAGATTTGTTTGAAGAAAGTGGCATCCTGTTAGTCTTGGAAAATAATTGCACGAAGTCCCCAAAGTGCCACTTTCTCCCTTGATTCCCACACACCCTCCCCAGCAAACCAGACTTTGTACATCAAAGATTCTTCAAGTGCTGTCTCTGCCTTCCTTGTCACTTCAGTTAACCCTTTGAGGGCCAACGGTTTGAGAAGGGTTAGAGAGCCCCCTGGCCTCTCATCCATTTCCACGGTGTGCCCCTTCTCTTGGATTCATTCCCTCAGACTTACTTTGGTAATTTTTCTGGACCCCAAGAGTTAGAAGACCTTAGTTCATGGGCCAACTCTGCCACCTCTCATGGGAACCTGGGCAAATCATTTCTGAGCCTTTGCCCCTGGTCTGTAAAGCCTGGGCTCATTGGGTTGGCTTACTTGCCTCTCAGAGCTGCTGAGTGGGGGAAGTGGTCCGAGGAGATAATTTCCAGAGCTGTAAGCTGATATTCTTGTCACGCTTCTGTGACCTTATTAGTTTAATTCTCCTCATATTTTACACAAGAAATCTAAGGCCTAGAGATGCGAAGTGACTTGACAAGGTCACACGTGGGGACTTAGTGGTGGTTTTGGGACTACCACCCCATGCGCTTTCTGCTTATGCTTACTCCATGTAGCCTTTCTTGCCAACTCGTCATTATCAGCCCTGTATCAGGTAGGTAATCTAATAAGAAAAAGTGATTGTTATGCATTTTGCTATAAATTTTTATCCAGGGAATGCAGACACACCCATCCACTCTCCCTGCTCACACCCCCCGCCCCCCCGCCCCATATGCCCTCTGCTACTTGGCTATGGGATGCAACGACAGTGCATACTCTTTTAATGCGACCATCTTTAACTATGTGATTGTGTTCTGTCCGTGTCACAGTGTATTTTAATATACTTTAAGATTTGATTTTGCATATGTCTTCTTTGCTATATACTCTATTGTTGTTGTTGGGTGGGGTACAGTCAATTCCGACTCATAGTGACCCCACGTGACAGAATAGAACGGCCCCATAAAGTTTTCTAGGCTGTAAACTTTATGGGAGCAGATCGCTAGGTCTTTCTCCCTAGGAGCTGCTAGATGGGTTCAAACCACCAACCTTTCAGTTAGCACCTGGGCTCCTTATTTACTCTATATTACCATAGAAATAATAAGAATAAAAAGCAATAATAGTGATATACATAGCACTGACTATATGCTAGGACTAACTATTCTAAGTGACTTGTGTATTTTAACTCATTTATACCTCAGGACAACACTGTTAGGTAAGTATTATTATTAGCTCCATTTTCAACTGAGGAAACTGAAGTACAGAGTAGTTAAGTAATTTGCCCAAGGTCTCATAACTACTACAAACAAGACTAGTGGCAAAGCTAGGATTAGAACCCAAACAACCTAGTCTCAGAGTCTATGTGCTTATTTATAACTAGTTCTCATCATGTCAGTTCTGACTCACGGTGACTTTATGTGTGTCAGAGTAGAACTGTGGTACAAAGGATTTTCAATTGCTGACTTGTCAGAAGTAGGTTTCCATGTCTTTCTTCTGAGGCACCTCTGGGTGGACTCCAAGCTTCAATCTTTTGTTTAGCGGCTGAGCATTATAACTGTTGCCCCACCAGGGATATATTTGTAGATATGGCTTTACAGTGTTGAATATACAGGGCCATGGTTATCTGGGTATCCTATTTGTTTTGGTTGATAGAAAGGATATTCAAGGTTCTAATGTCTCAACTACAGACCCAACACCCTCCCTGGCTCCAAGCAGGGTTCAGTCTCGAGCTGTAACTCAGCCCTGTCTGCCTCACAGGTTACTGCTGCAGTGTTTTTCTGGGTTGCTCTGGCCATTGTTGTGGTCTCCCCTGCCCTGTTCCATCTGCACATTTTGTGTGTGGGATCACAGCCATTTAGCTGTCTTCATGTGGTCTGGTGTGACACAGATATCGGCTTTTCCTTTTAGAACACCTCCTCTTCCCTCAAGGTAGCCAGTCTCCATCAACTTCTCAGCCCCTTCCCTAGGAAAGCTTATCATCTCCGTGGTGAATCTTCCAAAGTAGTGTCCCTATGGACCAGAGATGACACATATCAGTATTCTCTGCATTTGTTTCATGCGGAGTGGTCTGGCTAGAGAGAGATAGACTGTGGTGCAGTAAATTACTTAATATGGCCCTTCCTGCCATGTGTGATCTTGTGACTCCCACAAACTGATTGGGTAGAACTATGCAAATAAGGTGCTTGTGGCCCATCAAGGGGATTGGACAGCCTACTAATAATGCGTATAAGGTGTATGGAACACTAACGGGGGAATTGGTTCACTTTGCCATTCTGCTAGGCTTACAGGGAGCCAAATCTCAGAAGCACAGAAGGGGACCTCACTACCGTCAAGAAGAGCCAGGAGCAGAGCATGTCCTTTGGACTCTGGGTCCCTGGGTTGAGAACCTCCTAGACCCAGGAGGCAGAGACAGCTGTAACACGGGAGAAGGCACAAGATAAAGAGATGTAGTGGCAAGTACAGCAGAATCCAGTGGCAGAGAAACAGCAGCAGCAGAACCAGGAGACCAGTGCAAGATGGCACAATGGGCTTCCCTGCCCATGGAATGAGGCAGCTACAATGGGTGTGCAGCCCATGGAGCAAGAGAGCTGAGTGCCTTTGGGCTAAGGCTTCCTAAAGGAGTAGATTACCTACGGACACTTATTAGCAGAGCTAAAGAGCTTTGTTACACTTGTCTGAGCAGGGCAGAGTCCAAGGCAGAGAGGAGCCTGTCCTGAGGGGTCTGAAAGGAGCCGGTCCTCAGGGTGTGTGCATGCAGAGAGAAGAGCCTACTTCTTGCATGGCCAAGAGTAGCTGACAGCTCTGTCCAACACTGAAGAAGGAGGGATGTGTTCTCTACTTTGGGAAGCCTTCCAGACTTTGCCTGAATGCTTCCTGATCTTAAGTTGTAGCCTGTTGATCCTGAGCCTGAGTTGAACCTATTGCTTTCCTGATAAAACCCTTAGCTGTTAGTATGGTCTGTGAGTTCTGTGTGACTATTGTAACAAATTATCGAACCCAGCAGAGAAGTAGAGAGTGCCATGGGAAGGATGGCTGGTGTCAGAACTGGTAAAAAGGTTGGAGGGTAGAGATATGTTTGACCTCCCCTTCTCAGGAATTGGCCTTGGGCTGATGCTCATCTTGAATCTCTCTCCTCCCCTCTGTGAAGTTAGATGAGGTCTGACCACCATGTCACCATTTTTACACAGATAGAACTAATACTTGTAACATACTTTAGTAAGTACTTAGAGGGATACCAAGGCCCTCAAGGGGAGATAAAGCTTGGGAATATCCCTGTCTCCCATTGGCTACTCTGTTGAGCTCCTCCATCCCTGAAGTCCTGCCAACGGAGCTGCCACTAAAAAATGTTATTGAATTAATATATACCCAAATGTCTCAGTTATCTAGTGATGCTATAACAGAAATACCACAAATGGATGGCCTTAGCAAAGAGAAATTTATTCTCTCACGGGCTAGGAGGCTAGAGTTTCAGTTCAGTGTTCTAACTCCACGGGAAGGCTTTCTCTCTCTGTCAGCTCTGGGGGAAGGTCCTTGTTATCAATCTTCCCCAGTCGAGGAGCTTCTCGGTACAGGGACCCCGGGTCCAAAGGACACACTATTCTCCTGGCACTTGTTTCTTGGTGGTATGAGGTCCCCCTCTCTTTCTCTGCTTGCCTTTCTCTTTTATGTCTCAAAAGAGACTGAGGTAAAACACAACCTAATCTTGTAAATTGAGTCCTGCCTCATTAGCATGACCACCTCTAATCCTGCCTCGTTAACATTATAGAGGTAGGATTTACAGCACATAGGAAAATCACATCAGAAGACAAAATGGTGGACAATCACACAATACTGGGAGTCATGGCCTAGCCAAGTTCACACATATTTTGGGGGGATATAATTCAATCCATGACACCAAGTAATACCCATCTTGCCCAGGTTTGTATACTCATTCATTTACTTGGTCTTTCATTAAACTTTTATTGAGTGCCAACTCTGTGGTAGACACTGAACTAAATACTGAAAGTACAAAATAAATTAGATACACATACTGCCTCAAGGAAGCCACATTACTCATGAAGACCTCAAGTACAATAGGATTGGACTGTTGTAATCCATAGGGTTTTTATTGGCTGATACGGCATACTGGGTTTGATTCAGAAGTAGATCTCCAGGTCCTTCTCCCTAGTCTGTCTTAGCCTGGAAGCTCCACTGAAACCTGTTCTACCTCATAGAAACACGTAAGTCTTGAAGTACATTGGCCAGGAATCGAACCTGGGTCTCTCACATGGAAGGTAAAAATTCTACCACTGAACCACCGCTGCCCCCCTTCACTATAAGAGATGGAAATATATACAGATAATCATTTTACAATGAAGTGAAGGTAACAATAGAGATATAGCAAGGCATTTTGGGAGAGCCATGTCTGGAGGATGAGGACGGTAGTTGTGTGAGGCATGGGAAGAAAGGTCAGGGAAGACCCACAGGCAGAGGAAGACAGAGAAGTTACCCCAAGGCAGGAGGCCAGAGAGCTACAACAAGATTCCGTTGGGTCTCAGGGGAACTGCTTTTGAAGGTCTATGTGAACAGCCCTTCAGAATAGACAATATTGTCTCTCTCAGTGCTATTTTTCCACCAAAACTTGTCTGGTTCTGGGGTGACCTTCGGACTGAGGGAAAGAACTGATCTCAGGTTGAACACCTGACTTCTCTTCCTTCTTTTCTTGGAGGAACACTGTGTCCTTGTTCTGCCTTTATTTCCTCTTGTCAGCAAATTCCAGGCAGGTTCAGGAAAGTAGGCCTACAGGCACCACTCTTCTGTCTCCGCCCCCTTCCAGTCCATGTTCCCATTACCTTAGTGTGCTCAGAACATTTCACCTTACAGAAGTCATTTCACTGCCCCTTGGGCTTGGTAATAACCTCTTCTTTGTAAGGTAAAGTTTCCCTTTAGTGCAAGTTTCAAATGCAATCTTCAGATAGAACACCTTAAAAAAAAAAAAAAAAAGGGTCTTTAAAATGAAGATGGTCTCCTGAGTAGGTTTCAGGTTCCATGTAAATCAGAGGCCATTCACAAATAGGGAACCCTGCTTCTAGAAATCTGACCCACCCACTGGTAGCATGCAGAGCCACGTCTGGGTGCCTGAAGGATTGTCTATTTCTATATATCCTGTTTGATTAAAGGAAACCCTGGTGGCACAGTGGTTAAGAGCTACAGCTGCTAACCAAAAGGTTGGCAGTTTGAATCCACCAGGCGCTCCCTGGAAACCCTATAGGCCAGTTTTACTCTGTCCTGTAGGGTTGCTATGAGTCGGAATTGACTCAACGGCAACGGATTTGTTTGATTAAAACGTGTCTGAGACGGGCAGGATTTAGGTAACTTACATCTGAAGCAGGATTCTTGGCTAATAGAGAATCATAAAGCTAGGTGGGACTTGGATTTCATATTTGGTCCAAACTCTTGATTTATAAAGAAGGAAACTAAGGTCAGAGGGAGTTTAAGGATTTGCCTAAGTTAAAACAACTAGTGAATGGCTACATTAGAACTCAGTATCTTGCCTCTTAGCCCACTACGTGACATTCATTGGCCTCCAAGAAATAAAGTTTAATTTTTCAAACAGTTAGGATCATCCATGTGACAAGCATTGTACAAGGTGTTATGAGGCTACATGTATAAGTAATGTAGAACCTCAGTCCTTAAGTATATCTAGAGGGGAACAAAAACTCCTAAATATAAACTGCCATACAATGTATCATTAATAACATAAAAAAAAAAAAAAAAAACCGTTGCTGTCAAGCTGATTCTGACTCATATGGATCCTGTAGGATAGAGTTTCCAAGGAGCGCCTGGTGGATTTGAACTGCTGACCTTTTTGGTTAGCAGCCTTAGCTCTTAATCACTATGACACCACTATGACTGCATCATTAATAGAGGGGCACAAAACCCATTGACGTCAAGTTGATTCCTACTCATAGTGACACCGTAGAACAGAGTAGAATTGCTCCATAAGGTTTCCAAGGAGCAGCTGGTGGATTTGAACTGCCGATCTTTTGGTTAGCAGCCATAGCTCTTAACCACTATAGCACCAGGTTTTCCAGAGAGGTGCAAGTAGCTAGAAACTCCAAAATGTTCCTTTGAAAAACAGCATCTGAGCTAGGACAAGCACACCGTACTGAGAGATGAGTGAAGAGGTGATACACAGTTCTGATAAGTGCTGTCTCTGGAAAGATACTTGAAAGTAAATAATTCTTTTAAAATCACAATTTCAACTACACTTTTGGCCATTATTCTTTTCAATGATTTGCATTTTTATTTCTAGATAAAATAATAGTTTTGAGTTCCTTTTCCTTCTTTTCCATTTTCCTGGAGTGAGCGGTGTATTTTAAAGCTGTAAGTATAAATACACACACCCACACCCACACCCACATCCACACCCACACCCACACTCAGGAAGCCTTCCTTTTAGGAAGCAGCACCAGCATTCAACATGGAAAATTCCAGACTATAAACCCTTCTTCAGCTAGATTATATGCCGGACAAGTGTTGACTTTCAATTTATACCTCTGATATGAGTCATTGAGTGCTCTGATTTCTGGTTTATTTGTCCTGTCTTTAGTAAAATGGATTGCATGTAGGTTTATCCAACCGTGATGTGGTGCCTTGGCGCCTCTGATATTAGACTGATGAAATCTCAGTGCCTGGCGCTATCACAGAATATAAAAATTTGATTTGGTCTGTAGCCAGCTTCCCTCCTACCCTGGAACATGGATGGAACATCTGAGGGACACTCAACTCCTTAACTGCAGTCCTGGATGTTTGCAGAATACTTGACCGGTATGAATCTGCCTCCAAACTTCCAATTGGCTTCAGATACAGCTTATCTAGCCCATCACAGTAATGAGTCTTGCTTTAACATCATCCTTTTTTTTTTTTCCCTTGAAGCATTATACAGAATTATGGCTTAATTTTTAAAAGCTCAGAATGAGATAACTATATTTCGAAATTAAAATTTTAGATTTCCAACCTTCCTCACTTGCTATGTGCTTGGCTTTTATTTCAGAGAGGTTGTCTCTGGAGTGTTCTTAAAGCTCAGAGTTTTCAACGCATCTCCTGCTACTGCAGGTCTCTGGATCACCTGACGCTCCATGCATAAACTCGGTGTGTTCCTGAGCCTTCGTATATTTTTCTGGACAGAAGTTCCAAGTTTTCATGAGGCATTTGTAGTGATCCATATGACCCCAAAAGGGTTAAAGGTGTGTTGTAGAGAGATTTCGCATGATTTTGAAAGTAGGAAGGACCTGAGTTGCCAATTAATTTAAACTCTCATTTCACAGATGTGGAAACTGAGGTCCAGAGAGATGTAATTATTTTTCAGAAGTCTTTTTATGCAACAAGGTGGTGACAAAGAGATCACCAGAATCAAGGGAATTTGATTGCTTTTTAATCTGTAAATCTAAGGACCTTCCATTGTTCCTTGTTTTATCTATAGTCTTAGTTCTCAGAGAACTGGTAATCTCTGTGCATAAGGAGATAGAATGTTCAATGTGTTTTGAATGGACCATTTTCCTCATTTGCCTTTTTTTGTCATTTACTCTGGCAGTATTTGATCCCACAGTCCTTTCCAGAAAACCCCGTTCACACTGCTGAACCATTCACCCATGTAAATACCTAGTACCGTTCTTCTTGGCCATCAGGAATAGTCACACCTTGGGCAGTGCTCTGTTGCATGTGTGCATGTGTGTGCATGTGTGTATGCATCCATACGCCTGTGTAAATTGGGTGTGCCAATGCAATTGTAAACTAAACAGCAAATGCCCATAATAGGGAATCAAGAGAAAAATTCTCAAGTTATACTTTTGTTTAACACTTGGCTTCCTAGGGGTTTTTTAAGAAGGTGTCTGTTTAGGGAAAGTCTTCTTAAGCCTGGATGGTTGCCCTTAGTAAATGGAAGTGTTGACTAAACCTTGTTCTCTGTTGTGAAATGTAAGCCTGGTGAAGTTCAAACACATTGTAAATTTACTAATCAGCTGTAATCAAAGCGGTGGGATATAAACAGTCCCAGAGGGTGGCTTCTACATGAGCAGAATACGATGAGGTGTCTTGGAAGGGCTTGGGGGAGAGCTCAGGAGAGCCTAGCAACATGCACAGCAGTCTCTGTTCCGCCATGAGATTGCTTTCTAAAATCAGAGACACAGAAGTTGTCAGATCTGGAAAAATAGGTCAGAGACCACCTAATGTGAATCTTCTCTTTTGCCAGAGAAGTGACACTGTTAGGTTTCACACAGTGGCTCTGTGGCAGGTCAGAGATGAAAGCCTTCTCCTCCTGACATCCATTGCAGGGCTCTCGCCCTTGCATTGTGTTGTTTAGTAATAATGTTGGGCTATGCTACGTGGGAGTTCCAAAGACTCAACGGCTAAGTGCTCAGCTGCTAACGAAGACAGTTTGGACCCGCCCAGAGGCTCCGTGGGAGAAAGATCTGGCAATCTGCTCCTGTGAAGATTACAGCCTAGAAAACCTTCTGTGGCCATTCTACTCTGTCACATGGGGTAGCTATGAGTCCACACCTAACAACAACAGCATGCTACATACGTGACATCAGAGAACGAGCACCCAAGGGTAGAGAAGTCCATACTGCACAGCAAGTTAATGGCCACATTGTATAATAACAAAAAATAACCATGGATAGCATGGAGGGCAATGTATGAAGCACTTTATGAGAATTATATTTATTTAATCTTTACAACAATATTATGAGGTAGGTAGCTTTGTTGTAATTGCCAACCGAAGTTCTGGGAGGTTAAAAATTTTGCCCAGAATGACAAGTGCCCAAGAGGGAACTCTGAAATGAAAGTTTGCAAAGATTATGCAATCTAAAACTCCCATTATTCCTGTCTGTCTGTTTTGTTCCTCCCCAGTGAATACTCAATTTCTCTCTGAGTCTTTCTGTCTCACAGACATGATGTGTCAAGGACTTTTTGTTCTCACTGGGCAGAAACATTGAGTAGATTTATTACAACAGCAACAACAATAAAAACCAGTTGCCATCAAGTTGATTCTGACCCATGGCGACCCCATGAGTGTCAGAGTAGACCTGTGCTCCCTAGAGCTTTCAGTGGCCAATTGTTTGGAAGTAGATTGCTAGGTCTATCTTCCAAGGTGACTCTAGATGGGCCTGAACCTCCAATCTTTCATTTAGCAGTGAGCGTGTTAACTGTTCGCACCAACTAGAAATTCTGAGAGTAGATCTATACCAGCTCTGATTTCCTGGGTCATGAAGTTTCCTAGGTGTATGGGGTCAGTTCTAGGCAGGATAAAACCAAAAAAACCAAACCTGTCGCCGTCAAGTCAATTCTGACTCATAGCAACCCTCTAGGACAGAGTATTAAATGACGTGGGAAGCATCAAAAGAAGGTGGAGGAACACACAGAGTCACTATACCAAAAAGAATTGGTTGATGTTCAACCATTTCAAGAGGTAGCATTTGATCAGGAACTGATGGTACTGAAGGAAGAAGTCCAAGCTGCACTGAAGGCATTGGCGAAAACAAGGCTCCAGGAATTAACGGAATACCAGCTGAGATATTTCAACAAACAGATGTAGCGCTGGAAATACTCACTTGTCTATGCCAAGAAATTTGGAAGACAGCTACCTGGCCAACCGACTGGAAGAGATCCATATTTATGCCTATTCCCAAGAAAGGCGATCCAACTGAATGTGGAAATTATTGAACAATATCATTAACATCACATGCAAGCAAAATTTTGCTGAAGATCATTCAAAAGTGGCTGCAGCAGTAATCAACAGGGAGCTGCCAGAAATTCAGGCTGGATTCAGAAGAGGACATGGAACCGGGAATATCATTTCTGATGTCAGATGGATCCTGGCTGAAAGCAGAGAATACCAGAAGGATGTTTACCTGTGTTTTATTGGCTATGCAAAGGCATTTGAGTATGTGGATCGTGACAAATTTTGGATAATATTGCGAAGAATGGGAATTCTAGAACCCTTAATCATGCTCATGAGGAACCTGTACATAGATCAAGAGGCAGTCATTCAAACAGAACAAGGGGATGCTGTGTGTTTGTATCCTTTCATCACACCTATTCAATCTATATGCTGAGCAAATAATCCGAGAAGCTGGACTATATGAAGAAGAACGGGGCATCAGGATTGGAGGAAGTCTCAGTAACAACCTGTGATATGCAGATAACACAACCTTGCTTGCTGAAAGTGAAGAGGACTTGAAGCACTTACTGATGAAGATCAAAGACCACAGCCTTCAGTATGGATTACACCTCAACATAAAGAAAACAAAAATCCTCACAACTGGACCAATGAGCAACATCATGATAAATGGGGAAAAGATTGAAGTTGTCAAGGATTTCGTTTTACTTGGATCCATAATCAACACCCATGGAAGCAGGAGTTAAGAAATCAAAAGACACATTGCATTGGGCAAATCTGCTGCAGAAGACCTCTTTAAAGTTTTGGAAAGCAAAGATGTCACTTTGAAGACTAAGGTGCGCCTGACCCAATCCATGCTATTTTCAGTTGCATCACATGCATATGAAAGCTGGCCAATGAATAAGGTAGACCGAAGAAGAATTGCCAGCTTTGAATTGTGGTGTTGGTGAAGAATATTGAACATAGAATGGACTGACAAAAGAACGAACAAATCTATCTTGGAAGAAGTACAACCAGAATGCTTCTTAGAAGCAAGGATGGCGAGACTACATCTCACATACCTTGGACATGTTATCATGTAATCCAAGATTAGTCCCTGGAGAAGGACATTACGCTTGGTAAAACAGGAAGACCCTCGATGAGGTGGATTGACACAGTGGCTGCAACAATGGGCTCAGCATAACAATGACTGTGAGCATGGTGTAGGACTGGGCAGTGTTTTGTTCTTTGGTACATAGGGTCACTATGAGTTGGAGCAAACTCGATGACACCTAACAACAACAACAGGACAGAGTAGAACTTCCCCATGGGGTTTCCAAGGAGTGGCTGGTGGATTCGAACTGCCAGCCTTTTGGTTAGCAGCCTGAGCTCTTACCTAGGCAGGATAAAACCAAAAAACAAACAAACCCATTGCTGTCGAGTTGATTCCGACTCATAGTGACCCTATAGTACAGAGTAGAACTTCCCCATGGAGTTTCCAAGGAGTCCCTGGTGGATTCGAACTGCCAGCCTCTTGGTTAGTAGATGTAGCTCTAACCACTATGCGACCAGGGTTTCCTAGGCAGGATAAAAAAAAAGGCAGGATAGGGTTGGATTTAGAAGTTCTTTGCCTTTGTTTTCTCTCATTTAGGTACCTGCTTCTCCTGGCATTCTGTTTTAGCAGGGCCTTAAGGCCCCTTTGGGAGCCCTGGTGGTACGCTGGTTAAAAGCTATGGTGAGCTATGGCAGCTAAGGTAGGCAGTTTGAATCCACCAGCTGCTCCTTGGAAACCCTATGGGGCAGTTCTGCTCTGTCCTATAGAGTCACTATGAGTTGGAGTTGACTCAACAGCAACAGGATTGAGTTTTCTGGTTTAAGTCCCTTGGGCCAGAGGCTCTTCTCTAGCAATCTCAATTCCTGTGCCCGTTGGTTAGCAGTCTTTCAGTATTGGTTATGTTGAGCTCAGATTCCCTACTTCTCGCTGGTATTCATCCATCCTTTTATTCATCATGCAAGAAATAATTATTAGACACTTCCCATTGCAGGGCATCATACTTGAAGAAATGGAGTTCCACACTAGTAAATTGTTTTACCTTTTTTAAACTGGTAATAAAACTGTAATAAATACCTTGGTTTATATACAGCTATTCATATGCTTATTTATTGACTGATCGTGTGTGACCTCTATTACTACTCAGATCATATTTTCTGCCCCACTTATACCATCCACTCTGCCGTTTGAGAATCAGTTCTACTCTACTGGAAGAGGCAATCGTGGTTTGGCAGTAGGGGCAGCTTCTACTTTAATTCATTCACTCATTATAGTCTCTGCTGGAGTCCCCAAAAACCCAGTGCCCTTGAGAGGGTGGTGTAAATGGTTAAGCACTGGGCTGCTAACTGAAAGGCTGGCAAGTCAAACCGACCCAGAGGCACCTTGGAAGACAGGCCTGGTGACCTGCTTCTGAAAGGTCACAGCCTTGGAAACCCTATGCAGCAGTTCTACTCTGCACACGTGGGGTGCCGTGAGTTGGAATCCACTGATGGCAACTAACAATAACAACCTGTGTGCAGGGCACTGCGTTAGGCGCTGGATATGAGCGATACGCAATCCTTAACTCCACATGTTTTCTTGATTGCCTGACTGATGGGTAGGGAGGGGACTGAACCCTGGAGAGGAACAGAAACTGGAGATCTGGACTCACTAGGACCCCTCCCTGCTAACCTCGAAACTGGCCCATGTGTCTTCTTGGCTTCCTGTTCCTTGCCATAAAATTAGTGTTTGAATTGGTTTCTCTATTTGTCAGATGCAGTGATCCTTTGGGTGGGTCCAGCAAATGTTGACTCAGCTGGGAATGTGCACCGTGCCCAGTGTTTGGAGGTTGTTCTTGTACAAGCCCAAGAGGCCGTCACTGGGTGATAACACCAAGGCTGCCTATCGGACTTTGTTCCCCTCTAATGGAGGCAGTGGACCATCTTAGCCAGAGGTGACAAGTCTGTGTGTTCACAGTGGGAGGTGCGTAGCCCGTGGAGAAAGGTTGAGTTTCTGGCAAGGAACGCAGTTCTGCACTGGAGCTTAGTTGTTAGAACCGTGGCATGTCACTCTTCTCACTCCTTCACTCCAGCCTTTAGGGCATCTCCAGTCAGTGATGCATCTTCAAGGCTATTTCTCCAGGAGCCCCCTCTCAGCTCAGCACCGGGCTGGTCAGGGAGGGCTGAAGTAAACAGAAAACAGAAGGGAAAGGCAATTTCAGTGAAAAGTTACTGCTGTCAATAGTTTTTTTTTTTTTTCTTTTTCCTTAAAGCAAAAATGAAAATACTAGCAAAAGCCAAGCCTTCTTGGTGGTTAATGACAGAGAACATGATCTTTTAGTCCACAGAAAACAACTTAACCATTGAAAAAAGAAAATGAAATAAAAAAGAAAGCAATTTCCTGATTAACAGCTAGTATTCTATAGAAGGAACCCAGGACATTAACATAACTTCATAGTTTCTTTGATTCTGCAATAATCAAATGCTCTATATAAATTATAAATTTTAATCCTTATAACAAATCCATGAGTTTGGCATTACCATCCCCCTTTCACAAACGGAGAAATTATATTGTAAGAAGTTTAACGAAAAGATTCCACAGCCAGGACCTTGGGGGTCCAGGATTCCACCAACTCTCTTGCTCTTCCTGGTTATGGGATGTCTCCTCAGGCCCCTCTCTCCAGCTTACCCAGGGAGGGCTCATCCAGAAGGAAGCACCCACAGGGGAATTCTTTACACTGGGAGTGTTGATGTAAGATTGTCCTTATGAGGGTAGCAACTACAGTTTACCTGTATTCTCTCATTTGACTGCACAACAACCTTGTGAGCTAGGATCTGTTACTTTTAGGATCTTGCTTTAAAGGCAAAGGGACAGAGTCCTTGCTCAGTAACTTGCTCAGCTGGTGAGAGGTGGTTCTTCACACTGGTCTTCAAGTAAAGATCTTCTGGTTCAAAGCTAGGGTTCTGCCCACCTTACTGCACAGCCTGTGGTGATGGGCACCTTCTAACTTGGGGCTTGGAGAATATAAGGCTGTTATTTTTATCTTCTGTTTTATGCACTTGAACTATCACCCCTCCCTTCCTTTTTTTTTTTTTCTTGTTTTAGAAAATGGTATGTTCTCCTTAGATCTATTCCTCATATAAATTGTGCTACGTGCTTTCTGGACATCTTCCTTGGGCTCTATAAACACTCTGAAATCCTTTCTTCTGTATCCTGGGCCCCTTTCCTTTGTCACAGAACCACATAAATGACCAGAATGAATATGCATTACTCGCTTAATTTTAACACCTGTTTATTTAATACTTCTTGGGTACCACCACTGTAGGCATTCAGGATGCAAAGATGTACATGACCCTGTCACTGCCTTCGAGAAAATGTCAGTGTGATGGAGAAGAGAGTGTGGTAGAAAAGTTGAACCTTCTCTTAGCAGTGTTAAGCTGATGTGGAATCACATTTTGAAATATTCATTGAGGGTTCCCTTTCACCCTGTATTTCCTTGTTTCCTTTGCCTTCCTTCCCATTCACACAGGACCTTTCTCTGTTCATTATCTTAGGTGATAGATGTGGGAATAGAAGGAAGAGAACAAAAGGCAGTCAGTCCCCTTTTGGTTGAAGTGGATACGGGATGCTCTGCCTGGATTCCTTTTCAGGGGTGATGCACCAGCACCCACTTACTGGGAACTGTGGCTGCAACGACTCACAGCTGAGTCTCTCAATGGATGTTTCCCTCTGTTGCAGAAAACCGTACACACCCGCCCCCCCCAGCCATTACATTCCTTCCCATAGGACAGCCCATGTTCAGTGACTGGCTGAGGTAGGGATACAATGCCTCAGCCCTTTTCCCTCAATTTGAAGGGTTTTCCAGCTCCAGAGCTGCCCACAGGATTGGCTGAGGGCAGCCTCTGTTGCAACCACACTGCAGGTCAGATTCTCCTGCAAAATTCTTTCTTACTTCAACGTAAGTGAATCTCTCAAGAATACTCCCCTATAATCCATCTGCATTCAATTTTCCATCTCAGACTCTGTTTCTAAGAAACCTCCAAGACAGTTGACAACCGGAAGTGATTGTGAGAAATAGATTCTAAATGGGAATTTGGAGACGGATCTCATGGCCAGCTGACAACGAGGACCGCCACCATGGGTGGTGAGTGGAGTATGGATAGGGTTGAGATGTTATAAAAATGGCATGGCAGGGGCATGGCCTGACCTTACCTAACTTCACAAGGCGGAAAGAGAATCAGGATCAAAAGCCCAAGGCTGTTCCTATGAGGCAGAGGTCAGACATGCCACCTCTCTCAGCCGTCTTTACCAATTCTGATACCAATCGTCTCTCCCACTGCATTCTCTGCTTCTCTACTGAGTTTGATAATTCATTGCAATGGCCACACAGAACTCACAGACCATACTCACAGTTATACAGTTTATTAGGGAAGTAACAGGTTTACAATTCAGGTTCAGGAATGCTCAGGATACAATTCTTCCACCAGGATAATCTCTTCTCAGCCATGCCCCCCAGGCAGGCCTTTCTTTGGCCCTTAGCCTCTGCCCTGCTCTGGCAAGTGTTACGAAGCTCTTTTAGTTCTGCTGAGAAGTACCCAGAGACACCCCTCTCTGCCAGCAAGCTTCCTGCCTGAAGGCACTCATCTTTCTTGCTCCAGGGGCCAAGAAGCCACCATTTCCTACCGGTCTCCCCTGCTGGTCTCTTGGTTTTGCTGCCACCATTTCTCTGATGCTGCTTCTTGCCGTCTTTTGATTTCTTGACTGCTGCTTCCATGGGTGTTGATTGTGTATCCGAGTAAAATGAAATCCCTGACAACTTCAATCTTTTCCCCATTTATCATGATGTTGCTTATTGGTCCAGTTGTGAGGATTTTTGTTTTCTTTATGTTGATGTGTAATCCATACTTGAAGGCTATGGTTCCTAATCTACGTCAGTAAGTGCTTCAAGTCCTCTTCACTTTGAACAAGCAAGGTTGTGTCACCTGCATATAGTAGGTTGTAAATGAGTCTTCCTTCAATTCTGATGCCCCATTTTTCTTCATATAGTCCAGCTTATTTGCTCAGCATACAGATTGAATATGTATGGTGAAAGGCTACAACCGTAATGCATACCTTTCCTGACTTTAAATGATGCAGTATATCCTTGTTCTGTCCGAACAACTGCCTCTTGATCTATCTACAGGTTCCTCATGAGCACAATTAAATATTCTGGAATTCCCATTTATCACAATGTTATCCATAATTTGGTATGATCCATACAGTTGAATGCCTTTGCATAGTCAATAAAACAGGTAAACATCCTTCCAGTGTTCTCTGCTTTCAGCCAGGATCCATCTGACATCAGGAATCATATCCCTGGTTCTGCATCCTTCTGAATCTGGCCTGAATTTCTGGTAGCTCCCTGCGGATATAGTGCTGCAGCAGTTTTGAATGATCTTCAGTAAAATTTTTCTTGCGTGTGGTAACCCTGGTGGCGTAGTGGTTAAGTGCTACAGCTGCTGACCAAAGGGTCAGCAGTTCAAATCCTCCAGGCGCTCCTTGGAAACTCTATGGGGCAGTTCTAATCTGTCCTATAGGGTTGCTATGAGTTGGAATCGACTTGATGGCACTGGGTTTCTGGGTGGTATTAATGATATTGTTTGATAATTTCCACATTCAGTTGGATCACCTTCCTTGGGAATAGGCATAAATATGGATCTTTTCCAGTCATTTGGCCAGGTAGCTGTCTTCCAGATTTCTTGGCATAGACAGGTGAGCACTTCCAGCGCTGCATCCATTTGTTGAAACATCTCAGTTGATATTCCGTCAATTCCTGGAGCCTTGTTTTTTGCCAAGGCCTTCAGCGCAGCTTGGACTTCTTCCTTCAGTACCATTGGTTCCTGATCATATGCTACCTATTGAAATGGTTGAACATCGACCAATTCTATTTGGTATAATGACTCTGTGTATTTCTTCCATCTTCTTTTGATGTTTCCTGCATTGTTTAGTGTTTTCCCCATAAAATCCTTTCCTATTGCAACTCAAGGCTTGAATTTTTTCTTCAGTTCTTTCAGTTTGAGAAATGCCAAGTGTGTTCTTCCCTTTTGCTTTTCTATCTCTAGCTCTTTGCACATGTCATTATAATACTTTGCTTTATCTTCTTGAGCTGCCCTTTGAAATCTTCTGTTCACTTCTTTTGCTTCATCATTTCTTCCTTTTGCTTTAGCTGCTCGACATTCAAGAGCAAGTTTCAGAGTCTCTTCTGACATCCACTTTGGTCTTTTCTTTCTTTCCTGTCTGTTTAATGACCCCTTGCTTTCTTCATGTATGATGTCTTTGATGTCATTCCGTAACTCGTCTGGTCTTTGGTCATTAGTGTTCAACGCATCGAATCTATTCTTGAGATGGCCTATAAATTTAGGTGGGATGTACTCCAGGTTGTACTTGTACTTTGGCTCTTGTTCTAATTTTCTTCAGTTTCAACTTGAACTTTCGTATGAGCAATTGATGGTCTGTTTCCACTGTAGGCCCCTGGCTTTGTTTCTGGCTGATGATATTGAGATTTTCCATAGTCTCTTTCCAGAGATGTAGTTGATTTGATTCCTGTGTATTCCATATGGCAAGGTCCATGTATATAGTCATCACTTATGTTGGTGAAAAAAGGTATTTGCAATGAAGAAGTTGTTGGTCTCGCAAAATTCTATCATGTGATCTCTGGCATTATTTCCTATCACCAAGGCCATATTTTCCAACGACCAATCCTTCTTTGTTTCCAACTTTCACATCCCAATCACCAGTAATTATCACTGCATCCCGATTGCATGTTTGATGAATTTCAGACTGAAGAAGTTAGTAAAAATCTTCAATTTCTTCATCTTTTGGCCTTGGTGGTTGGTGCATAAATTTGAATAATAGTCGTATTAACTGGTCTTCCTTGTAGGCATATGGATATTATCCTATCACTGACTTCAGGATAGGCCTTGAAATGTTCTTTTTGATGATGAAGACAGTGCCATTCCTCTTCAAGTTGTCATTCCCAGCATAGTAGACCATATGATTGTCCAATTCAAAACAGCTAATACCAGTCCATTTCAGCTCACTAATGCCTAGGATATCGATGTTAATGTGTTCCATTTCATTTTTGATGATTTCCAATTTTCCTAGATTCATACTTGGTACATTCCATGTTCTGATTATTAATGGATGTTTTAAGCTGTTTTTTCTCATTTTGAGTCATGGCACATCAGCAAATGAAGGTCCCGAAAGCTTGACTCCATCCACGTTATTAAGGTTGACTCTATTTTGAGGAGGCAGCTCTTCCCCAGTCATCTTTTAAGTGTCTTCCAACCTGGGGGGCTCGTCTTCTGGCACTATATCAGATAATGTTCTGCTGCTGCTCATGAAGTTTTCACTGGCTAATTCTTTTCAGAAGTAGACTTCAGGTCCTTCTTCTAGCCTGTCTTAGTCTGGAAGCTCAGCTGAAACCTCTCTGCCATGGGTGACCCTAAAGCTATCTGAATACCGGTGGCGTAGCTTCCAGCATCACAGCAACACACAAGCCCCCACAGTATGACAAAATGACAGACATCATTATATTAACTGCCAAATTACTTCATCGCATAACTGCCAAACCACTGAAAATCATGGCCTAGCCTAACTGACACATAACCTTAACCATCACAGGGAGCATTATTCTCACCTCACACCTTGGCGTTTGTTATTGCCAGATGTACGTTGTTAAATTGGGTAGTAGATTTTTTACTATTGTCGTGAATGCAAAATGCCAGGTAACAAGACTACTGATAAGTGAGGAGTGGGTGTACGCCCCTTTCTCAAAGAAACCAATCAGACATTTGGTGAACAGTTACTACGTGAACAATTTTAACCCTGAAAGGGATAGAAATTCATCCTGGCTGGGATCATCAAATAGTTTAGGCTTGGGCTTGCCTTTCCTGCTTGCAGGTTCTAAGCTAGAGCCACTGTGTGTGGATTTACAGAAGGGTGTGCAGCAGCAGGGACATGGCTATCACGTATGATAGTCGTGATAGAGTGGCAGAAAGGCCTCTCATAGAAGCAGCTGAGGAGCCAGCTAATACCCTATGAGAACAGGACACTATCCTCTAGGGCACAGCGTGCACACTATGCCAATGATGCTGCGTCCCTAGAAGTTAGAATACATGGGCATGGGAACCAAAGGAGGTAGTAGAATGCAGTAGGGGTGGCCTTCGTTACCATTCCTCCCAGTGACTTACTTAAGTTGGGTTAAAGAAAAATAAGCAGAGGTGCACGTTGTTCACACTTGTATTTGTAGGCTAGGATCATACAGTGCCCTGTGAGCAAAGTTTTCCTTTTTTTCCTCACATCTTTTCACACATTCATTATTATGTGCACTCACATTTTTGGAATTTCTTTAAATACCTTCCTAATGAGTTTTCTTTCATTATTATGTTGTGGCCCTTTTGTCTTTGATAATACTTTTGTTTTAAAATATATTTTTCCTGATTATTTTTATAGCTACTCCAATTTTTTGATAGTATTTGCCTAAAACCAAAAAACAAACCCATTGCTGTTGAATCAATTCCAGCTCATAAAAAGATACCCCCTAAAAGCTCGAGCTCTGTGAATTTGAGCTATAGATCCACAGGAAGCTTATTTTTTAGTTACAAGTTCTCAAGGCCTTCCCTGGCTTCCAGCCCAGCCTTCTCAGAACCAAGGCAGTCTCCTGTGGGTGCAAGTGTGGGGTTTGCATCCCATTTGCTCTTACAATGAACCTATAGCCCTTTGGGGTTCCAGTTTTATGGAGAAAGTTTTTCTTTTTTTTTTTGGATTCTCCACTTTTTTGGCGACCTGGGCTTTGTCATAAAGGCCATGAAGATGAAAGTTCACCAGATTGGCTCTCAGAACAAGAGGGGTTTCATTGCTATTCTCCTTTGGTTTCCAATTTTCCCTTATATTTTGGACTGTTAATTCCTTATTATTTCATTAAAAAAAAAAAAACAAAACCAGTGCTGTCGAGTCGACTCCAACTCATAGCGACCCTATAGGACAGAGTAGAGCTGCCCCATACAGTTTCCAAGGAGCGCCTGGCGGATTCCAACTGCCGACCCTGTGGTTAGCAGCCGGAGCACTTAACCACCACGCCACTAGTGTTTATTATTTCATAAAGATGTTTAAATTAAAAAAAAAATTTACCAACCTTTTTTACTTGTTTTTGGTGTTCATTCTGAACATGTAGCCTGCCATGTAACTGGAAACAGGATTCCTAGAGGTTAATTTTTTTTTTTTTTTAAAGAAAACATTATTGATAATAGTGAAATTTCAGACATCTGCAGTAACAAGTAAAAAAGATATTTCAGTATCTCCCCACTCGGCACATGCAGAGAACTGGTTCAGCTGACGTGCTGCAAATACCCACTTTGAAATTGGCAGGATGGACGAACGGGTTCTGAAGCTCTGTCATGTTCATTTTAATTCACTTCACGTACATTAAAAAAAGACAGAGTGAGAGAGAGACTCTTCAGCATTTATTGGATGCATGTTACGAAACAATTCCAACAATTGATTTGCATTATACAGTGGAGACAATAAAATTGAAAATAAATTAAAGCCACTTAAACAACTGTTTTGTGGAACAAATATGTAAGATTTGAATATTTATGATGGTAAATGAGGTTAACTCCCCAAACCTTTTTTTTTCTAATCTGTCATCAATGATGCAAAGCTCTCAAGAGTAAGTTATCAAGTTTTTGTAGTGTATTTTGATTAAATATAAATAAATGAATCACATTTTCATGGTTGTGAAATAGTTCATTAAACGGGGGAGGCAGTGAAAACAGCCTTCTACTCTAGAAACATATGGTTTGCAATGTAGGCTTATGAAAATTGTGTCATAGTTCAATATTTAAATTAAATAAAATCTCCAAAGTCTAAGAAATGGTAACAGATTTCATATAGCTGAGGATCAAGCTTCATGTAGTTTTTTTTAAGTATTAACATTGAAAATTGAGTTTTAATGTTTCAAAATGGTCCCCCAAAGACCCTGACTTTATTGTGCTCATTGATTTTTTTAGGACTGAATTTCCTGCTGTCAGAGTTCTAGAAATGGGCTTTTACTTTGGGATGCTTTTTCTTCCTGAAATACGAAGTATGATCTTTGGGACAATTTGTAAGTTTTGTTGTTGTTGCTGGGAAATGTAAGAGAAAACCAAGAATTTCTTTTATTCTCCTTTTGCCTGGGACTATTGACATTTCATTTTGAAGTGGGTTTTCTGTACAAGAACTAACCAGTAGAAAATTGGGCTGGATGGAAATTAAGGAAATAGGAACTCCAGTGAGGTTAAGTGACTTGTCCTTGAAGTCTTTTAGCTGGTAAGTGGTGGATCACACTCCTATCTCCCAAATGACAATTTCACAACTTCTTCAACTTCCCAAATCCCTACCCTTCCCTTCTCCCCAGTCTCGATTGATTGCCTAGATCCCCACTTCTCTGAGATAGTGGAAGCACTCAGGTAAGAAGAACCTCATCTTTACATGCACCCAATGTGCTCATTGTCTGTACTCCTGCCATCCTTTCTGGGGCTCTTCTCCTAGGCCAATGCTTTCATGGTCCATCCATGGTCCATCCGCTCTCTGTTCCCCAGGGGAGCTTCTACCAGAAGATCAGTTCTTCTCTTTCTACTGGAATGTCTCCATTAGCATTCAAGCTTATCGAAAGTAAACACATGAGCCTTGTTTGACCCCACATTTCTCCTTGCTTCTTACCACTGAGATGTTTTCTATTATTTCATAAAGATGTTTAAATTAAAAAAAAAAAATTACCAAAATTTTTACCCACTTTTGGTGTTCACTCTGAACTTGTAGCCTGCCCTGTAACTGCAAACACCTCCTATTCTCTCTTTAATGCACTTCAAAGTAGGTTTATAAGATGGAAGCGTTTGGGATCAGATATGGGTGATGGTTGAACAACATGGTGAACAGAGGTTGATGTCACTGAGCTGTACGTGTGAAGGATGTTGAAATGGCAAATGTTTTGTGACATATATATTTACCACAATTAAAAAAAAAAAGGTTTTAAGCCCATACTCCATGGAGCTACGTTTGTCCCGGTCACCAACAACCTTCTTCTCAGCAAGTCCAGTGGTAATTTCTTTCTACTCATGTGCTGAATCTCTCAGCAATGTTTAACACAGTGCTCTTTCTTCCTTTGAGAAATACTTTCACCATTTGGCTTGTGAAACATGAACAATTTCATACCTACTTCCCCCCCCCCCCGCCCGTCTCGGTAGCTACTCTTTCTCAGATTCCTTCATCAGCATCACCTTTGTGGTACACCTCTTAATGTTGGAGTGCCAGGAACTCAGTCATTGGCTGGCTTCTCTTCTCCATCCACAGCCTATAAGAAGAGCTTACCTAGAGCCATGGTTTTAAGTGATACCTTGAAGCTGGTAACTCCCAAATTTTTATCTCCATCCCCGATCCCACCTGTAAGCTCCAGGTTTCTGTCTGTATCCATCTGTATCTTCTGCATTGTTTATCAAGCAACTCTATCTGGATATTTAATAACTACCTCAAACCTAATATGTCCACAAAAGACTCTTGATATCTCCTTCCAAGCTGTTCTTCCCCAGCCTTCCTTTCTCAGTTAATGGCTCTACCATCTCCCTTGTTACCCAGATAAAAAACTCAGGATTAATTCTAGCTTGTTCTTCCTTATTTTATCCACTCTTCCACATCTAATATATTAGCAAAACATTTCCACAGCTGTTACTGTGTTCCAAATGTCTACGGCCTCTACCCTGGGCTTGTGAAATAGCTTCCTAACTAGTCTGCTTTCTTCCACTCTTCCTCCTATAGTCTACTTCCCACACAAGAGCAAATTTTAGAAACAGTATTTTTATTACAGGTTATTTCAAACAATCCAAAAAATATACTCAGGTGTTTACTGCCTAGACTGAACATTTTATTTCATATCTTTTTTCCCCCAAGAAATAAATCATTATATATTTGTGAAGTCTTCTATTTATCCCTCTATAAGTCTATTCCCCTTCCTTATTCCACTCCCAGAGGAAACCACTTTCCTGAAATTATGGTGTGTCCTTCCTGATGGGTTTTTATACTTCACCACATATAGGTATTCAGAAACAATGAATAATATTATACAATGGGTTTTTACACTTTACATTAATATACAGTCTATATTTCTATAACAATATTTTTCTGTATAGTTTTTTTTTTTTTTTTTTACTTTGAAAAATTATGTTATTGCTGGTATTGATTTTTTTATTGGCTTGGTATTCCAGCAACCTCATATATAATCATTTATTTGTAGTTTTATAGGATTTCTTCTTAATGTTCTATATATCCTATTCCTGTCTACTTGTTGTATTTATTTTTTACATAGCTATACAGCAATAATAATAACTAAAATTTATAGTATTTTTTAATGCTAGATACTCTTCTTAGCACTTTGCATATATAAACTTTTTTCGTCTTCATGACAAATCTATGAGGTAAATAATATTACCATTCCTATTTATTGATAGGCAATTGAAGTAGAGAGAATTTATATCTTGCCCAAGGTAACACAACTAATAAGAAGCAGAGCCAGGTTTGAAATCTTGATAGTTTGGCTCTCTGGCTGTTGCTTTCAATCCTTCTGACATGATGAATAGGAGTGGGCTGAACAGGTTCCAGCAGAGCTTCCAGACTAAGACAGACAGGGAAGAAAGGACTGGCAGTCTACTTCCAAAAATCAGCCAAGAAAACACTATGGATTACAGCAGTCTGATCTACAACTGATCATGGAGATGGCGCAGGACTGGGCAGCATTTCATTCTGTTGTGCATGGGGTCACCATGAGTGGGGAGCTGCCTTGAAGGCAGCTAACAACAAGAGCAGTGGGTGCAGAGAATCTTGCCTTGTTACTGAGATTAATGGCCTGTTTAGTATGATATTTGCAGAGATCTTGGGTAGATACCATTTATGGGGTTAAAGAAATTCTCATGTATTGTTAGGAGATATTTCCCACCTTAATCTTATAGAAATTTTGAATTTTATTGAATAATTTTTTGGTATCTCTTCAGCTAATCTTATTAATATTTTCCTTAAATCTGTTACTGTGGTAAATTACGTTGATAGATTTACAGATATTGAACCATCCTTACATATCTAAAATAGATCTAATCAACTAATAGATCGTATATTAGAAATAAATTCATTATAAAACCTAAATATCTTTAGTTTACCTTTGATTTTTAAAGCATAGTTCCAAGTTTTTTTTTTTCTTAGCTGAATCTTTGAGAAGGTATTGACCAAGTATTTTTGTGAATGCAAAGCTCTGAATTATTGCTATTCATTGTTTAGAAAGAAAGACAAGAAAAGAAGTTACTGATTATCTACAATTTAAAGTTAACACAACACTTAGGTTAAACCTATGTTGATTTGTATTTTATCATTGTGAAGTTGAATAAAGGGGCAAAAATCTTTCCTATAGTATTTAGAGATTTGCTTGATTAGTTCCAATGTCTGTCGACTATAACTTGGAAACCGTAGTGGGAACTTTCTTTGTTTAGTGCTGTTGTAATGTTTGTTGCCTTAAAGTTTTAAAATACGTATATCATAGGAGATTGAGATTCATGTCCCCCTTGTGGTAATTACTTTTTTTGGCCATTATATTTTTTGAATATTGCTTATTTACCATTTCCTCTCCTTTCTTCCAAAAACTCCTATTATATGTAGGTAAGGAACCTCTCAATCTGTCTTTCATTTTATTTGACAGCTCTTTCATATATCTACCTCTAATTTTTAAACTCCTTGTGTCATGTTCTAGGTAAATTCTGCTGAGATTTAAAAAAAAAAATTAGTGTATGAGCATTTCATATCCTGTATTTCTAATTTGGGAGCCCTGGTGGTGCAATGGTTAAGTGCTCGGCTGCTAATCAAAAGGTCAGCAGTTTGGATCCACCAGCTACTCTTTGCAAATCGTATGGAGCAGTTCTTCTCTGCCCTATAGGGTCACTATGAGTCGACTTGATGGTAACAAAGTTTTTTTTTTTAATTTGTTTTTAAAATATATCTACTTGTTCTTGTTTATTACTATCTGGTTTTGTTTAATCTTTTTTTTTTTTTAATGAATGGAATATTCTCTATTTTGGAGGATCCTAAATGTACTAGTGCTAAAATCATTTCAACATTGCTTTATTATTTTTATTTTATTTAAAATGCTTCTATCCCTGAATTTCAGATTTAATTGGCTGTTTTTCTTCATTTTGTTTTCTAGAACCATGCTTGGTGAATATTTGGAGCTCAGAAAATAATTGTTGAATAAATGACACAGCCATTAGATTCTGGTGCGTCTGTTCTTTCTACTGGCAAATGTAGGTGTTCAACAAACACTTCTCATATGAGTTTTTTTAAATAGGAAAGTAAGGAGTCCCTGGGTGGTTCAAATGGCTAATGTGCTTGACTACTAACCAAAAAGTTGGAAGTTCGAGTCCACCTAGAGGCGCCAAGGAAGAAGGGCCTGGTGATCTACTTCTAAAAAATGACTCCACTGAAAATCTTACGGAGCACAGTTCTACTCTGACTCATGGGGTCGCCTAGAGTTGACATAAACTCTACAGCAATCCATAACAACCGATACATGAAAGTAGCTACAGAAATCATGAAACAGGTCATGGTTCTACCCTTTGTCTATAAAAACTGCATTCTTGTCTATCCAATTAGGAATCAAAAAACCTACCACTATAATTTTCAATGAATATGCTCTATAATGCCTTTGTGAACATTTTGATTATTCTGTTAAGTGTGTTATAAAACAAAAACTAGGTAGATGATAGGATCCAGTGGGAAGAGAATTCTGGTCCAGGTTGGAGACCTTGGAGATAAGAAAGAAGGTAAAAGTTCGAAAGCAAAATTTGGAGGAAAATGATATTGAGCGTGGACTAGAGAATGCACGCTTGTGCCAAGTGTCAGAAGAAGGCCGAGGAAAAGAAGCTCGGAGAGGATAGGCTGACCGAAGAGGGCTGCAGTCTGGTTTAGACCTGGGTAGTATGGTGTGCTTTTTTTTTTGTTTTAGTATGGTGTGCTTAACACACCAAGACCAAGCAAAAAATAGCATAGATATTCGCTCCAGGAATACATGCTTCCAGAAGATAAACCTGTGTACAAATGAAATAGCTTTATCAGCCTTAACAGTCTATTCGTCAGTACTTGCTTCAAGGCGTTTACCTTCCTGAGCCCACCAATCCAAACCTATTATGTCATTAAAAAAAAAAAAAATTCAATTGCCGTTGAGCGGATTCTGATTTATGACGATCCCCTGTGTGTCGGAATAAAACTATGCTCCCTAGGTTTTCAATGGCTGTGACCTTTCAGAATTACATCACCAGGCTTTCTTCAGGAGCACATCTGGGTGGATTTGAACCACTGATCTTTTGGTTCGTAGTTGAGCACTTAACTGTTTGTGCCACCATGATCGTGTTGTGTGCCATCCGGTTGATTCTTCTTCACAGCAACCCTGCATGACAGAGTAGAACTGCCCCATAAGATTTCCTAGACTGTAATCTTTATGGGAGCAGATCGCCTTGGTCTTTTCTCCCTCAAAGCCATTGGTGGGTTGGAATCAATGACCTTTTCTGTTAGCAGCCTAGTGCTTAACCATCACACCACAGGAGTTCCTTAAAAAAAAAATTTTTTTTTTCACCTGAGGTAATATATATATTATGTAATAAACTGTCTGATTTCAATCAGTTTCCTGCTTGTAAGTCTTGCCTCAAAATCACCTAGCCCTGGCCTTAAAACAGCCTGAGAAACATCCCTTTTGGGCCTTCTCTCCATAGATGCCACCAGGCCTAGCATGGTGCTCTGCTTTACTGTAGGAAGCCCCATACATTCAGCTTTGCTTGATCAACAGGATTTTTCTGATAGTCGTTTTGGTGGTTGACGGTAGACCCTTGACTTCATCTCTCCTTTCTGTCTCTCTTGCCCATTTGTTTTCCTCTGTAGAAATGGTACAAGCACTCTGGGTGGGCAGGTCCAGATCATATAACCATAGTCTTCAGGACTTCACTAGTTAAAGAGGACATCATGGCCCGGTACAAGAATCCCTGCATGTTGAGGGTAGAAGGCTTGGGTTGGGGATATCACTTTGCTAGTAACCACTAATTATGTGTAAATGAAAAAAAACCCAGCAACTACTCATGGCAACCCTATGTGTGTCAGAGTACAACTGTGCTCCACAAGGTTTTCAATGGCTGATTTTTCAGAAGCAGAGCACCAGGCCTTTGTCTCAAGGCACCTCTGGGTAGGCTAGAACCTCCAAACTTTCAGATAGCAACTGAGCTCATGAACCATTTGCACCGCCCGGGGACATCAGCTCTGGGTAGCCTAGAGTATTCTCTAATCCTCCACTTTCTCAACTGTAAAGTGAATGTGACAATAATCACTGCCTAGCCCAACATGGAAACCCTGGTGGCATAGTGGTTAAGAGCTATGGCTGCTAACCAAAAGCTTGGCAGTTAGAATCCACCAGGTGCTCCTTGGAGACCCTATGGGGCAGTTCTGCTCTGTTCTATAGGGTCACTATGAGTCGGAATTGAATCGACGGCAATGGGTTTTTAGCCCAACATGCAGTATTGTTGCCAGGGTTAAATGAGATAGTGTAGGTAAGAGCCTTGTGAAACTCAGTCTCTAGACGTGAGCTGTAACCTCCCCTTGGATGCAGTGAAGGTGAGGGAGGAAAAGCAAGCGGCTGAAGTCTGAGGACCAACAGACAGACAGACACTTTCCCATCCAGATTCCTACATGCCTTTGGCCGTGACTCTCCCGCTGTCTGCAGAAGCTCAGTTTCTCAGCAGGCTGGGTACTGAGCTACGTGATTTCACTCCTTTTGCAGCAAGGGTTCCAAGATGGAAATCCTGGTCAGCTGCAGTTGCTGGTCTGGTTGGATTCAGATCCTGCAAGTCGAGATAACCAGTTTTGCAAACTCTGTGGTTATCGTTCTTCTTCTTCTTTTTTTTCTTTTCTTCTCTAAGGCTCATTTACCTGTGCAGGTGGCAGGGTGTTCACAGGATGCCAGTAGTAACACCTTTGAGCCGACTTCACCTCAGGGCCCCAGAAACCCTTCTTGGGCCTGATTCCAGTCATTCCGACAATGTTGCCCACAGATGTGCCAGCTGGAATTCGTACAAAGGGGCTCAATTATGTTAATTCCCATGTTCTGGCTTTGTTTGTTCAAAAGAAAAAAAGAAAAGGAAACTCCTATTCGAGTTGAAAATCACGATGAGGCAGAGTCCAGAGACACTTGGCTTAGCCATCATCTCCGTTTTTGCTGGCTACCCAGACAAGGCAGGATTTTCTCCACCCCCATCCGCTCTTGCTTTTTATTTTCCAAGGGCTGGAAGAGTATTCCAAGAAGACTGCTGTGATGGAGGGTTATCGAGGACTTAAAGAATACCTGCTATCTTGTGAGCGTTCTCCTAACTGTTTTCATTATGATTCATGTCATTACAATATTAATGTGTTTTAATGAGGACAGTTGTCTTCTTGCTGTTTGTGTGTGTCATAAATCCGGAGGAGAAAAATACTGAAACCTAAAAGGGCGTGTGTCTTTACTAATGCGTTTGGAGGCAAACCAAATGGTGCATTTCTTTTCAGATGCCTTCTGCTTAGCTTTCTGATTTTTGGTCCAGGGCTTTCAAAAAACAAATATAATAAAAATAGAATGGCTTCCTTTTGTAAAGGGTTGCTTATGTGTCTCCTCCGAGGGCTGGTTTTATTGTACAAAAGCCGACTCCTGGGCCTGGGTGTAGGGACTCATTAGTCATTAAGGAATTTACTCTTGGCACTAAGGAATAATGTAATGCAGGTTTAATTAAATCGAAAGCTTACAGTTGATGTTAATTTAATGGTACAGTCAACTTTCAATTATCCATGATGCTGAAAGGGGGTGTGGCATGGATAACCAAACTAATGAATGGTCTAGAATACATTATACTTTTCCCTCTAAATTCACCAGGGCTACTACTGCTCCAGTTGTTTCTACAAGTGGCTGATATTAAGATGATCATGAATGTTTCAGGGAAAGGCATGGTAGTAGCCAGTAGTAGTCAGGCAATTGTTGCTGCAGTCTGCATTGTCGTTGCTGTTGTTAGGTGCCTTTGAGTCAGTTCCGACTCGCAGTGACCCTATGTACAACACTGCATTAGGTACAGTATCATGTTAGCTTATTTAAATGTCACAACTACCTGTGAGATAAGTAGTATTAACTACAGTTTATAGATGAGGAAACAGGTGTGGCGTTGAAACAACTTGTCCAATGTCATCTACTGGAAATTACTAGAAAAGGAACTTGATGTTTTTTGGACCATCCCACGTGTCTAGCAGAGGAAAAAGAAAGTGGTTTAATCTCAACTGAACTGCAGTGTCTTCTGTTCTTAAGAGAACAGTCTAAATTCTCTTCTGACTGTATGCCATTTTATTTTTTAAGCAAAACTCTTGCTTGAGATGAAAGGCATAGTTTGGAAGAAAACAGTAAAATGGAGATAAAATTAACACTACTTTGCTCACAAGATAAATAATTGGGGGTAGGGTGGGGCAGAAAGGCCTAGCAACAAGCTAGCAGATAAGGTAGGCCCTGTGGAGGTGAGAATAAATTTTTTTATTAGAGGGTTGATAGAATTTTTGAGAACCACTCTCCCCCCAAAACAAAAAAAAAACATTGCCATCGAGTCAATTCTGACTCATAGTGACCCTATAGGACAGAGTAGACCCCTGGTGGTATACTGGCTAAGTGCTATAGCTGCTAACCGAAAGGTCAGCAGTTCGAATCCACCAGGCGCTCCTTGGAAACTCTATGGGGCAGTTCTACTCTGTCCTGTAGTGTTGCTATGAGTCAGAATAGACTCGATGGCAACAGGTTTAGTTTGGTTTGGTTTTATAGAGCTTCCAAGGAGTGGCTGGAGGATTTGAATTGCCAACCTTTTAGTTAGAAGCCGTAGCTCTTAACCGCTGCACCGCCAGGGCTCCAAGGGCATCTGAAAAGTCGTTTACGCTACTAGCAGTGAAGTTCTCCTATGTAACACACCTTCTTGACTCCAAATCTTCAGTAAAGAGTGCCACATACAAATACCTGGTGGTAGTGTTGTTTCAGGTAGCTGATCAGCTCCCATAGGCTTGTTGCAAGCAGGGGGAAGAGAATCATTCTGGGAGGCCAGCTGAGGGAGGTGTGGGCAAGGGTTGCCTATGAGAATGTAAGTGACTAGAAATTAAAGAACAGGGCATTGCGCTTTTCTCTAGGCATGGAAGAGGGAAGTCAAATTAATTTTATGTAAATCTCAAAGGATGGGGTGAATTCAGCTGACATGTGCCTTATACAGACAGCCAGAGAAAACAACTGGTTACCAGCTAGTTATCAGCTTGCTCTTCAGCCGGCTGATTTAGAGCTATGTAGTTAATCTGTTAACTCATTCTAGAACTGCTATGGGGCTCCTGGACCAGTAGCATGGACACCGCCTGGGATCTTTTTAGAAATGCAAAATTTCAAATCTATTGAACCATCATTTAAACAAACCCCCAGAATATTCCTAGATAATTCACATGCACATGAAAGTCTAAGACATGCTGTCCTGGAACACATTGGTGTTGGGGGTGAAATGATGAGAGGCATGAGTAGATGGTTAGGTTAAGGGCATGGTAGGGGAAGTTGAATTGGGATTTTAAACTGTCAGGTATCACTTAGAGTAACTACACATGATTTAGAGTTGACTTTGGGGTATGCAGTCTATAAATATAATCACCCACATGACTTACAAGCTTGCTGTAGGCTGAGGGGCTGGGCTTACCTGCCCTTTTTCCAGGCCCTGAGATCCTTGCCTTCAGAGTCATGGCCTTTCTCTGGCTGAGCCCTCTTTCAGATTCTACCTTCCCCCACGCTTCTCTCTAGAAGCCTAGACTTCAGGAGGGAATATTTGTTCTCTTTCCTCTTCCTTTTCTTCACTCTTGCATTTTCGTGGTTGCACTTATCATTTAGTTCATGGGTCACCATCATGAGAGAATTCAGGGAGAGAAGAACATCACACAGAGATGTTGGACATGGAATGGTGGCAGCATGACATTGCCTTGCAGTTATCTTGACTTGTTCTTCATTATGGAGAAAGGGAGTATGTTTCTATCAGTGTATCACGTTAGGTAGAGGGGTACTACTGAATGCATTGTGGTGTGTGTGTGTGTTTCTGCTATGTTGTGTTGTGTTTCCCATGATAGGACGCAGGTGAATAACTTTTGGGGTGCCTGATCAGCTCATCATTCTTTTTTGAGGGGTCAAGCTTCATGACGCAGTGGAACAGGCAATTGTGGATTTGTCCGTACTATGTGACCCTCTTCCTTTGACCATAGCTGAGTCAGTCTGACCTCATCTGGAACAATTAGTGACCCCTCTTGGGGGAGCTGCAACTTGGAACAAAGAGTCTCTTTGATTGGGAATGACTACGCTGAATCACATGATATGACTTCTGTGCGTCAAGGGGAGCAGGACAATAGTCAAGGAATAATATCATCTCCTCCAACTAGCTCAGGCTCCTGTCTTTTTCATTCATGAAATATTTATGGAATATTTTCTACATGCTGGCTAGACCCTAGGAACATTTTGCTTTTGCTCTCTGGGAACTTACCGACTAGAGAAAAAGATAGATATTAATCAAGTTGTTACTTAAACAAATGTAAAATGATGGTTGCAATTGATGGTATGAAAGAAAGGTGCACAGTCCTATAAAAACAAAACAAAACCAGTCGCCATTGAGTCGATTCTGACTCATAGCGACGCTATAGGACAGAGGAGAACTGTCCCGTAGGATTCCAAGGAGCAGGTGGTGGATTCTAACTGCCAACCTTTTGGTTTAGCAGCCGAGCTCTTAACCACTGCAACACAGGGCTCCCCAAAATGCTAAGCAATGGTATAATTCCCTCCCTACTCAGGGAGATCAAGGAAGGCTCCCTGGGGGAAGAGACATTGGAACACAGGTCTGAAGAATGAGTAGGAGTTCACTGGATGCATAGGCAGGAGGAGAGGGTGCTTGAGGTAGGGCACAGTGTTTGCAAAGCCCCTGTATTCGAAAGCAGTAAGGCAGGTTGTAAGAGTTGGAAATGGACCAGTGGAGCTGAAGCCCAGGCAGCAAAGAGAGGAGGAGGGAAGAGAATGGAGAAGAAGTTGGCAGAGGACATATTAAAATTTTTTTCTTTCCATAATAGCAGTGAGAAGCCACTGAAGTAATTTAAGCAGGAGATGGTGGCTGGTGGTGATCTGATCAGATTTGTCCCAGAATAAGGGAGGATTAGGAAGAAGTAATGAAATACAAAGAGCGATCTTTGCTGTTTGGTGAGGAAGATTTATGTAGGGGCCAGATGACTTTTAAAGATCAAGGCAAACCGTGTGGTAACTAAAACTGAACCACTCACCTAGGCAGTCTGTTGCTTTAAAAAGCCACTTTAGAATGGACTGGAGATAAAAGGCCACAAGGTGCTATGACAGGCTCCCTGAAAGACACAGGAATAGAATTGTCAGTCAGGGGTAGGTTTTTCAGTGTTAGCAAATCACAAAATATGGGGTGAATTATTATTTTAAAGTAGCCCTGGTGGCACGATGGTTAAGCGCTCATCTACGAGTGGAAAGGCTGGTGATTCAAACCCATCAGTGGGTTCCAGGGAGAAAAGACCTGGTGATCTGCTCCTGTAAAGATCACATCCTAGGAAAGCATACGGGGGCAGTTCTACTCTACCGTATCGGGTCGTTATGAGCCAGAGTCGACTCCACGGCCCACAACATTATTTTTCTTTAAAAATAAAATGGGGAGAGATTTTGTTTGGCAAGGAGAACTGCAACTTCATTTCTCTCTGCAAAAGTCAAGGTTTGATCATTGTTTCATGCCAGTTATTTATGGCTTAGCGACAATCACACCATGCCCTTGGCTCTGGCACTGCCTTTGCTCTATCTCTTGCTGTCCCCTGAATTTATTGATTTCATTAGAAGATAAGAGTGACAAAGATGGCTTATAATATTTCAGAGAAATGTAAAACCATTAGCAGGTCATTGTTGAAGTTAGAGCATGCCCTGATAAGCTCCTTAGGAAACCAGTGGCAGCCAATGATACAGGGATTAATCTGCTTGGAAGGTGTGTGTGTGTGTGTGTGTGTGTGTGTGTGTGTGTATGTGTGTGTGTGTGTGCATGTGTATACAGGCCAGGCACCGAGTGTGCCATGCAGAATTTGTATACGGTAAGCTTCGTCAATGAAGTGATGGATAGGTAGGTTATTGACAAAAACAGTTATTATTATCTTGCCTTTCCTTTTTCTGTCTTCCTTGGTTTGAGTCTCCAGTTCAAAGTGCATCTGTTTGACATTAGGGCTGCATTTGGGTGGGCAGGGGAGGAGGCTCTCTGGGCCTGGCCTCTGCTAACTAGCTGGAGTCACAGACTGTGATTAGAGTGACCATCAGCCGCCCTTGAGAGGTCAACCAGTGACCAGCAGGTAGTGTAGTGTGATATGATGTGGCCATTGCTTCAGAGCTATTGCTGCCTCCTCTACGCAGGAGAAGCAATCAGAGGGTTGATCTCTCCTGATCTTTTCCTCATGCAATAAGAAGGGACATGGGGTGGCTAATTACTGTGTGTTGTTATCATTGTGGAAAGCCTGGAGGCGTAGTGGTTAATTACTGCAGCTATTAACCAAGAGGTTGGGAGTTCAAATCCGCCAGGTGCTCCTTGGAAACTCTATGGGGCAGTTCTACTCTGTGCTATAGGGTCGCTATGAGTCGGAATCGACTTGACGGCAGTGGGTTTGGTTTTTTGGTTGGTTATCATCGTTGTTGGATGCCGTAGAGTGGATTCCGGCTGATAGAGGTCCCATGTAATGGGGTAGATCTGCCCCCATAGGGTTTTCTTGGCTGTAAGCTTCATAGAAGCAGATCACCAGGTCTTTCTCTCATGGGTTCCAACAGCCAACTTTTAGTTAGCAGTATTGTGTCACCAGGGCTCTTTAATTATTGTGTAGAGGGTTGTTACTGTTAACTCTTGAGAAGATCCTTAAAAAAATATTAAAGATATTTTTTAACTTTCGAGATGGTTAATACTTTTCAAGAGGTGTGATGGTTAATTGCATGTGCTAACTTGGTTAGGATAAGGTATCTAATTGTTTGGTGAAACACTAGCCTAGTTGCTGTTATGAAGTAATTAAACCAAACCAGTTGTTTTCTGGTCATTTCCTACTCAGGGTGTGCCCATGTGTGCCAGAGAAGAACTGTGCTCCATAGGGTTTTCAATGGCTAATTTTTTGGAAGTATATCACCAGGTGCCTCAGGGTGGACTTGAACCTCCAATCTTTAAGTTAGCTGCTGAATCTGTTAACTGTTTTCATCACCCAGGGACTCCCATGTAGTTATTAAAAACCCAAAACCCAAACCCATTGCCCTTGAGTCCATTCTAACTCGTAGCAACCCTGTGAAGTGATTATGTGTGATTAAATCAGTTGGCCTTAAGTGAAGCCAATTGATTACCCTCCATAACGTGGGTGGGCCTTATCCAATCAGTTGAAGCTCTTAAAAACAAAGATGGAATTTTCCATAGGGTATATTCTGCTTCCAGACTATAAATAGACATCTTTTTGGAAATACTTCAGTCTTCCTGTAGGTGCCTTAGGGACAGATTTTAGGATTGAAGCCTCTGGGCATCTCCAGCCTGTAACCTGACTTACAGATTTTGGACTTGCCAGCTTTCACAACTGCATGTGCCAGTTCCTTAAAATAAACCCTGCTCTTTCTCTCTCTTTTCATATGTACATGTGCGTATATGGAACTAATTCTCTCTCCCTAGGGAGCCTTGATTAAGCTAAGACAGGTGGTTGGAAAGCAGAGAGATTATTTACGTGAGCCTCCGTTGCCTTGTTTGTCCAGTTTAGTGCTAGCGCGCACAGTAACAGTTAGCTGATACCTGATATGGATGTCTCAGAAGGTCACAGGTTGAGGGCTTTTGAGTCATTATTTGATGCAAAGGTGTGGAGGTGTTACACTCAGAGGAAGGTGAGTGTCTGCTCACGTTTCTGAGTCCAGGGCAAGAAGAAATGGACTCCAAGTACAACCACCAAATGGTCTCACACAGAGGATGGACAAGGATCCATGGAATCCCTTGTGGGCCCCAGATAACCTGCCTAACAGGCTTCCTCCTCACCCGCCTAAAGGTAGGGAGAGGATCACGGGCTCCCTGAAGACCTTCTTTTCTTGAGGGTGTGATTTCATAAAATAGGATTGTTTTAATTATTCAGCTAACCGTTCATGTACTGACATTTTTCAAAGTATGAGCTATAGGATTAAGAAATTGAAACCTGAGAGTAAACCTCTACCCATGCTGGTAAAAAAAAAGCAGTATAAAAAACAAACCCATTGCTGTTGTTGAGTCGATCCCAACTCATAGCAATCCTGTAGGACACAGCAGAAGTGCCCCATAGGGTTTCCAAGGAGCAGCTGGTGGATTTGAACTGCTGACCTTTTGGTTAGCAGCCGAGGTCTTAACCGCTGAATCACCAGGGCTCTGGTAGCACTGTGTCATCTAAAAATCAGCAGAGATACGGAAATATGTGGCTCTAAAAACAAACAAAAAAATCAGATTGCCATCGAGTCAATTCCGTCATCCCACGTGTGCAGAGTAGAACTGCTCCATAGGGTTTTCATAGCTGTGATTGTCAGGCCTGCCTTCTGGGGCACCTTTGGGTGGGTTCGAACCTCGAACCTTTTAGTGAAGTAGCCAAGTTTTTAACTGTTAGCACCTTACGGGCACTCCTATGTGGTTCTAACACTGACCACATTCAGAAAGGGCCTTCAGTGGTTTGCTTAAGTGCTCTCAGACCTCTTCTCTGCTTGCAAACTGGGAATAATAATAACAAGCCTATTTCTCATATATGGTGGCTATGAGACCAAGAAAATACCATCTGCTAAAAGGCACTGAAAAACCTCAAGGGCAGTACAAGCCTGGCTAATTATTAGGCGTATAAGAAGTATAAGGAGAGTGGAGGGATCTAGAATGCTCATCTGTTGTCATAAGCTTTCTATTATTTTATGTTTTCTACTGTGGACATTCTGTTTCTGAGGCCTAAGCAACTCCCATAGGTAAATTGAAGAAAAGGGTCAAATTTTATGCACTAATTTGAAAGCACTGCATAGGAATTTTCTTCCTAATAATACGAGAATATTGCAGTCTTCAGTTTCAAATAGGATGATTTACTGGAGTTGTGTTGCCAGATGACATACAGAATGCAGGTTAAATTTGAATTTCAGATAAACGAAGTAGCACCAACTGAGTGGCCAAAACAATAGAAATGTTTTCTCTTGTAGTTCTGGAGGCTGAAAGTCTTGAATCAAGGTGTTGTCAAGGCTGGTTCCTTCTGGAGGCTCTGAGGGAGAATCATTCCTCAGTCCTAGCTTCTCATGGTTTCCCACATCCTTGGTGTTGCCTAGCTTGTAAATAGATGTGTTTCCAATTTCTGCATCTGTCTTCCCATGGCTGTCTTCTCTGTGTCTTTTCTCCTCTTTTCATGAGGACACCAGTCATATTTGATTAGAGTCCATCCAATTCCAGTGTGATGGACTTCATCTGCAAGAACAATTTCCAAACCAGGCCACATTCAGAGATACTGGAGGTCAGGACATGTATCAACCTATAACAAACAACAAATAATTTTTGAGTATTGTTTTTGTTGTTGTTTGCTGTCGTTAAGTCGGCCCCTGACTCACGGCTATCCCATGTGCAATGGGATAGGGCCATTGTGATCCAAAGGGTTTTCGCTGGCTGATTTCCCAAAGTAGATTGCCAGACCTTTCTTCCTAGTCCATCTTAGTCTGGAAACTCTGCTGAAACCTGTTCAACAATCTAGGAACATGCAAGCCTCCAATGACAGATGGGTGATGGTTGCCCTTGAGGTGCATTGGCCAAGAATGCACCTTAAATATTTCATGGAACATGCTTATACTGAAAAAATTATTTGTCATTTATGGGAAATTCAGAGTTAACTGAGTGTCCTGTATATTTATTTGCCAAATTTGGCAATCCTGTGCTAGAGATATGGACTTAAAGCACACACAAAATCTAACCAAACCCATTGCCATGGGTTCCATTCCAACTCATAGCGACCCTATAGGACAGGGTAGAACTACCCCACAGAGTTTCTAAGGAGTGGCTGGTGGATTCAAACTGCTGACCTTTCAGTTAGCAGTCGATCTCTTAACCACTGCCTCACCAGGGCTCCAAAGGACACACAAGGGAGTGAAATTCCATTCCCACATTAGCATGTTGGCTGAAAGAATGAATGAAAGATATACAAAAGGCTCAATGAGCAGCACAGCAAGGCGGGGCCAGCACTGATGTAAAAAGTAGAATTCTATTCCCAACCTGCCGTGACTGATTGGGCATGGCTGCACAAATCATGATCAATTTCTAGGCCTTCCTTTTCTTGAATGGAGGGTGTGGCTGCCTTATTAATCCAGTACTGCTATAACAGAAATACCACAAGTGGGCAGCTTTAACGAACAGAAATTTATTTTCTCACAGTTTAGGAGGCTAGGAGTCCAAGTTCAGGGCGTCAGCTTCAGGGGAAAGCTTTCCCTTTCTGCCGGCTTTCTGTTTCCCTGTTCCTTGGAGATCTCATGTGGCCTGGCTTCTATTCTCCCCCATCTCTGCTTGCTTGCTTGGTTGCTTGCTCAATCTGCTCTTTTTATATCTCAAAAGACATGGATTTAAGACGTATCCTACACTAATCCTGCCTCATTAACATAACAAAGAAAACCCATTCCCAAATGGGATTATAACCACAGCTCTAGGGGTTAGGATTTACAGCACATATATTTGGGGGACACAGTTCAATCCATCACAGTGGCCCTTATGGCTCTAACTGAATCCTTCAAGTAATCAACCTAAACCCTGAATGAGCTAATGACCTTCCTATGGATATTGCATTTCCTTCCTATGGAAAAACCCTCTGCAAATGTCAGTGGTTCAGTGAGGCCTATAGAAGTCAAGTCCCCAGTCTGAGATTGGTGGGAGCTCATGAGGCTGCTGGGAGGAAATCCAAGGCTGCTTCGGGGGCTCCTGAATCAGCATATCTTTGAATCAGGTGTCCTCACATGGTTTGAACAGATCCCCAAAAGCCCTGTTTGGCATTGTAGGTACGGTGTGATGGTCCGGGGGAGCTTCTGTACCAATTCATTGCCACCTAAGAGGCTCACAGTGAGGCAGCACTGCAGGGAGTCGAGGAACCTGGGTTCTAGTCCCAGCTGCTGTGACTCTGTGCCCTGTGGCTCTGGGCAAAGTACTCTGTATTTTAGTCTCCTTAAAAAAAAAAAAAAAGTGGCACAGTGGTTAAGTACTTGGCTGCTAACCAAAAAGTCAGCAGTTTGAATTCACCAGCCACTCCTTAGAAACCCTATGGGGCAGTTCTACACTGTCCTTTAGGGTTGCTGTGAGTCACAATTGACTTGACAGCAATGGTTTGGTTTTTTTAGTTGTGAAAGTGGCCACTTCAGTGGTGTGAACAGTTAAGTTCTTGGCTACTAAAGAAAAGGTTGGCAGTTCTAGTCCTCCCAGAGATGCCTCAGAAGAAAGGCCTGGTAATATGCTTCTGGATAACAGCCATTGAAAATCCTATGGGGTACAGTTCTATTCTGACATACATGGGGTTACCAGGAGTTGCAATAGATTCTATGGCAACTGTGTTTTTTTTTTTTTTTAGTTGTAAAATGTGGAATTTATATTAACTCACAGACCATTTTTGGCTTTAAACTTCTCTGATTCCATAGTGTGCTCTTGGGTTTCTTTTATCTTTATCTCAGTATTTGTTTCTTAAAGAGCCAGGTCCCAATGCAGGGGTGTATTATCCAATAGATAAGGTAAGCACAGTGTTTACCTTGCTTACCAGATCATCTGTAGTGAATAATTTCACATTTTTTCACCACATCAAATATTCTGCTTCTAGGTATGGCTGGCATCTATCTCTCTCCTAAACCCACTGCACCTTTCTACAGAATCAAAAAAAAAAAAAGAGCATCTTCAAATTTACAGTCCCTGACAAGGGTGGATTACCCAGTAAACAAGGTAAGCATGGGCTTACTTGTGCTTGCTTACTAATCTATAGTGAACAATTTCACATGTGTTTCACCACATCTTTGATTCACATATGAAATTGTTCACTACAGATGATCTGGTAAGCAAGACAAGCACCATGCTTACCTTGTCTATTAGATAATCTGCCCCTGCCCCAATGACACCTTTTCATTTGTATGATGTTCAGCTCATGAGAGAATCTAAATGCTGACTCTGCACCTCTCAGGGCTGCTGAGCCTTTTGCACGAAGGAAAGAAAGCTGGATTTTTTTTCCCTTCTTCTTCTTCACCAGATATTTTTAGCTTTTCTAAAAGCTTCTCACTCTGAGCCTTAAAAAGAAATAAGAACCTCTTCCAAAAATGCAAATGGTCTGGCAAGGAGCGGGAGTGATGTTTTCAGTCTTCCTGGGACAATTGTTTTCTCTCCCATAGATGTTCTCAGTGTAGACGGATGAAGGCTGTGGGCGCTGAGTGGAGGTGGGAAGGTGCTCTCCAAGCTACAGTGAGGCGGGTGCCCCGAGAGAGCTTTCCTGGGGGGCCGCCGCATGGTCGTACGTGGTATGGGCTTGCTTTTGCAGTCAGGCATTTGTTCAAATTGTCCCAGAGCAATTCTGAATGGGAAAGTGGGTTGCTTAAGGTGTTTTAGAAGGTTGTGTTTTGGTTTTTTTTTGTTTGATCACCAGGAATCCTGAGATGAGGTGGAGGGCTCTTTCATTCCTGTCATTCTCCAGCCTTGCATAGCCTCTGGAGAGCCAGTAGGAGCTGTTGGTGGTGGCGGTCAAGGTGGGTAGAAACAGCACTGGCCCAAGGATGAAATGGAAGTGACAGCAAACTGACATTCCAGTGGCTTCACTTTTGAAAGCATCCGTTTGGTTATAATCCTCAGCTTCAAATTTTTCTTATTTGAACACCACTGTGTCCTGTTTGCTCTCTGAGGTCCTTTGCCTCCAGTGATGTCGCTTCCTTTTCTAAACTCCCATAGCACGGGGCTCAGACCGTGGGGGATCACCCATCGAAGAAGGAAGGGTTCCTTGTATAGGTCTTTGCTTTTCAGGAGGCTGTTGAAAGGGGAAGCCAGCTGTCACTGTGCTGGATATCCCATACAGGGGCGGATTATCCAATAAGCAAGGTAAGCACAGGCTTATTTGTGCTTGCTTACTAATCTGTAGTGAATAATTTCACATGGGTTTTACCACATCAAAGATGTGTTAGTAAGCACAAGTAAGTCCATGCTTACCTTGCTTACTGGGTTATCTGCCTCTGTCAGGGATTGTAATTTGAAAAGAGGCTTTGATTCTGTAGGAAGGTGTTATGGTTTTGGGAGACAGATGCCAGCCGTACCCAGAAGCAGAATCTTTGATGTGGTAAAAAAAATGCGAAATTGTTCACATGGTAAGCACCGTGCTTACCTTGCCTATTGGATCATCTGCCCCTGACCTCATACATATATTATTTCACTTACTCTTTCCAAGAATCTTGCAATTATGTCTGATTCATACCTTTGATTCCCTAGCATCTAGCTCGTAGTAGATGCTCGCTAACTGTTCAGTAGCCTGATACAAGACTTCTCATTTATGTCCCCAGAGCTATTCAAAGTTAATTTATTTTTAAAATAATTATTTGGTCCTAAATCTTGCTACAAAACAACCAAACTTTAAGTCAAATTCACTGAATACATGTGGCCGTGACCTCTTTAAGGAGACGTTCTGTATACCCCATGATCAACCATTTTGCAAAAAAATTAAAAAAGATTCTATTGGCATATTAACACGAAAATGGAGACTACTCGCCTCACCCCATACACACACTCATGCATGTTTCTCAGAATGTCAGTAATTGCAGTAATGTGGGGTGGGGGGTGGGGCATGGCAATGCAGGCTCTTTCAGGGGAAAAGATTAAAAATCAGCAAAGGAGACTGAAAAGGAGTAACTAATGAGACAGTGGGAAAACAAAGAACACATGGTGTCCTAGAAGGCCAGGGAGTAAAGTACTTCCAGGAGGAAGGAGGAGTCTATGGGGCCAGATGCTGCTGCTATGGCTTAGTTACATGGAAGGCATTGCCGTCTCTGATAAGAGCAGTTTTGGAAGAGTGAAGGGGGTGAAAGTTGAGTGGGAGCAGGCTTAGGGAAGAAGAGTTGTTGAGGAATTGAAGCCTTATAAAACATTCTCTTGAGAAGTGTTGCTGGAAAGAGGAACAGAGAAAGGGATGGTAGCTGGAGGCAGAAGCAGTGTCAAGAGAAGACTTCTTTAAGGATGGGAGAAAAAACAGTTATGTTTTTTATATGCTGAGGTGAATGATCTAATAGAGATGGGAAACTAATCATGCTGGAGAGAGAAAATGGGACCCTTGGAATGGTGTCCTTGAATAGGTGAGGACTTGTCAGCATTCCTTGAATTTTTCCATTTTCGTTACACCTTGCATTCCATCTGTCATGATTGAATTGTGTCCCCCTGAAAATATGTGTCAACTTGATTAGGCCATGATTCCCAGCATTCTGTGGTTGTCCTCCATTTTGTGACTGTAATTTTATGTTCAGAAGATTAGGGTGGGATTGTAACACTATCCTTACTCAGGTCACCTCCCTGAACCAATGTAAAGGGAGTTTCCCTGGGGTGTGGCCTGCACCACCTTTTAGCTCAAGAGATAAAAGGAAAGGGAAGCAAGCAGAGAGTTGGGGACCTCATACTACCAAGAAAGCAGCACCAGGAGCAGAACGCGTCCTTCAGACCCTGGGTTCCTGCGCAGAAAATCTCCTTGACTAGGGGAAAACTGAGGACAAGGACTTTCCTCCAGAGCTGTTAGAGAGAGAAAGCCTTCCCTGGAGCCAACGCCCTGAATTTGGACTTGTAATCTATTAGACTGTGAGAAAATAAATTTCTCATTGTTAAAGCCATCCACTTGCGGTATTTCTGTATGGCAGCACTAGATGACTAAGATACCATCTGTCAGCCAGTCCTGTCCTTTACTTCTTGACATGGTCTCTTCCTCTTCCAGATTAAACTCCTCTTCCAGATTATTCTCTTGAGGTGTTCTAATCTTCTCTAGTCATACCACAGAGCTCAGGGTCTAGGTCACAGATCGTAGCTTTCTAGATGGAACCTCAGTGTCAGATGGGACGCCTCCATCCTGAAGAGATCTGGTTAAACATGGCTGGAACCACATTATCAAAGCTTGTGAGAGTGAGAGTGCTCTCTGAGCTGGTTGGCAGTTCCTGCAGCTTACTTCCTCATGTCTCTTTGCACCCCCAAGTTCTCATGTTCTTTTCCTGATTAATCCCATGACTCTCTGGACATAGACCTCAGACCTTCCACTAGTTTTCTTAGAGTGCCTCCAGTCTCATTTTTTACAGCTGAGGAAACTGACAGTCCCGGAAGGAAAGTGATGGCTTAGATATTAGTTTTATCTCATCTGTTAGATTCTTGGTTCCTGTTATCTGGGACCGGAGACTCTATATCTTACTGTCATGTCTTAGTCATCTATGCTGCTATAACAGAAATACCACAAGTGGATGGCTTTAACTAAGAGAACTTTACTCTCTCACAGTCCGGTAGGCTAGAAGTCTGAATTCAGGGTGCTAACTCCCAGGGAAGGCTTTCTCTTTCTGCCGACTCTGGAGGAAGGTCCTTGTCATCAATCTTCTGCTGAACTAGGAGCTTCTCAGTGCAGGGACCCCTGGTCCAAAGGATGCGCTATCCTCCTGGCTCTTGCTTCTTGGTGATATGAGGTCTCCCTGTCTCTCTTTTTTATATCACAAAAGAGATTGGCTTAAAACTCTATCTAATCTTGTAGAACTCATCAATATAACCGTCGCTAATCTATCTCGTAAACATCAAAGTGATAGGATTTACAACACACTGGGAAATCACATCAGATGAAAAAATGGTAGACAATCATACAATACTGGGTATCATGACTTAGTTAAGTTGACAGATATTTTAGGGGGACACAATTCAATCCGTGACGCCTCACCTTCCACTCTGCCCACCATCATCCACGACCCTGCCATATGACTTGGACAAATAGTGTTCAGTTGATCTACCTGACATTACTGACTCCACTGTATTGAAAAGCTATAAGAAATGAATCCAGCCCATCTCTGAATATCAAACATGAATTCATCCAATTGTCCTTTGATTATTTTGAGGATGATACGGAGTCTTTTGTGTCTATCAGTAGTGTCATCATTAAATTGAGTAACTCTAAGAGGAAAGGGATCCTAAGAAAGAACAAAATCACATTCAAATTAGGTTTTTTTTTTTAAAGTGTCTTTTTCCATGATACCAGCCAGTAGTATTCTAAATATTGATTTATTCAGAAAATGGATATTGGCTTGCAGTAAAGAGAGGTGGAAGGGGAATAATGAGCAGAATTAGATAGAGGCAAAGGTATGTATTAGGCATTTTACTGAGTGCTTATTACAGACTGGCTGCTGTCAGGTGCATTACCTCATTTGATCCTCTCACAGACCTGATGGGTGAGATGCTGTTATATACACCTTGCAGGTAAGTCTTGTAATTTGCTCAAGGTCATGAAATTAGTGTGCATCAGAGTCAGATTTCCAATTTAAGTCAATCGGACCCCAAGTCTGAGCTTGTCCCCCTATTGAAGAGAAATGGTCAAGTGTTTCCACTGTCCCTTACTTTGGTCAATTAGGCCAACATTAGCTTAGCACCAGGCTGGGCACTTGGGGCTTCAGGTTGCATAAAACATCTTTCTTGGTTTCAAGGGACTGATAATCTAGTTGAAGTAGGCTCGACACACATGATGCATTAATTAATAGTTCAGGCAGGCCGGTATTAATGCTAAATTTTTGGTAGCAGACCATATGTTTAGAGAATTTTACTGAGGCCTCAAGTACTTGACCTCTGCCCAAGGTACAGTCAGGATTGGATGGGTGAATGGTGGAAAGTGGTTGTTTTAAGTGGGCAATAAGACCAACCTGAATAAATGGAGGAGGTGGTAAAAACTTGGTTTTTAATCAACAAAAGGCCCCCAGATTTGTTCAGTGCCTGCCATGTGCTGGCTCTTTGGAAGGCTCTATGAGAAGAAATGACAGAATATGGTTCTTGGAACAGAGAACAGTGTGTATCCTTACCTTAGATTAGAATAAGAGGTTCTTAGGCAGGAGCTATTCCTCATCTTCCTTGAGTCCCATGGAAACACTCAGTAAATTGTAAATACAATTATTGCTATCATTACAGGAGTTTAAAGCTACCCCACCATGCTATTTGTATTCATTTCACCATTTTCGAAAGTTACAATGGGGTGGTCCCTTAGTCTTCAAAGTGATTTCTTTGCTTTTGAACACTTTAAAGAGATCGTTTGCAGCAGATCTGCCCAATTCAATCCATCGTTTGATTTCCTGACTCCTGCTACCATAGGCATTGACAGTGGATCCAAGTAAAATGAAATCCTATGCTGCATCATTGTGTTCTATATAATTCTGTGAAAACATACGCCGAACAAAAATATTAAACTAATGAGATACATGCCCTAGTGAATCACCTTGAGGATCTTTGGAGGACATTGGTCTAGGCCCTAGACTCTAGGGAAATGTTGCAAAATGGCAAGCCTTTAAAATAAAAACAAAACCCTATATTTTGTTTTAAGCAGCTAAGTTGTGCCTGATAAAAAATGCCCTTATGGAGTTTCCAAGGAGGGCCTGGGGGATTCCAACTGCCGATCTTTTGGTTAGCAGCCGTAGCACATAACCACTACACCACTGGGGTTTCCGGGCCTGAGAAAGTTGCAGACAAATCATATTTTTGAAAAAAAAAAAAAAAAAAAAGCTAGTAGGCCTATAATTTGTAAATGTGCTAGTTGGGGCATTATTTATAAAGTGGTTTCTATGAAGCCCCTCTCAATATTTTCCAGTGAGAACTAATCAGTCCTTCTACTCTTTTGGAGAAAGTTTATCTCCTATTTATTCTACCTTGTATAATGTTTGTCATGGAAGTTTCTGTGAAAAATGGAAACCTTACTGGGAGAAGAACTGTTTTCATTGACCTTTTGCCCACTTCTTTTCGTAACAACTCCCTACCTTTCTATCGGCCCCAAACTTTTTTTTTTTAGAGAATTTTCTTATTCGTGGTAGATGATCGGTAACTACACTTGGAACTAAATTGAGCTCTTGGTGAAGTGTAGAATCCTTGGATAATATTAATGGTAACATGCTGGTCAGTTTTCTTTGCACAATAGTAGACATTCTTATACTGCATTTGGTTTAAAGCGAGAGTGCAAGGGTACACGCTGTTTCTCCCCCTTGTCCATCATTATCTTTCCCACAGTTGTTAAAGGAGAACTGAAAACATTTGCTAGTACGTGTTCAGGCTCACAGGATTTTTCTTAATTAAGCAGAACTTGGCGAACATCTGGGGTGGAGACACGTTTCACCACAGAAAATTGCCTTGTTCACTCCAGATGAGTCATGTCCTCAAGTCTTGGCCCGGGAACGGCTGTTCAAGGGAGTTGTGTCCCGGCACCCCCAGCATGAAATGTTCTTTCTGTGAGTTTTTGGATGGTGCAGGCACCTGCATTTCTCGAGCAGCTTTGGAGGAAGTTGTATTTTCCTAAATATCATGATGACTCTTCATTTAAGTATCAGAGTTCTCGCTTTTCTGCTGACTTGGCTACAAGACAGTGAGCAGATATATGATGAGTACCTATACCTTGGAACCCTGGTGGCACAGTGGTTAAGAACTCAGGCTGCTAATCAAAAGGTTGACAGTTCGAATTCACCAGCCGCTCCTTGGAAACACTATGGGGCAGTTCTACTCTGTCCTATAGGGTCCCTATGAGTTGGAATTGACTCGCTGGCACACAATAACAACCTATGCCTTATTTGTGGCAGTATTAATGACTTTGAATCTATTAAACAGCTCTAGTTGTTCTTTAGAATAGGCTATGATTTTCTGGTTTACTATTGATGAACTGTTTTAGCTTTACATCAGCATTCGGTCAGCTCTAACAGGTGTCTGTTGCTATCTGTATTAAGCAAATCTTAAAGAAACAAGCAAAAGAATCAGTTTCTTTCAGTCAATTATCCATTTTTATGCCACACGTCAGCTGGGTTCACAACATAAAATCCTCGAAGATTTCGTCACCCCAAAATTGTATCGATCCCTTGGAGAACTGGAGCGAGTCTGATGAATGCAGGTGGAGCCTATGAATTAATTACCTACGCCTGTTTACCTCCCTGGTAGGAACGATTTGTCCCAGAGAGCTGGCAAAGGAGAGTGGCCCTCCATTTTACACAAACCCGGTTTTCCCGTTGTCTGTCTCAGTGAAACAATTTGTCCTTCATTTCTTTTTCAGTAAAATGGACATATCGTTCTTATCACAAAGTGGCTCATTGAGGACTGACTGAAATACTTTTGTAGCTCTAAGTAAACTTTGAGACATGACCAGGAAACTAGGAAAGTGCCTGGCATATAGTAAGCCACATTTAGGCTACATTTTGTAGGGTCAGGCACCTACAATTATCTCATTTAATCCTCATAATGAGTTTTTTTTTTTTTTTTTTTTACTATTTTATGAGTGATGTAATTGAGGCACAGAGAGGTTAAGGAGCTTGCCAAAGGCCACACAATTGCCGAGTGACAGAATCAGGGCCAAAAGCCAGGGACAACTCAGTCTAGAACACTTTCTTCTGCTCTCTGTGTCCACAGGAATTCAGCAGATTTTGCTCTCCTCTGCCTCCTTCAAGAATTTAGGAGTTTCCACACACCAATTTGACTTTCGAGATGGATTGCGTCTGGTGCAGCTAATGTTTGCCAGTCTGTCCGTACAGCAGAACACTCTGTAAGGCACTGTTGGGCTGTAGAGGAGTTGCCTCAAATGATGACATAACGGAAATATTCTATTTCCCTTCAAGAAATGACCTTTCATCAGTTTGAGAGAGCGGCTTACATACTAGTGATTCAGTATTGAAAAAGCAGTAATTATTTGCTTTTGAGAAAGCTCACCACCCACCTGTATGTTCTCTTCCGCTAAACCCCTTCCCTCCCTCAGACTTCAAGACAGCGAGTTGCAGGGGATAAAACATAAGGCCCTTGTTAATTGCAAATTAATAGTGCCAGGAATATCTGCAGATGGCACCTGAAGTCAGCTGCTGACAGCGTCATATTCTGGTCATGTTTTTCTTTCACGCAACGCAACTGGGCACTCAGCAAAGGCAGAGCGGTCTTGGTTTCTTGTTTAGTTCCGCATTTCTTAAGGATGAGATCCATGTTCATGGCCTACCACCGTCCTCATCTTACAACTTCGGTGGATTTTGCTTTTATTTACTCATTAATTTTTAACAAGTTGCAGGCTTTGGAGGTTTACAGGACACAGGTGTAACTATCTGGATGAACATACTGTATATTAGACTACACTTGCTTAGTAAATATTTTGCTGCATTGCTTTGTTCATTCTCAAGCAATCAATTGTGAACCTCCAATGTTGTAACTGGTCCACAGGGAACATTTGTGCTTTGGTTGGCACTTAGATTAAATTCATCCACTGATTTTTCTTTTTTTTCTTTCAAAGCTGATGTTTTGGTAAATTTTTTAAAGGTTGCATGCCAACTGCCAAAGTCAATGAATTCAATGAAAAATCAAAAGTTTGTAGAAGAAAATGATCATTATACCAAACTGGATGACCCTGAGAGAAATAAAGCATTCTCCGGACCTCCCCAAACTAAACGAGAAGAACACTTTTAAATCTGACTTAGGGCTGATTGTATATTGGCCACATTAACAGCTATTTAGCAAATAAAATGTGATCAGGATTTTGACCCAATTGTCTGCTTCACATTTTCAAACAAGTGGCAGTGTACCTCGTGAGTCCCTGACAGACCCGGGTTAAGCACCAGGATCTCCATCTCAGCCTGAGCTTCTCAAATATCCTTCTGGCTTCCCAATCTTTCTGGTCTTATTCTTGGAGAGAAAATGAGCTGAGGCTCAGACCCACATCTGTCTGGCTATGAAGTCTTAGAACAGAAGGGCGTCTTAGTTACCTAGTGCTGCTGTAACAGAAATACCACAAATGGATGGCTATAACAAAGAGAACTTTATTTTCTCACAGCCTCAGTAGGTTACAAGTCCAAATTCAGGGCATCGGCTGCAGGGGAAGGCTTTCTTTCTCTGTCAACTCTGGAAGAAGGTCCTCATCCTCAATCTTCCCCTGGTTGAGGAGCTTCTCAGGCACAGGGACCCCATATCCAAAAAACATGCTCTGCTCCGGGTGCTGCTTTCATGGTGATATGAGGCCCCCAACTTTCTGCTTGCTTCCCTTTCCTTTTATCTCTTGAGAGAGAAAAGGTGGTGCAGGCCACACCCCAGGGAAATTCCCTTTACATTGGATCAGGGATATGACCTGGGTAAAGGTGGTGTTACAATCCTACCCTCGTCCTTTTTAACATAAAGTTACAATCACAAAGTGGAGGACAGCCACAGAATACTGGGAATCATGGCCTACCCAAGTTGACATACACATTTTTGGGGGGACATAATTCAATCCATGACAAAGGAGCAATTAAAATATTCTAGTATAGTATCCCCTACTTTTTCTAGGGAAGCCAAGTCCCTGGTAGGTTCCCATATGCTGGGTTTCCATTGGCCCATGCTAGCCTAAGGGTGGGCACATGTGCTGGGAGGCTGCCTTACTCGGGTCAAGGCAGCCAGCCAGGAGGGCGATCTGCGGCTCTAGAGGTGAGGGAGGTTTTCAGCTGTGGCTTGAAGACTGGCTGAAGAGATTGACAGCAGCTTGAAAAGCTGAAGATCGGGAAGGCTTGGTTGCCATTGAGTGGCACAGAGTGAAGCCATCCATGCCCACCTCTCATTATGTTAAAAATGGAACCAGTAATAGTCACCCCATAGGCATTCATTGTGTATGCCTGTAATTAAAAGTACTACCAAAACTCTGGATAGTAGCAGGGGCATAAGTTTAAATTCTGGGCTCTCCTCCAGCCGGGTGCCCCCTCAAATGCCCTTTCCACATGTTATCTCCTCCAAGTTCTCTTTCCAATATGTGTCTCATTTTGCTGGGTGGGTGTATCCTACCCACTCCATCCGTGATCTGGAGAGTGTGTCCTCCCTGCCACCCTAAAAGTTGATTATAATGGTGGGAATCTCAGTCATGGGCTCAGTCTCACAGGAAGGAATTTGTGGGTAAAGAGTCTTTTGGCCTGTTTTGCCTCATGCCACCAAGATGACCCCCAGCCTAAGGAAGGGAGCTACAGGGATACACAATGAATAAACAAAGGCCTATAGCTTGACTCTATAAGAAGTGCTGTTCCCAAAAGATGCTGCTAGAAAGGGAGGGGCAGTGGAAATCTAGGGAATCAGCGTGGTGTATAGGAAGTAAATAGGGGGCTGAAGAATGGCCGCCCATATTGACAAAGGCATCATTCCCTCTATCTTCTAAAGGAAACTCCTTCTTGCTCAGAATGTTCATGTGTCTTGTTCTTGGTCCCACATTGCTCTTGCAGGACATTTGTTAAGGTGATCTCCTGGGATTAACACCTGTGGAAGGGAGCAGATGAAGGCAGGATCAAATAGAGAGAGAAGCTGAGCTGAAAGGCAGTACCAGTGAAGGCTTCATTCGACCGGTAGAGAACTCTGGAGCTTGGATGGCAGTTCAGAAATGTCTTGAGGTTTGGCCATGGGTCAGGCCTTGTGTGAATAAGTCGTTGGATACAGACTGACCTGGGAAGGTGGTGTGAACTTGGATGAGACATGTTTGGCTCAACTCAACTGATAGCCATTGCTTCATTCTGAAGCATGTATAGAAACACATAACGTACACTCTAAGTAGCCCTTAGTGTCTGTAGCTTACTTTAATACTTAATTGCCTCATAAATATTTCATTCAATAAGTGAAAGTCAACCAGCATGAACACCTACTATGTGCCATAACTATATAAAGTGCTGAAGAGCAATTTTTATTTTTAATAAGTACCGAATATTGTCCCTGCCCTTCAGGAATACACAGACCAGTGTGTATATTTCTGTATTTGTGGTGGTGGTGGTTGTGGGGGCGGCAGGAACGGGTTGGGGATCAGTGGAGAAACATTTGACCAGAAAGACCTATAATACAAAATTGATATAAAGGCCAAGAGGAAATACAAATAGTCCTATGCACTTTTAAAGGAAGGAGACAGCACATGCAGTTACGGATAATTAGGAAGGATTTCTGGAGCAAGTGGTGTCTGGCATTTGGAATTGGCTATGAAGGGTGGGCAGGATTTAGATGAGGTAGAAAGAGTCAAGGGCATTCCATACAGAAAAAATGGTGCACACAAAGGCACAGATGTTGATGAATATGGGCCATGTTTAAGGGAGTGTTTGGTGTGTTTATGTGTACATTTATATGTACTGGGTTGAGGGGATGGCCTAGTTTGGCTGAACAATAAAACAAAAAAGCAATAGGGTAGTGGTAAGACCGGTTAATCTTTTTCCTCCCCTAACACACTTATTCCCTGGATCCCAATTCCAAACTGAAATGTACTCAGAGACTATTCCATTGATGCTTCACTTGGGGTTTTACCCCACAGTGCCAGGCACAAGGGAAATTCTCAGTAGATACCTGTTGGTTTCACTCAATCTCTAAGTCAAGACAAAAATAGGTCAAACTTGAAATATCTGGCCCTGTTAATTCCTTGTTGCCCCTGAAGGCTCTTCCTGATACTACCTTCCTCCAGCTAGATGATAAGAATTTTTAAAAAGCATTTCCTGCTTAATTCTACAACTATTTGTAAAAAGACTCTGACATAAAGTGCCACCTTCAGACATGTGGAAGGAAAAACATCCTCAGTTTCTTCCAGGCTCTTCGGGAAAAGATTATTGGATTGTCAGAAGACCTGGACTTGAGAACTTCTGACACCACAAGCTGTAGACCTTGGCCAAGTCACTCAGTCTTTGGGGACCAAGTTTCCTTGGCTATAACATAAGGACAGTGATATCTTCTGAGGCCATTGTTGTGAAAATTAACTGAGAAAATGTATGCTAATGTATATATAAAGAACTGCAAGTAAATGTGCAAGTTCAGATTTATAACACCAAACGCCAGTGATAAAGCTGCTTCCTGGAGGACATCAGTTCTCTGGGCCACATCCTTCCTGAAGGCAAAGAATTGTGCCCGTGTGTCATCAAATAATAAGTCCTGCTAATGGCTGAATTCCATTACAGTGTTTAGCTGACGAAATTATCAAACCTTGGTGATTTACATGTGTTTTTGATATTCAATAGGAACCATAGAGGAACTAATCAGCAGGCAGAGGGCAGCCAGCCAGCAGTGAAAGCTGCAATTGGCATGGTCCAGGCATTCATAGCAGGAAACTCTTTATGGTCCCTGTGGGTAGTCTACCACTGGGGCAAGCTGAGCTTTGACTTTCTTTCTGCATTGGTTCTTTCTAGCCCTGCTTCTCCACCTAGGTGCCCAGCACTATGGGTTTTCAAAGAAAAGAAGTGCTATTTTTCATGTTGCAGATATTTGGTACACAAATAAAAAGCTGGATAAGTACAAAGTACCAAGAAGAGACTTCGGGAAAGATATATAAGTACAGATAACCCTCTATGCTCCTCCCTTCATCATGCCTGGCAAATAGTGGGACCTCAATAAGAATTTGCTCATTGAATGAGCCAGTTCAGAGTTGGAGGAGTTGAATTTGGCCAGGAATGGTCAGGAAAGCCTTTTTGGGGGAGAGAGAGCCTACACAGGTGTTGAAGGATGGAGATAATTTCAGTGAAGGGACAGAGAAGCAGGGGAAGGGAAGGCATAGCATTGCCATACCAGCACCATAGATTGGAAAGATGGGAGTGGGAGAAGGACTTATGGAAGGTTTTACATTCATTTCAAGCCTTTGGATGTTTTCTCAGGCAGCAGGGAGCCTCTGAAATTACCTGTGGAGATAAAGAAGGAGGATTAGTTACAGAGAAGACTGTTCTTTTAGTGATGTGCTTAATGAACTAGAGGCAAAAGAGGCCAGGTGACATCTGACGTAGAGACTGTATTTCCTGCCATAGGTGGGAAGATTGATGATAATCTAAAATTGTCCAAGTGTTGTTCTAACTTTTTTCTTGTAGGCTTCATGTCCTATTTGGCTCAAGAACACCCAAAGGATCCATGCTCTATCTTTATGCTATGGCTCTTGAAACAGACTTGATTTTGCAATTTTCACCTTTAGAAAAAGAGAGACGTAGCCAGCATCCTCTAGGATCTACTCTCTCCTTCTCTGGAGGGCTTTGTTTGCTCCAAGATGATTTTGTCTGAGTAGCTTACTCCCAGTTTACAAAAGGCCTTTGCTGAATGCTGGCAGGTCACTTACCCTCTTTGTCTTTGGTTTCACTAGCCACAAAATGAAACTGATAATACCTGCCTCATAGAATTGGTCTGGGGTCAATGAAATCATTGATGTGAAAGTACTTTTAGCCTTTTTAGGAAGAACAACTTTGCATGTAACAAAAGAATTTTTCCTTTGAAAATGCTTTCCTGTTTTATTCTTTTAATACTCTTTGAAAGGACGTTGAGTGTGTCCTTTCAAGGAAAACTCAAGGTGGTTTGGGACAAACCATTGAGAGTAGGATTCCTTCAGGTCCCCCATCTGTAGCTCATGGTTTGAAAGTAGTCAAGGTACGAAGGGATTTGGTGAGAAGATTATGTTGCAGAGATGGGGCAGAGTATAGAGAAGGAGGAAAAGAAGGAGGAAGAGGAGGCAAACCTATTTGGATTTCTTGAGTTTTTTACTCTGAGCAACTAGAAATTCTAGTAATGATATCCTATTTTGAAGTAGTTTTCTTGTTGCTCCTGGAGAACCTGTAGAACTAGTATCATGAATTGAAACAATTAACAAATATGTTTGCATGCCCAATAGTTATAGTAATAGATGTTGTAAAGTGGTATTAAATGTATGGAATTATTTTTATTGATACCTATTTTTGATCCTTTCAACAGCCCTCTGGGGCTGGTGTTGTTGAAATCCCTCGTTTACATTCTTTCTTTTCTTTTTTAATTGAGGTACAGGAATGGTAAATAATTTGCTCAAGATGTGGAAGCCATCCACCTTTGTTTCTGATTCTTAATGTCAGTATTGCCCACCATGTAATCCATGCCGTCCAAGAGTTCACTAGTAAGAGGGGGATGAGCTATACCGATGAAAGCATAACTGTTATGCCAAGGCCACAAATATATGCAAGGATGCAGCGGGAGACATAGCCATAAGCATTTGAATAAGAATATGAAGCCCCAACTATTTGGTAGACCATTGAACATGTACGTGGATTAAATCATTTAGACCTCCCGACACCACCATACAACAGATATTTTACTATTTTCTGATTTGAAAATTGAGGACTCAGAAATTAAAGCATCTAGCTTAAGGTCACACAGCGTAATAAATGCAGCAGGAATTTGTAACTCAGGCAGTCTGTCCTCAGGGCTCATGCCCTGACACTCTGCTGTAGTCTTTAGTGTTGCAGGTCAGGGAAGGAGCTCATGAGGTTAGAGAAGGAGTCACAGGGAGGGGAGTCTCCCGCTTGAATACAGATAGTTTCTTTTTTTCCTCCTTACTTTTCTGGTGCATACTAAGATTCTAAGGGACTGTCATGGATTGAATTGTGTCTCCTAAAAATGTGTGTCTGCCTGACTAGGCCATGATTCCCAGTATTGTGTGATCGTCCACCATTTTGCCATCTGATGTGATTTTCCTGTGTGTTGTAAATCCTACTTCTATGATGTTAACGAGGCAGGACTAGAGGCAGTTATGTTAATGAGGCAGCGCTCAATCTACAAGATTGTATCTTGAGTCAACTAACTTCTTTTGAGATATAAGAGACAGAAGGGAGCAGAGAGACAGGGAAATCTCATGTCACCAAGAAACTAGCACCAGGGTTCCTGTGTTGTGAAGCTCCTAGACTAGGGGAAGATTGATGACAAGGACCTTCCCCCAGAAGCGACAGAGAGGGAAAGCCTTCTCCTGGAGCTGAATTCGGAATTCTGGCCTCCTAAACTGTGAGAGGATAAACTTCTGTTTGTTAAAGCCACCCACTTGTGGTATTTCTGTTGTAGCAGTACTAGGTGATTAAGACAGGGGCCCTGGTGGCAAAATGGTTAAATGCTAACCCGCCAAGCAGCTCTGCAGGAGAAAGACCTGGTGATGTGTTTCGGTGAAAATCACAGCCTACAAAACCCTGCGGGGTAGTTCTACTCTGTTGCGTGGGGTCGTTATGAGTTGGACTCAACTTGAGGGCACCTAGATGACAACAATAAGACTCGGGTTAAATGTGGCGGGACTGAAAAGTTTAGCAACTGCTGTCCCTGCTGTCAACACTGCCTGTCAGAAGGGAAGTCAGAGAGCAACCATCCGGGTACTCTATGGTCTTTGGCCTTCCTTTGACCAGCATGTCAGAGCAGTGCTCACCTCAGGGTCTACTGTCAGCACACCGGCAGGCTTGGTTGCCAGACCCGGCAAAGCAGGCTGCAACCCTGGAAAGTTACCAGCAGAAAGGGTTACACAGAGCTGTCAGCACAGATAATGTGAGCCGTCAAAAACTCTCTGAATGGCATTCCTCTGCACTCAGATGCTCTAAAACGCCTTCTAAGAGGTGAGTCCTGAGCATAATACAACCGCACTCCAGAACGTATTGGAAATTCCACCAATTCAATATAGAATAATTATACCATTATGGCTGCAAATCAGCTGCTGATAAGGCAGCCCCTTGCACTAGGCAGGTTGTCTTTTTTTTCCAGGAGTTATATAAAATTCACACAACCCTAAGAGCACTGCCTGCATGGACTGCTTCATGCCTGGCAAATGGAGTGAGGAAGTCTTAGTATGCATAAAGTTCAATTTTGTCCTTTGCTGCTTTTCAACACTCACATTAAAATCAAAGGGTTTTTTTTTTTTTTTTTTTTTCCTTACTGTGGGAAGGACAGAGTTCCATTGAAAAAAATCATCTCACTGGCAAATTAACAGATAAGGGTCTACCCTGCTGACGCCATGCCGAGCCGAGGTAGAAGTTCAATTGCTTTATCACAACGAAGTCCTTTCTCCTAAATCAGGGGAAATAAGGTAAGCTGGAATATAGGAATGGTTTCTCCTTTTCAAGGTGTTTTTCAAGTTTGAGATCTAAAACTAAAATTGAAACTGGCACTTATTTGTAAATGACAACCTGGTTCTCCTTGAGATTACACTACATGTATTAAATTTTTGTGAGGATTAATAAAGATGCCCAAGGAATTAAAGTCACGCTCATGATGGCAGAGCAGAACTAAAGGGCAGCTTCTAAGTAGCGTTTCCAGCATTATAACTGTTGCCTAGATAACAGTCCTGTTCCTTCAGCGTCTGTATTTGGGTTTAATGCTACAGCCTGCAAATTAATACAATCATTATACGACAGAAAGCAGTATCACTTACCAGCTCATTATTGCTCACGTCGAAATCCATACTTCTCCGAAATCTCCCCAGGCTTATGAACTAGATAGGGAAGCTTTCTCATTCTGCGAAATAAGCTCTCATGGCTCTCTTCCCTTGTGTTAAGAGAAATAGCCAATCATATTAGATTAATTTTCATATTAATAGGTCCTGTACTGAAACGTTGGTAGGGCCTCTGTCTTTTAAGTTCAACCCTGGCACCCTCTCATTCAACTCAGGTATCTTCCCAGGAGGTAGCTTAGAAGCTCTGATTTCTTGCCCTTCCCCAGATCTCCATCAGGGCCATGTAAGTGACACATCTTCATTTTTCATCAAAATAATGAGCTATCTTCAGATTATGGCTGCTCAAAAATGGATGCAACCTTGCAAACTTCGGTTCTGCTAAAAGCGGTGCTCTAAGAAGCATGTGTAGGGTCTAAACCCTACAGAGCTGCCTGTACGGCATGGCTGGTGTGATCCGTAGCATGAGGGAGATTGTTGTTGTTGTTGCCATAAAGTCAACTCTAACTCCTAGCGACCCCATGTCACAGAGTAGAACTGTCCCGTAGGGCTTGCTGTGCTGTGATCTTTACAGAAACGGATCAGATCCTTCTCCCATGGCTCCGCTGGGTGAGTTTGAACTGCTAATCTTTCAGTTAGCAGCCAAGCGCTTAACCTTAGCACCACCAGGGCTCCTTGTGAGGGACATTAAAAAAAAAATTTAGGAAGCTGTAAAAGATACTAAATTCCAGTTTGTTAGAGATTAGCGTGTATAAACCAAGTGCAGCTTCCCACATGATGTAATCAATTTTACTCTCTAACATTTAGTGTTTAATAAGTTTGATTAACCAACATTTGATCTGAATGGATACTTTTGCAAACTTGAGACCAGAATCTGAAATGACTTTTTTCTCGAGACTTATGAGCAGCAAGAAGGGAAAATTCTTGCTTTCCAGCTGATTACGCTCTATCCTAACCACTGAGCAGCACCCCCTGTTTTCTTTCCCTGCCTGCCAGCATTTGCCACCTCCCTTTCGACCTCGTGCCCATAGGAAATCTGGAGAAATATCAGTGTGGAAGGGCACAGAGTCCAATCAGAGGCAACACATGTTTCAGATGGAGCATTTTTTCCGAGAATTTTTCAGCAGCCAGAGAAACACAGACAGTGTGTATTTAGGGTAGTCTCTCAAAAAAAAAAAAAAAAAAATTTTTTTTTTTTTTCCTGGATAGGATCATTTCACTCCTACCACCTAGTAAGAGGCAGCTGGAAGGTTCCAGAGAAGGTGCTGCTGGCTCAGTATGTAGAAACCTTAGCTGGCTTGTGTTTTGGGGACAGAATCTTAACACCTTTCTGAAGCTGGCATGTGGTTATCTTAGCTGCGAACACGTGATGCTCAGGCGCTTCATTTGCTCTGCACTCCCTGTTCTAGGACACCACCTACATTTCAGCATAGGACTTTACAGCAAGCCTTATTTCCTTCTGATCAAATTGAATTGCCAATGTGCACTAGGGCCGGTCCTCTCTATGTTGCCTTGCTTTCAAAATCCATGTGAAGAATGTTTGTTTCTTGGTTAGACAATTCACGAATTCTTATAGTAAAGCTTTTCATATGAAAACAAACCAAACCGAAACAAAAAGCTGTTTATTACCTTAGTTCCTGCTCTAGAAAGACAATGGTATGAAGACCCTTTCTGAGAAAGCTATCCCAGGGGATATGCCATCATGGACTGTGAGAATGCCATCCCTTGGGAACAAGTTATAATGACTTACATCAGTCTAATTTGAATCATTTTCAGATTTATCCAAATGGCAAAAATTCTAAGATGAAACAAGATTGGATTCAGGAACCAGAGTTGGCACCAATGTGCCGAGGTGTCATTTGATCTTTTTTTTTTTTTTTAATGTAAATTGAAGTATTTATAACTTCTCTTAGCTCACTGCCCCAAGTTACAAGAAACGGAATTCTACCTGGGTTTCTCAGCATTGTGGTCTCTCATTTTCAGTGTGGAAGGGCTGTGGGGCTGGATGGAGATAATAGGCTTGCTGTGTAGTTTATACCGATGTATGCTCCTAGTTCCCGCGTTGACTCTGGGGCATTGGAAGGTGGCCAAGCACATTTTCCTGCTATGTGCTTTGTTATGAGGAAGGCTCTTTTTTGGAGATCTGCTCTGATGGGTGTTATTATTTTTATTTACGTATGGCATGAGAATCCACTAAAATGAAGGTCCAGCAAGATACATATGGTATTGGTAAAGATGTAGATCTGGGCTAAATTTATTTTAAAATCAAATTGGATGTTTTCTTTATGGACTGGCCTGGAATGTGCTTTACTGAATCACTCCTTTTCCAAAAGTGTTTTTTCTCATTTTCATGGTGATGGAAGTGGGGGCAGCACGAAGGCTCAGAAACCAGTAGATTTTGTGGGATTTCAGGTGCTTCAAAAAGACAAACAAGAATTGGCAAGGGTGGAGACAGGCCTCTCTTCTTCAGTGCTGCCAGTATTCCAGAATCAGATCGTTGTCTTCTTTTCCCTTCATTTTGGAAGAAGGAAAGAAGGTCCTAGCAAATGGTTTGATGCAAACAGATCCATTAAAGAAACCACTTACTAGCTGTATTAGCCTGGGACTTGGTTTCTTCATCCATTAAATGGGAGTAATAACCAGACCTCATGGGGTTGTTGTGTTGTTGTGAGGCTAATTGATAGATGTAAAGAGGGGTTAAGAGTTGAGACTCACAAGAGAAGAGATAACTGTTCCAAGGTAGCTTTGGGTGAAATTGATGCGTGTTGATCATCTAATCAAAAGAGCATTTAGCATATGCAATGCTTCTTGGGGTCTGTTGATTACCCTGATTCGGAAAACTGAAAAATTGTACTTTCCAAGTCATGCGTATGCTTCCTTGTAACCACTTTCTTAAAGAAAATGACCCAGTGTCTGGAAAATGTAAGTGCTTATTAATATTTTTTGAAGAGGCATCTCGTAATCTAATAGCATTTTCTTTCAAGGGATTCGCTTCAGAAGACATAGCATAACTTTCAGGATATCTCTGAATCCCTGTCATAATAAGGTCAGTGCCTCTCTCTTCTGTCTCCTTATCTTCTTTATTTTAAAAATAAATGCTATTGAGGCTTTGGAATCCCTGACCAAGAAGTCGAAAGGACTAGATTCTATTCCTGGCTCTGCCGCCATTGTCTTGCTGCCTGGCAGTTCACTTGACCTTTTTCCCTTCCTTTCCCCCAAGGAAGATGCCTGCTGCGTATAAACCCCATGGGGGCGTTGGGAGGATTTTATGAGTGAATACAAGTATCTCGGGTTATAATATGATGCTGCCAAGTACTTTGAGTCACTGGGATGAAAGACACTGTGTGAAAAAGGATCATTGTTATTACATTAAAAAAAAAATATGGATCAAAGCCTGGCTATACAGTAAGTGCTAAATGTTAATTATTGTTATAATATCATAACAAAGCAGATGCCAGAATACTAGATCCCATGAGAAAACCTATTATAATAAGCCAGTGTGAAATGTACACATTACAAAGATATTTGGCAAGGAAGCACATTTCGTTTTGAAATCTCAGTGAATAATTAAGCAGAATAAAAAAATAACTTTTAATTCTATGAAAAATATAAGCATCTTGACAACTCTTTAACATAAAAATAAGAAGCTGCCTTTTCCCCATAGAAAGAAGCAAGATTACTGCCTTGGTTTTTTTTTTTTTTTTTTTTCCTCAACAGAAGATATATTTGAGGCACCCTTGGAAATAAAGGAAAATTCTTTCTTAGAATGACCCCTAAGATAGCTGTCTTTATGACAGAGACAAATTGGGGTGGGGGGAGAGTCTCTAAGTTTATAGCAGAGGAATAAGTACATTTAATATTTTTACTTCTAATTAGTTAGTGTTCTACTGTCTTTCCTCCTCCAAATGTACGTTCTATTTGTAACATTAGAGAATGTACCTCTGCAAGTGTTCATATGCCGCCAACTTCTATTAGCTCAAGCTTTTTACATATTTTCTGATCTAGAAAGCATAGTACAACATATAATACCAGCTGGGGAAAAGAGGAGGGAGAGGGAGAGAAGACATAGGAAGATAGATTTAGAAAGAGAGCCAGATCCTAAAAAAGTCAAGGTCAAGGGAAAACAATTTCTATGTCCTCATGCTGTTTTAGAATGGAGCGTGTGTGAACTCACCTAGCATACTAAATCTTTTATTCAGAACGTCGTGAGAAATGAATAGCTGACTCCCAGAGGAAGGTAAAAGCGTGTATTTGCAGTGGGTTATGCTTTACCTTTGGGGAAGAATGAGAGACAAGAAGGACTGCACATCTCAGAACAAATTATGATTACAATAACCTTGGCTCCATCGCCATGTTTATCTTCCCTGAGACCCATTCAGCCACCTACTTGCTATTGATTGATTCAACACTAACTTCAGTTCTTCCTTTTAACTTTCCTCCCCCTTGCTCTAACTTTCAAACATGCACCCGTTATTAGAAATAAACCAGCACCTTATTTGTTTGTCCATTGTATCATGCATTCTTTTGTTTGAAGGAGGGAAGTGGGATGTTAAACATAGTTTAAAAAAATCTTAATTGGAATTTGAGTTGAAATGTGAAAAAATATTTGGCATTAAAAAAAAAAATCTTGGGATGACTTGTGATAGGGCCCAAGGGAAATCATCAGCCTTATGCCTGTGCCCTTCAAAGATAACAAACCTCTAAAAAATGCCTCCTCATCTTTGGAATGATGCAGTCAAGGTCAGGGTCAATGTGTGCTACCACTGGCATCTGGGATTGCACTAGGTTTGAGACACATGGCCGTTTGGGCTTTCTCAAGGCACACTGGTGGCATTTGTTGTTTACTCAGCCCCTGTGATGTCCAGGAGATTTCACTGAAATGCCTTAGTAGCCATGTGCTGAGAAATAAATGGAGACTGGAGTGAGCAGCCTTAGCATTGCCATCAGGATTCTTTGGAGAGTGGAGTCACAGCCTGTGAGCATAGCAATGTGAACAGAGGAGGAGAAGCTAGAGGCAAGGCTGGGAGGAGCCTTCACCTTCTAACCTGGCTTTTCCCTTTCAACCCCATTAAATCCTAGCCTCTCTGGGCAGAGAAATCCCAAGAAAAGTGGCCAGAGCTGCTGAATAGCAGAGTGAAAGCCATGGAAATATCTTTTTTTTTTTGGTCTGCATGATTGGTAACCCTCTCTTTCTTTGCTCTTTCTTTGACTGGTATAAGGATAGGGATTTCCTTCATAATGATTTGGAATTTTAATTCTTAAGGCCTTCAATTTATCTTGCAACAAACATTGCCAGTGAAATAACATCTACTGTGTGCCAGGCAGAAGGGACACACAGATAAGCCACAGCTCTTGCCCTTGAATGCTGAAGGCCTAGCGGGAAACACATCCATGGAAACTCAATATGTGCAGAAGGCTTACAGGGCCTATGAGATTAGATAGTATGTGTTGTTGTTGTTAGCTGCAGTTTAGTCAGTCCCTGACTCATGGCTACCCACGGGCAACAGAGCTCAATGCTATCCACGATAGCATCATCCCCACGATTGGTTGTAGAACCATAGGGTTTTCATTGGCTGATTTTCAGAAGTAGATCACCAGGCCTTTCTTTCTAGTCCATTTTAGTCTGGAGGCTCCCCTGAAACCTGTTTAGCATCATAGAAATACACAAGCTTCCACTGACAGATGGGAGGTGTCTGTGCTTGAGGTGCGTTGGCTGGGAATTGAACCTTGGTCTCCTGCATGGAAGGTGAAAATTCTACTACTGAACTACCACTGTCTCCCTAAGACAGTATGTTGTTGTTGTTGTTAGGTGACATTCGGTTGGTTCCCACTCATTGCACCCCACGTACAACAGAATGAAACACTGCCTGTTCCTGCACCATCGTTAAAATTGTTGCTGTGCTTGAGCCCATCGTTGCAGCCACTGTGTCAGTCCATCTCGCTGAGGGTCTTCCTCTTTTTCACCCTCTACTTTACCAAGCATGATGTCCTTCTCCAGGGACTGATCCATCCTGACAACATGTCCAAAGTATGTAAGACACAATCTCGCCATCTTTGGTTGTAAGGAGCAGTCTGGTTGTACTTCTTCCAAGACAGATTTGTTTGTTCTTTTGCCAGTCCACGGTATAGTCAGTAATTCTTCGCCAATACCTCAATTCAAAGGCGTCAATTCTTCTTCAGTCTTCCTTATTCACTGTCCAGCTTTTGCATACGCATGAGGCAACTGAAAACTAAGATAGTATATAAAAAAAAGATGGATTAATTCTACCTGGAAGCTGGAGGTCAGGAAAATTGTCAGAGAGGAATGGCTTTTATTCTAGGTCTTGAAAGATGGATAGAGGAGTTTTTCCGGTAGATAGGTTTGGGAAAAGTACCTAGGCAGAAGAATTCATACAAACATAGTAGTGTGAAATCACTGCTGGTTGCAGGGAACTATAGAAAGTTCGGTGCGGCTGCATCTTTCCCAAGGGGAAGGGTGAAGAGAGGTGGAGGTAGGCAGGAGGAAGGTTAGGCTGAAGCTCTTACCAGGTTTTATGATGGGGCTGAGCAGTTTGGATTTTCTGTTCTAGAGAAGCCTTTCTCACACATCCTTCACTGGAGCACGAACACAATACTGAAATCTTATCCCGCCTGCAGAAGGGAATCCCGCCCCACTCCAACCCCCTCCAATCTTCCTGTTTCACCTAAGAAAATACCACAAACAAACAAATGTAGTTAACAGGGGCATGGCTTCAAGGAAATAAATTAGCATTGCTGCACCCAGGGAGGAATGTAAGAGATGGGAAAAATAGACAACTATACTACTGAAGGAACCCTGGCAGCACACTGGTTAAGAGCTTGGCTGCTAACCAAAAGGTTGGCAGTTCAAATCCACCAGCCACTCCTTGGAAACCCTATGGAACAGTTCTACTCTGTCTTGTAGGGTCACTATGTGTCAGGATCGACTCAATAGCAATGGATCTTTTTTTTTTTTTTTTTTTGTATACCACTGAAGAGGGATAGAAGCACCTGTGAAAACCAGGTCCCCAAGACACAGGCCCCTTAAAAGACTAACTCTTAATGAGATCATAGAACTCCCTCTCCCCCACATCCCACCACCACATCAACAAGCTGTGGGATAGTAACAGTGGACTAAGCTGAAAGACCTGCAAGACATAAAATCTCTCTGAGGACCTGTGCAGAGAGAAGCCCCAAAGCCAAGAGGGGAGATGAAAACAAGGACACCAGCGGAATGTGGAAGTCCCTGGGGGGCACAAATGGTTTGTCCTCAGCCATGGTGGCTCAGTGGTTAAGAGCTCGCCTGCTAACCAAAAGGTCGGCAGTTCAAATTCACCAGCTGCTCCTTGGAAACCCTACGGGGCATTTCTACTCTGTCCTATAAGGTTTCTATAAGTCGAAATCGACTCAATTGCAACCAGTTTGGTTTGTTTGGTACTAACCTAAAAGTAGAAGGTTTGAACCCAACCAGAGGCACTGAAGAAGAAAGGCCTGGTGAACTGTTTCCATAAAGATTACAGGTAAGAAAACCCTATGGAGCAGTTCTACTCTAACACCATGAGTCAGAATGAACTCGATGGCAACTGGAAAATTTTTGGGGAGGGGTGGTTTAGAGGCATGTGAGGCCTCTGATACCTATGGCTACAACACACAGTAAACATGGCCCATCTCCTAGCCAGATTAACGTAAACCTAAGACTGTACTGTTTAATGTCAAAAACCCATGCTCCTTCCACTAACAAAATATCCATGAGCCACGGCACCAAATTATTTCAACAACCAAGTCTTTTTTAATCCTCCAAACAAAGATAAAAATGAGACAACCATCCTCAAGAATTTCATTAACAATGATGTTTGCTGTTTGAAGAGTGCTGACCACATTCTGGAAACTCCTGTTACCTTATTTAATTCTCATTTGTTACAGTAATTTTTCAGTTTACTGATAAGTTTCAGAAAGGTGAAGCCACCGGCCGAGGGTCACTCAGCTAGTAATTATTGAAGTTGAACTGGAATGCAGATTTGCAGGTCTCTGAAGTTCCTGCTCTTACGGACCATATCATGCTGCTATCTCCTTTTGCTATAGGGGGCCAGCTGTCCTATTTTATGGTAAAAAATATGGATGAAAATTGTGATCCATGTGTTATCCCCATCTCTGATGCTGAGGCAAACCCACAGCCTACGTCAATCAGTGAGTGATAAGAGGGACAGGAAACTTCGAATGTAAGCAAATGTCTTGCCAACAAGCTGAGGAAAACAGACCTTTTTCTCCCAAAAGTTGTTGACTCCGAGGAGGTACCATATTTTGACGCAAATAACACATGCCCTCTGCATTTGTTTGCCAACCTCGCCCTTTTCCCAGGAGGTGTTTTCGTAAGCGCCACCATGCCAGTTTTTTCTCCATAGTCTTGAGGAAAGACAGGTAAGTTTTTCCAGCGCTGGTTGCCACTTAATTGACATTTTGTGACACTTCATTAAGAAGAATCAAGTGTTTGGGTTTTTCACAGGAGGAGCACGCTTTGCAAAGAATCTTTGGGCCCTGTTGACATAACGAGTGGGGGTTGCCCCAAGTCTGTTTAGATTATGGGCAAAAGTCTGCCCACATGGCTTTAGTTAGCTTTTAGGATTTTTCAATTAAAATTGCCACAAGGGGGGAAAAATCCACAGCATTTTCTAAGCAGTGTTTAACCACTCATCCTGAGTGTGCTGTGTGGTGAATAAAATCATAATAAAGTGCAAGAACACTTTCTTGGGGAGACTGAGAGGAACCAGAGGAGTCAGTATTTAAGTATTAGATTGGTTAAGGGCAAATCAGAGTAGCACGGGGGGAATCTGGGAGCAATGGGTACTGACAATTTTATATTTTTTGTTTGGTGAGTGTCATGGATTGAATTGTGTCCCCCCAAAGTATCTGTCAACTTGGCTAGGTCATGATTCCTTTGTATGATTGTCTACCATTTTATCTTCTGATGTGATTTCCCTGTGTGTTATAAATTCTATCACTGTGACGTAATCAGGTGGATTAGTGGCAATTATACTGATGAGGTCTATAAGATTAGGTAGTGTCTTAAGCCAATCTCTTTTGAGATATAAAAGAGAGAAGTGATCAGAGACACTTGGGAACCTTATACCACCAAGAAAACAGTGCTGTGAGCAGAGCGTATCCTTTGGACCGGAGGTTCCTGCTGAGATGCTCCCAGACCATGGGAGGACTGACGACAAGGATCTTCCTCTGAAGTCAACGGAGAGAAAGCCTTCCCCTGGAGTCAGCCCCCTGAATTTGGTCTTCTAGCCTACTGGACTAGGGGAGAATAAAATTCTCTTTGTTAAAGCCATCCACTTGTGGTATTTCTGTTATAGCAGCACTAGATGACCAAGACAGTGAGTGTTTACTGGTTTGTTTATGTGTCATCTTCACTGGACTGTCAGCTTCACGAGGCAGGACTGCCATGGCTGTCTTACCTGTCTGCCTTTGTTGGTAGTAGCAGCATAGGAAAGGGGAGGGAGCCGAGCCTTCTCCAACAGAAGAGACCAGTCAGCCAGCTCTGGGGCTGGGGGTATGGGTGAAGCAGAGGCAAAGGAGATGGCAGGAGAGTTGGCACCAAGTACCAGATGTTTTGGGTATTCTTCAAAAGGAAGCATCAGACAATTTTCTCAGGGACTGACTATGTTCATGAAAAAGATGTTCAAGTTCATAGACAAGACAGGCAGAGCTGTGCTAGTTTCTAGTGACCTCTAATGAAGTTACCTTAGGCTATGGCGCGCCTCGTGGTTTGGAAACAGATTCCCATAAAGAGTTGACACAATACATAGTGAGTATGTAATAACTTTTTTTTTTCAAATATTTAACAAATATTTAAGGCGAATCAGTGATTACCGCTCACCCAGCAAATATCTGCTGTACATCTACACGTGGACGAAATAAGTTCAATAGGTCTCCTTATTTTGAGTATACTGATTTCTTGGTCCCATCTAAGTCATACAAGCACGTAACTTTTTGGGTGGCCTAAGTTCATTTCATGTATTGATGCACAGTTTCATCTTTTATCTTTGGATGTCTCTTATCTCAAAGGAAGGGGTCTCCAAAGAATTTATCTACAAACATGTAGTTGTCCAACAGTGAGGCGTAATAATTGTCTTCTTTCCAATTCCATCATGCACTAATCTATCATGGAGCAGTTTTCAGAGTATTTATTTACAAAACAAAAACTACTTATAAAATAAGAGTTTTCTCTGGCTATCATCAATTCAGAGTGAGTAAAGATTTGGTAGTGTTTAATCATTTTTATCTAAACACCAGTTAGTGGGATAAAACCTTCATGTCTCCGACAAAACCTAAGGAGGTGCTTCCTGAAGGATATTATAAGTCCTTAATACTCTTCCGATGTGAAGCTGAGTGGGGAAGCTGCTTTCCCATTACATGAGAGCTTCTGCTTAGTCAGAAGCAGACTGGGGACAGGAACATTTGACATCACCTCTCAGCCTGGGTCGGTCAGTGTCCCTGCACCACTCCTGGCCAGAACAGCTGGTGGCTGGCAGCGACGTGCTCTTCAGCACGTTGCTCACGACCTTTAGAACAGCCACGGCTGCTAGTTCCTCTATGACACAGCCTGCTGGAACCAAGACCTGGACTTCACGAGGGTACCTCATCTCCAAAAGCCATTCCACATGCTACACATGGACACGCTCAAGGGTACGCTAATTAGTACGATTAGATGGCATTTGATTAATGGCCCTTGGCAATATTCCACCAAGAGCCGTGGTGCCTGCCCCAGGATCTGGCAGGCAAGTGAAATTTCGGCTTCACTGCTCTCCCCAAGCCCACCTCAGAAAAGCTGGTGACGAGCTCTCGGTGACTCACCAGTGGTTTCAAAAGAGGAGAAAGTTTCAACTTTTCTGGAGCAGATAGGCTGTTGGCTGAGGATTCTTTTTTTCCTTTGAGAAAATGTCATTGATAAATCCTGAAGCTAAATGTAGAAACTCAAGAGAGAGAGAGAGAGAAATAATAATAATAACGATTGAATCAGATCCTTTTTTTTTTTTTTTTTTTTTTAAATAAAGCTGGAGAAAATGTACTGGAAAATTCCTAAAAACCAATACTGACTTCCGTGAAGCCAGAAACTTCCAAACTAAACATAACAACTAATCCAGTTCTTTGTTGAGTAATACTTCATTAACTTACTTGAGCATATGTAACCAATAAACTCTAATCTTTGCTACTCAAATAAGCTAGGGCTTTTATGGGTGACAATAAAATGATGTTTATCTGAGAATCAGGTATTTGCTGTGGGGAAGGATTTTTTTTTTTCTGCCAGTCTTTAAAAAAACACCTGTTGCCATCGAGCAGATTTCAACTCATAGTGACCCTACGGGGCAGCATAAAACCTCCCCATAGGCTTTCCAAGGAGTGGCTGGTGGATTCAAACTGCCGACCTTTTGGTTAGCAGCCGTAGCTCTTAACCACCGTGCCACCAGGGGTCCTTGTGAGTCCTAGGAAAGCTTTATTAGTCCCATTAACTAATTTTGTCAACATATTTTTATGTATCTATTTATTGAGTGCAGGTCACTTGAGAGACACTGAAAAATTGTTGAAATACAACAGCGAAGGAAACGGGCTCTGTCTTCATGTTTTCCTTCTATGAAGGAAATAAAGACTGGATTCGGAAATGCAATGTTCGTTTTCTTCAACAAGCATTTGCTGAGTGTGTGAGCTCTGTGCTGTGGATACACAGAAGATGACCAGGGTGTGGAAATGTGGTAAAGGCCTCTCCTTCCTGGCCAAGCGTGGACAAAGGTGGGGTATTGTACGTGCAACTAACATTTAAAGGGTGAGCTTTTTTAGGATGAGGGTCTAGCTTACATGTTGCCAAATGCTTCTTTCCATTCTCAGAGTGAGGGGAGGGATGAGTCTGGAGAGGAGGAGACCTCATGTGAGTAGGGAATGACTGAGAGCTCCTGGCTTCCAGAAGCCAAGTGGTTTCCTTAGGAAACATTCCTATGGGTGAGTCATGGCCTAAGTGCGAGGGGCCACCTCCTCTCCTCTCTAAAGTGAACTTTCATACTTGCCTCCTTCCTGATGCCCTGCCTGCCCCACCTGGTGTGCACAGCCAGATTTCTTCTTGAACCCATTGCTTTCTCCTCCTCTCCAGGAGGGAAGGGTCAGGACATTCAAGCCCCTGGGTGGTTTATGTTCTTGTTAGATGCCTTGGAGTTGATTCGGACTCATGGTGACCCCATGTGCCAGAGAAGAACTGCTCCATAGGGTTCTCAAGGCTGTGACTTTTCAGAAGCAGATCACCAAGCTTGTCTTCCGAGGTACCTCTGTGTGGGTTCGAACTACCAACATTTTGGCTGGTAGTCCAGCACTTAAATGCTTGCTTGCACCACCTACTACTCCTTTATATTCTACAAGCCTGTCATCCACCTGATCCTTTTGCAGTGTTGCCTGGATGCCAAGTTTGATCTCACTCTTCTCATTTTTAAATGGGTACAGCCAGGGATAATATTTAAAATATTTAACAACTAGCATTGCATGAACATCACCAATCAGAACAGATACATGACCAATCAGAAAAGGCACCAGCCAGCTAGGAACTCCTGGCCCTGCTGTCCCGGTGCATCCCAGCCACATATCCACCCTGACTAGAGTCTGGTCTAACATGATTTGGATACAGAAGAATGCAAAACCCAACCCCAATCTTTAATCTTCTGATTTGCTTCGGAGTCTTTCAAAATGTCTATATTGATAGCAGGTTAACTCTCCACATCCAGGAATCACGAGAAAAAAAGTGAACATGTAGTAGTCACTTGCTTACCTGGATTGTAAGAGGTTGTATATATCTGGGTGTGGGAAGGCTGGGATGAGGAAGTAAGCAGTGGGAGTTTATGGGGCTCAGGCTGGACTCCTGGGCACCTCAGAGGTTAAGAACGGGGATAAAACTGAGTTTAGAGATGATGTGGGGTGGAGGTGAACTGAGGTTTGAAGTCAGAGGCCAAACCAGTTGCTAAAACAAGGCGGCCCTGGAGCAGATTTAGGAAGCTGGAGTTGATATATAAGTGATCAGAAAGCCTGGGAGATGCAGACAGGAATGATGTCTAGGGTGGGTTATCTGGGGTAATAATTGAGGCAGAGTGGGAGTAGGAATGAGAAGAGAATACTGGAGTCAGACAGCAAGCCACATCAGCTTTCCTGCGTTCTGCTATGTGGACAGCCCAGCCCAGTAGCTCTTCAGGTCTGAATGAGAACATTCTGACTTGCAGGAATTCCTAGCCCCTTTCTGACCCTGACTACCTAATTTATGCTTAGCTGAGAATGGTCCTTCCCTTTTAGGCTAGTATGATGACATTTCCAACTTATACCTCATCTGATCCTGAGTGTGAATGTTTGCAAGGGAAAAATCAACTTGTTCTTTCAGTTACAGTATTTATACCCACCCATAAAACTATACATGGGAACCACAAACAAATTTATTTGCCATTTTTGAAAATTTGGCCCTTAAAGGGCATTAACAAGAACATTGTGCAATTAGTACAGATTGTTTTTAAAACACTTGAAAAGATCCAAATTCTGCTGAGTTTTGGGGCCAAGTACATTGAAAATTGCAACTTGAATTCCAGAATCTCCATGCGGTTTAGTTGCATCCACGTTAGAAGAGTGCCATTTAGAAATGACCCTTACTATACAAGGAGATGAGTGTGACCCTAGCCACGTTTGTATCAAGTGTATCCAGACATTCCTGGGCTGTAAGGCATTACCATAGAGACCTAGTGGAGGAGACCAGAGTGTCTGGTGGGATGGACCCTCCTGCAGGGCTGGGGGTGAGGCTAGGGTAAGGTGGGTTTGTTTCGTGGGCTTGAATGCCTGACAGCATCTTCAGAAGAAGGATCCCAGATCTTTGTCCCAGAAATAGCACTCAGTGCTTCTTTCAGTAGATTCTCACTGCCCATAGAATAAAATCCAAACTCCTTTCCACTGGCCACTCTCTACACAAACCCCAGACTCCAGCCATACCAAGCCTCTTGAGTTCCCCCCTGAAACAATGGACTGTCAAGCCTCTAAGTCTGTGCACAGGTTATTTCCTTGTCCGGAATATTCTTTGCAAAGTACCAGGGCTGCCTGAGTTGCACAGTCTCCCTCAGGGGTCCCTGTGACCTGACCTCTGCTCCAAGGTGGACAATCAGAATCTCTCTTCTGGGAATTTTATAAAATAGCCAGGTGGAGAATACCTTGCAGGCACCTGGAGTAGAATGATCTAACACAGTGACCTAGAGATGGTCCACAGGCCACCATAGCTGTGATTCCTAGAGGTGCCTGGTTCCACACTGCCCATGGCTTGTTTTATAGTCCTTCCCTCTGCTCTGGGACCTATCTTTGTCAAATCCCCTTTTCTTCTGGGATGTGCATTTACTGAAGCTTATTATGTACTTTTCTAAGCACTTTACGTGAAACTTTTTTTTTTTATTTGCTTGAAACTCTCTTACTACTCCCATATTGCAGATGAGAAGACTGAGGCTCAAAAAGGTTACATAACTCCCTCAGGCCAATGCAGCTGATGTTTTAATGCCCACACCTTATGGCCCCTTGAGTTATTTCAAGGACGTGAGATATTTTAACCTTGTGGTCTGTTTCTGTAGCTTGTAAGCAAAAAACAAACAAACAAACAAACAAAAACCAAAAAAACACAACCCTTAAGGGATCCATTCTTTCTCATGCCTCACTCAGGGTGCCTTCAAGCCTCTGTTCATATCACCTCTGTGATGTCTTTCTTGATTAGGTCATGTAGAGTGGAAGGGTTCCCTACTCTGAACTCACATAGAATGTGGTTCGTATTTATTCCATATTGTTCATTTGTTTCTCTCTTCGGTGTGAGTCTGACTTCCTCCATGTCAGAATCCCTGAATTACTTATGTCCATCGCCTGGAGCAAAGTAAGGAGATGAATATTTGTTGAATGAATGTGTGATTCCTTCCTACCTGTTGTTGTTGTTAGGTGCCATTGAGTCAGTTTGAACTCATAGAGACCCTATGTAAAACACAACAAAACACTGCCTGGTCCTGTGCCATCCTCACAATCGTTGCTATATTCGAGCCCATTGTTGCAGCCACTGTGTCAATCCATCTCTTTGAGGGTCTTCGTCTTTTTCTCTGACCTACTTTACCAACTGTGATGTCTGTCTTAGTTGTCTTGTGCTGCAGTAACAGGAATATCACAGGTGGGTGGTTTTAACAAAGATAAATTTAGTCTCTCACAGTCTAGGAGGCTAGAAGTTCAAATTCAGGGTACCAGCTTGAAGGGAAGGCTTTCTCTATCTGTTCGTTCTGGGGGAAGATCTTTGTCATCAATCTTCCCCTGGTCTAGGAACTTCTCAGCACAGGAATCCTGCTTTCAAAGGACTCTCTGCTCTCTGCACTGCTTTCTCAGTGTCATGGGGTTCATCTGTCTCTCTGCTTGCTTCTCTCTTTTTTATTTCAAAAGAGATTGACTCAAGACAAAACCTAAACTTGTAGATTGAGTCCTTCCTTGTTAGCATAACTGCCTCTAACCCTGCCACATTAACATCATAGAGGTAGGATTTACAACACATAGGAAAATCACATCAGATGACAAAATAGTGAACAATTACACAATACTGGGAATTATGGCCTAGCCAAGTTGCCATACATTTTTTGGGGACAGAATTCAATTCATAACAATGTCTTTCTCCAGGGACTGGTGCCTTCTGATAACATCCAAAATATGTGAGACGAAGTCTCTCCATCCTTGCTTCTAATGAACATTCTGGCTGTACTTCTTCCAAGACAGATTTGTTCATTCTTCTGGCAGTCCATGGTATATTCAATATTCTCCAACGTCATAATTCAAATACATCAATTCTTCTGTTTTCTTTATTCATTATCCAGCTTTCACATGCATATGAGGTGATTGAAAATACTATGGCTTGGGTCAAGTGCACCTTAGTCCTCAAAATGACATCTTTGCTTTCTAACATTTGAAAAGGTCTTTTGCAGTAGATTTGCCCAATTCCATATGTCGTCTGATTTCTTGATTGCTGCTTCCATGGGTGTTGATGAATAGGAGGAAAAGAGATAAGGAGGTATAGGGAGAAGAAAAGAGAAAAAGCCAGTGACAACAGTAGGTCATATTTGTTGCTTCCCCTACTTCATTTTTATACTTTGCCAAAGATGTCAAAGCATGGTACACCAATCTGGGAGTGAGAATTTTTTTGAGAGCTGAATTCTGATACAATCAAATAGCTTGATTTGAATTATTTCATGGTACACCAATCTGGGAGTGAGAATTTTTTTGAGAGCTGAATTCTGATACAATCAAATAGCTTGATTTGAATTATTTCATTCAACTCATTTAGTAAACAAATATTGGTGATCTTGCCAAGTCTCAGCAGGTAATGGGGAACAAGAAAGCCTGAGTGGGACTGTATCTCTGCACCCAGGGGTCCACAATCTCTATGTCAAATGTTGTCTGGTGAGTGCCACAGGAGAGTTATAAGAAAGGAGGCAGAGGAGAAAGTGACTCGCTCTGCTTAGGAGCATTCCAAGTTCTTCATTGAGACATGGCATTGGAGTTCAATTTCAATCGTCTGTAGGCTGAAGGCGGAAATTCTGGTGGCGTAGTGGTTAAGTGCTACGGCTGCTAACCAAGAGGTCGGCAGTTCGGATCCACCAACTGCTCGTTGGAAACTCTACTGGTCAGTTCTACCCTGTCCTATAGGGTCGCTATGAGTCAGAAACAACTCGATGGCAGTGCGTTTGGTTTGGTTTTTGGTGGGCTGAAAGCTCAGTGGGCAGAGAACAACAGGATGGAGATGAATAGCCATCCTATGTACTGGTGAAGGAAAGGAGGCTGGTGGCGTGGTGTTCAAGAGTCGCTGCCCGTGGAAGGAGAGTCAAGGCTGACTTTGTTTAAGGGAACTTTGCAGAGTGTTTTATCAGTCCCACCATTCATGCCATTTTTATGTAGAGGGAAGGAAAGAAATGCTATTTTAAAGGCGACTTCAGTTTGTGCTGGTAGCTTTAATACTGGCTCATGGCCACAAGGAATCCTATTAAAATAAAGGTTCCACGACTCCCTCTACAGAAACTAATCCATTGAGCCTGGGGTCAAACTCAGAAATCTACATTTTTATCAAGAACCTCAAGTGATTCTGATTTAAGGCTCTTTGAACTCAACTTGTAGACCGTCTCCCACTTAAAGTTGCTGAATAGCACAGACATACTATTCATTGGTTTAGAAAAATGTGCTAAGGGACCTTTTGGTTCTTTGATCATATCATAGTTCTGGGGAGAATCTAGTTCTGGGAGGTTGTGACCATGGGAGTTTAGCTGTTTTACATAACAAGAAACCAGGTGTCTCCTTCGGGTAGACAGGTTTTTCTGCTATAAAATAATTTGGATTTTCTTAAGGGCAGATAATGGAAATGGGCATTCCACTTGAGAATTGTGTGTGTGTGGGGAGGGGGGAGGTAAGAACTCCGTGAGGAAGGAGCTGCCCCTGGAGACAAGATGACAAACTGGGACCCCAGGACTGGGGTGGTCAGCCAGGGTTTCCCTGTAGGTGATGAAATTCAGCAACAGTAATGTTGGATATTGTTTCTTGTTCTGTGACGCTCTTCCCCTTTTATACTCATTCAGTAAAAGTCTGTTACACATGATAGCATTGGATTAGTGTTATTCTAGAGAATGAAAGACATGGGGCCATGTCTACCTTTGGACCAGAGTGTTGTAAAGTCATAGCTGAGATGGCCAAATGTGAAAGTATATCCCCTCTTGACCACCACCTCAAACTCTCAGAAGTATTTTGGAAGTGAACTGAATTTCTTAAAGAATATCAGAAATTCGTGAGATTGAAGTTTGAGTATTTTACCAGTATATTAGTTTCTTAGAGCTGTTGTAACAAACAAGGTTACTGGTGCAATGGTTGAGAGCTCGGCCGCTAACCAAAAGGTCAGCAGTTCAAATCTACCAGTTGCTCCTTGGAAATCCTATGGGGCAGTTCTAGTCTGTCCTATAGGGTTGCTGTAAGTCAGAATCGACTTGACAACAACAGGTTTAGTTTTGGTTTGAAGGTCAAGACTTCTACATATCTTTTTTGGAGACACATTTAAATCCATAAGAATTGGGATTTTAAAAGAAAAGGTGACCCCCAGAAGAACGTGGGCCCATTCTTTTTCCATACACGTCACCAGTGGTGCTTAGCACACTGTTTCTCAAATGGATTACCTAACCTCGCTTGGACCGTAGCCACCTCTGTGTCATCATTACAGAATTCAAGTCTGGGTTGTTGAGTTCAACATGCAGAGAGATACTTAGTAAATGCTTCAGATATTCATACAATTAAATGAAATATCTGTGGAGAATCTCAGACCAAAAGATTACTATGCAAATTTGGAGCCTCATTATTTTACCAAATGTTGGAAGAACAAGAGCGGATATGGTTACATATTCCCTTGGCTGGCAGTTGTTATGCTTTGGACGTGGGTCACATTCGATGTCTGTTTGATCATAAACACCTGGTCCCCAAAGTATCCTGCAGTTTGTTTCATTTTCAGAGACTGGGATGGCAAATTTAAAATTCAAATTCTTCTGAACAGCAGAGAAAATGTAGCTATAAAAGTGTTTCAGACCACAGTGTTTTAAATGAAGGTTAATTTTCTGATAAAATAGGAAATGAAGGAAAAATTATCTCCCTGCACACAAGCATGGTTTAGAATACTATAGCTCAATTAGATGTCCTGATTGCAAACAATCAGTTTTACATCTTGTTAAACTTCTCCTTTTCAAATTATGGAGCTTTTCTATACTCAGATTAGCAGGGGTATTAAGGGTACAATAGATAGAAGATCCATCTGAGCCGGAAGGAAAATTATAACAAGAGGGTTCAAAACTAACTGAGAGCTTCCTAAAATCGCATGGTGTATCCAGTGTTATTAAAGAATTGTCCAGCATGGAAATTAACTTCTGGGCTCAGAGGAAAGAAAAGTTATTAGTCTTGCATTTTCCTATGATACTGAGTTGTTCTTATTCAATAGAATTTTGCTTTGTGCATACAGAGATACACACCAAGCGTGTTAATCAGACCTATAAAAAAATCTTTTTTTTTTTCCCCTCAGACCTAGACCTATACCAGGTAATATTTGCAAAATCATATTTTCGGATCCAGAATGTTTGCTGGATTTGGGGGAAGAAAGCAAAGATCATTGGGTTTCCCATTTTTTGTTGCAAATCAAATTTGATATCATACGTTTTAATAATCATATACTTTTCTGATTGATTCTCAGTCTTTTTACTTAGCTCTTACTGGGTTGTGTCCAGAACAAAGAGATGTGCAGTCGTTTTGTACTGAGCCTTTCTTTGCTATTTTCAGTGTTTATAATAAAGCAACAGAATGTGTTAGCACACACTTTATGGTCCTTAGTGAAGTTTATCGAATGAATGAATGGTGCATCTTCTTAGAGTTTTGGTTAATCTTATGCCTCTCTCCCTTCTCATTCCACCTCTCAAGGTCCGATTCTTCATCACCTGTGCTGGGACTGTGGCCATAGCCTCCTAAGTTCTCCCCTGAGTTGTCCCCATTCTAATCCAACACCTCCTGCACAGCGCCCAGCATAGCACAGTGATCATTCTGTGCCTGGCCAGTTCTGATCATCAGCCATGCTGTCATTATCGTGCCTTCCCCTGTGACTTTTCTTGAACTTTCTTATAGTTACCTTCCCAGCTCAGCTTTGTACCAGCCCAGAGATCACATCTTCTAGGAAGCGTTCTCTGACCCCCAGGCTCCCACCCAATGGTTTAGACACCCTTTTCCTGTGCATCCAGTGTCTGCCTCTTCAGTAACACTTTTCTCATTGCCTGTGGCTTGTCTGCATCCATTCTAGACTGTACAGCTTATTAGGGCAATGTCTGCATCATGTTCACGCTGTATCTTTGGTACATAGCACAGTGCCTGATATACAGTAGGTACTTAGCCCTTCAAATAAGTGGCAACTGAATATATTCTAGAATCCCAAGAGGGAACACAGGCTGCTTTTCAAAGATGAGATGTACTTTTCCTGGAAACTTAAATAATTTGACCCTGGAAGTCCTCACGACTGAAGGGGGTATGCAGAAGTTGCCTGGGATAAGGGCCCACTGCATTCTCATTGCCGGGGTGGGATTAGGATAGTGTCTTATTGGATGTGAGAAGAAATTTTCAGTGGAAAACCATCAGTTTGAACAGTCAAAGGACAGTGGTTAACAGTGACCAATGGTCATCTAAATTTAGGCCAATGCAATGTTTATTTAATATGATAGTAGATGAGATATCATTTTATCTCAGAAAGGGAAACCAAGGAACACTGTCCTGGGTACTTGGTACTTCGATATGCAATTCTCTGAAATGGATCCTGGAACTTGTATTTTATAGAAAAGGGCTTTAGTATAATGGTTAAGACGAGAGCTTTGGAGTCAGACTGCCTGCATGTAAATCTCATCACCATTTATTAGCAGTAAAATCTACAAAAATGGCTAATCTCCATTTGCTTCAGTTTTCTCAACTGTAAAATGAAATTTAAAACAGGCACCCTGAAGTTGTAGTAAAGCTGAAATAAGATAATATATTTAAAACATTTGTACAGCACTCAGCACATAATACAGGCTCAATAAATACCTCATTTAAAATAGAGAAACTGAGATACAAAGGGTTTAAATACCTGATCTGATCATCACTCAGCTAGGAATGAGTGACTGGTTTTTAAATCCAGATTTATCTGTTTTACACAAAAGATATTGTTTTTCTTCTACTCTACTGTATTATTTCCCAGAAATCCATTGGAAAGACTTTATTGTATATACTGTGGTTTGACATTGATGTTTGAGCCTTTTTGCTTCCTGTAGTTTGCTGCAAAGATTTTAGGAATTTCCCTGAGTAGTTTTGCATTGACCAAGGACTTCCTGTATGTTCTTTGTCTTGTCAGAGTTACTTAACCCATTAATGAAAGCCCACACTAGGTGATGGTGTTTCTAAATTTTTAGTTTTCAAATGACATTCCTGGACCCAGCTGCAAAATTCCATACATTTAATTCAAATCAGTCACATTTTTGATGGGGTTGTTAAAAAGCTTTAAGTGCTATGAATTTATGACTCTCTGCTCACATTCAGCTGTTCACTGCTTCTGCTCCTAGGTCTTTTATCCTGTGTGGGATAAAATTTATATTTGTGGGTGAGATCATTATAAATCTTTTATGCACCGCAAGTGTGATTTTAAACGTTTGCGAGCATGGAGAGCTATGCCCATGAGATGTCTGCTGTATTTTGTGGGTTATAGCTCTTGTGTAACTGGCAAAAAAGAAAAGCAAAACAGAAAAAGCTTCAAACCCAAACAATGAACTTTGTTATGAGCACCTAAACCTCCAGGAGAGGGAATGCCTTATGATGGAGCTCAAATTCGACTCTGTGGATGTTGTCTTAAAACTCTCTTTCAAGTTGCCACAAATAACTCTTATCAACGACTATTTTTCCATAAACGTCCCTTACAGACTACTAGCTGAATTCTGTGAGAAAGGAACAGCTTCTCCCCATCAGAATTTCATGTCTCCATTGCACTAATCATTGGGGAAAGCAAGGCCGCCGGCCCTGAGCAGCTGGCTTGTCCTTTCCTCATTATTTTTCGGGAATCTTGACCCTGAAATTTCTATGTTATAGAAATCAAAGGCGTCAGTGTCAAAGACAATGCAAATTCCAGAGAAGACCTTAAAAAACATTATGAAAATGTCTGTATAATTCTTGCCAAAGGACAGAGAGAGACTGGTGCCAACCTCACTGGGTGATCCTCTCTGGTTTTCCTATCACGGCAAGCGCCATGGTAATGGGTTAAAGCATCATGGCCACTGTGACAGGAAACTGGGAATGAAACTCACGTGCATGGAGGGATCACATTAAAAGGAATAAGAGAATATAATGAAGTATCATTACAAGCAAATAATGAGGATTTGAATATGCGCAAACATTTTGTGATGACTTTGCGCTGTGTGTCTTGAGGCTCTCAATTTGGCTGTGTTGTCAGTAAGAAATGATTCCCAAATTAATCCAGGCAACAGAGTTAACTGGAGGAACTTTGAAACATACGCATTCTGGGCTGCATCTCAGACCTGAATCAGAACTCCCCCAGCCGCAGCAGAGGTCTCTGTTTTTCATGAGTTCTGTAGATTGGTTTTTGATGGTCACATTCTCTCTATTCTTTTGAAAATATGAATTACTTTGGTGTAACCTCTTTATAGGAGAAAATTATAAAACCAGTTGAGGTTTTAGGGATTCTTGTTGTTGTTAGGTACTGTGGAGTTGGTTTCAACTCACAGAGATCCTGTGTACAGCAGAAGGACACACTACCTGGTCCTTTGCCATCCTCACAATCCTTGCCATGTTTGAGCCCGTTGTTGCAGGCACTGTGTCAGCCCATCTCATCGAGGGTCTTCCTCTTTTTCGCTGACCCTTTGCTTTACCAAGAGTGATGTCCTTCTTCAGAGCTTGGTCCCTCCTGACTACATGTCCAAAGTGTGTGAGACAAAGTCTTGGTCATCCTTGCTTTTAATGAGCATTCTGGCTGTACTTCTTCCAAGACAGATTTGTGCCTTCTTCTGGCAGTTCCATGGTATATTCAATATTCTTCTCTAGCACTATAATTCAAAGTCATCAATTCTTTTTTGGTCTTCCTTATTTATTGTCCAGCTTGCACATGCACATGAGGCAATTGAAAATACCGTGTGTCTTAGTTATCTAGTGCTGCTAATAAGAGAAATACCACAAGTGAATGGCTTTAACAAGAGAAATTTATTTCCTCAAAGTAGGTTAGAAGTCCAAATTCAAGGTGTCAGCTCCAGGGGAATGCTTTTTGTCTCTGTTGGCTCTGGAGGAAGGTACTTCTCATCAATCTTCCCCTGGACTAGGAGCTTCTCAGCACAGGAACCCCAGGTCCAAAGGACATGCTCTGCTTCCAGCATTGCTTTCTTGGTGGTACGAGGTCCCTACTCTCTGCTTGCTTCTCTTTCCTTTTGTCTCTTGTAAAATAAAAAAATGGTGCGGGCTACACTGCAGGGAAACTCCCCCTTTACACTGGATCAGAGATGTGACCTGAGCAAGGGTGCTACATCCCACCCTAATCCTCTTTAACATAATCTAATCTTGCCCCGTTAACCACAGGCAGGGATTACAACTTACGACACATACGAAAATTACAATCGTGAAATGGAGGACAACCACACAATACTGGGGATCATGACCCAGCCAAATTGATACACATATTTTTGGAGGACACAATTCAATCTATGACACTGTGGCTTGGGTCAGGCACACCTTCGTCCTCAAAGAGACATCTTTGCTCTTTAACGCTTTAAAGAGGTCTTTTGCAGCAGATTTGCCCAATGCAATATGTCCTTTGATTTCTTGACTGCTGCTTCCAGGGACATTAATTGTGGATCCAAACCAAACCCAGGGGCATTAATTGTGGATCCAAGTAAAATGAAATCCTTGACAACTTCAATGTTTTCTCCATTTATCATGATGGTGCTATTGGTCTAGTTGTAATGATTTTTGTTGTCTTTACTGAAGGCTGTGGTCTTTGATCTTCATCAGCAAGTGCTTCAGGTCCTCTTCACATTTAGCAAGCAAGGTTGTGTCACCTGCATGTAGCAGGTTGTTAATGAGTCTTCCTCCAATCCTGATGCCATTTTCTTCATATAGTCCATCTTCTCAGATTGTTTATGTGCTCATCATAATGAATAGCTATGGTGAAAGGATACAGCCCTGACACACACCTTTCGTGATTTTAAACCGTGAGCTATTCCTTTGTCCTGTTCGAACAACTGCCTCTTGGTCTATGTACAGGTTCAGCATGAGCACAGTTAAGTGTTTTGGGAATTTCCATTCTTCAAAATGTTATCCATATCTGTTAAGACCCACATAATCAAATGCCTTTGCATAGTCACTAAAACACAGGTAAACATTTTTCTGATATTCTCTGCTTTCATCTAGTATCCATCTGACATCAGCAATGATATCGCTAGTTCCATGTCTTCTTCTGAATCCAGTGTGAAGTTCTGACAGTTCCTTGTGGATGTACAGTTGCAATCGTTTTTGAATGATCTTCAGCAAAATTTTACTTGTGTGTGATATTAATTATATTGTTTGATAATTTCTGCATTCTGTTGGATCACCTTTGTTTGGAGAGTGTACAAATATGGATCTCTTCCAGTTGGTTGGCTAGGTAGCTCTCTCCCAAATTTCTTGGCAGACAAGCGAGTGCTTCCAGCATTGCATCCATTTATTGAAATATCTCAATTGATATCTGTCAATGCCTGAAGGCTTATTTTTCACCAATGCCTTCAGTGCAGCTTGGACTTCTTCATTCTGTGCCACTGGCTTTTGATCATATACTATCTCCTGAAATGGTTGAACATAGACCAAATCTGTGTTTCTGATACAGTGACTGTATGTATTTCTTCCATCTTTTTTTATACTTCCTGTGTCATTCAATATTTTGCCCATAGGGATTCTTACGTCCCATATGTAGATGGAGAAATGGAAGCCCAGGAAGGCTAATTTCTTGACTGAAGCTTGCTTAGCTTGCTGAAGGCAGAGCTAGGACCTGGGCCCAGGCCTTCAGCTGCCCAGTCCAGATGGTTTTCATTAGACCTGTGATTCCCAAACTGAGCTCCAATGCACCCGGGGCACTGCAGGGAACTCATAGGGCTGCTTCAGGACATTTTAACATTTCAGTTTTCTAGGGAAACACAGTGATACTCAATACCAGTCAGATACCATGTGAACTAGTAGCTTGAGATAATTCAGTGTCAACATTAGGTCGTGCTACATCCTTTCACTGATCCAGTTGACTGTCATTATTCTTGGAGCCTGTATTTGCGAATTCACCTACTCACTAAAAGTTATTTGAAACGCCAAAATCAGTATTCAGAGACTTTTGCAATCGTTTGCAGACATGCATAGAGCAGTGAAAAATTTGAATTGTTTAGGATGCATGTTCCCACATGAAGCCAAACAAGGCAACACTTTGCTTTCTCGTTTCAACTATCATACCTTAAACACATGTTCTTTTCCTGGCTGATTCTGTGCCATGTTTTTTCATATTTTTGTGCTTTATGTTGGTGATTTCACTATTAAAATGGCCCCTGTGTGTAGTGATGAAGTTCTGTATAGTGTTCCTCAATGTAAGAAGGCTGTGACGTGCTTTATGGGGAAAATGCATGTGTGAGATAACCTTCATTCAGTTGAGTTACAGTTCTCTTGGCAGTGAGTTCAATGGTAATGAATCAACTATATATATTAAAAAAGGGCAAGAAGAGAAAAACAGGAGAAGTGAAGGAGTAAATCCTAAAGGCCTCCCTGAATGTCTTCCATTCACCCTCAGGCTTTGGCTTTGGTTTTCAACCATATTTTGAATTATTTTCAGCAAAATTTTCTTGCATGTAATATTAATGATATTGTTTGATAATTTCTGCATTCTGTTCAGCAGAAACACAAGCAAAACAAGATTATGTGTTGATGGATTGACAAAAATGTTGTGACCAGAGGCTCACATTGCCCTGGGAGCAATGGTTCATGATTTGCTCATTCAGCATCCATGGTGACTTTATAGATCATAACTACTGTGAATAATGAGAATTGACTCTACATTTTTGCAAAGCTGGATTTTCAAAGGTTGTATGATCAAAACAGCTATTGCAGGGAGTCAATATGAAACAGGAAATGAGGGTGGCTGTGTCCCATCTGATTTTGAGGATTGAGAAATTGTACCGTGCTCGACAGATGCACACATAGCATAGTCTAGTGATTATTTTAAGTGAAATAAAAATGTTATTTTTCATTCAATTTGTGTATTATCTTTTTTTTTTAAAGGCTACTGACTTCTTAGGGCATAAATGCTTGTAACCTAATTACTTAAATGGAACTATTAGATAATTCTTTTTGCGTACAGCACTGTTAAAAAATTACTGAGACACTAAGATCTCCATGAAGAAAGAAAGTTTGGGAACTTCTACATTAGATCATATAGTCTTCTACTGTCTCACATTGAATTTTGACTCAGACATTCCAAAACTTTGGTTTCTTAAGTTCCCCCACCAAAAAAAAAAAAAAAAAAAAAAAGATATCTTCTTTTGATGTCATTGGGTTTCACCATTTCTTTCAAACTGCTTGCTTCAGGAAGAATCTGTTTATGAAAGAGATCCAGAGGACAGTTTTTGTTACAGCAACAAAACCATAAGTTTTCCCTGAAATGCAATTGTGTTCAGAGCTATAGAAGAAGTATTTCGCTGATGATATGAATGGATACAGGGCAGCTCATGCAGTCCAAAATATTTACCCTACTGCCTGTCATTCTACCGTCATAACTCCAGACCTCTGGATTCTGTGGACCACAGAGTCTTTAACTCCCATTAAAAGCAGGTATTTCTTTGCAACGTTAAGCCTTGGTAACACCTTAGTTGTTACTAAAGAGCCAGAATGGAGGACGAGGACGTGGTTTACCTTATCCCGGAGGGAGAAAATATCAGAAGGAAATGTGAAATGGAAAGATGCATATGTTCCCTAGGGAACGGTTTTGCCTAATTTTTGACTGTTTTTGTGTAAAGCACAGAGAGGAGTGTCTACTAAAGACCTGTCATCTTGTTTGAAATGACTAGTGTTGAGCCCTGGTTCTTTAACTAATTCAGATTTTACCAAAATAATTCATTAAACTTTTTGGTTATCTTATTCAACTGGTAAAAAATAATCCCTTCCATGAAACAGTTTTACCTAATTTTGTTCACTTTTCACCACAAGCTTTTTGAGAGTATTATTCCTATTTTTAATAGATGAGGAAACTGAAGGTCAGAGATGTTAGACGACTTGAGCTGGTTAATAAAAGAGTGGAAATAGGACTCTGGACTTGTGGCTCTTGTTGTTGTTGTTGTTAGGTGCCGTCGAGTCAGTTGCAACTCCTAGCAACCTTATAAGACAGCAAAACTGTGCCATAGGGCTTCCAAAGAGTGGCTGTTGGATTTGAACTGCCAACCTTTTGGTTAGCAGCCGAGCCCTTAACCACTTCGCCACCAGAGCTATTAGTTCAGTGTTTTCCCTCTTCTACATCTTTATGGGCTTAAAAATATTTATAGTTGGTGTAGCTAACGTAATTATGAACACTAAAGGAGCTAGAGGCATTCATAGCTTCATCTTTGCTGAATGGCATCCTTCAATGCTGCAGGTACCCCCAGGGTCCTTGGCTCCACGCCCAGCTCTCATATCACCTTCATTACTTCTGCTGTCCCTACTGCATTTGCTACTGCTGGTGCTACCGGTTCCTGGGCACCTACTATGCACTAAGCACTCTATGTCTTCTTCTTGTTGTTTTTATTGTTTTTAGTTGCTTATAAGTTAGCTCCTGACTCATGACAACCCCACGCACAATGGAGCAAAACCCTACCAGGTCCTGTACCGTCTCCAGGATTGGTTGAAGATCGGACCATTGTGATCCACAGGACTTTCATTGGCTGATTTTCAGAAGTAGATCACCAGGCCCTTCTTCCTAGTCCATCTTACTCTGGGAGATCTGCTGAAGCCTGTTCAGCATCCTAGCAACACACAAGCCTTCACTGATCGATGAGTTGTGGCTCTGCTTGAGATGCATTAGCCAAGAATGGAACCCAGGTCTCCTGCGTGACAGGCAAGAATTCTACCACTGAACCACCAATGCCCCCATGTTTTCTTTTTAGCTTTCTTAAATGCAATCTTAAAATACGATCACCAACACAGAATTTAGCTTCCTGAGCCATTGTATTTCGTAAAATGTGGCTTCATACTCTTTCCATATTTGTTTCCTCAAATGGGGAATAAAAGGGACTTGTTGCTTGTAGTCAGTCTGTATGGCTGAGAACTATGGGTTCTCCCAGTTCACCAAGAGCTCTCCTCATTTGTGTACCTTAGAGGTATAAAACTAAAGCAAGGGGAGACATGTTTTGCACAAGGGAGACAAGTACATCAAGGAAATGCTTTCACAAATGTAGTGTAGAGAAAACAGTCAAGCCAGTCCCACAGAGAGGAAGCACACAGAGTGTCTTCGTGTCTCAAATGGAATAAATTATTTGCAATGCTGTGGTTAAAGTTCAGTATGAATGAGGTCCGCACAGCTGGGACACTCAGTTCTTTTGATCTGGCCTTTCAAGCTCGGGTGATGCCAGGAAATTGCATGTAATGAACTGAAGCTGCAGTATAGAAAATGGGAAGGGATTGTTATAAAAACAATGGAGATAATTTATCCACCTTCCTTCCCCCACACCTGTGTCTTGTACAGAGTCCAGGAGCCTCAGCTTTCTGAGGGGAGCCTAGGCTGGCTGGCCCAGAGCTCCAGGGACACACGGCCAGCCTAATTTGCTTGTGGTTATAGACTTTCTCTAGGGCTCCAGAGCACCGACTGTCAGATAACCACGACACATGTGACTGAGTCATCACCACCAGCCCAGTCATTTCAACACAGGAAAGAGTGCACCTGCTCTTCTTCACCATGAAAATGGCTAAGTTTTCAGTCAGACTTGTCAGAGTTCAATTGATTAACTTCATACTTATGGCCACACCCAACTCCCTTGAGAGCTGTGGGTGTACAAATAAATATCCCAGGAAATGATACTGCAATATTCACTTTACTTTTTCATTATAGGACTTGGGAGTTTATTTCAATAAAAGGAGAGAGAGGGAAAACAATCCTACTTCCATTGAATCTCCACCACCTGTCAGATGGGCTTGAAGAAGAGTTTCCTTCCTTCCGCTCATTCTTCCCATTGTGGAACTGAACGCCAGGGTGGACTTTCCACATGACTAACAGTGTTGGGGACAGGTGCAAAAGCAGAAGGGCATAGAAAACAGCTGATTTGGCTGAAGAGATTAGAAATACTTGCTAGCTTCCTATTTCCATATGACTCTACGTTATCAGGGGCTGACATGTTTTCAGAACAGAAACCCCCTCTTTTGCTAGAAGCTTTGATGCTAAATAATTCCATATCACCAGGGTGAGTATACTGATTATAGTAATGGAGAGCTGTCTTGTTAATATTGTATAAGAAATTCTAGTACTCTACTGCATTTGATCTGCAAGTAATCCTTTGACATAGAAGAAGCAAGCATCAATATCCTATCCCCCTGTACAGTTGGGAAAAATGAGTCTTAGAGTATTACAAAGCAGGTCAAAGGAAGGTGAATTTGGAGCTGAAAGACCATAAATTAATAACTGGCTCAGAACTTACAATACCTGGACAAGGTCTTCAATTAGTATATAGTACTGACAGGGGTAAGGAGATAGAAAGAAGACAACCACTTGCTGTATGAGACATTGATATTCTTGTTGCCCAGAATAGCCAAGAATAGAGATATTAAATAAAAGTTAGGGTGCTTGAGACAAACTTTGTCTTGATGGTTTTGGTCTTAGGGGTCTGATTCCAGTGGTCTCTGGTGAAGTACCTTCCATGGTTATTTAAATTTTTAAATGAAGGAGCATTTGATTATTCTGTTAGGTTCTAACTTACCCTTCCTTAAACATTACTTGGCAAATAGCTACTACTAAGAAACCCACTGACTTGCCCCTTTTCAGTTATTCTGTTAAAGTTCTTTACTCCTTTCATGTGCTGGGCCATATCTGCTTAGGGAAATGTGATACAAATCTTCACTGGGTTCCAAGACTATTTGAGGATACCTGAATGGGCCTTTCATCTTCATCATATTCAAGTGGCACATATTAGGCAAAAAATGAAATGCTACATTAAGAAGGCACTATTTTAGGTATGGAAGATGATTTAATAAGGCGCAGTTTTAGATCTGGCTATAGGACTAATGTGGAAACAGCTTTGTTGTGAAAAAATACTGGACTAGATATTAGCATTACTTTCCTAGATATCAGTTACCCCGTCTGCATCTGTTAAGGTAACACTCTTTGCTGTTGTAGGTAAACCCCCTAAAGCTCAGAGGCTTAACACAGTAAGATTCTTATTCGTGTCGAGGCCAGTTGGGTGTTTTATTGGTGAACCGTCTTTCACATTGTCATTCAGTAATCAAATATCATTCCATGTTATGGCTCTGACCTTCTTCAGGAACTCCTAGTCCTTTCTATTGAGCTGGTAGATGAGGAAAAAGTTAAAGATTTTATGAGATGTACTTTTTAATAGATTGAGCCTAGAAATGGCATATGTCACATCTGTCCATTTTCCATTGGCCTGAACTCGGTCATATAGCAACACCTAGTTACAGAGTTGTACTTTGTCCTATAGGGTCGCTATGAGTTGGAACTGACTCAATGCCACCTAACAACAACAACAGTAATTACATATGAGGCTGGTGAATATATTCTAGTTTTGTGCCAGGAAGAAAAAAGAAACAGATTGGAAAAATAGTCAGTTCCTACTTCACCTCTGGGAATGAGGGATTGGACTAGATGATCTCTTAAGTTCTGGTCCTAAGATCTAGGTTCCACTGCAAGATTCTAAGATTCCTGCCCTTCATGGACTCATGGCATTGCATGTGAAATAATCCACATATGACATCCCAGAGGTGAAACACATTCTTAGCGATATTAAAGGTGACCAGTTTTACCAGGACACCATCGATCAAGGTAGTTCAGTGAGTCTAGGCACATTATTGGCCAATAAAAATTAAAAAAAATTTTTTTTTTAAAAAACGAAACAAGAAACCATGATGAAGTAATTGGAAGAAACTTAGCATGCTGCTATAAACAAGTACAAAATTGGGTTAAATATCTGAAACAATTTTTCAGGCACTAGAGGTGAACCAGCAGCCCTGGCTTTCCATGTGGAGGCACCAACCAGACCATGCTGCAAGGAGGGGGAATCCAAGCAGAGAGTGGTGGTATTGCTGAACTGAGAAGACGGAAATCAGGGTTCAGGGAGGTGGAGGTGCAGGGACTGGTGAGACAGAGTGCCGAGAAAGAGTGTCAGAAATTTGCATAGACTTTCCCTTGATTCTCTTGTAAATTACTAAGCAGCATGAGAATCTTACGAAATTCTGTGATGGCAGGCAAGTATGACTAGGAAGATGTACGATGAATAATTCCTAGATCTTACATGAAACTAGGAGACATTTAAGTTCCAACCAGCCAAAATGAACAGTCCTCTCTGAATGTCTGGGACACACACTAGAGATGCCAAATGCGTCATGCCTTAGTAGTAGGGCTAAAGTAGCCCTGGAGTAAATGTACTTGAAAAGGATGTGTGTTTTCAGCTGCCAGATTTAGTGTTCGACATGTGTTAATTAGATCATTTGTTATTTGTATTGTTCAATATTTCATTGTCTCAACTGATATTTCTGCCTGCTTGTTCTTTCATTTACTGAGGTGTGTTGCAGCCTCCAACTGTGATTGTAGTTATTTCTTTTTTTTCTCCTTTAGTTATGTCAAATTTTTGATTTATATATTTTGATGTTATAATATTAGGTGCATTCAGATTTAGGATTGTTGGATTGATTGTTTTATTCTAATGAAATTTACCTCATCATCTCTGCTAACATTTGTATGATTTAGAACGACTTTCTTTTTATTAGTGTTCGTGTGGTATATGTTTTTTCCACTTGTTTACTTTCAAGCTCTCTGTACCCTTATATTTAACATATGTCTCTTGTAGGCAACATTTAGTTGAATTTTTTGTTGTTGTAAATTCAGTTTGACAATCTTTGTTACTTAAAATATAGTCTATTTATATTTAATAAATTACCGATTACATGGATTTAAATCTATTATCTTGTAAAATGAATTTCTGTGGCATTTAGGCCAATACATATGTTTGGGTTTTTTTTTGTTAAAGCTTTTGTTACCCTAACCAATGGTATCAGGAGGGCCCAATCCATGGAGAAAGACATCATGCTTGATAAGGCAGAGGGCCAGTGAAAAAGAGGAAGACCCTCAATGAGATGTATTGACACAGTGGCTGCAACAATGGGCTCAGGCATAGCAACGACTCTAAGGATGGCGCAGGACCAGGCAGTGTTTCATTCTGTTGTGCATAAGGTTGCTATGAGTCGGAACCGACTCGATAGCACCTAAAAACAACAGCGGATAGAGGAGAATAATCTTAAAAAAAAGTAATTACTTTTTTAAGGCAACTTGAGGAATGAAATATATTATTATTTGAAGCCATTTTACCCTTGATGATCAATGGATAATTCTATTCTTGAATGAATATACATCCATTTGCCAAAGCCTGATGCTTTTGCCCTGCTCAAAGTCTCCCACCACCCCCTGTGGTGGGCAGGTTGAAGTACCTTGTCTGCTATTCCCACCCTTATATCATCTCAATTACTGCATTTATTGCATCTGCTTGCTTACAAATCTGTATCTCTTGTGAGAATATTAGCTGCCTGGTAGAGATCACACCATATTAACTCTTGTACCTCAGACTTTGAGACATAGAACGCTCTTAATCATTTTTGTTGACTAGATGATGCATATATGATAAGTAATGGATTCACCCCAATGGCATGAGTTGAGATTGGTAGGAGTACTATAGGTCCAACGAGTGGCCTTAGAAGATCTAAAGTGATCCAGGGTTTTCCCTTCTTCACAGGGTTCTAGAGGAATTTGGATAAATTTGGGGGTTGGATTGCTCTCTTTTGTTTAGCCAACCCCTTAAGCAGGGCCTAGAATCAAATCAGTCTCTGCTTTTGTGATGACAGACAATTAGTTTGGGAAAGAAATTTTGCATGAGGCTTTCCCATTATTTATCAATTTTGGGGTCTGTGAATAGTTTTGAATACAAAATTGCATGTGAAAACCATTGCGTCTGCTATTGAGTAATTGAGTAATCTGTCACTCACCCCTTCTGAATGAGGGTCCTGGCTAATTGCACCTGCCAGCTATTGATTGCACCTGCAATTAGGCAATTGTAGGGGCAGTTTATGTGTTTCCATTTTAATTGCCTGGGCTAAAATGGTGAGTACCCTTTATAAATCTGGCCCAATATCTCATTGTGAGCTTTTTTTTTTTTTTTTAATTAATTTTTATTAAGCTTCAAGTGAACATTTACCATTCCAATCAGTCTGTCACATGTAGGTTTACATACATCTTACTCCCTTCTCCCATTTGCTCTCCCCCTATTGAGTCAGCCCTTTCAGTCTCTCGTTTCGTGCCAATTTTGCCATCTTCCCTCTCTATCTTCCCATCCCCCTCCAGTCAAGAGTTGCCAACACACTCTCCAGTGTCCACCTGATTTAATTAGCTCACTCTTCATCAGCATCTCTCTCCCCCCCCACTGACCAGTCCTTTTCATGCCTGATGATTTGTCTTCGGGGATGGTTCCTGTCCTGTGCCATCAGAAGTTCTGGGGAGCATTGTCTCTGGGATTCCTCTAGTCGCAGTCATACCATTAGGTATGGTCTTTTCATGAGAATTTGGGGTCTATATCCCATTGGTCTCCTGCTCCCTCAGGAGTTGTCTGTTGTGCTCCCTGACAGGGCAGACATCGATTGTGGCCGGGCACCAACTAGTTCTTCTGGTCTCAGGATAATGTAGGTCTCTGGTTCATGTGGCCCTTTCTGTCTCTTGGGTTCTTAGTTGTCGTGTGACCTTGGTGTTCTTTCTTTGCCTTTGCTCCAGGTGGGTTGAGACCAATTGAAGTATCTTAAATGGCCGCTTGTTGGGATTTAGGACCCCAGGCACCTCATTGTGAGCTTTTGCAAATATAAGATGACCCCAGGAACAGATTGAGAAAATACATAGTTTTATTTGTGGCTCACCAATTAAAGTCAGTAACCCAGTGCCAAAATTCCAACACTTTTCCATTCCCGTAAGAAACTCAACTAAATCGAAATGAGTCAATAACCTAAACTATAAGTTACCATTTCAGCAGCTACTTTATTGTGACACATACATCCCATGTGGTTCTAATTCCTAAAAATTTTTTCAAATCATATTGTACGTATCAGAGAACCTTCTGAACATGAGGTCCCTATGAGTCAGAATTGACTCCTTGGCACCTAACAGCAGTGCTTGTGGAGATGAAAGTAAAGTCCCACCCAGAAGAGAGTTGTTCACCAGCCTGTGAATACTGGGGTCTAGTTCCCACTTGCCCCTAAGTGCAACTTGTAACACCTCCTTGATCTATGATGTAAATTACTCCTTTTAACAAAAGTACCACGTTAAAATTTAATGGGACTTTTGGGAAACTTTGCTGATATTTATTGCTTTTTTAATTAATTTATTTTTTAATAGGCTTTATTTTTACAGCAGTTTTCGATTTAGAGAAAAACTGTACAAAAAGCAGAATTCTCACATGCTTTAAAATTTTTTTTTTTTTTTTAATGTATTAACTAAAGTCCATAGTTTACATTAGGGTTTACTGTTTGTGTTGTACAGTCCAGCGGATTTTGAAAACTGCAAAATGTCTTGTGTTCACTAGTGCAGTCACATACAGAAGAGTTTCACTGCCCTAAAAATTCCCGGTGCTCCACAAGTTTTTGTTTTCTCTCTTTTGATACTATTTGCCATGTGGCGGATACAGAGATATGCACTCATTTTTCCTTTCATAACTGGATTTGCTTGCCAGCGGCAATGAGTGTTGTTAGCTGACGGCCTCAGCTGCTAGTTTCCTGTAGGTGTGACTCGGCTATCCAGCTGAGGGCCTGCTTGTTCTCCAGGCAGCCGCCAGCCGATGTCCAAGCAAAGTGGTGGTACAAGGCCTTTCTGCCCAACATGGGACGCCTATGAAAACAACTTTTGCTCTGGGGCTTCCCAGTGACTGGCAGAGATTTTATCCTTTTAGCTCTGCAGTCTGACAGTTCCTCTTGCCCAAACCTGCTTCCTCCCTTTTTCTTTTGCAATAGGTGTTACTCCCCAGTAAACCTCCTACGTACACTCAACTTTCAGCATCTGTTTCCTGGAGAATCCAACCTCTGACAGCTCTCAAGTAGAGAGGAATTAGGAATATCTGTCGTTGTTGTTGTTAGGTGCCAACAAGCTGGTTTCAACTCATAGCCACCCTATATACCACAGAATGAAACACTGCCCAGTCCTGCACCATGCTCACCATCGTTGTTATGCTTGAGCCCATTGTTGCAGCCACCATGTCAATTCATCTCACTGAGGGTCTTCCTGTTTTTTAGCTGAGCCTCTGCTTTACCAAGCGTGATGTCCTTCTCCAGGGACTGATCCCTCCTGACATATCTGAAAGGATATTTATTTTATTGGATTATTTCAGGGTTCTCTCCAACAACAGTTTTCAAGGAAATCTATTTTTTTATAAAATCATATGTTTTCTTTCTTTTCTCTTTCTTTGTTTTCTTTCTTTTTTTCTCCCCACTAATATCGAGGGATAAGGTAAGTAAAATGACTTAGAGAAAAAAAAAATGTAAGTTATTTAGAACTTAAATTTCAAAGGATTTATGTTTTTAAATTATTAATATTACTATTATTGTTATTTGTAGATGAACTCTTCTGAATATTTCTAAGTGAAATAGAATTTGGTTCTAAACGAGGGCTACAAATTGGAGGAGACTTTTTCTCTTTGCTTTGTTACATCATCCATGTAATAATGGCTTTCATTTTACAAACAGTATTAATCTTTTATTAAACTTTTTTTGGACACGTTTTTATGTTAAAGTTTATTACAATGCTAGATAGTGTTATTTGACAAAAATTACACTTTCTGCCCACCAAGATCTGCATCACAAATCTTGCCCTCCTTCATTTTTAACTATTGTGCCTAGCGTTTCTAAATTCTCAGAAATATTAATATTTGGGACTCTAGAATGAGGAAATGGAATTTCTGGAAATTCTAGGAAACCCCTAAACCCAATAATTAGTAGCTATATTTTTCATATACTTAATGTGTATAGCTTAAATTAATACTGACTGATCATTTTTTGTCTGGGATCATAATAGTGAATCTTTTTTTTTTTTTTTTTTTGTAATAGGGTTATCCTAAAAGTTTCAGAAGCTTTCTGTAAACACAAGATTTAATAATAAGCTGAAAGTTTATTATTATTATGAACCAATATATTGTGATAAGACTATACATTTTGATAACATGTAAGAGTGATCTCTACTTAATAGAGACATTTAATAATATAAAACCTTAAAAGAAGGAAATTTTAAAGCAAAATATACACCAAATTAAAATCATTTAAAAGTAGAAAGATATTATCACAAATATTTAAAAGTTTAACATTTTAAAAAACCCAAAGCATCAATTTCCCTATCTGGTGGTCTTAATATCTGTTTGGTAACAAATATTCCAGACAGCACTTTTGTTGTTTCATTTTGTGTTGTATTGGTCAAATTGTTAAGTATGTATCCAAAAGCATCTTGAAGTTGGGCATTAGGACACATGTTACTCTTTTTTAGCCACAGAAATATTGTGTCTACTTGCCCAGATTTTGGTTTTGCTTTTGAAATCAATATTAATTTTGCTGATTCGAATTTTAGATTAGCTTCTGATTTCATGAAGAGTATTTCACAACAGTGTTCACATCCCCTGTTTGCATTTCTTCTGTTAAAATATTTATAAAGGACTGTTGCCCATTACAAATACTCAAACAGTGGAAAACACCAGAGAACATTATTGGGTAGTATTAACAAATAGATAGCCATGAGCTGGACTCGACAGCAATTAACAGCAACATAACAACAAACGGATGCAATGCTTGAAGTACTTACTTGTCTATGTCTAGAAATTTGGAAGATAGCTAACTGACTGGAAGAGATCCATATTCATACCCAACCCAAAGAAAGGAGATGAAACAGAATGCAGAAATTATCACACAATAACATTAATATCACATGCTAGCAAAATTTTACTGAAGATAATTAAAAAGGTAACTGCAGCCGTACATCGACAGGGAACTGCCAGAAGTGGAAGCACTTACTGATGAAGATCAAAGATGAGAGCCTTCAGTATGGATTACACCTGAAAGTGAAGAACATGAAAGTCCTCACAGCTGAACCAATAAACAACATCATGATATATGGAGAAAAAAGCAGTTTAAGTTGTCAAAGATTAATCCTACTTGGATCAATTATCATCTATGGAAGTATCAGTCAAGAAATCAAATGATGTATTGCATTGGGCAAATCTCTTGCAAAGGACTCCTTTAATGCTCTAAAAAGCAAAGATGTCACTTTGATAACTAAGGTGCACCTGATCCAAGCCATGGTCTTTTCAATCACTTCATATGTGAGGAGAAAACTAGACATATGCATGAGAAAACTGGACAATAAAGGAAGACAGTAGAAGAATTGATGTGTTTGACCACTGGTGTTGGCAAAGAATATTGAGTATGCCATGGACTGCCAGAAGAGTGAGCAAATCATCCTTAGAAGAAGCACAACTAGAATGTTCCTTAGGAGCAAGGATGGGAAGACTTCAGCTTACTTACTATATATGAACAGGTTGTCAGAAAAGACTTATCACTAGAAAAAAATATCATGTTTGGTAAAGTAGAGCATCAGTAAAAATGAGTGAAACCCTCAGTGAGATGGTTTAACACAATAACCATAAAATGGACTCAAACAAACCAACATTTATGAAGATGGTGCAGACCTGGCACCACTTAGTTCTGTTATACATAAAGTCACCATGAATTGGAGCAGACTCGACAGCATCTAACAGCATCAACATTGGTTCAATTGTTCTTTCAAAAATATGTGTTGAAGTACTAATCCCTGGTGCCTATGAGTTTGTACTTGCTTGGAAATAGAGTCTTTGCATATATTACCAGAGAAGTTAACATGAGATCAAGCTGGAGTGGGTTGGGTCCTAATCCCATCTGAGTGGTGTTCTACAAAATAGAAGAAACACAGAGATACACAACTGTAGCTGAAGCCAGGGAATGCCTAGGGCTACCAGAAGATGAGAGACAAGGAAGAATCTTCTCTAGAGTCTTCAGAGAGAACATGGTCCTATTGACACCCTGAATTCAGACTACTTGCCTCCAGAATTGTCAGACAATACATTTCTGTTGTTCTAAGCGCCCCCCTAGGAAACTAATACAGGTGGTAGTCCAGTAAAGCAACCTTGCCGATTGCCGTTGAGTCGACTTATTGCTGGTTGCTAATGAGTTGATTCTGCCTCGTGGTGACCCCACGTGTGTCAGGGTAGAGCTGCATTCCGTAGAATTTTCAAGGCTGTGACTTTTTGGAAGTAGATTGCCAGGCTTTTCCTCCACCTCTGGATGGGTTTGAATTGTCAACCTTTGGGTTGGTAGTCAAGCACTTAACCATTTGTACCACCCAGCAACTCCTTAATGTAACATTAGGATCTCCTAGCAAAGAATCCCTGGGTGGTGAAAGCAGTCAATAACTCAGCTGCTAACCAAAGGTTGGAGTTTCAAGTACACTCGTATAAACCTCGGAAGAAGGCTTGGCCATCTACTTCTGAAAAATCACCCACTGAAAACTCTGTGGAGCACAGTTCTACTCTGACATACATGGGGTTTTGATGTCTCAGAGTGGACTCGATGTTAACTGGTTAGCATGGTTGACAGCACTACACAGAATCAAGTGTCAATATTCCTTTTTAAAGATTTATTTTGCTTCTAAAACTTACTATTCCTTTGAATACCACTCACAGGGCTCGTGTAAAGTATACTCTGTACAAAGACATTGATATTTATTTTATTTGCAAGAATAGCTCACTGTTAGCAGCAGACAGGACCAGAACACACACTTATAACATGGTAATGGCTGCACAAGCAAGACCAACTGGTTAGATTTTGAAGCTTCTCTACGCTCCTGTCTGGGTTACTGGAAACATTAACCTTAACCTTGAACTCCACGTGTTGCCACTTCCTGCTCTGAGTTTTGACTAGCCATCAGTGACTTCCATTAACCCAATAATGCCTTGATTGTTAATTCTAACAGAAAAATTATGATAATTATTCCTGTTTTCAGAGCTGATTTTTCTTAGGATTTGGGATTCAAAAAAGCTGGTAAATTTCTGAGAAATGAAGGGAAGGAATTCCCGCTTAGAAACTGATTGTTATCTTTGGTTGAGTAATGGAGTCTGTTGGGAATTCCACTAGGAATTCCATTACTTTAGCCAACATTATGCCTTTTTCTATACTGAGATTTTCTCTCTCTGAGCTTTAAAATGGGAAGGTGTTGTGTGCAAATTGAAGATGTTTATTGTCAAGTAAAATGGTCAGCTTTGTGCCTCTGCTGGGCTTGTGGCAATGGCAATTGATGTCATATTATGGGTACTAATGCTGCTAAGTGTGACTTTCCCGTTCTTTATGGTCAGCCAGGCTAATTAAAAAACAATCAAGACAGCTGGGGTGGGAAGGGGGGCGAACTAACTAACTGATAGTTACCAAGGAGAATTCGTTTGATCAGGGGAAGCTTTTAGAAGAAACTCTTGTAAAAACTATAGCTGAAGAAAGAAGGTATTTGCCACTTGGATGCAGCGGCTGGTGGCAAGAACTGTAGAGGAAAAGAGCCAAACTTTGGGCACTGATCCCTTCATGGTCAGAGTTGTTCCTAAGCCCATACAGTCTTCTCCCAAGCGAAGAGGAAAAGGGAAGCAAAGCTTGTGTAAATTTGCATTGAAACGTACTTTCCAAGGCTGGAGTACCACAGTGGAGGACACTCATCGTCCCTGACCTGGCACACTAACTGCCTCGTTCCCACAAACCAGCCTGTTCTGTGAAGGCTCCATGAAGGGTTGAGAAAATATTATTCATTGACATAATATACATGTGTTAATAAGACAAAAGTCACCCTTCTAATTATCCCCACAGGGCTTGTCTTGATATAGTTCAAGTGTGAACACGTAGGGAAGAGTCAAATGCTTAACTACCAGGCAGGCACCACCGGAAGTTCTGATTGCTTGCACAAATGTATGTGATTTTTTTCTTTCTTTTCTTTTTCTATTACTATTATCATTTTTAGGAAATTGAGTTTATGAAACCAAGTGTATTTTAATCCAGAAAAATTCTGTCTCAGTGAGTAGGATGAATGGGCTCTGAAATGGATTTTCTTTTACATAAGTTTGTCCTTAGTCATCATTCTGAAGCAGAATGCTATAGGAAGTAGTTAATAACAGTTAACAGATCTTTACATATTTGGATAGTGTTCTACTTTTCCAAATTATAAAATATATATATATGGCTGATATTCATTTTAAAGTGGCTCATTGGCCCATTAACACGAAGTTATTTGAGTATAAACACACTGTAATTATGAGTCATTTACATGGGTTGGTAGAATATATATTAGACAGTTGATTAAATTACCTCAAATATAATAAGATAATTTGTCATATATTTTATTATAGTGATGTAGTATTGGAGGTGATGATATGTTTGTGAACATGCAGAAAGACATTTTTTTTGCTTGCAACTGGTAATTTACTGCTCACTCAAATACCATAAATACTGGTTTTGGCAAGGGGGAAATCATGGAATGTCTCTCTGTTCTGAGCTGTGAGTCAAATTTTAGACCAGGAAACATTTTTATATCTTTGCTAGTTGCAATCTAACTGGTTACTTTGATTAGTCTATCTAGGCTGCAGTTTTTCTAAATGATGGCAAATCCTGGTACAACAGAAAGTCTCTGGACCAGGGGTTAGGAGAAGTGGGTCCTGGTTCTGGCTTCAGGAGTAATTAGCTCTGACTTTGAGCACACTCCCTTGCCTCCTTGGGCCTCTGCTTCATCTTCTGATGTTTGGATTATCCCAGTGTTCCTTCCAGTTCAGAAATTTTGCAATTCTTGGATTTGAATTCTACCCTTGAGCAAACATCTGATTCTCTGCATTACAGAACCTCAAAGGTTCCAAGTCTTACCCCAAATGATGTTCAAAATTCTCTAAGAGGAATAAAGAGCAGACTACAACCAGCTCTCTGCCAAATTTACTCTGGGTCACTTTTCATTTGAGGCACATTAGTGTAAATTATCTGATCAGAGCATTTGCAAATACATTTTCAAAACAATGCTTGAAACATTTGGTTTTCACTATTATTTTTCCTAGTTCATGGAGGCACTTATAAACAGAGGCCCATGGAAAAGACACCTGTGATGGCTTCCTCTCAGCCTTAGCTATTTCCTGAGGCAGAAGAGCAGTGGCTAGTTTCTTGGCAGGGGTTTAATGTCTCCCACCCTTTCCTATTCTGCCCTCCAAATAGTGGCATTCTTTGTAATGGGTGTGAGCCAGGACAGGGCTGGCCTGGACTGCGATGTTGCCGGCCTCTGGGGTCCACAGGGGGAGACTCAAAATAGGATAGCTAGTGCTTTTTTTGCAAAAGTCCATTCGTTTAGTGCCCAAAGCAGTTAAACATGGATTTTTTTAAAGGAAAGATTGTCTCTGAAATGCAGTAGTTTCTCTCTACGTGATTACATAAAACTATTCATCCATCCATCCATTTATGCATTTAACAAATTGGTACTGAATACCTGCTAACTGCCAAGCACTCTGCTAGATGATGACAGTGATACAGGCTAAACCAGAGAGGCAGAGCCCCTGACCTCTCAAAGCTCATGAGCCTCAGAGGGAGAAAGAAAAGCGAAGGTGCAGGTACGGTATTGTAGGAACACATACGAGTGGCAGCTGAACACGATTTAGAGACTCAGCCAGGCTCCCTGGAGGAGTGACTTCTGAACTGAGATGGAAACTGGGCTTTGAACCAGTTTGTTCCGGTTTGAACCCCCGCTGAGAATTTGCATTTTCACCCCCAGATATACTGAATCAGAATCTACATTTTAACAAGTTCTCCAGGTGATTCTTATGTATAATAAATTTTGAGAATCACTGCTCTACTAGTGGTTCTCAGAACTGGTCCCTTATCAGTACCATTAGTGTCGCCTGGGAACTTGTTAGAAATGCAAATTCTCAGCAGGGGTTCAATCCAAAACGAACCTGTTGGAAGCCTTGGGTTGAAAGAACAAGCAGAAATTATTTAAGGATTCCCTGACGGAAGCAGGGTTGCAAGTAGCAGGAAGAGTACTCAGCTAGATCCAGGAGATCAGCGATAACGTGGTGAACCGGAGCAATTGTCAGAAGCAGAGAAGAGAAGATAGAGCAGTCCTGGGTTCCTTGCTCATGCCCATGCTTCCTAGGCTTCTTATTTAGAATGTCCAACTGGACTTTGGATGGTATAAATAACTGGTCCCTTTTATTTTATTTTTTTCAATAATAACAATAGTAATAATAATAAAACCACAAACCAAACCCGTTACCATCCAGTTGATTCCAACTCATGATGACCCCATGTGTTACAGAGCAGAAGATCTGTGCTCCATAAGGTTTTCAGTTGCTCATTTTTTCAGAAGTAGATCGCCAGGCCTTTCTTAGTAATAATAACAGCTAATGCTAATTGAACATTTACTCTCTGACAAGCATGTTCTGGGGGCTTTAAAAGTATTAGCTTATTTAATCCTACAAAATAGAAGAACTATTCTTATCTCCACTTAACAGGTGAGGAAACTGAGGTATAAAGATATCAAATAAACTCTCTAAGGTTACAAAGCTAGTACGTGGACGAGCCAGGATTAATAATCCAAGCTGAGATGCTAATACTTTACAGTCATATAGTAATTTAGGTCCTATCATACTATCACATCCATTTCTTTATATGATTCTTACACTGATCCCATGAAATAGGAGGCTGGTGGTATTATTTCCCACCTTACAAGTAAAAAAACTAAGGCTTGGGGAATTTTTGTGACCAGCACCAGGTTCTAGGGCCCACGCTCACTGTAGTTGCTATGTCTCCTGACCTCCAGGCTGATCGATTCATTTTTAACTATCCCATGCATTTCATACCAAAGCTTGTTGTACATGTTGAGGTTGGAAAATTGGCAATTTTCTCAGCATCTCAGACTCCAAGGTACTAGTGTCATGTTAAGGAGTTGAAGTTGCAACCAAAACCAAAACCAAAAAAACAAACCCGTTGCTCTCCTGTCGATTCCAACTCATAGCAACGTTATAGGACACAGCAGAACTGCCCCATAGGGTTTCCAGGGAGCAGCTGGTGGATTTGAAATGCCTATTGGTTAGCAGCCGAACACTTAACCACTGTGCCGCCAGGGCTCCGAAGCTGCAATGAGTGGAGTGAATATAATTTTAGGGTCCTCCTGTATCCCCCTGCTTCTGAGGATGTGGCTGCCTGGTCTCTATTCTGGAAAATCCCATTTTCTTCTCTCTCTGGGCAGTGCCCCCTCTTTAGCGGGCCCAGTTTACCTTCAGCCTTCTTGAGGCTTCTCTGTGGTCCCATTTGACAATTAAACTTTGGTATTATTCCCATATAGTTTGATAACTTTAAAAATTTCGGATATTGTGAGTCCCTTTTCTCGCCAAGAAAACCTCCAGGGCTTCTTTATGGCTCCCGTAGGTTCTAGCCCAGAGTCTGACACACAGTAGGGGTGTAGTTATTGCTCGTTGATTTGGTGTGATTTAATATGATTGAAAACGTGGGTCAGTCAAATCTGGAAATGACCCAATCACCTAATAGTGTTTCAAAGGGAGGCAGGATAGGGAGGCCCTCAGGGCCTGGTAAAATACCCCAGGTTGGATTCCTTCCAGGCCCCTGCTGTGGACATACCAAATCCTTGTCTAAAGACCAATAGGAATTTTAGTGGGTGTAATAATGACCTGTGATTCAGAGGTTCAGCTTGAACACAAGTCACTTCCTCAATTCAGCTCCCCACCAGGGAACATTTCCTGGTGAGAACTTGGAGTTTGTTTTATAACACCCATCTTAATTTAGGGACTTTTTAATTCAAACCGTGGGCAGGCAGCCTGAGCTCACAGCCTCTCTCCTCATCAGGTGGCTTAATGCAGCCATGGAATTTCTTTGGTAGTCGTTTTGGAAAGGGACCCAGCTGTGGTCATTGATAAACAGAATAGAGACGCTTGCTGGGGAAGAAGGGTTGAGTAGTGCACTTAGATGGCGGAGCACAAGAGAAAATGGCGGAGATGTGGTCCTTAAGCATTGCTCTTGGGAAAGATGGACTAGACTCGGAACTAGAGAAGGAGAAGCAAGAGGGGAAAAAAAAAAAACTGAGCAGCGAATGCCACATGACTACATACTATTGGCTGCTCTGAGGGCAGGGGACCTCATCCTAGAAATTTTAGAATTTTCATCAGTGGATTCTTAATCTGGAAATGGTCATGGAAACCATCAAGGCCAAGTCCTTTGTTTGAGATGGGGCAACTGAAGCACAGCGAGCGGAAGAGACTCAGGCCAGTCACAGCCTTCAGGCCAGAGGCCAGGATTGGAATGTTTTTCTAGCTACCCCCAAACCTCCGGGTTCCTTCCACTGCCCTGAATGAATTGCCAGCCCTTGATGAATTACTTGGCATCAACTGTGCTAACTGTAGCTTCGGATGTCAACGGTCCAAAGCCATGTGAAGAGGAGGAAGGGTACCACTACTATTAGTAATGTCAACGGTCCAAAGCCATGTGAAGAGGAGGAAGGGTACCACTACTATTGGTAGCAAGGTCCCTGAGTGGCGCAAAAGATTATGTACTTGACTACTAGCTGAAAGGTTTATGGTTCAAACCCACCCCGAAGCACCTCGGAGGACAGGCCTGGCAATCTACTTTTGAAAGATCATAGCCTAGAAAACCCTACAGAGCACGGTTCTACTCTGCACACACGGAGTTGCCATGAGTGGGAATCAGCTTGACAGCAACTAACAACAACAGCTATGGCAACAGCTTCCTTTTTTAGTAGTTTTCTATTGGCATTTATATAGCACTTTAGAATGTACTGTTTTTCTTAATCATTGTCTCATTTAATCACAAAATCCTCTGAAAACCATAGGATTTTTTTTTCTTTATTTCACCTTTGCTATTGGCTTTTTTTATACATAATTTTGATTGTGCTTTAAGTGAAAGTTTACTAATCAAGTCAGTCTCTCACACACAAACTTATATACACCTTGCTAAACCAAAAAAACCAAACCCACTGCCATCGAGTCAATTCCGACTCATAGCGATCCTATAGGACAGAGTAGAACTGGCCCATAGAGTTTCCAAGGAGCACCTGGCTGATTCGAACTGCCAACCTCTTGGTTAAGAGCCATAGTACTTAACCACTACGCCACCGGGTTTTTTTGTTGTTGTTGTTGTTACACCTTGCTACATACTCCCAATTACTCTCCCCTTAATGAGACAGCCTACTCCTTGCCTCCACTCTCTCTTTTCATGTCCATTTCGCCAGCTTCTAACCCCCTCTACCCTCTCATCTCCCCTCCAGGCAGGAGATGCCAACATAGTCTCAAGTGTCCACCTGATCCAAGAAGCTCACTCCTCACCAGCATCCCTCTCCAACACCTTGTCCAGTCCAATCCATGTCTGAAGAGTTGGCTTCGGGAATGGTTCCTGTCCTGGGCCAACAGAAGGTCTGCAGGCCAGGACCACTGGGGTCCTTCTAGTCTCAGTTAGACCATCAAGTCTGGCCTTTTTATGAGAATTTGGGGTCTGCATCCCACTGCTCTCCTGCTCCCTCAGGGGTTCTCTGTTGTGAGCATTACTATTTTCATTTCATAGCTAGTTAGTGGTGGGAGTTGGAATGTAAGCCAGGTCTTGCAAATCCTCACACGTCACTCATTTCATCCCTGGCCACCACCTCCAACCCCTCCCACATGAAGTGGGACTTTGCTAAAACACTACCTTCCTCTTCTACATGATGAAATCCCCATTTATATTTAAACTACCATCTTACCTTGTCTTTTGCACACCCGTAGCTGGCTGCATTCCTCAGCATAGGAATCCAGTGCAATTAAACTCTGCAGATCTTCACCCACCTTCTATTACGCGTCAAGTACCAAGTTGGAAAGTGCTGTGGGGAGTTACAGATGGTCCTTTCCCTCCAGGAGTTAACAGTCTGCACAGGGAACGGGGAAATCAGTTCCAGCTGATGGGAGCAGGGAAGTTTCGGGGAAGAAGTGGCGTATGAATTGGTCCTTGGAGAATGGAAAGAATTTGACCAGAGATGGAGGAGGGAAAAAATAAAGGAGTCCAGGCAGTTGGAACAGAATGAAAAAGAGCACAGAGGTAGAACCGGACACAGTGTATTTCTAACACGTCTCCTCCTTTCTTCTAGGTTATGGGAGTATGGTTTGGGAATTTGTAGTCCCTTCTTTTTTTCTAATATAATGGTCTCCTGGGGTGGTGCAAACAGTTTGTAATTGATCACAAACCTAAAGGTTGGCAGTTTGATCATATCCGGTGGTGCTGCAGAAGAAAGGCCTGGCAAACTGCTTCCATTAAGATTACAGCCAAGAAAACCCTATGGAGCAATTCTACTCTGTAACATTTTCGACCCTGTAAGTGTTCTCCATGTACCCATGGAGTGGCCATGTGTCAAGTCGACTTGAATGGGTTTGGTTTTGGTTTTTCAATATAAGAGCTGCAAAAAGAAATGCTGATAGGTTTCTTACATCACCCGGGATGCTCTGAGCCTTTTAAAATTTTTTTCTCATGCTATTTCCTTCTCACCTGGCTCATCCTTTTTCAATCTTTGTAATAGCACAGACATTACTACAATATCAGGGGTCTTTCTTTGAATCTCCAGGTTGGAATAAATTCCATTCTCCTGCAAACCCCAAAACCTAACCCATTGCCATAGAGTAGGTTGATTCCAATTCATAGCGACCCTATAGGACAGAGTAGAACTGCCCCATAGGGTCTCCAAGCAGCCCGGGTGGTACAGTGGTTAAGTTCTTTGGAAATTCTATGAGGCAGTTCTACTCTGTCCTATAGGGTTGCTATGAGTCAGGATTGACTCGATGGCAATGGGTTTAGTGTTTACAGAATCAGGTGCCGCATCTTTCTCCTGTGGAGCAGCCGGTGGTTTTGAACCACCGACCTTTTGGTTAGCAGCCGAGCACTTAACCACTCTACTACCGGAACTCCATTCTCCTGACTTACCTCAAACTGAGCACTCACTGTATGTCTGATGAACATTTTGTCAATTAGGGTACCATGGGGCCAAGCACATTAGATTGAGCAAGGCTTGTTTAGGTAGAGACAGAGGATAAAAATAATTTGAGAAGAGTCAGAGATTCTGGCATAAATTGTAATTCTGGCATCTTCTTGGTATGGACTCCCAAAATGTAAAGGCAGCAAAGTGCAAAGCAGTCAGGCAGGGCGAACAGAACGAAACAGACACAAAGAAAACAACACAAGACCCCTATGGCATTAGCATCAGACAGATCTGAGTCCAAATTCCAGTTTCTTTGCTTATGAAACAGGAAACTTTGAGGGATTTATTCCATTAACCTGGATCTCCTACCTCAGAAAATCATTGCGTGCCAAGTGCGAAGTGCCAGCCCCCAGAGCCATCAATAGCACTATTCTTATCGTTGAGGAAGCTGTTACCAGACTGTTTCTGCTGTGTCATGGCTTCATATTTCTGGGTGCTTCCAGACTGTGACCTAAATAAGCATCTGAATTGTGTCTGAAGTTACGTGGAGAACGTCTCAGACGGTTATGTCTGGCGCACCGGCTGTTGGCCCAAGCGTGACAGCTTTAAATATAACGTCTGATGCTTTCCTAAGAGCCTGGTGAAGAGGCAGCTCTGGTCGACAGTGTGGGCCGGCACCACCGCGGCCCAGACCGTGGCGCCTCATCTGCCCGCTGTCCTGTCAGCCTGGCCGTTCGGGGCCAGCCAGCCTGTTCGGCCTGAGTCTCCTCATCTGTAAAGTTAGAGGGATGGAAGAGGTCTCGGAGGGGCCTTCCAGCTCCAAAAGGATGCGATTCCCTCTTGTGTGAGCAGGAGGGCAAAGATCAAAGCTGCTGATGTCCTTTCTTTCTATAAGTCAGGCCCAAGGGCTTGGGGCATCACCTCATGGATGGCAGTAAGATACACGTATGGAGTCTTACTTTTTAAGGCTTGGATGAGGGTTTAGAAATGACCTCGTGCAGCCAGCACTTATGGGGATGGCAAGGCTGGAACTAGAACCAGGTTTCCAGCCTTCCAGCCCTGCACTCTTCCTGGGCACCTGCCATTTTCTACATTGATGGAGTTGTTATCCAGGCCATCACTGATAGGTAGGCCAGGGTGACCTCCCAGAATTCACAGCACCAGGTCAGGCTGTCTCCATTACTGCCAGGTGTCCCATGCCAGCACGGACATGGAATAGCAAGCAAGGATTTCACCTACTGGGGAGAAAGTCTTGAACAAAATTAGCTGACCAGGCATAGTTCCCCTGTATGGTATATATATATATACATTTATGGTATTTAGAGCCAAAATAAGCAAAATAATACCTACTGCTTGCTCCTGCAGAAATAGGCAAAATATGCATTATAGAAACCCAAACGTTCTTTTTTCTAAAAAAGATGTTTCTGCTGCTTGCCATTCATGGAATCACCCAGCTCTTGCTTACTTATTTAAAAGCTATTCACCACCCAGGCCCCATTGAACATCATACATTCATTCTCTCGTTTATTCAAATCAACATATATCGCAAATCCAGTTTGTGCAGGGCCCTGGGGTACATGATGAAGTCAATAAGATGAATGAGACATGCTCTTTCCTGGTCATGATCACTCATTATGTCTTTATCATCTTTATTCTTCAATTATCAAATCACCTTGGTAAACAAGTATTTACTGGATACTTCTTGTGGACTAGACACTTAATCAGGTACTATTTATTTTTGTTCTAGGCGTGTGTGTGTGTGTGTTGTGTTAGACTCCATCTGCAATAGAGTCTAAGTTCTTAGAGGATAGAAACCTCTTTTTTGTGTTTACATCCCACAGTACCCAGCCAATACAGGTTTATTAAATATTTATCTTGGTTTATTGAAAACAACAAATGACAATAACGACAATTACTGAACTAAAAACAGCTCATGTTGAGTGATAAATAGCGGGTGAGAAGTTTTAGCCAAGGAAAATCAGCTTTATTTTTAGTGAGAAAATGTTGTCATAACCACAGCTTCCATCTAATGTACCATCCCTTCGTTACTTCTCGTAATCACCACGACCCCATCAGATACTCAGGATTATCCCATTGTAAAGGTGAGGAGTCGGAGTCTCGCGGAGCGGAACATCATAAGCTGTGATGTGAGATATGATCACAGGTTGCTCAGACTCCAAAGCCTATGATCTTTTAATTAAACCATGCTACTTAATATTTCATTTATTGTGTTCATTGACATGTCAGATTTAATGTAAAAAAAGAAATCTACTAAAATGTATGGTGCCTGAATTCTGAGAAGTCATAAAGAAGTACAAAATAGACGCAATAGACCTTGGGGATACAGGACGTGAACCCCTGGGGAGATTAGCACAGGGTTTCCAAGGAGGAGCAGACGCATGCGAACTGCCGATCTTGACCACCGCCCACAAGGGCCCCATCATCTAGGATAAAAACCCGTTGCTGTAGAGTCTGTTCTGACTCATAGCAACCATATAGGACAGAGAAGAACTGCCCTATAGAGTTTCCAAGGAGAGGCTGGTGGATTTGAACTACTGATCTTTTGGTAAACAGCTTGAGCTCTTAACCACAATAGCTCTGCTTGTTTTTAAAACTAGTGGCACAGCCAGAAATTAGCATCAGGAACACTACGGAGAACTGGATTTTAGTCCCTTCTGTCTTCCTGGAATATTTTGGCCCAGTGCCCCTATAATAGTTATTTCTCTCTAAACTTTGGGTGTTATAACTTGCCACCCAATTCAGCCTTATTACTTCAATTTTAGCTAATGGAACCAAATTGTTTTGGAGAGAAAAGATCTATGTAGCTGAGGCTTTTGCAGCACTAGGGTGTTGGTGCTTTAGGTGAGCTTGATCAGGGTATTGAAAAGACAGCATCCCCTTAGATTTGTAGCTTTGAGCTTGGTCAGGGTGTTGAAAAGACACGATCCTCTTAGTTTTGTAACTTTCCCTCAACTCTGACTCTAACAAAAAGGTGAGGGAACCTTAGTGATTAGGGCATTTCCTCTTAGTAAATGAGATACCCTCTGCAAGGCCTTCAGGGCATCCAGTCTCAGGAGTCGGAGGTCACACACCTGCACTTACTAATGAGCTTCATTAACGCTGAGGGTCCAGTGAAGTTTGCAAGTGGGCACTGTTGTGACCATTCTCTGCTTTGATAAAGGAGCCACCATTGCCTGCATTGCCTTCCTTCTGTCAGTGTCTGTCATTAAAATAGAAGTAGGGGCAGGGAGTGGAAAGACAAACCCTTTCACTAGCTGCTTCCAGGAACTTTGAGAGGCTCAGCTGTTCCGGGGACTAAAATGAGTTCAGCATGTGGCACAGAGCTGGGTGGATGTTCCTCATGACTGGAGGGATGGCCAACCCATGCTGATTCTCAATCCTTGTAGATGTGTATAGCACTCAGGGAATGGTGGTGCTTACTTTGACAGCATGTTCCTCTCTAGTGTGAAGTCTTCCTGTGGGTCTCAGACTAGGGAGTGGTCCGAGGATGTGACTCTCAATTTCTATCCACTATGGACATCTGTGGAACGCTGTTTATGCTCTGCCTACGAGAATGTGTCTGATTAACTAGGGCTGGCAACAGTGTCAACATGCTTGCAAGGTTCTGCACTGAGAGTTCAGCACCTCCCACACGTTGCCAAAGGAGCATAAGCCACTGAAAACAGCCCAGTAGTGCTCCAGCCAGGAGCGTGTAGTTTTGTCAGCAGGCGAGGCTGTGATAATGCACCTCCATCTACCTGGCACAGCTGTTAGAATCTTTCGAGACAAAGACACCTACCCTGTTTTTGAAGACCTAACAGAGTTTGCCAAGTCAGGATAAGAGTTTTCTTATACTATTGTGCATAGGGTTCCCAGAATTAAAAAAAAAAAAAAAAAGTATGTATATATATATATATATATATATATATATATATATATATATATATATATATATATAATCTCAAAGACTTTCAGTTGGGGAGGTGGAGATACAGAGGCATAAATGGACAGATGCAATTACTCAAATTCTTTGTTTAAAAAGCTTTCATTGAGCCATTGGTCTCCTGGCTGCTGTTGTGTTTTCCTGTTTGTTTGTTTGTTTGGAATAAAAGTATTCTAAAGTAATGTACATTCAGGGCAGAAAATGTGGAAAGTCATAAAATGTATAAAGACTCCCAGGAAAAATAATCTGTGTCATCGAGAAGGGGCAACCATAATGAAGATTTTGGCTGCTTTGTCTAGTCTTTGAGGAGGGAGCATATGAAGTTTCCTATGGGTGTGTGTGTAGGTGTATACATAGTTTTTACTATGACTAAAATTGTATTATCCTCTTAATTTTGAACCCTGTCTTTTTGAACTCAGTATTATGGAATAAGGGGTCAGTGGTGGTTCAGTGCTAGAATTCTCGTCCTCCACGCAGGAGACCTGGGCTCAATTTCTGGCCAATGCACCACTTGTGCAGTACTACCTGTCGATGGAGGCTTGTGTGTTGCTATGATGCTGAACAGGTTCCAGTAGTGCTTCCACAGTAAGATGGACTAGGAAGGGGGGGTCTCAATCTACTTCTGAAAATCAGTCATGGAAAGCCCTGTGGTCCCATCTACAACCTATCCCGCAGATGGCGCAGGATTGGGCAACATTTTCTTACGTTGTGCATGGGGTTGCCATGAGTCGGGGTTGACCGAGGGCAGCTAAACAACATTATAGAATAAGTCCTCTCTATGTTATTAACAGGATCCAAGGTGGCACTGTGGTTAAAGCACTCAGCGGCTAAGTGAAATTTTGGCTCTTGGAACCCACCGGCTGCTTCACAGGAGAAAGATGTGGCAGCCTGTTTCTGTAGAGATTTACAGTCTTGGAAACCCTATGGGGCAGTTCTACTCTGTCCTGTTGGGTCACTGTGAGTCAGAATGAACAGCACGAGGCTTTTTTATGTCATTAACAAGCAGCCCTGGTGGCACAGTGGTTAAAGCTCTGACTGTGAACTAAAAGGTGGTGATCTGCTAGTATTAACATTGTTTTGGCCAATATATATATATTTTTCTCCTTTAAAAATACCACTTTTCTACCTTTTTTTTTTTTTTGAGAGAGATTAAAAAACAAACCTATCTTGATAGAAGCTTTAGTTTCAATACAAATAAGCCCAGTTGCTTGAAAGCAATTTTTTTCTGGGCAGAGACAATTGATTGGTTTCTGTTTACGTGTCCTAACCTGTTTCATCCTTTGTGACTTACTTTTTGGTGCAAGATCGTGAAACTACATTGGCTGCTTCATCCGATGGTCCTTGGGGGTGAGATGAGGTTGCAGCACCCTTTCCAACCAACACATTCCTCTTCCCTAAATCTCATCTCCATTTGGATTTCCCTTGGGAATTCTCATCAACTGATTTGTTGTTCTTCACAAAACTACCTTTCTTTTTTTTTAAGTGATTTTTATGCAACATAAATTCCATTTATTGTATAAAAAGTCTACAACCCAGGTAAGCCCAAAAGCCCATGCAAAGCCCTTAGTGGGACTTCCTCCCATTCTCATGGGATCCATGATAGTCTTTTTCCCTCTCCGGTACACACTCTTGGCTGGAACAGAATGTTTCCAAGCAGGTGTGTCCTAACCCAGAAGCCTGGGTTTAAGGATGCTTTGGTAAAAACAAATGAGCAATGAGCATATTCAATGCCATACAATTAGCTCTCAAAATAGCATCTCTGGATTTTTAAAAAGAATAAAAAATACCATACCCAATGGAAATGACATGATTCCAAAAACACCTATGAGATAACATTTCTACATTAGTCAAGAAAAAAAAAAAGTTACAATTTAAGAAGTATTGGCAAGGATAAAGAGAAAGTGGAGCAATTTAGGGAGGAGATAACTCACATATAAAGAAATTGACCAAAGAGATAAAAACAGTGGAAGTGGAAGTGACCAGAGAGGAATGTCCTCTTCTCTAGAAACACCTGCACAACGAATGCCAAGTAATGGGAAAGAAAACAAAATGAACCATAGAATTAATCAACTTTCATCTCTTTATTGTGAAATAATGCGTGCATTCAGGCAGAGTTTCAGCAATAAGGAGTTTATAGTTAGCACGACCAGATATCCTGGTTTGCTCCAGGTAGTCTCTGTTCATGCCTCTAATCCTTCCACAGTTATTAACAGCATTGCCTTTCACTCTTAAAATTGTAACATTTTGGACATTATGTGATTACAATAATAATAATAATTAAAAAAAAATCTAAACAGTTGTTGTTGAGTCCATTCTGACTCATGGCAAGCCCATGTGTGAACAGCAGAACTGTGCTCCATAGAATTTTCATGGCTGTGAACTTTGAGCAGCAGTTTGCCAGGCCATTCTTCCAAGGTGCTTCTGGATGGGTTGAAATCACCAGCCTTTTGGTTAGTAGTTGAGTGTTGAACCGTTTGTGCCATCCAGGGACTCCCACTCTATAACAGCAAAACAAATATTTGTGATATGAAAAATAATTAGCCAAGGCACTGATTTCATACAAGGTTTCTGATATATGAGATGGAAATGCAAAACAAAATTCAACAGGTTGACACCAACAGCTCAGATCTACGGGGACATTTCGAGAGTGGAACTGATGAGGATTCCAAGGGAACAAATCAGAATGGGGTACAGAGAAATGAGGTTATCTTTATAATAACAATAATGATATACTGCTTTCATAGAGCAGTTCACCGTTTACGGAGAACTTTCCTTACCCTGCCTTCATTTGTTTGCCAGTGACTATGAGTGGTTTGTTGGGAGGCGTAATAACTTAGTAGTGACAGAAGAGATGTGAGCCAGCCATTGCTCCCTGGTTTTGGTAGACTCGCATTTGGTGGATGCCATCCTTTCTGGTACCAAGGACCACAAAAGCAGACTGGATCACGTTCAAAGGACAACACACAGTATTGGGACCTCGGAGGCAGTACTCTGTTGGGAAAGTAACTCCATATATCAACATTCAGTTATGACTACCGAGCACCACCAGCTCCAGCTTTAGGAGAACAACTCAGGAGCCTGCTTTTAGTGATGAGGAATAGTTTACTGTGAGTAACAGAAGAGGGATGAAACCAAGAACTGTGCTCCCAATGTGAACATTTTGAGGTGATGGGATTGATCATCTGAAAAAGATGGCTGGTACCCAAACTCTTTAAATGTGTCTGCCAGAAACTTAAATTGTTTCTACAGAGTTTTTCTTATTTTTTTTTCCTCCCTATTATCCATTCAAAGAGCCCTGGTGGAGCAACAGTTAAGAGCTTGGCTGCTAACGGAAAGGTTAGGTTCAAACCCTCCAGTGGCTCCACCAGAGAAAAGATCTGGCTATCTGCTTCAACTTGGTCTAGAGGTATGATTCTTGCTTAGGTTGTGAGAGGTCCTGATTCAAATCCCAGAGGAGCCCTTTGTTTCTCTAAGGTCCCAGTAGCACAGTGGTTAAGCACTCAGGCTGCTAACCAGAAGGTTTGGCAGTTCAAATCCACCAGCCGCTTCTTGGAAGCTGTATGTCCTATAGGGTTACTATGAGTTAAATCAACTCCACAGCAGTGGGTTTGGTTTTGGGAAACCCTGGTGGCGTAATGGTTAAGTGCTACAGCTGCTAACCAAAAGGTCAGCTGTTCGAATCTACCAGCTGCACCTTGGAAGCCCTATGGGGCAGTTCTACTCTGTCCTATAGGGCCGCTATGAGTCGGAATTGACTAGATAGCAATGGGTTTGGTTTTTCTTGGTATCTGCTTCTGTAAAGATTACAGCCTAGGAAACCCTATGGGACAGTATTACTCTGTCCTATAAGGTACTATGGAGCCCTTGTGCTGCAGTGGTTAAGAGCTCGGCTGCTAACCGAAAGGTTGGCAATTTGAATCCACCAGCTGCTCCCTGGAAACCCTATGGGGTCGCTATGAGTCAGAATCAACTCCATGTCAACAGGTTTATTTTTAAAAAATTTTTTTGGCATAGGGTGCTATGAGTGGGAACTGACTCAATGGCACATGATAACAACATTTTTCTTTTCCTAGAGAAGTAATTGAAAAGAAATGAATGTTCAGGTACAAAGGCTTAATACTCAGGTGTGTATATTTTGTGGAGCGTTTTGTGTATATTTGGTGGTTCAGGTCTGGGAACTGACTAAGTGATTGGGAGCGCCAGTTACTACTCGCTAGAGGGGGTTTTACTTTCTGCTAGCGGAAGGACAGGCTTGGTTATTAAAATTTAATCCATTTGGGAATAATTTTGTAGCTGGTGACCCTGTGATGCTTGCAGTAATTCCAAGAAGTGATTAAGTCCCAAGCTCTTGGCTACTTGACCCTCTGGGGGAGAAATCTGTACAGACTGACACTGTGACTTGCCAGGTGACCCACTTCCTCTTTCTGAGTCATCTAGGAAGTAAAATGTGGCACAGGGGGGAAGTGACTTGGGTTTCATTCCCAGCTTCACTTTGCAAATTTTGAGGCCTTTGGTCAGTTTCTTAATGTGCATAGAGAGAGCAGTCACAGGCAGATTTGCTGAGAAACTCGAATGGGGCAATGTATGTAAAGCACAGCATTTTCAGTCGCTGTTGAGTCATTTCAAATCATGGAGACCCCCTGTGAGTCAAAGTAGAACTGTGCACCATAGCGTTTTCAATGGCTGATTTTTCTGAAGATTGCCAGGCCTTTCTTCCAAGGTATCTCTGTGTGGACTCGAACCTCCAACCTTTCAGTTAGTAGTCAAGTTCATTACCCATTTGCACCAACCAGGACTCTAAGCACAGCATAGTGGGTATTAGTTGTATTTGTCTGGTTCTGCTATATGGTTGGTTGGAGTTGACATTGCTGCTGTCACTGGTAGACCCTCCGGTGAAGATTTCTTTACCTTCTAGGGCTGAGGCAAGGAGAATTCAGAAGTATAGGCCTAGAAAAGAACCTATAGTTTCTTCACCAAACAGATGAGTGGTTTCTATTAGCTTATTCTTATACTCTATAGCGATGCAGAGTGTCGGATACTAGTTCAAGGTGGTATCTTACCGAAAACTTTCACAAGGAAATGAAATGAGGATAAATTACATAACATAAAAAGTTTTAAATTTTATATTACTACAAATAAGTATTGTTTTTGTTAAGACATGTAGCAAATTTTTATCTTCTTTTATTAATAGACATAACCTGCCCAGGCCTTACAATTTAAAAACTCTTTATAATGTCCCCAGATTGTAAGGAGCTTCTGAATTTTCTATGCAACTCCTTGAAGGCGGGTATTTTACTAAGGATTCTGTGGGCAGACCCAGAAGGTGGTCTCCATTGTACAGTATCTGTTCCATTATTTTATAAGGAACCTCAAAACATCCTACTTAAACATTTATCTTCTTTTCCCAACGTTCTGTCCTTAGAGCCTTGGATCGATGTTATTGTTATTGCAAAATCATTGTCTTCCTGCTTCTTCCCTTCCCCTTTTTCCCTTCCCCTCAAGCAGCCTATACATTTTCCTAGCTGGGCTTCCTCCTTTCAGATCTTTTTTTTTTTTTTTTTTAATCTACCTTTAATGTGAAAATAAAGCTTTTTCTTTTCTTTTCCAGATGATTTCTTTTCCACACTAAGGATTCACTATATTTAAACTGGGAGGTGGGAATTTTAAATGATAAAGAATTTTTTTTTTTAATTTCCATTACAATAAAATTCCATGGCATCTATTGTCCTTCAGGACTGATGAGCCAGTTGTAACAAATATCATGAAAAATAAAATTCTATGGGATAAGAAAATCTTAATTTGCAATGCAATTTAAAAACTATTTACAAAAATATGGTGGAAAAGGATTTATATTTCTATTTACTTTCCTGACCTAGATATATATTCTTTTTCTAGTCTGTTCTGGTGGTTTATAAAAGTGGCTTTTATAGTTATATACGCCCTGAATCAATAATTGTTTATTGAAACTAAATACAAGCCAAACCAAACACGTTGCCATCGAGTCAATTCCGACTCCTAGTGGGCCTGTAGCACAGAGTAGAACTGCCTCATAGGGTTTCCAAGGAGTGGCTGGTGGATTCGAACTGCTGACCTTTTGGTTAGCAGCTGAGCTCTTAACCACTGTGCCATCAGGGCTCCACTGACTAAACAGCTCTGCTTAAAAGAGAGCTGGAGAAATAGAGAAAATGGGAAAGAGGGAGGGAGGGAAGGATAGGCTTTAAAGACTCCTTATGCGTTTTGTGATAGTGAAGTCTATGGACACCGATACTTCCTGCCATACCAGTGACAGTAACCTCCATCTTGTGAGATGAGATGCCACTTGGTGTAATGGTTAAACAGGGTTAAGGAGTCAGACTGTCAGGATTTGACCCCTCTTCAAACACTTAGTGGCTTGTAACCTCCAGTGAATTACTTCGTTTCTCTCTACCTCAGTTTCTTAAACTGGGGATAACAGTATTACCCAGTTGTAGGGCTTCAATGGGAAAATAATGAGTGCTTAGTACCATGACCAATACTTTGCAAATGCTGAAGAAATGTCCATTGTTATGATTTTTTTGTTATGGGATACTACTTTAGTGATATTTTCAAAAGGCAGTTACAATGACATCCTTCATGAGACAGGATTGTGATGGGTGAGTACCAGGTACACATTATTTCCAGAGTGTCTTGGTATAACAAAGCAGAAGAGTTCAGGCTTAGAGCCAGACATAGCACTGCTGTACCAGGCAGCCTGGCTTTACAGCACTTTCACACTCTTGGGTCCCCCTCTGCACCACTGAGTTCTTCACTTAGTCTCAGCCTGGCATCCCTGCTCTGCCCAAGTCTCTCTGCAGTCGCTGTCTGCACCTTGACCTGTCCATCGAATGTCTGAGTGCCCACTCTCTGCCAGGCATTGCCTCGGTGTAGGAGATAATAGCAGTGATCAAAACCTCCGATGTCTTAGGTCTTCTGTTGTGTATATTCCGGCAGTGGGGCTCTGGGAAGAGAGGAAATAAGTATGCAGTATGTGTTTTTCCCGACTTAAAAAAAAAATACTAATTTTATTAAACTTTTGTTTTCAGGTAATTGTAGATTCACACGCAGTTGTAGGAAATAATACGGAAAGATCCCATGTACCCTTTACCCAGTTTCTCCAAATTGTAATATCTTAGGAAGCAGTAACTCAATATCACAACTAGGATATTGACATTGATTCATTTGAGATGCAGAAAGTTTCCATCACCACAAGGATCCCCCATGTTGCCCTTTTAGGCCACACTCACTTCCCTTCAGTCCTAACAACAACACCAAAAAAACCCTCTTGGTGACCCTGTGTGCATCCCTGGAGAACTCTGATGCGTAGGGTTTTCGATGGCTGATTTTCCAGGAGTAGATCAGCAGTCCTTTCTTCTGAGGGACTCTGAGTGGACTCGAACCTCAAGCTTTGGTTATTGGCTGAGCACATTAACTGTTTGCTCTGCTCGAGAACTCCTCCTCCAGTCCCACCTCCTCCTTAATCCCTGGCGACACTACTCCGTTCTTCATGTCTCTCATTTTGTCATTTCAGGTATGTTATCAAAATGGATCATATATTATGTAACCTTTTAGGCTTAGGTTTTTTGTTTGTTTGTTTTTCACTTAGCGAAATTCTCCAGAGATTTATCTAGTATGTTGTGTATATCAATAGTTTGTTCCTTTTAATTGCTGAGTAGTACTTTATGGTAGATGTAATATACCATGGGTTGCCAAAAGAACAAACAAGCCTGTCTTGGGAGAAGTACAGCCAGAAGGACATCATGCTTGGGAGAGTACAGGGTCAGCGGAAAAAAGGAAGACCCTCAACGAGGTGGATTGATACAATGGCTGCAACAATGGCCTCAAGCATAACAACGATTGTGAGCATGGCACAGGACCAGACAGTGTTTCGTTCTGTTGTGCATCAGGTCACTATGAGTTAGAATCGACTCAATGGCATCTACCAACAACGACAACAACTTTATGGTCTGAACGTACCACAGTTTAACCATTTACCTGTTGACGAATATCTGAGTTCATTCCAGTGTTGGGCTATTATGAATAAAGCTGCTATGAACATCTGTGTCCAGGTTTTGAGTGATATACATTTTCATTTCTCTGGGATAAATGCCCAGTGTAATTGCTGGGTGTATGGTAGTTGCATATTTAGTTAGTTTGATTTTTTAAGAAACTGCTCAGTTGGTTTCCAGAGTGGCTATACCATTTTATATACACACATACATCCACATCCCAAACTTTTTCCAGTCACGTCTTCGGTGTTTTGAGGTTGAAAGTGAAATATGTGCTTTCCAAGGCAGGAACAAACATAACCACTTAAAAACTAAAAACCCTTTGCCGTGGAGTAGATTCCGACTCATAGCAACCCTATAGGACAGAGTAGAACTGCCTCATAGGGTTTCCAAGGAGCAGCTGGTGGATTCAAACTGCTGACTTTTGGTTAGCAACTGAATTCTTAACTGGGCCACCAGGGCTCCTATACACTCAGCGTTTTGTAAATTAAGATCGATATTTTTAACAATGCCTGTAATTCAAAGGCTGTTAGTAATTGACCCCTGACCTTCCACAAAATTGTGAAACATAGGAGCGATCCAGTTTCTTCACAGGTTTTGGTATTGTCACTATTTTTATTTAAGCCTGTGTAGTGATATCTTGGGAACCCTGGTGGCGTAGTGGTTAAAGCGCTTGGCTGCTAACCGAAAGATCAGAGGCTCGAACCCAGTGTGGCAGTCTGCTTCTATGAAGATTTACAGCCTTGGAAACCTATAGGGGCAGTTCTACTCTGTCCTATAGCGTTGCTATGAGTCAGAATTGACTTGATGGCAGTAGGTTTGGTTGTTTTTGTTTGTTTGTTTGTTTAGTGATATCTCATTGTGGTTTTATTTTGCATTCGCTAATGGATAATGTATCATTTTATCAAATATGAAATAAAAAAAAGCAGGGTTGGGGGAATGATGATAAGGTAGTGTTATTGTTTCTGCAGAGAAGTCACAGTAGAGTGCTAAATAAAGTTAAGAATGAACCATGCAGATATGTAAGGGAAGTGCATTGTAGGAAGAGGGAACAGCAAATGGAAAGGCCTTGAATTGTGAACTTGCTTGTCATTATCAAGGACTAGCACTACCACGCTGGCTAAAATGCAGGGGATGAGGGGAGAGTGGTAGGACTAGAGATGGTACTTTGGACATGTTATCAGGAGGAACCTGTCCCTGGAGAAGGACATCATGCTTGTAAAGTGGAGGGTCAGCAAAAAAGAGGAAGAACCTCAGTGAGATGGGTTAACATAGTGGCTTCAACAATGGGCTCAAGCATAGCAAATATTGTGAGGATGGTGCTGGACCAGGCAGTGTTTCATTCTGTTGTACATTGGGTCACTTTGAATTGGAACCAACTTGATGGGATCTAACAATGACAACTGGAATATACCTTTGTCTTTCTAAGTTTAAAACAATCTGTTATATCTTGACTTCCTCTCCATGTGGAAATTCTATAACTATACCATTTATTCCCTCTTTTTGTACTGAAGTTTTCCTTGTTTCCTGACTGCTATTTCTGGTTCCTTGTTTTCAGTTTTATTTTACATTTCAGAATTCTCTGGCTTGGGATCTGGGTTCTACTGTCGCGTGTTTTGATGTCAGGTTGTTGTCTGATGTCATTGCTTCTCTGTCCAAAGTTCTCCCCTTAATATTTCTTGTAAAATTTTTACGAATTCCCTTAATTTTTATTTATCTGGGAATGTCCCAACTTTGCCTTCATATTTGAAAGACAATTTTGCTGAATATATGATTCTTGCCTGGCAAGTCTCTTCTTTGAGGGTTTTATATATGTCATTCCACTTCCTTCTCTCCTACACAGATTCTGCCAACAAGTGAATGCTGTCTTACTGGTGGCCCTTTTTTAGGTGATATTTCATTTTTCCTGAGCTGCTCTCAGAATTCTTTCTTTGTCTTTGGTTTTGGGTAGTTTGATTATGATATGTCTTGGTGGCTTTTTTGGGGGGTCTATCCTGTATGAAGTTCTTTGAGGTTCTTGTATGGAAATGTTCTTGTCTTTCATGATATGAGGGAAGTTTTCTCTCAATAAATCTGCAAAAATTCTGTTTGTTTTTTCTTTTTTTGGTAGATTCTTCCTTTTGAAAGTGTTCCATATAACTCTTAGACTTTCTTCATTCTTTTTTTCTTGTTGTTCCTCAAACAGATTAGTGTCAAGGAATTTGTCCTCTGCTTCACTGATTCTTTCTTCTATTCCTTCAATTCTACTTCTATGTCCTCCTATCGAGTTATCCATTCTAATATTTTATTGTTAACCTTGTGGATTTCTAGTTGTTGTTTTTGTATGGTTTCTAATTGTCTATTTATTTCTTACTTTGCTCTTGTATTGTTTTTCTGAATTCTAGGGTTTTGTCTGTGTTTCCCTAGATTTTTTAAAGATCCTGTGTAAGTCTGTTGAATTCCTTATCGGGTAGTTCTATTACTATTTCTTCTTCAAGAAGGTTTCTGCACCTTTATTTTGGTCATTTATCTGAGCCATCTTGTCCTGTTTCTTCATACGATTTGTTATTGTTTGTTGTCTCTGAAGCATTAATGTGTTATTTTATGTATTGATTGATTGTGTTTGTTTTTTCCTGATTTTTTATTTTTTTATTTTTGATGTACGAGTAAAGGCAAGTTAGGAGTACTTCACTGATCACTCATCTGTCAACACAGGAGCACTCACTACCCAGCAGTGAGCAGACTGAGTCCTTATTGATTTTCAGTGATGTGCAAGATGGCTGAGGGTGGGCTGGGCTGATATTGGTCACCACCTATTGTTGGTTGAACGGCATGGGGGCACTCAAAGCCAGTCACCCCATCATGGGGTGGGCAGGGTGGCAGCTGGGGTGTGTGGCAGGAAGCCAAGAGCTCCAGAGTTCTCTCACACTGCTCAGCAGGTCAGCAGGAGTGCGGGACTGCAATGAGTGGCCAGGTGCACTGGAGCACTCTCATGCTGCTCAGAGGTAGGGGGTGGTGGCTCGGCGGCTGGGCATGCTGGAGCACTCTTGTGCCACTTGGCAGGTTGGGGGGGTGGTGGGTGGGACTGTGTGGGGTGAAAAGGAGGGGGCTTGTACTGTAGTCCTTGGTGGTTGGGGCTTCAGGGATGGGGGTTTCATGCCGCTAATCACCGGGAGAGTGGGTGGAGGGAGAGTTTGCCCCTCTGCTCACTGGGTGAAGTTGCCTAGGCATGTCTCCTTGGCTGCAGCCAGCAATTGGGGCCTGGCTATGGTGAAGTGTGAGGAGAGGGGGCTATCCATAATCTGGCCAGGTGGGGAGGCCTCTTGTTGACACTCTGTGAGTATATTACTGCATGTGGATGGGGACTGTCACTGGTGAGTAGCTCTGTCTCTAGGTCCTAACTCTCTTCCTGCTCTGTGGTTGCTGGGGTCCCTGGAGTTCTTGCCCTCCTTCCTGTGTTTTCTTTCCTTAGCTCTGGCTCATGTCCTGGTCACCTTGCTTCACTCTAGGTATGTCTACACAGTTTTTCTGTCTGCTGTTGGGAATTCCGTGAAGTTGCTTTCCTCTGCTCTTCACCCAGGATCACTCCTGGCTTTGTCTCGTCTCAAGATGGCCATACAGTGCCAAGCCACCTGGCAGGGCACCTCCATTCCGTATTTCTCCTCGTTCACTATTTTTGATCAGTTTCTTTTACTAATTGGTGTTTGATCTAATTCTTTATCCTTCCATTTGATGTTCAAGGTTCTAGGATTGTCAGCTGTATCTTTCACTTAGTTTCTTGGGTCTTTGTTATAAAGGGATGGCATGGAATGTCTGACTAAGCTGCCATCTTGTCTCCTTCCCTGTTGGCATTCTTTTATGACATCTTCAGTATCTCCTTTTGTAATGGGTCTCTTTAGATTTTCTACCTCTGTTTGTGTTAGTTTAGGTAGGTAGTGTGTTTCTAGGAATTTGTTCATTTCATCTAGGTTTTCAAATTGGAATACAATTTTCCCTAGTATTCTGTTATGATCTTCTTTATCTTGGTTGGATCAGTCTAGGGGGACCCCCCGTTCTTATACAGAAGATGATGTGCATAAATGAAACAATTCTGTGTAACTCCCTTAGCTACACCTTAAAGAATTCCATAATATCTGGAATGACAAATTTAGAAACAAAATTTCCTATTCAAAGGCTCTATGATAAATTTCCTTTCAATAATTACACTGATGCCTGCATACTATCTGATCTACTTACAGGTACTTGCATCTTACTTGGCACATCTTTTTTCTGTGTCAAAAGATAGATTATAGCATAATAGCTTTTGTTGTCTTCAGTGTTATTCGTTCTTCCTTTTTCTGGAGCTGTTGCCTAAAATATTAATAGCCCTACCTGCACTTGAAATGTGGTTGATTCAACTTACAATCATGAAAAGCTCTGCCTTTTGTGGGGCGGGGGGACTGAGTTATTTCATCCAAATTGTTAATAAATTTTTGATTAACGTGCGTTTACCAACTTACAGTTCTGACCAAGATGCTAACTGAACTACAGTGTCAAATTTTGGCACATTAGATTATTCAAACTTGATTTTTGCAACCTAATGGCTGTTTTCTGGTGAATTCAGAGGGTTCTGTGATTTTACAAAGATGATACGCATGTTTAGCTGGAAAACGTTGAAAAGCCACCACGCCAGGCCTCAGCTATGCATCTCTCTTTGCCTATGTTGGAGCGTTTGGTTGCCCATTGATTTAGTTATTTTCCCCGAATAAATCAAGGTCATAACCTCTACTCAATATCCTCCCCCATACTTATGGAGTCAATTGCCTTTACTGATTCCTGGATGGCAGCAGATGCATAGTTAACCAGTTGGGTTCAGTGACATCTTGGAAGATGACTTTGGTACCCCCAGTACCACGATTTACTACACAAGGAAGCAGCCAGGGAAGACCCATCTGAGAGACCATTGTCCTGACCCAAACTCTCTGCTCTCCAGCATGAGTGGTGCTCCTTTGCTGTCCAGTTGTTGAGTTTCAGTTTTCTTTTCCCTTCCTCCTGGAACCAACATCCTGGGCCACTGGAGGCCACCAATTACCATTTTCTCCCTACTTCAATATTTACCTTAGCCTTGAAAAAAAAATGATAAATGAGGTTTATTTTCATAATATCAAAGTAGTGACAGAGAGAGTGAATGAAAATGACGGAAAGCTGCAATGAAATGGATTGACACGATAGCTGCAACAATGGACCCAAACATAGCCACAGTTATGAAGATGGCACAGGGCTGGGCAGTGTTTCCTTCTGTTATATGGTCACCATGAGATGGAGCTGACTCAACAGCCAGTAACAACAGCATGTCTTCGTGAACCAAATCTGAAATAGAGATGAAAAAGTACATTTCCATGATAAAACTAGAGTGGCAATTTGAAGGAAAGCCTTTGAAGAGGAATTTGGCTTTGAACCAGTTTCCAAGTTCTTCTACTCCCCCCCTATAAGGTGAAGATACAATTTACCCTACAGGATTATACGAGGGTTAAATGAGATAGTGTGAAACCTGACACTCAATACATGATGACTCATTGATATAACTTCCTGGAGATCTTTATAATCCACTGCACCTGACATAACGTTGTGTTGCGGCTGTGTGCCATCAAGTCAATTCCGACTCACAATGACCCCGTACGACAGAGTAGAACCGGCCCTTAATAAATCTGGTTAGATGATCCCAGAGCTCATCTGACTGATCCAGGGACCTTCTCACAAGGGGTTTCCAGCATGCCCCATGGCATTTCAAGGCCATGCTACTTTTTTTTTTCATCTGTTTAATATGTGCATATAATTATTACCTTAAACCAATTGCCCTCCAGTCGACTTCAGCTCACGACAGCCCCATCTGTGTCAGATTAGGACTGTGCTTCACAGGATTTTTCGTGGCTGATTTTTCGCAAGTAGATTGCCAGGTCTTTCATCTGAGGTGGTTTGATTTTCCAACCGTTTGGTTAGCAGTCAGGCATGTTAACTGTTTGCACCATCCAGAGATTCCATTATTACCTCAACATACTTTAAATAAAACAAGGACAAAATTTATTCAGTAATTGCAACCCTATCTATTTGTGGCTCAGATTATTTTTCAAGCTATTAATCCTTAAACTGAAGAAGTTTAAGTAAAGTACCTCTTTAAATTTTTTTTTTAAAGTTAGAAAGGGCTTTAGCTTCTTACTTAAGCCATCTCTTTATTAAGGCAGAAATTGAAACGATGGCATTTCAGGCACTGCTTCAATACATCATTCATTAATTAATTCATTTAACAAACACTTAGTATACCTATACTATATTCTGGAGGCCTAGTGGCATAATGATTAAGAGCTTGACTGCTAATCAAAGGTCAGCAGTTCAAATCCACCAGTGGTTCCTTGGAAACCCTGTGGGGCAATTCTACTCTCACCTATAGGATTGCTATGAGTTGAAATTGACTCAACAGCAACAGGTTATACTATATTCCATGTGTTTTGTTAGGCACTGAGTAAAATGGTCCTTAATTAAGAAATCTAAAGTCAAGTGGAAGAGACATGGAATGTAGGCTATGCCTGCATGAAGTGCAATAGCCAATAATGGTTGTGTGCGTTAAATGCCAAGTATGTAATTATTATTTCTTCCTTCTTATATTCACTCAACAAAATAATCACTTAATTGCGGTCATGATAAGTGCTTTGAGGCAAAAATGCAGCATTATATTAAAATGTAGACTGGAGACATCAAACCAATCTAGGAATCAGGACAATGATTAAATAACAATTAAATATTAATTCATTTAATCCATGCAACAAATGGTGAACTAGAACACCCAGAGTACGCTTATCCCATTTTTACAGACTAGTTTTTTTTTTTTTTTTAGGAAGCTAAGGTTTAGAGAAATTAGATTGCCTGAGACTATATCACGAACAGAAAACAGAGATAGGAGTCCAAACCAGGCAGACTGAGCTCAGCATCTGGGCTCTTAATGACTGTGTTATAGAAGATGTTAGAACACAGAAAACATAATGAAGAAGCATCCGCTTCAGCCTAGGGGGCCGGAGTTATCCAGGCCTGCCTCCTCATAAATTAGTATCTAGGAACCAGACATGGGCGATTCAATATTTCTTGAGATAGGCCAGGGGATTTGGACAGTTCGTGCACGTGTTCCTGAAAAATAAGAAAATACAAAACTAAACACGTCTAAATGTTATAAAAGAAGGGGAGGAAAGAAGTGGACACAAGTAACCCCGAGAACACTAGGTTGTGCGGTGTAAGGGAGACGTCAGTGAGAAAAGGTATGTTGCTTTTTCTCGTTTCTTATTTTTCATGACCATACTCATCGAAACCTACGCTCCAGTCATTTTCTTTTCCATCAAATTGCCAAGATCCAGCCACTCTGCCCTGTGGGCCTCAAACATTGTACCCCACTCTCCGTCTGGCTACACCATGCTCGTTCTCAATGCCACTTCCTTGGGGGAGATGTCCTGACTAGATTGGTTTGATCTCTCCATTTTACATTTTAATATAAAAACCAAACCAAACCCACTGCCGTGGAGTAGTTTCTGACTTATAGGGACCCTATAGGACAGAGTAGAACTGTCCCATAGGATTCCTAAGGAGTGGTTGGTGAATTCGAACTGCCAACCTTTTGGTTAGCAGCTGAGCTCTTAACCACCAAGCCACTAGGGCTCCACAACCCTGTATTTTTCCTTCACAGAGCTTATCACAACCACAATTAGGTAATTATTTTGTTGACTGAATATAAGAAGGAAGAAATAATACTTGAAATCACGCAGCCCTTTCTGTCACCTGGAATCAGGGCTCCGTAAATGTTTGCTGCCATCGTGATGCTTAAAATGTGTCACGTTAATATCTTTATTCCTCATTGTCAGTTTCAGATTCAGCAGAGTTTAACAATTTGTATAGCTCTCCAAAAAGAGAAAAAGAAACCAATGTTTGAATTATTCTTTGCCTTTCTGGTTCTTTGGTCGGAGTAGAAGCAGGAGATGTAAAGTTGCTGGTGTCACCTGAGACCATGCGTGATACCAGCGATAATCGTAAAATCTCAAAAATCACATATTGTAGAACCAGCATTAAATTGCAGGGGGAAAAATATGAATCATCCATGCATTGAGATGATCTTGTCATGCACGGATTGGTACCTGGCAGGCTTTGTTTTCTCTAGGATTTCTGCCACCAACTGTCACTACACACTTTTCAATTTGTGCGTCCTCACCACTGCCAAGAATGAAGTACCTCCGTGTGACTTGTAATTACAGAACTGCTCCTGTCTCCCCCTTCCCAGATCTCTGGGGGTTAAATCTGCACATTTTGACAAAGTAATTTCTTGATTTTGTTTTCTGTACAAATCGTGAAAGGCTTCCTGACTGAGCCCTACTGTAAACAGTGAGTCAGTGTCAACACCAAAAAGTACTTCCTCCTCTGACAGTTTCATTGTTCTCTTGATTTCCAGGCTTTTCACCTTTTATGCAATATGATGTTTTCACCACATCTTGTATAAATAAAGGTATGAAAATCCTGGATTGGTTTATAAGCCAAAGAGCTGAAGTCTAATTAGAAGGCAAATGTGATTCTTGCAAATATGTATGCAGATGCTTTATAGACAGCTCCGAGGCTTCATTCATGCTCTGGGTGTAGCAGGAAGCAGGACATAGAGGGGAGGCAAGACCTGCAGACCTGCAGAGATTCCACAATGTTCATCAGTGTGCCTGGACACTCAATGGCCACTTGAAATATTTCATTGTGGCCCTTTGGCCAAATGCATGAGTACCTTGGTTGTATTGGGGGCTACCTTTCCACCCCATTAACTTGCTTTATGGTTTATAATGAGCCACTGTAACTGGAATCCACACATAACCACTGTGTGTTTGCTTCTGGTCCAAGACTCACCCCTCCACCTGTACTTTCAACCTCCAGTCTGCCCACTTCATCCTCTAAGTCCTTGCTCTAATAATTCTATTCTATCTCTTCTTACTTTTACCTCTCGCTTTTCTCTGGCTTCTTCCTCTCAGCCTATAAACACATTAAAGTATATACCATCCTTAAACAAAACAAAAGAATTCTTTTAAGAAGACTTCTCAAGGTAGAGCCTGCCTCTCTCATCTTCTTCCTTGCAAAAGCCTGATGGAAGCTTTCCAAACGTATTGCCTTCTCTTTCTCACCTTCCATCTACTTTGATGCATTGTACAATTGCCTCACTGTACCTGCTCTTTTGTAGGTGACCACTGTTCTCCTAATTTCCAAATTATCTACTTCCATCAAGTTGATTCCGACTCACAGTGACAGGGTAGAACCGCCCCATAGGATTTCCAAGGAACAGCTGGTAGATTCGAACTGCCAACCTTTTGGTTAGCAGCCATAGCTCTCAACCACTATGCCATCAGGGCTGGAGATGCTTAATCCTCATTTTACTTGACCTCTGAAGCATTTAGCAATGTTAACTTTATTGATTCTTTGAAACTCTCAGTATTTATCTTAATACTTTTTGTATATATTTTTTTTACTTCTGATTTCCTTTGTCAGATTACGGATTAAGCAGCTGTGATAAAAAGACCACAAAATGAAGTGCCTTACACAAAACTGAACTTCATTTTTATCAGATGTAACTGCTGGGACCTCAGCCGTCCGGTGTAGGCACGGTGGCTTTGCTGTCCTCCAAGCCTGGCTTGAGGCTCTATTCTCTGATTGTCAACCTAGTTGCCACCATCGCATCTGCATTCGAGATAGCAGGAAGAGGAAGACAAGGGGAGGTCATGTCTGTTTACGGTTAACCAAGGGGCAGAAGTGATATACGTCATTTGTCTTTGTTTGGTAGTGCTGCCATAACAAAAATACAACAAATGAGTGGCTTTAAGGAACAGGAAATTATTGTCTCACAGTTTCGGAGGCTAGAAGTCTGAATTCAGGGCGCCCATTTTTTATTCTCTGGGAGGCCCTTTCTTCCTTATCAGTAGCCCTCAACATTCTTTGACATTCCTCGGCTTGGAGAAGTTTCCTCATATGGTCTCTTCCCCCCGCGTGTGCCTGTCTCCGTGCCTGTTTTCCCTTTTTATAAGACACCACTTCGGAAGGGGTTAGGTTTAGGATCCACCCTACTTGGTGGGACCTCTTTAATATAACAAAAATATTTCCAAACAGGATCACATTCACAGGTACAGGGGCTAAGTATTCACATATGTTTTTAGGGGACACAATTAGATCCAAACATCACTCCTGCCTATTCTCCATGGGACAGATCTTAACCATGTGGCCATGTCTAGTTAAACATTGGCTGAGTAATGTCTCAAGCTGAGTAACCATGTGCTGAGCTAACACAGAGGGGTTATCTAAATAGAAAAAGAAAGGAAAAAATGGATATCAGATGCCAATTTATAGTCTCTGCCCCACTGATATTCCTTTTTTTTTTTTCTTGAGTTAATCGACTTCCTGTGTCTTACTATTAATTGATTCATATTACAGTATTTGTACTTAAGCCTTTCTTTTTTTCTCTTTCATTCTTTTCTTTCCTCATATCATCTCTACTTATTTTTATATTCTGTGTGGGCAACATCATCATCTTTTATAGCTTCTAGTACCATCTCTACACCTTGTCTTCTAAATCTTTATTTTCACCCAGAACCTGCTTTCTGAGCTGTAAATGTATATTTCCAAATTCTCATTGGACATGACCAAGCAAAGTCTGATAGGTACTTCTGTTTAACACGTCACAAAGAGAGTTTGATAATGTCCTTCAAAATTACTCATCCTCTTATATTCCCTATTTCAGGAAAATGGAAATACCACATTCTGTTCCAAGCTAGAACCTTGGGTGTTTCCTTCAACTTTCGTCTGTTGTATTCTCACATCTGATATCATACAATGCTGTCAACCCCTCCTTGTATATAGTTCTCATGTTTACTGTCTCCTGTCCATTTGCACTGCCTTTATTTTGGTTTAGCCCTTAGCGTCTCAAAGGCATGCTAACTAAAATTTAGCCCAGTGCTTCTTTTCCAAAGTGCAAATGACTTAGTGATCTTGTTAAAGTGTGGACCCTGGTTTTGTAAGTCTAGGTTAGGGCTTGAGATTCACACTTCTAAAAAGCTCCTGGGCGATGCTGCTGCTCCTGGCTCATGGACAACACTTTGGGTAGCAATGATTCTGACAAGTAACATCCTTCTGTCAGTCCCCCTCCTTCTGTCTTTTTATTCTGCCCTCATTCTGTACCCTGACCTCCACCCTCCATGCCCCCCACAAACCATTCTCTACAATGATGACAGCCTTATATTTTTTAGAGCAGAAGTATGATAATGTCACTACCCGGCTTAAAAAGCTTTACTGGGGCTCCTATTACCTTCAGAATAAAGTACAACCTGCTTGTAGGACTCTTAATGATATGAAACCCATCTGCTGCTTATTCCCTGTCCCTCTTAATTCACAGAATGTGTAAGTACATTTTTTTTTTTTTTTCAGGGAAATGGCCTAAAGAGTCTGTTGGGTTCTCCAAATGATTTGTAACTCCAGAAAGGAGAATAACCACTGTCCTTTCTAGATGAAGAAATTTTATAGTGAGGAAACAGTGCCCCACATAGATTAAACAACTTCCTAGAGCTCGTAAAGCCTAGGTAATGGCTGAGGCTAGAAGAGGCCTTGAGTCCTTGGATTTCTAGTCCAATGCTGTGTGTGCTGAGTCATAAAACACCATCCTCGTTACCAAGCTGAGATTTGGTTCAAAACGAGATGTGACTATGAGAAATTATAATGACTTAAAATAACAATAACAATATGCCTTTGTGAGTTTCTTGTTTTTTTCTTCTCAATATGTCCACTTTGGGTGAATGCTTCAATATGGCTACAGTAGTTCCCTGTTATCCGCGGGGGAGATGTTTCAAGACTCCCAGTGGATGCCTGAAACAGTGGATAGTATTGAGCCCTATTTCTTAAGTCAAGAACTTTCACCTTTTCACTTAAAGGAAGCACTTTACGGCTTCTCTTTGGCATACCCCAATTGTAACATCACTACTCTTGCGTTTTTGGGCCATTATTAAGAAAATAGGGTTGTTTGAACACAAGCACTGTGAAACTGAGGACAGTCAATTTTATAGATAACCAAGATGGCTACTAAGTGACTAACGGGAGGGTAGCTTACATAGCATGGATACTCTGGACAAAGGAATGATTCATATCCCAGATGGGATGGCTGAGATTTCATCAAGCTACTCAGAATGGTGCACAGTTTAAAACTCGTGAATTGTTTATTTCTGAATTTTTCCATATAATATTTTTGGACCACTGTTATCTCTGGTAACTGAAACCAAGGAAAGCAAAACCATGAATAAGTGTGTGTGTGTGTGTTGTGGGTGGGGGGGGGGGGCAGACTACTGTATATGCTGGAGCCCTGGTGGCATAGTAGTTAGGAGCTCAGCTGCTAACCAAAAGGTCAGCAGGTCAAATCCACAATCTGCTCATTGGAAACCCTATGGAGAAGTTCTACTCTGTTCTATAGGGTCGCTATGAGTCGGAGCTGATTCTACAGCACTGAACAACAACCACAACAACACCTATATGCTAATGGAAAAAACCAGAAGAAAGGGAAAAGTTCTGACAATGTAGGAAAGGAAACTTGAATTGTGGCTGGAAACTAGGAGTGTGAAGTGTCAAAGCTGTGACCTGTGAGACACAGTTGAAGGAATGTGGCTATTTAGCCTGATGAAAAGAGAACAGGGAGAGGGAGACATGTCCAAGGACTCGTGATGACTGTTTTCTGATATTTACCGAATTGCTATGTGGGTGGAAATGACTGGGAAGCAGATTTCTACCCAATGTAAGGAAACACTAACAGAATTATCTAGGGATGGAATGGGATGCAATGTGATGTGGGAAATGTTGCTCGAGCAGTTTCCATAACTACGTTTAGTGGATTTTGTGGACATGATTCTTTCACGCGCAGGAGTTTGGATTAGATGACCTACAGCTGCTGTCCTCTGTCTTCATTTCCAAGGTTAAACGTGCTTTAGTGAGGAAACCCTAGTGATGTGTGCTCACCTAATGGACAGTTCAGCCGCCACAAGATGTTGGTGAGGAGTGGCTGACAGCCATAATCAGGAAGGGTGATTTTAATCAGGCTGCTTCTCCTGAGTCAGCTTTGAACAGGTGACTTTTATTCTTTTCTTGTAATTCTCTAGGGTGTTCTTTGGCTAACCCATTTCATGGGTTAAACCAGGGACCAGTGAACTCTTTTTTTTTTTTTTGTAAAGAGCCAGATAGTGAATATTTCCAGCTTTATGGGCCATACAACCTCTGTCTTCACTATTCAACTCTGCTGTTGTAGTATGAAAGCAGCCATAGATGATCTATAAACAAAAGGTCTGGTCGTGTGCCAAAAAACTTTATATACAAGAAAAGGTAGAAGATTGAACTTGGCCTAAGGGCATAAACTATCCTACAGAGCCCTGGTGGTGCAGTAGTTAAAGAGCTCGGCTGCTAACCAAAAGATCAGCAGTTCGAATCCACCAGCTATTCCTTGGAAACTCTACGGGGAAGTTCTACTCTGTCTTGTAGGGTCGCTATGAGTTGGAATGGACTCGACGGCAACGGGTTTTATAGGTGACGTTAGGAGCCATGATGGCTCAGTGGTTAAGTGCTCAGCTACTAACTGAAAGGTCAGTGATTGAATCCACCTTCTGCTCCGTGGGAGAAAGATGTGGCAGTCTGCTTCTGTAAAGAACTGTCCCCAAGGGACAGTTCTACTCTGTCCTACAGGATTACTATGAGTTGGAATCAACCTAACAGCAATGGGATAGAACAAGCTGACTTTGTGTTTAATTTGATGTATTGGTGAAGAAACAGAGAATGGATTCAGCCATATACTTATTTACTGTGATGTGTACACAACTGTATGTGTGCTATTATTTATAAGATCTCTATTTCCTAGAATATTGAATATACCATGGAATGCCAAAAGGATGAACAAATCTGTCTTAGAAGTACAACCAGAATGCTCCTTAAAAGCAAGAGTGGCGAGACTGCGTCTTACATACTTTGGACATGTTGTCAGGAGGGATCAGTCCCTGGAGAAGGACATCATGCTTGGCAGGGTACAGGGTCAGTGGAAAAGAGAAAGACCCTCAATGAGGTGGATTGACACAATGGCTGCAACAATGAGCTCAAGCATAACAACAATTGTGAGGATGGCTCAGGACCGGGCAGTGTTTTGTTCTGTTGTGCATAGGGTTGCTATGAGTCGGAACCGACTCGACGGCACCTAACAACAACATTTCCTAGAAGTAGTTCAAGTTTTGGTTAGGGTACTGGAACACTGCTGAGGACTGATGTCACTTCCTGACCCTGCAAAAGACTTCAAAAACTACTAGCGTGGTAAAGGGAAAAATACAGAATGACTTTCAAAGCTGTAAATTTATTATCGGGATTGTTTGTCTTTACAGCGTTTTGTCTCTCCAAAGACATTTTTTAATGTCAAAATAAATGGCGTTTGACATTTTAAAATGTAATTAGTATCCAGCATTCAGCAGAGGGTGGGTAGGAGAGGCACCTGGACATGTGGGAGAAAGAGTGGTTTTTAGTAAAAACCCCATTTATTACGCCTCTGGAATGATGGCAAAAGGTGGCAACCACTACATCTTTGGACCTGTTTAATCTCCAGCTGTGAATATGTGATCAATCATCTCAGGGACAGCAAAGAGCTTTTCCCAGGATCAACAATGATTTCCATGTGCTTGCAAGGGTTTTATGTATGTACTGTTCTGACAGGGACCAGCCCTAACCATCTCATCTCGGTACTTGGCGTGACTTACAGAGACCATGATTTAATGGCTTGCAAAGAAGACTCTGGACTTAACACTTCTAATATTGACTTTGCAATTAACTTGCTAGTTTGTGTAGGTTGTGCCCCACTTTTCTTCCTAGTAACATGAGGGAAATACTACTCGCATATTTGCTAAGTGCTTTGAAATTTCAAATGCAAGATAGCATCAGAGGGCAAATTATTATAACTCTCTCTCAGTTGCTGCCTTCTATTTACAAACAGCTGAACTTCTTCCTCCCACTTCTGGATGAGACATAGAACCAGCACCAAAGCGAGCCTTAGAAGTTTTTAAAGGAAATGTACATTGCCTGGAACGTGGAAAATTAGAAGTGCTGCTTTCAGAGAGTAAGGCTTTTTGGCTGAAATTCTTCCTCCTCCTTCCCTAATTGTATAAAACGAATTTAACTCAGCAAAGAAATACTTTTCAATTCAAATTTGAACCTAGACAGCTATCTGAGGGAAAACCTTTTTTTTTTCTTCCCCAAGAATATTTATCCTTCCACGTTCCTTGGAACTGAAATTGTTCTCAAGAATGTCATGTTTTACCTTTAACCATTTTAATACATATCGCAAGTAAATGAAATCTATCATTGGAATTCCCATCTCCACCGATTTCAAACTGGATAAGGCTGGTTGAGAGCTAGTTGCGTGGCATCCGTGGGGGTTTTCTAAGTGGCTTTCTGTCACATGTTTGGTGAAATATGGCAAAGCATATGGATGGCTGGTGATTCATCTTGATGGAAGATTTTCTGGGGAAAGGAGGCTAAGATGCAATCCGTTTGCAGAGTTTCCCCTATTGTAACCTGCTGAAGCTTCTGCCTTCATGAAAAAGAAGCACTTGTTCTATTTCCGAATTTCAAATTAATGATCTGAGAAATGTTCTCTAGATGAACGTTTTCCCCATTTTTTTTGTCTTCATGTGACCCAGTCTCCCTTTTTTCAGTCTTATTCATGAGGGTATCACCATATCAAGGTAGTTGGGGGAGGGATATTTTAACTCACTTGTTCGACAGTGCCATCAGGGGTCAGGTAGCATTGTTATGAGTCTGTTGCAGTGTGGGTGTCCCAGAGTGAAAGGATGGTATTTAAATCAGGAAGAATATTTCAACAAATAGATTGCAGCATGTATCTTAGGGATGGCAGAAGGTAAATATTTAGGCAGTGCAAGCTGTTGATTGCAAGAACTAATTTTATGGAAGATCGGGGTCAAGTGCATTTACTAACAGTGTTTGAATTACAGGCATTATCAGAAAAAATAGAGTTTAATTTACAAAATGCTAAACGATTATGTTTGCTTATGTCTTGGAAGGCACATCTTTTACTTTTGATTTCAAAGCATTAAAGACATGACTAGAGAAAACTTGAGATGTGGGATGTTTTTCACAGTATTGGAATGTTGAAAATTAAAAAAGTCTTTCTTTAATCTGCTATAATTAAGCCTTTATATCATATTCATATAATGGAAAGGGAGCCACTGGAAACTATTGTATATAATCTGTTTAATTTTAAATTCTTAAAATTTTTAATGTCAGAGAAAGGAGTTTATGCTATGTACAGTTAAATGGAAATTAATCAGGATAAAAATAGTATGCACTTCCTTGTCCCATTTCCATAAGTCAGTCTGCAGTATTAGGTCAAACCATATGTAATTGTTATTTTTATGTCAAAATGGTTTACTGTCAGCACTTTCCAGTAGTTCAAACTGTATAAATAAGAGAAAGTACACAAACACACACGAGATATTTACCAAAGTTCTTTTTCTTATCTGCACTTTATAGAATGAACATCTATTACTAATAAAAAGAAAAAAAAATCCTCTAGATATTCCAGAGAAGAGTATTACATTGTGGAGAGAGAATGCATTTGGAGTTTAGATACTTCGTCAGTAGCAGATTTGAGATTTTTTGATCTATGGTTTCCAGAGTTCTTTAGAAATTACTAGGTTTAGTGAAAACACCTGCCCTTCCCGTCTCTTCCTTCCTTTCCCCAACTAGATTCCCCCGAATTAAAATTCTTTTGTATGCTAGAGCCTGGCATTATGTAGATGTTCAAGGAGTGATTGAATGAGGGAATACAGGAGGAAGAGAGATTAAATAATTAAGGATTGTGCAATACCTTCAGGATTTTGCAGATTTTCTCCTGATTACTATATGACTGTTTCCGAGGAACAGGGTGTGACAGAATTGTAAGGTTCGTATACACATAATGTTAAGAGGGAAAGTCAGCCTATTAGATACTGCCACTGGAAAAAAAAAAAACAAAAACAAAAACACACAGACCAAAGAATTGAGTTGATTCTGCCAATTTAGTCTAGAGTTATTTTCACAATTCTACTGGATTTAATATTAAACCTGGATAAAAATCACAGTTCATTTCACTAGACATCCTGGTTAATTGGCCTAATACCATGTTTAGTGCTTCTGTTCTACCTTCTAGGCCATTGCATATTGCCCGGGGTCTTAAAAGCTTGCATTCGGCCACCTAAGGCACAACAATTCACCTGGAGCAACAGAGGAAGAAGAGTCAGGAATAGGGGGAAGAAATGGAATGTGTGGCTAATTGCTTGGAAGAACAACTGCCTTCTTTGGCATAAGACCAGAACTGGATGGTGCCTGGCTACCATTACTGAATTTTTTTTTTTTTTTATAACTTTTATTAAGCTTCAAGTGAACGTTTACAAATCCAGTCTGTCACATATAAGTTTACATACATCTCACTCCCTACTCCCACTTGCTCTCCCCCTCTTGAGTCAGCCCTTTCAGTCTCTCCTTCCTTGACAATTTTGCCGGCTTCCCTCTCTCTCTATCCTCCCATCCCCCCTCCAGACAAGAGTTGCCAACACACTCTCAAGTGTCCACCTGATATAATTAGTTCACTCTTCATCAGCATCTCTCTCCCCCCCGCTGACCAGTCCCTTTCATGTCTGATGAGTTGTCTTCGGGGATGATTCCTGTCCTGTGCCAACAGAAGGTCTGGGGACCATGGCCGCCGGGATTCCTCTAGTCTCAGTCAGACCATTAAGTTTGGTCTTTTTATGCATTACTGAATGTTTTATCAAAGATTCTATAGAAGAATCCTGATCAAAAGGGAGAAAATGTAGAACAGCATTTCAAATTGTCACGAACTTCAGACTTTCTGGAGCCACGGAGGCTGGATGAACCTCCAAAACTATAGCTCTGAAATAGTCTTTAAAACTGAAACCAAAAGTATCCCCTGAAGCCTTCTGAAAACAAAGGAGTAGTTCAGCTTAACTAGTAAAGAATGTTTGCTTTGAGCATTGTGCCCTTTGAGAACTATCTGTATGGGATCAAATGGACAACAACTTGAAAGGTTAGATAGGAATCTTAGGGGGCAGTGAGTTTATGTTATGCGGGAGGAACAATTCAGAAAATGAGCATGAGAACGATTGCACGGCTCAAAGGATTTAATCAAGGTAACTGAATTGAACATGTAGAAATTGGTGGTGTATGTTCTGCTGTATATATTCTCAACAACAACCAAAAATAAGAAAAAAAATACAGTTCATTATTAATTTTAGAATTCCAGGCCTTTTACCATACAGACATATTTAAAGCAGCTTGACTTATAGGAGCAAGTGAGTGGTACCTGGCCTGGCCCCAGGCTCTGCCTTTGGTTACTCTACATCTCTATGTATTTGCATTTAACTCTGTGAGCAGAAGCTTTTTTTTTTTTTAATCTTCTTACCCCTCTTCAGGGTTAATATTAGTATTTTAAATATCTTGTTTTTCTTTCAATGGCTATACACCTCTACTTTGGAATGAGGAGAGGATGGGGAAAAAAGAAAGAAGAGAGAGAAAAGAAGGGATGACAAATGGAAAGAAGGAAGGAAGGAAAGAAGAAGAAACGAGGGAGGGAGAGAATTTCCACCATGTAGGATCATTGATGCCTTTGAATTATGGTGTTGGCAAAGAATATTGAATATACCATGAACTGCCAGAAAAAAGAACAAATGTGCCTTAGAAGAAGTATAGCCAGAATGTTCCTCAGATGCAAGGCTGACGAGACTTGTCTCATGTACTTTGGATGTGTTATCAAGGAGGGACCATCCCTTGGAGAAGGACATCATACTTGGTAAGGCAGAGTGTCAGTGAAAAAAGAGGAAGGTCCTCAATGAGATGAATTGACACAGTGGCTGCAACAATGGGCTCAAGCATAGCTTCGATTGTGAGAACAGCACAGGACTGGGTAGTGTTTCGTACTGTTAATAACTAGGGTTGCTATGAGTTGGAACTGACAACGATAACGGGATTATTCAGTACTCTTTTCAGTAAACAGTTAAAAAAAAAAAGCTTCAAAGGGTAGATACTGATCATTTACCAGCTGACATGATCACTGGAGTATTATTTTCATCCTGTGTTTACCTCTAAGTGACTCGTGCCAGCTTAGATGGGTTCTAAGCCTCAGAGTAGAACTGGTCCTGAAAATAACTTGAATAACCTAATTTCTGTCTTCCTGTAGATCTCTCCTTACACACTGTGCAAAGGGCAAAACAGAAGTGAAACAAAAAAGCTTAACAAGGTCTGTGCCAGCTATTAGGGGGAGAGTCATTGTATGTCTGCATTTAAGAAGAAAAGGATACTATTTGGCGGCATGGGGTGCCACTGCTTTGGCTCAGTTGATGATCATCCTGTGAATTGAGCTGTAAGGCGAGCTGCCCATTGACCAACCCTGACTGCTCTTGCTGACAGGTGCTAATGGGAGGGGGGCAGGCCACAGCTGCCTGAACAGGAATCCCATTATCCTTTGCTGGGTATTGATTCACCCTGTGGGATGTTTCCTCTCTGGCTGTGTTAATTTTCAGAGTGCACATTTGCCTGGTTCTCGGCACATGTCAAGAGTCAGAGGTGCTCTGGGTAAACGTAATGGGCTCTCCTTTCCTGTCTAGAGAGCCATTGTCTGGTGGGAGGTGGGTTCCCTCTAATTATAGTTCCTGCTAAGGGACAAGGGCTGGGAGAATAGCTTTGCCACTGATATAATTGCCCGAGGTGCATAGCAAATTAATCTAATGACATGAGATGTATTGTGAAAGTCGTTTTTCTTTTCTTTTTCCCAGCCATAAACAGTAGTTCTCATTTTAAAGCTTGATGGTTTTGCACAGAAAACTCGGGAAGTAATCCAACAGTTGGAATCTTTACCATCTATAGTCATCTAAACATGTTCAATCTCTTCTTTTTATAATCAGCCCTTCTGAAAAATCTTCAGAGACAATTCAGAGATGATCTTTGCCTTTGGCCATGTTCTGTGATTCAGAGGATTTCTGCCATCTAATCTGATTCATAAAATGGAAGGGGAGATGGGTGTGGATGAGGAAATGCACAGTGATAGCACCTTTGTAAGAAGCAGGTGATCACTATAGAAGGATAGAAGAGAAATGGTGCCCTACTGCTAGTGGTCTTGGAGAACTGAAGAGAATAAAGTGTAAATCACCTATTTTTTTTTTTTAAATTTTTATTAAGCTTCAAGTGAACATTTACCATTCCAATCAGTCTGTCACATGTAGGTTTACATACATCTTACTCCCTTCTCCCACTTGCTCCCCCCCTATTGAGTCAGCCCTTACTGTCTCTCGTTTCGTGCCAATTTTACCATCTTCCCTCTCTCTCTATCTTCCCATCCCCCCTCCAGTCAAGAGTTGCCAACACACTCTCCCGTGTCCACCTGATTTAATTAGCTCACTCTTCATCAGTATCTCTCTCCCCCCCACTGACCAGTCCTTTTCATGCCTGATGATTTGTCCTCGGGGATGGTTCCTGTCCTGTGCCATCAGAAGTTCTGGGGAGGATTGTCTCTGAGATTCCTCTAGTCGCAATCATACCATTAGGTGTGGTCTTTTAATGAGAATTTGGGGTCTATATCCCATTGGTCTCCTGCTCCCTCAGGAGTTGTCTGTTGTGTTCCCTGACAGGGCAGACATCGATTGTGGCTGGGCACCAACTAGTTCTTCTGGTCTCAGGATAATGTAGGTCTCTGGTTCAAGTGGCCCTTTCTGTCTCTTGGGTTCTTAGTTGTCGTGTGACCTTGGTGTTCTTCCTTTGCCTTTGCTCCCGGTGGGTTGAGACCAATTAATGTATTTTAGATGGCTGCTTGTTGGCATTTAGGACCCCAGGTGCCACAATTCAAAGTGGGATGCAGAGTGTTTTCATAATAGAATTGTTTTGCCCATTGACTTAGAAGTCCCCTCAAACCAAGTTCCCCAGACCCCAGCCCCTGCTTCGCTGACCTTTGAAGCTTTCATTTTATCTCGGAAACCTCTTTACTTTTAATCCTGTCCAATTAGGCTGACCTTCCTTGTTTTGAGTGTTGTCTTTCCCTTCACCCAGAGCAGTTCCCATCTACAGATTGATCAATAAAGAGCCCTCTCCCTCCCTCCCTCCCTCCCTCCCTCCCCCATTTGTAACCACAAAAGTATGTGTTCTTTTCCGTTTTTTCTATTTCTCAAGATCTTATAATAGTGGTCTTATACAATATTTGTCCTTTTGCAACTGACTCATTTCGCTCAGCATAATGCCTTCCAGATTCCTCCATGTTATGAAATGTTTCAGAGATTCGTCACTGTTCTTTATCGATGCATAGTATTCCATTGTGTGAATATACCACAATTTATTTACCCATTCGTCCGTTGATGGACATCTTGGTTGCTTCCAGCTTTTTGCTATTGTAAACAGAACTGCAATAAACATGGGTGTGCATATATCTGTTTGTGTGAAGGGTCTTGTGTCTTTAGGGTATGTTCCGAGGAGTGGGATTTCTGGGTTGTATGGTAGTTCTATTTCTAACTGTTTAAGATAACGCCAGATGGATTTCCAAAGTGGTTGTACCATTTTACATTCCCACCAGCAGTGTATAAGAGTTCCAGTCTCTCCGCAGCCTCTCCAACATTTATTATTTTGTGTTTTTTGAATTAATGCCAGTCTAGTTGGTGTCAGATGGAATCTCATCGTAGTTTTAATTTGCATTTCTCTAATGGCTAATGATCGAGAGCATTTTCTCATGTATCTGTTGGCTGCCTGAATATCTTCCTTAGTGAAATGTGTGTTCATATCCTTTGCCCACTTCTTGATTGGGTTGTTTGTCTTTTTGTGGTTGAGTTTTGACAGAGTCATGTAGATTTTAGAGATCAGGCGCTGGTCTGAGATGTCATAGCTGAATATTCTTTCCCAGTCTGTAGGTGGTCTTTTTACTCTTTTGGTGAAGTCTTTAGATGAGCATAGGTGTTTGATTTTTAGGAGCTCCCAGTTATCGGGTTTCTCTTCATCATTTTTGGTAATGTTTTGTATTCTGTTTATGCCCTGTATTAGGGCTCCTAGGGTAGATCCTATTTTTTCTTCCATGATTTTTATCGTTTTAGTCTTTATGTTTAGGTCTTTGATCCACTTGGAGTTAGTTTTTGTGCATGGTGTGAGGTATGGGTCCTGTTTCATTCTTTTGCAAATGGATATCCAGTTATGCCAGCACCATTTGTTAAAAAGACTATTATTTCCCCAATTGACTGACACTGGTCCTTTGTCAAATATCAGCTGCTCATAAATGGATGGATTTATATCTGGATTCTCAATTCTGTTCCATTGGTCTATGTGCCTGTTGTTGTACCAGTACCAGGCTGTTTTGACTACTGTAGCTATATAATAGGTTCTGAAATCAGGTAGGGTGAGGCCTCCCACTTTCTTCTTCTTTTTCAGTAATGTTTTGCTTATCCGGGGGTTCTTTCCTTTCCATATGAAATTAGTGATTTGTTTCTCTATTCCCTTAAAGTATGACATTGGTATTTGGATTGGAAGTGCGTTGTATGTATAAATGGCTTTTGGTAAAATAGACATTTTTACTATGTTAAGTCTTCCTATCCATGAGCAGGGTATGTTTTTCCATTTAAGTGTGTCCTTTTGAATTTCTTGTAGCAGAGTTTTATAGTTTTCTTTGTATAGGTCTTTTACATCCTTGGTAAGATTTATTCCTAAGTATTTTATCTTCTTGGGGGCTACTGTGAATGGTATTGATTTGGTTATTTCCTCTTCGGTGTTCTTTTTGTTGTTGTAGAGGAATCCAAGTGATTTTTGTATGTTTATTTTATATCCTGAGACTCTTCCAAACTCTTCTATTAGTTTCAGTAGTTTTCTGGAGGATTTCTTAGGGTTTTCCATGTATACGATCATGTCATTTGCAAATAGTGATAGCTTTACTTCCTCCTTACCAATCTGGATACCCTTTATTTCTTTGTCTAGCCTAATTGCCCTGGCTAGGACTTCAAGTACGATGTTGAATAAGAGCGGTGATAAAGGGCATCCTTGTCTGGTTCCCGTTCTCAAGGGAAATGCTTTCAGGTTCTCTCCATTTAGAGTGATATTGGCCATTGGCTTTGCATATATGCCCTTTATTATGTTGAGGAATTTTCCTTTAATTCCTATTTTGGTTAGAGTTTTTATCATAAATGGGTGTTGGACTTTGTCAAATGCCTTTTCTGCATCTATTGATAAGATCATGTGGTTTTTATCTTTTGTTTTATTTATGTGATGGATTACATTAATGGTTTTTCTGATATTAAACCAGCCTTGCATACCTAGTATAAATCCCACTTGATCAGGGTGTATTATTTTTTTGATGTGTTGTTGGATTCTATTGGCTAGAATTTTGTTAAGGATTTTTGCATCTATGTTCATGAGGGATATAGGTCTAAAATTTTCTTTTTTTGTAATGTCTTTACCTGGTTTTGGTATCAGGGAGATGGTAGCTTCATAGAATGAGTTGGGTAGTATTCCGTCTTTTTCTATACTTTGAAATACCTTCAATAGTAATGGTGTTAAGTCTTCTCTGAAGGTTTGGTAGAACTCTGCAGTGAAGCCATCTGGGCCAGGACTTTTTTTTGTTGGGAGTTTTTTGATTACCGTTTCAATCTCTTTTTTTGTTATGGGTCTATTTAGTTGTTCTACTTCTGAATGTGTTAGTTTAGGTAAGTAGTACTGTTCTAAGAATTTATCCATTTCTTCTAGGTTTTCAAATTTGTTAGAGTACAATTTTATGTAGTAATCTGATATGATTCTTTTGATTTCATTTGGTTCTGTTGTGATGTGGTCCTTCTCGTTTCTTATTCGGGTTATTAGTGTCCTTTCCTGTTTTTCTTTAGTCAGTCTAGCCAATGGTTTATCAATTTTGTTAATTTTTTCAAAGAACCAGCTTTTGGCTTTGTTAATTCTTTCAATTGTTTTTCTGTTCTCTAATTCATTTAGTTCAGCTCTAATTTTTATTATTTGTTTTCTTCGGGTGCCTGATGGATTCTTTTGTTGCTCACTTTCTATTTGTTCAAGTTGTAGGGACAGTTCTCTGATTTTGGCTCTTTCTTCTTTTTGTATGTGTGCATTTATCGATATAAATTGGCCTCTGAGCACTGCTTTTGCTGTGTCCCAGAGGTTTTGATATGAAGTATTTTCATTCTCGTTGCTTTCGAAGAATTTCCTTATTCCCTCCTTGATGTCTTCTATAACCCAGTCTTTTTTCAGGAGGGTATTGTTCATTTTCCAAGTATTTGATTTCTTTTCCCTAGTTTTTCTGTTATTGATTTCTAGCTTCATTGCCTTGTGGTCTGAGAAGATGCTTTGTAATATTTCAATGTTTTGGATTCTGGAAAGATTTGTTTTATGCCCTAATATGTGGTCTATTCTAGAGAATGTTCCATGTGCGCTAGAAAAAAAAGTATATTTTGCAGCATTTGGGTGGAGAGTTCTGTATAAGTCAATGAGGTCAAGTTGGTTGATTGTTGTAAGTAGGTCTTCTGTGTCTCTATTGAGCTTCTTACTGGATGTCCTGTCCTTCTCCGAAAGTGGTGTGTTGAAGTCTCCTACTATATATGTGGAGGTGTCTATCTCACTTTTCAATTCTGTTAAAATTTGATTTATGTATCTTGCAGCCCTGTCATTAGGTGCGTAAATATTTAATATGGTTATGTCTTCCTGATCAATTGTCCCTTTTATCATTATATAGTGTCCTTCTTTATCCTTTGTGGCGGATTTAAGTCTAAAGTCTATTTTGTCAAATTAATATTGCTACTCCTCTTCTTTTTTGCTTATTGTTTGCTTGATATATTTTTTTCCATCCTTTGAGTTTTAGTTTGTTTGTGTCTCTAAGTCTAAGGTGTGTCTCTTGTAGGCAGCATATAGATGGATCGTGTTTTTTTATCCAGTCCGTGACTCTCTGTCTCTTTATTGGTGCATTTAGTCCATTTACATTCAGCGTAATTATAGATAAGTAAGTTTTTAGTGCTGTCATTTTGATGCCTTTTCATGTGTGTTGTTGGCCATTTCATTTTTCCACATGCTTTTTTGTGCTGAGACGTTTTTCTTAGTAGCTTGTGAGATCCTCATTTTCATAATGTTTAACTTTGTGTTTATTGAGTCGTTACGTTTTTCTTGGCTTTTTTCTTGAGTTATGGAATTGATATTCCTTTGTGTGGTTACCTTTTTATTTACCCCTATTTTTCTAAGTAAAAACCTAACTTGTATCCTTCTATTTCGCCTTGTATCACTCTCCATCTGACAGTTCAATGCCTCCTATATTTAGTCCCTCTTTTTGATTATTTTGATCGTTTATCTATTGATTTCCATGATTTCCTGTTGTGTGTATTATTTTGTTTATTTATTTATTTTTTAGAATTAGTCTTAATTTGTTTGTTTTTGTGCTTTCCCTGTTTGAGTTGCGTTGATATCAGGACGTTCTGTTTTGTGACCTTGTATTGTGCTGGTACCTGATATTATTGGTCATCCGGCCAAACAATCTCCTTTAGCATTTCTTGCAGTCTTGGTTTAGTTTTTGCAAATTCTCTAAACTTGTGTTTATCTGTAAATATCTTAATTTCTCCTTCATATTTCAGAGAGAGTTTTGCTGGATATATGATCCTTGGTTGGCAGTTTTTCTCGTTCAGTGCTCTGTATATGTCGTCCCATTCCCTTCTTGCCTGCATGGTTTCTGCTGAGTAGTCTGAACTTACTCTTATTGATTCTCCCTTGAAGGAAACCTTTCTTTTCTCCCTGGCTGCTTTTAAAATTTTCTGTTTGTCTTTGGTTTTGGCAAGTTTGATGATGATATGTCTTGGTGTTTTTCTTTTTGGATCAATCTTAAATGGGGTTCGATGAGCATCTTGGATAGATATCCTTTCGTCTTTCATGATGTCAGGGAAGTTTTGTGTCAGGAGTTCTTCAACTATTTTCTCTGTGTTTTCTGTCCCCCCCTCCCTGTTCTGGGACTCCAATCACTCGCAAGTTATCCTTCTTGATAGAGTCCCACATGATTCTTAGGGTTTCTTCATTTTTTTTTAATTCTTTTATCTGATTTTTTTTCAGCTATGTTGGTGTTGTTTCCCTGGTCCTCCAGAAGTCCCAGTCTACATTCTAATTGCTCGAGTCTGCTCCTCTGACTTTCTATTGCGTTGTCAAATTCTGTAATTTTATTGTTAATCTTTTGGATTTCTACATGCTGTCTCTCTATGGATTCTTGCAACTTGTTAATTTTTCCACTATGTTCTTGAATAATCTTTTTGAGTTCTTCAACAGTTTTATCAGTGTGTTCCTTGGCTTTTTCTGCATTTATCCTAATTTCATTTGTGATATCTTTAAGCATTCTGTAAATTAGTTTTTTATATTCTGTATCTGATAATTCCAGGATTGTATCTTCATTTGGGAAAGATTTTGATTCTTTTGTTTGGGGGGTTGGAGAAGCTGTCATGGTCTGTTTCTTTATGTGGTTTGATATGGACTGCTGTCTCCGAGCCATCACTGGGAAACTAGATTTTCCAAGTAGTCAGCTAAAAAAAAATGCAGTCAGATCCCTATCTGAATTCTCTCTCTGGCTCCGGGTATTCGGATGTTAATGGGGTCGCCTGGGGAGGGTGGGGGAGGGATCTGAGAGCTAGGAGTGTAGCACCACAGAATATAGAGCTGAACACCACGTTCACGCTCTGCCCCCGTTCGCCAAAATCCGGGCTGGACGGGCCCCTGGCTAGGACACTGCTTTCCTTGCTCGGAAACCAGTCACTTCCTCCTGGGGACTTCCTCCGGTGCGCCGCACCGCTCATGGGCACTGGGTGGGAGTTTCCCACACGAACGGGTGGGCCCGCCCCCAGGGTCTATTCGGGCGATTATAATTGGGTCCCGCGGTCACGCCCCGCCCGTGCGCGTGCCCAAATCCCAGCGGGATGACTTCTGGGTTGAGACGCTGCTTTCCCCGTTCCGGAACCAGTCACTTCCTCCCGGGGACTTCTCCTTCCGGAGCGCCACACCTCTCGCGCGAACTGGGAGGGCGTCACTCGCACGACCAGGTGGTCCCGCCCCCTGGGTCAATTCAGGGTAATAAAAATGGACCCCGCGCTCATGCCCTGCCCGCGCGCGCGTGCCCAGATCCCAGCGGAATGGCTCCCCGTCTGGGATGCTGCTTTCCCTGCTTTGAGACCAGACGCTTCCGGGGATTTCTCCCTCTGGTGTGCCGTGCCGCACGCGCGGACTGGGTGTGCGTCCTCCCGCACGAACGTGTGGGCCCCGCCCTGGGGTCACTTTAGGGAAATATAGTTGACCCTCCCCCCCCCCAGCTCGCGCCCCGTCGGCTTCTCGCCTAACTCCCGGCGGGACGGCACCCCAGCTGGGACGCTGTTCTCCCCCTTCCCAGATCAGTCACTGCCTTCCGGGTGCTTCTCCCTCCGGCTGCGCCCCTACGCCGCCCGCGCCAACCTGCTAGACTTCCTCCCCGGATGGGTTCGGGGGGGGAAGGGGTGGGCCCCCTTTCTGTGCCGTCTGCCCCCCTGGGCTCTGCCCCAGATTGAGCTCCGAATGTCACCTGCCTGGTGCGCTGGCTCCTAGTTCTGAAAACAGTCGCTGTCTGCCCGTATTTGTTCGTTTTCCGTCTCTAAGTCTGTGCTTGTTGTTCAGAGTTCTTAGATTGTTATGTATGTGATCGATTCCCTTGTTTTTCCGAGTCTTTGTTGCAAGAGGGATCCGCGGTAGCATCCACCTAGTCTGCCATCTTGGCCCCGGCCGTAAATCACCTATTTAAGGAACATTCAGAGAGACACAAAAAGAATAACTGTAATAGAACCGGTGATGATGTATCAAGGAATGCAAAGAAAAATAAAATGTTAGTAAAATGACTACCCAGCGAGGTTTAATAAAAACCAAAATAAATAAATAAAGATAAACACTATGTACTTATTCCTTGGTATCCCCAGGAGACTGATTCCAGGACATCCCTAGAATACCACAATCCACAGATGCTTACGTACCTTACATAAAATGGTATGTTGTTTTGTTGTTAGGTGTTGTCCAGTTGGTTTCGACTCACAGGGACCCTATGTACAACAGAACAAAATATTGCCTGGTCCTGCACCATCCCCACAATCATTGTTATGCTTGAGCCCATTGCTGCAGCCACTGTGTCAGGCCATCTTGTTGAGAAGATCTTCCTTTTTTTCTATGACCCTTTGCTTTACCAAGTGTGATGTCCTTCTCCAGGGACTGGTCTCTCCTGATGTCATGTCTAAAGTATGTGAGATGAAGTCTTGCCATCCTTGCTTCTAATGAACATTCTGGTTGTACTTCTTCCAAGACAGATTTATTCGTTCCTCTGGCAGTCCATGGTATATTCGATATTCTTTGCCAACGCCATAATTCAAAGGCATCAATTCTTCTTCAGTCTTCCTTATTCATTGTCCAGCTTTCACATGCATATGAGGCGTGGAAAACACCACTGCATGATATTTGCATATAACCTAGTATACTTTAGATCATCTATAGGTTACCTATAATACCTAACATAATATAAATGCTATGTAAATAGTTGTTATACTGTATTGTTTAGGGAATAATGACCAGATAGGAGGCAAACAATACTCAAACAACAAACGCTGGAGAGAGACCTAGGATCTGTGAAATGGCGGGAGGCTACTGCAGGGTATGCCTACACATCATTTTGTGTGGATTCGGAGTAGCGCTTGGTGCAGCAAGTTCAAGTTTTGCTTTTTGGAACTTTTTTTTTCCCCCTTTGAAAATATTTGATCCGTGGTTGGTTGAATCCACAGATGCAGTGCCCATGGATATGGAGGGCTGACTGTAATAATAAAGATTAGAATCCACGATGAAGATCTATTATGAATGCTAATGTGCCAAATATGGAAAAAAATCATAAAAACAGGAAATAAAAAAATAATCTGATGGAAACACAATAGTACAAGGAAACTAATAACTTTCTTAGCTCATGATGATATCAAATAAACAAAAACAATTTAAAATATAGAGAGCCTGATAATAATCACAAGGGGTGTAATTTGGTATGTATTGATTGATCAGATGGTAGGACAAAGAAAACCAACAAAGTTCTGAAAGTAGAAACAGCTCAGGTATTACCTGATGACAATGGTATAAAGACAAGAAATCAACAACTGTGGTAGGCATTGCTATTGACCTACCCAATATTCACTGTTCCTTCTGCCTATTCGTATGGCAATGTTTCCAGATGAAAATACTCAGACTGTTTCAGTTAGCGTGCCCATATGATTCAATTCCAGCCAGTAATACATAAGCTGAGGACTCTGGAAAATCTTTTGCTTCCCTGATACAGCACTACCTGTTACTGTTCTCTTCCTACTTCCTGGTTGGACAGCAAATGTGACATCCTTAGGGAAGCAGCCACCTTGTGATCATGAGGTGAAAAACATGAGGCCAAAGGCCCACACATTAAGGACGGTTTAGTAAAAGAACGGAAAGGTGCTTGGTCCTGACAAGGCAGCCCCGGGCTGCCTATGTGAGACAAAATTACAGTCATATCTGTTTAAGGCACTGAAGTATGGTTTTCTGTTATTGCACTAGAATGATAAATGACAAAAGAATCCAGTGGAAAATAAATCCCAGAAAAAACCAAAAAGCACATACCTGAATTGGCAGAATATTTAGAAACTAATCCTTATGGAAATACTATGTCAGGCTTCTTTTCTGATAATCCGGTAGGCTGAGTACCTAGACTGACCCTCTTTTTAAAAATAATGAAGTATCATAACTAAAACTATTAAAGAAAACATCCTATTAAGTGCATTGATGAGCAGGTAAGAAAGTAACGTATTTTTTTAAGGCTAGAAAACCAGTAGGGAGAGAACTTAGGTAAAGCAAGACCTGGGGTGGGGTTTTTCCCTGAGGGTCTGTGTAGAACTTGGTGAATCTGAGCTACAGTTTTTATATCATGGGGCAATGAGATTAAGAGACAAAACCTGGCTCCATCTAAGATGGGTAATATAATAGGATTTCTTCTTTCACAAACCCAGGACCCTTAAAGGTCCATTCGTTCAAATGTATAAGGATCAAACAAAAGTACACCACCACTCCTCACCATCCCACTAACATGTACACCCCTCAGAGTTCAAGAAAAATTACCTTGCTTAAATGTAGGACCTGAATGGGGGGGAGAGGAGACTCACTGCTATAAACTAAGAACCACAAACCAGCCTTCACTTAGGTTTGCGGCCCTAATTCATTCCACCAGGGTGGTCCAAAAGAAGTCAAGCCAGGAATTTAAATTAGGGAGATCCTTGACTAACAGTGTCTTGAGGCATTCGTAGAATCAAGTACAAATTCTTTATGGAGGAATCCAACTTCTTTCTAGTCCTTAAAAGGTCCCACGTGTAAAAGCCCAAGAAAAAAATGAGCGGATTATAGTAAAAATATCTGAAAAACAAAGGAACGAGGCACTGACAAGAAGCAGAAGAAACAATGAACAGCAGAACAGAATACAAGGCCTTCCAATGCCAAATTATCAAACCCAGACTATAAAATCACCACAATAAAGGGCATGAGTGAAAATACGTACAGGGAACAAACGCTAAGCTTAAAATTCTTCCATACGCAGTTATGGCAAAGCTCAGAGGAAAATGTATAGCTCTTAAAACTAGCATAAATAAATATTAAATATGAAAACAAATGACATAAAAAACAATCACGAAAATTCTTAAAAAAAAAAAAACTATGGGAGAGGACTAGCGTGGGCCATGAAAGCTAAATGTTGTTTAGACATCTCATTAGCCATGTTGAACATACCAAACCAACCCAAAGCCATTACCATCGAGTTGATTCCAACTTATAGCGACCCTATAGGACAGAGTAGAACTGCCCCATAGGGTTTCCAGGGAGTGGCTGGTGGGTTGGAACTGCTGATCCGGAACACCTAACCACTGTCATTGGAATTGAACCTTACTCCTTAAATCCAACATAAATTTAATGGGATCAAAGATTTTAATGATAAAGTAAAACTTTAAAAGTCCTGAAAGAAAACTTGAATGAAATTTCATGATCTTGAAATGGTGAAGGCCTTTCTAATCCAGAAACCAGAAGTAAAGTAAATTAATCCATTTTGGTATATAAAACTAAAATTTCTTTATGGCAAAAGCATGTAAAGAGAATCGAAGGCAAATAGTAAACTAAAAAAAAAAAAAACTATTTGTGGCTTATATGATAAAAAGGGATAATTTCTTTAATACATTATGAGTTACAAACCAATTAGAGAAGATAAAATCCCAGGTGAAAAATGGGTAAAGGACATTAAAGACAGGCATACAAAAATAAGAAGAAGATTGTTGAGGTAGAAAAGATGATCAACTTTGCATGCAATTAAAGAAATAAAAATTAGAAGAACATTACTATTGTTCAAAATCAGAATTGCAGAAATAAAAAACAAAAACAAAAGCACAGGGAGCTGGCAAGTGCGTGAGGAAATCAGTACGTGTAAACTACTGATGTAAACATAAAGTGGTACAAGCTCACGGCAGGGCGAATTGGCATTATCTAAAAAAAAAAAAAAAAATTTTTTTTTTTTTTTATCACATACAGAGGAGCCCTGGCGGTACAATGGTTAAGAGCTATGGCTACGTACAGCTGCTAACCAAAAGGTTGGCAGTTCGAATCTACCAGCCACTCCTTGCAAACACTATGGGGCAGTTCTACCCTGTCCTATAGGGTCACTCTGAGTAGGAACCAGCTCGATGGCAACAGGTTTTGGTATGACATACAAGAACCAAACCCATTGCTATGGAGCTGATTTTGACTCATAGAGACCCTATAGGACAGAGCGGAACTGCCTCTTAGAGTTCCCAAGGCTGTAATCTTTACAAAAGAAGACCGCCACGTCTTTCTCCCGTGAAACAGCTGGTGGGTTCGAACAACCGATCTTTCAGTTAGCAGCTGAGCCTTAGCCACTTCATCACCAAAGCTCCTTATCTATCACATAATGAACCATTCATTAGTGCTAACTACTCTAGTTGAAACCGTAGCCCAAGAGAACATTTAAGTCTGGTCTATCTCCTATTCAAGATCACGGTCTGTGTTTTATTCTGTATTGATACAGGCTCATTTAGGAAGATAGGGTTTTAGACAATTTATGGAAACAAGAATATAAGCTATCGTAGAGAAGCAAAATGCAGGTAAGTACCTATGGGAGTCAACCACCTCCACCACCACCAATACATTGTGGTAAAGAAGAAAATGCATAATCAGCCTGGAAAGTTAAGTTCATCTGGGATGCCATATATCTAAACTAAATTGGACAATGCTCACTGAACATTGTCCCTCCCCTTGAAATAACAAGTACCTAGCTCCCTTCAATCAAATTATTCCTTTGGGCGAGTCTGTGCAGGAGAGATAATGCCCCAGTCCTGTATATGAAATTATGTCTCGCTTGTGGATGAAATAACAGGGAGATGGCATTTTAAACACTGCTGTGTCTCTCTTTATATTGGTTATTTTTTTGGTGTAATTTTCTTATCTAAGATCAGGAAGTTGGACTAGATAGTCATTTAGTTTCCATATCTCTTCATCATTCTACGATTTTGTGATTTCTCCATAATGCCTAGTATAGTGTCTTGAACATTGTGGACACTTAAGAAGTGGTGTTGCGTTACAGCATAAGTTAGTAAACTGAGCAAGCCTAAATTTCTGAAGCTATAACTTCTGTGCTTCAGGTGAAAATTTATGGAGGAAATAAGTTTCCCATTCTATAATTTATACACAGAGTTTCCATGACATTAGTTGCAATCCCTTCAATGTGTAAGCACTCTCCCCATTTTCACCCTGAGTTCCCCACTTCCATTTGTCTGGTTTTCCTGCCCCTTCCTGTCTTCTCATCTTTGCTTTTGGGCAAATGTTGCCCTTTTGGTCTCATATAGTTGATTTTTCTAAGGAGCACTTTCCTCATGGGTGATATTGTTTATTTTATAAGCCTGTATGTTATTTGGAAACCCTGGTGGTGTAGTGGTTAAGTGGTACGGCTGCTAACCAAAGGGTCTGCAGTTCGAATCACCAGGCGCTCCTTGGAAACTCTATGGGGCAGTTCTACTCTGTTGTATAGGGTCACTATGAGTCGGACTCAACTTGACAGCATTGGGTTTGGTTTTTGGGTATGTTTTTTGACTGAAAGGTGATCTCTGGGAGTGGCTTCAGATCCAAGTTAGAAGGGTAATTAAGGGCCATAGTCTCAGGCATTTCTTCAATCTCTATCAGACTAATAAGTCTGGTCTTTTTTATGAATTTGGATTTTGTTCTACATTTTTCTCCTGCTGTGTCTGGGATCATCTATTGTGATCCTGGTCAGAGCGAATGGTAGTGGTAGCTGGGCACCATCTTGTTCTTCTGGTCTCAGGCTAGTCGAGGCTATGGTTTGTGTGTACCACTAGTCCTTTGGACTAATATATTCCTTGTGTCTTTGGTTTTTTTCATTCTCCTCTGCTCTGGCTGGAATGAGACAAATAGATGTTACCTTAGATGGATGCTCACAAGTTTTTAAAACCACAGATGCTACTCACCAAAGTAGGATGTAGGACATTGACTTTATGTCATGCCAATTGACTTAGATGTCCCCTGAGACTATGGTCCCCAGCCCTCAAACTCAGTAATTTAGTCCCTGAGAAGTGTTTGGTTATATCTAATAAATTTCCCTAACTGTGATCCCTCTGTGCTCCATTGTATATATGCAACACATACGAATATGTATGTAGAAATATCCACAACTTAGTCTATATATATGCATGTGGCATACTCCCATACGCCCTCCCATACCTCTACAGAATACATATCTGCCTATGTATCCACTTGTAAATTATTGTTTGTTGTTACTACTGTTGCGGGGTCGTATATATTGTAGTATTTAGCGTAAAAAAAATACAACCGAACCTGTTGCCATTGAGTTGATTGCGACTCATAGCAACTCTATAGAACAGAGTAGAACTGCCAGGTAGCGTTTCCAAGAAGCTGGTGGTGGATTCGAACTGCCAACCTTTTTGGTTAGAAGTCAGGCTCTTAACCTCTGTGCCACCTGTTGTTGTCTTTTATTCTTGTGTACCTCTCAGTGTCTTTCTTTACCTTGGTTAGGTTGTGCTGACTTTCTCCATATGATATATTGCCTTTCCCTTCACCAAAGTTAACGAATGTCTACTATCTAATTGGTGGTTTAGGGCTACAATCATTTTTTAGTTAATTTTTGGGTGCGATGTAAGATAAAGGATGTTAATACATGCACACATATACATATATTTCGTACAGTTATTCAGTTAAATTGTTGCAGCACCATATTACTTTGGAAAGACTGTATTCCCCTCATGTTATTACCTTCACACTTTTGTTGAAATGATTTTAAGTGTTGATCCATGTCTGGACTCTCTATGCCATTCCATTGGTCTATATATCTATATTTACTCTAATATCACACAATGTTTATTAATATATTAAGACTTAAATTCAGAAAATGTAAATAGTTTTGGCTAGTCTAGGCCCTCTGCATTTAAAAAAAAAAAATTATTGCTGATTTATACAAGGAAGACTGTTGAAATTTGGATTGGTACTGCACTGAAAGATCAATTTGGCAAGTTAATATATAATATATATTGAGTCATCCAATGCATAATCATGGTACAGCTATCCATTTTTTAGGGTTTCTTTATTTTATCTCAGCAATGTTTTGCAGTTTTTTTTTCCACATTCTTTCTGATTTTTTTTTTTGTACTTTCGATGAAGTTTTACAGAGAAAACTAGTTTCTCATTAAACAGTTAGTACACATATTGTTTTATGACATTGGTTAACAACCCCATGACATGTCAACACTCCCCCCTCTCGACCTTTTACCAGTTTTCCTGTCCCCTTCTGCCTTCTAGTCCCTGTCCCTGGGCTGATGTGCCCCTTTAGTCTTATCTTTGGCTGAAGGGTGAACCTCAGGAATGACTTCATTACTGAGCTAAAACGGTATCAGGGGCTGTACTCTCCAGGTCTCTCCAGCCTGTTGGGCCAGTAAGTCTGGTCTTTTTTTAAGTTAGAATTTTGTTGTGCATTTTTCTCCAGCTCTGTCTAGGACCTTCTATTGTGATGTCTGTCAGAACAGTCAGTGGTGGTAGCCAGCCACCATCTAGTTGTACTGGACTCAGTCTAGTAGAGGCCCTTGTAGATGTGGTCCATTAGTCCTTTGGACTCATCTTTCCCTTGTGTCTTTAGTTTCATTCCTTGTCCCTTGGTTGGGGTGAGACCAGTGGAGTATCTTAGATGGTCGCTCACAGGCTTTTAAGACCCCAGATGCTACTCACCAAAGTAGAATGTAGGACATTTTCTTTATAAACTATGTTGTGCCAATTGAGCTGGATGTTCCCTGAGACTATAGTCCCCATAGCCCTCAGCCCAGCAATTCTGTCCCTCAGGGAGTTTGGATGGGTCTATGGAGGTTCCATGACCTTGCCTTGGACAAGTTGTGTGGGATTCCCCAGTATTTTGTACTGTCTTACCCTTCACCAGAGTTACACTTATCTATTGTCTATTTAGTATTTTTCCATCCTCACCCCTCCCCTCCATCATAATCATTAAATATCGTTTCTTTTTGTGTGTAAACCTTTTCATGTGTTTTTACAGCAGTATTCTCGTATAATATTTGTCCTTTTGTGGTTGACTTATTTCACTCAGCATAATGCCCTCCAGATTCATCCATAAGATACTTAGCAGATTCATCATTGTTCTTTATCGTTGCATAATGACTCCATTGTGTGTATGTACCACGGTTTGTTTATCCATTCAACTGTTGATGGGCCTCTAGGTTATTTCCATGTTTTTGCTATTGTGAACAATGCTGCAATGAACATGGGTGTGCATATGTCTATTTGTGTGATGAGTCTTATTTCTCTAGGATATATTCCTAGGAGTGGGATTGCCGGTTTGTTTATCCATTCAACTGTTGATGGGCCTCTAGGTTATTTCCATGTTTTTGCTATTGTGAACAATGCTGCAATGAACATGGGTGTGCATATGTCTATTTGTGTGATGAGTCTTATTTCTCTAGGATATATTCCTAGGAGTGGGGTGTTTCCTTAGAAAGCTATTTTTAGTTTTCTAAGGAAACACCATATTGTTTTCCAAGATGGTTGTATCATTTTGCATTCCCACCAGCAGTGCATAAGAGGTCTGATGTCCATGAAGCCTCTTCAACAATTGTTATTCTCTGGTTTTTTGATTCGTGCCAGTAATGCTAGGGTGAGATGGTATCTCATTGTGGTTTTGATTTGCATTTCTCTAATGGCTAGTGATCTTGAGCATTTCCTCATGTGTCTGTTGGCTGCTTGAATGCCTTGTTTGGTGAAGTGTCTGTTCATTCCCTTTGCCCATTTTTTAATTAGATTATTTGTCTTTTTGTTGTAGAGGTGTTGGATTTTCCTGTAGATTTTAGAGATTAGACCTTTGTGTGATTTGTAATAGCCAATTTTTTTTTCCCAGTCTGTAGGTTCTCTTTTTCCCTTTTTGGTGAAGTCTTTTGATGAGCATAAGTGTTTAAGTTTTAGAAGATTCCAGTTATCTAGGTTATCTTCTGAAGTTTGTATGTTGTTATGGCTTTTATCCTGTTAATGCTGTGTGTTTGGGCTCCTAGAGTTGATGTTATTTTGTCTTCTATGAACTTCATAGTTTTTGGTTTTATATTTATGTGTTTGATCCATTTTGAATTCTTTTTTGTGTATGGTGTGAGGTATAGGTCCTGTTTCTGTTTTTTGCAGATGGACATCCAGTTTTGCCAGCACCATGTGTTAAAAAGACTGTCTTTTCCCCATTTGATAAACTTTGGGCCCTTGTTGAAGATCAGGTGACCATGGGTGGATGGATTTATGTATGGGTTCTCAATTGTGTTCTATTGGTCAATTTATCTGTCATTGTACCTGTATCAGGCTGTTTTGACTATCGTAGCTGTATAGTAGATTCTGAGGTCAGGTAGTGCAAGTCTGCCTACTTTATTTTTCTTCTTCAGTAGTGCTTTACTTACCCATGGCTTCTTCTCTATCCATAGTATGTTAATGATAAGTTTTTCCATCTCTTTAAAGAATGTTGTTGGTATTTGGATTGGGACTGCATTGTATTTGTAAATCGCTTTGGGTAGAATTGTCATTTTCACAATGTAAGTCTACCTATTCACGAGTGTTGTATGTTTTTCCATTTATGGAGATCTCTTTTGGTTTCTTGCAGTAGTGTTTTGTAGTTTTCTTTGTATAGGTCTTTTACATTCCTGATTAAATTTATTCCTAAGTTTTTTTTTTTTTTTTTTTAGGGGCTATTACAAATGGTATTGTTTCCATATTTCCTTTTCGTCATTCTCTTTATTGGGGTATAGGAATCCAACTGATTTTTGTATGTTTATCTTTTATTCTGCTTATCTGCTGAGTCTTTCTATTTGTTCTGGTAGTTGTCCCTTGTTGTCTTTTGGGTTTTCTATGTATAGTCTCATATCATCTGCAAATAGGGACAGTTTAACTTCTTCATTACCAATTCAGATGCTCTTTATTTCTTTTTCTTGCCTTATTGCTCTAGCCAGGACTTCCAACACAGTGTTAAATAGAAGTGGTAATAAAGTGTATTCTTGTCTTGTTCCTGTTCCCAAGGGGAATGTTTTCAGCCTTTCTACATTAAGAATGATGTTGGCTGTTGGTTTTGCATAGGTGCCCTTTATTATATGGAGGCATTTCCCTTCTATACTTATTTTATTGAGAGTTTTTATTAAAAATGGGTGTTGGACTTTGTTGAATGCCTTTTCTGCATCGATTGAGATGATCATGTGATTCTTTTCTTTCCTTTTAGTTATGTGGTGGATTATGTTGATTGATTTTCTGATGTTGATCCATTCTTGCATACCTGGTATGAATCCTACTTGGTTGTGGTGTATTAAATTTTTGATATGATGCTGAATTCTATTGGCTAGAATTTTGTTGAGAATTTTTGCATCTATATTCATAACAGATATTGTTTTGTAATTTTCTTTTGTTATGGTGTCTTTGCCTGGTTTTGGTATCAGGTTATGCTGGCTTTATAGAATGAATTTGGAAGTATTTCTTCTTTTTCAATTTTCTGAAATGGTTTGAGTAGTACTGGTGTAAGCTCTTCTCTGAATGTTTGGTAGAATTCTCCAGTGAAGCCATCTGGTGCAACTATGAAGACTGAGGAAGTGGTCTCAGGCCACAGCAGTACAGCCTGGCTAGAAAGGGTAGAGATGTTACACAGCTCCAGGTATTCAGGAGACAGGAAAGAAGGTAATATAGAGAAATGAGAAACTGAGAAATGAGGAAAGACAAAAAGGAAAAAAAGAAAAAAGAAATGCTCCCAGAGTTCCCATCTACGTGATTTCGCTGACCAGGGAAGTGGCTCCCAAGTCGTGAGATACAAACCAGCTTGAAGGAGCTCCAAAGCCAGGAAAAGAAAAAGAAAACAAACAAAACTAAACAAGGCAATAAATAAATAAAAGCCCCAGGAATCCCACCAACGTGGCAGCGGAGGCTGGGGGGGAGGGGGCAGGGAGCGAAATTCCCCAGTCAAGCGGCATTTCACAGCCTTTCAAGAAGTAATAAAGATGGCACATGGAGCCAGGTGTTAGAGGAAAAGGAGGGGGAGGTGGTGAAAGGCATCAAAGAAACCAAAAGAAGTGGAAAAAAGCAACACCACCAACAAACAAATGGCACTCCAGGAGCCAGTCAGTGTGGGTGGGTGAATCCAAATGGCAAGTGGCAGAAGCCAGTGTCCCCTGGCCAAGAGGCTGCAGCTGGCAGGAAGCAGAGGAGGCCAAGCAGCAGGGGGAGAATGGGGGGTTGGGAAAGTGTATATCACTGGTTACTGGGTGCTTTGTCTCCTCCTGGGAGCTCCCTGAAGCTGCTGTCCCATATTCCCTGTCCACCAATCTCCGATTTGTATGGGCAAATCCAAGTGGCATGGACCATGCACTTCCCAGCTGGCCAAGCGACTGCAGTCAGCTATGAAGTGGGGGAGGTTGAGCAGGGTGGCGAAGGATTGGGGTTGGGAAAGCATATATCGCTGGTTACTGGGTGTTCTGTCTCCTGCTGGGAGCCCCGAGAAGCTGCTTTCCTGTACTCCCTGTCTACCAGTCCCCAAAAGGAGTCCAAGATGGTGAATCCATGCTGTGTTAGCTGATAGTGGACCTCTGTACATATCTCTCCTTGCTCTCTGTTTTCTGTTAGTTTCTTATTCCATTAGGTGCTTGGCTGAGTTCTTTATCTCTCCATTTGACGTTTCGGGTTCCAGGATTGACATTTGCCTCTGTCTAACTTAGTTTTTTGGGTCTTTGCTGTGGAGGGATGGCATGGTACTTCCGTCTGTAGCACCATGTTAACCAGAAGTCTGTTTTGTAGTTTTAAGTTACAGTCTTGAACCAGTTTTGTGGTTTTAATTCAGTGTTGAATCTGTTTTGCTGTTTGTATGTATGCCATAGTATTTCATTTTCATAGTTTTATGCTTTTTCAAATGTTTGTTGCTTGTATATAGAAACACAATAGAATTTTGTGTATTGAATTTTCTAAAGTCCCTTATTAGTTGTAGTAGCATATTGTTTTTTGATTTCTTTAGGTTTTTTTTTTTTAACATAGACAATTATGCCATCTGCAGATAGTTTCATTTTTTCCTTTCAGTTCTCTATGCTTTTTATTTCTTTTTCTTGCTACGTTGCACTGGCTAGAACTTCAAATATGATGCAGAATAGAAGTAGTGGAATGGATATTCTTGTCTAATTCCCAGTGTTGGGGGCAGCATACAGTGTTTTACCATAAAATATGATGTTAACTAAGTTTTTCATAGATACCTTTTATTAAGTTGTGAAAGTTTCCTTCTATTTTTAGTTTACTGAGAGTTTTAATTCTGAATGTGTGTTGAGATTTGTCAAGTGTATTTGCTTTATCTACTGAGATGACTTTTGTTTTAATTCTGTTAATTTGGTGAATTTTACTGATTGGTTTTCAAATTTTTTAAATTTTCAAAAGTTAACCAACATAACATTTTGGGATGGACCCCGTTTAATAATGATTTAATTTGTTAAAAAATTTCTTAAAGATTTTTGTTTCTATGGTTATGGGCATATTTATGTATAGTTTCTTTTTTTATATAATTCTGTTTTTGGTATGATGGTAATATAATGCTGGCCTCATAAAATAAGTTGGGAACTGCTCCTTCCTCTTTTGTGTAAGAGTACATATAGAATTGGTATTATTTGTTCATTGAAAGCTTGATAGAATTTGCCAGTAAAGTTATTGGAGCCTGATGTTTCTTTTGCAGGAAAATCTTTCAACTGCAAATACTACAGTTTAAAAAAAAAAATTTTTTTAAATAGAGGGTTTTTCAATTAGAGGGCTTCAAACATAGGTTTCTAATATTCTGTTTCTTTCATGTCAGCATTCATAACCTAGTATCTTTTTAAGAAATTTGCCTGTTCCATCTAGGTAGGCAAAGTTGTTGTCACAAAGTTACTTGTGATATTTCCTTTTGTCTTTTCCATATCTGAAGTACCTATAGTGACATTACCTTTTTCATTTCTGACACTGGTATTATGCGCTCTTTATTTTCTGATCAGTCTGACTAGAGATTCATCAATTTTATTAATATTTAAAAAAAACCCTGTTTTTAGTTTTATTCATTCTGTGTTTTCTATTTTGTGGAGTTCTACATGTAAAAATATGCTTTCTTGCATTTAGGAACACTAGAGAGCACTTCAACACTATGCTTGGGGGCTGTCTTTAGTAGCAAAATCACCATCGAGAAGCACAAAAAGAAAAAAAAGTGTTACTAAATAGACCAAAAAATATGACACTTTTTTGAATTATGAGAACTGAAACAAGAAGACAGAGCTTCATCTTCATCTCAGCTGGGAATGTGTACATCGGATTAATCAGAATTTTGCCACTCCACATCCGTGTATTGTTGGGGATGCATAATTAAAATATCCTGCAGACCCAGGAAAACTCTCCATGAACGTAGAAAGAAGTAAGGCAGTTTTATTACTGAATAAACATTAAACAAGAATGTGATATGCATCACAGGCAGTCCACAAAGAGATTGCACATACATAAAGAAATTTTATCCTTTTATATAACCGAGCATATGCAACCCATTTCATATATACTCTCAAGATAAATGATAGCTAGTCCTCAAGTAAGAGGACTTGACAGTTCCATTTGTCATACATAGTTCATCCTGTGTTCACCTAGTAATTGGGATAGCCACCTGTGTTTGCTAATTGCTGTTATCCAAGGAAGAAAATGAGTATCTCATATCTTTATGATCAGAGATAGGTTTTCAACTTGGAGCCAAGTGCCAGTCGAAGTTAGGTTCCTATCCTCCCAGGAGCAAGGGAGAGAGGGGTACTATATTCCTTGATTGATTACATTTCACGAAGATAGCTTCCAGGTTCTTGAGGAAACTTCCTGGGTTGTAAAACTGGCAAGTAGCTTATTTAGCCTTTAAAAAGGTTTGCATACATTTCAAAGAATCAGAGACAGAACTTACAAGTTTTCTAAATTAAATACTGTAAGAAAAGAGGAGACAGGTTTCTTCCCTTTTGTAGTCAACAGGCAGAATTAAGCCTCATTTTCTCCTTTTTCCTTCTGTTCTTAACTTCAGATTTGTATTTGCCTATATAGCATGTCCATGAGTGACTATGAAAACACTACAAGTATTGATTTTGGGGTTACAAATAAATTTTAGTGAGTAGGTAAAATTACAAAAATGGAATACACCAAAAATGAAGATTGTATGTGTAGACCTATTCTACTGTATTCTATCCCAGCCATCTATGTCTCTTTCCCCACCAATACCACAGGGTCTTGATTATATATATATATATATATATATATATATAAACAAAACCAAACTCTGCCATTGAGTCGATTTCGACTCGTAATGACACTATAGAACAGAGTAGAACTGCCCCATATGGTTTCCAAGGAGTGCCTGGTGGATTTGAACTGCCAACCTTTCGGTTAGCAGCTATAGCTCTTAACCTCTACACCACCAGGGTTTACTATAGCTATATAAGTCTTGAAATTGGATAGCTTGATACTTAACACTTTATTCTTCCTTTTTTAAAAAAATGTTTTGTATACTCTAGTTCTTTTGCCTTTTTATGTAAAGTTTAACATACTCTAGTATATTTACAAAAAAATCACACTAAGAGTTTGAAAGGATTTGTATTAAATATCTATAGTAATTTGTTATGTCTTCTTATACATGAACATGGTATTTCTCTATTTATTTACCTATTCTTTTATTTATTATATTAGCATTTTGTAGCTTCAGCATACAAGTCTTGTATGTGTTTTGTTAGATTTGTTGTTATTGTTGTGTTCTGACTCACAGTGACCATATGTACAACAGATGCAACACTGACTGGTCCTGTGCCATCCTCATAACCATTGCTATGTTTGAGCCCATTGTTGCAGTCACTGTATCAAAACATCTCAGCCAGGGCTTTCCTGTTTTTCAACGACCCTCTACTTTACCAAGCATGATGTCCTTCTCCAGGGACTGGTCCGTCCCGATAACATATCCAAAGTATTTAAGATGAAGTCTTGTCATTTTTTTTTCTTGTCATACTCCTTTCTAAGAAGTATTCTGGATGTATTTCTTCTGTGACATATTTGTTTTTTCTTCTGGTGGTCCGTGGTATATTCAGTATTCTTAGTCAACACCATAATTCAAAGAGATCAATTCTTTGGTCTTCCTTATTCATTGTCCAGCTTTTGCATGCATATAAAAAAAAAAATTTTTTTTTCTTTTTTTTTTTTAAGGCAACTGAAAATACATGGCTTGGATCAGGTGCACCTTAGTCCTCAAAGTGAAATCTTTGCTTTTTTAACAGTTTAAACAGACCTTTTGCAGCAGACTTACCCAATGCAATATATTGTTTGATTTCTTGACTGTTACGTTCATGGGGGCTGATTGCGGATCCAAGTAAAATGAAATCTTTGACAAGTTCAATATTTTCTTGGTTTAGCTTGATGTTATTTATTGGTTCAGTTGTGAGGATTTTTGTTTTCTTTATGGTAAGGAGTAACCTATATTGAAGACTGTAGTCTTTGCTTCATCAATAAGTGCTTCAAGTCCTCTTCATGTTCAGCAAAGTTGTGTCATCTGCATATCTCAGACTGTTGATTAGTCTTTCACCAATCCTGATGCCACATTCTTCTTCATGTCTGTATGCTGAGCAAATATTCCTAGAAGTCCAGCTTCTCTGATAATTTGCTCAGTATACAGATTGAATAAGTATGGTGAAAGGTTAGAGCTTTTTTTTTAGATTTACACCTATTTCATTTTTTCTTCTTAATTTCCTATCAGTGTCTTTACAATCTGTAGTGATAGCCCCAATTTCATTACTGATGTTGGTAATTTGTGACCTCTCTCTTTTTTTTTCTTAGACTTGCTAGAAACATATAAATTTTATTGATATTTTCAAAGAACCAGTATTTTCTCACACTGACTTCATTGTTTTTCTGTTTTCAATTTCACTAATTTCTTCTCTTCATTATTTCCTTCATTAGCTTGCCTTGGGCATTTCTTGTTCTCTTTCTAAGTTAAAATGGGAGCTTTGATTATTGATTTGAGACATTTAATTTCTTTCTAATGTAGAAATTAAATGCTATAAATTTAATTTTTATAAAATTAATAAACTTATAAAAATTATAACTTTTTAATGCTATAAATTTCCCACTTTGCACTGCTTGAGCTGTGTCCCATAAGCTTTGATAGCCCTCTCTTCTTCAATCTCTTCATCTCTCTTCTCTTGCTCACAGCTTTCAACCTCCTCCTCCAAATTTCTGTTGATTTCTTAAATATGGCACACTGACTTTACTACAGTCCATTTGGACTTCTCTAGAGAGCAACCTCATCTTTCTGCACAGACATGTTGTTATGGATTGAATCATGACCCCAAAAAAATATTTGTTGTAAATCCTAACCTCTGTGCCTGTGGTTATAATCCCATTTGGAAATGGGCTGTCTTTGTTATATTAATGAGGCAGGATTTGTGTAGGGTATATTTTGAGTCAATCTCTTTTGAAAAATAAAAGAGATTAAATAAGCTAACAAGCAATCGGAGATGGGGGAAGATGGATGCCAAGCCACATGGAGATCTCCAAGAAATCTGGAAACAAGCTGAAAGGACAAAGACCTTCCTCCAGAACTGCCAGAGAGAGAAAGAGAAAGCCTTCTTTAGAGCTTGGCCCTGAATTCAGACTTCTAGCCTCCTAAACTGTGAAAAAAATAAGTTTCTGTTTGTTAAAGCCACCCACTTGTGGTATTTCTGTTATAGCACCATTAGATAAATAAGGCAGAATTTGATACTGGAAGAGTGGGATGCTGCTATAAAAGATACCTAAAACGTGGAAATAGTTTTGGACTTGGTTAATGGGCAGAGGCTGGAAGGATTTTAAGGTGCCTAATTTTTTTTTTTAATAGTAAAGCCTAGATTGCCTTGAAAAGACTGCTGATAGATTTACGGAGGTCAAAGACATTTCTGGTGAGGGTTCAGAAGGAGCTCTAGAGAAAGTTTCAATTGTCTCAGAGAATACATATGGCACCAGCAACAGAATGTTGCTAGAAAATGTGAACATTAAATGTGCTTCTGGTGAGGCTTTAAAAGAAAATGATGAACAAGTGATTGGACAATAGCAAATGGAAATATTTTTTATGCAGTGGCAAAGAACTTGTGTGAATTATGTTCAAATGTTTGGTGGAAGGTAGGACTTCTAAGTAATGAATTTGGATATCTGGCTGAGGAAATTTCTAAGGAAGATCTTAAAGAAGCCACATGGTTTCTTCTTGCTGCTTATAGTAAAATGCAAAAGGAAACAGATGGACTTAAAAATGAACTGTGCAAAATGAAAACAGAAAAAGATTTGGAAAATTCTGTTGTACAAACTAAGGACATGTGTCCTAGAATGTTCACCAAGGATGTGAACTTTTTTAACTTTTTGTTAAAGAGATTAAGCCTGTGACTGGTGAATCTAACCAACTACCACAGCAGAAAACCCATCAGCTTAGACTGAAGGAGACAGAAAAAGAACAAAAGGAGAGAACGCTATCTGTCTCTTGGAATTCCACAGGCAGGGAACAGGTCAAAGGGGCTACATGTGACGTCCTTCAAGAAAAGAAAAGGACCATCCCTGCATCAGCTTGGAGCTCAGCAAAACTGTTGGAAGAATCACGGGATGCAGGGCCTTTTCAGTTTCAAAGGGTGGGGCCAAGGTCTCCTGGATCTCAAAGGGTGAGGCCACGACCTCCTAGGTTTCAAAATGTCAGATCTTTACCAACTCGGCTCTGTATTGTGAAGCTGCCATTAAGATGTGCTAGGGGAATGAGGCTGTCTCCCAAAGCTGAGGTGGTGGGGCTGCCATGCCCAAGGGGCAGAAGAACGGGGCCTGCCAGGGCCAAGGAGGAGGGTTGCCACTCAGATGGACTAGAATGGGACTCTCTAAAGCCAAGACAGCAAAATTGTCATCCCATACGGCAGAGCTGAAGCCCAGGGCTGAGATGCTACCACCCAAAATTTTGAGAGCATGGCCATTACCCAGAATCTAGATGGCAGGGCTGTTGCCTAGATGGTCTCAGACAACAGAGGATTATTTTCAACCCTTGCGAGCTAATGTAATTTTTTCTACTTTTGGTTTTGGGCTTTATTGGTGCCTGTTATATACCTTCTTTTTCTCGAATTTTGCCCACTTGTAATGGAAATGTCTACCTTGTGCCTGTTCTGCCATTGTAATTTGGAATCAGATAACATATTCTAAATTTCACAGGTTCACAGATGAAGAGGAATTTTGCCCCAGGATGAAATATGTATAAAGTCTCATCCATATTTGACTTAGATGCTTCAGAGGATAAGATTTTGGTCTTGGAATTGATATAAGACTTTTGTGATGATGTGAAGGGCTGAATGTGTTTTGCATATACCAAGGGCATGAATTTGGGGGGGCTAAAGTGTGGAATGTTGTGGATTGAATTGTGTCACCCCAAAATATGTGTCATGAGTCCTAACCTCTATGCCTGTGGTTATAATCCCATTTGGGAATAGGCTGTCTTTGTTATGTTAATGAGGAAGAATTAGTGTAGGGTGTATCTTGAGTCAATCTCTTCAGAGACATAGGAGATTAAAAAAACAAACCAGCAGGCAGAGCTAGAGGAAGATTGACAACAAGCCACGTGGAGATCTCCAAGGAATCAGGAAACAAGCTGGAGGGACAAGGACCTTCCTCCAGAGCTGACAGAGAAAGAATACCTCCCCCTTGAGCGTGAATTTGTACTTCTAGCCTCCTATACCTGAGAAAATAAATTTCTGTTTGTTAGAGCTACCCACTAGTGGCATTTCTGTTATAGCAGCACTCAATAAGACACATGTTTTAAAGACTTTCTTTCTCTAAAAGAAAGTTCTCAATCTTTAGGTTTTCACATTGAAAAGTCCAGGGGGAACATTTCACAGTTTCCTTCACAGAGAATACAACATAAATAGGTCCCTAGAATTGTGTAGTGTGGAAACATACCAGAAACCTGTTGTTGTCGAGTCGATTCTGACTTATAGGTCTTTGTATATTGCAGATATTAATTCTTTGATCATTAACATATGCCTTGAAAATACTTTTTCTAGTTTGCCATTTGTCCTATAATGATTGTTGTTTTACTATTGTATTTAAATATTTATATCCATAGAACTTGTATTTTATGTTGAATATATGCATTTTCTTTCATTAAGATATGCTTAGAAATTTTTTCTGTCTAATGCTTTTTTTAAAAATGCTTGTAAAATACTACTCCTGTTTTACATATACCTTTCTTTTGCTTTACTATTTTTCATTTTTAAATCTGTGATCCTTTCAGAAAATTTTTGAGGTAAGAAGGGAGAAAAACACCCTGCATTCCTCTCCCACTTGCCAAATAACTGGTCTGCTATAATATACCTATTAAAGGATCATTGTCTATTAACTTGAAATGCCATCTTTTCACTTTAACTAAATTCTTATTTACATTTGAGTCTATATTCGTATCAAGTTTAACATTAAATTAATATCTGAACCCCTACCTCTCTCTGGTGACTTTATATGTTGCTAACTGCATCCTTCAATAACACCTTAACATCAGGGTACTTCATAATACATCATTGTTGAAGAATGAGGTGATTACCTCTTTCCCTGCCCACAATCATGACTTGATTTTATCGCGGTTACTCTAACTAAGCGCATCATCTTGGGGCCTCAATGTCCTAGACCGCTAGAGCTATATGGCACCTGAGAGTCGTCTGGGTCAGCCCAGTCATGCCTCAGATGAGGAAACTGGGCCCCATAAAAATTAAGTAACTTGCCTATTGGCACACAGAAAGTCAGCAGAAATAACATTTAAGTCAAATTTTTGCTTCCTTTAACTACATCTTCCTTCTACACTTTCATCTTCAATTCCATAACGTGACATATATCTGTATCACCAACTTCCTTTTATTAGTTGTGCTGGTCTTCTTTTCCCCACCTTGGCCCATGCTACCCAGGCCTTCCAAAATGATCTTGATTTAGCAGTTTACCTGTGCAAGAAAGAAGAAAAGACAGCACACTGCCTGTGTGCACAATTCTATCCTGTCATAGCCTCACTGAGCAACACAGTGAATATAAAGACTAGGTGGTCAGTGCCACCTCAGGGCCCATTAGCCTGGCTTTGGAGGCTTACTGACAAAGCGTGACCAAAGGTTCCTACTCCTGGTACAGGACCCAGGGATAACATGCTGCCTCAGAACTTGATGGCACAGTAGATGGTGGCTAGACTAGGCCAGAGGAAGCAGGGCCCAATATTAAAGGTAGTGAAAATTATGGAGCAGAGATAAATAGACACACGTAGGCAGTCTGTGGAAGACATGATATACTGGTCTGCGCAGCTGTTAAGAACCTGGTTGCTAACCAAAAGGTCAACAGTTAGAATCTATCAGGCACTTCTTGGAAACCCTATGGGGCAGTTCTACCCTGACCCATAGGGTCGCTATGAGTCAGAATCGACTTGACAGCTAAAGGGTTTTTATTATGTGAGTTGTGACGAAGGAAGGACAAGGAAATGAGGCAGAGTAAATAATATGCCTTGAGATGTGCTTCAGAGATAAAACATATAAATAGTGTAGCAAGAAGGCACTGGCTTGGGGTGGTGATATCTGTGAATGGTGGAGGGAGCTGGAATAATAGGGATTTTTGAGAGGAAATACTAGCTCTGAAATGTGGTCAGTTTTCTGGTTGTAGAGGAAATGGTTCCTGCTCTTTTAATGGTGGGCAAAGCTAAGTACTGATGCTCTATATGACCGATCTTTGAAATTATGCCCCTCATCAGATTTCCTATGTTGCCCTGACTCCCAAATCTTGGCAGGCACGGACTTAGGGAATCCCAGAACCAGAGTCACTGGGGGTGAGTCCCAGAGGAGGGTGTGGTGCTTTCACACAGTTGTGTAAGTAGGCCTCACAGCTTGATCATTAAACAGTCTTGGTACTGGAGAGGAAGACGATCATCGACACACATATCTGAGAGCACTTATTTAAAAGCTCGTGTAAGACCCCCTGTGGGAGAAAGGTGTGGCAGTCTACTCCTGTGAAGGTTACAGCCTTGGAAACTCTGTGGGGCAGTTCTACTCTGTCCTGTAGAGTTGCTATGAGTCAAAATGAACTCGATGGCAATGTTTTTTTTTTTTTTTTTTTTTAATGAGAGGACCCCCTGAAGTCTTCCAGAAAAAAACTGAGAGCATTTTTCAGGGGGCTATCATTCTTGCTTTACTGAGTGTGGACAACAGCCCATTGAATTTTTAGCGATTTATTTAGCCATATGACTTTTACCGATAATGTAATCCATTTTTCTTTTTCCTGACCCTATTTATAATACCAAGTTGGCGTGGCTTGAGAAATCTTAGGTTATGTGTATTTTCCCATGTTGCCTAAAAAACCATGGCCATCCTGTCCATGTTACTGTAGTTGTGACTGTATCAAGATTAGCAGTGTTCAAACTATGTTAACCCTTACCCCCAAATATGTGGCCTGTACTCTTTCAAGGCTGAGGGCTGTCAGGAAAGGAAGTAGAAGAGAGTTGTGGGAAAGCTTGATGATAGTTGGGAAAGAAGCAAGTATTCCTTCTAAACATGCTATTGGAGCAGATTCCTGTGGAAATCAGGCTTATTTTATAACCAAAACAAGGACAGGTATTTCCAGTGCTCATAATTCTAAAACACATTACAAATCTCAGTAGTTTTGTTGTCAGGACACATCATTATGTAAACATTAACATATGGGAGCATTAACTAAAAATAGTTAGTTCTCATTGTATGTGCTTCCCCTGTGCAAACCTTAGAACTCTGGCTTAGAGCGAAGAAAACAGAAATTTGCCCCTGCCTACAGCGCTTAGAGGGAGAAGATACCCAGATGACTTTGGCTAGTTGGTCATTTTTGTTTGTGGGCCTCCATCATTGGTGTCATTAATCAGTGATATTGGCAGGAAGTCACCCAGTAGAGTGAAAAATAGCTTGTGACTTCAAGCAGCATTTTAAGAAACATTAGCTGTTTTGTTTAGGTTGGGGAAACCCCAAAGTGGAGGTGGTTCTGGTGTCAGATAGAGCTAGGTTCTAGGCTTGGCTTCTACCTACCTGGATGACTTTGGACCTATTTAAGTTCCAATTTTCTTATCTTTAACAACAGATACAATAATGCATGTAACCCAAGAGTTCTCAAGCCACACCAACTTGGTATTATAAATAGGGTCAAGAAGAAGAAAAATAAGGTCATATTATCAGTAAAAGTCATGGCTGAATGAATAGTGGAAAATTCAATGGGCTGCTGTCTCTACCCTGCAAAGCAGGAATTATAGCCCCTGAAAAATTCTCTCAGTTGTTTTCTGAAAGACCTTAAGGGGTCCCGCATTGTTTGGATTGGAACACACACAACGAGCTCCTCATTCCCACTTCCAATCCCCATACATATGCAATGTACCCAAGTGGTAAATAGGAGAGCCTCAAAACATAATTCTTAGTGCTTGCTGGCTTATAAAAATAGAAGCTATTTTGGGGTAACTATGAACTGTGCAGTGAATGTGAATCTTTAAAGGAAACGTTTAGGAATTGGAAGACTTCAGTCAGGAGGTATGAGATGTTGACTTAATTTTTGGGTATTTGAACCTTGGAGCTAAAAAGATGACATCAATTCTACTCTAGAGATAAACACCCAATAATAAACTACTGTGAATAGTAAAGAAAAATTGTTGTATACGCATTTCCATTTTTTGATTAATAGGATTAATAGGATCTGTTGTCACCGTAATGGTAGTTAGTAAATTATAATGCTCCAATTAAATTATAGTCCTGTAGCAAATAGTTGTGAATTCAATTATGCTACTTAGCTTCCAGCTATCCTACATATTTCATCAAAAGCTACCAATGGTGGCAATAATCCAAATTTGTACACGGAAAAGGACATATTAGGTAAAACATGGGTGGAAATCAACCTGTTAATGACAGGCTCCTCAAAGTCCTGAATTAACCTAGTCATTGCAATCATCTTTCGTTGTGATGAGGCTGTTCCAAGATTTTCTGTCCTATGGATGTCATCTTTTATGCTCTTTCCTCTGTCCAGGCCCACTATGCAGTTACCCACAGAGAAAAGAAGTCCACCCTTCACATTAAATGCCAAGTGGAAATTGTTGCCAAAGATAGATGTCACCAGGGAGAAGGGAAGCTTCAATCCATTGAGCTCACTAAAGCTGCTAGGAAACCTCAGGACATAAAATCTAGTTAGTAACAGGAATTCTGAGTGTCAGCTTTCAGGGGTTCAAGTTTCTGTGGGGCAGAGGGTCTAAATTAAATAGCTTCCCCAAGGAAAGCTGAAAATCCAAAGGAGACAATGTGGTCTTCAAAGCAAGGTTAAAGACAAGCGATGTTCGCATGATCCAAAGAAGTGATGGTCTCGTTAAGAGGGTGAGAGAATGAACTGAAATGAAGAGAAGCTGTGTGGGAAGAAACAAATTGATATAAACTGACAGAAATGCGACAGGAAACAAGAACTTGGTCTGTAGGTTCCAGGGCAGTGAAGTATCACCTCTGTGGAAAACCCTTTGCTTGGAGTTGTGTTCAATCCCAAATTCAAATCCCTGTTGCCCATGAACGGTGGCCTTGGGCAAGATCTGCATCTGCTCCTGTAAATAGAAATCATAGAGCTTCACGTTTGTGTTGAGAGTTATAAATAAGATGTGTAAAGCAGCTTGGCACAAAGTAAGTGTCCAAGAAAGAGACCAGGCTCCCTGGTGCCCAACTCCCTTTACCTGAATTTTGGCTGCACTTACTAGCTGTGTGACTTTGGCAAGCACTTTAACTTCTCTGTGCCTCAATTTTCTCATTTGAACGGGGCAAAATAATAGTACTTATCTCAAAATGTCAAGGGGAGGATTAAATGACTAAGGTATATAATGGACTTAGAACAGTACCTGACATCTAATATTACTATATAAGTCTTCATCAGTATTATGATTAGTTGTTGTATTGTTGGGTGCTGCTGAGTCAATTTTTAATTCATAGGGACCCCATGCGACAGAGTAGAACTGCCCCATAAGGTTTCCTAGGCTGTGATCTTTACAAGAGCAGATCACTAGGTCTTTTTCCCATGGAGCTACTGGGTGGGTTTGAGCCACCAACCTTTTGATTAGCATTTGATTGCTTATCCATTGCACCAGCAGGACTTCTTATTATGATTAGTAAATTATTATTATCACTCCTTGAGGAAGTACATTGTCCTGAGGGAAGAATGCATCGGGGAATCACAGAAAGGGTGAAGGATGCTGGGTGGTAGTCAGCAGTTATCTTGATTTTATAGTGCAAGGTGTACGTGGGACAATTTCTATCAGATGAAGATGTACACTTCCCAACACCACCTGTCTAATTGTGGTTTGAATTCTGTTACATCATCACACCTCCTTGACATGCTACCAAGATGAACTAACTAACTTCATGTCTCCAGGACTTGATTCATTATTATTAAAGGCAGTATCATAGCGTAAAGTCTAGCCTTGGAGCCGACGTTGGAGTATTTGAGCAATCATGTGGCCTGAGGAGTCCTTCAGTGGTGCAAATGCTTAACATGATCATCTGCTAACTGAAAAGTTGGAGGTTCAAGTCCACCCAGAGATACCACAGAAGAAAGGACTAACGATTTACTTCTAAAACACCAGTCATTGAAAACCTTATGGAACACAGTTCTACTCTGACATATGTGGGGTCACCATGAGTTCGAATTAACTCCTTGGCAACTTTTTTTTTTTTTTTTGTTAATGTGGCCTGAGAGCTTGTAGGACCAGAAGAGCTGACGTTCTTCATTGAAGGGAAAAAGTAAATTTCAATATCTATGGGTAGGTAGAGGTGATTTTTTTTTTTTTTTCTGGAAAAATTCTAAAAGGTCCATGCGGTAGGCATTACAACTTTTCACCACTATCTGGTTCTCTCCCACAATCAGACACAGGGGAGAACTGAACTCTGCCTCTTTGGGGTTAGGTGTGGTAATTTGCTTTGGCAATGGAAGCTGAGCAGAGAGAGGTCCTGTATGTCAGTGCTGAGTGGGAGCATTTAGCTGCTGGGGGACAACTCTAAGCCCACTCTTCCCTGTAGATACTGAGGTGCCATGAGAGCAAAACTCAAGGATGTGGTGAAAAACAGGTGAAATTGTATACTACAGACTAGTAGGTAAACACAGTTAAGCCCATGCGTATCTTCCTTACTGTAAGCTGGTGCATATGGTGCTTACTGGTTAATTTGCCCCCAAATTGGATTTAATGTACGTCTCCTAAAAAAAAGTGTCCTTAAGAAGTTCCATTCCTTTTGATAGTGCTCTAAGACTAGCAAATGGGGAGAATGGTGTTCCTGTCATTACCTAGGTTTCATTTAAGTTTTTGAGAAAATATTTTATTTTTAATTCTCATATACAAGAGGGAAAAGTATGAGTTGGGTGGTAAAAGAGTTAGGTGGGATTTTTAACAATTGCTTAATGTATGAAAATGAATTTGAGTGAAACCCCTGGTAAAGTATCACAGGGCCTATTCTTTGTAACTTCTAGCAACCTGATCAGTTGAATCAAGGAAGGCACTGAAAGTCATGCCTATTTAAGGTTTTGGATAATAAAAAAGGAAGCGAGAGAACCAGAACTTATCTTGCTAAATGCCTGAAACCAATTAGATTAAACCCATATTGCATCTGGGTATATATCATGCTTTTAATTTAATATTGTAACATAAAATTTCCATTATCATTCATCACAATATATTATTTCAAAGACTGGTAACCACCTAGGTGTTCAAGACTGGGGGAATAGGTAAGTAAATTGTGACTTATGTCTTCAAAGAATATTTAACCTCATGGGGGCAGTTCTACTTTGTCCTATAGGGTCGCTGTGAGTCAGAATCGACTTGAAGGCAATGGGTTATTGTTAAGTGCCATGGAGTAGGCTCTGACTCATAGCAACCCTATGTTCCAGGACAAAATTTTGCCTGCTCCTGTGCCATCCTCATAACCGTTGCTGTTTGAGCCCACGGTTTCAGCCAGTTCATCTTCTTGAGGGTTTTCTTCTTTTTCACTGACCCTCCACTGATTACTAATGAATGTTTGCAGCTGTTTCTTCTCATTTTGGGTTATGCTACATATTGTTAAATGAAAAGATAGGCTAAATACAAGATTATATACAGTACGATCACCTATGGATTTTAAAAAGGAAAAAGCACAAATGGCAATTTTTTTCTTCTTTCTTTTTGGTATTTTCAACAAATTTTTACATTAAAAAAAAAAAAACAAAAACAAACCTGCTACCATCAGGTCGATTGCAACTCATAGCGACCCTATAGGACAGAGTAAAACTGCTCATATGGTTTCCAAGAAGCACCTGGTGGATTAGAACTTTGAATCTTTTGGTTAGCAGCTGTAGCTCTTAACCGCTACACCACCAGGGTTTCCTATTAGCAATTATTATTTTTACAGCCTGGATAATGTGCTTTAAAGAAAGGGAGAGGGAATCTTTATATAATGATCTTAAGGTTAGAGAGGAATCACCTATTTCCTACATCTAGCTGGGAGTCCTGTGGCATATCTAGGATACTACACCAGCCCTGGTGCCACTGAGCAGTTTCTATGAACCTGGCATCGCTCAATGTCCGTCCTCCAGCACAGTAACGTGTTAATTAAAAGATTAAGGAGCTTGACTTGTATCTTTGAGCTGATATTATGGTAAAGTTATCTAAAAGAGGGGTGTCAGATGTTTGGACAGGGCACAATTTCAGTGCTTGTCATAGGAGCCATTTTCCGTAGATACACTGCCGGCCTTACTGGGTTAATAGAAAATGTTCATTGGTGCCATGTGACCAGGGCTGGTGCAATACCTGCCAAACCCTAGTCACGCCTCAGGGATCTGCCCATACTTTAGTGCCTCAGTGGAATTTGTCATATTTATGATGATGCAGGAAATGTGGTATCTTTGCAATGTTACTGGTGCTGCTGCTGGATTTAGTCTAGCTGGGATTTGTGAGTTTGTGTTTTAATGTGGTTTAAGTTATTTTCCAGAAAAGTGTGTTATGAAATATATGTGCCAGGGTGATTTGACATGGTAATGCATTGTTTCTATTTAAGCAAAGCCATTGTTTTCCTGACTTGAGGTATCCTTGGATATGCATCTTTTTAAAAGAAGTGCACCTAAAATTTTTCCTGTTTTAGATGAAATTATCAAGCACCCAAATTTCAAATGTATTTTAAAAGTTTCTTTTACATTTGTATAAAAGAGTTTTTTCATTAGTTTTTTTTGTTGTTGTTGTTGTTCTAGTTGATTCTACCACTACATCTAGTTTATCTTTTCCTACATTTATATAACTTGGTCCAATCCATTTGCAACTGAGTTGATTCTAACTCATGGCGACTCCATGTGTATCAGGGAAGAACTGTGCTCCAGAACATTTTCAACGGCTGATATTTAGGAAGTAGATTGCCAAGCCTTTCTTCTGAAGTGCCTCTAGGTGGACTCAAACCTTCAACCTTTCTGTAAGCAACTAAGCATATTAACCATTTGTACCATCTAGGGACTCCATATACTGTATTTTTATGCAAATAACATGCACCCTCTATATTTGTTTGCCAACTGTGCCCTCCTCTGTGAGATATTTTTCACATGTTGCTGTAAAAAAGTTAGCACAGCCCTCTTATGAAAATACCTCATGGGGGAGGGCAAGGTTGGCAAACAAACATAGAAGGGGCGCGTTATTTGCATAAAACTATAGTAACTCGGTGGTGGTTGGGAGTTAATATTTATATACTTTAAATGACACTTAAAAATACAGTTCAGAACTTGCTTGAAGATTACATGTTTTAGAGCTTACTTGCTACATTGCATGTTTCAGCTCTTGCCTACTTCAAAAAGGAAGAATTGGAAGTGTGACAAATTCCACAATTTTTTTTCATGTACCATTATAACGTCTATATGCTATATTCCTTGGGTTATGTTGCATTGGAAAATAACTATGCACACATTGGGTGAGTTAGCAGTGCACTTTGTTTCTCAGGAATTTACTGGCATTTACATTTGGAGCCCTCTCTAACCAACCTTATAAATGCTTTACTTCATTTTATTTAATAAAATGCATTTGAGAAAATGTACTCTGCCTTTTACAGGGATTCTTCTGATTTAAGATCCTATTACTATGTTGTAGCCACTAGTCCATTTCAAATTTCTTTATTACTCATGATTTAAAATAAAATATATTACAGTATACAAAAAAAAAAAAAAAAGACCGGTTAACAACAGGTATCTAAAGAGGTTTGCTCAAAATGTATCAAAAACAATCCCCTAGATTTTGTCAAATACTATCTGATTTCATTAATTCATGCATTCATTCATTCTCTTGTTTGTTCATTCAGCACCTAATTATTGAGTACCTACTGTTCTCCAGCCCTGGCTGCCCTAAATCATTTGTTAGCTCTTGAAATGCTGGTCTTGTACAAGACTATACTTGAGTGTTTGGTGGCGCTGAATTACACTGCTGAACTATGTCACAATATTACTGTTAGTGTATTGTAAAAATTACAGTGTGTTCATTGTTCCCTCTCCCTGTGCTAATTTCCTTCCTTACAGCTGATGGTGAATTAAAACAGATACAGAGAGAAGAGGGCAGGATGCCACCTTAGCTGTTGCAGACAGGGACAAAGTCTATTGGGACATATTTGCACGGAGTATACTTTGCCAAGAAGGAAAAACAAAACAAAACAGCATACACACAGAGGGCAAGGATTTGAGGCTTGTTCAATTTGGGTGGCTGTCTGGGAACTAGAGAAAGCAAGCTAGGAGCTTTACTTGTTAATGCAAGATGTACACGTTCGTGCAACTAGTTAATTTGTTCAAAATTAAAAAAAAAAAAATCCTTCCAAAGGAAATAATAGTGATTTTAAAAATCACAGGCAAAAAAGCTTTGGTGTCCTGTAGCAAAATGGCCCTTAGACCATCTGGCGAATTTACGCTTTTCCATCTTTGCACTTTTCGTTTTACCTGCTGTGGGCTCCTGAGTGTTATCCAATAATTGCTGTATATCGAATTGATAGTCTTTTGTTTTCCAACTCATTTTTGTGATGATAAGAAAACATAGCATCAATTCACTTATAGTGTCTTCTTATAATACAACAAAATACAGCTGAATGTGGGGGAAAAATGAGAATTTCACAGCAAGGAAAATTGTCCCTCCTTCCCTGTATTTTGTGGTATAATTTTAAAAGTCATAACTCTTGGGGAAGAAAGGCTTTCCTAAGCCTCCTGGGAAATCTCTCTCTCTTTTATTGCATGTGAATTGTTATTTGGAATGACTGAAAGGCTAAAATATCTTCCGAATTAGAGAACTAGACAATTTAGCTTTACTTTTTTTATATTGCCAGTGGGACCGTGGAGATAAATATATTTTTATTTGAAAAGTAATTTTCAACATTTTTTTTTTTTTTGCTTAGAAAAATAAGGTGTCTTCATGGTAAAATTCTGAAACTATAAGAACATATTTTTATAAGTAACAATCACTGTGAAATTTTTTTCTCTCTAGCTATCCATCCATCCATCCATCCATGCATCCATTCATCTGTCCATCCATCTGCCCGTCCGTCTATCCATCCGTCCCTCCAACCAACCAACCAACCAACCAACCAACCATCCATCTATCCACCCCCTACCCCCCCACCCGTCCACCCGTCCACCCATCTGTCCATCCGTCCATCCGTCCATCCATCCATCCATCATCTGCCTACCTACCTACCTGCCTACCTTTCTTTCTCTCACCCTATCTTTCAAGAGGTCAGCTGTTTGAAACCAACATCGGCTCCTGGGGAGAAAGATGTGACAATATGCTCCCATAAAAATTACATTCTTGGAAACCATATGGGGCAGATCTAGTCTGTCTTATAGGGTCTCCTATGAGATGGAATCAACTTGACAGCATACAACAACATGTATGTGTATACATATATATATATTTATTCTTAAAGAGACAGAGTTTCATATTTAAAAGACAAGAAATTATATATCATACAATACTAGCTGCATATAGTTACAGTATATTTTTTCTATTATGGCAAAATACTTTTTTTTCTTGTTCTTTCAAATACATCCCTATGACCTCATTTTATAAGCTTCATTTTATTGACTATATAGTATTCCATTCTAGATCTACAATGGTGTTTTTTTTTTTTTCCTGCAAAATTCCCTTTTTGGGTAAAATGATAGGCTGCTCTTCTTTCTACTTGCAGAAGCAGTATGCAACTACAAGAAGATATTCGTTAGATCAATTTGCTGTGCTTAAAAGAAAAAAAAAAATCCACTGAATTTGGCCAGCAGTATCATGCTCACCCACACCCATCCAAAACTAGAAAGAGTTAACATATGTGCTCTTACCATAAGCACAAGTGTGGGAAGAAAAGCCATTCTCCCAGTTAATTGTTTTAAAATCACACCCATAATGCAGCTAGAAGTGAATGTTAGGCCAAGACTGAAGCATTTCGATATTCTCATGAATGCAGCAATAGGCTTATCAACAGGAAAGCTTGGAACACAGAAAACCAAGAGCAGGGAAAGGAATTCAATTAAACTGTGTCTACTTACGTACGTTCTTCAACAACAAAAAGAGTGTTATCATATTTCTAATTAAATACAAAGAAACTGTTACCACTTTGTATAAAAAAACATTGTATAAAATCCTGTAATTTAAAAGGAGAAACTGTATCAGTATTTCTGGTTTGGATTTTTCATTCTGATTTGAAAGAATGACTAAGCCGTTTTGAATTCACAAATATATCACACTTACTTAATGGTGTCCACAATAGACGCATCGACAATCATCCATTTGTTGGGCTTTACTGATGGCCTGCACTTCCAAAATTACAACTGTTTCTGTCTAGACCTACTGACGTGTGTTAAGCCCAAACTGTGATCTTGGCCCGCACGACCGTTTCTTGCAAGAAGAAGCACCGTTCTTGTTCAGGCTAGGGAGACGCATTTAATCCTGGTGTTGTTTGCAGACAGACTTTAAAAAGCTGTCCTGAGGATACATCTTTGCCAGTAGTTTAGTATGTCAAACTGAGGACAAGAATTTTGCTCTATTCTTAAAATGCATCTATTTGTGTATTGGGAATATTGGCCAACCAGAAGGAAAGCTGAAGGTCATGCAAACATCTAGGCTGCTGACGTCAGAGCTGAGCTCATGACACCCCCACAGGGATTTTGGAAGGGCTGCTTGAATTGGGAAAGAACTGTGAGAGTTAGCACACCCCAGGGACGGCTGCTAAGGGACTGAGTGAGCTCTTACCACCCCCTCCTCCAGGAGTACAGACGAGAAATGATTAATGACAAGCCAGAAGAGTTCTTCGTTTGCTTAAAAATTGTGTATAATTATTTTTTTCTCTGTGTGTGCATGTGTGTGTGGAGGGGGAGTTACTTCTTGAGCAGAAGAGGCATGACAGATATTGGTAAATTAGTTTTTGTCATCGTCCCTGAGTGGTGCAAAGGTTTAACATACTTGGCTGCTAATAGAAAGATTGGAGGTTTGAGTCCACTCAAACGTGCCTCAGAAGAAAGGCCTGCTGACCTAGTTTCAGAAAACCAGCCACTAAAACCCATAAGGACCACAGTTCCGCTCTGACAAACGCAGGGCTGCCGTGAGTGGGAACCGCCTTGTCGAGAGCTGGCTTAGTTCTTCTCATAGACACTGGAACCGAGAAGTTAGAATGTCATGTAAAACCTAGTATCCTGAAAACTCTAAATGTATTTTTATTACCAAAAAACAAAAAAAGAAGAAGAAGAAAAAGCTTAGTATCTCTGTGCTGTTCAGTACCCAGTCGGAGAAGCCGTGGGAGGCGAGTGAAACCACACGCACAGGGTGACGGCTTCCATATCCGGCTGTGGCCTCAGCAAAGCAAACACGCCTACTGCCCGTTGGGCTCCGGACCGCCTGTCACTGCAGGGGACAAAGCCTGAGGCTCGGCTTAGGAGTCCGCAGTGCAAGTGAAGAAATCCAGGAGAGGATAATTTATGGCATGTGATTGGAGATTGCCTTAAATAGAAAAGACCAGACGTTCATCTTTTCTCAGCACGTTCGGTTATCTTCCAAGCCTCTCCCTGATATCCACGGAAAACACAGACCTACAAAAAACGTCTGGAATAGATTTGGGTGTACGTACAATAGCCAGATTACCACAGGGTCCCAAATTACTTCATAGTAACACCCAGCCCTCAGGAAGATTATAAGGCTCAAGTGAGATAATGACTAAGGAAACACCTACCTCCATTTCCAACATCTAGTTGGCCTTCCATCAATGTTCATTTCCTTTCCCAGATTGTAAATTTGACCACTGACACATTCTTTAATATATTAAAGAATAGCTAATTAGAAAATACATCCCAGGTAATATTTCACTTTAAAATGCATTATGAATTATGATTTATACATATCTTATTTGAAAAATGAAAAATATTAAATTTTAACTATGAATACAGTTAAAATTAATTAAATTTCTCAGCCGATATTGAGTAGATATGGAAAATGCCCAGAGTGAATTTCTGGAACTTAAAAATACCTACAGTGGATCAAATACAATTGGATTATGGTGAATTGGCTATTACAAAATGTATTGACCAAATTACCTGCAGTAGTTCATTGGTTGAAAAGCAAATCTGTAGCATCAGAAGTTGCTTCGATTAGACTTCCTTTGAATTGCTACAGATTTTTTTTTGGAGGTAGTACAAATATAAATTAAAGGAAAAAAATCAGAGTCTAACTGGGCTTTGATAAAGTCTGGTCTCAGGAGTTAAACTTGTTTTCCAGAGTTACTTAAGTCATAGTAGCTCCACATCTGTTTTCCTTGACATAACAAGTATTTTGAGGGCTAAACTGGGAAACTTGCTTTCAGTCACTGAAAGATGAACTGAAGAGGTGATCATCTCTGCTCAAAAGGAGAGGACAGATATGTGTGCGTGTATGTAATTGTGTGCAGTCCCAGGCTGTGGTGATATGTCAGAAAGAAGGGAAGGTTTAGAACATAGGACCAAACTTCCTATGGAACACACTCCGAGAGAGGGCTCAGAAAGGAAGGGCTGTCCAAGTTAGACACAGCAGTAAAACGTCTATGCAATAAACAGTGTATGGAAATGAAGGCTACAATGTACAACAGATGCTCTGCCCCACTACCCCTGGGGTGTAGGGGAAAGCCTTCCCTCTCTGAAGACTGAGGAGGAGTGGGCTGAGTTGTGTACTCTCTCCCACCACTCCTTGCTAGAATATACTGTTATACTGTGGACAAGCTGCCTGATATGGTACCAACCGGCCCTGGCCAGAGAGACTGCGATTCTGATTCAGGACTCCCTCTGTCACCTTGAGTGTATCATTCATTCTTCCCTGGATTTGGGCTTCTCTGTTTGTTGGATGTGAGAGCAGGACTGGTGATCTGGGGGCAGACCCTCTGCAGAGCCATCATGCTGGCAAGGCATGGGCAGGCACTGGGGCAGAGCTGGTGTTTAGTCAAAGAACAAAGTCGAGAATGCAACTAAACCCATGGCCTGGCCTTAGCCTAGTTGAGGAGCTCATGTTGCCAGTCAAGTTGATCAAAGCATACACAGAAATTCTGTAGCATTTTCCAGGCCCACATGTAGTTACCGTGGCCTTTTTCAGTGCTAAATGCCTAGGAGAATGGATCATCAAATCTAACACATTTAAATACTGACTTGGACTGGAAATATTTTATTATGATTTAAAATATTTGGAAATTCGTCAACATAGAGTCTGTATTTCCTACAATTAGAAGGAAGGAGAGCACTTAGCATTTTTTAAGCACCTACTATTTTCTAGGTCTTGCACTCAGCAGGAAACCCTGTTTTAGCAAGGTGGTTAAGTGCTGCAACTGCTAACCAAAAGGTCAGCAGTTCGAATCCACCAAGCTCTCTTTGGAAACTCTCTAGGGCAGTTCTACCCTGTCCTATAGACTTGCTATAAGTTGGAACTGACTCGAAGGCAACCAGTTTGTTTTTGGGGGGTGGGGGGGGTGGAGTTTGCACTCAGCAATTTTAAATGTTACTTATGTCAGAGGAATAGGTGGTAGGACCAGGGGGGTGATTTTAGGGACCTGATGTGTTCTCTCATTGATTCCAAGATTCTTACCGAGAAATTAAGTTGCGTATTTGAGGAACTCAAGGGCAAAGGGGTGAGTGGGTGTGGTACGGGCAGGTTAACCAATAAGCACGGTATGCATCGGCTTACAGTAAGCAAGGTAGGCACAGGCTTAATTGTGCTTACGTACTAATCTGTAGCACACAATTTTCCCTAGGTGAAAACCAGGATTAGCACCGCAGATTAGTAAAAATCAAAAACCCATTGCCATCCAGCTGATTCCAACTTATAGCAACCCTATAAGACAGAGTAGAATTGCTCCATAGGGTTTCCAAGGAGCGGCTGGTGGATTTGAAGTGCCAACCTTTTGGTTAACATCTGAATGCTTAACCACTGTGCCACCGGATTAGTAAGTAAGCATTAATTAAGCCCGTGCGTACCTTGCTTGTTGGATAATCCATCCCTGGGTTGTGGTATAAGAAGACTTTTCAGGAAGGAAGGAAAATAGTGAATCTTAGCTTTAGTATATATAATACATAGTATTTAGTAGGTGTAGAGTAAGAAGCCCTGGTGGTGCAACAGTTAAGCGCTCAGCTGTTAACCAAAATGTTAGCTTTGGAACCCACCAGCTGCTCCTCAGGAGAAAGATGTGGTAGTCTGCTTCTTAAAGATTACAACCTTGGAAACCTTATGGAGCAATTCTACTATGTCCTATAGGGTTGCTTTGTGTTGAAATCAACTCAATGGCAACAGATTTTGGGTTTTTATGTGTCGAATATATATACATGAGTGACAACAAACAAAAACAAGTAAAGGTTTCTAAAAGTCCAAAGGAACACAAACAAGGTGGTGATTTATCAGGCTCCATTCGGAATGTGAGGAGGTTGAGGGAAGGCTCTACAGAAGAGGTGACAATTGAGCTAGGCCTTGTGAGATCAAACAAGAGAATGCCAACAAAGAGAAAAAAACCAAAGCGAACCCATTGCCTCTGAGTTGATTCTGACTCAGAGTGATCCAATGTGTTCCAGAGTAGAAGTGATCAGTGATCCAGTGTGTTCCAGAGTAGAAGTGATCAGTGATCCAGTATGTTCCAGAGTAGAAGTGATCAGTGATCCAATGTGTTCCAGAGTAGAAGTGATCCACAGGGCTTTCTTGGCTGTAGCCTTTATGCAAGTGGATCACCAGAACCTTCTTCCATAATGCTGTTGGATGGGTTCGAACCACCAGCCTTTAGGCTAGTAGTCATGTGAAAACAGTTCATGCCACTCCAGGACATCCAGCAAAGAGAAGCCCAGGAGAAAGGGGGTTTGGAGTTTAGGGTTAAGGTAGGGTTAGGGCGTGGCATGTTGGAAAGTGAGATGGAGCCCAGTGGGCTAGAGCCCAGGGTTGGAGCAAGGCCAGGTGTCAAAGAGTCCTGTGTCCTCCCATAACTTGACGTGATGCAACAGACGCAGCTGCTACCACAGTCTGGAGAATTAGCAACCCATTTCCCAACGCTTGCTCAAAAAGTGCCCTGGGGACCACTCCACAAGCTTCCCTGGACTTTTTAAGTGCATGCAAGATAACTATGGCCCATTAGCACTTGAGTTCTAGCACGTTAAAGAGAAGAGCAGTTTCATTTTGAGTTGGGAGGGAAGTTTTAGAGCAGAATATTTCATATCTATTGTTTTTATTAGACAGATTAATCATTTTAAGGCATTAACTGAGCAGCAACTACGGGTTTAGTGCGATATGGTAGATAACATAAACGAGGATGCAGTCTAGCAACAAGGAGCTATCCCACCAGCTGGGTGAGGGGCTGTATGGCACAGACTTTACCTTTATTGACGTTCAATGGACGGCAAATTGGTATGGGCTGGAAGGGTACAGAAGGCTTCATGAAAGACTTGAGTGTGGTAAAAGGAGAGGAGAGAAAGCCTTCCATGCAGGGGTATTAGCACCAGAAATACGCTTTGGGTATAAGGTTGTGAAACTGAAATAATAACTCTGGAGATCTGCCTTATGGGAATGGAATAAATTCAGATGCAGCATGGCTGGAAAAGAAGTGAAGGGGGGCAGGGGCATGAACGTTTCGATGATTGAAGAGCCAGGTAGATGAGTTTAGATATGATGCAGTAGGTAGAAATGGCAAACTCAGATGCTTGCAATGCTTTCATGGCCAGACAGCTATCATAAATCTGAGAAGCACTCAGGTGTAGGAAAATAGGGAGTGGTGTAGCCTGTGGTGAAATAGATATTGTGGGGCAGGCCTGGAAGACATCAGTCCCATATTTTTTTTTTTTTTAACATGAGGCTGAAAACAAAATTTTATGAGTAGTTTGGGTCATTAAACTTTGAATTTGTTTTTTTTAAAGGGAGGATGTAATTTTAACATTATAAACTTTTGCAGGAAATGAAATAAAAGAAGTTTAGGAAGTTAGTCTGATGTTGGGTCAAGAGAGAGGGAGAGAGAGAGAGTAGAGGAAGGTTGTCATGGATTAAATTATGTCCCCCCAAAAATGTGTGTATCAATTTGGCTGGGCCATGATTCCCGGTATTGTGTGGTCATCCTCCATTTTGTGATTGTAATTTTATGTCAAAGAGAATTAGGGTGAGATTGTAACACCCTTACCCAGGTCACTTTCCTGATCTAATGTAAAGGGCATTTCCCTGGGGTGTGGTGTGCACCACCTTTTATCTCTCAAGAGATAAAAAAGGAAAGGAAAGTGAGCAGAAGGGGTGGGGGGACCTCATACCACCAAGAAAGTAGCACCAGGAGCAGAGCACATCCTTTGGACCTGGAGTTCCTGCGCAGAGAAGCTCCTAGTCCAGGAGAAGACTGATAAGAAGGCCGACAGAGAGAGAAAGCCTTCCCCTGAAGCTGATGCCCTGAGTTTGGACTTTTAGCCTACTTTACTGTGAGAAAATAAATTTCTCTTTGTTAAAACCATCCACTTGTAGTATTTCTGTTATAACATGACTAAGAGACAGGTCATCAGAGAGGAGATGATTTCTGGACTCCAGGTATGAAGGCATAAGGGTCTAGATTGGTGGTGCTGTGGCGGGGGTGGGGGGTGCATTGTAGCAAGTGAAGAAAAGGCTCGCTGAAAAACATCTGGAAATAAAGTAATGGGAGGGCCAAGTTGAGGCAGGATGTGAAGGAGAAACAATTCTTGAGAGCCCAAATGTTATTCACATGCACAGAGAAAGGCCAGTTTTGAGGAGAAGGATATTGGACGTGCACCTAACAACAACAACCCCGGGTGTTATGGTTTGAATTGTGTCCCTCCCCCAAAAATGTATGTCAATTTGGCAAGGCCGTAATTCCCAGTATTGTGTGATTATCCTCCATTTTGTCATCTGATGTGATTTTCTTATGTGTTATAAATCCTATCTCTATGATGGTATTGAGGCAGGACTCAATCTACAAGATTAGGTTGTGTTTTAAATCAATCTCTTTTGAGAAATAAGAGACAGAGGCAAGCAGAGAGATATGAGGACCTCATACCACCAAGAAACAAAAGCCAGGAGAATAGCACATCATTTGGACCCAGGTTCCTGTGCTGCGAAGCTCCTTGAGCAGGGTAAGATTGCTGACATGGACCTTCCCTCAGAGCCAACAGAGAGAGAAAGCCCTTCCCTGGAGCTGGTGCCCTGAATTCAGACTTCTAGCCTCCTAAACTGTGAGAGAATAAATTTCTGTTGGTTAAAGCTACCCACTTGTGGTATTTCTGTAATAGCAGCACTAGATAACTCAGACACCAAGATAAACCCTTGATAAGAAGCAGGGCTGGGGCTTTACTCTGATATCAAAGTCATCCCATGCCATGCTGTGCCTAGTAACAGCAATCAGACTCCTTACACCACCACAAAACTCTCTAAGGTGGGAGGGACAGAGATGCCAGAGCTTGTGGCTCAGAAGGCCAAGCAGATACACAAGGCAGTGTGAGTTCATTCAGGTCACAGACCTGCCCAAGCCTCTGAGCTAGCAGGAGGAGGTGCAGCCTTCCCCTTGGAGGCCATAAGTTTCATCCCTCAACGCTGCAGGTTTGTTACTGTCAAACATCTCTAGATGTAGGTGACTGTAACAGACATCTACAGATACCCAAATGTGAGGCTTGAATGAAGACCTACCTCAGCTTCTGCAAAACTCACAGCCCCCAAAACCAGTGCAGGTGCGGATCACTGTGGTAATGAACGATCCCTAAGCACAAAGCTTGCTTTCTTCTCGCCCTATTCAGCTCCCGCTATATACATATTTCTTTGCCATTGTACCTTCCCTCCCGGACTCCTTTGGAGCAACTGCAAGTTCTCTGGGAATACGACCCCAGGCCCCCACAGCAGGATTTCTCTGAGCAGTAGCCCCTCAATACCCATCTTTGTTAAGGCAGCATTCACAAGCTCACTGGTGCTTTGTCCTTCCAAGCCCTTCTTCCTCCCAGGACCCCAACGGTTCCCAAAGAGCAACTGCCTTCCCCAATGCATCTATAGAGCTGGAAATCGGTGGTTACCATGGTTAATATTTCTGACTTGATTGGCACCAACAGTAATTGAACTGCAATCTCCCAAGTGCAACACGCTCTATTCATTAGCTCCTATTGTGTTGAGCCATTGCATCAAACCACATTATTTTTCTGCTTACAAAAAAAAAAAAAAAAAAAGGCAGTCCTGAATACAATTACAACGTTATGTTGCCATATGAGATATTACAGCTTTGCTTCAAGGATAAAATCTTTCTAGACGGAACGTCATGTTGTACCAGTTTTGGCCCCATCAAGACTGGTGAGATGTAAAGTGAGAAATCTTAATTTTGGTGGCACAGCCATGCAGAATCAAAGCTAGAAATCAAAACTAGCCGAGTCCCAGTGTTTGTGTCATGAAGGCAACTGCTCATTTGTTTACCATACTGTCAACATGCTCAGAACCATCTTGGAATTCAGGTCTCCCTCGAATCTGTTTATATGCTACCCCCACGCCCAGTGTTTCAGAAGTCTTTTGTGAGCTTGTGGGAGTTTTCCTTTGATGAATTAATAAAAAAAAGTACATGAATTTTTAAAAGCCTTGGTTTCTTGTATCAGATTTCTATTTTTAATAATCATGACAATGTTTTGTTGGTTGGTAGGTTTTTAAACTAGAGATTTTCCCTTTTCTTCATTGGCATTCCACTTTTTCTTTCTTGCTCTTTCTCAATAACGTCACCTCAGCGTGATTCCTGGAGATATACTAGTATGAGACTGTGTGTCTGTATAAGTGGTAGTATTGATTAAAAAAAAAAAAAAAAAAATTATTGATGGATAATAATAAAGAAAATGCAAAACCAACAGAAGGTGGGTTTTTTGTCTTTGTTGTTTTGTTTTTTAAATGCCAGCATTTAATTGTAAAACTATTCTGCCTATATAATTCCTGGCTTAGGACATGGGAAATCGTAAGACTCCAAAATTCAAGTGTGAACATCTTTGACTGCCACCTGTAATCAAGGCCCATATCACTGAGTGCTAAGGAAACAGCGCTGCTCAGATGGACTAGGGATGCTTGACAGTAACCAACCTGCAGGCTTGAGAGGTGAAACTCATGGCCTCCAAGGGGAAAGCTGTACCTTCTCCTGCTAGCTGAGAGGCTTGGGCAGGTCTATGACCTGGATGAACTCACACTGTCTTGTGTATCTGCTTGGCCTTCTGAGCCACAAGCTCTGGCATCTCTGTCCCTCCCACCTTAGAGAGTTTTGTGGTGGTGTAAGGAGTCTGATTGCTGTTACCAGGCACAGCACGGCATGGGATGACTTTGATATCAGTCAGAGTGAAGCCCCAGCCCTGCTTCTTATCAAGGGTTTATCTTGGTGTCTGAGTTATCTAGTGCTGCTATTACAGAAATGCCGCACGTGGATGGCTTTAAGCAACAGAAATTTATTCTCTCACAGTTTAGAAGGCTAGAAGTCTGAATTCAGGGTGCCAGCTCCAGGGGAAGTCTTCCTCTTTCTGTTGGCTCCTCCTTCTGTACACAAATGCTCAGCATTTTACACTGCAAAGGGCACTTTTAGTTCACAGGTACACACACTGCTGGTGTTCAGGAAGCTCTAAGAGAGGGACACCCTAGCTTCAGATAACAGGGACGTCCAAATGCCTGACAGAGGAGAGAAGGGTAGGGTTTGTGGAGGACCCATGAAGGAAGAGGGGTGGAGATGCAATGAGGACCCCTAATGGGGCCCAGGAAGAGAGGAGAGGGAAGGAGATGGGAGACCACCTCTGCCAGGCTCACTTCTCTGTCTGAAGATCCTTGACTCATTTAGGTAGAGGTGAGACTCCCCTGGAGTTCTTTGGCAATGAGATGGGTCAGGACTGCAGACCATGGGGTACCTGCTTGTGGTTATGAGCACACAGGAGAGGCGCCCAGGAGGCTAGACTTGAGGGGTCAGGAAGTGTGCTAGGTCAACGGATCCCAAAGCAACATCCTGGGACCAGCAGCACCGGCATCACTGTGAACTCATTAGAAGTGCACATTTGAGGGCGTCGCCCCAGATCTGCTAAGTCAGGAACTCTGGGGGTGGGTCTCAGTAGTCTGTGCACCAACAATTAACCAGGTGATCCCGCTGCAGCTACAGTTTGAGAAGTGCCACTGTATATCACTAGCTCCCACTGGAATCATCTAGGAATGTTTTCTCAAAAAACACAGATTTTTGAACCCTTTTCCCAGCAATCCCTCCCCACCCAACACCAGAAAAAACAAAACAAACCTATTGCAGTCGAGTCGATTCTGACTCATAAGGACCCCATAGGACAGAGTAGAACTCCCCCATAGAGTTTCCAAGGACAGCCTAGTGGATTTGAACTGCCTACCCTTTGGTTAGCAGCCATAGCACTTAACCATTATGCCACCAGGTTCCAACACACACCCATCAAAATCTCTCAGATTTTTCTTGGATTAAACTCTGGAATCCTAGGTCTCAGGCTTTCTCATAGTGAGTCTGGTGTTGTTTCCATTTAGAAGGCAATTGCTTCTCCACTAATGAATCTTTACTTTTGTAAAGTGTGTCCCACACTATAAAAACTTTAACATGAATTGTCTCGTTTGCTTACTATTAAGTCCTGATTCATTAGTGGGGAAAAATAGAAAGGAAAAATTTTTTCAATATTCATTCATTCAGCAGACCCTGAGTAAGCCAGGTAGAGGGTAGATAGGCCTGCCCGCATCTCTGTGTGCAAGTTTCCAGGTCATACCTGAGAGTGCTCTGGATTAGCAGCCTAGAACTTTAACCTTTGCATCCCAACCACCAACAACAAATATTTTTAAATAGAATCCTATAATTCAATCTTAACCAAATCCTGTAGGGCCTATCTCTCTGTTATCTTCAGGATAAACTATCCAATTTCCTTGGCAGAGCTGCTCACAACCTAGCCCTGGCTTACTTTACCAGGCTATACCCCACTTCTCCCTGCCCTCTCCCACTTCCCCACTCACTCCTGCCTCAGCTTTAGTGATAATAAATCTGTCTGCTAATACAACACTTCCTAATCTTGAATGTATCTGGGGATCTTGTTGACATGCAAGTTCAGGTTCAAATAGATCTGAAGTGGGGCCCAAGGTTCTGCATTCCTAACGAGTCTCCAGGTGATGCTGATGGTCTGCAGATCACACTTTGAGTAGCTAGCAGGGGCTTAGCACATGTTAACTTACTTAAAGCCTCACGCCAACTTTTAAGATTGTCGCTGTTATCACCCCTATTATACAGATAGGGAAGCTGAGGTACAGGGTGACTTGTCTAAAGTCAAGTAAGCAAGTAAGCGATAGAGCTGGAATTTGAACCCAGGAAGACTGTCTCTAAGATCCATTTTCTTATTCACTAACCCTACACTATTTTCCAAGGAGCCATGGTGGCACAATGGCTAAGCAACTGACTGCTAACGGCAAGGTTGGTGGTTCAAACCCACCAGCAGCTCCACAGAAGAAAAGACCTGGCAATCCACACATGTAAAGATTATACCCTAGGAAACCCTCTGGGAAAGTTCTACTCTGTCTTGTATTTCCCAAAACACTCACCTTCTTTCTCACCTGTGTACCTCTAAGGCAAAGTAATCAGTCTCTTCCCCCTCAGTGTTCTTATCTGTGAGATGGGGTATGAAAATACCTCCCTCAGAGGGTTGTTGTGAAGATAAAATGAGGAAATTTATGACAAATATGTATTATTATTATTAAAGGGTTGTTGTTTTTGTTAGGTGCCTTCAAGTCGATTCTGATTCATAGCGACCCTACGTACAACAGAGGGAAACGCTGCCTGGTCCTGCACCATCCTCACAATTGTTGCAATTGTAGCCTCTGTGTCAATCCATCTCATTGAGGGTCTTCCTCTTTTTTGATGATCCTCTACTTTGCCAAGCCTAATGTCCTTCCTTAGGAACTGGTCCCTCCTGATAACTTGTCCAAAATATTAAATGGTAAATAATGTGAACTATTTTTTTTTTTTTTTATCAAATCACGCTGCCTGTGCTTGAATTGCCTGCCTAGCTGTGTGACCTCTGATGAGTTACAGAAAATCTAAGTCAGTTTCCTCATAAATAAAATGGCAATACTAATCATTCCTTCCTCATAGAGTTGTTTTCTGAAGAATAAATTAGATAATACACGTAAAACTCCTTTTGTAAGTCTGGGACATAGGAAGGTGTTCCAAATGTTAATTATTATTATTCTCATTTAACAAACACATCTCTCACATCTATCATTTTATTTAATCCCTACATGAGTCTTGTGAAGTAGTCGTTCGTTTCCACAGCACAGATGAGGCAGCTGAGTCACAGGACTGATATGACTTACTCAAGGCCACACAGCTCGTAATCGGCGGAATAGAATTTCAGCTCCTAACTCTGCACGTCTGGTACTTTTGCCACCACAATTGTCAGGGTATGACCTTCACATCGAGTGACTCACCAGCTGAAGAACAAAAAGAGTGTTCTTGTGCCTGAACTTTTCCTAAGTTTCTCTGAGATTCAACTACTCACCTATTCCCTTATCCCTGAGTTTATTTGTGGTTTCCTTAAATGCCTCCCTGTTTGTTTTATTCCTGTCTTTTCATTGCTTCTTTCTTGTCACATGCTTTTCTCCTCCTCCCACTCAGACTGTGGCTCCTTTCGTGACAACTGGTCAAGGTGGTACGGATACACTAGGGTATGTTCCGCTTTGGTAACCAAGCTCCCATTGGCACTTTTGGGCTCATCCCTTGAGCTTTGTCCCTTACAGCCAACTTCCCTCGGATAAAATGTTAGAGCCAAGGGAGACAAGGCTTATCTATTCTAAATCCTGATGAAACTAACTTCCCCCTTTATCTTCTATGAAAACAGGGGTAAGAGTGGCTGATATAAAATCCAAAAACTGAGTCCAGATTGATTTGGGTTCAGAGCAAACTGGTGTCCTATTTGGTGCTTTGGGATGAATTGAGATTCTTGTTTGGCTCGAAGGTGAAGATTTTCCTTCAGTAAACTGGAGCTGTTCCTGTGGCTTCAGATACTCAATTCTTTTCGAGTTGGAATTTTGGCTCACCACACAAAATTAAATAGCATACGAAAGTGTTACTTGTGAAATTTCATTGAATTTTATTATTTCAACCAGCATTTATCAAGGGCCCACACATGTCACCATGAGTCGGAATCCATTTGATGGCAATGAATTGGCACTGCGTGTGTGTGTGTGTGTGTGTGTGTATTTTCTGTGACATGCTTATATTAAGATGGATATTTTCAGGATTAAAGGGACCAGAAGTCTCTGTCTCAAGCTCTCTCTTTCTCTCTCTCACACTGTGGTCCCTGCATTCAGGGAAATTTTCTTCTTTCTTAGAGACATTACAAAGGAAATGATTGGGGACTAGCCTGCGACATTTTGCAATTAAGAACCCAATGGAATATGTGATCAAATGCTAGATGATTTGTTATCAGCACAAGTGCTGTGTTTTGGGAATATTTTGGAGCGTTTTGTCACCCCGACCCAAGGTGGACAAAATTGTCACAGTTATTGGGGTGGAGATGGGCAGAGATGTTGAGATCGGTTTTTCTAAGATGGAAGTGGTGATATAATGGAAAGAATATTGAACTTGCAGTCTAAAGATGTGCATTCTCATTTTTGGTCTACTCTTTATTCACAGTGAGATCTTAAGCAAGTTAATTAACCTTTCTGAACCCAATTTGCTCATCCTTCATATGGAGTTAATGATATCTCCTTTAAAGGTTCCTAAGTAGAAGAAATAAAATAATAGATGTGAGAATATTCTGCAAACACCGAAGTGCTGTGTTCATTAAAAGATTATTATTATGCCATTGTTAACAACATAAAACCAAAAAAACACAAACCAGTTGCTGGTGAGTCAGTTGCAACTTGGTGACTCCATGTGTGTCACAGTAAAACTGCTCCGCAGGGTTTTCCAGACGGTGACTTTTTGAAAGCAGATCACCGGGCCTTTGCTTTTGAAGCGTGATGACCTTTCATTTACTAGTCAAGTGTTTACCCATCTGTGTCACCCAGGGACTCCATTAGCAATATAACTAACCCGTTGTGTTGTTAGCCGCTGTGGAGTAGGCTCCGACTCACGGCAGCCTTATGTATAACAGAATGAACCATCGCCCAGTTGTGGACCATTGTGATAATCATCCCTGTGTTTGAGCCCATTGTTGCAGCCACAGTGTCGATCCATCTTGTTGAGGGTCTTCTTCTTTTTCACTAACCCTCTACTTTACCAGGCATGATGTCCATCTCCAGGGATTGGTCCCTCCTGATAACATATCCAAAGTACTTGAGAAGTCTCTCCATCCTCCCTTCTAAGGAGCACCCTGGTTGTACTTCTCCCAGCATAGATTTGTTCGTTTTTCTGGCAGTCCATGGTATAGTAAATATTCTTTGCCACCACCATAATTCAAAGGCATTAATTCTTCTTCAGTCTTCTTTATTCATTGCCAAGCTTTTGCATGCATATAGGGCAATTGTAAGTACTGTGGCTTGGTTCAGCAGCACTTTAGTCCTCAAAGTGACGTCTTTGCTTTTGGCAGAGAGTGACAACCTCCCATTACATGTGAAAAGACTCTTCTGGGAGGGATTAATCCTTGAGGCTATCCTGCATCCTCTCCCTGTAACTCTAACCTGGTGCCAGTCACTGCTTTCTGCCTTGATCCTTGTGGTCCACCCACAGCTTTCCTACGCACAGGAGGCAATTGAAAGCACCATGACTTGGGTCAGGTGAGCATCTTTGCTGTGTCCCTGTTGTGTTCCACGCATGAGCTTCTGCCTTAGTTCACTTCTGAATGCCTCTCATGTATCTGTGAGCACATGCGCTTGTCCTTTTGACTTATTCTATCTCTCTCTCTGGCAAGTTTCAGCTGTTCTTGACCTTGTCAGCTGACTATTCCCTCTTCCATTCATGCTCGCAGAACTCGGATTGTGTCCACTCACTTGGCATTGATTCCATACAGCCTTGTGTGTCACTTAGCCTGTATTTTTTCAGATATATTGCTCATATCCCAAATTAAACTGTCAACTTCTTCAAGACAGGGGGCCTGGTCTAATGCCATTTTGTAATTGGAATGTGTTAAGCGAGAGGTTGCAAAGTGGCAGCCCCAGTAACAGATGTTTTAATTGACCACATAGGTGTTACCTCTTTTGAATTAATTGCTAGATTTAAAAATTGGGAGATTTCATATTTAAAAAAAATGTATATATATATATGGCTTCTCTAAAGATCTAATGATTCTAGGAACACATACTTACAGAGTAACGATCATCTGGAGCTCAGTAGAGGCTGTCCGTTTCCATGACATAGGGGCTGTCCATTTGCCGTGGTCCCCGCTCAAATTCTCTCTGCATTCTGGGGTATGGTTTGATCCCCTGTTAGGACATCCGTCCTCCTTTTGTTGCTGACTGTCCTGATGTTGGCTGCTCAACTCCTGGGGTACATTGCAGTGCAGCCTTGACTGCCTACTGGCCTTCCCGGTCATCACTTGGTTTGCCCATCCAATTGTCAAGACTTCCCCTGCCACCACGCTAGGCCATACCACATTCAACTCTTGCCTATATCACAGCAACAGCCTTTTATTTGGTCTCCTCCCATCTGCTCTTGTCTCCTACCCTTTCATTCTCCACATGGTCAAAGAAATCTTTGGGAAGGCAAATCAAATCTCATCACCCTTTGCTTAAACCATCAGTGACTTCCCTTTCCTGGTAGGATAAAACTAGAAATCATTAAAAGGCCCATGTGCTCTGGCTTTGGCTTATCACATCAGCCTGTGTTTCGCTCCTCTGGGCTGTTTTGCACTTCAGCCACTTTAGCACTCACTTCTTTTAGTTCCTGAAATACAACAGCCTCTTACTGCCTCTGCTCAGTCCTACAGCTTTTTCAGTTCAGCTCAGAAAGCTTGTCTGGGCTTTTCCTTGCCAAGCTCAGTCTCTTCATACTTCTGGTTTCAACTCAAATCTCACCGTCTGGAGCAGCCTTTACTGACCTCCCAGACCAGGTCCGTTGAGGCCTATGGAAGTTACGGCAGGTAGGGCTCTTGCCCTGAGCACCTCTTGATGGTGGAAGGAGGGGGTATCAATGAGCAGTTTCTATTGGCCTTCACAGTTTCCTTCTCCAGCTGTGAGAGATCCTTCAGCAAGTTAAAACTAATTGCCATAGGCACTATTTTCTGTAGATAAACTGCTGGACTCCAGTCCCCATGTTTTGCCTTCTCTCACTCCCTGCATTTCTTTGCAGCATTTATCACAATTGGAATTAAAGTGATTGCTTGTGTACCCCTGACAAAATGCAAGACCCATGGGGCTGATCTGGTGTTGTCTTGTAAACAGCTGTAAATCCAGCATTTACTTAACACGTTTCCTTATAGATAGTAGGTCCTCAATTACTCCATTTTCTTTTCTTTTTTTGTTGTACTTTAGATGAAGGCCTACAGAACAAACTAATTTCTCATTGTTGGTGCACATACTGTTTTATGACATTGGTTAACAACCCCAAGACATGTCAACAGTCTCCCTTCTCATCCTTGGGTTCCCTATTATGAGATTTCCTGTCCCCTCTTGCCTTCTATTCCCTGCCCCTGGACTGGTTTGCCCCTTTAGTCTCATTTTGTTTTATGGGTCTGTCCCCTCTTTGACTGGAGGGTGAACCTCAGGAGTGACTTAATTACTGAGCTGAAAAGGGCGTTTGGGGACCATGCTTTCAGGGTTTCTCCAGACTCTGTCAGGCCAGAACATCTGGTCTTTCTTTCTGGGCTAGAATTTTGTCCTACACTTTTTTCCAGCTCTGTCTGGGACCCTCTATTGTGATCCCTGTCAGAGCAGTCAGTAGTGGTAGCCAGGCACCATCTAGTTGTACTGGACTCAGTACGGTGGAGACTGTGGTAGACGTCATCCATTAATCCTTTGGACTCATCTTTCCCTTGTATCTTTAATTTTCTTCATTTTCCCTTGCTCCCAAAGGGGTGTGAATTACTCCATTTTAATTCGTCAGATGTTGAGAAAGTCCCAGTCCAACCCCCAGCAACACTGACATATTTACATCTCTGTCTTCCCAGCTGCTCCCTACTTTTTATGTTTGCACAGTGTGGTGCAGTAACGGGGGGCCCCTTTGTCCTGGGAGGAATTTGGGGAATGTGCATCATTTCCTGTGAGGTCCATGTAGACGCGATGTTCCCTGTGTTACCCAACAGCTGCAAGGTGAGAGGTACAGTCTTCTACTTACAGAGTGGAAAATACAATGAAGGTATCATGCAGGAAAATTGTTTTCATCTGGTCAGTGACTGTTTTCTGTTAAGCAGGAGAACTGCAGACCGAGTAGAAGTTGAGAATGTACGATGGCTGAAATTTATTAAGCTTCAGGCCAACGTTCATACATTTGACATGATGTCAGAACCATGAAGACAAAATCACTTAATCTCCTACAGAAGGCTGACTAAAGTTAGTGTTCTGTGTAAGTTCGCTTACAGTATTTTGGAAAAAATTGTGAGCAAGTGGCATGCAAGTTATCTCTACAAGGATGAGGGCAATGGTAACCCAACTTAACACAGTCCCTACAGTGGTAGCAGGCAGCGGCTGTAGCTGGGGCCACACTCTCCTATTAGAAGAATGGACTACTGCAGATGATACCACCAAACTACAGGAAGACGTGAAGGGCTCCACTTGGGGGTGGTGGCATGGGATGAGACGGGTCACCAAAAGCCAAGAATGGGAAGACCAAGGCAAGCCCAGCAAGAACAAGTGGTGGGTGAGAGCAGACTTGGGGGTAACTCTGATTGTTTGGCAGTCCACAAGGTATATGCAGATTGTAATGAGAAGTTTGCTTTGGTTAGCTGGTTTTTGTCCATTAAAAAGACTTTCAGCTAGGAAATACTGATGACACAGCATTACTTATTCTTTAAAATACTGGCTAACATTCTTGGAGCAATACCCTATGCCAGGTGCTGGGCTAAGTAATTTACGTACATTATGTCTTTAAATCCCCGCAATAACTACCTAGATGAGGCATTCCTATTAGCCCAGCTTGATAGATGGAACTGCAGCTTGGAAAGATTAAATAACTTGTCCAAGGGAATTTTGTTAATAAATGACAGAACTGGGATTCTAACCCTTTTTTCTTTAATCCAGAATCCTTTTTACCATCACGGTGAATTGATGTTATCTTGGAAGCTTGGGACAAGTGCAGGACCCTCTTGGGATTCAGTCCTAGGCAGCAGGAAGCAGTTATAGAGGCTGAAATACAGAAACCTATCACCAGTGTCCCTAAGAAACCCATCATAGATTCCTCAAGAAGCACATGACCGTGCATGCATGCGTACAGCCAAAACCAACCAAATAAACAAAAAAACAGGGACCTCCGAGAAAGGTATCTTCCCATCGGCTTTGCAGGGCCCGGTGAGGTGGTTCATGTTCATGTCTGAGTTGATATTAACGTGACTACAGTAATGATGCCGTCATCCTCTTGGATTCTGTTTTGTGGAATTGCATTTCTGGCTCAATGCTACATTTGTCTTACAACATTATCCCTTTGATAAAACCAGAAATGGTTGGTTAATTTTCAACTGTTTCCCATTATGAAGCCCCATGACAAAATACTGAATGTTAGTGTTGCTGGTTGCTGTTGAGTCACCTCCAACTCATGGTGACCTTATGTATAATAGAACAAAGGGTTGCCCAGGCCTGCGCCATCTCCATGATAAATACTGAATACTACGTCATAATGCACAGGAAGGGGGCATGGCATACTGCTTCAGCATACGAGCCATTGGAATGGCCCTGATCCCAATCCTGCTACAGATCGCTGTGTGACTTGAGGTTAGTTACTTACATAACTTGTATCTTCCTTTCATCTTCTGTAAAACAAGGATAATGATGGTACATTTCTCATTGGTTTATTGTAAGAATTAAATGTGCTGTTACATGTAAAACTTGTAGAACAATGCCTGGAATTTAGTAAGAGCACAGGAATGTTAACAATGATGTTAAATTCAGTACTCATTGACTCAATCTGCATGTACTGTCTGTAAGGTATAAGGCATTGGGTGGGACAAGAGGTTGAGCAAAGCCTAATCCTTGCCCTCAGGAAGAATACAATCCAGTGGGAGAGAGAGGCATGTAGACTCATAATTATAATATGCTGAAAAGAAACAGATAGAAAAATGAGGAGTCCAAATTAGGGGGCTGAGGGTTACCCTGGCCTGTTTGCATACTATGATTTGATACCTTGATGTGGTGTTCAAGGTAAGTGCCTTTATCTATGTCTTTCTAGAACTACAAGAAAGGGTGAGTCTAGTTTTTACCCAAAGGAGTTGCTCCCCATTCAATAACGGTGTTGCAGAGGCAATGCAATACATTGGTCTTTAACACTGGCCATGGGAGAGATAAACAGCACATGTTTTCATAGCAGTTATATGTGTTCACCTATACTAAAGGCCAGCACAGGCACAGATTAGAAAGACAGTTCTTTCCTCTGGGAAATTCAGAGCCTAAGGATTGAAACCTGTCTTGGAAAAAAACAATTGCAAAACCATGGCACTGCAAAAATGGAGGACAATACCAGGACAATGCAAGAAGAGGAGGGAATGGCCAGCTCTCATGGGAGGCAGGGAAGACAATAGAGAGCCTGCAGACATTGGCTTGGGAATCAAGGGATAAATATTAGCTCACAGGAGAAGCAGAGGAGGAAGACCTCTAAGAGAGAGGGTGTATAATGAGGAAAGGCCTAGCTTGGCATAGGAGGAAGCCAGGTGGAGCTTGGAGAGACTGGAGAGTGTCAGTGTGTGCTAGAATTGCAGAGGGGGACTTTGCATTAGGTAATAGAGGTGAGACCTACCCAACTCAGCAAAGCTTACCTGTAAAAAAATCCATTTCACAATTGTGTATGCTTCATTTTGATTCTGAGGCAGCAGTGGTGTGACTGCTAAATAACTACTTTTCCTTTAGCTCACATCTTTTCCTGAACTATAAGATCATTTTATGGCACCATTCAGAGAAAAAAACAAAAAACCAGTTCTTTGCATAGAAAAGTATTGTCCTGCTTTCTCTTGAAGCTCCTTCAGCACCCAACATGGTGCCTTCCATGAAATAATTTTTTAATACATTTTTATAGAAATGAATGAAACTGTAAACGTTTTCCTTTCAACTCATCCCAGTCGGTCAATAAATATTTATTCATCATTGACAAAAATGGAATAAAAGAATTCACTCTATACTTATAGAGATGAAGATAATGAGGCCCTGAGAGGTTAAGCAATTTGCCCCAAATTATCAGGTAGTAGGACTTACCAGGTAGAGCCACCTTAATATTTATAGTTGAAGAAACAGTGTTAGTGCAAATGCTTCAGAATAGCATGTCTCTTCAGATGTGGATATTCATTTTTTTGTGGATGTTTTTCTCTGTTTAGAGAGTGGTGCTGGTAAAATCAAAAATTTCCATCCAGTCCCTTTATGGATGTTTGCTTCCATCTGTTCCTTCATGACAAGTTGTACTGCTCACCAGCTCATAACCCGAAAAGGTCCTTGGTGTGAGTGTAGCTAGATCAGTGCAAAATCACCTATTGAGTATATATTGGCATTTTCCAGAACTGTGCTAATCCCTGGAGTTGAGGGAGTGTTAGAAGATGAATCAGACATGGCTCTTGCCTTCATGAAACTCAAAGTCAATTGGCAAAATAGCATAAACACACACACACACACATAAAAGGCTAAGGGGGTAAAAAAAAAGAACAAAATAACCCTAGAAGGCAGTTGGCATAATGATTAAATTCCCAGCTATTGTCTTCATGAAGGTTGATCAATATCTTTACAGCCTCATTCAAAGTTTGGTTTTGTTAGTTGTTCACTTAGATCAGAACCATTTGATACCCTTGCGTTAACTAATTTATAATTAAAAAGGGAAAACTGTTGTGGTTTCCACTTTGAAAATCAAGGATAAGAAAGCAGCAGGAAAGAGCCAGAAAGTACAATTTGTAAGCAAATGAAGTTGGAGACGAAGAATAGAAAGCTGTGAGGCCATTTTCCAGAACTCATTGGAATGGTCCACATTTTCTGAAGAGAGAAAAGGAGAGTGGGATGGAACCAGTTTGTGATACTGCTTCACAGGCCAAGTGAGTTTATTTGTGGACTACCTGTGTTTGCCCAGGTGTGGAAAACATATGGAGCAAATTGAGTTTCAATGGTGTCTTAGCTATCTAGTGCTGTTATAACAGAAATACCACAAATGGGTGGTTTTAATGAACAGGAATTTATTTTTCCACAGTTTAGGAGGCTAGAAGTCCTAATTCAGGGCACCAACTTGTGCGGAAGGCTTTCTCTCTGTCAGCTCTAGGAAAAAACCCTCGTCTTAGGCTCTCTAGCATTTTTCTTGGTATTTCATGGAGATCTCCATGTGGTGTCTATCTTTCCTCCATTTGTGCTTGCTCACTTCTGTGTCTAATTTGCACTTTTTATGTCTAAAAAGCCATTAGGTTTAAGACACACCACACTGATATGGCCGTCTTAGCATAACAAAGAAAAACCCTATTCCAAAATGGAATTACGTCCACAGGTACAGGGTTTAGGATTCCAACATATATTTTGTGGGGGCACAATTCAATCCATAACAGATGGGAAATCCCTCTGGAAGGTGACAGGTGGATATAGTGGCACCTTTCACTGTACCTCTTAAAAAAAAACTAAAAAATGAAGGAAAAATAAGCTTCTTGATAATCTGGGTTAGGTGGATGTTACCAATACCACCCATAAAGAGGACAGCCCCACTCATATCAGTAGAGCAGGACAGTAAGTTTCTGCATAGATGAGAAAGAAAGATCTTACCCACTCCGCGTTAGAGTGCTCTTTATAGGACACATGGTTTATTATTATTAAATTTCTGTAAGAAACTTCACCGAATTAGATACAGAACCAATTCATCAAAAAGAAATTCATAATCACCTCCTCTAAAATTAAGTCCTTTTTTAAATCATTTTTTATTGTGCTTTAAGTGAAAGCTTACAATTTAAGTCAGTTTCTCCTACAAAAACTTATACACATATTGTTATGTGACCCTGTTTGATCTCCTTACAATGTCACAGCACACTCTTTCTCTCCACTGTGTATTTCCTGTGTCCAGTCAACCAGCTCCCGTCCTCCCTCTGCTACCTTAGCTCTCCTCCAGACAGGAGTTGCCTGCATAGTCTTATGTGTCTACTGGAGCCAAGAAGCTCAGTCCTCACCAGTATCATTCTCCATCTTATAGTCTGGTCCAATCCCTGTCTGAAGAGTTGGCTTTGGGAATGGTTCCAGTCTTGGGCTAACAGAGGGTCCGGGGGCCACGAACTCTGGGGTTCCTCCAGTCTCAGTTAGACCATTAAGTCTGGTCTTTTTATGAGAATCTGTTCTCCTGCTGCACCGGGAATTCTCTGTTGTGTTCCCTATCAGGGCAGTCGTCAGTGGTAGCCGGGCACCATCTAGTTCTTCCGGTCTCAGGCTGATGGAATCTCTGGTTTGTGTGACCCTTTCTGTCTCTTGGGCTCCTTTTAAGAAAGTACTCAAAGTAATCTGTATCATCTACAGTCTTTGCCCAGGACCTAGCACGTCATAAATGCTTACTAATTATCTGTTGTATAATTCAATAAATGCATGACAATGGTGTGGATTGAATTATGTCCGCCCCAAAACTTGTATATCAACTTGGTTAGGCCATGTTTGCCAGCATTGTATGGTTGTCCTCCATTTTGTGATTGTAATTTTATGTTGAGAGGATTAGGGTGGGATTGTAACAACACCCTCACTCAGGTTACCTCCCTGATCCAAGGTAAAGGGAGTTTCCCTGGGGTGTGGCTTGCACCACCTTTTATCTCTTGAGAGATAAAAGGAAAGGGAAGCAAACAGAGAGCTGGGGACCTCATACCACCAAGAAAGCAACACCAGGAGCAGGGTGCGTCCTTTGGGCCTGGGGTCTCTGTGTCTGAGAAGATCCTCGACCATGGGAAGATTGAGGACAAGGACCTTCCTCCAGAGCCGACAGAGAGAGAAAGCATTCCCCTGGAGCTGACACCCTGAATTTGGACTTGTAACCTACTAGACTGTGAGAAAATAAATTTCTCTTTGTTAAAGCCATCCACTTGTGGTATTTCTGTTATGGCAGCACTAGATAACTAAGACAAATGGTAAAAAGGAGATTTAGAAGCACATTATTATAATGTTTTTATGTACGAATGTCTGTAAATAATTAACAAACAGATTAGATTTGCTGATCTAGGAAATATCATTCGGGATCATATTACTCCACACCTGTATTGGAAATAACCTTTACAGATCAGATACATTACCTAATTTGGCCCTCAATGCAGAGTAGATACTTTTATCCCTATTTTGCAGAAACTAATACTCAGAAAAATTAAGTGACTGTCATGGATTGTGGATTATAAAAAATAAGTTGATCAAATGAATGAGTGACTTGCCCAAGGTGACTTGGTGGGTATGTGATAGGACCGAGAAATTTAGCTCTCCAGATTCTTACCTAGTGCTCTTCTCAGGATTTAAGACTAGACAGGAATGAGTTGCTGATGATTCCTCTACGATCGCCTCTCTGTGAGATGTTGGCTACAGAATCACTAGTTGAAGGATACCACAAAATTTAGGCATGCGGATTTTTCCTCCTTCTATAGACCATTTCTCCATAAGTGCACGTCACAGTCCTCCAGGCCAATGTGCAAGTTTCTGGAAGCTAGGGCTAAGTCACCCCTCCATCCTCTATGCTCTCTTGTCACTTCGTGTTTGCCTCCTATCACCACAGTAGGACAGACATTTGTCTTTCTGTAGGCTTGGCTTCTGAGTGATAAGCATGCATTCCTGTCTCTCTGAGCATATTGCAATCTTCTCAAAGACAGAGGCTGTGTCTTGCTCAACTTTCTCTTTATGTAGTGAGTGCTCAAAAATTACTCACTGTAGAATAACCATGACCATTTATCTCCCTTTAGCTGCCACATACAAAATAGATTCTAATGCAATATCTTTTGATGACGATAACAACAAATTATAGTACCAAAAATGTTTGTTATTGTCACAACTTCAAACAATAGGTTGCATTACTGTATAAAAGAAGCTTTTCTTTTGGAAACTGCAAAGAAGTGCTTTACCTGTGTCGTAAAATTACTTTAGACCCTAGTAGGACTCAGTCACTCAGTAAAAGATGGTGATGATTTATGAATGGAAGAAGTGAGATTAATAATTCATATCCCAAATGCCAGGTGTTTCTAACTTGATTCAGAGAACATTCCCTTTCGTTCACCATTTTGACCACATAACTCTAAAATATGAGTCCCTGGGTGGTGCAAATGGTTAATAAAGAGGCTCAGCTACTAATCAAAAGGTTGGAGGTTTGAGTCCAACTACAGGTGCCTCAGAAGAATGGCCTGGCAATTTACTTCCCAAAAATAAGCCATTGAAAACTCTATGGAGCAGAGTTCTACTCTGACACACATGGGTTGCCATGAGTCAGAATTGACTTGATGGCAGCTGTACATCTAAAAGATCCTACTTTTTGTCTTGAGGTTTTTTGAGTTATATCTGATAAGCAGAATATATGAACCTGTTCGAAGTTGTTTCATGAGTTATTGACTAACATAAGAGAAAGGAGTCAGTGATAGCAAGAAAAGGACTGGTTTCTACTGATTAGAAAGCATAGGCTGTAGGCTAAGAATTGGAGATTTCCCCAAGTTAAAGATTCCACTAAAGAAAAGAGAATGAATCAGAACTAGAAACCAAGTCTACAGAAGGACAAATGTGTGTCCTAATGCTGTTGATAGACCAAGACAGATAAGAGGGAAGATACAAAGTTAAGGCAAATATTTGGATTTTGCAAGTAAAGTTTCAGAGAACAAAAGCAATATTAAACACTTGAGATATAAAATTTGTTTCCAAAATAAAAATTGGTTTATTTAGTAAGTAAAAATAAAATAAAACAGAACAATAGCTTGTCATTACCATGGGAAAGCATTGATGGTTATTAAGAAAAGTGTGTTCAATCTCAGAGAGTTCAACTTCTGGAATTAATTTTAGAAGCAGATTAAAAAGTAATTTCAACAACTAGCTGGTCAGCCCTTTATTCCTCTCTTTCTGAAAAAATAAAATAAAACAAACAAAAAACAGTTTCCTCTGAATCAAGTCTAAATGTTCCTAGAGGAATTTGTCCTATGCTCTGCAAATTGCTAACACTCCATCTTGCTACATCTTCGAAAAATATAAAAGGCTATTTATTGTTGTACAGAGTTAGGTTTTTAATAATTCTCAACTCCTTTCCCTTTGGAGCCCACTTAAAGCCATCCTCTGTTGGGGAGCCCTTTGCGAATATCAGATTTTTATACCATAATACTCAAAACCCATACCAAACCTTTTGTCTTCCAGTCAATTGCAACTCATAGCAACCCTGTAAGACAGAATAGAACTGCCCTATATTTTCCAAGGAGCAGCTGGTGGATTTGAACTGCCAACCTTTTGGTTAGCAGCCAAGCTCTTAACCACTGCGCCACCAGTGAGAATAAAGATTGTGGATCTCTCTTGTAGAGAAGAATCCAACACTGGCAGAGAGCTCTACTGGATGACCTAATAGGTCTTTTCCATCTCTAATTTCTATGATTCTATGAAAATCATCACCCACTATAAGAAACAGATGTTAGCTGGGTAGACAATGGCTGAGGATTCATCTTCCTCCATCATCCCCCTTCTGAGGCGTAGGTTGCCACCTCTTTTTCTCCCCACTTCTCTGCTCTGTGGCAGCTGATGGGATATTTATAGCCCTCTTCTTCAGCCTGCCAATTATAATTATCAATATCTCCACTGATAAAGAAAAAAAAAAAAGAGGCATCATCAGAGTTGTGCACAGTATGTGATAAGCCAAGTTTGAGTTGAAAATGAGAATGGTTTGTTCCAATTATGGACAAAAGAGAGGTGCATTTGGTGGCAAGCCTGCCACTTAGGCTGTTAATGTGGCCGCAAGAGAGATATATCGCCTCCCTGAAAGCACCTTAGTGGACAGATAGCAAGGTAGAGATTGCATTTATGAGCAGCTATTACTTGAATAGACAATGCCGTCTGTACTGTACAGAGTTAGAGAGTTGCTTTAAATATAATAAATAAAAGTGAAATCTTACACAAGGCAGCACAGCTTAGTAATTGCTGTTTTGGAGCTCACGTCCCAGCAGTTATTTAGCTCAGCATTTCATCTCCAGCTGCAGCACAATTTTTGCCAAATATAGATAAATGAAGTTAAAGTTACTGGCAACCACTAGTTCTGTGTCCCTGTTTTGAGTTTATAGATTTCATAGGAATGGCATTACTTTATTTCTGCAGCAGACATTGTTCTACTGAAGTGAGAACTTTTTCCGTGGTACAGTATGTATGGCGTTTTGACTCAGACTGGGGATTTTAGCAGAGAGATGTATGGACAGAAAAAGTAAGATTTCTGTTCGAGACATGGATCCATTGACATTTGGAGGTGGAAGGAAGACAGACTCTGAGCCCAACCAATACATTTTAAGGGTTTCCAAACCTTAATGAAATTTTAATAAAGTATCTGCAGACACACTTCCTTTCATCATGGCCTGCCTGACAACAGAGTGCTAATTCTATCCTGATACACAGCTTCCCTGAGACTTACCTTCAGAAACAAGTGGCTCCATCACCTGAAAGCAGTGTTTGGTTCTACCTTTTATTTCTGGTGAAATTTGAGGCTATAACGTTTCCTGTTAGAATAACTATCTAAGAATTATAGTGCTTAGAATTAAAAATAATCTTAGAGTTGGAGTTCAACTTTCTGTGGCATGCCATTCCCTTCCAAGTCGATGACCCGTGGCCTCTTCTTGGTACATTTTTGGGTGAACCTAAAGCCTAGTCTTTGAAGAGTCAGCCTAGCTGTTGGAGTTAAATACTTATTAGGTAATTTTTTTTTTTTGTATATATTAGCTGACAGCCATCATGGCTTTCCTGGTTGTTCTCCATCCTAAACACATGAATCCTTTTCAATTTTCTTGTTGTGGCTTTGTTTTTAGACTCTTTATCAGCCAAGCAGCTTTGTGGTTGTGGAAAAAATACTCTCTAGAACCTTATGTATTTGACAAATAGGACGAAAAGACATGTTTTATAAAGAGGTCATTATACGAGTCAATGAGTCAAAGTCATTTTCATTCTCTCTCTCTCTCTCATGGCAATGTATCTTTCTCATGGCTACATTCACAAAGTCTAAGTGGCAGCCTTGCCATCAAACACACCTCAGCTTCTTAGCTGTGAACTCACGTAGACTTACATGACTAGATTATCCAAGTTGTTTATCGCCATTTATCTCATCCATACTCACACCAAAGGTCACTTCCATGCTTCCTAGTTTGATGGCCCCTCTGTATATGAGATATATATATATATACAAACCAAGCCTGTTGCCGTCGAGTCTATTCCGGCTTATAGTGACCCTATAGGACAGAGTAGAACTGCCCCGTAGGGTTTCCAAGGAATAGCTGGTAGATTTGAACTGCTAACCTTTTGGTTAGCAGCCAAGCTCTTAACCACTGTGCCACCAGTGCTCATGCATGTACGCTCTCTCTCCCTCCTTCCCTTCCTCTCTCTCTCTCACATAACTTCTCCCTCCAAAGTGGTTAATGACCATTTTTCACTTATGTTCATTTTCTAAGACCTAGCATGCTAGTGACTGATACATAGAAGGGTCTCAATAAATATTTATTGAATGAATGAAATGTGATAACAACAAAAATGATTTTGGAAAGGAGTACCAAAATAGAATTTTTTTTTTTTTTTTTAAAAGAATCAAGCATGTTTTAGTGACTATTTTGTAGGTCATAAAAACATCTGCCTGCTCAGTCCACAGCTTGACCAAGGCAGGTCCAATTCAGCAGTGTTACCCAAACTGGAGCTGAACACTGCTCAGTGCTTTGAGGTGTGTGATTCCTGGGAATCAGCTGAAAGGCACATGCTGTTTGAGAGCATTTTTAAGGACTCAGCTGTCCGTTCAGAGTTGCAAAGAGCATTTGCAAGCTTTCGCTGGTTGGCCTGTTGGCTCCATGGCTCCTGAAGACCTGCGACCTGCCTCTAGTCTCCAGGTGCATGAGAAGCTGCTACTGCTACACTTGTTTTAAGAAAAGTGACAGAGGGTTGGTTCAGGGGTCAGAGGGACCTTCAGTCCATCTGTGAATCTGAGTTGATGACAGCGGATCTTCCTGTCTTCTGATAACAAAACAAGGAGTGCATTTTCATTCCCTTCTAAATTTTTTAAGTTGACTGCAAAGGAGAACTTGCCTAGAGGAAAGAACCTGAAGACGTTCTATTCTTATACCTCTTAAGGAAGTCCTGAAATAACCATTTGTCCTGGGTAGTAAGTCTTGCCTTAAAGCAGAAGGGCCGGATCTGTGAGCATCTTTTCGCTAGATTGATACTGTAGGATTCTGAGTGGACCCAGTTGGGTTGCAGCAAAGAAGCACTGAGCTGGCCCACCAAGATTCAGTGCCAGCTATAGACCGGCAAAGGGCCAGAGAACACCCAGTAACGGCCAGGCCACTGGCTTTGGCCCTTAGAGTTTTTTTTTTTTTTAATTCAGATAAAAATTCACATAACATAAAATTAACCATTTTAAGGTGTACCATTCAAGGACATTCACTGCGTTCACATAGTTGCGCAACCGTCACCTTTATCCAGTTCTAAGACAATTTCATGACCCCAAAAGGAAGCCTCATACCCTTAAGCAGCCACTCCCCATTCATCTCTTTTCCCAGCCCCTGGCCATCACTAGAGTGCTACCGTTAGCTTTTGTATCTTACCACTGTCAGTGCTGGAATCAATTCAATACAGTCTTTTTTTTTTTTTTTTACAGAAATTTATTAAACCCTTCTTTTGTGCCACTCTTCTCAGCATTTAACACATATTACCATGTTAACTCGTTTAATCTTCACAGCCACACTATAAAAAACGTTGCTGTTTTTATCCCTACTTTACAGATGAAGAGACTGAGGCAGGGGGAAGGAAAGCAATTTGCTCACTGTCACCCAGCTAGTAAGTGGCAGAGCTGGGACTCAAACTAGCTCAAACTAGCTCTCCTAGGATCTGTCCTCTTACACACTCAGCTGTGTTCTCTTCTGATGTATTAGGACCCTTTATCTTCAGTTCACTGCTCATTGCTTCTGTTCCTCTCCCTGCTGCCCCAGCTTAAAGACATACTGCAGAATCGCTGCTGCTTCTTTTCATTTTTCATTTACCACATGAGGCTTTCTGTTTTTTGTCCTCTTGCTCTGCTTTTTCTTTGTAGCTTCCTAGGGCATTGGGCAAGAGAAGAAAGATCCAATATTAACATCTGTGCTGTAATTTTCCATGACTATCTCAGAATGACTGAAGACATGACTACTATTTTCTGGAGCAAAAAGTCTTTTAGGCTTGATACCGACCTCTTTGGATAAACACAGTTTAGGTAAGGGCCCAAACTGTTCATAACATTCTTTTGGAAATTGAGCAAAACTGGAAATTTTTCAGTGAGCCATAACCAAAGTTCATGGCCAAATAGTAATGTGTTTGCTTAACCTTAGGGAAATTTTTTTTTTTTTTTTAAGTTATAAAATTTGGTGTAGCTGTAAGCTTTCCCCCATCTAAAAAGACAACAGAAAACCTCACATGCCCTGGAGCTGAAGACATGTAAATATAAATATACTTAATAACTTTTTACTTTAATATAAATTCATGCACATACTTCTTATAAATACATATATATGGTTCTTTTTTCAATATCAGGATCATGAGGGTTATTCTCCCTATCTATTTCTCCAACATTAATAATTTCTGTTCTCATAAGACGAAACCAAACCAAACCAAACCCACTGCCGTCAATTCCAACTATTGCGACCCTATAGGACAGAGTAGAACTGCCCCATAGAGTTTCCAAGGAGCGCCTGGTGGATTCGAACTGCCAACCTTTTGGTTAGCAGCCGTAGCACTTAACCACTGCGCCACCAGGGTTTCCATAAGACTAAATAAGCCTTTTAAATGATTTAGAGAATCATTTGTAAAAAAATCACCCTGGTTGTGAGTGGTGTTTGGCTTTTGCTTCCTGTTTGCTTATGAAGCAGCAAGTGGGCACTTGATAATGGCTCATTCGTGGGAGTCTGCCCTTAGATGGCAAGCAAGCTCATGTGCCCACGTTCCTACACATGGCCTTTGTAATTGTAATGGTAGTTAGCATAATCTGAGTCAACACTTTTTGAGTAATTTCTAAGAGCCAAAAAAAAAAAAAAAAAAAGAGCCAGGCACTGTCTTATGTGCCTTCCAATCTCCTATAATCCTCACAATGAGCCCATGAACTAGGCACTATTATTATCCCCATTGTATAGGTGAGGCGACCAAGGCACCAGGTGCACAGTCAGAATTGTAGCATGAAATCTGGTTTCATTTCTGACACTGGAAATTTAGGTGTCTGCATTCCCTGGTGGCGAAATGGTTATGAGCTCAGCTGCTAACCAAAAGGTTGGTAGTTCCAATCTACTAGGTGCTCCTTGGAAATCCTATGGGAGCAGTTCTACTCTATCCTTTAGGGTCTCTATGAGTTGGAATTGACTGGACAGCATACAACAACTCCTCTTTATCATTCAGCTTTTTTCTTCATAAATAAGGAAATAAGCACAGAGATTCCTGCTGGATTCTCTGTTTAGTCTTCATGGAAAAGACTGAAATGCATCCCGTGGGCTTTTCAGCTGGTCCCAGGTATCTCCACATCCAACACTGACTCTGAATGGCAACAGATGCTAAGAGACACGGCCTTATGGTAACACACAGTGTCTGAATCAACCCTGTAAAGTCATAGATTTCTTTATGCTGGTGGTTTTTACCTTACAGAGAAAGGGAATGAGAAGTCATACATCAATGATTTTTCTTTTTTCTATTTGCGATGAGGAGAGTAGAAGTAGACTCCTACACTTGATCTCAAAGAAATGTAGTTATATATTTTTAGTTACAGAGCACATTCTGCTAGTAGGATACTATCCATCAGCTGACAAGAGCAGTTCTCAAATTTAGGTGCTTTTTGTAAAAGTCCGGCTTGATCTCTTTAGTAGCTGTTAGGGTAGTGATTATGCAAATCCTTTTCATCGCTTCTGTCGGCTGTCTCCAGTCCTGCCAACAGGTTTTCTGTCTGTCGGGGCTCTTAAATAAACCTGAACAAATGCGCGGGTAATTTAGAGGGGGAGGAACATTAAATGAATGCACCCAGGAATCCAGTTGACCTTCACATATTGCAACAGAAGAGAAATGTATCCCATCAAACATGAAACACTTGTGGCAGCATCAGATCCATAGTGGCCATTCGAAACAAATATCATTAACTTTCTTCTGTTCACTAACATGAGTGTCTGATCCAGGTAAGACCAAGACGACAAATAGATTAACCTGGCCTGACAAGTATGATCATTTTGATAGTGGATATATGAAAATCTACGACAAAAAGGATTTGAAGGCCAAGACCTAGCCCAGTAGGAAAGTATGCAGGGATGGACTAGTGATGTCTGCCATGGGTACACAGGAGCAAATAGGCAGCATACGTATTGCATATTTGACCAGGACATGAGCATAGTAAAATTTTGTATCATCATTAGACATTTTATAAATGTTAACCCATTAATCCTTAAAACGACTCCATGAGGTACCTCATTTTCCAGATGAGGTAATTGAGAATTAAAAAGTTTAAGCAACTTACCCACGGTTCCACGACAGTAGTCAACACAGCCCAGGTTTGACCTCATTTCAAATTATTGCTCTTTCCACCACTTTCTGCTGGCTGCAAAGTCAGCTGTCATTTCTTCTGAGAAGTCAAGAACATACTACTAATTGCAATATTATCCAGGGTACTAACGTACAGCATGTCATGTCCTGATCAGAAGCTCATCTTCATTTGGGCCTAAAGAAAATCTCCAGGAGAAATATGGATTAGGGAGCAATCAGTAGATGAACAGCATATTCTGCTTTTCTCCAACATATCTGACCCTGACCATCCTCTTCAAAGTGGCAGACTGAGAAAATGCTCAGCTCATTGAGACACAGAGAACACATTGCTTTTACCTAATACATCCAAATCTTTAGGTCCATTTTTTGTTTGTTTCAATACATCCTGAATTGTCTGCATAATTGCCTTACGCTTCACTATTTCACTTCTCACGTTCAAACATGGCCTAGTGGTGAAAGAAAAGAAAAGAAAAAAACTAACCTAGTTTTTCTGGTTCTTCCCTCTCATTCCCGGTCAACAACAACAACAACAAAATGCAAAGAAAAGGCTAATTTTAGCCCCGGCTGGTAAATGAACTTTTCCAATTCTGCTGATTGTGGTTCCAGCTTTGTTCATAAATAATCAACAAAAGTCACAACTGGATTCAAATATTTAACTGAATGTAGACAAACCTAGATTATTTTGGATCTGCCTGATATATTTCTAGCCTATGCTGTGTTTTTTTCCCCCACTAAACATCTCGTCTCACCATCTCACGCCTACACATTTCTCTTTTCTCCAAAGACTTAACAACAAAAATATGTGCTTCTTTCCTCCTGAACATTCTCCCCCAAAGCAACCCGTTCAAGGATGTCAGAAACACACCTTATTTTAATTTGATTCAATGAGAATCTTTGTGACACTTAAAACATCGTTATATCCTAAACCATTGATACCTCCAGTGATGACTTGTGTTTACTTCTCCCTTTAAATGAAGCCTGGAAAAGACTGGACCCTACACCAAATAAGGAGCATGCACTCCAGTGTGCACACACTCCCACGTGCACACGCAGGCCTCCCCCCCAGACTGCCCCCCCACCTTTTTTTTTTATTAGAAAACACTTGAAACTTATCATGTGCAGCAGATGGGAGTAGAAAATGCAGCTTGAAGACAGTTATATAAATATATCCTTGATGTCTGTTTTGCTTTTCAATTTGCAACGAAAAGTACAAAGGTAGAAGGGCGCGCCAGCGAGGGCCGCCTTGTGTCTCCTGATATCCATTCCAGATGCCGGCTAGACTTTGTGGAGCCAGGCTTATGGCAGTGGGGCTGGAGCAGGGAGTCTCTTCCTCCAGGTGCGATGCCTCATGCTGATTCCCCCACATGCTAACTGGCCTTATCCAAACACACTAAACCCTGGGACCAGCCTCTACCACCTTTCCTGACCCTAATTTACCTTCCCCTAATTCCTCTCTCTCGGGGGCGGGGGTCTAGAGACGGGTCACGTGCCTTTCTTACCCTGCCACTTCAAAAATGAGAACCTCAAAAAGAAAAAAAAATTAAAAGGCCAAAAACAAACAAACAAAAAAGACCCCTGACATTGCTGTCTAATGCTGTTTGCCAGCCAGCAGCTCCTTCTGAATCTCTCTGTGTTTCCCGAGTCTGGAGGTACTATTTGACCCCCTGTGCCTGCCAAAGCTCTCATGGTGGTTCACTGTTTGTAGTTGCTTGTAAGGGATTTTACACCGTAATATTTTAACTCCTTGATTAAACATTGCTAAGCGCCGAAGTAGATCATAAATTTTGCAGGCGCCAACTCCATTTATCTGAATGTTAGTTACTGTCTAGTGTGGGTAAACAAACGACAGGAGCGTTTACCACGATATATGGGACCACAGAGTAGTGCTATTAATAACCTGTGCCCTGAGTCCCCCTCCCCAGAGAGATACCCTATCTTGTGACAGAGCCCGAGGCTTTTTCTCTCTCGGTTCAGGCTGGGTCTATGGGGGAGGGCTCCTCAGGCCTCCAAGCAAAGAATTTCGGGGAAAGGTTACTGGGCAAAACCAGGGATCTCTGATGTCCCCTTAGGGCAATTCAGGACACTCAAGGGCGGTAGGAGCACATTGCATCTTGGGATATTATAGTTCTGTAATTGGAAAATTTTTTTAAGGACACAAAGATTCCAGTGAAATAACTAGACACGACAGACTCATTGAAGGTCAGCGAGAGGAGTGGGAGGTCCAGGCCTAGAGGGAATCCATTTTCTCACTGACACCTTTAGAAGCAGGAAATGAACTGTATTCGGTGTTAGGAGCACAGTTGGGTATATTTCTCTGTGTTCAGGACAGAAAACAAACACTGGGAATTATCTTGCTCTTCCTTCTGCTTCCTCATCACAAAAAGAACACATCTTAATTGAATGCCTTTAATATTTTGAACTCTGTTTCGGAGCTGGGGGGTGGAGGAGGAACGGAAACACACAATGGCTTGAGTGGAGGTAGTGATGGGGAAAAAAAGTCTAAATTCATTTTTGCCTTGTTGCTTTGGAGTTCAAATTCTCAGTAACATGTAAAGGAAACTTGTGTTCACTGGAATTTTAGCAGGGTATCATTAATTCTTCTCTGAACTGGCTGTGCCTTTGGGCATATTAATTAATCTAAACTTGACTTTCTGCACCTGTAAAATGAAGCAAGTAGGGTTACCTTGAGCTTTAAATAAGATAATCTTTTATGAAAGAGCCTAGTAGAATGCCAGACACAGAAAGCAGTCTTTAATAAACTTCAGAAATGCAGAATTCTGCATAAGAAGGACATAAAATGTCTTTGATGGGGAAATGCAGACTACTCGGAGACAGTTTTGCCTGTATTTAGATTTATTTTCAGGAAACATTTTCAAATACTTAACATGCAAGGCAAGTGCACAAGGCAAGTGTCTTACACATTGTGGGAAACACGGAGATGAGAAAGACATGACTCGCCCTCAAGGGATTCTGTTCTAAAAGGGCAGAGGGACTTTGGACACGACGGACTGTACTTTTGGCAGAACGAGCTTTGTTCTACGCCTGCCGGGAAAGTGTGATGAAGAGGCTCTTGGATAACGAGAAGATGGATGTGGAAAACAACTACTGGGCCAAATGCCAGGGTCACAGCAGGGTCCTAGGTCAGGCATCAGCTGTCTTCCTAGAAAGACATGGAAGAAAACTTCTACTATCATCTACAGAGTAGAATACCCACTTACGCCTGGTAAGCAAAGCACGTGACATGTTCTATGCATGGCCTGCCATTCCTGCCACCCCCATCACCCCCGCCATGTTCCACACACATGCAAGCAATTGCCATTCCCCAAATGTGCCGGGATTTCTGTCCCTTCTACGTCTTTCCTGCTGTTTTCTCTGCCTAAGATCTAATTCTCTCTGTTCTCCAACTGGTTAAATCTAATTTCCCCCGCCAATGTTTCTAGCTCAAATGCCTCCTTGTAACATTTTCCCCAGCTCCTCCGCCAGAATTAACCATTCCTACCTCTTTTCCCCCTCAAACCTGCAGATGCTTCTGTTATATAGTCTTATTCTACTCTATTCTATTCTAACACACTGTTTAGGAAAACCAAGGAGGCCAAGGACCGTGTTTCATGCAGCACTGTATCTACATTGCTTAGTGCAGGGTGCTTGACTCCAAGGAGGCGTTTCCCAGAGCGCTAATGAAGGGGCCAGGGAGCTTGCCCTTTTTGTACCCTTTCTGTATGCAAGCTGCTGTGCCAGGTGCCATGCCAGACCCTTGCCTACCACCCTCACAGAAATACTACAAGGTAGGTGGTGTTACCATATTTTGGGTAAAGAAAGTGAGAATTAAAGAGATTTATTAACACATTCAAGATCACACAAAATAGTGTTATTATGGAAATAAGATTTGGACCCTGGTGCTTTTGAGTCCAAAAATCTTGATTGGACAACTCTGTAGGGAAAATCCACAGCAAGGACTGTTGAAAGTGGCTGATCTGCATCTAGGGGTGGCGTTTGGAGTAGGTTGCCCTGTCATATGGCTGTCCACCAAGGTGCTACAAAATCTGTTAGAATTAGCCATGGTGTATGGCCAGTTAGCCTCGGAGTCATCAGGACTGTGCAATAGCCAGAGTGTGACATCTGTATCTAGATTGCCTGCCTGGGTTTGCATAATACCTTCACCAACGTCTACCTTATAGGATTGTTGTGTTCACTAAGTAAGATAATGTATGTACAATGTGTATGATGGTGCTGGGCACACAGGTAGCGATCATAATGTTATTTGGTATCTGCCCTTGTATTGCCAAGGAAAGGCTTTTATGAGAACTAACACTTTCCATAGGCTTCCAAAAGAGAAGAAGTGAAAGATTATCAAGAATAATTGAAACTTGGTGCTATTAGAAGCTTCTTGGACTTAAGTTTACCAGGGCGCCTGCGTTGTCAGAGAATAGTCGTCCAGAGCAGGGATGGGCCAACTGTGACCTGCTGGTGGGATCCAGCGCAAAGACTGTTTTTGAACAAACCACGAACTAAGAATTTTTATTTTTTTACATTCTTTTTTTAATAGTTTAATTTTCATTTTATTCATTATTTATTTTTTTTGCAGTTACAATAGGCAAGTAGTTTTTGTTTCAGTTGGGATGTCAATTTGCTTTTTTTAAACTTCTTATTGTTGTAACTGACCATCACTTCTTTTATTTTTTAATTTTATTGTGCTTTAGGTGCAAGCTTACAGCCCAAGTTAATTTCTCATTCAAAAATTTATGCACATAGTGTTTTTTGACATTGGTTGCGTATTTTTTTTTTGGAAAACATTCTTAAAGGGTTACTAAAAAAAAAAAAAAAAAATCAGAGCAAAAGAAAAATAAGTGCCAGACACCCTCTGTGGCCTGCAAAACCTAAAATATTTACTGTCTGTCCCTTTACAGAAAATATTTGCCAATCCCTGCTCTAAAGCATTATTTTCCAAAGTGCATTCTACAGGTACAGGTATTGAAACAAAAACGATTCCGTGACCAGTGAGTTTGAGAAGTGCTGGTGTACTCAAAGTTAAACAGAGATCTGTAGTAAAACCAAAAAAAAACCCAAACCCATTGTCGCCAAACTGATTCTGACTCATAGTGACCCTACAAGACAGAGTAGAACTGCCCCATAGGGTTTCCAAGGAGCAGCTGGTAGACTGGAACTGCCGACTTTTTGATTAGCAGCTGAATGCTTAATACTGGGCACCCAGGGCTCTGGGATCCATACTGCGGGGCCTCAAAGAGCCATTAATTGGTTAATATGTGTTGTAAGTTCCACAAATGAGGCTGCACTATGAAACGATGCCCAAATTTATTTGAATTCTTTCTCATGGGTTGTCTTCAGACCAAGTGTTCCAAGGACTGTACTTTGAGAAATGTTGATGTCAGAATATTAATACAAAAAGCATATTCACTAGTTAAATTCCAAAAGAGAAATGAACAGGCATATAACTTTCAACTTTTAAAGTTGATGCCGGTTCTCTTACGTTTGATACGAAGGAGGACAGAGACCATCCGAGATGTTCCAACTAATTTTCGTTCCCCGTGGAACAGTTAACATTTTAATTTTGCATAATAATGGCAAAATAAAAATGGGAAAACTGTATTATCCCAAGAAAGTGCCTTGAAAGTTTGGATAACGACAGGGACTGACTTCCAGAAGTCTGCGTCATCACTCTCATGCCCTTTCCCATCAGTCCCACAAGCTCACAAGTCATTCTTTCCCTCGCCCCTTGGCCCTTGGACATGTGATATTTGTGCAGAAGAAATTCTTAACAGACTACAGCATAAGTCAAGCCCAGCTGAACTGTTTGTGTGAGCTATAGGCCTCTAGTAAGCCCAGTGATGGATTACGCACAAGCAAGGTAGGCACGGGCTTACTTATGCTTACTTACTAACCTGTAGTGCACAGTTTCACCTGCTTTTCACCACCTCTTTGATGTGGTGAAATCCATGTGGAATTCCTAAGCCTGTGTGTGCCTTGCTTACTGTAAGCCCATGTGTACCTTGCTTACTATTTAATCCACCCCTGAATAAACTTCAGTTCAGTATTTAGTGAGGAATCCTTGAACGGCCAGATCTGGCCCAGGTAGACAAAGCTCAGCCAGGATTGAACCAGGAACATAACAGGGATCAACCTCCCTTTATTTTAATTCAGATATTTACTAGTGCCTACTGGATACCACTCCCTGGCTGGTACAAATGGTTAATACTCTTGGCTACTAACCAAAAGATTAGCAGCTCAAGTCCACCCAGAGGCACCTCAGAAGAAAGGTCAGGTGATCGACTTCTGAAAAACCAGCCATTGAAAACCCTGTGGAGCACAGTTCTACTCTGACACACATGGGGTCACCTTGATTCAGAATTATCTTGAAGGCAACTGATTTACCACATCTCAGGCATTGTACCAAGTGCTGGGGATACACATATCAATCTAGAAATCTTTTTTTTACCCTCTAGAAACTCATAGTTGATTCAAAGGGTTAAAAAATACTTAACAGACACCTACTATGTTCTACATTAGAAAACATGATAGAAAGTGGGCATTGAACAAGTAATTAGAGGAACAAATGCTAGTCTCGGGGGCCAGAACGTTGAACTAAACAGACACAGTCCCTGCCCTCTTGGAAGTCACAGCTCAATGACGAAGACAGATACGTGAATTAAAAGTGACAGTTAAAAGAGATGCTAAAAGTTGCTGTGAGCTCACATGAGTCATAGATGGTATTCTTTGCATGGTGGAGTGAGGAAATGTTTAGCTGAAAGAATAATTCTTAAAGAGGAACTAAGGTTCTCAAAAGACAGAGAAGGAGAAAGGGCATTCCAGGCAGAGGGATTATTGTGTTCAAGACAGGGTTTCAAACTGGTTAATTCTGGGTCAAACCCCTGGTGATAATTTGCATTTCCACCCCAGATATACTGAATCAGAATCTACATTTAAACAAGATACATAAAAATCTATTCTATATTTTATTTAATTAAAGAAAAAAAAAAAAGCTCTTCGTCACCTACCAAATTGATTTTCTGACCCACTATGGATCTTGGTTCACTATGTGAAAAACATTATTATAGAATTGTGGGGTAAGAGGGTGTGTTTTTGTTTTTTCAAGAAGGGAATAATGGCAAATGGTGATTTCTAGAAGTAGTGTGTAGTAGGAACCTCATAATGAATGAGCAAATCGGGAAAACACATTTGAGAATAAAAATGCAGTGCTTGGAAGGTCTTGTTTAGGGGAAGTGAACCTTCCAAAATATGAAGATGGTGGACTGTTAGGGACAGCTAGTAAATTGCTCACTGACAAATTCTTCTCCTTCAAGGTTGGGGTCACCGCTGGAAGGAATGTACTTAGCTCTCACCCTGCTTTCCCAAAGGTTGAAACACAGGTGCCTTCAGGATTTGGAAATGCAAAATGGCAACAGGGTTTTCTTAAAATGAAGGGTTTATTTGAAAATTCTATTCATAAAAAAAGACAAACGACTTTATAAAAAATTGAAACAAGTAAATATAACCAGAAAAACCCATGAGGAGGAGGTTTCTCTCTCCTAGTTTAAGGGAGGGTAGAATTGTACAAACTTTTATTAGAACTCTTTTTAAGCCTAAAAGGATGGTCAGCGTCACTAAATTAGTGAGGTCTTCCTTAATGCTTTCATAGCTTAGGTATCTGTGTAAACTGAGCCCTGTCATAGCATCAAGGATCTAGGGAGGTGGCTGAGGTGTGGCTTTGGAGCCTATAGATCTGCGTTTGAGTCCAGGTTCTAACTCTTTGCTATGTGACCTTGGTAAAATTACTTAGCTCCTCTAAGCTTTTTTCTCATCTTTAAAACAGGAATTAGAGTATCTAGCTATCTCAAAATTGTCTCAAGGCTTATAACTGTTGTACTAAAAGAAGCAAGCAATACAGCACAGTACCTGGCATATACTAAGTATTCAGTAAATGCCATAAAAATAAAAATTACCATTCATCACACCTCAACAAAAAGAAAAAAATCCTCACAACTGGACCAACAAGAAACATCATGAAAAACAGAGAAAATATTGAAGTTGTAAAGGATTTCATTTAACTTGGATCCACAATCAACACCTATGGAAGCAGCAGTCAAGAAATCAAACTACACATTTCATTGGGCAAATCTGCTCTAAAAAGACCTCTAAAGTGTTGAAAAGAAAAACAGACTAAGGGGTGCCTGACCCAAGCCATATTGTTTTCAGTCGCCTCATATGCATGTAAAAGCTGGATGATGAATAAGGAAGACTGAAGAAGAAATGACACCTTTTGAATTTTGGTGTTGGAGAAGAATATTGAATGTACCATAGACTGCAAAAAGGACGAACAAATCTGTCTTGGAAGAAGACTACCAGAATGCTTAAGAGTGGTGAGAGTATGTCTCACATACTTTGGACATGTTATCGGGAGGGATCAGTCCCTGGAGAAGGACATCATGCTTGATAAAGTAGAGGGTCAATGAAAAAGAGGAAGAATCCCTCAACGGGGTGGATTGACACAGTGGCTGCAACAATGGGCTCAAGAATAGCAATGATTGTGAGGATGGTGCAGGACCGGGCAGTGTTTCATTCTGTTGTACATAGGGTCGCTATGAGTCAGAACTGACTCGATGGCACCTAACAACGCCGGCCATTCATTATTATGTATGAGTAGCATTGACATTCGACAAAATCCTAGGCACTACTGCTCCTCAAGGCTTACTTTCAGATTTCGTCCTCTTGGTAGAAGGGAAGCTGCTAGGAACTACATTTTACATTGGTTGCCCAATGAGATTTGCTCAGAAACAGCATCTGATGAGGGAAGTGAGTGACACCTCAATAGTGAGAAGCTTCTGACTTTCTCAGGAAAGAGCCTCAGAGAAAGGACCTTGTGAATCACCACCAGTATCATCCTTAAGTATCAACATTATCTTGTGGAGACAGCTCTTTTGAAAATGGTCTGTGAATGCCTGATGCATTTAAGTCGCTACTCATCTGCTTGAGGGGAAATCATGGGAGTGTTTTCCGGTGTTGTTGGGTAAAAGATGTAGTATAATAGATGGCAAACTCCATGAAGAGAAATTCTGAATTGGCATCATTTTCAGATATTCCTTTTTAAAAGCCTGCTGTAAAAATTGATACTAAAACCTGAGTTTGAATATATGACCAACAAAAGAAGTCTGTTGGTTGAAGTCGTAGAGTGGTAGCTGACCACTTGTATACATGGGCTTGCCCAGTAGTGTTGCTTGGAAACACCATGTTATCAAAGACAACCTCACTTTAGGTTGGAGTAGTTCCCAGACAGCCGGTTAGTAAAGATAATTTGCAATGGAAAGAAGTCTAATATCTGTTCCAGGAATTTTTCTTTTCTCTTTATTTCATTTTCTCACACTTAAGGTGATAATTTTGGAGGCAGAGTGGTGGATTTGGTTATTTACTTCTATAAGATGGAAGATTAAATGAGGTGATACTTGCAAATATGGTCCATAAGCTGTAAAGTAATCGTATACAGGTAAGCTTCGTTCGTCAAAATGACTATTAAAAAGATAGGAGTGTCTGGAGAGAAAATGATGAAACTTGGTGATTAAAAATGACGCATTCTAGAGGCCCTAGATAAATAAGGCATTACTGAAAAAGAAGAACAAAGTGGGAGGCCTTACTTTACCTGATTTTAGAACCTATTATACCACCATGGTAGTCAAAAAAGCCTGGTACTGGTATGACAACAGATACATAGACCAATGGAACAGAATTGAGAATCCAGACATAAATCCATCCACATATGAGCAGTTGATATTTGACAAAGACCCCAAAACAGTTAAATGGGGAAAAGACAGTCTTTTTAACAAATGGTGCTGACATAACTGGATATCCATCTGCAAAAAAAATGAAACAAGACCCATACCTCACTCGATGCACAAAAACTAACTCAAAATGGATCAAAGACCTAAATATAAAATCTAAAATGATAAAGATCATGGAAGAAAAATTAGGGACAATGTTAGGAGCCCTAATACATGGCATGAACAGTATACAAAACATTATTAAGAATGTAGAAGAAGGGGGCGGAGCCAAGATGGCGGACTAGGCAGACGTTACCTCGGATCCCTCTTACAACAAAGACACGGAAAAACAAGTGAATCGATCACATACATAACAATCTACGAACTCTGAACAACAAACACAGATTTAGAGACGGAGAACGAACTAATACGGGGAAGCAGCGATTGTTTCCAGAGCCTGGAGCCAGCGTACCAGTCAGGTACGGCACAAGCACAGAGACCTGCTCCACCCCTCTGAACTAACCCCGGGAGGGGGACCAGCCGGTTCCACGGGCGGCGTGGGACGCAGCCGGTAGGAGAAGTCCCCGGGAGGCAGTGACTGATCTTGGAGCAGAAAGAGCAGCATCCGAGCCGGGGAACCGTCCCGCAGGGATTTGGACTGCACGCAGGCAGCTTCATTAACATCTGAATAGCCTGAGCCAAAGGGAGAACTCTGATAGGGATCTGACTGCAGTTTTTTTTTAGCGGATTTTCTGGAAAAACTAGTTTCCCAGTGATGGCTCGGAGACAACAATCCATATCAAACCACTTAAAGAAGCAGACCGGGACAGCTTCTCCAACCCCCCAAACAAAAGAATCAAAATCTTTCCCAAATGAAGATACAATTTTGGAATTATCAGATACAGAATATAAAAAACTAATTTACAGAATGCTTAATGATATCACAAATGAAATTAGGATATCTGCAGAAAAAGCCAAGGAACACACTGATAAAACTGTTGAAGAACTCAAAAAGATTATTCAAGAACATACTGGAAAAATTAATAAGTTGCAAGAATCCATAGAAAGACAACATGTAGAAATCCAAAAGATTAACAATAAAATAACAGAATTAGACAACGTAATAGGAAGTCAGAGGAGCAGACTCGAGCAATTAGAATGCAGACTGGGACATCTGGAGGACCAGGGAATCAACACCAACATAGCTGAAAAAAAATCAGATAAAAGAATTAAAAAAAATGAAGAAACCCTAAGAATTATGTGGGACTCTATCAAGAAGGATAACCTGCGGGTGATTGGAGTCCCAGAACAGGGAGGGGGGACAGAAAACACAGAGAAAATAGTTGAAGAACTTCTGACAGAAAACTTCCCTGACATCATGAAAGACGAAAGGATATCTATCCAAGATGCTCATCGAACCCCATTTAAGATTGATCCAAAAAGAAAAACACCAAGACATATTATCATCAAACTCACCAAAACCAAAGATAAACAGAAAATTTTAAAAGCAGCCAGGGAGAAAAGAAAGGTTTCCTTCAAGGGAGAATCAATAAGAATATGTTCTGACTACTCAGCAGAAACCATGCAGGCAAGAAGGGAATGGGACCACATATACAGAACACTGAAGGAGAAAAACTGCCAGCCAAGGATCATATATCCAGCAAAACTCTCTCTGAAATATGAAGGCGAAATTAAGATATTTACAGACAAACACAAGTTTAGAGAATTTGCAAAAACCAAACCAAAGCTACAAGAAATACTAAAGGATATTGTTTGGTCAGAGAACCAATAATATCAGATATCAGCACAACACAAGGTCACAAAACAGAACGTCCTGATATCAACTCAAATAGGGAAATCACAAAAACAAACAAATTAAGGTTAATTAAAAAAAAAAAATACACATAACAGGGAATCATGGAAGTCAATAGGTAAAAGATCACAATAATCAAAAAGAGGGACTAAATACAGGAGGCATTGAACTGCCATATGGAGAGTGATACAAGGCGATATAGAACAATACAAATTAGGTTTTTACGTAGAAAAATAGGGGTATATAATGAGGTAACCACAAAAAGGTATAACAACTCTATAACTCAAGACAAAAACCAAGAAAAACGTAACGACTCAACTAACATAAAGTCAAACACTATGAAAATGAGGATCTCACAATTTACTAAGAAAAACGCCTCAGCACAAAAAAGTATGTGGAAAAATGAAATTGTCAACAACACACATAAAAAGGCATCAAAATGACAGCACTAAAAACTTATTTATCTATAATTACCCTGAATGTAAATGGACTAAATGCACCAATAAAGAGACAGAGAGTCACAGACTGGATAAAGAAACACGATCCATCTATATGCTGCCTACAAGAGACACACCTTAGACTTAGAGACTCAAACAAACTAAAACTCAAAGGATGGAAAAAAGTATATCAAGCAAACAATAAGCAAAAAAGAAGAGGAGTAGCAATATTAATTTCTGACAAAATAGACTTTAGACTTAAATCCACCACAAAGGATAAAGAAGGACACTATATAATGATAAAAGGGACAATTGATCAGGAAGACATAACCATATTAAATATTTACGCACCCAATGACAGGGCTGCAAGATACATAAATCAAATTTTAACAGAACTGAAAAGCGAGATAGATACCTCCACAATTATAGTAGGAGACTTCAACACACCACTTTCGGAGAAGGACAGGACATCCAGTAAGAAGCTCAACAGAGACATGGAAGATCTAATTACAACAATCAACCAACTTGACCTCATTGACTTATACAGAACTCTCCACCCAACTGCTGCAAAATATACTTTTTTTTCTAGCGCACATGGAACATTCTCTAGAATAGACCACATATTAGGTCATAAAACAAACCTTTGCAGAATCCAAAACATCGAAATATTACAAAGCATCTTCTCAGATCACAAGGCAATAAAACTAGAGATCAATAACAGAAAAACGAGGGAAAAGAAATCAAATACTTGGAAAATGAACAATACCCTCCTGAAAAAAAGAATGTAGAAGAAACACTAGATAACTGGGAGCTCCTAAAAATCAAACACCTATGCTCATCCAAAGACTTCACCAAAAGAGTAAAAAGACTACCTACAGACTGGGAAAAAGTTTTTAGCTATGACATTTCTGATCAGTGCCTGATCTCTAAAATCTACATGATACTGCAAAAACTCAACTACAAAAAGACAACACAATTAAAAAATGGGCAAAAGATATGAATACACACTTCACTAAAGAAGACATTCAGGTAGCTAACAGATATATGAGGAAATGTTCATGATCATTAGCCATTAGAGAAATGCAGATCAAAACTACAATGAGATTTTATCTCATTCCAATAAGGCTGGCACTAATCCAAAAAACACAAAATAATAAATGTTGGAGAGGCTGCGGAGAGATTGGAACACTTACATACTGTTGGTGGGAATGTAAAATGGTACAAGCACTTTGGAAATTGATTTGGCGCTTCCCAACAAGCTAGAAATAGAACTACCATACGATCCAGCAATCCCACTCCTCGGAATATATCCTAGAGAAATAAGAGCCTTTACACGAACAGATATATGCACACCCATGTTTATTGCAGCAGTGTTTACAATAGCGAAAAGATGGAAGCAACCAAGGTGCCCATCAATGCATGAATGGATAAATAAATTGTGGTATATTCACACAATGGAATACTATGCATCAATAAAGAACAGTGAGGAATCTGTGAAACATTTCATAACATGAAGGAACCTGGAAGGAATTATGCTGAGTGAAATTAGTTGCAAAAGGACAAATATTGTATAAGACCACTATTATAAGAACTTGAGAAATAGGTTAAACTGAGAAGAAAACATTCTTTTGTGGTCACGAGAAGGGGGAGGGAGGGAGAGTGGGAGAGCGGTATTCACTAATTAGATAGTAGATAAGAACTACTTTAGGTGAAGGGAAAGACAACACACAATACAGGGGAGGTCAGCACAACTGGACTAAACTAAAAGCAAAGAAGTTTCCCAAATAAACTGAATGCTTTGAAGGCCAGTGTAGCAGGGGCAGGGGTTTGGGGACCATGGTTTCAGGGGACATCTAAGTCAATTGGCATAATAAAATCTATTAAGAAAACATTCTGCATCCCACTTTGAAGAGTGGTGTCTGGGGTCTTAAACGTTAGCAAGCAGCCATCTAAGATGCATCAATTGGTCTCAACCCACCTGGATCAAAGGAGAATGAAGAACACCAAGGACACAAGGTAATTACGAGCCCAAGAGACAGAAAGGGCCACATGAACCAGAGACTACATCATCCTGAGACCAGAACTACCTGGGTACAACCGATGACTGCCCTGACAGGGAACAAAACAGAGAACCCCTGAGGGAGCAGGAGAACAGTGGGATGCAGACCTCAAATTCTCACAAAAAGACCAGACTTAATGGTCTGACTGAGACTAGAAGGACCCAGGTGGTCATGGCCCCCAGACCTTCTCTTCTGTTGGCCTAGGACAGGAACCATTCCCGAAGCCAACTCTTCAGACATGGATTGGACTGGACAATGGGTTGTAGAGGGATGCTGGTGAGGAGTGAGCTTCTTGGATTAGGTGGACACTTGAGACTATGTTGGCATGTCCTGCCTGGCGGGGAGATGAGAGGGTGGAGGGGGTTAGAAGCAGGTGAAATGGACACGAAAAGAGAGAGTGGAGGGAGAGAGCAGGCTGTCTCATTAGGGGGAGAGTAATTGGGAGTGTGTAGCAAGGTGTATATAAGTTTTTGTGTGAGAGACTGACTTGATTTGTAAACTTTCACTTAAAGCATAATAAAAATTATAAAAAAAAATGATGCATTCTAGAAATATCTGCCAAGAACAGATAGGGAAAGAGACCCTAAAAAGTTACAAATGTATTCTCTGTGTAAGTGTTGACATAGGTTGCTAGGTTCCAAAATATTTTATCACCACCGTAGTAGCACTTCTGGATGACAACACTCAACACCAGTTAGAACTTTGCCTCTCAAAGGACATTGAGATACATTTTAATAGCTCATTCTTTGAGACCATCATAGTTAGAAAGGCCCTTTCTATTAAGATGCTGTTAAGAAATCCAAAAAGCAGAATACCTAGAGGAAACAGGTATTCTGCACCAGTAACAGGGATTTAAGATTGGCCAAAAGAATAATCCAGCTCAGTGGATTTCAAACTTTTCCCCTCCTGGTTAGGTAATTGTGAAGCTTTCTCTTCAAAAGACCTGCCATTGGAAAGCCTGTTTTGTAAAATAAATAAGAACGTATCTGCTCTAGGGATGGTGGGGGGCAGTGGATTCCCACCCACCAGCCTTTCTCCATTCTACCTTTCAGGTTCTGAACTCCCACCTTCTGCTCTTGATTAGTGGACTGGATAGGTAGATTTGAAACTGGCCTCTGCTGTGGGGTTCCCTAGAGGTAACTAAGGGTCCACCTGGGTAGTATCAATGAGGAGCATACCAGTGTCGCTCAGGCATGTATATATATATATATGTGTGTGTGTGTGTGTGTGTGTATGTATGTATGCACGCACACACACATACCTATGTACATATGCGTATGTGTATATATGACTTGTCTGGTGGGACTGAAATCCGGAAGCAATTATTTGTAGGACTATCCTCATACAATTCAAATTATACAATTCCAGAAAATACTTTCTTCAGTCCAATCCATGGCTTATAAATAAAAATTCTCAAGTAATTACTAAATGTTCTAGTTGAATTCAGGTCAGCAGGCGTTTAAATCTACTTCTCACCTGTTAATGGACCTTGCTCTCCTCTCCCGTATGCCTGGATCAGCATCATGAATCTGTCTCCCTGGTATTCCCCCTTACGTGAATTTCTTCATGAAAAAAGGAAAGTGGTGTTATTAAAATAGATAATTTGTGAGTTTGTGTGACTATATATGTATGTGTGTATATTTTTTTTCCTGTTTTGCTACTGGCCACCAACAGTTGACATTCTGGAGTCCTATCTGCTGTCATAACTGAAACCAAAGGTTTGTTTCAAATTTGAAAAGTTGTAGAATGGGGTAATACTATCTGACCCAAGTCTGACTCAAGCTGTGGTATTTTCAGTCACCCCAAATGCATGTGAAAGTTAGATAAGGAGTAAGGAAGACCGAAGAAGAATCGATGCCTTTGAATTATGGTGTTGGCGAAGAATATTGAAGATACTATAGACTATGAGAAGGAGGAACAAATCTATCTTGGAAGAAGTACAGCTAGAGTGCTCCTTACAAACGAGGATGGTGAGACTTTGTCTCATGTAATCTGGACATGCCATCAGGAGGGACGAGTCCCTGGAGAAGGACATCATGCTTGGGAAAGTAGAGGGTCAGCAAAATTGAGGAAAACCCTCAACAAGGTGGACTGACACAGTGGCTGCAACAACGGGCTCAAGCATAGCAAGGATGGTGAGGACGGCTCAGGATGGCAATGTTCTGTTCCGTAGTACATAGACTCATTGTGAGTTGTAACCAACTGGACGGCACCTAAAACCAGCAACAATATCTGAATGTTTGAACACATCAACTGCTTCCATGGGAGAAAGATGTGACAGTGTGCTTCCATAACGATTTACAGCCTTGGAAACTTGACGGGGCAGTTTAACTCTGTTCGACAGGGCCGCTATGATTTGGGATCTACTCGACAGCAGTGGGCTTGTTTTGGTTTGGTTTGGTTTTGGTTTAACATCTGAATGGAGTTGCCCTTGGAAGGCCTAGGTTCAGTTCCTACATCTAGTTTCTGGGATAGAGTGGTATTTTTCCCTTGATCAACAAAGAAGAATTAGACTCTCAAAATGACAAACTGATTTCTACTTAGTTTGCATTTCTGCCTTCTTGTGATCAACTTTCACTTTAAAAGTCTCCAAAGGGAGACATTTCTACCTGAATGCACATACGTACGTTCACTGCAACCTGCAGGCCTTTTAAAGTGATGAACTGTAATTGTTTGGAACTTGGCTTACTTTTCTCCCTCAGTAAGAAGCAGAAGTCTACCGGTTTGAACTTTAATGGTCTCAGCTGTTTGGAGTGGTGTAATCACATTGTTAGATTCATCGTGCAGCTGGGCTAGTGAACTGTGTTCATTCAAAAAACCAGTTTTACCTGGTTGACTCCAGTTTTCGTAGATCCACACTCACATGGGCAAATGTTTACCTTCGACCTTGACCAAGGAAATCTTTAATCCTGGAGGAAACTGTTACTGCTGTTATTCTGGGGCTCTGTACCCATCATGCCTTCTCTCCGAGGAGTTCTCTAACCAGATGGAAAGGGGGATTGTCTCGAGAATGTTCTCAAACACACAGAGAAAGCCTTGCATATGCAGCAATTTCAGTTTCTATTTCTGAGAATTTTGTCAGGAGCCTTGACAATCAATGTGAACTGAAAACAATTAGTCACAGTCGTGGATGTCTCTTTAAATTCATGGTCAGGACAGCTTAACTGGGAAAGCCACGTTCCGATGAAAATCAGGGCTGTGCTGTACACAGCTTTTCACCAGACAATGGCATTGCAGTCTGGGGCTCAGGAAACATCCTGACATTCCCTTTGTTTAATCAAAGTTCTTTCCAACTCTCAAATGCTGGCTGATTTGCAGAGCTTCCTTATATTTCCTATCTCTGATAGATGATACAGTTGGTGTTGAAATCTTTACGACTAATCTGAGCAAAATGTTTTCAACCAGTAGAAACACAGCCAAACAATGCATTCTTATTATCAATAAAAGACATTTCTGAATTTCCCTGCAGGGAGGGATTCAGCTTTCTTTCATTCCATCCAGTACTCCCAAGTGAATTCACATAGATTGGAGAAAGCAGGACCTCGGGAATACGGAACCCAGCCTGCCACGGCACAGAGGTGTTGAGGAAAAGACAATGGGGAAATACCTCTCGGAAGAATTACAAATCTGCTTTTAAGAACCGTTTTATGTAGCCCCTGTTTTGCTTGGTATGGTTTCGTTTGCATTGTATTTGTTTTGTTTGTATTGTATCGCTTTGCATTTTGTGTGTGTGGAGGAATAGGGTAATGCAAAGAGTATTCAATAAATATTTACTGAGAGCTCTGTTTGTGCTGAGGTGTGGACTTGAATCCAACAGAGTCCCTGCCCTCAAACAGCTCATAGGCTGGTGGGAAGACCAACTTGTAACCAAGGCTTATCACTAAGAGGTTCAAGGTTCTGTGATAGCAGTGGTAGAAGATTTGAGCAGTGGTTTTTTTTTTTCTGGGTTGATGATGGCAACAGGGAAGAGGTCAGGATACTTCAGAGAGTCTTCTTAGAAGAATGGCAGGAGTTTGCAAGGGAGAGAAATTATTGTACCCACAGCAGCTGGGTGGAGAAAGACAGAGATGTGGACCAGCTGAACCTAAACAACTCAAGAAGCCCGTAAAGCTCATGACCTCCGTATATTAACTCTATAACCATGGGTACTTATTTAAACCTCTTGAGCTTCGGGGTTTTCTCATGTGTTAAAGGGAGACATTATTCACTTTGCAGGGTTGCTTACTAAGGCTGATTTTTGGGTCAAATATCACAATGTATTTATAGGACAAGGTTTGATGTGTAACACAAAGTTTGGAACATAATGGGTGGGACCAATGCTGGTTCCCTGCTCACCAAGGGCTCCCCGGCTTGCACCCCACTTTAGCTTATATAGTCTCAGACACAGCAGAGCAGAAATGTTTGTTTGCTTGTTTTCTTCATTTCATTTAATTTTTCCTTCTCTCCATGGTCCTGGTCCCTTTGCTTGGCTGTCTCACATTTACCCTGGGCTCACTGAGGACACCCTTTATATAAACCCCCCTGTGACTACCCTGGGCCTTCCAGCTGCCACAGCAGAATTAGTTTTATCTGGTCCCATTTGTCCAAATCCTTGATTGCTCTCCTTCCCAACCAGGAAGGCATCTTTATGCCTCTGTCTACACTTGTGAGTGGTTGAATTTCAGAGGCATGGGAATCAGGGAAGCTTCTGAAAAGAGGTGGGTTTCATGTTATTTGCTTTTCTTTTGTTTCCTGGGGACATATGAAAGAGTAGGCAGTCAACAAACAGCGACCGGCTTGATTACTGGGTCAAACAGGAGATTGTCTCTCGGGCTGTAGACTTCTCCAGTCTCCACTGAATAATGAGAACAGCTGTTCTGAAATAATGGGGCAAGAAAATTCTTACATGATTCCACTTACATGAAGTATCTAGAATAAGCAAGTGTATAGAGACCTAAGTTTATTAGTGGTTACCAGGGACAGGCAGGAGGGAGAGGGAATGGCAGCCTCATTGCTTAGGAGGCACTAAGCTCCTGTGAAGGGTGATGGAAAAATCTGGAAAGAGATCATGGTGATGATTGCCCAACATTATGAACGCAGTTAATGCCACTGATTGTACATATTAAAAAAATGTTAAAATGACAAATGTGTTGTATAGATAACATGTCCAAAAAAAAAGTATAGAAACAGCCTCAGAGAAACCCCTTTGGTTTACATTTTCTACTCCAGAAAATTAGGTAAATCACAAAAATGCCATGAAAATGTTCCCTGCTTGGTTCAAATCTTATAGAACGTATTTGGAGCAAAGGCAACTTGAGGGGAAATGATAGGCTGGTTCCATCTGTCAACTCTGTTCCTTGCCTGAGTTTGGTTCAACGATCGAAATGGATGCATAGAAAGCTGCTGTTCCACCTGAGAGGATGAAAGTGAGCTGGATGTGACTTCTTTCTGTATAGACATCTTCCTTCAATAATTCGAAAACAGAAAGAACAGAAGTCAGGAAATAGAGGCCGTAGACTTCCTCTTCATGGGTGGAGAGAGAGATATGAAACCTTGAGAATCTAAAGCTGTGGATTTACAACCAATTTTTTTTTTTTCCTTTTTGTTAACATGAGTCTGGCCCCATGCCCTGGACTTAAATAGCAGCCCACAGCTGCTGCAAATTGATTTATCCTCTGATGATAGTTGAAGCTGCTGCCTGTAACATCCGAGAGGCACTGCTTTCGGGCCGTTTTTTAAAGACACATTTATTTATTTATTTAGCTCCTTGCTATTCATTTTACCATCTGGTATTTTTGGTTGCAAAGTGGAGTTAACAATTATTGTTTTTTTAAAGTTAAGATTATTCTGAGATCTGTGTGTTTTGGGGAGTATTGGTGGTTTTTGTTGGGTGGGGTATGATAGGTACCTATCATAGTAGGCAGCTAAGCTTATTGCTTTTTCTTAAAAATGCCTTTATGAATTCTTTTTAAGTTACTATCCCTAAAAGGAGCCCTGGTGGAGCAAGCGGTTTGCGTTGGTTACTAACCTAAAAGTTGGCAGTTGGAACCCACCCAGCAGTTCGATGGAAGAAAGTCCTTGTGATCTGCTTCTGTAAAGACTAACCAAACCCGCTGCCATGGAGTCAACTCAGACTCACAGGGACCTTTTAGGACAGGGTAGAAATGCCCCATAGGGTTTCCAAGGCTGTAATTTTCACGGAAGCAGACTGCCACATTTTTCTCCTGAGGGGCAGCTGGTGGGTTCAAACCACTGACCTTTCAGTTAGTAGCAAAGTGCTTAACCGCTGCACCACCACGGCTCCTCCAGTAAAGACCACTCGCCGTTGAGTTGATTTTGACTCACATTGACCACACAGGATGGAGTAGACCGCCCCACAGGGTTTCCAAGGAGTGGCTGGTGGATTCGAACTGCCGATATTTTATGATAGCTCTTGACCACTGCAGCACCAGAAAAGATTACAGCCCAGAAAACCCTTTGGAGCAGTTCTACTGTGTAACACACAGAGTCACCATAAGTCAGGGGCCAATTCAACGGCAGCTAATAACAACAATTTTCCTTACCCTTTAAGATGATATACGTTGGACCCGAAGTGAGAAGAAATCTTTGATCTAACTGGTCTTATTCCCTGCCCCGTCTGGAAACTGGGCAGTACTCCTTGTTGCTGAGGCGACTTGGAAATGCTCTCTCAAATCAGGGGGTCACACAGCCTTGGAATGAAGCTCTGGAGCCGGTGCAAAGGAAAGGGCAGTGCAGTCTGGTGGGAGAAACATGGGTCTTAGAGTCCAACAGACCTGATTTGAGTTCTTTACTCACCACTTTCTAACCCTGATCAAGCCATTTAATGCTTTTTTAATCTTGGGAGCTTCACTTAGATAATGAGTTCAGTATTAATCAACCCTGGTGGGTAGTGTAGTTAAGAGTTCGGCTGCTAACCAAAAGGTTACCAGTTCAAATCCACCAGGCGCTCCTTGGAAACCCTATGGGGCAGTACTACTATGTCCTATAGGGTCACTATGAGTTGGAATCAACTCCATAGCACAAGATTTATTTTTTTTTAGGTGGGAATCAAGTTAGATGACACAACATTATACATACAATTAGTCCTTTGTGTTGTTAGCTGTCTTCAGGTTGGCCCCAATCATTCATGGTGACCCCATGCACAACAGACCAAAATGTTGCCCAGTCCTATGCCGTACCCACTATGGTTGCGGATCGGACCATTGTGATCCAGACGGTTTTCATTATCTGATTTTTGGAAGTGGACTACCAGGCTTTACTTCCTAGTCTGTCTTAGTCCAGAAGCTCTTCTGAAGGCTGTTCAGCATCATAGCGACACACAAGCCTCCACAGACAGACACGTGGTAGTTGCACAGCAGGTATATTGACTGAGAATCGAACCTGGATCTCCTGCATGGAAAGCGAGAATTCTACCACTGAACCACCTCTGCCCGCGTTAGTCCCTTGTAGCATAGACTAGGTACGTATTACCTGTTACTATAATTACTTTTTATCTGGGATGGGATCAGGCTCACGGGAGTGGCTAGAGACTGTTTAGGAGGAAGTATGGCTTTTTGCAAGAATTTTCTCCCTCCTGCTGCCCATACCCCCATGGGAGGATGTTTCCAATGGATTTTCCAGCTCCATCTATAATTCTGAATTCAGGATTGCATTCGCTGGGGCTTCCAGGCTCTTCTGCAAGGCTCAACTGATCTAATTTACCAACTCTAAGCATACTTACCTGCATGCTATAGGTAAATCCCATGGGAGGATGTTTCCAATGGATTTTCCAGCTCCATCTATAATTCTGAATTCAGGATTGCATTCGCTGGGGCTTCCAGGCTCTTCTGCAAGGCTCAACTGATCTAATTTACCAACTCTAAGCATACTTACCTGCATGCTATAGGTAAATCCCTCCCAGGAGCCATTTGTAACATCTTCCCGTGAGAGGCCACATAAATAAGGAATGGGAGTGAAAGGGATTGATTGCGAGGGAGCGGAGTTTGTATAAGCTCCCACCAGCCTGGGCTGCACGTGCACTGTGGCTGTGTTTACCTCTCCCGGCCCTGGTGATGTGAACAACACCTAAGATTTGAAGCCTTGTGGCCCAGGAATGTTGCCTCAGCTTGTGTTCTGTACCACATGGTGTTACCCTGGCCTTCCAGGACTATTTTCAAAGTAGCACTAGAAATCCAGTGACCCAGATTTTGTCTTGCCAATAGCACATTTCCAATGAAAAGTACAAGTTTGCGGGGATGAATCATGGACTCTGTATAAATTCTGCTATGTGATGATTTATTTCCTTGACACCAAATAAATTACACACAGTGAACTTGGCCTACATGTATACCACCTAGTCTACGTTTCCTGGATTAACATAAAGGGAATTGACGGGAATGACAACTAATTTAGTGGGTGATGAGGACCCCATAACTTGGACCCTATAGGCAAATTATTTTAAAGAAGTGAAGAGTCAAAATAGCTTTCATGTACCACAGAGATTTTATAATACCTAGGGGTCCTTCCTGATTTAAAAACTCACCTAACAAGTGCAGTGCCATCGATGGAAACACCAAAGCCCCGAGCCAGCCCACATTTGCAATCCTGAAAGAGGCGCTAATTACACATGGCCCCCAGCGACCTAAATGTCACGACCTATTTCTCTTCTGCCTGTGCTGAGGAACTATCAGCAAGGAAGCATTTCAAAGCAGGTTTGATTTTGAAATTGGCTTAGTTGTGATAACCTAAGCTGTCACTGGCCCTTTTTAAAAGCTATCTTAATACCAAGTAACCTTTTCAACATGGGAGGAAGATGTGGTAGTCTGCTTCTGTAAAGATTTGCAGTCTTGGAAAGTCTATAAAAAAAAACAAAAACAAAACAAACCCATTGTTGTGGTTGATTCCGACTGGTAGCAAACCTATAGAACGGAACTGTCCCGTAGGGTTTCCAAGGAGTGCCTGGTGGATTCAAACTGCTGACCTTTTGGTTAGCAGCCCATAGCTCTTAAGCGCTACGCCACCAGGGTTTACCAGAAAGTCTATGGGGGAAGTTCTGTCCTGTCCTATAGGGTCACTATGAGTTGGAATTGATCCAACAGCAATAGGTTTTTGGTTTGCATCCGTTAAAAAAGAAAAGTCATTTTCAAACTTAGTAGCGCATAATATACTCTTGGGACCTGATGCTAGGGGCTGACTATAATTGCCTTTCCTTCCTCTTCTACTTGGAACAAGTGCCATTAAATTTTAGGTTATACAATCACAGCCCTGCAAGTAGTCATGAGGGTCCTTCCTATCTCTAAATGAAGAAACCAAGGCCCAGAGAGGTTTAACACTTTGTTCAAGGACATACAGCACGATTAGGTAGGGTTGAAATCACATAAGCGAATGCCCCGCCCCCAAAAAACACACACACACACACACACCAAACCCACCACTGCCAGTCCTGACTCCTAGCAACCCTACAGGACAGAGCAGAACTGCCCCATGGGGTTTCCAAGGCTGTAAAACTTTGCAGAAGCAGACTGCGTATCTCTCTTCCGCGGAGCAGCTGGTGGATTTGAATCTCTGACCTTTTAGTTAGCAGCCTAGTGCTTTAACCACTGTGCCCCAGTGTCCTCTTTCGTTCTCCACAATGCCTTTGCTACTCAAAGTAGCTAGTTTGTAGACCAGCATTTTTGCATCATCTAAGAGCTTATCACAAATGCAGACACTTAGGCTCCAGCCCAAGCATATTGAATCAGAATCTGCATTTTAAGCTAATTGCTGAGTTCAGTGAAAATAGATTTAAAAAAACAAACGAAACCCAGTGAAACAAACTCCTAATTGCGATCCTATTTTGTGCCATGTTGACCTTTACTATCATTTTTCTTTATCATCACACAATTAACTCACCCCCTAAAGCAAAGACACAGACGCGTGCATACACACATACGTATACATATATACACATACACACCTGCAAACATATACATACATATACACATACATACATGTATACATACAGATGCACACACACACGCAGTTACACTTCTATCACTTCAGACTTTCAACTGGCCGCTAAGTATCTTGGGTACTATCTGCTATCTCCCTGTCTGTGTCACCTCTCCTATTCCACAGCTCCCAACCCGAGACTCCCTGCTTCCAGTCTTCCCCTGATCAACCTCCCTCCCCACTGACTCCAGAGGGAGTTTCCTTAAACTCTATTTGCCCATACCCGTTTCTCAACTGAAGTCCTTTGCAGGTTCTACCCTACCCAAAAGGGAAAGTACAAACTTCAAAATGGCGTAAGGATAGTTGATGATTTGGGAATCTTGTGAGTCTTCAGTAGATTGTTTCTGGTTGCGTGAATGAATTGAGCAATTTCACTTCTCTAGAAATCGATGTATAAAGTTGAAAGTGGTGGAGGAGGAGCTTGTTTTGGGAATCACACAAAGAAATGCTTGATGTTATGCTGCTTCTTGGTCCCCAGGAGAGCAGGGCCAAGGAGGCAGGAAGCAGCTGTGGTGACAGCTCTTTCTCGCCTTCTCCCACATGGCCCAGCTGGGGGAAGTGTGTCTGGGGTGGTGATGCCTCTGGGAAGGTGGTCTGGGCACCATCTCCAATCCCAGGTGGAGGAGCTCAGTCAGTGATGGATTGGGGGCAAAACATGCCTCCCCAGGGGCACGCTGGAGTTGTACAAGAGGTTTCTTTGCTCTTGCTCAGGATGGTAGCAGTGCTCAGGAGTGTTTGTGCCAATACCACTGGAGCTGGCCCTAATGCCTGGCCACCACCCTCCCTTCTCTCTCAGCCTCTCCAACTCTTGAAGGAGGCTGGTCAGTGGCAGCAATATGGCCCCGGGCTCTGCCTGCCTCCGGTGCAGAGCTCAGCTGCAGAGTATTCTTTGGAGTTTTATTCTTTCATATTCTCCTACTCCATCCAGACATTTCAGGTGATGGCACCAAAATCTAGAAACTGATTTGCCGCAAAGCCGGTCAGAAGTTAGTAACTTCACGAGCTGTTTTATATTTAGCTTGATTAGTTTTTTTTTTTTTTCCAAATTAGGTTATAGTAAAATCTGATTAGGTAAAATAATGGATACCAGGGGCAGGGCCAGGTTTTGTGGGCCAAAGCATATAGAATTTTTCAGGTTCTCTTTAAGAAAAAGAATAAAAAAAAAAAAAAATCACAGACCCAAAGTGAAAGTGGATATTTATTTCAGATTTATTTTTATGTATTCTTGGTCTTCTGAATTCTTAAATACACCTTTTTCTAAATCTTAATTTGTACTTGATACTTATGCCCTTCTTTCATTGTTCAGAAGCATTCTTGCATTATCTTTGATGATTTTCTCTTTTTCTGTGTTCCTAGTATCCAGGACATTTATAAATCTAATTGTAAGACCTTATTTTTTTAGTCTTTATTAAGACCTTTTATTTATTTTTTATTTATATTCACTGTCTTTTTTTTTTTAAAATTTTTATTGTACTTTAGATGAAGGTTTACAGAGCAAACTAGTTTCTCATTAAACAGTACACATATTGTCCTATGACATTGGTTAACAACCCCAAGACGTGTCAATACTCTCCCTTCTCCACCTTGGGTTCCCTATTATCAGCTTTTTTGATCCCTCCTGCCTTCTAGTCCTTGCACCTGGGCTTTTGTGCCTCTTTAGCCTTGTTTTGTTTTATCAAACCAAACCGAACCAAACCAAACCCAGTGCCATTGGGTCGATTCCAACTCTTAGTGACCCTATAGGACAGAGTAGAACTGCCCCATAGAGTTTCCAAGAAGCGCCTGGCAGATTCGAACTGCCGACCCTTTGGTTAGCAGCCATAGCACTTAACCACTACGTCACCAGGGTTTCCCGTTCATTCATATACATCATATAAAATCCTGTAACTTAAAAGGAGAAACTATACCAGTATTTCTGGTTTGGATTTTTCATTCTGATTTGGCCTGTCTAATCTTTGGCTGAAGGGTGAACCTCAGGAATGACTTCATTACTGAGCTAAAAGAGCGTCTGGTGGCCATACCCGAGGGGTTTCTCCAGTATCTGTCAGGCCGGTAAGTCTGGTCTTTTTTTGTGAGTTAGAATTTTGTTCTACACTTTTCTCCAACTCTGTCCAGGGCCCTCTATTGTGATCTCTGTCAGAGCAGTCAGTGGTGGTAACTAGGCACCATCTAGTTGTACTGGACTCAGTCTGGTGGAGGCTGTGGTAGACGTGGTCCATTAGTCCTTTGGACTAATCTTTCCCTTGTATCTTTAGTTTTCTTCATTCTCCCTTACTCTGAAAGGGGTGAAACCAGTGGAGTATCTTAGACGGCCGCTCAGAAGCTTTTACGACCCAAGATGCTACTCACCAAAGTAGAATGTAGAACAACTTCTTTATAAACTATGTTATGCCAGTTGAGCTAGATGATCCCCGAGACCACAGTCCCCACAGCCCTCAGCCCAGGGAGTTTGGATGTGTCAATGGAGCTTTCATGACCTTGCCTTGTACAAGTTGTGCTGGCTTCCCCAGTATCCTGTACTGTTTTACCCTTCACCAAAGCTACCATTTATCTATTGTCTATTTAGTGTTTTTGCATCCCCACCTCTCCCCTCCCTCGTAACCATTAAAAATTGTTTCTTTTTGTGTGTAAACCTTTTCATGAGTTTTTACAGTGGTCTCATACAATATTTGTCCTTTTGTAATTGACTTATTTCACTCAGCATAATGCCTTCGAGATTCATCCATGTTATGAGATGCTTCACAGATTCATCATTGTTCTTTATTGTTGTTGTTACACCATTGTGTGTATGTACCATAGATTGTTTATCCATTCCTCTGTCGATGGGCATCTAGGTTGTTTCCATCCATTTTCTATTGCTGCAATGAACATGGGTGTGCATGTCTACTCGTGTGATGACTCATATCTCTAGGATATATTTCTAGGAGTGGGATTGCTGGATCATATATTATTTGCTATTTTTAGATTTCTAAGGAAGAGCTGGAAACCCTGGTGGTGTAGTGGCTGAGAGCTACGTCTGCTAACCACAAGGTAGGCAGTTCAAATCCACCAGGCACTGCTTGAAAACTCTATAGGCGGTCTGCTCTGTTCTATAGGGCGACTATGAGTTGGATTCGGCTCGACGGCAATGGGTTTTGGTTTTTGTAAGGAAGAGCCATATCATTTTCCAAAATGGTTGTATCATTTTGCATTCCCACCAGCAGTGCATTAGAGTTCCAATCTCCCTGCAGCCTCTCAACAGTTGTTATTTCCTGTGCTTTTGATTCGTGCCAGTAATGCTAGGGTGAGGGTATCTTATTGTGGTTTTGATTTGCATTTCTCTAATGGCTAGTGATCCCGAGCATTTCCTCACATCTGTTAGCCACTTGAATGTCTTCTTTGGTGAAGTGTCTGTTCATTTCCTTTGCCCATTTTTTAATTGGATTATTTGTCTTTTTGTTGTAGAGGTGTTGGATTTTCTTGTTAGAGATTAGGCTTTTTTGTCTGATTTGTAATAGCCAAATAATTTTTTCCCAGTCCGTAGGTTCTTTTTTTACTGTTTTGGTGAAGTCTTTTGAGGAGCATAAGTGTTCAATTTTTAGAAGATCCCAGTTATCTAATACCCTAATGGCATACTGGTTAAGAGCTACAGCTGCTAACCAAAAGGTTGGCAGTTCGAATCCAGCAGACAGTCCTTGGAAACCCTATGGGGCAGTTCTACTCTGTCCTATAGGGTCTCTATGAGTTGGAATTGACTCGACGGCAACGAGTTACGGATTAGTTATTTAGCTTATCTTCTGGAGTTGTGTGTTGTTGCTTATGGTTTGTATCCTGTTAATGCTGTGTATTAGGGCCTCCAGCATTGATCCTATTTTTTTCTTCTATGACCTTTATGGTTTTTAGTTTTATATTTAGGTCTTTGATCCATCTTGAGTTAGTTTTTGTATCTGGTGTGAGGTATGAATCTTGTTTCATTTTTTTGCAGCTGGTCATCCAGTTTTGGCAGCAAGCACCATTTGTTAAAAAGGCTGTCTTTTTCCCCGTTTCATGGACTTTGGGCCCTTATGGAAGATCCAGTGACTCTAGGTGGATGGATTTACATCCGGGTTCTCAGTTCTGTACCATTGGTCAATGTATCTGCCGTTGCACCAGTACCAGGCTGTTTCGACTACTGTAGCTGTGTAATAGGTTCTGAGGTCAGGTAGTGTGAGTCCTCCTACTTTATTCTTCAGTAGTGCTTTACTTATCTGTGGCTTCTTCCCTTTCCACATAAAGTTAATGATTAGTTTTTCCATCTCTTTAAAAAATGTTGTTGGTTTTAGGATCAGGATTCCATTGCATTTGCAAATCACTTTGGATAGAATTGTAGTTTTCACAGTGTTGAGTCTACCTATCCATGAGCATGGCATGTTTTTCCATTTACGTAGATCTCTCTTGGTTTCTTGCAGTAGTGTTTTGTAGTTTTTTTTGTATAGATCTTTTACATCCCTGGTTAGATTTATTCCTAAGTATTTTTTTTTTTTTTAGGGCTATTAAAAATGGCATTGTTTTCCTAATTTCCTCATCGTTCTCTTTATTGTTGTATAGGAAGCAACCTGATCTTTGTATGTTTCTGTGTATTGTGCTACTCTGCTAAACCTTTCTATTAGTTCTAGTAGTTTCTTGTGGAGTCTTTTGGAATATCTATGTATATTATCATATAGTCCTCAAATAGAGACAGCTTTATTTCTTCATTACCAATTTGAATGCCCTTTATTTCTGTTTCTTGCCTTATTGTTCTAGCTTGGACTTTCAGCACAATGTTAAATAGGAGTGGTGATAAAGGGCATCCTTGTCTTGTTCCTGTTCTTAAGGGGAATGTTTTCAGCTTCTTTCCATTGAGAATGATGTTGGCCATTGGTTTTGCATAGATGCCCTTTATTATGTTGAGAAATTTCCCTTCTATACCTATTTTATTGAGAGTGTTTATCAGGAACGGGTGTTGGGCTTTGTTGAATGCCTTTTCTGCATTGATTGAGATGATCATGTGATTCCTCTATTTCCTTTTATTCATGTAGTGGATTATGTTGATTGATTTTCTAATGTTGAACCCTCCTTGGTTGAACCATACGTGGTATGAGTCCTACTTGGTCCTGGTGTATAATTTTTTGATATGATGGTGAATTCTATTGTCTAGAATACTGTTGAGAATTTTTGCTTCTATAATCATGAGAGATATTGGTCTGTAATTTTCATTTTTTGTGGTGTCTTTGCCTGGTTTTGGTATCAGGGTTATGCTGGCTTCATAGAATGAATTTGGAAGTGTAGCTTTCTTTTCTTTCTTCTGAAATCATTTGAGTAGTACTGGTGTAAGCTCTTCTCTGAATGTTGGTAGAATTCTCCAGTGAAGCCATCTGGGCCAGGGCTTTTTTTGCTAGAAGTCTTTTTTTTTTTTTTTTTTCTTTTTACCTTTTCAATCTCTTCTCTTATTATGGGTCTGTCAATTTGGCCAGTGCTTTGTTGATTTTGTGGATCCTTTCAAAGAACTAACTTTTGGGTTTGTTGGTTCTTTCTATTGTTTTCTTATTCTCTATTTCATTTATTTCTGCTCTGATCTTTATTATTTCCTTTTTTATGATGACTGTGGGCTTTTTTTTTTGCTGTTCTCTTTCTATTTGTTGAGGTTATGTAGCTAAAGTTTTGATTTTGTCCTTTTCTTCTTTTTTGATGTGTATACCTACTGCTATAAATTGACCTCTGAGGACTGCCTTTGCTGTGTCCCAAAGGTTTTGGTATGATTTGTTTTCATTCTTGTTTAATTCTAGGAATTTTTTTGATTCCATCTCTAATTTCTTCTATTACCCAGTGGTTTTTAAACAGGGTGTTATTCGGTTTCCATATAATTGATTTTTTTTCCTTGCTCTTCCTGTTGTTAATTTCTACCTTGATGGTGTTGTGGTCACAGAAGATACTTTGTATTACCTCAATGTTTTGGATTTTGCTGAGGGTGCTCTGTGGCCTAAGAGGTGGTCTATTCTGGAGAATGTTCCATATACATTGGAAAACAATGTGTACTTTGCAGCTGTTGGGTGGAGTGTTTTATACATGTCTATGAGGTCAATTTGGCTGATTTTGCCCTTTAGCTCTATTGTATCTTTGTTGAGTTCCTTTCTAGTTGTCGTATCCTTTACCAAGAGTGGTGTGTTGAGGTCTTCTACTATTATTGTGGAACTGTCAATTTCTCTTTTCAGAGCTGTTAGAGTATGTTTAATGGATTTTGGAGCGCTGTCATTGGGTGCGTAGGTATTTATTATGGTTATGTCTTAATGATGCATCATCCCTTTAATCATTATATAGTGCCTTTCTTTATCTTTTATGGTGGATTTTGTTTTATAGTCTATTTTATCTGAGATTAGTATTGTTGTCACTCCTGCTCTTTTTTGGTAGCTGTTTGCTTGGTATATTTTTTTTATCCTTTAATTTTTAATAAATTTACATCTTTGTTTCTGTGGTGTGTCTCTTGTAGACAGCATATTGATAGATCTTGTTTTTAATCCATTCTGTCACTATCTCTTTATGGGTGCATTTAGGCCATTTACATTCAGCGTAATTGTTGATATGTGTGAATTTATTGCTGTCATTTTGTAGTGCTTTTTTTGTGGTGCTGACATTTTCTTTGTTCCTCTTATCTTCTGTGCTGAATTCCTTTTGTTAGTTTTTTTTTCCATTTCTTTTGTTTTTGTAGATTTTGTTTTTACTGAGACTTTTTATTTTTCTTCTTTATTTTGATGACTAGGTTTGTTAACTTTCTTTGCGGTTATCTTGAAATTTACTCTTACCTTCCTAGGTTTGAACCAGTCTATTATTACTTGGTATCGCCTTGTCTTCCTCTCTGTTAGAAAGTTGTATACCTACACTGTTTATTCCCTCTTTTATTGTTCTGAGATTGTTGTCATTTACAGATTAACCTCTCTGGTTCCCTGTTGTAATTCTTTTGGTTTTGGACAGTCCTTGAGAGTTCATTTCCAAGGTTAGTATTCCATTTGGTGCTTCACTGAGTTCTTTATCTCTTCATTTGACACTTAGAGTTCCAGAGTTGATATTTGTATCTGTTTTACTTAGTTTTTCCTGCCTTTCTGTGGAGGGACAGCATGGTGCTTCTGTCTAGAGAGCCATGTTGGCTCCATCTCCTCACTTTGTCTTTTTATTCTACTTTCTGGAAGACTTGCTAACCTTAATTTTTCAGATCTGCCGTTGAATGTTCTTTATTAAAAAAAAAAAAAAAATTTTTTTTTTCTTTATTAGCTATGTTATATATAAGAGATTTAAAAAAATCTACTTTTCTATTTTTTTTCTTAATTGAGTAATGCTTAAAACAGCTTAACTAATTAAGCTTTATTTGTCAAGTTATGGTACATATATCATGGCATCTTATTAAACATTATGCTTAGTAAAAGAAGATAAACCAAAAAGGCTACATATCTTATGATATTAATTACATGAAATGCCCAGAATACCCAGCTCCATAGAGATAGAATGTAGATTAGTGGTTGCCAGTGTTTGTAGGGGGAGAAGATGGGGGTGACTGCTAACAAGTACCTGTTTTCTCTTTGGGGTGATGAAAATATTCTGGAATTAGACAATTGTGATGGTTGCACAACCTTTTGAACCTACGAAAAACCACTAGATTAACCACTGGATTGTACACTTTTAAATTGTGAAATTAATGGTGTATGAATTATGCCTCAAAAAAAAGTATTAGAGAATTCATTCTTTATCTCCATGTTGGAAGTGTTTAAATAGCACTGGCATTATCAGTTGTATGTTACAAGCCCTAACATCCCCCACTTTGGACAATAACCTGAATGCTTTTTGAAAGAGATAAAAGAAGACCTATGAGGAATATGAATTCTTAAGCTGTATTGACTATGACTGGAATGTTTTCATTGAGTTAAGCTCAACTTGAAACAATCTGGAAGTCAACAAAAACTAGCAGATTTCTGCTATTTCCTCAGAGTTATCTGATGACTATCATTTGATTTAGAAATTTGGATGAAAAGAGACCCAAAGTGAAGACAGAAAATGTAGACAATGAGGAAAGGTGGAGGTATATATATGTTTTTTTCTTACAGTAAATGATAAATTCCTGAGTTCAGGTCTCTTTATACTCAAGTCTATACATTAAAGGTGTTTGGGAATGTCTTTCTGTTAATCAGGATTTGATCACATTTTACATAAACAGAGTATAATGTTGGAAAGAAAAGTGTAAAAATGACTCATTAGTGAATTTTGTAAAAGTTGTTTCCTTTTAATAGGAATTATGCTTAGTAGTTTAAATAAGTTAGATATATTTAAATACATAATATTTTAAAAGTATTAAAAAAAAAAAAAAGGTTGCCATTGAGTAGACTTAGGCTCATGGCGACCCCATATGTGTCAGAGTAAAACCATGTGCTGTAGAGTTTTCAATGGCTGCTTTTTCAGAAGTAGATAGCCAGGACTTTTTTCTGAGGCAGCTCTGGGTAGACTCAAGCCTCCAGACTTTTGGTTAGCAGCTGAGTGTGTTACCATTTGTACCACCCAGCAACTCCGTATTAAATACAGTTTATTGGAAAAATATGAAGAGGGTGAAACTAACATGTTTCAAGTGTCTTCTGTGTACCAAGGTGGCTTATCTATGTGATGTTATTCAGTTGTCACAATGGTCTTTGCTGTATGTACGTAGTATTTTCTCCATTTTCTAAATGAAAACATTTAGAGGGTAAGTCGTGTAATTTCTGAAAACTCACTTAACTTCCTCAAATCTCTGTTTCTGAAGCAGTAGCAATTGAATATTATGAAATCATGACAAAAGAAAACCAATATATAAAGGTTTTTTCGGTGATAAACCATAGTAAATGTAAGGCATTACTCTTAGAATATGGGTTATGCACACCATAAAAATAAATTTTCTTTTCATGCATGAAAATGCTTTCAAATTGGGGATGCCATGTGTAAATAAGACTGAGATGTGTGCCTGGGGTGATATGCACAGTCCTTATCTTTAAGCACTTGATGCTGTTTATTGTACCCCATAGGTAAGTTGACCATATGTTCAAGTTTGCCCAGGACATCCAGGTTCATGCCTATTGTTGTTGTTGTTGTTAGGTGCCGTCGAGTCGGTTCTGACTCATAGCGACCCTATGCACAACAGAAGGAAACACTGCCCGGTCCTGCGCCATCCTTATCACAGTGAAATTATTAACAACATCCTTTTTGAATATCAAAAATGTCCTAGCATATAAAAATATTATATACCTGCAAACATTTGGGTCTCCTTTTAAACTCTGAGTCAGAGCTCAGAGCTAAAAGATCATCTTTTGGAACCACTCATTTTGTAGATGAAGAACCACGAGGAAAAATTATTCACCAAAGTTCACAAAATGGGTAGAAGAATGAAGACTGGCCAAGGCCTTTGGATGACCTGCTTTTTGCTCACCTGTTTGGGGAGTCCCTGAAGGTTGTGAGTGTCCTCCAGTTTCTCTGTTCCCCAAGAGAGAGCAACATTGAAATGTAGGTGAGGTGTCAGGTGGCAGACTCAATAAGGAGTGACGATGGGCTGAGGGGAACATTCTAGAATGCTGAGATATGGTTGATTTGCCTCTGGGGAAGTGCTGACTCCTTCCCAATTTGTTTTTTTAGGAATTTTTAATCAGGTAAGACAAGAGATCCTTTGCAGAGAAAGAGAGGAAGGAAAGGAGGAAAAACGAAGGATGTGAGGAAAGGAGGGAAGGGGAATGAAAAAAGGCTGTTGGACAGATGTAGCCACTGACATATTTCCAGGGAGTAAAAACTGTGATTCTTCTTTGGACTGTGCTTGGAATAATTACAGTTACTAAGGAAGAAGCCACTCTGATCATGTCTAAAATGTCAAAATATTGACAAAGGGTTAACAATCTGGAAACCAAGTTCTACAAAGCTGTGAAGACAGTAATATGAACGAACAAATTTATATAGACAGGTAAACGGAACACCAGCCTGCAGAGGTAGAATGATTAAACATGAATAAAGTTTCTTCACCAGTGAAGATTTAATAAACAGCTTGAAATTTTCTCCATTTCAACGATATTTCTATCTTGAACAATTGTTATTTCCACACATTAACAGAAGACATAGGACGGGGATATGGTTTACAACTTACGTACTTAACACATGTAACTTTGAATATTCTTTCAGATTTCTGACTGTTAAACTTTTCTTTTTTTCTACTTTATGGACTTTTTTTTTTTTGGTTGTTGTTTTTGTGGAGGTGGGAGGGGAAATATGGGACGTTTTCTCTATGTGGTGGTTCTGGTGGCCCCTATAACCCATATAACTCATTTCTGAGAAAAGTAGTCATAAGGGATTGGATCAGGGATCACTGCTGCCCCAAAGGTTGCTCACATAAAACTGCACCTTTTTAGCTGGTGGTCAACCAAACGAATTTGATCTTTTTTATTTGGGGCTATCAAAGGAGAGAAACATTCCCAGTAGGAAAGTTGGCATAGATCTTAGCAGGGCAAGGGAGGGCTAGAAAGTAAGAGAAGAGAGGCAGAGGAAGGATAGTTAAGGTTACCTGGATATATTCCTGTCCCTCCAGAAGTGAAAGGATTTTCCCACTATTTTGCAAAAGCCCCTCCCTTTTAAAAAGAGCCGCCATCTTACCTTGCTGGTGACTGCCCTTGGAGAAGTTTGCCTTTTCGCTTTTCCTAGAAGCTTACATTGCTTAAAAATGTGCTTCTGAATAATTTGACAGCATTTCTTCTCTTCTGGAGTCAGTTGGCTGTGTTGCTTTCTGGAGAGCAGTTGTTTTATATCAGAATGTACTTTTTAATTTTTAGGAAAGCAGCAAAAATGCTTCATAAATAAGGAGGCGTATGGGAAACCCTGGTGGTGTAGTGGTTGAGTACTATGGCTGCTAACCAAAAGGTCGGCAGTTCGAATCCGCCAAGCACTCCTTGGAAACTCTACGGGGCAGTTCTACTCTGTGCTATAGGGTAGCTACGAGTCAGAATTGACTCGACGGCAGTGGGTTTGGTTTTCCTTTTGGAATGACTTTAAATTGGGAGAGTTTCTACAAGTTTTAGGTGTAAATCCGGTTCTGGAGTTATGGGGAAAAGAGCCTCCATAGCTTTTATCTGTGGTATATAATACAGAGTTCACATATCCACGTTCCACTGCTAACAACAGAGGCAGGAACACTAGGCATGAATTCGCCCTTGGACTGCAGCGCAAAATCAGAGGGAAATTACCATGTTGTGGTTTTAAAATGTAAAGTGTGCAAAAAATAAATTATTTCTGACTAGGTTCTATTAAAGAGCTCAAACTTGATTAATTCTTGGCCTAGATAAGCATTCACCTTTAGCAACTACATGCCACTATTGCAGTGATAATTTTGTAGAAGCTAATAAACACTATCTGGAGTTAATATTTGCTCCTGAAGAGTGTTTGCCAAGAGCTTAGAAAAAGTTTATGGAAGATTTTGTCTGCTAGGCTTGCGTACTAAATTTGAAACACTGAAATCCTTTCAGCATCATTAATTAAACAACAACAACAACAACAAAAAATCAATGCACAAACAGTTGTACCCAATAAAGCTGAAATCTAATACAGAAATAGGTAAAACCTTTGGAATTTTACATAGTTAGCCAAGTACTGTCCATGTTAAATGAATTTCAGCCACTCTGCGGTTGATTTAGTCTTTAAAATGGTCTTTGCCTAAATCTATACCGTTTGGAGCTATGCTCTTGCTAATTTTAAGATTGGCCAGGCCTCGTAAAGGCCATGCAGAGTATGGCCTGTTGGTTTAACGCACCCATGCTAGAGGTAACAATGGGATGTTGGTGAATGTGTTCAGTAAAAAAAAGTGTTCAATAGGGAAGAATAAACATATTCGTGATTCATATACCTGATTACAGTGTTATGCTTAATGATTTGTGTATGTAGGGTTTGCTTTGATTTAAACTCCTATTGGGCTTAAGTAAGTGAATATGTTTGAATTTCCCTGAATGTGTTAGATATGTACATATCATTAGTAGGCCAAGAATTAGGAAAAATTAGTATTTTACTGTACTGGTATAAAAAAATATGGCATGTTTCTTAAGTTCACATATGATTAACCCTTATATCAGAACAATAAACATAAACGTGATCCATGAATTTAGAATCTTCTTCTCTACTTAAGTTGATGCTTGTTCTTTAACCAGGAAAAAATGCCCATGTTTACTACCGTAATTTGCTTTATTTACCTATATATCTTATATTCTGATTGGCTAGCATCTGGATCTTTGAATCAATTCACTTTCTAGAAACTTTATTAACTGCTGAACTTTTCAGGCCTCCTCATTTATTGAGAACTTAAGGTATGATTTCTTGTGGGCAAAGAGTATGAAATTAGATCTAAAATTTCTTCTTATATTTCACAATTTTTTCTGTACCTAAAACATTTTTCTTAGAGTGACAGACAACAAATGGCACCTGTACGTATGTATGCATCATGAAACATCTAGGAGAGAGCATGCTTTGTAAAATACTAAAGAGCGTGTCTGTCCATGTGTGCTTCTTCTATGGGATTTACTTATGAACTCCTTTGAAGATGTTGGGTTAAAGTTATTTGTTGCTAAAAGAAGGATTGACATTTTGGGCTGTTATAGAATGATGTTTAGGGAGAGGCAGCTTAGGATAAGAGTGTAGGCTCTTAAGCAAGTTACCTGATTTCGCTCTATTTCAGTTTTCTCTAGTAAAATGGGTCACTGTAGGGATCAAATAAGTAAATGCATGGAAAGTGTTTAGGGCTATATCAAGTAGCTACCATGGTAGCTAGAGATAGAGGCTGCACCACAAGGGTGGGGGTAGCAGGCAGCTTGCAGTCTTGCATACCCAGCTCAGAGGGATTACGAGGGAAAGCAACAAGAAGGTGTTGAAAACCATACAGGAAAGACTCACAGACATCAGTGGTGACTGATACTTTAAAGAAATTATTTGTCTGCCTTGACAATATAAATTAGGAGAAAGTCTTTTATAATAAGATTGCCACATCAAAGAAGAATAACAAAAATGGGAATATCAAGGAGTGTAGTCTTGGGATGTTTCAGTTTGCTGATAGCTTTGAAGCCAAGGACCATTCTTTTTCTACTATGGGGGCTTCCACCAAAAAAAAAAAAAAAAAAGTCAACACCAACCATTACTGCTTTAACTAAGTAAGCATTTCTCTTGATGTCTTACCATGCAGGTTTGGGGAAATAGATGAGTGACTGTGTGTATGTGTAAGTTGGAGTAGGGTACATCAACTTTGCCATGGGAAAGTGGACCATGTCTTTGGTGAACTCATAGATAGGACTTGCATATATTTATAGTAAACTTTAGTTCAGCAATTTAAAAAAGAAAAAAAAATTCTAGAAAAGTTACCATATATAAGAATGGTATATTAAAAAAGAGTAAGTTAGTAAAATCTAAAAATGACTAAAGTTTGAAAAATTCTTTGTATTCCAAGTCCCGATTAAACTGTTCCCTTGTTTACTTATTCAACGAGCATTTATTATCTACCGTGTGTACATGGCACTATACTAGAATCTAGAGATATGTTGGTTAATGAGCCAAACATGCTCTCAGTTTTATGAAATTTACAATCTGGTGCGAGAGATAAACCTTAAACGGTTATTATCATTAGTTAATTTAGTTTTAATTTATTGGAAGCTATGATTACTCAGTTGAAACTGATACAACTGCTAGAAAAGAGAAGTAAAAAGTATGGGCTGCTGAGAGCGAGGGTGAGTGGCTCGGACGCAGCCTGGCAGGGTACAGAGTGGAGCGGCTCGGACGCAGCCTGGCAGGGGACAGCGTGGGGCGGCTCGGACGCAGCCTGGCAGGGGACAGCGTGGAGCGGCTCGGACGCAGCCTGGCAGGGGACAGCGTGGGGCGGCTCGGACGCAGCCTGGCAGGGGACAGCGTGGGGCGGCTCGGACGCAGCCTGGCAGGGGACAGCGTGGGGCGGCTCGGACGCAGCCTGGCAGGGGACAGCGTGGGGCGGCTCGGACGCAGCCTGGCAGGGGACAGCGTGGGGCGGCTCGGACGCAGCCTGGCAGGGGACAGCGTGGGGCGGCTCGGACGCAGCCTGGCAGGGGACAGCGTGGGGCGGCTCGGACGCAGCCTGGCAGGGGACAGCGTGGGGCGGCTCGGACGCAGCCTGGCAGGGGACAGCGTGGGGCGGCTCGGACGCAGCCTGGCAGGGGACAGCGTGGGGCGGCTCGGACGCAGCCTGGCAGGGGACAGCGTGGGGCGGCTCGGACGCAGCCTGGCAGGGGACAGCGTGGGGCGGCTCGGACGCAGCCTGGCAGGGGACAGCGTGGGGCGGCGCAGGTCAGATCAGGGTTGGCTTCTTTAAGAACGTATTGTTTGAGATGAGTTCGGAAAGACAGGAGTAAGCAGCATGATATGGAAAAGGGAAAACGTGCAAATGACTGGAGATGGGAGACGGTTTGGAGCTTTCAAGGAACAACAACAACAACAAAAAACTAGCGTAAAGAAATATAAAGAGTAAGGGAGAACAGTCAAGTTGATGAACTATACAGGTTTCTGGCGTCCTCCCAAAAGGTAATCCTTAATGAACTACAGAATCAAGCAGGAGAAATAAAATACTAGAAACTAACACACAGAAGAAAGAAAGAAGGCAATAATGTCCACTATCATCACCACCCTTTAACACGGGGCTAGAGGCAATGGTCAGTGCTGGTAGGTTAGAAAAACAAATGAGAGGCGTAAGGAGAAGGAAAACTGCCAGCATTTGTAGTGGTGTGATCATAGCCTTCGAATAACGAGAGAATCAAAGAATTATTAAAACTAATAAGAGCGTTTAGGAAGGTGTCCAGATATAAGATCATTAAAATCAATTCTATTTTTATTCACCAAGAGTTATCAATTAGAAAGATTAATTACTAAAAGATACTACCTATTTTTACACAGCAAAACTACTGATGGTGGAGACTGGAAGAACCACTGAGACTATGATCCCCGGACACCCTGCTAACTCAGAACTGAAACCACACCTGAAGTCCATTTTCAGACGGAGATTAGACAGCCTACAAAACAAGCAATAACATGCGTGAGGAACATGCTTCTTAGTTCAATGAAATATACTAGACCAAATGGGTAACTCTTGCCCCAAAGCAAGACCAGATGGCAGGAAGCGACAGGGACTGAATGAATGGACACAGGGAACCAGGGGCGGAAAGGGAAAGCATGCTGTCGCATTGTGAGGATTGCAACCAATGTCACAAAACTATATGTGTATAAATTTTTGAAGGAGAAATTAACTTGAGTTGTAAACTTTCACCTAAAGCAAAACAAACAAACAAACTACTGATGGTTAATTTAAACAAGAATATATTAGACGTTTAGTAAAACCAAACCAAACCCATTGCTGTTGAGTTGATTCTGACTCATAGCAGCTCTATAGGACACAGTAGAGCTGCCCCATAGAGTTTCCAAGGAGCACCTGGTCGATTTGAATTGCTGACCTTTTGGTTAGCAGCCATAGCACTTAACCACTACACCACCAGGGTTTCTACAGTACATACAATATTATCTGAATAACAAGAAAGACACTGTATTTCTTTAATGGATCATTTTTGTCCACTGGGCTTGGAAGGACCACATGGAGATTTGAACAACTTCTAGCCTGTCTTTGTCATAGCGTATCTTGACAAAAGCAGGCTGGGGTATAAGACCATGACTTGTTCTGGCTTTCTGGTACTTCTAAATATTTGTCTTTGTGCAACATTGTTTCAAGATGCTATTAACCATTGTTGTGCAAGTACAGAGTAAAGACTGCAATTTTTTTCTATTTCTTATTTAAGGCCCTGCCCCAATGTCACTGCTTTTGCAAAGCCTTCTCCACACAGGTGAGTTCCGTTTCTGTGCTCATAATACTGTGCACATCCATCTAATTGTCCTTAGTATATAACATTTAGAATATGTTTGTTTCTTCTGCTAGACTGTAAGCTCTTCAAGGGCAGGTGCTGTATCTTTATTCAAATTTTCATCTCCCTTGCTGATCATAAAACTTGGGATGAAGAAGGTAATTAACAAGCAATTGTTGAATATGTGTTATTTTCTTTTAATTACGCTTGCTTGGCTGTCAGTGATTGGTGCTTGGTTAGTTCATAGGTGTAAGCCTGACCTTGTAGCTGTAATGTTATTATCATTATGTCAGCCTCAGTGCTGAAAGGGACTTAGAAATCCCGGAGTCAGACATGGCTATTGAAAGAGTCTCTGCCTGTCCCCAGCACATCTCAGAAGCATGGATGTTCCCAGCATGACAGGATGCGTGTTCTTAAAAATTTGCATGGACTTATGATGCCAGCAACCCTGGGAAGAATTATTTGCTGGAGGCCACTTGCATGTCCTTGGGGACTTTGGCTGTCAAACCCTCTCGCCCTAGTCATAGGATGCTATTGGAAGGTCTCAGGAGAGAATCCACGTAGCTCTTTTTCATGAGCAAGACACCAGCTGAGGTATAGACTCCTTGTCTGCTCTGTGTGTACAGTGTAGCCCAGAGTCGCTGATCAAGCAATGACTCTGCGAACACAGTCTGCCTGGAGGGAAATTTTGAGCTGTAACTAGGCACAAGAAGCGTAGTTGAATTTGAAGTGAAAGCTGTACTGTTTATGTCCATGGTGATTGAAAACCGTGGGAGATTCAGCAAGTAATAGGAACCAGGGAATTTAATGTGGGTAAAGTGATATTCTTAGTTGTGGTGTAAGTCTCTGGGAAACACTGTGGTGTAGGAAACACAAAAGTAATTAGGGGGCTTGGAGTTAGAAGACAGAACCAGCTTGCTCCCTGATGACAGTGACCAGGGCCAAGTTTCTTAACTATAAAGCAGTAGTTAATAAGCAGCTTCACATAGTGGCTAGGAAGAGCAAATGAGATGCTTATGAAAGTGAAAGTGTTTTGTAACTTCACAGCTGTGAACAAATGTTAGATTTTATTAATATGTGTAACCAAAAATACGGGGAGAAGTGAAGAATGTCAAATGAGGCCAAGAAGGAGAAAGACGAAGGTCAGCAAGTGGATTCTTGCCTGTATTCCCATGTGACCTGGCAGACAGATAGCAAACCTGCTCATTCCTCGCTGATGACTGCCTGTCGGTTGAAAATGCACTAAATAGAAGATGCTCAATAGGTGGCGAAGAGCCTATGAAGGCCAGGACATACTGTGCCTTGTTTCAGAGCTCTGGTCTGTTCCCATTTAGACAAAAAGTATATGGTGGATGGGGAAGGTGCAGCCCTGAATAAATGTTTCCACTGAAGAGAGATGAAACAACCCCAGGGATGACAGACGCTTGCAGAAGAGTCCTGCTTGGAGGAAAACCTCTAGATGGAAATCTTGTCTGGAAAATGATGAATTGTGGCACTGGTGTCCTGCCGTCCCAGGGCTAGAGCACAGTCCAGAACACATCTACTGGTGAAAGCAGAAGTGCCCGTTAACTTTGCAGACGGAGTTGGCAAGTGCTCATTACAGAAGTGTTGGTGCAGGCTGGGGGGAAGTGAATGTGAAATGCAAAGGCAGAGATCAGGGTCAAGTTCTGGCTCTGCTACCAGCTGGCTGGGTAATTTCAGCAGAGTGAGTTCCTCATGCTGGTCCTTAGTTTCTTCCTTTATCAAATACATGGGTGGAGTGAGATGATTTCCCGCCATAGAATCCTCTGATTCTGGGAAGGAAAAACTGATCTCTCTCTCTCTTCAGATGTTTCTATTAGTTTTCCAAATATTTCTTAATCCAGGAGACCCCAGCTGGTGAGTGGGCAGAGATGCATCTTTCTACCACCGAGATTTAATGCTGAGATTGTAATTTCTTCTAGTCATATCACTTGTGTGTGTTCTAGGATCATTATTATTAAGAGTTTACCAGATAATTTACACTTTCTTATATATATTTAAATTTCAGATTCGTTTTTAACTTTTAAATTAAGTTTTAAAATATATCCTGTGCACTGAGTATTTTCCAAAGGGAACACTTGCCTGATTTCTTAGACACTGGCATAAAACTCTCAGAAAAGTTGGTATAGAGCCTTCTTTTTAGAATCACATCTATTCTATAGTTTGTCTCCCAAAAATCAGAATGTTGCAAAATATAGAAGAAAACTCAAATTCACAAAAAAAGAAAGACCAGGCTTGCTAGTCTGACAGAGACTGTAGAAACCCCAAGTTTCCTTAAAAAGGACACCCTTTTAACTCAGTACTGAAGTCATTCCTGAGGTTCACCCTTCAGCCAAAGATTAGAGAGGTCTATAGGGCCCAACAATAACACATGTGAGGGACATGCTTCATAGTTCAATCCTGTGTAAGAGACTAATGGGCACACCAGCCCAAAAGCAAAGATGAGGAGGCAGGAAGAGACAGGAAAACTGGACAAATGGAAACAGGGAACTCGGGATGGAGAAGGGGAAAGAGTTGATATATCACAGGGTTGGCAACCAATGTCACAAAACAATTTGCATATTAACTGTTTAATGAGAAACTACTTTGCTCTGTAAACTTTCACCTAAAGTACAATAATAACAATAATAATAAAATCAGAACATTGCAACATTTAAAACATAGATTCTTGAGTTTCTTCTGCCCTGTAGTTTTCTGATTAGCTTTTCTGCAAACAGTGTTATTGAGATATAATTCACATTCCATATAATGTTTAAAGTATGCAATTTAATGTTGTCTTTAGTGTAATCACAAAATTGTTCAGCCATCAGGAAAATCAATATTAGAGCATCTTCATCACTTTAATAAGTAATCCATACCCCTTAGCTGTCACCCCACTCTAATCTCCTCATTAGTGTCTTCCCCTTCCCCAGCTTTAGGCAACCACTAATGTTGTTTCTGTCTCTATGGATTTGCCTAGTCTGGACATATCATATAAATGGAATCATACAATATGTGGCCTTTCTTTCACTTAGCATAATGCTTTCAAGGCTTATTTATGTTGTAGCTTCTATCAGTAAGTACTTCCTTTATTTTTATGGCTGAATAATATCCCGTTGAGAGATATACCATATTTGTTTATCCACTCCTCAGTTGATGGATATTTGCGTAGTTTCCACCTTTTGGTTATTATGAATAATGCACTATGAACGTGTGTATACGTTTTTGTGTGGAAATTTTTGTTTGTCTTGGGTATATATCTAGGAATGGGATTGCTAAGTCAACCATCAACCCTATGTTTAACGATTTGAGAAACTGCCAGACTGTTTTCAAAGTGGCTGCACCATTTTACATTCCCACTAGTAATGCATGAGAGTTCTGATTGCTCCACATTTTCACCAATACTTGGTATTATTTGTCTTTTTGATTATAGCCATCCTAGTGGTTTTTGAAGTCCCTGAGTGGTGTAAATGGCTTTCACTCAACTACTAACCAGAAAGTTAGCAGTTTGAACTCCCCCAGTGGTGCCACAGAAGAAAGGTCTGGACGTCTGTTTCCTTAAGATTTATAGCCAAAAAAAAACCCTATGGAGCTCATTTGACTCTGTAACACATGGGGTTGCCATGAGTTAGAACCGACTCGATGGCAATGAGTTAGTGGGTGTTGAACAGCCTCTGAGTAGTGCAATGTTACCATGCTTGGCTGCTAACTGAAAGGCAGGAGGTGAGGTCCACCCAGAGGTGCGTCAGAAGAGAGTCCGGGTGACCACCTTCTGAAAAATCGGCTACTGAAACCCCGTTTAGCTCAGTTATGCTCTGACTCACGTGGGGTCGCCACAAGCTGGAGTGAATTTGATGATAACTTTTTTTTTTCAGTGACTAAGAAGTGGTATCTCATTCTGGTTTTCATTTTCATTTCCCTGATGGCTAATGATGTTGAGTGTCTTTTCATGTGCTCGTTGGCCACTTGTATGCCATCTTTGGAGAAATCTGATTACTTTTTAAACTTGTAACATCATAGTCCCGTCTGTTTTCTGTTGTCTGGTGACTTTCCAGTATAGGGAAAATGGCAAATAACTTCAAGTTTGGAGATTTCGGGAACCACAGCACAGTATGGTTAACGGCAGATCAGAATTATAGTTTTATTACCTCCCCTCCCATTGTAGGAGCTCTGGTTGTGCAGCGGTTAAGAGCTTGGCTGCTAACCAAAAGGCTGGCAGTTCAAATCCACCAGCCACCCCTTGAAAACCCTATCATGTAGTTCTCTCTGTAGCTATGAGTCTGAATCAAGTCAACGGCAATAGGCTTTTGGTTTTCTCCCATTACAAAGGAAAAAAAAGTGTAAGTTGTCATTACATATACTCAGTGCAACATGATACAATTTGGATTTTAAGTTCAATGTTTTCACTTTTATATACTTGATTTGAATAATTTTGGTTTTCATAATATTGTCTTTACGTATAATGAAATACTACTGGTTCAGGGCAAATCATTCTTAAATATATTTAAAAAAAAAAAAAGAATAGCCTCAGTTTATCTTAGAAATACTAGCACCCAAATTATACAATTAAGTAAAACAAATGATCGAGATTATGTTTCTTCTGCTTCAGGGCCCACTGCTGAGTTTCAAGGAACGGCATTTCTCTTCTTTCCCTTGGATCTCCTACCAAGAGTTCACTGCCAACTTACCATGTGGTTTTCATATATAGAGAGTTCATGGCAGTGCATCAGACTGAGTTCTCATCTCTTTAGATTTATCTCTTCCAAGAGCATGTCATTAGTCATGTCTTAATGGCCTTTTCTAAGACTGAAGTTTCTAGTATGGTTCTTACTCCTGATTTAGTTACACCTGGGAAGTATAAGTAAACTGGCTGTGGATCCTAGACTAACTCCTTTTCTGTCTGCTTTTGTGTCTTTCTTTCTCTTTCTGCCTTTCCTAAGTGTGGGGTTAAGAGAAAAAATAAGACCTGGTTAGAAGCACTGTGAGCGAGGCAGGGATGCATGCAAGTTGTTAATCCACCATGTGAGGCCCCTGCGGTAGAGAAGTACATGAGAGCTTCTGGGGATACCAAGGAAGAAGCCCTGACTGCATGGTCTTTGTGGTCCAGGAGGTGTGGGAGTCAAGACTGCACAGGGGAGGAGACAATTGAGCTCACGATAATGATTAGATGTTATCCAGGTAGACAAATAAGAGAGGTTATCCCAGTAGAAGATCCAGAATGATGAAGGTGGGTGGCAGTGAAAGAGCAAATAGTCTGCTGTGACAATGATAGAGTTTATCCTGGTGGGCAGTGTGGTGGAGGTGAGTGGGAGAGGCCAACAGACAAAACCATTCTCCGTTGCCTTAGAGCTTGTATTATTTCTTCCCATTAGTTTTGCTTTTACTCTCTGGAACAACAAAGAATGCACTGAATTATTCTATCATTTCAAGGTTTATATATATATGTGTATACATATATATTTGACAACAGCTCTAATATCTGTCCCAATCTTTTATTTTCCAGGCTAAACATTCCCTGTTCCTTCACTTTTTCCCCTTATGGAATGGTTTCCAGGTCCTTCACCATCACAATCTTCTCTATTATGCTTCAATTTATTTCTTAACACGTGGCTTCCAACACTGAATCCAGCACTCCAGATGTAGTCTGCACAGCGCAGTGTCACGGGGCCCTTCTCTCGTCTGTCTTGAGCACCTGACTTTGGTACCCAGCCATAGCAACTCAGGTGAGTGCATTTCAAACCTCTGAGCCTTATTTACCTGTTCTACAAGGTTCCTTCGTCCTTGTGCATGTTACTGTTTGACTCAAGGTACAGGGCTGGATATTTACATGTACTTATTTTCTTCTGGTTGATTTTGGCCCCTTGTTCTCAGTATGCCAGAACCTTTTAAAATCCTGATTCAGCTCTCCAACAATGTTTTGGCTATCTCTCCCCACTTGGTGTCTTTGAAAGATTTCATAGTCATGCGTGGCTTGTCCTCATCCAACTCTTTGATAAAAATAATGATTGTCACTGGGCTCAGTATGGAACCAGCAGCCTTGGTTTATTAAGAACTGGTATTAGTGACAGAAAGTGGTATTCACTGATTGATAAACAGACACCCCAGAGCAGCGTTTCTAAGTTAAACCTATGGATTCTCTCTGATGTTTAGTAAAATGTAAATTTCTGGTCTTCATTTGAGACCGGGAATTTCAGACCCTTCACAGCAGAGACACTGGGGTATGCATTGTAACAGGTGATTCTTGTGTACATTAGAACATGAATGAATAACGTAGTGTACTCCTTAGCATGAATAATGGACAGTGGTCCAAGATGTGCAGTTTGTACCTGAACTTGGTGTAATGAGTTTGGTCTTACTTATGGGCAAGCATGTTTAAATTGATATATTGGTGAAATGATGCCAGAGAAGTTTTTGGTGGATCTTATTAAAAAGAAAAAAAAAAAAATCTTAATCTAGGACACCCTTCCTATGAGGTAGCTTTCAAGCTGGGCCAAGGATCATCTTTGCCTTCGACCAGAGGTGCCAGCACTATCTCGGCGTTATGTGGTGTTAGTCACTGTTATATTGGGAGGGTGACTGGTCTGTATTGGGTGCATGAAGCGACGGATCTCATCCTTCAATGGCAAAACCTACAACCCTGTCAAACTCTCGATCCTTGAGTCTCAGTGGGACTGACTCGCAGCTCTTTCCACACACCCTGCAGCTCTAAATTCACACCACGGTAGACAGTGTGAGTTTGGCGACGTGCTAGGGAAGAGTCTCCTGAAACACATATTTACGGAATCACAACTCTTTAGACTCTCGCTCTATATTTACCCTCCTAAAATGGCTGCCAAGGTCCCACCTATTCTCACGTGACTCTGATGCTGCTGAGGATTTAAAGAGCACTATTTTTAAAGCTAGTTGTGAATGTCACGTTTCCCCGCCTTAGAAGATTCTAATTATCTGTGTGTTAGACATCCCCTGATCTCTGCAACTTCATTCTACTCCATAGGCTCGCTCGCCCTTTATTTTAGGAGTCAGTGCAGATCATTGTTGGCGATTTCTGTAGGCGAGTCTTATGATGATTTGCTACTTAACTTTCTTACGTCAATGTCACTTTAGAAATATGCCTTAAAGCCTTTCTCTTGCTCTTATTTATAATTTTTTTTGAAATTTCTACCATTTTTTTTGTCTATAACATCAATAAGGACAAACTCTTTAAAAATAAAGATTTTTCACTGATTATAAAAAAAAAATTTGTTAAGCACAGACTCATAGAAAAACTCAGTTATAATTCTGTCACCCTAACACCACTATATAGGGAGCACCACTGGCATAGTTCTTAAGTGCTCAACTGCTAACCCAAAGGTCTGTGGTTTGAACTCACCAGCCACTCTGATTCATGTTATTGTATAAACATCAAATGAAAGCAGGAACACAAACAGAAACCTGTATACCAGTATTCGTTACAGCATTATTCACAATAGCTGAAGGGTGGAAACAACCTAAACGTCCATCAACAGATGAATTAATACACAAAATGTGGTATACAATGGAATTTACTCAGCCATAAAGAGGAATAAAGTCCTCACACATGCCACAACGTGGCTGAACCTTGAAAACATTATGCTGAGTGAAATAAGTCATTCACAAAAGGACAAATACTGAATGGTCTCACTTATTTGAAATGCTGTTGTTGTTAGGTGCCGTCGAGTTGTTTCCAAGGCATAGTGACCTTATGCACAACAGAACAAAACACTGCCTGATCCTGTGCCATCCTCACAATCATTGTTATGCTTGAGCCCATCGTTGTAGCCACTGTGTCAAACCATTTTGTCGAGAGTTTTCCTTTTTTCCACTAACCTTCTAGTTTACCAAACATGATGTTCTTCTCCAGGGACTGGTCCCTCCAAAAGCTTATTAGTGGTTACCAGGGGCTGGAGGCAGGGGAAAAATGAGTGTCTTCTTAGGGGGCACTGAGGGAGCACTGAGTTTCTGTTAATGGTGATGGAATAATTTGAAAAGGGTGGTGATAATGGTGGGACACCATGATGAGTGTAATCAACTTCGCTGAATTATACACATAAAAATTGTTGAATAGGCAAACGTTTTGTTAGATATATTTTTACCACAATTAAAAAGAAAGGAACTGGGAATTAACTTGAGAAATACATAATATCCGTATGAGGAAGCACTACTGAGAATCTTAAAAGAAAACCTAAAGAAATAAAAAGGCATCGCATATCCTCGAATAAGGAGACTATTTTTTTTTTTTATCATAAAGGTGCCTTGAGTGGGCACTAACCCTACAAAATACTAAAATCTACTATAAAACCTCCAAAATAAAAATGAAATGATTAATTACCCTACTGTTGATCATTTATATTGATTTTTATAAATGACACCATAATAATATCTTTGAAGTCAAGGTTTGCTTTTCATATCTCTTGGGTAATTTCCTCAGGATGAAGTCAAAGAAGTGCTATTATTGTACTAAGGGAACATTTTTAAGGTTCTTGATACATCTTGCCAAATTGCTTTCCAAAAGAGTTGAATCCATTTATACTCCTACCAGCAATATCTGAAAGTATTTGTTTGCACAAACTCTTTGAATATCTCTGATGGCATGATTTATCCCAGGAAAATGATAGTTACATATTGTAAGAGGAAAAAATACCATTCTCTATTAGGAGAAAAGTGAGAGCATTTTCATAGGTGAAACAGATCTCAAGACAAGTTTCATGGTTTAGGATGCTCACCAAATCCCTTATCCGTTGGGCTTGAGAAGAACTTCTTAAAGAGGAAGGAATGCCAGCAATAAATACAAAAGCTATTGTGTAGACCGTTTGCTCTTCTTTTGACTTTTCAAGCATTGACAAAGTCATTCTCACTGATCTCCTATAAGAAAAAGTGAGAAGGTCAAAAGTTATAGAATCATTTAATGCTTCACGTGTGTGACTAAGAACCAGTTCATGCAGACAAATTCTTGAAGATCCTGAAGACGATAATCCAGGAGCTGCGCTCCTTGAGGTAAATTATTGTGGCCTAAAGTGTGATAACAGGTTTCATTACTAGTATTCAAAAGACTCAGATCGTTTCCTCAAGTTGTCAAAGTGGAAATGGAATCAAGACAGGAAAAAAAAAAAAAAAAAAAGAAGAAAGGAAATAATAGAGAACTGGGGATTTAAAATGGACTGGCAAGTTGTTATTCAACATTAACTTCCTCTATTGCCCTATACAGAATCTTTGTATAGTTTAAGATCCCATCTACAAGGCCAGAGAAGAAGAGTAAACTTGAGATTAAACATGCCTGGGTTAAAAACCTAGTCTTGCTACTTTTTTCAGACCCTTAGGCAAGTTTCTTAACTTCTCTGAGCTTCATTTTCCTTATCTGTCAAAACAGGGACAATTTTTATAATAAATAACACCTCTTTTTAATATATTGGATTAAGAGAGTACGTGAAATTGTAACATACACTGTAATAAATATTATTATTATTTTTTGTTGGATAATGTAATGGGCATTTTTCATCAAATGTCTGCACCTTCCTGCTTCTTTCTCTTTATAACTCTTCAATGCATGATGCATATTCTTGCTTTGCCCAGCTGTTTCCAAAATGGCGTTCCCCTTTTCCAGAATACACTTCAGTGCAAACCAATCTCTTTGTCCTTTAGTCTGCTAACCTTATGGCTTGGATCATTCATTCTTTTCTTTTTCTTTTGAATTTTCTAGTATCAACCAAGTCATTTTCACAGATTCCCTGGAAGAACGCTTTTGCATTGTAGTAGGTTTTTATTATGTATTTTTGTGTCTTCCCAATCAGACTGTAACCTTCTCAAGGGCGGGAATGTTGTCTTTGTGTTCCTCTCAGGTTCTACCACCATTTACTTACTTTTTTTCTCCCAACCATTTATGTATTCATCTGTTCTATCTCCACTCATGTGGTGTATTTAATAATCCTTTGCTGAGCCAGGCACTGGGTTAAGCTCTGAGAATTCAACGAGACACAATTTCTGCTCCAAAAGGAACATTTGTCTAGTTTAATGGAGAAGGTAGTCGGTGGAGAAGATCGAAATGGCAGCACGAGATGATAAATGCTTTAATGCTAGTAAGGAAGTATTTGAATTTAGGTTCCTAACCCCCTCTGAGAATGCTTTCAGAAGGAGGTGACATTTCAGTGAGAATTTGAAGGACAGGTGATACAGACCCCAAAAAAGAGATGGGGAGCTGGTGGGGTATCCCAAGCCACAGGAACTATTCACTCAGAGCCCTGGCAGCATGGGCCTCTGAAAATCCCAAATTGGTCAGTGTGACTCAGCCAAAGGATACTTGTTGGGATGGAGCAGGAGCTGAGATCAGATGTGTCTCTAAAAGCCTTATGATGAAGGACCCTGTAGTTTATAAAAAAGAGCTGTGCAAAAGATTTCAAAGGGCAGCTTGGCAAGGCAAAGTAAAGTATTATAGTGACATGCAAAGACCTGGAGTTAGAAAACCAAAAGGGAAGAACAAGCTTGGCATTTCTCAAGCTGAAAGAATTGGAAAAAAAAAAAATTCAAACCTCAAGTTGCAATACTGAAGGATTCTGTGGGCAAAGTACTGAATGACACAAGAAGCCTCAAAAGAAGATGGAAAGAATACAGAGTCACTGAACCAAAAAGAACTGGTCGACTTTCAGTCATTTTAGGAGGTAGCATATGATCGAGAACCTATGGTACTGAAGGAAGAAGTCCAAGCTGCACTGAAGACACTGGCAAAAAACAAGGCTCCAGGAATTGATGGAATACCAACTGAGCTGTTTCAACAAATGGATGCAGTGCTGAAAGTGCTCATTCATATATGTCAAGTAATTTGGAAGACAGCCACCTGGCCAACTGACTGGAAGAGATTTATATTTATGCCTATTTCAAAGAAAGGTGATCCAACCAAAAGTGGAAGTTATTGTATCACACACAAGTGAAATTTTGCTGAAGATCATTCAAAAGAGATTGCAACAGTAAATCAACAAGGAACTGCCAGAAACTCAAGCCGGTTCAGAGGAGGACATAGAAAGAGGATATCATTGCTGATGTCAGATGGACCCTGGCTAAGAGCAGAAAATTCCAGAAAGATGTTTACCTGAGTTTTATTGACTATGCAAAGGCATTTGACTGTATGAATCATAACAAATTATGGGTAAGATTGCCAGGAATGGGAACTCCAGAATGCTTAATTGTGCTCATGAGCAACTTGTACATAGATCAAGAGACAGCCATTTGAACAGAACAAGGGAATACTGTGTGGTTTAAAGTCAGGAAAGCTGTGCGTCAGGTTTGTACCCTTTCACCATACTTATTCAATCTGTATGCTGAGCAAATAATCCAAGGAGCTGGACTATATGAAGGACAGGGCATTAGAATTGGAGGAAGACTCTTTTAAGAACAGGCTTTATGCAGATGACACAACCTTGCTTGCTGAAAGTGAAGAGGACCTGAAGCACTTACTGATTAAGATCAAAGACCACAACCTTCAGTATGGATTATACCTCAACATAAAGAAAACAGAAATCCTCACAACTAGACCAATAAGCAACATCATGATGAATGGAAAAAAAGATTCAGGTTGTCAAGGATTTCATTTTACTTGAATCCACAATCAACACCCATGAAAGCAGCAGTCAAGAAATCAAAGGACACACTGCAGTGGGCAAATCTGCTGCAAAAAAACTTCTTTAAAGTGTTAAAAAGCAAAGATGTCACTTTGAGGGCTAAGGTGCGCCTGACCCAAGCCATAGTGTTTTTGATCCCCTCATTTACATGTGAAAGCTGGGCAATGAATAAGGAAAACCTAAGAAGAGTTGATACCTTTGAATTACGGTGTTGGCGAAGAATATCGAATATACCATAGAGTGCCAAAAGAATGAACAAATCTGTCTTGGAAGGAGTATAGCCTGAATGCTCCTTAGAAGTGAGGATGGTGAGACTATACCTCACCTATTTTGGACATGTTATTAGGAGGGATCAGTCCCTGGAGAAAGACATCATGGTTGGTAAAGTAGAGGGTCATCAAAAAAGAGGACGACCCTTGAGATGGATTGACATAGTGGCTGCAACAATGGGCTCAACACAGCAAGGATTATGAGGATGGCATACAATTGGGCAGTGTTTCATTCTGTTGTACATAGGGCGAGTGGAACCGACTGTATGGGACCTAACAACAGCAACAACAGCCTATAATACATAGTTTGAGCAAGGCTTGAGAGCAGTGGGGTGTCATTAACGCTTTTAATTAAGAGAGAGACATGGTCAGAGTGCGGAAGTTGAGATTGAGGGGCATAAGAATATATTCAAAGAGGGTGGTTAGAAGGCTGTGCAGTAAATCTGGTTAGAAATGGTGAGGTTCTGACCTAAGGCGGTAACAGTAGTGCTGGAGCAGAGTGATACAATTTGAGAGGCGTTTGTTTATTTTTTTTTTAAGGAGTTAGAGGAGGCAATGTGGTCCAGCGGTAGAATTCTTACCTTCCATGTGGGAGACCCTGGTTTGATTCTCAGCCAATGCAGCTCATGTGTTGCCACCACCCATCTGTCAATAGAGGCTTATGTGTTCCTATGTTTCTCAACATGTGTCAGTGGAGCTTCCGGACTAGGAAGAACAAGGAAGAAAGGCCTAGTGATCCAGTCCCAAAACTCAGCCCATGAAAACCCTAAGGATCACAAAGGTTCTATCCCCAACCATTCATGGGGACATTGAGGGGCTGGGCAGTGTTTAGTTCTGTTGAGCATGGGGTCACCATGAGTCAGAGGCAGACTGGATGGGAGCTAACAACTATTAGTTAGAATTGGTGAGTCTTGGTGAGTCAACTAGTTGTAGAGGCTGAGGAACAAGAAAGGAGAAGTTGAAGGTCATGAACAGCCTGGATTTTTTACTTGGGTCAGTGGACAGATTGTGAGGCTGTTCATAAAGTCCAGCCACAAGGATGAAGAGAAGGAGCTGTGTGTTGGTGGTAGATGTTTAGCTCTGATTTTGAGGCAGAGCAGGTCCTTTAATTAGATGTAATTTCAACTTTAAGAATGATATTATGCCTTGAGATTGTAATGGCACTGCCTATAGTATAAAAGGGATCTAAATCTACATGGATTAGTCAATCTACAAGGTCTTACTGGGTATCTTCTATGTGTTTGTACTGTTTTTGTTTCTGAGAAATTGAAAAAGGTACTCTTAATCATGGACTGCCAGAAAAAAGAAGAAATCTGTCTTAGAAGAAGTACACTTAGAATGCTACTTAGAAGCGAGGATGGCAAGACTTCAGCTCACGTACTTTGGACATGTTATCAAGAGGGAGCAGTCCTGGAGAAGGACATCATCCTTGGTAAGGTAGAGGGTCATTGGAAAAGAGGAAGACCCTCCATTAATGGATCGACACAGTGGCTGCAACAAAGGTATTAAGCATAACAAGGATTATGAGGGTGGCAAAGGATAGGGCAGTGTTTCCTTCTGTTGTACCCAGGGTCACTGTGAATCGGAACTGACTCGACGGCACCTAACAACAACAGAGATGGGTGAGATGCTTTGACATCACATCAGAAAGGAGGACAGCATCAGCAGCTGTGTCCGGTATACCTGGTCCACCCTAGAGATGTGTTTTTCAGATTGACCAGAGTGCTGGAGCCTAGGTCTGGGACAGAGTAGTTTTAGATAAATTCTTCTCTGGTAAACCTACCTAGCCTGAGGCATTTTCAGAGCCAACCACCCACAGGTAGGATGAGAGTGGCAATAAAGACATAATTTTTGTCCTGCCCCAGGGCCTAAATTATTGTACTAGGGTAGCAGATTTGGCTAACAAGACTTTGGAATGCTTCTTGGCAAGAGCTGGGTTCAAACGTGTGGAGGACATTATGTATTCTTCTTTCCCCTGACTGCAATTCTGGGAGTGTGTGGAGAGTTCTGAAAAGCCTTACAATTTATTTCCAAAACAGAGGTGAGTCTCTTGGCTGTTCTCAAGCTTGACGTGCGTGAACAATGTCGGCTCTGAGACTTGCCTCTTCAAAAGGAAATGAAGGCTATTTGCTGGCTAGGTTTGCAGATTTGCTTGCTACCTGCTGTCACTATTCCCAGACATTTATACTATCCAATAAGTGGGAAATGTTCACAGAGAGTTGGGAATTAGGAGCTTGTGGTCTCATAGTAACTTCATCGATAGTTGACATTTCTGCCCCCCTATTTACTGTGAGTCACCATGAGTTGTACACCGGTAACTGGCAAAATAAAATTTCTTTACAGCAATTTTAGAGCTGCTTTCTTTTCCTTTTGTTTTGTTACATATGTAAATATGCCTGGTGACAAAAACAATAAGTAAGATACAGTTTCTTAACCTAGACATAATCAATTAACTAGTTGCTGTTGAGTTGATTCTGATTCATGGCAACCCCATGTGTATTGGAGTAGAATTGTGCACCCTAGGGTTTTCAATGACTGATTTTTAGGAAGTAGATCTCCAAGCTTTTCTTCTGAGGCAGCTCTGGGTTGGTGCATCTGCCAACCTTTCTGTTGGAAGTCAAGTGCATAAATATTTGCACCATTCAGGAACTCTATGTTATTTATATATGATCAAAAGCTAATGTTAATCTCTAATATACTTATGTTGGAGCCCTGGTGGCACAGTGGTCAAGAGCTGACCTGCGAACCAAAAGGTTGGTAGTTTCAATCCACTGGCTGTTCCTTGGAAGCCCTATGGGGCAGTTCTACTCTGTCCTATAAGGTTACCATGAATTGGAATCAACTCAAGGCAACGAGTATTATACTTATGTTAGGCCAGTTCCCAGTTATTCAATCAAGTACTAATCTAGGTGTGACTGTGAAAGTATTTTGTAGGTGTGGTTAACCCCTGCAATCAGTTTGTTGACTTTAAGTACAGAAGATTACCCTCGACAATGTGGGTGGGCCTCATCCAATCAGTTGAAGGCTATAAGAGTACAACCTGAGGTTTCCTGGAGAAGTGATTCTGCCTCAAGACTGCGTTATCAACTCCAGCTGAGTCTCCAGTCAGTCAGCCAACCCCTTAAAATAAATCTCAGACTTTTCTGCAGATTTTGGACTTGCCAGCCCCCACAATCTGTGAGCCAAACCCTTAAAATAAATCTCAGCCCCCACAATCCATGAACCAACCCTCCAAAATAAACCAGTTTCTCTGTCTATCACCATAGTTCATTGAACTGACTTCTGATCTTATGAAACTCTTTCAATAATCTATGGACTCTCTGGATACCCTTTTAACTCAGTACTGAAGCTACTCCTGAGATTCACTCTTCAGCCAAAGATTAGACAGGCCCACAAAGCAAAGCAAGACTAAATGGGCACACCAACCTGGGGAAAGGATGAGAATGCAGGAAGGGGAAGGAAACCTGGTAATGGGGAACCCAGGTTTGAGAAGGGGAGAGTGTTGACATGGCTGGTAACCAATGTCGCAAAACAATATATGTATTAATTGTTTAATGAGAAACTAATTTGCTCTGGAAACCTTCATCTAAAGCATAAGAAAAAAATAATCTATTCATTGTGAATGACATGAGAGAAAATGACCACTTGGGTTGTATAACTTGCCTTGCTGCTATTGTTGTTAGATGCTGTGGAGTGGATTTTCCCCTTATAGCAATTGCATGTGGTAGAATAGAACTGACCCGTAGAGTTTTCTAGGCTATCTTTACAGGAGCAGATCACCAGGTCTTTCTCCCGAGGAGACACTGGTGGGGTTTAAACCACCAATTAGCAGCTGAGTTCTTAAGTGATAAACCACCATGGCTGTTTATAAATTGTCTTGTTGTTGTTATTGTTAGGTGCCATCAAGTTGGTTCTGACTCATATTGTCCCTATAGGACAGAGTAGAACAGCCCCAAAGGGTTTCCCAAGGAGCGGCTGGTGGATTTGAACCGCTGACCTTTTGGTTAGCAACTGAGCTCTAAACCACTATGCCACCAGGGCTCCATAAGCTGCCTTAGGCTAGGAAATAATCAATGGAATAAGTAATACTTAAGTTAACGTTATATTTATAAAATTACTTCCATCTATGAATGCAGTTTATCCATGGATATAACATGAATGTGTGATAATGTTACAGAAGAGGTGTATTAGTGAATTTGTATCCTACTATTTACTCCTTCCCTCCTCATCCCACCCTGACCACAATAGAGCATCAAGGGGTTGCCTGTTTGCTTATCTTATTTCTCCTGCCTGGAAATCTAAAGAGAGAAAGTGCAAACAATAAATGGGAACCTTTTCTGCAGAAAAGAGCCAGGCAGAATAAGAAATAAATGCTCAAGGGGTCTGCACCTAGAGTGATCTGGGAAAACAAAGGGGCAGTGAAGAAGGAGAGATGGGAGGTTCAGGAGTACATTGTAACTAACTAACTAACCCATTGCTGTTGAGTCGATTCCAACTCATAGTGACATAGGACAGAGTAGAACTGCCCCATAGGGTTTCCAAGGGGCACCTGGTGGATTTGAACTGCTGGCCTTTTGGTTAGAAGCCATAGCTCTTAACCACTAAGCCACCAGGGTTTCTGTGGTACATTGCAGAAGAGGGAAAATGGAAGAGGTAGTCAAGGGGTCAAGATGGCAGTGTCAGGTTGGTTTTGATGGGGGGGGCGACATTTTTTTTTGGAAGGAAGGGAAGATTAGGAGGTTAAGAGAGTCCCCGGTATTTAGGGGTTTGGAGAATAAAACAGGAAAGAAAAGCAATAAGAATTGTGGTAATCTATGCACAAGGGAGCCCTGGTGGCGCAGTGGTTAAGAGCTTGGCTGCTAACCAAAATGTCAGCAGTTCACCAGCTACTCTTTGGAAACTTTATAAAGCTGTTCTACTCTATCCTGTAGGATCGCTGTGAGTCAGAATTGACTCAGTGGCAATGGTTTTGGTTTTTAGTATGCACATGAGAGAGACACAAATTATTATTTGGGCTGAATTTTTAACTACAACACTTTTAGACTGGGCATCATGAGTGATGACTTTATAAGGGTTACAAGTACAAATAATGTTTTTATACAGATTTTTCTGTGTGTGGGGGGTGTGTGTCTGTTTTAAAGGATTGGAAAAGAAGCGGGAAAGAAAACAAGTGGAGGAATACATTCAAACAACATATATTTCCTGAACAACTGTTCTGTTCTTGGCCTGGCACTAGATACGGCCGGGGGTGGGGTGGGGTGGGGGTGGGGGGGCGGGTGGGGGGGGCGGGGACGGAGGAAGATGACTAACATAATAGTCCTTGCTCCCAAACAGTGCACAAACTATAGAGAGATAAATGTATTTGTTTAAGGAACTGTTGGGTGTAAGTATTATATGAAAAGTGTTAACAGAGTGCTTAGAAATTCTGAAGCTCATAGCATTTTATCTCATCATATACACAGTTGAGTAAGGCACCTATATGGGGATGCTAAGGGAGAATAGCCAAAATGAACTCCCCTGCCCATATCTAGAGAATAACAAGATGAAGAGTTGGACTACAGTGTAATAATAATGATAGCAACAGTAGGCACATAAACAACAACCAACATTGATTGAGTGCTTCTAGGTAGACATTGTACAGTTGAATATACTGTAAATGTTGAAAACGCATTACTTTGTTTAATCCTCACATTGGCCCTATGTGTTTGTATATTAGGCACGGAAATTATCCTTATTTTATAGAGAAAGAAACAGCTTTGATCGGGTTAAGTGACTGACCTTAAGTATGTTATATATAGGAGGCCAGTTCTAGAGTTAGGGTGGAGACATTGACTCCAAAGTTTACCGCTTTAGGCGCTACTCATGTATAAGCCTTAGAAGGGAGGTTAGGATTAAATAGGACTGGAACTATAGATTAGGGATTTTTTACTTTATTTAATGGGTAATGGAGAGTTTTGTGCATTGCTCTGATTGTGAGGTGTTTCGGGGGAGAGGAATCTGGGGTCATCTTGTGCTGGCTGCATTGAAGAGGAAAGACATTGGAATCAGGGGACCAGTTTGAAACATATCACAAAGGTCTTGGGGAGAGACAACAGGGTGGTGGCAATGGGATTGGAAAAGGGGGTTGCATTATTATTTATTTTTTGGCAGTATGATATGTATATGTGTGTGTTTGTGAGAGAGAGAGAGATATAAAATTTTAAACTACACCTGAGGGGCATTTAGTTAATATTTGATATGTGCTTAAAAAAGTGAGAGAGAGAGAGATATAAAATTTTAAACTACACCTGAGGGGCATTTAGTTAATATTTGATATGTGCTTATTGTGGATAAATACTCAGATTGGGATGGATGGCATGGTTATCTAATCGAAGGCCCATACTACAGAGATAGCTACTACAAGCCCTCCTGCTGTAGTTAACTACAATTGTAATCAGATGGTTTGTTATCTAACATAATGAATATTGTTAAAACGTGGATGGTTTTTCATTGGTGAAATTAATGGTGTTCAAGATATGTAGAGCTCATGTCAAGAATGCATAAAAGCCCTTTAAAATCATTAAGAATCTAACCCAACAGATAGAGGATGAACACACATTTTATAAAAGGAAAAACATATGGCCAATAAATATTTGTATGTTATGTGATCATGGCAATGTAAATCAAGACCACACTGAGATACCATTTTATACTATTTAATTGGCAATAATCAAAATTCGACAATACCAAGTGCTGGAAGAGATGTGTATTCACAGAAAATCTCCTTTACATTCATGGTGAGAGAGGAAGCATGTTAGAAGATGATTCACAATTATTTTCTAAACATTCACCTACTCTATTGACCCAGTAACTCCACAACTCAATAAACTTTGCATGTGTATAACAAAAGACTTGTATAAGAATACTCATAGAAGCATTATTCTAAATAGTAACAAAAATCCTGGAAATAATCTAAATGTTGATCACCTGAAAAGTAAATGAGTAAATTGTTGCATATTACAAAAGAGTCAAAACAAACTATAGCTACATACAACAATAGGGAAGAATAGTAACAATTTATAATAGCTGAAAAAGTATGTCCCAATGATTATACCCAATAAAATGTCCTTATGTTAAGTTAAAAATAATTAAAATTAAAATGCACATAATACAGTTTTTATAGGAACCTTTCTCATATAAAAATTTTTTTTTTTTATATGAGTTGCAATAGCAAGGGAATATTGAGCACTGAATTCAGGTTACCTCAGGTGACGGTGGAGTTTGGAAGGGAAGCACAACCCTGTTGCGGTAGAGTCGAGTTTGACACATGGTGACCCCATGTGTTATGGAGTAGTACTGCTCCATAGAGTTTTCATGGTTGTAATCTTTCCAGGAGCAAATCCTTAGGCCTTTCTCCCATAGTGCTGCTGGGTAGGTTCAAACTACCAACCTTTCAGTTAGCAGCCGATTGCAAACCACTTGGGTCACCCAAGGACCTCTGGAAACACCATAGATGTACTTTATTTTAAAGCTCATAGACTTTTTGTTTTATATTGTTTAAGGTTTTTTTTTTTTTGGAAAGTGGGGTTTCACTGCTGCTTAATACATAATTTTAAATAAGTAATTAAATAAAACTGCTGGTAAAATACATGTGAATTAGCTAGAAATATTATGCAGTCAATTCTGCCCTTGTGTGAAGAAGATATAAAAACCCGGTAAGCCTAATGGCCAACATCCTTTATAGTGGACTCAGAGGGTTAAGATGTCACTTCCGTCTGTGTTTAGCTGACACTGGAAGGATCTTTGTCATCTGAATTGAACAAGAAGGTTAGCTGGATTGTGCCACTAGAATATTGCTACATCAGCATTGAATGAAAATTTCATGCAAAATATTCAGAAAGGACAGAGAGCTAGGCTTCATCGATCTAACAGGAAAGGTTGTTTGATACATTTTGAGCCTCCTCACTAATACGTGGGTCGGATTCAGTCTGGGTCTTGTTTTCATGATAACATACCATATGAGATTGTGAGAGAGGAAGCCCGGAGCTCCCACCTGCTTTGACCTATTGAAAGCCTGAGGTATCTACCAAAAACGTTGCTCATATTTGTGTATGTGATCATGCTGGCTTTGGACAGTTTGCAATGAAGGGTTTGTTATGAGGGCTAACATATGCAGTTAATAATTGATTGAACGTGAGAAGTGGTAGTGAGGAAGGGATCAGAAATTATACTGAATTTCTGTGAGGATCTAGCAATAGAATGACAATTTCAATGACCAAAAAGAAAGAGGTCTGTAGAATGAACCAGTTTAAGGAAGGCAAGGATGAGTATGATTTTACACTTGTTGAGTTTGAGTTACTGGGGAAAGTTAAGAGTTAAGCAAATCAGCAGCTAGAAATTGAGGGTCAAAGTGAGGGGAAGGATGGTCACGGTTAGAAATATATATATATATATTTTTAGTAGGACACATGGAGGTGATAGATGAACTTGAGGAGTAGTGTAAACTCCAAACAAAGGCAAAGAGAAAGTGGTGTAAACTCCAAACAAAGCGTGGAAATATTGGGGGTCTGCTGCATTGGCAAGGTGGGAAGAGCCAAAGGAAGGATACAGTGCAGAAGTGGTTTGGGAGTAAAGGGGAGATCTGGATGCTCTCATATTTCAGAAGAAGAACAGAAAACAATATCAAAAGCAAAAAGAGAACTGCAAACAGGGCATGGCCAACTGTGTTCAGTGTTACTGAGGCTCACAGATGAAGAACCCAAGAAAGGGGCAACAGCATGGAGAATCATAAATAGCCATCAAGTGGACCATTTTCACTGGGCTAGTGGACAGGCTCGACTACACAATTTTCGGAGCCCAGTGCAAAATTAAAATGCAAGTACGTACTCTTGTTCAAAAATTATTAGGAATTTCCAGTTGGCAACAGCAGAGCATTAAACCTAGATACTTGCATTTCAGGAAACCCGTTAGAGTCTTGGAGAGGATTCAGAGGTCAAGTGGGTTGAAGTGACCTGATACCTGTGGACAGGCCAGCGGGCCCAGATGTCTTTAATCTGAGAAGTTCTTGAAATGTTTTCCAAGTCCTCACTGTTATGAAAGATAGTTACCTTGAACATCAATGAGTTTTTCAAATTGTCAAGCCAATAACTAGAATACTTATCTTCAAACAAAAAAATTAGCAAGTTTAATCAAACTGAAAGGAAGTAGCTCTTCCCTTAGAGGCCACTAAGTTTAAAGAAGGATTTGGCCATTGGTTGACCCAATCAGATACCAAGTAACAAATTAATCTGCCTTTTTAAATTGCTTTGCTACTTTATTATTTTTTTTCCTACCTAATATTGCAGTTAGTTTTGTAAGTTATCAAAACCCTTTGTGGAAGTAGGCAAAGTAGGTTAGGTAAATTTATGGGCAACTAATATGCTTTGGGAAACCCTGGTGGCATTGTGGTTAAGTGCTGCAGCTGCTAACCCAAAGGTTGGCAGTTCGAATCCACCAGGCGCTCCTTGGAAACTCTATGGGGGCAGTTCTACTCTGTTCTATACGGTCACTGGGAGTCGGAATTGACTCAATAGCAATGGTTTTAGTGTGATTTGGGCTGGACACTGCCAATTTTCGAAGTTCTCATCAAGGATAATTGAATTGAGTCCTACCACAATGGGTCTTTGGAGTCCAATATCAGAGAGAGAACACTGAACAATATGGGTGAGGAGGTCGATTCATTCTGTCAGTCAGCTTGGGGCATGGAACAGACCAGCAGTTTCAAACCCACTTTACTGCTACTAGTAATATGGCTTCAGGTTAAGTCTCCATGTCTTCATTTGCTCACCTTTAAAAATGGGGTTTCAGAATCACCACTATTCATGGATAGTCTGAATATCCAAAAATTTAACAAAATTGAACGTCACTTGGCATAATGCATGAACTTGATAAATCTCAGCTCTTCTTTATGAGTTGTGGAGGGAGGAAGGAGTAAGAAGTATATGTAGTATGACTAAGGAACTGTAGAAGCATAGAGGAAAGTGAGGGGAGGAAAGACACATATAGACACATACAGAACAGAACAGATGTTCAAGAAACTGAGCAGATCACATATGTTGAAATAACACAACCTACATGCTAGGTCCCATGGCCTTTGCTAACAGTAGTCTCATTTTTCTTTTCTTAAAGAAAAAATATCACTGTATTTGGGACGACTGCTCTAAACCCTTGGAATGCCTATTCTAGCACAGGCATTTGGTTACTGCAGTTAATTGAAACAGCGATACAAATTCATCCAAAATATAACTAAAAAAATTCTAAATTTTTAGTATTATTAATTTGGATATTGAGATTGATCACATGAAAAATAGACTATTGAAGCTAAAATCAGTAGATGATTATTATAGAAAATTTGGAAAATAGTGAAAACAAGTAAGATAAAAATCATCTATAATTCATATCTTGATATATTCCCTTCCTAAAAAAAAAAAAATTCACTTCCGTCTTTTGCATTTTTGTTGGTACATAGCTGAGATTGTATTGACTAATTTATCCTATTCTGTCTATTAACATTATTTAGTTACCATTTTCCCACATCATTATAAATGTTTAGAACAATAATCTATTATGGTGTGAATGATTTCATTTAGTCTATATAACATAAATTATGTTACTATTACCCTATTGGACTTTCAAGGAGATTCTATTTTTTCATGACAATAGTAAATACTATGGTAAATATCTTGCGGATAAAAGCTCTTTTACTAATACCTTTTGGATTTCTTTTATGTATGTATATACATGGAAACCCTGGTGGCGTAGTGGTTAAGTGCTACGGCTGTTAACCAAAGGGTCAGCAGTTCGAATCCGCCAGGCGCTCCTTGGAAACTCAATGGGGCAGTTCTACTCTGTTCTGTAGGGTCGCTCTGAGTCGGAATCGACTTGACGGCACTAGGTTTGTGTGTATATATATATATATATATATATATATATATACACACACACATACACATATACATGTATGTATATATATGTGTGTGCATATTTGTGTGTGTGTGTTCACAGAATTGGAATAATCAGGTTTAAAGGCATTACCGTTTTAAGACTCAATATAGATGTAAAATTATTTTCTAAATCATTGTGCCATTGCACACCCTCAGGAGCAGCATGAATTGGACATGTCTTTTTTAGAACATAGTTTTGTTTGATACATGCAAACATTTTTACGGCAGGGCTGAATCTTAGCAAACAATGGCCGTTTTGAATCCAAAGTCTTCGGCGTTGCGTGGACTTCTGGATGGCTAAGAAGGCCTGCAAAACCAAAACAAATGTTTTCAGCTAATAACACCTTCAAGTCATGAGCTGGTGGGGTGTGAGAGTTACTGAAAGGAACTCGAACAAAGCAAACATTGGCCCTCCTGGGAAACACCTGAGGGCTTGGGCCAGTTTAAGTGGGATATGAGGAATTCTTTTCACACCGTGATTACTATTTGAAGTTTCTTTTTGTCTGGCAGCTGCTTCCATAGTACCATCAGATAATATCTACTATCTACTAATTTAATCTGTCACATTGTTTCTGCATACATTGCTGCCTATATTTAGAATCAAGCCTCTCTCTCCAAGGTCCCAGGCAGATTTCAAACCCTACTAAGCCAGAAAACGTGTGTGTATTGTGTGTGTGTTTTAACCCTGTTGTTATGTAAAACACACACAGGCACACGTATTTCACCAACCCACCCTGAAAAATATGGCTTTTGCTTAAAAAAAAATAGGAGAAGAAGACAGTTTACACTGCTGTGTAGCAAAGACCATATTTTCTCGTATTTAGGAACAAAGACATGTCAGGCTTTATTGAGCACATCACTAACGATATAACTAGCGTTAAACACTCTATTTGCAACTGTTGCTGTGTATTTTGTGTGTGATTATCACCCCTAGATCTGCATCCTATAAAAAGATATTTCTGTTTGCTTAATTATAAAGCTCTTTATGAACAAGCTCATCTGTAAATAGCTTGGTGCAGCTGAAATAGAAATATAATTATAATGAAGGCAGATGTTTGTGAGATACTGGCTCATGAAACTTGTTCAGAATCTACAAAGGAGAAACATTGTGAGAGTGTGTGTTTACTGGTGGGCCAAAGCTGGGAGCAAGGAGTGTTTGCCTATATGCTTAGAGTCATCATTTTCCCCCTCAACTGTTGTCTTCCTCCATCTCTTTGGAAAAGGAGTAGCTTACCTCATTTTATCTCTGAGCTGCAGGAAAAATGATTTCTACAAGAGCCTAAGTTGGGCTTAGGGGTAAAAGAGTAGTGTTCGTGGTTGTGATTCCATCATTTACACAACACGGGTTGAGTTTTTAGGACTTGGGATCTGGGGTGAAAGATTTCAGGGCAGGTTTGGTGACATTTCCTCAATGATCGACATTTCTTTTCTCTTCATGCAAGTTGTCTAGAAGACACTCATACAAGAACAGCCTATGTGTGGAGAGGAGAAAGTTTTAAAAAAATGCAAATTTCACAAGGTTTCTAACTAGTCTAGATTCTAGGAAGTCAATCTACTGATATACGATTCTGGGGAACTAACAGACATACAGGTACTAAAGATTTGGGCTGACTCGGTAGTTTGTATGAGGATTTAAAATTAAAAAAAAAAAAAAGAAAGAAACAACACTCAATAACATATCATTATTTCCCAGGCAATAACCAACTTTTAGTTTTAATTTAACTTCTTTGATTCAAACTAAATTCTGTCTGAATTCTTTGTAAGTGAACATCGTGTTAAAAGTCGCTATGTCTGATTTGTCCAAATTTTCCTAGCTGTTATTGTGTTGGGGTCTCTTAAGCATTTTGAAAGTGTTAGTGTTAATTTTTATGTCTTTAATAACTGAGTGAATTAAAAAAAAAAAGATTAATCTACCTGAGATAATCCAACTATGGGCATACTCTTTGTGGTCATCCTTTCAAGCTGTTTGTAGTTCTACATTGATAGTTCACGATCTGTGCTGGAAGAGTGGTAGACATTAATAAATATGATTTTCAAATGTAAATAAACATAAATTATTTTCCAGGTCTGCCTCATGTGACCATATATATGTGTCCCTGAGGTACTACCTGTTAATTGTACCTTTAAGAGTTCAATTAATTACATTTTAACTACTCTAGATAAGGAGGTTATGTGTCTTAGAGTAGATCTGCTTCTTTTGTAACTTCTTATACAAAATGAAAAATGTCTCTCAATTCCTCATTGTTCAAATATATATATACACCCACACAAATATATATATGTATACACACACACAAACATATATATATATATGTACGTGGAGCCCTGGTGGAGTACTGGTTAAGAGCTTGGCTGCTGGCTGCTAACCAAAAGGTTGGCAGTTTGAATCCACCAGCAGTTCTACTCTGTCCTATAGGGTCGCTATGAGTTGGAATTGGCTTCAAGGCAACAGGTTTGTTTTTTGGCATATATGTGTATACATATATAAAAATACACTTACATATATGCATATATGTACACCCATTGCTGTCCAGTCTATTTCTAGTAACAGTGGCCCTATAGGACACAGAGTGGAACCACTCCACAGGATTTCCAAGGCTGTAAATCTTTACGGAAGCAGACTGCCACATCTTTCTCCCATGGAGAGGCTGGTGGGTTCAAACTGCTGACCTTCTGGTTAGCAGCTGAGCACTTAATCACCGAGCCACCAGGGCTCCTTGTGTACATGTATACATATATATGTGTATATATTTGTGAGTGTGTTTGTGTGTGTGTATATGTATCCTATATCTTTACATTTCTCTAGCTCTACCTCACATTCACCAAAATTATTATATACTGCATGTATTGGCAAATGGAAGTCAGTGATTATGAATGCAGATAACCATTATTCACAATAACAGAGGGGAAGGATGGGTCTCTCTTATCAGTATCTTTTCTCTTCTGTTGACTCATCTGCCAGTTCTTTTTACACCAATACCACAATGTCTTTTTCTTGATTTAGCTTTAAAAACAAGTTTTGCTACTTACTTAAATAACTTTCTCTTATTATTTACTTGGAAATATTTAAAGTTATCTTTAGATATTCTTCCAGGTGAATATTAGAATAATTTTGTTAAGATAGAAAAAAAAAATGATGGTTGGATTTTAATTAAAATTTAATTCATAATTAATTAAAAAATTTTTACTAGCATCTTCTGTAAAAGTTTACTGAAGTGAGCTGATCTATAAGAGACCCGTAGACCGCTTAGGGACATTGAAGAGTCATGTATTCTGTATTAATTAATGACAAATGGGCCGAGCCCCAGGAGAAAAAAGGGGCCTGCAATCTCCCATCTATTCTTCTCTCAAGCTTGGCGCATGGACTTTCCAAGAAGCATTGTCACCATACTTGAAGATTTTTCTTTTAACATACTTATTTCCTAGGTTGCGATTACTTGAAATAGTTGAGGTAATTGGATATGTAGGTCTTAAGTAAGAGTGCAATGTCTAGTCTGTCTATCCAATTACACTCTTCTCAGTAGCCCTGGTGGTGCAGTGGCTGCTAACCAAAAGACTGGCAGTTTGAATCCACCAGCTGCTCCTTGGAAGCTGTAGGGGCAGTTCTACTCTGTCCTGTAGGGTCGCTGTGAATTGGAGTCAACTCAATGGCAACAGGTTTTTTTTGTTGTTTTTGTTTTTTTAGTGAGGATCAGTATTATCTCTAGATCTGAAAATAATGTAGAATATATATGTAAGGGGTTCTTATACATCCCTCTTTTTTTTTTTTTTTAGATTGACATGATAATTGGGTTTGCCCAAGGTTGAGCAGGGAGAATGTTGACACGTCATGGGGTTGTTAACCAATGCCATAAAACAGTATATGTATTAACTGTTTAATGAGAAACTAGTTTGTTCTGTAAACCTTCATCTAAAGTACAATAACGAAAATAAATAAATAAAAAATTGCGTTTGCTGCAACCAGCCAGTGCATTAGCCAGGTCCTCACCAGGGTGGCTGATGTCCTGTAAACTTTTAACTCTTGGGATTGCAAAGATTCCCAGCTGTGCAGAGTTGGGGATAATGGTTCCCTCCCCAGCTCTGAATGGGCATTTGTCACTTGGGGTCCAAACAGCTCTGCTTATGCACAGATCTTCTCAAAACTCTCTAGAGCAGCTGTTCTTTAACTTTTGATATCAAAATGCTTTCATACTTTAAGAGATTATTGAAGATCCCAAAGAACTATTGTTTACTTTGGTTATATCTATTGATATTTAGTGTGTTAGAAATTAATACAGAGACATTTTTAAAACAAAAGAACACACAAGCACCACATTCCACACAGTATGTCAGACTGATGATGTTATAACATTCCTGTAGCCTCCAGAAAACTCCACTGTATACTGGTGAAAGGATGAGTGAAAAAAGTCAAATGATGCCTTAGGATTATCATTTTTAAAGTTTTGAAATCATAGACCCCTTGAAAGGTTCTCAAAGACCTCAGGGGCCTTGGACAATCTATGATAATGGCTGCTCTGTAGGAGCCCTGTTACCTTTTGCCTATGATTTTTCTCTATGTAGGGATTTAAAACCGGTCCATGGGATAGTGGAGAGTTGCTTTTCTCTTTTCTCCATTCTCCACATTACTGATTTATTTTCTTCCCAGTTTTAAAACAAAAGCTTTTATGCATATTAATTAGTACAAAGAGATATTTTCTCTTTCTGTTTGTGTGTGTGTTTGTTGGAAGATGGAATACGAATGATGGTCATGGAAGTGTTGTACCTCCCTCAGCAGTAATCTTTAAATTACTATTATTAAAAGCCAACAAGACCTGGTCCTTGCCTCATACTAGTGGGGAAGCCAAAATGAGTGTTAACAAATCAATCCAGATGTCAATACTCAGGTGAGCCCAGAATGATGGGAGCAAAGAGGAGCACTTAAGCCAGTCTCAGAAAGTAGCTGCGATATGTTTCCTGGAGGAGATCACAAACTAAATTTCAGGAATTTGATGAGAGTTTTCCAGGCAAAATGTATATTTGTGCAGGGGGGAAAGGCCTATCAGGGAATTGGGAGGAAGTAGGCTCTCACTGGGGACATCAGAAAGGCAGGGAAGGAAGTAAAATAGAATGAAATTTGGGGAGCTGCACATGGCTTATCGTGGTTAGAGTGCGGAATGCAGGCTGATATTGGCAGAATAAAGAAAAGAGAGCTAAAAAAAAAAAAAAAAGTTGTATTATGTAATCCTCCCAAAGTCATGGTAAGGAGTTTATTCTTCAACCTGGATAGAATGGGAGGCATAAGCAGTGAAGGGCCATGGATAGATAGGTTAGTGTTGAGTACTATCCTCTTATTTTTTAATAGTTATATTCTCCCCCAGATTGATTATCAGCTTCCTTGAAGGATAATGCTACATCTTTGAACCTACATAAATGCCTGGAAACAGCAATGAATATATAATGTGTTCTTGTGAAAATACTCTGGGTTGACTTTCAGGTTCAATGAGGATTGGGTACCCAGCACATTTGATGTCATGGTTGATGAAAATTCTATTTAAACTACTTTAAAAGTGAGTTTTCTACTTGATACTGTTTTGATTTTTAACGTTTCAATTCGATGGCTTTTTCTACTTTCATTCTATGTTGATTTTTGGCTTGTGGTTCGTACTAGTTACTGCAGTTCTTTTGCTTTCAAGTAACTGGGTCCAATTGGACCAAAGTCCTAGAGTTGGCTTATTTTTTCTCCAACCTGGGTGTCCAGGAGTAGAAGATCAAAATATACCTCTACCTAACATATCATCACAAAATTTCAGAACCCTGGGTTTGAAGATAATATCCTGAATGTTTACAGAGGAAATAAGGCGACTTACTAAATATAAAGACATCAGGATGGCTTTCCATTTCTATATAGCAAGACTATAGGCTAGAGTGCAAGCGAGAAATTTCTTGAAAAAGCTGAGGAAAATTCAGTCTAAGTTTATATTACATCATTTCCTCATAAAAGTGGTATGTAATATATAAATATCATATTTCATAAATTAAATTGAGTAATGACCGTATCAAGAATGCAACTTCTGAAAAAACTTATCTCCCATACCTCCTTTTTCAGGAAGCCACTAAGCAAGTTATTTCGCCAAATTTAGGAGTAAATCAATAAAGAGAAAAACCTGGAATCTAGTAAACAGAGGATACAGTCCTGAATGATGGAATCCTCAGGATGATATTGAAGGAAGATCTTAGAATGGTAGTTGTGATTTAAACCTAGAAATCAGTGAGTCCACACTGGGGTATGCTAGGGAGTGAGGTCTTCAAGAGAATATTGATAGACTTTTTTTTTGTTGTATGCATGAATGCATTTAAAAGGAAATTTAAACAATTGGGAGAGAATTTGGAGTGAATAGTGGGAAGTATTTTTAAAAATATAAAGCAAAAAATATAATTATTAATCTTGGAGTTATAAAAAGTTACTGAAGAAAGGAAAAATAATCGTAGCATACTAGATGTCTGAGCTGTGAATAGAATTTGCATAATCATAAGCAAACATTGACTATTAGTGTAGTAAAAATTATAATATGATTATATTGGGAAGATGGAAGATGGGGATACAGGAGGTGGTAGACAGACTAATTCCTCATCTTCCACCATAGGACATGAATAGATAATAGAAATAAAGCCTAAAACAGAAAAATCAATAGTAGAACTCTAAACTTGTAAAGAGAAATGAATGCAAGTACCAGAAGAATCGTCTGAAAGAGTTAGGTGTTTGAGTGAAAAATGGATGGGAGATTGTGTTCCATAATAAGCCTTACAGAATGACCCGCACTTTGCCAATGTGTCATGTATAAATTTGGTAAAAAAAATTAAAAACAAAATCTTATTCTAGGTATTATTGAAAAAGGCCACCCATCTCAAGGAGAAATTTCTGTGGTCCAGGAGAGAGACTTGTGAAGGGTTTGTTGTAAGAGAGGGAAAAGCTGAGAGCTGAAGGCAAAGTAGAAACCAGATGAGGATTTAAATCCTGGGAAGCACTGAAGTGCTGACAGCGTAATGCTGCTAATCCTAGCACACTGAAAGACAGGCAATTATCTGAAGGTTTTCACCTTTTGTGTGGTGGTTTTAGCATCTGTGAAAATATATTATTGGTCATCAAATGAAAGACAACAGGATATGGCAGAAAATTACATTAACTTACTATGAAGAAATGACCTTAACAAAAGATAATGCACCCTCAAATTTTGTCACATCCTAGTTATAACGTGTTACTGTTATCTATGCTCTTGAGGTGATTGTGATGGTTACTGTCACATCTCAACTTGGGTTAGCCAAGATTCTCAGCGGTTCGGCAGACACTATGTAATCATCCTCCATTTTGTGATCTGATGTCAGCAGCCAATCAGTTGGAAGGAGAGTTTCTTTGGGGGTGTGGTCTGCATCCAATATGTATATGAATGTCCTGGCAAAGCTCGCTCTTGCTCACTCGATTGCTCCTTCAGTGTTCTTGTCTGACCTCTGGTTCTCGGGACTTGAGAAACCTTCAGCCTGCCCCATGATCTGCAGATTTTGTTAGCTACCTCAACCATTTGAGTCAGAAGCCTTCAGTCTGTTGCCTGACCCATGAATTTGGGACTTGCCAGCCTCCACAATTGCATGAGCCACTTCCTTGAAGCACATCTCTCTCTATGTATTTATAAATACACTTCACTGTTTTTGGTCCTCTGGAAAACCCAGCCTAAAACAGTGATTTATGTCTATTACATCTCTAGGATAGAAACAGTATATAATATTGTGCTAACTGTGCATTTCTTACCAATTTGTGGTCAGTGATGATACATTTGGAGCTTGAAATTGGCCATGGTAATAGTATTTACGCCATGGAAATTGGCAAACACCATAAATCAGGGTCTGTTTTTCTCCAACGATTTGGTTTTTAGACTATACCAGTATTACACTGTATATTGGTGACATCATCTGACAAGTTTTATTAGTTCCATAGACTCTCTACCTTGGACGTACTTGTGGTTTGGAATAACCGGAGAGACCAAAGAGGTGTGTCCAGCCTTCCATATCTGTGAAGAAGTTATGGTAGTGTGAAAATACCCCAGAGGAAACTTTGGGTAGACAAAACACTATCCCTACATTTGTAAATCTCCCCCTTTCCCATTTTCCTCCAGTGATTATTCAGGTATTTTCTAGTTTTCTGATAAATTTACCCAAAATGATTTATATCAGTTGGACACAAAACCCCTCATGTGTTGCAATTAGTTATATCTTACAAAGTTTGGTAAGTAAATACTCGGAAGAAGTGATGTTCCTTTAAAATTTAGCAATTTTGTTACTGAAATTACTAACCTTATTGGATAGTCTCTTTGGTGTGGCTGATCAAGAGTAAAAAGGAAAAGTCCACGGGATTTGGTATCAGGCCTGGTTTTAAATCTCAGTGTTGCCATCATTCTTTATTTAGTTTATTAGATGATCTCAAGAAAGTCATTTAACTTTTCTGAGCTTCTGTTTTCTTGTCCATTAAAAGGAAGGTAATTACAGCAACCTTGCATGTCAGAGGCAAAGGTTAAATGAGATAATGCAGGTATATGAAAAAAAGTAGTAGGTGTGTATGTGTGTATATTTATCTATATTAAAAAAAAATGTAGCAGCTGTGTGTATATATAATGAGACCCTGTTGGCTAGTGGTTAATAGTTGGGCTGTTAACCAAAAGGTCAGCAGTTCAAATCCACCAGGTGCTCCTGATAAACACTATGGGGCAGTTCTGCTCTGTTCTACCGGGTCACTATGAGTCGGAATCAACTCAACAGCAATGGATTTGGGTTGGTAATACATTAGGTATAAATAGATGTTTCTTCCATGCACTCTATCGTCTTCCATCACCCCATTTTGTCAGAGAAATCTCAGGGAAGTCAAGTCTGTTATGAATATCTTAAGGATATGAGGAAAATTATAAATTAAAAAAGTTGGATTAAACCAAGTTTTTTTTTTTTTTTTTTTTTTGGGTCAGTGCCAAAGAACTATGAATCTAAGTGCATATTTGAATTTTATTTTTAATACACTCTACCTCAGATACAAAGCAGCTAGTAGCTTGGGGCAAGAGGAGAAAAGAGAGCCAAATGAAACATTTACATTGCCATTACAGTGCCACACTCTTCTCTTGGTGTAGATGTTGTGAACAACTTCCCATTAGCAGAGGAAGCAACATCAAGTGTTTAGCAAGGAAGATCACTTGAAGGGCTTATGATTTCAGTGGAGAGCCACAGGTACCTTGGTGGCGAGGCTTGCTTTTCCTTTGACTTCTTCAGAGTGAACTCCCAACTTAGAGGCCATTTCAGAGAATGTGAAGATAGGTGAGCTGAGACTAGAAAACAGTCACAAAAACACAATGAAAAATGAGATCGAAGGTGCAAAACAAGAAAAGGAATCTGGAAAAGAGTGCTGAGAGGTTCCCCAGTTAAAAAAATTTTTTTTATTGATTCTAAGGAGTGCTGGTGGTGCAGTGGTTAAGAGCTTGGCTTCTAACCAAAAGGTCCGCAGTTGAAATCCACCAGCCACCCCTTGGAAACCCTATAGAGCAGATCTATTCTGTCCAATAGGGTCGCTATGAGTCAGAATCTACAGCAATGCATTTAGTTTAGTTTTACTGATTCTAAATCTGTGTTGACCTTCCAAGTTTTTCCTTTGATTTTAAGGAATCTTTAATTTCCAAAATATCATACTTTTCTAAAAAAAACTTGAGAATATTTATTCCAATAGCTTCTTTTTACATGTATATGCGGATGAGCAAATTGACACTGAAAATTGTGACTTGATTTACCCTTAGGGTCCAGAATCCAGTCGGAATATAACCAGGGTCCTCTGGTTCTCAGGCCAGGGCTCATCCCATTGCACCACACCTCTGCACCTCATGGAAGACCTGCATGCTTTGAATTTATTGTTGTTTAATTGCCTGCTTGCTTTTAGATTAAAAGAAGAAGAAGAAAGAAACTAAAAAAGCAGATTCCCAGATGCCCTTTTGTTTTCTCATTTCCTCTCAAGGCCATGTAGAGTTACCCAGGTTTACATATTAATTTTAAGCAATAAAAGCGGGTTACTATTAAAAAGCCAGGTGAATAAAAATTAAAACAAAACAAAGTCAGTACAGAAGATTTCAGTCATTTTACTGTTATCTTTTATTTCTCTACCCTTTATGCAAGTGGAGGTACCTGCAGATTAGGGTTCGTATATCTTAAGGATTCACACACACACACACACAGACACACACAGACACACACACACAGCCAAGGAGCTTGGTGGCACAGTGGATAAAAAATGCTCGACTGCTAACCAAAAGGTAGACAGTTTAACCTACTAGCCGCTCAGTGGGAGAAATATGGCAGTCAGCTTCCAGAAAGATTACAGCCTTGGAAATACTATGGGGCAGTTCTACTTTATCCTATAGGATTGCTATGAGTCTGAATCAACTCAATGGCAATAGGTTTGTTTGGTTTGATTTATACATACCCAATCAGTATGTATACATGTATATGTACGTATACATACGCACATATATACATATATATCTATGTGTACATATGTATCTCCATGTTGCTTGCACACACAAGAGAGACTTTTCTCCTTGCAGGTTTGAAGAAGTTGCCATACATTTTTCTTATCTTACAGCATAGAAGTGAAGATGCTAGATGGTAAGTGACTTTACACTTACTACTCATGTCATTTTTTTTTTTTTTTTTACTCATGTCAGTGTATGCCCTGGACTCAAAGGAGACTTAGTTGTTTTTCTGTAAGGAGTCTTGTCTCATTGCTACAGGTAACAATCTTTTCAGTTTCCTTCCATTGGTAGGTTTTCATTATGAAAATTAAAAAAAAAATTGATTTTTATATTATGAATGTTTTCACTCTGCCTATCTATTATATTGGAGGGTTTCTGATGACATTAATCAAACCCATTTGTTCATATGTTAAATTAATACTTATTTTAATAATAATAGAGGAGTCAAAACACATATATGGGTAATTAGCCTCCTCCTGGGAGATTTCTCCAGTTCAGGTTAAGTTCACAGGTCATGGATTTCAGACAATTGACACAGGGTTCCTGGCATCCCGATGCTTTTATCTCCAGGTACCCTAATTACTCAGAAAACACAGAGTCGATGCTACGGTCTTTGACTGCACTTAATACTTGGTTCTGAAACATAATTTTACCTGTGTTATTTGCTTTAGGGGCTAGGTATTAGCTTCTTTTTCAAATTTTTTAGAGTTGATGATATAATCTTGTGTTCTTGCGGGCTCTAAAAAAAATGAGGCGTAAGGAAAGCCTTGATATTAAACTAATGTAACTTGTGAATCCTGGAAAGAAGTAAATTCACTCAGAAGAAAGCCACCTTGGTGGTGGCTGTTGAAAGAATCCCAGTTCCCCTGGGCCTAAAGAACCCCCTTGGCTGAGACTGAACAGAATATGAAGATGAAGGCAATAAAATCTTTGAACATTCTCTCACAAAGGCAAGGTAATTTGATATTGGACATTACTTCCTTTGGACTAAAAATCTTTAGATGAATTTACAAGAACCTCTGGTATGCTATGTTGGTTAGCATGGATTGCCAAGGGTGGAATGAGTTTTCAGTTTGGATCAGAGTGGCTTTGGAGGTGCTTTATTTACACCCCTCTCCATTGGTGGTTTAGTGGTAGAATTCCCTCAGGTTCATTTCCTAACCACTGGATCTCATGTGCAGCCAGGACTCGTCTGTCAGTGGAGGGTTGCATGTTGCTATGATGCTAAACAGGTTTCAGCGGAGCTTCCAGACTAAGATGGACTAGGAAGAAAGGCCAGATGATTTACCTCTGAATATCAGCCAATGAAAACCCTATGTTTCCCAATGGTCTGATCCTCAGTTAATCATGGGAATGGCACAGGACCAGACAGAGTTCCCTCCTACTGAGCGTAGGGGCACCATGAGTCAGGGGTGACTCAATGACTACTACTAACAACAACAATAACAGCTTATCATCCAACCTCAGGGTACTGGTAAAGCCTCCAGGGCAAGACATCCAGAAACTATGAAGTGGCCATTATGAAGAAAAGCAATTTGGCAAGCGAAGCTCGACACCTCTGGCTCCGCTGGGATAAGAAAGAACCCAGGAAGCATTTGGCTGTGATTGGTGCTGCAGCCATCTGAGAACCACGAATAGCTGTGGTCAGAATGAAAGTTCCTGCATGCTTGATGATGTCTTTGCGCCACTGAATCCACCAAGTCTGGGTCCCGCATTATGCCCGGACTTCCATTTACAGAAAACAAAATATTATGTCTACTACTTGAACAAATGATAATGATACTCATTTCTTGATGTATTTTACATCTATCTTGCACTCACTGCTTAAAGGTAGGACTGAGCTAGGTACCACTGACCTCATTCTAGAGACAGAGAACTGGTCACACAGCTAAAAAGTAGAGAAGCAAGAACCTCTCCTGGGCTCTGTCTGATAAAAAGTCTTCCCTCTTTCCACTTTCCTTACTATACCTACACTAATGGTTTATTCTAAAGGATACACAGTTTTCAAAGTCATGGTCCACTCTCAGTTTAGTCAGGCTTTTGGAAATGCGAGGGCAATTTAATAGCCATTATTTCCCTTTACCAAGGCACCCAGAGACTACAGGGATGAAAATTAAAAATAATTATGAGATTACCATTTTTAGAGATAATGAAGTGTGCATAATAAATGAATAGGTTGCATTTCCATATGTAAAGGCACTTGGATGTATTAACTGATTTGGTTAATGACATGTTTGGGACAGACAAGTGAAAAGATACCTACCGCTCCCCTCAAACTTGACTAATAATATTTCCCGTTTTCAATGAAGACATGCAGTTAACATATCACTATCAGACACCCTCCATTCTCTCTAAAATATCATCTGAAAGGCACTTTCCGGTCAAGCAGAAGTGTTCCAGTGTGCCCATAGAAGCCAATGACAACAGTCAGGAACACAGTGTCCCTTTAAAAGATGAATGCTTTTTTTTTTGCTTCTGATTGCCAGAAAAAGCAGTCCAGGGCCTGTCGTGTTTGTTTGGCCTGTGAGAATAGTCTGGTTTTACAATTGTGCCTTTTCTTCAACAAATGAGGAAGTTAAGGACTCCTGAGCTTTCTCAGATTGCTTCAGGGCTCTGTCTGTGGGCACCCAGAAGAGAGTGGGGTCCAGAGGCGAGTGTGGCACCTGCACAGATGTTTCCTCGTGTGCTAATATTTTGTTGTTGTTGTTAAATGTATACACACATGCACATAAGGACACACACATATATATCTGGCATTTAAAACTAGCAATCTCAAAGCCGCTCTCTGATCTCTGCTCCTGCCCTTTGTTTGGAGAGAACAAGTAACATGATCTTGGGGACAGTGGTGGTTCAGTGGTAGAGTTCTCCCTTTCCATGCAGGATGCCCAGGTTCGATTCTAGGCCAATGCATCTCGGGCACTACCACCACCAACCGTCTGTCAGTAGAAAGCTTGTGTGTTGCTATGATGCTGAACAGGTTTCAGCAGAGCTGCCATGCTAAGTCAGACTAGTAAGAAAGGCTTGGCGATCTACTGCCAAAAAATCAGCCAATGAAAGCTCTGTGGATCAATACAGTCGAATTCTGTCATGCGTGGGGTCGCTGTAAGTCAAGGCCAACTTAAGGACAGTCAACAACATTAACATATCCTTAGAATGTTAAGACATAAACACAGGAGATACAAGATAGACTCTAATGCTATTTGAATGTCTATAAGAGTTGTAGCCCTGACAGATAGGAAGAATATGGAAAAAAAAAAAAAATATATATATATATAAGAATGGAATCAAGCAGTAAACAGATCAGATGAATCCAATCTGTTGGTGAAACATTGGTATATATGTACAGGTCTGTGTGTACACACATAGATATGTGAGCAAGCTCAGAATTAGGCAATGTATAACTTGAACATAGGTAACCTGAGCTATCCCATTTGGAGAGCGTGGATTTGGAGTCTCTATTTCCCTAAGAATCTTAAGGCAGGGGACAAATCCTTCTTGTTGTGAGATACCTGCAAATCCTGCATCCTGCATCCTGGCTAGAACATGAGTTACCAAAGAAGGTATCCTCAATTAACTTGGGACTGTTACCCCAGTTACAAAAAAAAAAAAAAAAAAATTATTGTTACCCCAGTTTCCTTGGTGTGATATAATTGTTTCTTAGGGAGTAAGCATCTTACTACCAAACAGGTAAAGAACTAAGCATAGAAACATAAAGGAAAATTAAATCCATAGTATTAATATTATTTGTGATAAGTGTAGGAATAGTCTGTACATTTGATATTTTACCTCATAATATTTTTGTTAATTTGTCATATCAGAAGATCTGACACATGAAATTGAAATTTGTAATTGATATTAGATTTGTGGTTTTAGCTTTTAAATAATTTTTTATTATGAAATGTTATGGATTGAATTATGTCCCCTCAAAATATGTGTCAACTTGGTTAGGCCATTCCCAATTGTAAGGATTTTTGTTTTCTTTACGTTGAGATGCAATCCATAATGAGGGCTGTGGTCTTCGATGTTCATCAGTAAGTGCTTCAAGTCCTCTTCACTTTCAGCAAGCAAGGTTGTGTCATCTGCATACTGCAGGTTGTTAATGAGTCATCCTCCAATCCTGATGCCCCATTCTAGCCTCTCGGATTCTTTGCTTAGCCTACAGATTGAATAGGTGTGGTGAAAGAATACAACCCTGACACACACCTTTCCTGACTTAAACCACACAGTATCCCCTTGTTCTGTTTGAATGACTGCCTCTCGATCCATGTACAGATTCCTCATGAGCACAGTTAAGTGTTCCAGAATTCCCATTCTTTGCAGTGTTATCCATAATTTGTTATGATCCACACAGTCAAATGCCTTTGCTTGCATGAGAGATTACTGATATTGTTCGATACCAGTGGCACAGCTTCCAGCATCACAGCAACACACAAGCCCCACAGTACGACAAACTGACAGACATGTTAACTTATGATTAGATTCAGGTTATACAGCTTTGATAAGGACATCACAAAAATGGTGCTGTCTTCTCATTGTTCCTTATTAGATGGTGAATGGTTTCAATTTGTTCCTTTACTAGTGATGTTCGATTTTATTAATACACATTTTAGGGGAGGTATTTTGAGAGTATTTATATATTCTGTTACTAGTCAAATGTTCAATTTATTCATTTCTTTGAATTTGGACTCATGATTTCCTGTTTAACCAATGGGCTATATAACCTGTTACTGTCACTGGCTATTTTAATTCTCAGATTGTCCCAGATATTGCCACTGGAAGCCCCTTCAAACTAGCTCCTGAGTCATTTTGATGTGTCTCCATCATTTCTGGAGTACATCCGTGCTGTCTGGCACAAAGTGTTCCAGGCTCATCTTGTACTATCACTGCCTGAGCGTGGGCTCAGCTATTTCTCCAAAGAGTCTGGTTCCTTGTGGAAAATGGTCCTTAGAAAAGAAGATCTGGGTGTTATTGCGGTGGTGTTGATCTCAGGGCCTGTAAGAGGAGAGAGCTACAAAACATATGTATGTGTGAATGCATACATATTCATACATTCATACATATACACACACACAAACTCACCCAGGAGCATATTATACCAATATTTATTTCTATACATATTCAGATCTAAGAGATTGAAAATCTTTAGTTATACCAAGCCAGAAAAAAAAAAAAAAAAAAAAAACAAAGAACTACCAAACCCATTGCCGTCCAGTCGATTCCAACTCGAAATGACCCTATAGGACAGAATAGAACTGCCCCATAGGATTTCCAAAGAGCAGCTGGTGGATTTAAACTACTGACCTTTTGGTTAGCAGTTGATTTTACACAGTTATGTCCAATTTTAATCCAAAACCAGAGGGTTAATTAGTTTTCTCTCTTTCCATATTTATAATCCCTTACTCACTGGGTTTTGTTTTTTTATATGTGTTGGAAGGAATTTAACGGCAACATGTTAGGTTTTTTTGTTTTTATTCCAATAATGGGGAGTCCTGGGTGTTGCAAATGTTTAACAAGCTCAGCTGCTAACTGATAGTTTGGAGGTTCAAGTCCACCCAGAGGCACCTTGAAAGAAAGGCCTGGCAATCTACTTCTTAGAAAATCAATTATTGAAAATTCTGTGGAGCACAGTTCTCAGAAAACATGGGGTTGCCATGACTCGGAATCGACTGGACAGCAACTGGTATGCCTGCAGTGAGAAATCTGGCTCCTGTTTTCCTTAGTACATTCGCTTATGTGATCGCTCCCTTGTGTGTAACAAAGCTGCCATCACGGCCTCAGCCCCATGGCACAGCCCCTCAGACTGCTCAGGCTCTGATTCCCAGAGCCAGGCTACCCTTCTATGCAGGTATTTTATTCAGCCTGCTTGGGCTCTGATACCATGCTGGGCCTTCCTTCCATGGAGATACTCTCCTCTCCTTATTGTGGTCCCAGCTCCTGACAGATCACACTGCCTGTCCTCATGCAAACACCTCCTTTCACCACTTGGGCTCTGACTCCCCGTGTCAGGCTGCCCTTCTATAGGGACACCCTCCTAACCTTGCTTAGGTTCTGACACCATATACCATGCTAACCCTCTGTGGGGCTCTGTCGCGACCCCTGCTGCGCAGTGACTCTTTTCTGACCCCATGGGCTCTGACATCCACCCCAGTTCATGCCCATGTGTGTGCCTTCCTTAAGCACTCATACTCCATCATGTCACACAGAGCTCCCACTCCACAGGGGCCCTCCTCACCCCACTCACACTCCATCACATCACACACAGCCACCACTCAACAGGGGCCTTCTTCACCCTTTTCGGCTCTGAAACTTGCTGTAAGTCACCGAGCTATCCTGGCCCCCACCCCAGGCCCAAGTTCAGACACCTTCCTTGTCTGGGCCCATCAAATGACTTCAGCACTGAATTATTCTGGAAGCAAAGGAAAAGGAAGAAGGGGGAGGGGGCTGCGATTTTTAAATTGAAAAGTATAAGATATTTTTATTAAATTCATATTTGGTATTATAATTATTAGTTTTAACAGAATTATTTAACTACCTAATAAATTTTTGTTAGAGAATTGGAGTCTTTACAAAGAAAATGGACTTTATATGAATTACAAATACAGTATAAAATGTTTAAGAAAATATAATTCAGTTGTAAAGAGGATCAAACATTTATCAAAGTCTAGCCCGAATGCATCTCAGAAGCAAGGATGATGAGACTGCATCTTACGTACCTCGGACATGTTATCAGGAGGGATCAGTCCCTGGAGAAGGACATCGTGCTTGGTAAAGCAGAGGGTCAGCAAAAAAGAGAAAGACCCTCAATGAGATGGACTGACACAGTGGCTGCAACAATGGGCTCAAGCATAGCAACTATGGTGAGGATGGCACAGGACCGGGCAGTGTTTCGTTCTGTTGCACATAGCGTCGCTATGAGTTCGAACCGACTCAACACCACTTAACAACAACAGTAACCTTGAAAGTGCCTTAAAATTTGCCAGTTTGTGAAAAAGATAAGAGTTGAAATTAAAATCTTTAGAAATACCAGACTTTTGAATTTGTCAATAAGCTGTTTATTAATTTAAAACCATGGAGTGACTACAACATTTCCTTCTCATGCATAAAAGCCAGTGATGGGAACTGAGGAGTCGTCCTTCTCACCCTCCCCTACCCCTTGCTGCCTCCCCCAGGCAGGTGAGTGTTGTGATGCCGTGTCCATCCTCATAGGCTGACGGCAGCACAGCCCTCGAGCTGCTGAGGACATCCCCACTCTGCTGGATTGCGAGGCTGGTTGCTAATGTGCCACCTACTTGTGTCTCTTCCTTCAGTGCCCAGGTAGGCGTTGTTGCATGAAGCTTGGCCAAGACTGGGGTGGTCAGGGACTGACATTTTACCATCCCTGGGAGCCCCTGCTACCTCCTCTTGATCTTTTGCATAATCCTTCTTTCAAAAAACCTTGTCATCGACGCATTCTCTGATGATTGTAGACAGAATGTTTCTCCCTGGGTCTAATTAAATCTCCTTGGATTAAATTTTATTATGATGCTTAACACATTTTATTATCAATTTACTGATTATATCTTTCCCTCTGGATGAATGTTCCTGAGGGAAGGCTCTGAGTCTCATTTATTTTTATTTTCTTAGTGCCTAGAGCTGTGTAGGATGCAAAGTAGCAGTTTATTGAAATAATGGAGGGAGGGAGGGAGGGAGGGAGGAAGGAAGGAAGGAAAGAAAAAAAGGGGGATTTGTGATTTTTAAACTGAAAAAATAAGAATTTTATTAAGTTTGTAGTTGGTATTCTAATTATTAGCTTTATCAGAATGATTTAATTACCTAATGAATTTTTGTTAGAAAATTGGAATCTTTACAAAGAAAATAAACTTTATGTAAATTATAAATACAATATAATATATTCAAGGAAATACAATTACGTTGTCGTAAAGAGGATCACACATTTATCAAAGTCTACCTTTAAAGTAACTTGAGGGAAAGAAGGAAGGAATGAAGGAAGGGAGAGAGGGAGGAAGGGAGGAATGCTTTGATGCATTAAGAGAAGGGTGTAGAGTTTTTGTCAATGGGAGTTGCTTTGAAATTGCCCTACAGCTTACAATATACATTCTCCATTTTCAGGAGTTGCAGGGGTAACGGCACAAAGTCAGTTTGTTCATGGACTTAAAGGTGCAAAACTCAGCCAGAGCTTCAAAGTGAGACTGTACACACCTCCTCTGGCAAACTTGCATGAATCACATGAGTTATCATTAAACCTCAAGGTTTAAAGATTCCAGAGGAAGCCCTGGACTGTGATCTGCTGTTCATTCTCTCTGACTTTGTCTGTCGCCCTTTCCCCTTTGCCATTGTGTAGCATTATTTCAGGGTCTCTGGCACCAAAGCTCCTCCTGGGAATTTGTTATCCAGGCACTCCGCCCAGGTTTGCAGCATTGCATAGCCTCAACCTGGACATTTCACTTCCAAAAGCAACTGAGTAATCACTCTCATCTCTCATGTTCAGGATGTGGGGCCTCACCTAGGAATCCTGTCCCTGTGATGCTCACCATGTCCATCTAAAGAAGAGAGGCACCATCTTCTCCCACACAAGGCATCTTTGTCTTGAAATCTGCCTTCACAAATGGATAAGTAGATACTCACTTAAAGAAGCATGGAGATGTTTTCACAGTCAATCCTCAGCAGCCTTTGGGTCCTCCATTTCACTCTGTCACAGGGGGCTGTTCAGAGCATGGCAACTCATCAGGCAGCCTCAGCTCTCCAAGAACTCCCTGTTCTCCCGTTCTTTGCTCCCACTGAGAACTGACTCTGTCTTCTGTGCATTCCGAGTCTCCATTGTAATACACAACTTCTGAGCACTGCTTCTTCCCACCCCATTCTATGGCAGCAAAGAAAGTGAATGTAATCAACTGGTGCTCAATAAAAATGAGATTTGTGTAGTTATCAAAGCTTGAGAATGTCCTTTTCTCTCCTACTCTAAGTAGACTTGAGTCCTCGACCATTTCCAGATATGCCCCGAAAGCTGCCAGGTTAAAACACTGTTCTTTCTTCAAGCCTCCCTTTAACAGTCAGTTCTACTTAAAACCACCTAAATAAATTGCTGTGAAGCTATAAATGTATACGTATAGGGGAGGTAAGAGATAAAGGTAAATAGGTGTCTGAAGAATTGAGAGGCTTAGAATGTGAGTTTATCTACTCTTTTTTAAATGGGTTACGCATTGGGTAAGTTGGATTTTCAGAGACTGAAATTGGACACTTTGGTGTATATTGTAGAGCACAATGAACTATTCTTGGCTTAGTCTCAATTGCCTAAAAGTTTTAAGGTTCTTATTTCCCTAAACTTTGGAACTCTAGGTTATCCAAGTTTGTTAGAAATTTGTATTGAGGCAGTCAAAAGAAGGAACATTGCTATTCAATGACAGACACCAGACAAACATTCCATGGGCTGTGGCTGGAAATAAGCGTGAGCCACAGATAGCTACATTCCCTTGTTTACAAATTAATTTTATTCTTTACAGTCTCCTTTCTCTCTTATCCTGGCCTGATCTTAATTATTCGTGCTTAATCAAGCCTTAATTTCCTCTGTCTTTGATATGATCCAGAGATTCCAATCTGCACAGAGTATTGGGCATGGTAAATCTCACTCCTAATTTGGGTTTCCATTTCCAGTTGGTGATCATTCAGAGTGTTGAATTACAGGGGTCTGCTGGCCAGGTTTCCTGTTTTTCTTTTCTTCTTTCTTTCCTTTTTCTTTTTTTTTGCTTATGTTAAACATTAAATATACAAAATTCATTTCATGAATTTCATCTATGAACAGAGAAAGATGTCTATCACTTTCCCTTTTTTATTTTTTTTTCCTCTTTGCTTCTAACTTGCATCAACAAAGAGAAGGGGCAGGTTTAAACTTGGAACTAACTGGTGAGCCAACTTTCAGAGAGAATTTGGAGGAGTTCATTAGAAACATCATTGAGAAGGATGATAGTTTCCATTCAGGACTCACAATCTCCCTCAGAAATGCAGTAGTCTTCTCATGGTCGCCTCTTTCCACATGTAGCAGGCACTTGGCAAGTGTTTGTTAAATGGGTGTGTAAATGAGGGAATGGGTGTGTTGTCCTTGTGACTCATAGAAGTCAACAGTTACAATTCTTTTCCATAACATTATCGGGACTTGCTTTTTGCAACCTTGATGCTTTGAGTGTAGTAAGTTAAAAAGAGGGTCAGCAAGTTTAAGAAGATTATTTTTGTCAGTTTCATAAGAGTGGAATCGGTAGTTGTTGTTAGGGGCCGTCGAGTCGGTTCCAGTTCAAAGCGACGGAAGGAAACACTGCCCGGTCCTGTGCCATGCCCACTATCATTGCTATGCTTGAGCCCATTGTTGCAGCCACTGTCAATCTGTCTTACTGAGGGTCTTCCTCTTTTCGGTTGACCCTCTACTTTACTAAGCATGATGTCCTTCTCCAGGGGCTGATCTTTCCTGACATGTCTAAAGTATGGCAGTTTGAGTCTACCAGATGCTCCCTGGAAACCCTATGGGGCAGTTCTACTCTGTCTTATAGGGTCACTATGAATTGGAATCGATTTGATGGCAACAGCTTTTGGAACCACATTTAGTTATTTAATTTTAAATTAATTGAAATTGAATGCAATTAAAATTCAGTTCTTCGGTCACACTAATCACATTTCAAGTGCTCCATAGTCACATTTGACTAGTGGCTACCATTTTAAATAGCACAGATACAAAACATTTCCCTTATCACAGAAAGTTCTATTAGATAGCACTGATTTGGATATAAAATATGGTTTTATATTCAATTTACCAATGAGTAAACTAATGTTTGGTAATTAAGGAAAGTGACCTATGGTTATACAGTTAATAAACATCTGGATGTCTTGGACCTGTTTAAATGCCAGTTTTTTTTTTTTTTCCTAGAGTTAGGTTATAAGTAAAATCAAGGGGGTTGGGTAATTTGCAGAAGACCGATCAACTGACAGGCGTAGCTTATGTTGCTGAACTCCTTCATGTGGCATTGAACAAGTTTTTAGATGTGCTGGAATTTAAGCCTCTGCAACATTTTGAGATGAGGTACACTGACTGAAAAACTGACACCTCAGTGCCTTATCAAACTCCAACTCAGAGCACCTTAGGAGTGTTCTAGCTCTGGTGGTCTGGCGTTTTCCCACTGGGCATTCCATACTTTAGGTCTTTTCTGGGGTAGACCAAAGAATTCTAAATATCCACACAGGATTGGACCTCAGAGATCAACCAGAGCAATATATTTTGTCATAGATGAAGAAACAGAGACTAGGAAGTAAAAGTGACTCACCTAAAGCCACATAGGAAGTTGCACAAAGAAGTAAGACTTGAAGCCACATCTATTCAGTGCCATCCCACTATTATTTCTGCTGTGTCATGCTGACTAATTTGAATAAATGAAACATATTCTGTGATGTAGTATCATTCTTTCATCCATTCAAAGAAAAAATTTTTAAGCATCTACCATGTGTCTGCCAAGCATTGTGATGAGTGAGCAAATTCAGACATCGGCCCTGCCCTCCTAGAATGTTAGTAGAAGACACAGGCCATAATCAAATGAGCAACATATTTCAAGTGTCGTGAAAAAGAGGGACAGAGCTCCCTGAATGCCTCTAACTGTGAACTTCACTCAGGTGGCATCTCTGAGGTAGTCACTTTTGAGCTGAGTTATGAAGGGGAAATGGGAGTCAACCAGGTGAAGAGGAAAAAGGAAGAGTACTTGAACATTTTTGGCAGAAAAAAGAACATGAGAAAGGACTGGGTATCTTCTAGAAGCACTGGGTTCCCCATCAGCTGAGTAGAGGGGCTTTGAGGAGGCAGAGTTGTTAAGAAGCTCTAACTTAAGAAAGAATAGAGATTCTTTCTTTTTAACTTCTACTTAAACCAGTGGTTCCCAACCTTGGCTGGAACTAGTAGAAGCTCCATTCTTAACAGCAATAAGATTTCTTACAGATTTGGTCTCTATGTGGGTTTTTTTTTCACACCCCCCCACCCCCAGGCCTGACTGCTTCTCTGTTGTGAACAAAACGTGAGAAGCTTTCACAAGCAGCAAAGACAGGAAGCCTGGTATCTCCACTTTCTAGCCTGTCTCTGAGGGAAGAACCTGAGATGAAGAAAAAGTGCAGAGTGACCTAGGAGAGGAAGGAAAGTAGAAGTACAGGGTTGAGCCATGAAGAAGAAGATGGGGGCCACAGGAAGACCCTCTGGGCTTGGGAAGCAGTTTTCTGGGGGACACAGAGAAGAAAAATGGCAGCAGAGCTGGGACCAGACTCCCAGTCCAATGTATGTTCCCCTGCTCCACCTCACCTCCCCACCAGCACTAATCTTGTACTTGTGGTATTAGCTGAGAATTTAGTGACTGACAGAATGAGGGCAAACCAAGCTTCTTGCCACACAAAAGGATCTAACTCTCAGTTAGATTAGGGAGCAAATAAGCCCTTTCACTCAAATTCACTTAATGCAATTTAACATGTATAACTTGGTGAGACATTTCGCATCAATAACCTCACAGATCACTCTCATATCCTGAGTCTTGACCCAGTAAACATAGTTGTCATAAATCTAGGCACTGTTTTCCCTGTGAACAGATACATCTCTGGGACTAACCTGAAAAATCTCACTTAAGTGCTTCGGGCCCTCTCCTGGACTCTCTCTTCCTGCCCAGGCAACCTGCGCTTTTCATAGTGGTTTCCCCACAGGCCTAGCTTTTGGCTTTTCATGCTCATTGTCTTCTCCTGCCCTAATGCCTCCTCTTTTCCTCACAGCTGAGTTTCATGCTTTTTTCTTCTCAACGGTGTCATGAAGTCCTGCTCTGGGGGAGATGACCTGGATTCTCCCTGGCACATTGTAAGGAGCCAAGGAGCAGCACTGTGCTTCCCACCCTCCTCTCAGTCTATCTCTGCCTCTACAGTATACAAAACAGGCCTCCAGGCATATTGAGGGCCAGGCACGAGACTGGCCAAAGGGAAACACTCTTCTTGTGAGCAGCTCCTGTAGCTCTGCCAACTCTATCAACCTTACAGCAATGCTACTATATGCAACCTGTTGCCTCATTTCAGTTGCGATCAGGCTGCTAGGAGGTCTGGGGCTTGGGGACACACCATCTAACGCTTAAAGGCATGCATGTCTGGCCTAATGTTCTCTAGAATGGAACTGAAGCCTTAGCCAAATGCCCAACCCTGAGCAAGCATCCCTCAAGGGTAAGATGACTAGTTCTTAATGTGCACACCCATTAGCGACCTACACCTTTCAAGAGTTTTAATAACTTGTTCTCTTTAATTTCACAGCAGGTCAGTGATGTGGCGTTATCTCCTGGGCTGTAGAGCAATGGTTCTCAACCGTAGCTGTACATTAGAATCACCTAAGGAGCTTTTAAATGTTGCCTGTAACCACGCTACACCAAACACATATTAAACTGGAACCAGTGAGGGTGGCACCTGGCCATCAGTTTTTGTTAAAATTCTCCAGGGGGTTCCAGTTCCAGCAAAGGTTGGGAACCACTGGTTTAAAGAGAACAAAGGCTCATGGAGAACAAATTATCTGTCCACAGATTCTCTTTCTCTTTCCTCACATTCCCTCTGCCCAGGAATCAGTCTCTATCTTTCTCCCTCTCTCTTTCCCTTCTTCCTTCTGTTTTTTCTTTTCTTCCTTTTGTGAGACTTGTTGATTTGTACAAAATTCCATTTTTAGTCATTCATCTCATAAATGCATTAAAAAGATTTGATTGTCTACTATGTTCCAGGCACTGTATTAAGCATTAGGTATTCAGTGATTTGAAAACAAAACAAAACAACACAATAGCAAAACTAACTAACTAAATAAATAAAATCAAACCCAACCACAAACCAAAAGAAGGCATCATCCTTGACTTCGCAGAGTATACAGACTAGTGGGAAGGACTTTCATCAAGTAAACACAAAATAAATATATAACTTTAAAGTGTAACCTAGTCTATGAAAGAAAAGAGTAAATACTAAGAGAATAGAAGAGACCCGTTTTAACTACATGGCCATGAAAATCCTCTTGAAGAAGGCAGCATTTAAATTATGAACTGAGGGATGAGAAAGGAACCAGTCAAATGAAGAATGAGAATAAAAATATTCCAGAGATAAGAACACGTGTGAAGCCTCTAAGCTGAGAAAGTTGTTAGTACATTTGAAGAACTGATGGACAATTGCTGTAGTTGAGGTGAAGACTGGAGTGAGATGAGGCTGGAGAAGTAGACAAAGGTGGAACCATGCAGGGTTTTAAGCAAGAGACAGACATCATTAACTTATATTTTTAAAAAAGATCATCACAGATGCTATATGGAGAATGAATGGGAGAAGAGAATTGAATTAAATAAAATTAAGAAGACAGAATAGAAGGTTACTGCATGGTTCAAGTGAGAGATCATGTTGGCTTGGCTAGGGTATCAGTGGAGTTAGAGCCAAGTGAATGAGTTGAGAAAAGTTTTGGAGAGAGATTTAATGGTAGTTGGCGATGGCTTAGATCTGTGGCATGTGAAGAAGACAGAGTTAAGAATGATTTGAATTTTGGCTAGAGTAACCGGATGAAAGTTGGTGTCATTTAGTGAACTGAGGAAGAGTGGGGGGAGGCACAGAGATAGGAGAAGAAAAGACCAAATTTCAACTTCACATATAAGTTTGAAAGCTGCTAAATGAGACATGAAATCTGGGTCTTCTAGAGTTGGGGGAGACATCAGGGCTGGGGATAACACGGTTGAGAATCATCATATAAATGGTATTGTAGACATGATCACTACTCAGGGGCATAGAGAGGAAAGAACAGTTGGTCCAGGACCAAGCTCTGAGGAAATAAAAAGATGAAAGATGAAAGTAGGAAAGGAATACACTACAAAGGAGACTGAGAGGGAACAGAGTTACAGGAGGAAAACCATGTAAGTATGATGTGGTTTAAGAAAAGAAAGAACTCAAATAATAAATTTTCACCTTTAGAAATTTGAAATAGAAAAGCACAGAGGAAAAGATGAATAGCTCTTGAAAGTTCCTCATCCAAAGATGACCGCTATTGATATTTAGGTGTGATTTCATAATTTCTTTTGGTTATAGGGGTGTGTGTGTATGTTTCTTAAAAATATGTGGGCACACACACACAGAGTTTAATACATATTTGTTACTGGACTTTTTTAAACCCATTATATATTATATAAAAAAATTATATAAATGTTTTTTTAACCAGCTGTATATTATATAAATGTTTTTTTAACGAGTTATATATTATATAAATATATACAAATAAGAAGAAACAGCTTCAAACATCCACTAATAATCAGAACCTGGAATGTACAAAGTATGAATCTAGGAAAATTGGAAATGGTCAAAAATGAAACGGAACCCATAAACATAGATATCCTAGACATTAGTGAGCTGAAATGGACTGGTATTAGCCATTTTGAATCAGATTATCGTATGGTCTACTATCCAGGAAATGACAACTTGAAGAGGAATGGCATTGCATTCATCATCAAAAAGAACATTTCAGGTTCTATCCTGAAGTACGCTGTCAGTGATAGGATAATATCCATATGCCTACATGGAAAACCAGTTAATATGACTATTATTCAGATTTATGTACCAACTACCAAGGCCAAAGATGAAAAAATTGAAGATTTTTACCAACTTCTGCAGTTTGAAATTGATTGAACATGTAATCAGGATGCATTGATAATTACTGGAGATGGGAATACAAAAGTTGGAAACGAAGGTTTGATAGTTGGAAAACATGGCCTTGGGGATAGATATGATGCAGGATATAGCATGATTGAATTTTGCAAGATGAATGACTTCATTGCAAGTACCTTTTTTCACCAACATAAACACATGGACCTCGCCAGATGGAATACACAAGAATCATATGGACTACACCTGTGGAAAGAGATAATGGATAAGCTCAGTATCAGTCAGAACAAGGCCAGGGGCTGACTGAAATACACCATCAATTGCTCACATGCAAGTTCAAGCTGAAACTGAAGAAAATTAGAACAAGTAGACAAGAGCCAAAGTATGATCTTGAGTATATCCCACCTGAATTTGAAGACCATCTCAAGAATACATTTGACACATTAAACACTGATGACTGAAGACCGGATGAGTTGTGGAATGACATCAAGGATGTCGTACATGAAGAAAGCAAGAAGTCACTAAAAAGACAAAGAAAGAAAAGACCAAAATGGATGTCAGAAGAGACTCTGAAACCTGCTCTTGAACATACAGCAGCTGAAGCAAGAGGAAGAAATGATGAAATAAAAGAACTGAACAGAAGATTTCAAAGGAAGTCTTGAGAAGACAAAATATTGTAATGACATGTGCAAAGAGCTGGAGATAGAAAACCAAAAGGGAAGAACACGCTCAGCATTTCTCAAGCTGAAAGAGTTGAAGCAAAAATTCAAGCCTTGAGTTGCAATAATGAAGGACTCTATGGGGAAAATATTAAATGACTCAGGAAGCATCAAAAGAAGATGGAAGGGATACACAGAGTCATTATACCAAAAAGAATTGATTGACCTTCAACCATTTCAAGAGGTAGCATATGATCAGGAACTAATGGTACTGAAGGAAGAACTCCAAGCTGCACTGAAGGCGTTGGCCAAAAACAAGTCTCCAGGAATTGACAGAATATAAAATTAATGCGTTTCAACAAATGGATGCAACACTGGAAGCACTCACTTGTCTATGCCAGGAATTTTGGAAGACAGCTGCCTGCCCAACTGACTGGAAGAGATCCATATTTATGCCTATTCCCAAGAATGCTGATGCAACTGAATGTGGAAATTATGGAAAGATATCATTAATATCACATGCAAGCAAAATTTTGCTGAAGATTATTCAAAAGCGGCTGCAGCAGTATATCAACAGGGAACTGCCAGAAATTCAGGCTCAATTCAGAAGAGGACTTGGAACCAGGGATATCATTGCTGATGTCAGATGGATCCTGAATGAAAGCAGAGAATACGAGAAGGATGTTTACCTGCGTTTTATTGACTGTGCAAATGTATTCAACTGTGTGGATCATAACAAATTACGGATAACGTTGTGAAGAATGGAAATTCCAGAATACTTAATTGTGCTCATAAGGAACTTGTACATAGATCAAGAGGCAGTCACTCAAACAGAACAAGTGGATACTGCATGGTTTAAAGTCAAGAAAGGTGTGTGTCAGGGTTGTATCTTTCACCATACCTATTCAATTTATATGCTGAGCAAATAATCCAAGAATCTGGACTATATGAAGAAGAATGGGGCATCAGGCTTGGAGGAAGGCTCATTAACAACTGGCGTTATGCAGATGACACAACCTTGCTTGCTGAAAGTGAAGAGGACTTGAAACACTCCCTGATGAAGAGCAAAGACCACAGACTTACGTGTAGATTACACCTCAACATAAAGAAAACAAAAATCCTCACAACTGGACCAATAAGCAACATTGTGATAAATGGAGAAAAATATATTGAAGTTGTCAAGGATTTCATTTTACTGGATCCACAATCAACACCCATGGAAGCAGCAGTCAAGAAATCAAAATACATACCGCATTGGGCAAATCTGCTGCAAAGGACCTCTTTAAAGTGCTGAAAAGCAAAGAAGTCACCTTGAAGACTAAGGTACGCCTGACCAAAGCCATGGTATTTTCAATCGCCTCATAGGTATGTGAAAGCTGGACAATGAATAAGGAAGACCGAAGAAGAACTGATGCCTTTGAATTGTGGTATTGGTGAAGAATATTGAATATACCATGGACTGCCAAAAGAACGAACAAATCTGTCTTGGAGGAAGTACAACCAGAATGCTCCTTAGAAGCAAGGATGGCAAGATTGCATCTTACATATTTTGGACGTGTTGTCAAGAGGGATCAGTCCCTGGAGAAGGACATCACACTTGGTAAATACACGGTCAGTGGAAAAGAGGAAGACTTTCACTGAGATGGATTGACATAGTGGCTGCAACAACAGGTTCAATCATAATGATTGTGAGCATGGTGCAGGACTGGGCAAGGTTTTCTTGTGTGGTGCTTAGGGTTGCTATGAGTCTGAACTGACTCAATGGCACCTAGCAACAGCAGTATATATGCCATTAAAATCATCCCTATACCATTAAAAACTTTTCCTATACTATGAAAAAATTCATTGCAACCCGTGATCTTTTCATTGAATGATGTTGCTTCCAACTTATTTATATTTTACGGGTAGACATACAAGTGTTACTCATTGTTAATAATGCTCTTTTAAGGAAGTTTCAGATTTTTTATTAGATCAGAATCCTTTCTGAATGACTTCATTTAAATTTTTACAAAGAATAATATTAAAATAACTTCTCTGTCATCTGGAATCTTTAGCAACTGGCATTTTTTCCTCCATTCACTGATTTTAGGAGAAATGACTATTACCAAAAAAGTACCTATGCCAAGGATTATGGAGGTTAGAAACAAACAAAACAAAACAAACCCACAAACACAAAATACAGGTTGGGGTAGTTAATTAATTAGTTCTAAAAATTTAAGATTTGCTTACAATACAAACCTAAAAGTAATGGTAGAGGACCTGATGTATCAATTATGTAGGCTAATTTTTGAACACCTAATATTTGGCAATGCAATTAATACACTTTACAAGTATTTTCTCGTTTAATCTTCACAGCAACTCTTTGAGGAAGGTGCCGTTAATATATTTATTTTATAAATAAGAAAATGGAGGCGGTAGTAGTAAGGAATGCAGCCAGAAGTGAAACCCCGTTTAACTGGCTCTAGAATCCACATTCTTTATTGATGCACTGTATTCCCTAACACACAAGGACAGTGATTGAAAATAAAGATAAGTCTTAGGCATGTTTTGTTTTGTTTTTGTAATTATTCTTAGTGTTTCCTAAGCTTCTTGAATCTATGATTAGGTGTTTGCCATTGGTTTGGAAAAATTCTTAGGAATTATATCTTCTAATATTTACTTTTGATGTCACATTTTCTCGCTCTTCTCCATCTAGGATTTTGCATTTCTACTGATTGCTTTTTATCTTGACTGCATGACTTTTTTTCTTGTTTATTTTTATGTTTCATAATTTTTGGTTGAAAGGCAGAATCTTAGGTAAGACAGTTGAGACTAAGGTAAATATAATTTATGCCTAGAAATGGACACACATTTTCTTTTATCAGATCTCTAGCAAAGAAATTTGAGTCAATCTACTCCTGAATTTAGCTGAATATGATTTTCATTGTTGCTATTGTTAAACTTAGTGAATGACAGGATTCAAATACCTCTATCATTTCCTTGTGTTTAGTATTGTGGCTGGTTTGTCTGGCAATTTTTTTCTCCATGCTTGTTTCACCATTAGTTTTAGTACTACCCTTTGTGCCTGTGCCTCAGGGAGGTTCTTTCTTCATGCACTTAACCCTGCCCCAGTGATTGTCTTTAGTGCTTCCTAACCTGGTTGTGGGAACAAAGCAGAACGTTCTCTGTTTTTCTGGTTTAGCCTCAACCTTAAATCTTGTGTTCCCAGTGCTCAGAGGTAGGTCCATGGAATGATTGCCCCTCCTCAGCAATGTTGTTGTTAGGTGCCATTGAGTCGGTTCCAACTCTTAGTGACACTAGGTACAACAGACTGAAACACTGCCCGGTCCTGTACCATCTTCACAATCGTTATGCTTGAATCTATTGCTGCAGGTGTTGTGTCAATCCATCTTGTTGAAGATCTTCCTCTTTTTTGCTGATACTCTACTTTTCCAAGCATGACGTTCTTCTCCAGGGACTTGTGCCTCCTAATAACATGTCCAAAGTATGTGAGATGAAGTCTCACCACCCCTGCTTTTAATTCAAATTCTGGCTGTACTTCTTCCAAGACAGATTTGTTCATTTTTCTGGCAGTCCATGGGATAGTTAATATTTTTCACCAGCACCATAATTCAAAGGCATCAATTCTTCTTCCATCTTCCTTATTGAACTGATATACATATCTATTTAAGTATTCTCACCCCCACAACAGCGAACCAATTTTTTTTTTTTTTTAGTGAATCTATCCAGCATGACTTGCAGCTGAAGTTTATTGACAATTCACTGATGTTATTGCTAACATCAAACTGAGACTATGTTCTCAGCTCACAAGCAAAATATTTGGAAGGATACATTGGAGGTCAATTAAATGCCTTTGAAACTGAAACATCAACCATGTTGACTACAACTGTCTTAATTCCATTTCCTTTGCTCTCTACCTCAAGATCTGGCATCTTGCTGGGATAGAACTAACCTGATACACTGCAGTTGGCACTGGCAGGCATTTTTGACTAGTTAGTGGCTTTATCAGCATGATGAAACAATCTCTGTTTGCAACATTTGTTATTTTTTTGCTGGAGAAAAAGGGGAAATATTTATATATGACTGCAAAAATTCTTGATCTGGGACATGAAAATATTTTCACCTCTGAGGCTTTAAGCTTCTCACTTGTATGCTATATTTCCCCAGTACAGGTACTGATGGCTGCACGGCAGCTCAGTTTTAGTCAAATAAAGCATTAACCCAATGCTGCCTGCATGGGACTGGGATAAAGTGAGACACATTATAAAAAAGAGTCTGAGAAAGTGAAAGGAAGAGAAGGAGGGATAGTGGAGTGAAGGAACAGCCCAGGCCAGGTGTTGCCACTGAGCAGCAAGGAGGGGACTATGCCAGGGTATCCTAAGTCTGTGCACTTCAGCACCTAAAGCCTGTGACCTGGGACACTGTGGGAGAGAAGGCCTCCAGGAGCCCCAAGGAGCACAGCTCTAGCCTCTTAGATGGAGGCATCTTCCCCACTAAACAGCAGCCTGCAAGGATGCTGGGAATACGGAGGATGGGAAAGAAGCCCTGGGTTGCAGGGAATTACATTAAAGGTTTTAAAAATTAATACAGCAGATATTATTAAAAACTCTATATTCCAAAGAAATATATTATTTTATGATCAACGGGGAAATTATGGTCAAATGGTTTTCCGAAAGCTTAAGAGTGTAGTTTGGTCCTGCCATATAACTACACTGATGGTGATACAAGTATTTCGTTTAAAGCATTTAGCCTTCCTTATATAATTTTCTTATTGTCTTTGTCCCATCCCTTGTACTGATTTGCTGATGTTTCCCTTGTCAGACTAGGTTCTTATTAAGAGCAAGGAATACAGTTTATTTATCTATATTTCTGTGTCTTGCAGAGCCCTTGGCACACAATATATGTTCCATATGGGTTTGTAGAGTTGAATTGCATTTTAAAAATTCAGCACTGAAACTCTCGGCACCCTCCTGAAAACAGAGTATGCCCTAACTAAAAGCATAGCTAAGCACTTACGTATTTAACCAATATCTTGAGGATCTTACTTCAGAGCCTTGATAGTGGTTGCCGTCAACATTGTCCAAACATCCTGGAACCAAAGACAGCATTGGCTAGTCAACTGGCATCATAGGAGGTGAGAATTCTTTCCAAAGCACATGTGAAATTTGGCTTTCAGGTCACCATCACAAAGCTAAATGTATTGCCAAGTTTCACGACTTCATATGACTGATCTCTAAACTGTAATAATTGTTGCATTTGTCTGTGACGACTTCTCAACATTCCTGTGACATTACCACCGTATTCCCACGTATGTAAAATGGAGAGAGAATTCAGTGAGGTTTTGGAAACCTGTAGTGGAGCTTTTCATTTATTTATTTTTGTATCCACATTGAGTAAATCACTTCTTTCCTTTCTGCTGAGGCAGAACTGAAAGGTTCCTTTCTGAAACTTCTGTGGGTTTCTGTGGTTTCATGGAGCCTGCCCACGTATGGGTCAGCTGTAACTTTGTGTGTATATGTGTGGTAAAAATATATATAACAAAACATTTGTCGATTCAACATTTTTTTACATGTACAATTCAATGACATTGATTGTATTCATCGTGTTGTACAACCACAGCTACTATCCATTTCCAAATTTTTCCAATACCATTAACAGGAGTTCAGTGCTCCCTAAGCAATGGTTTTCTTTTTCCCCCTCCCTCCTGCCCCTGGTAGCCATTAATAAACTTTGGCCTCTATAAATTTGCTTATTCTAGATATTTTATGTGAGTGGGATCATGAAATATTTGTCCCTTTGTGACTGACTTATTTTACTCAGCATAGTGTTTTCAAGGATCATCCATGTTGTAGCAGGTATCAGGACTTCATTTCTCTTTATGGCTAGTGATATTTGATTGTATGTATATATCAAGTATTGTTTACTCATTATCTGTTGATGGTCATTTAGATTGGTTTCACCATACTTTGCTATTATGAATAGTGCTGCAAAACACGTGTGTACAAGTTTTCATTTGCATTCTTGTCTTTAGTTCTTTTGCTAGTTCTACATTTAATGCCTTGAGTTCTATACTCTTACATTTAGGTCCTTGATCCATTTTGCTTTAATTTTTGTATTTTGTGAGGTATGGGTCCAGCTTCATTCTTTTGCATATGGAAATCCAGTAGTCCACATTTATTAAAGAGACGATTCTTTCCCATCCCATGGACTTAGCACCTTTGTTGAAAATCAGTTGACCATAGTTGCATGACTTTATTTCTAAACTCTCAGTTCTATTCCATTGGTCTATGTATCCATCATTATACCAGTGCCAGATTTTTTTTTTTAAAAATAATTTTTAAACTTTAAGTGAAAGTTTACAAATCAAGTCAGTCTTTTGCACAAAAACCCATATACACCTTGCTACACACTCCCAATTACTCTCCCCCTAATGAGACAGCCTGCTCTCTCCCTCCACTCTCTCTTTTCGTGTCCTTTTTGCCAGCTTCTAACCCTCTCCACCCTCTCATCTCCCCCCCAGGCAGGAGATGCCAACATAGTCTCAAGCGTCCACCTGATCCAAGAAGCTCACTCCTCACCACCATCTCTCTCCAACCCATTGTCCAGTCCAATCCATGTCTGAAGAGTTGGCTTCGGGAATGGTTCCTCTCCTGGGCCAACAGAAGGTCTGGGGTCCATGACCGCTGGGGTCCTTCCAGTCTCAGTCAGACCATTAAGTCTGGTCTTATGAGAATTTTGGGTCTGCAACCCACTGCTCTCCTGCTCTGTCAGGGGTTCTCTGTTGTGTTCCCTGTCAGGGCAGTCATTGGTTGTAGCCGGGTACCATCTAGTTCTTCTGGTCTCAGGATGATGTAGTCTCTGGTTCATGTGGCCCTTTCTGTCTCTTGGGCTCGTAATTACCTTGTGTCCTTGGTGTTCTTCATTCTCCTTTGATCCAGGTGGGTTGAGACCAATTGATGCATCCTAGATGGCTGCTTCCTAGCGTTTAAGACCCCAGACGCCACTCTTCAAAGTGGGGTGCAGAATGTTTTCTTTATAGATTTTATTATGCCAATTGACTTAGATGTCCCCTGAAACCATGGTCCCCAGACCCCTGCCCCTGCTACGCTGGCCTTCAAAGCATTCAGTTTAGTCAGGAAACTCCTTTGCTTCTGGTTTAGTCCAATTGTACTTACCTCCCCTGTATTGTGTGCTGTCTTTCCCTTCACCTAAAGTAGTTCTTATCTACTATCTAATTGGTGAATACCCCTCTCCAACCCTCCTCCCTCTCATAACCACAAAAGAATGTTTTCTTCTCAGTTTAAACTATTTCTCAAGTTCTTATAATAGTGGTCTTATACAATATTTGTCCTTTTGCAACTGACTAATTTCACTCAGCATAATGCCTTCCAGGTTCCTCCATGTTACGAAATGTTTCACAGATTCCTCACTGTTCTTTATCAATGCGTAGTATTCCATTGTGTGAATATACCGTAATTTATTTATCCACTCATCTGTTGATGGGCACCTTGGTTGCTTCCATGTTTTTGCTATTGTAAACAGTGCTGCAATAAACATGGGTGTGCATATATCTGTTTGTGTAAAGGCTCTTATTTCTCTAGGATATATTCCAAGGAGTGGAATTGCTGGATCGTAACAAAAAAAAATTTTTTTTCTTTTTTTTTATGGTAAGTCTATTTCTAACTTTTTAAGGAAGCGCCAAATTGATTTCCAAAGTGGTTGTACCATTTGACATTCCCACCAACAGTGTAGAAGTGTTCCAATCTCTCCACAGCCTCTCCGACATTTATTATTTTGTGTTTTTTGGATTAATGCCAGCCTTGTTGGAGTGAGATGAAATCTCATTGTAGTTTTGATCTGCATTTCTCTAATGGCTAATGATCGTGAGCATTTCCTCATATATCTGTTAGCTACCTGAATGTCTTCTTTAGTGAAGTGTCTATTCATATCTTTTGCCCTTTTTTTAATTGGGTTTGTCTTTTTGCAGTATCATATAGATTTTAGAGATCAGGCACTGATCAGAAATGTCATAGGTAAAAACTTTTTCCCAGTCTGTAGGTAGTCTTTTTACTCTTTTGGTGAAGTCTTTGGATGAGCATAAGTGTTTGATTTTTAGGAGCTTCCAGTTATCTAGTTTTTCTTCTACATTCTTTGTAATGTTTTCTATACCGTTTATGCCATGTATTAGGGCTCCTAACATTGTCCCTATTTTTTGTTCCGTGATCTTTATCATTTTAGATTTTATATTTAGGTCTTTAATCTATTTTGAGTTAGTTTTTGTGCATGGAGTGAGGTATGGGTCTTGTTTCATTTTTTTTTTTTTGCAGATGGATATCCAGTTATGCCAGCATCATTTGTTAAAAAGACTGTCTTTTCCCCATTTAACTGTTTTGGGGCCTTTGTCAAATATCAACTGCTCATATGTGGATGGGTTTATGTCTGGATTCTCAATTCTGTTCCATTGGTCCATGTATCTGTTGTTGTACCAGTACCAGGCTATTCTGACTACTGTGGCAGTATAATAGGTTCTAAAATCAGGTAAAGTAAGGCCTCCCATTTTGTTCTTCTTTTTCAGGAATGCCTTGTTTATCCGGGGCCTCTTTCCCTTCTGTATGAAGTTGGTGATTTGTTTCTCCATCTCATTAAAGAATGTCGTTGGGATTTGGATCAGAATTGCAGTAAATGTATAGATCGCTTTTGGTAGAATAGACATTTTTATAAAGTTAAGTCTTCCTATCCATGAGCAAGGTATGTTCTTCCACTTATGTAAGTCTCCTTTGGTTTCTTGCAGAAGTGTACTGTAGTTTTCTTTGTATAAGTCTTTTACAACTGTGGTAAGATTTATTCCTAAGTATTTTATCTCCTTGGGGGCTACTGTAAATGGCATTGATTTGGTGATTTCCTCTTCGTTGTTCTTTTTGTCGGTGTAGAGGAATACAACTGATTTTTGTATGTTTATCTTGTATCTCGATACTCTGCTGAACTCTTCTATTAGTTTCAGTAGTTTTCTGGAGGATTCCTTAGGGTTTTCTGTGTATAAGATCATGTCATCTGCAAATAGAGAAACTTTGACTTCTTCCTTGCCAATCTTCTTTATCTAGCCTAATTGCTCTGCCTAGGACTTCCAGCACAATGTTGAATAAGAGTGGTGATAAAGGGCATCCTTGTCTGGTTCCCTGAAAACAGTGGGAATGTTTTCAGGCTCGCTCCATTTACGGTGATGTTGGCCGTTGGCTTTGTATAAATGCCCTTTATGATGTTGAGGAATTTTCCTTCTATTCCTATTTTGCTGAGAGTTTTTATCATGAATGGGTGTTGAACTTTGTCAGATGGCTTTTCTGCATCAATTGATAAAATCATGTGATTCTTGTCTTTTGTTTTATTAATGTGGTGGGTTACATTAATTGTTTTTCTAATGTTGAACCATCCGTGCATACCTGGTATGAATCCCACTTGGTCATGGTGAATTATTTTTTTGATATGTTCCTGAATTCTACTGGCTAGAATTTTGTCGAGGATTTTTGCATCTAGGTTCCTGAGGGATATAGGTCTATAATTTTCTTTTCTTGTGGTGTCTTTACCTGGTTTTGGTATCAGGGATATGGTGGCTTCATAGAATGAGTTTGGTAGTATTCCATCCGTTTCTATGCTCTGAAACACCTGTAGTAGTAGCGGTGTTAACTCTTCTCTGAAAGTGTGGTAGAACTCTGCAGTGAAGCCCTCCGGACCAGGGCTTTTTTTTTGTTGGGAGTTTTTTGATTACCTTTTCAATCTCTTCTCTTGTTATGGGTCTATTTAGTTGTTCTACCTCTGTTTGTGTTAGTTTAGGTAGGTAGTGTGTTTCTAAGAATTCATCTATTTCTTCTAGGTTTTCAAATTTGTTTGAGTATAGTTTTTCATAGTAATCTGACATGATTCTTTTTATTTCATTTGGGTCTGTTGTAGTATCGCCCATCTCATTTGTTATTCGGGTTATTAGCTTCCTCTCCTGTTTTTTTTTTTTTTTTTTTTTATCAGTTTAGCCAACGGTTTATCAATTTTGTTGATTTTTTCAAAAAACCAGCTTTTGGTCTTGTTAATTCTTTCAATTGTTTTTCTGTTTTCTATTTCATTTAGTTCAGCTCTAATTTTTATTATTTGTTTTCTTCTGGTAACTGTGGGTTTCTTTTGTTGTTCTCTTTCTATTTGTTCAAGTTGTAGGGATAGGTCTTTGATTTTGGCCCTTTCTTCTTTTTGGATGTGTGCATTTATTGATATAAATTGGCCTCTGAGCACTGCTTTTGCCGTATCCCAAAGGTTCTGATAGGAAGTGTTTTTGTTCTCGTTGGATTCTATAAATTTCTTTATTCCATCATTAATATGTTCTATAGTCCAGTCTTTTTTGAGCAGGGTATAGTTCAGTTTCCAAGTGTTTGATTTCTTTTCCCTGCTTTTACTGTTATGGCCTTATGGTGAGAGAAGATGCTTTGTAATATTTCAATGTTTTGGATTCTGCTAAGTCCTGCTTTATGACTAATATGTGGTCTATTCCAGAGAATGTTCCACGTGTGCTAGAAAAGAAAGTATAGTTGATTGCTGTTGGGTGGAGTGTCCTGTATGTATCTATGAGGTCAAGTTGGTTGATTGTGGCATTTAGATCTTCCGTGTCTTTACTGAGCTTCTGTCTGGATGTCCTGTCCTTCACCGAAAGTGGTGTGTTGAAGTCTCCTACTATTATTGCGGAGCCGTCTATCTCACTTTTCAATGCTGATAGAGTTTGTTTTATGTATCTTGCAGCCCTGTCATTGGGTGCATAAATATTTAATATGGTTATATCTTCTTGGTGTATTGTCCCTTTAATCATTATATAGTGTCCTTCCTTATCCTTTCTGATGGATTTAACTTTAAAGTCTATTTAGTCAGAAATTAATACCGCCACTCTTGCTCTTTTTTGATTGTTGTTTGCGTGATACATTTTTTTCCATCCTTTGAGTTTTAGTTTGTGTCTCTAAGTCTAAGGTGTGTCTCTTGTAGGCAGCATATAGACGGATCTTGTTTTTTTATCCATTCTGCCACTCTCTGTCTCTTTATTGGTGCATTTAGTCCATTTACACTCAGGGTAATTATGGATGGGTATGAATTTAGTGCTATCATTTTGATGTCTTTTTTTTGTGTGTTGACAGCTTCTTTTTCCCACTTGATTTTATGTGCTGAGTAGATTTTCTTTATATATTGTCCTTTCCTCATATTTGTTGTTGTTGATTTTGTTTCTGCTGAGTCTATATTTTTCCCTTGTATTTTATTTTGATGAGTAGGATAGTTTGTCTCCTTTGTGGCTACCTTATTATTTACCCCTATTTTTCTAAATTTAAAACTTTTATTTCTTTGTATCGCCGTATTTTCCTCTCCATATGGAAGGTGTATGATTACATTTCTTAGTCCCTTTTTATTATTTTAATGTTGTCTTCTTTTATATAATAACATTCTCGTTACCCTGTGTTGGGCTTTTTTTTTTTTTTTTTTCTCTGTCTGCGTTGACTTCTGGTTGGTCTGCCCAGTGTTCTAGTCTTGGGTCAATACCTTATATTATTGATTTTCTAACCAAACAACTCCCTTTAGTATTTCTTGTAGTTTTGGTTTGGTTGTTACAAATTCCCTCAACTTGTGTTTATCTGGAAATGTCTTAATTTCATGTTCATATTTCATCGACTCGACGGCACTGGGTATTTAAGAGACAGTTTTGATGGATATATGATTCTTGGCAGGCAATTTTTTTCCTTCAGTTTTTAAAATATGTCATCGCATTGCCTTCTTGCCTGCATGGTTTCTGCTAAGTAGTCCGAGCTTATTCTTGTTGGCTCTCCCTTGTAGGTGACTTTTCTTTTACCCCTCGTTGCCCTTATAATTGTCTCTTTATCTTTGGTTTTGGCAAGCTGGATTATAATATGTCTTGGTGACTTTCTTTTAAGATCTACCTTATGTGGAGTTCGATGAGCATCTTGGATAGATATCTTCTCATCTTTCACAATATCAGGGACGTTTTCTGCCAACAAATCCTCAACAATTTACTCTGTATTATCTGTCATCCCTCCCTGTTCTGGTACTCCAATCACTCGTAGGTTATTTCTCTTGATAGAGTCCCACATGATTCTTAAGGTTTCTTCATTTTTTTAAAATTCTTTTCTCTGATTTTCCTTCAAATATATTAGTGCCAAGAGATTTATCTTCGAGTTCAGAAATTCTAGCTTCTACTTACTCAATTCTGCTCCTCTGAGTTTCTATTGAGTTATCTAATTCTGTAATTTTATTGTTAATCTTCTGAATTTCTGATTGCTGTCTGTCTATGGATTTTTTCCAGCTTATTAAACTTTTCGTTATGTTCCTGAATAATCTTTCTGAGTCCTTCAGTTGCTTTATCTGTGTGTTCCTTGGCTTGTTCTGCGTATTGCCTCATTTTCTTCCTGATGTCTTGAAGGGTTCTGTACATTAAACTTTTGTATTCTGCATCTGGTAATTCCAGGAATGTGCTTTCATCTAGAAGATCCCTGGATTCTTTGTTTTGAGAGCCTGTTGAGGTGATCATGGCCTGTTTCTTTGTGTGACTTGATATTGACTGTTGTCTCTGAGCCATCTATACGTTATTGTATTAGTTTATGTTTGCTTACTGTGTCATAGCTGTTTACTTTGTTTTGTTTTGGTATACCCCTATGGGTTGTTTGAGTGAGCTAGCTTGATTATTTTCACCTTTGGAGCTGTGGTGTCCTGTCTCCAGCTGGCTAGAGCTGTTATCAGCTATATCAGCCTAGGAGTCCATTCAGTTTTCTTATATGAATTCAGCTCAGGTTTCTAGGTAGCTGATATCAAGTGTGTGGTACAGGCTCTCTCCTACAGCCTCAGAGGGCCAGGGGTGATTGGTGTATATACCCGTATCCGATTGCAGCAGGGGGTCAAGCTCTGAACAAGGCAGGGGGCTGAGAACTGACCCCCAAGTGTTTCTGAGGAAAATGTGTCTCTGTTCCCTAGAGTGTGCTGGTGGGCGGGGTCTGCATAGGGACCACGGGCACCCAAAGTTTTTGTTGTAAGGACTGGGAGGTATCCTGGACCCCTGTTGCGGGTGGCTGGGTGACCCAAGTGGAGCCACCAGTCCTTAGGTCCCTGTCGTGGGTAGGTGAGGACCTTATTTATTAGGCAAAGCAATGTCAAAGGTCAAACACCCACCTCTCTACCGCATAGCAGAAATGGTTGGAGTTTGCCAACAAGGGCCTATTCTCCTGAAATAGGCTCACACAGGTCCATACAGAAGGGAAAGGTGCTCAAGGTCCATGGATGGTTTATGCCTGGACAGGAGCTGCTTCTGTCCTGAGCTCCCCTAGTTAGTGGAGCTAGCAAATTATCTTTTCCCCCCAGTTGGAAATTTTTCCCCTCCCCAAGGCCGGGAGGCTGGCTCTAGGTGCTCCCCAGGGTCTATCTCAGGCCCAGGGATTCAGCTGCTGAAGCTGGGGTGGGGGTGGGGGTGGGGGGGCACGGTAAAATATACGTAAGTCCTTAGCTTTTGCAGAAAACGCCCTTCTCCTCAGGTTCCGGAGATGTGAGTGGGCTGTGTGGCTGGCTGCTTCTCCCTGAGGAAACTGCAGCGCAACACTAGGACCAGCCCTCCGCCGCCGCCGTGTTGTCGCTGCTCCGGGAATGGTGCCTGAGGGCTTCCCGAGATCCAGGTCCGGTAACTACTCTCCGCTTCTGAACGGTCTCTTCCTTCCCCTGCCCCTCAGTTCGTTGTCTAAGCTTGCCTTTGATGCTCAGGGCTCCCAGCTTGTCACAAATATACTCGTTTCACTTGTGTTTTCCGGTCTTTGTTGTAAAGAGGGCTCCACAGAAGCGTCTGTCTATTCCGCCATTTTGGCTCCCCCTCACCAGGTTGTTTTGATTGCTGTAGAGTTATAGTATGTTTTGAGATTTGGAAGTATGAGTCTTCCTACTTTATTCTTTTTCAAGACGGTTTTGGCTATTTGAAAAAAAAAAAAATGAGGCCCTTTGCAATTCCATACACATTTGAGGATTGATTTTTCATTACTGTGATGAAGGCTATTGGAATTTTGACGGGGACTGTGTTGAATCTGTAGATTGAGTTAGGTGGTATTGATGTCTGAACAATATTGTCTTCAATCCTCTAACAGGAAATGTCCTCCTGTTTATTTAGGTCTTCTTTAATTTCTTGCAGTGATTTTTTAAAATAGTTTTCAGTCTACAAATCTTTCACTTCCCTGGTTAAATTTATTCCTTGGGGTTTTAATCTTTTAGATACTATTGTAAATAGAATTGTTTCCTTAATTCCTTTTCAGAATGCTCATTGCTTATGTATAGAAACCCAACTGATTTTTGTTTTGAACTATATCTTGCCACTCTGCTAATTTATTTACTAGTTCTAGTAACTTTCTTGTAGATTCATTGTGGTTTCTATATATAGAATTATGGCAAACACAAAAAGGGATTAAAAAAAAAAACCCATTGCCATTGAGTCGATTCCGATTCATAGGGACCCTACAAGACAGAATAGAAACTGCCCAATAGGGTTTCCAAGGAGTGCCTGGTGGATTTGAACTGCCAACCTTTTGGTTAGCAGCTGTAGCTCTTAACCACTATACCACCAGAGTTTCTTTTTTCTTCCCAATTTGGGTGTGGTGGGACTGATTACTTTAGTGTGGCCTCTGTAGCCATGGTCTTATAACTCACACCCAGGTAATTCGGAGGGACTGTGTGATAGAGTAATTGTGGCTCAGCAAGGGGATTGATCAGGTTTGTCATCCCACTGGGTTTGAAATGAGCCGCCTGACAGGCAGGAAGGAGAAGAGCCCACCACCAAAGAAGGAGAGACCCGGAGGATAGACTTGAAGAAGATGGTGCAACAGTGGGCTTCCTGGCCCACAGGGTGAGAAAGCTGATTGCCTTTGGGCAGAAACTGAGGGCCAGGGAAAGGCGTTCGTGCAAGCACAGCTGGACAGAGGCTGTCCTGATGGAAAATATGTATCCTTGAGTGTCCTTGAGCCTGAATTTTAACCTGCTTCTTCCGTAATAAACCCCGTAATTGTGAGTATGGTCTGTGAGCTCTGTGTGGCTATTGCAATGAATTATCAAACCCAGTAGAGAGTGCTGTGGGAGGGATGGATGGTGTCAGAATTGGTAAAGATGGTGGAAAAAGGAGGCATGTCTGACCTCCACCTAATAGGAATCAGCCTTGGGCTGTTGATCTTGATTTTTCTTCCACCTTGTGAAGTTAGAGAAGGTCAGACACTGACCTCATGCCATTTTTACATTGTGTAACTTTTATTTTTCTTGCCAGTTGGTCTGTCTAGGACTTCCAGTACAATATTAAATAGCAGCTGTAAGACAAGGCAAACTTCTCTTGCCCCCGATAGTAAGGGGAAAACCCTCAGTCTTTCTCCACTGAGTACGATGTTGTTGTTGTTAGGTACTGCTGAATTAGTTCCAACTCATAATGGCCCTATGTACAACAGAACAAAACACTGCCTGGTCCTGTCTATCCTCATAAATTGTTTTTAAGCTTGAGCCAATTGTTGCAGGCATTGTATCAATCCATCTCATCAAGGGTATTCCTCTTTTTCAATAACCCCCTACTTTACCAAGCATGCTGCCCTTCTCCAGGGACTGGTCCCTCCTGATAACATGTTCAAAGTATGTGAGATGATTTCTTGCCCCCTCTTCTAAGGAGCATTCTAGCTGTATCTCTTCTAAGACAGAGTCTCTGATTCTTCTGACAGTCCATGTTATATTCAATATTCTTTGCCAACGCCATAATTCAAAGACATCAATTCTTCTTCAGTCTTCCTTATTCATTGTCCAGCTTTTGCATGCATATGAGGCAATTGAATATACCATGGCTTGGGTCAGGTGCACCTTAGTCCTCAAAGTGACATCTTTGCTTTTTAAAACCTTAAAGAGATCTTTTGCAGCAGAGTTGCCAATTCATCATTCGATTTCTTGACTGCTGCTTCCGTGGGTGTTGATTGTGGATCCAAGTAAAATGAAATCCTTGACAACTGCAATATTTTCTCTGTTTATCACAATGTTGCTTATTGGTCCAGTTGTGAGGACTTTTTTTTCTTTATGTGGAGGTGTAATCCATACTGAAGGCTGTAGTCTTTGATTTTCATCAGTAAGTGCTTCAAGGCCTCTTCACTTTCTGCAAGCAAGGTTGTGTCATCTGCATATCACAGATCGTTAATGAGTCTTCCTCCAATCTTGATGCTGTGTTCTTCTTCATATAGTCCAGCTTCTTGGATTATTTGTTCAGCATACAGATTGAGTAGGTATGGTGAAAGGATACAACCCTGACACACACCTTTCCTGACTTTAAACCATGCAGTATCTCCTTGTTCTGTTCGAAGGACTGCCTCTTGGTCTGTGTACAGATTCTGCATGAGCACTATTAATTGTTCTGGAATTCCCATTCTTCACAATATTATCCATAATTTGTATGATACACACAGTCAAATGCCTTTGATTATGATGTTAGTTGTAGGTTATTCACAAATGCCCTTTATTATATTGAGGAATTTATCTTTTATTACTAGTCTCTTGAATTTTTTTCTTTATCATGAAATGGTGTTTTGTCAAATGCCTCCTCTGCATTGATTGAGTTGATCATATGTTTGTTTTCCCTGGTGGTGTATTACATTGATTGATTTTCTAATGTAGAACCACTCTTGCATTCCAGGGCTAAATTTCACTTGATCATGGTGTATAATTCTTTTAATATGCTTTTAGATTCAATTTATTACTATTTGCTTGAGGATTTTTGAACCTCATCTTTCTTTATTCATAATGGATACTGATCTATAGTTGTTGTTTTCTTCTGGTGTCTGTCTTTTGTATCAGGGTAATGCTCGACTCATAGTATGAGTTAGGAACTTTCCCCTCCTCTTTTACTTTTTGTTTTTTGGAAAAGTTTAAGAAGGATTGGAATTACTTCTATAAATGTTTGGTAGATTTCTCCAGTGATCTGGGATTTTTCTTTAGTGGGAGGTTTTTGATTAATGCTTTAATCTCTTCACTTGTTATGGATCTGTTGGGATCTGTTTATTCTTGAGTCAGTATAGGAAATTTGTGTGTTTCTAGGAGTTTTCTCATTTCTTCTACATTAGTTAATTTGCTGGAGTCCAATTTTTCATACTGTTTTATTATGATGATACTTTTTTATTTTTGTAGGGTCAGTTGTAATGTCCCTACTTTCATTTCTGATTTTAGATATTGCATCTTCTATTTCTTTTTCTTTGTTAGTCTAGCTAGAGGTTTGTTGATTTTATTGATCTTAAAAAACAACTTCTGATTTTGTTTTTTCTTTGTTTTTTTCTGTTTTCTATTTCATTTATCTCTTCTCAGATCTTTGGTGTTTTCTCCATTTTGATAGTTTTGCTCTTGGTTTGCTTGCTTTTACTAGTTCCACAGGTTGTAAAGTTCAATTATCGATTTGAGTTTTTTTCTTTTTTTTTTTTTAATGTAGGAATTTAACTATAAATTTACCTGAGTGTTATAGTTTTGTTATGTCGTGTGTTCATTTTCACTGGACTCTAGGTATTTTCTGATTTCTTCCATGACCCATTGGTTGTTTAATAGTGTGTTGCTTAATTTCCATGTATTTGTGTATTTTCCAGTTTTCCTTTGGTTATTAATTTCTGGTTTCATTTTATTGAGGCTGAAGAAATTACTTTTCATCATTTCAATCTTTCCGATTTATCGATACTTTGTTACACAGCATGTGGTCTATCCTGGAGAATGTTCCATATGCACTGGAAAAGAATGTATATCATGCTATTGTTGGGTGAAGTGTTCTAAATATGTCTTAGGTCTAGATGGTTTATAGTGTTTTCCAATTTCTCTGTTTCTTTACTGACCTTCTTTCTAGATGCTCTGTTCGTATTTGAAAGTCATATATTGAATTCTCCAACAATTACTGTGAACTATCTATTTTCTCCCTTTAATTCTGTCAGTATTTGCTTTATATACATTTTGGGGCTCTAATGTTAGGTGCATATATATTTATAATTGTTATATCTTCTTGATGAGTTGACGCTTTTATCATTATAAAATGCCCCTCCTTGTCTTTAATAACAAATTTTGAATTAAAATTCATTTTATCTGATATTAAAATCACCCCAGCTCTCTTTTAGTTACTCTTTAAATGAAATCTTTTTTTTTTTTTTTTTAACATCTTTTTTCTTTTAATCTATTTGTGTCTTTGGACTTCAGATGTGTCTCTTACAGACAGCATATAATCGAATCATGTTTTTAATCCATTTTTTCACTCTTTGCACTTTGATTGGAGTGTTTAGGCCACTTACGTTCATTGTGGTTATCAGTTGGGGCTCTTCTCAGTGCACAAAGAGCTGTGGATTGGCTGGGGCTGTGACTGCAATTCTGTTACAACTGTCCATCTGCTGTGTTGGGGGGGGCATGGGGACAGTGGCAAAAGAGATGGTCCAATGCATTGAAATTTGTCTTTTTCTTGATTTAGTCTGCAACTCCTTGCTTTTGTCCTTTCCCCACCTTTTCAGAGTTCTTACAGGGCTAGGTACAAACTTTTAGTTACTTTCTGTGCTTGCGGGAAGGGCTGGGCTCTTATATCTGCTCATGCTACCATTTTCCCAGCATTCCTTGGATTTTATTTTGCTTCTGAGTGCAGAAGCCATTCTAGTGCCTCCAGGAAAGCATTTTAAGAATACATGCTTATTTACTTCCCATACTAAGGAGGTAATCTTCACCACCTCCTTTCCCTCCTCTGCCTACTCCCATCTTAAATACTAGTGCTGGCCATATTGCTTTTTCCAATCACTCCAAGGTTATTCCAACCTTGTCCATCTCACTCTTTTCTATAATCATACTCTGTACCATGTAACTGAGCATCATGTATATCCTAACCAAATTGCTTCTTGTATTTTGTTTAGTGATGTTCTCACAGATATAAAGTTCTCTGAGCAGGAGTTCTGGCTTAAAATTCTCTTTATATCTTGAAAAGCCAATGGAACAGAGTGAAAATGGCTTCTTAATAAACATTTTCTAACTGTATACCTAAATTTAAAAGAAACCCTGGTGACACAATGGTTAAACACTCAGTAGCTAACTGAAAGGTCCATGTTCCAATCCACCAGGGGCTCTACAAGAGAAAAGACCTGGTGATCTGCTCTTATAAAGATTACAGCCTAGGAAACCCTATGGAACAATTAACTCTATCACATGTAGTCGTTATTAGAAAGAATTGACTCAAAGGTACTCAGCAGTAACAGGAACATACCTAAATCCACTCATATGTGTTGAAAACGTTTTACTTGAAGATTACGCAATAGCTAGAAACATTCAGAAAGTTGAGATTCAATGATTCCACATACATATTTTTGTAAGTGGCCTGCAGCAATGCTTTCTTTTGTTAAATACTGCCTGATGTCTTTATGTGTCCCCAAAGTTGAATGGTGAACAGGTTGCTAGAAGTGATTTCAGGCCCCAGTGAGGAAAAAGAAAATTTTTTTAAACCTACCATTAAGAAGCAGATTTGTACCAATACTCAATAGTCTAGGCTGGGTACCCTTTGAACTAGTTTTGCTTTCTTCTTACCAGCTGGTGGTGGCCAAAATTCTGAGATATTCAGTGACCGATTGATGGTTAGCTGGCACTGATCTCCCTGGAGGCACAGATTTATTTTTTGAGGAGACTTAAGTTTTTTTTATGTTCTTTGGATACATTGGCCCACCTTACTTCAATGATCATCAAGAACAGAAAGTGAGGTGTGGATTTAAGGAAGGTCCTAAGGAATAGCAAGTAAAATATGCTGTCCATGGCGGATTTAAGCCCTCAGAAGGCAGGTGTGTCTTGTTATCACTCTCTCCTCATGGCGTAGTTGTCAATCAGACAATATTTATTGACTATATGATGAATGAGTGAATTGAAGAAAGAGGAAAGATCTTTCTTCAAAGAAAGACTCAATGTCACTTAGATGTTTAGTCAGAGAAGGTAGAACTCCAACATTTTGCCTTACCTTATATACTATGATTTACTTGGTAACAGACACAACTTAGCAAATTGTATTTTATCACCAAACTTCACTCATTGTTTAAAGATGCTGGCTAGGCATCAGCACAGCCTGAGCCAGAGAGCGCAGTTGGACCATTAGTCATCATCTGTCATGCTCGTGGACTCCTGGGACCAAGAGATTTACACTCAGAATCACAAAGAGAATTAGCACATTAATGCCTTTGTTTCTAACCACCAAGGCTATTCATCCTGTCCCCAGCCTGGCTTCAAGGCCTTTGGAAGTTTTGCCAGCGTCCCAACCTGTCTACCACTTCGTTTTCAGACTCCACTCAACAATGTCTTATATTTGCTGTTCCTAGGTCGCTTTGTAATTGTGTATGATTTTGTGGCATGATTTTGCCTTCTCTGAACACACTGGGTATAAGGCTTTCTTCTCTGTGTTCTATTTTAGCTGTATATTTTTAAATGAAGTTGGAGTGTGGTTTTAATTTAATTCCCAAAATATTTCCCAAAATATTTGCCTGTGATGGAGATATAGAGAGATACTCCATTCATGATTGTTAGCTACACAAAGAATACTTCTCTCCCCCTCTCTGTTAAGCTGAGTTGGAGTGGAGAGAGTTGGATTTTGCTTGAGGTCTGCCCTTCCACAGTACTTGTCATGCTTGGTTATTAGCTACATTTTTTAAAGTGACCTTCTAGCAAGGCTCTGGGCTAAAGCCCGTACTGGCATTCTTTTCTTTGAGCCTCTTAACGACAACCGTATGATGTTAGGCATTATCATTTCTATTTTTATGGATGAAGAAACTGAGATGCAGGCTCAGGGAGGTTGTATAACATACCCAAAGCACTGGGTACTGAGGAGAAGTAACTTTCCAAAGGACACAGAGACAGTACGTAATTGGGCCAGGATCTGAGCACAGGCCTGCATGACACCAAATTTCTAGTCTTTAATGCAGAAGGCTTCCTAAAAACTTTTCAAAAGGAATGGAGGATGTATTATCTGGCTTGGATGATGTTACAATATATTTGTAGAGGTATGTTACTGAGAACTTAAAAATGGGAAAGATAGGATAATATATAATTATTAGAATTGATGAGGAAAATGGATTTTATACTCCAAGAAACTTTTGTGATCCAGTCCAATCCCATTATCTTCATATGATCAATGAGGATACTGAGGATTATTGGTGTTTAGAATCTTGTCCAAATCCACAAAACTGCTACCAAAAGGCCAAACTAGGACACAATTCTAGGGTACTTACTGCCAATCCATTACTCATTTTGATAACTCCTGCTACCTTGATGGCTTCTCAGAGTTACATGTTATTAGTGTCTTAGTATTTTATAAAAACATGTAGGTTGTGGACAAAGAGTGTCTGCTTAATGCATTTCAATCTAGAGGAACAAAACTAGCTTATTTATGGGAATAGGGCAAGTTGGTCCTCACCCTAAATTATGAAACAATATCTGGATGAGTCTACAAGGCTCAATGTCTTACCAAAAAATTTGTAATGTCAGTCTGAACTGGTATTTACAAGTGAAGAGATGTTATTAGCAGGGTAATTTGGTTAAATAAATATTGTGCCAAATTATCTCAAATTTATAACACTTATAACAATTTTATGGAAAATTGCTTCCAAAATTATACCCTTATAAAGTGCACACATTAATAACACACCACAAGGACACATAAATTATATAAGAGTCATGTCCCTTTGCAGTTGCATACATTGAATAATGTGCTGTTTTTGCAAGAGCAAAAGGTATACTATGTTATTAAAATATACTGGCATTTTAAACTGCTACATTAAAGTCACTATAGACAACTAGAAAGTCACAGATATAACAAAGATATAGTGTTTTGAGGAGGATAAAATTTGTTCCCCCGACAAAAGAGGGAGCAAGACCACATATATAGAAGTAGATGAGCTTAGAATAAGAATTAGGACAGTAACATCTGTAGTTATTTTGTAAAATTTGTTATGGTGAAATAAAGAGATGCATCTAATCACCCGAAACATGATGAGTTCAGTTATCTAGCAACAAGATAGAAATACTTTTATTCCATTAATTCTTGAGCATTGCGGCCGCTTTGCCAACATGGGAAATGAATATCTCATAAGGCTAGAAGTTACGCCCCTCACTGGGATAGGCACGCCATGCACAGTGGCTCTCAGTTCCGTCAGTGTGCCGTGCGGTTTTCTCCATGTTTTCATACCCTGCTTCTGTTCATTCTGATTCATTGCCTAGAAAGTCCTTCCTTCTCACCCCTTATTCTCTTCTCCTTTAGATCCGCTGGTGAACACCACACCATCTTTCAAGATTTGGTTAGGGAATTACAACATCTCTAAAGCTGTTTCCAACCCCAGTCATGGAGTTACCGCCTCTTCATTTGACCTTCCACTGCAGCCAGGTTAGTACATTTGTTGGTTTACACGCTTGCCTCCCCGCTAGATTGTGAGCAGTCTTAACCAGCCTTGTGAACCTGAACACCAGTGCTATTGATAGCTCAGACTGGTGTATGTTTGTTGAATGATCAAATGAATGAAAAGTTAAGCAAAAGTTAAATGAGACTCTTACAGGGGATAAAGGTATCACTCTCAACATCAGTGCTACTAACTCTACTCTCAATTCTATATGCACACCTGGATGGACCAGTTTTTTATATCTGTGAAGTAGACCACATGTCCTTTTAGCTTCTGGCATCTTTTTACTTTTCCATAATTAAGTCACCTGTCCTAATAAAGTTCAATTTTAATCATCTGTCTTCATTTTTCGGGGTGCAGCTGGTAACTGCTACAAGTGTGTTATAAGAATTTTATTGGAAGATTCCTATTCAAATTACCTAGTTAATTAGCCATTTTTGATATATATTTCTGAAATAGCAGCTTCAGGTCTATAAAAACATCTCTCTTTTTTCTCAACCCTTCCTCTTCTCCTTCTGTTTCTTTTCTTCCTTTTTCAACAATTTATTGAACACCTACGTGCTCAAGTCACAGAGCTAACTATTATGAGTGCAAATAGTAATAAATACAATGCAACAACAAAAACATTTTTTTTATCCTTGGCATAGGAAACACGTGCTCCCCAATGTGTATGTTTTTCTTCTTGTTTTGGGTACACAGCTAGACAACGTTCTTTAGTAGTCTTTCAGTTTTTTTTTTTTTTTAATTTGATAAATGATTGGGTTTTAACCAGAGCAAATGTAGGTGGAAATGACGAATGCCATTTACAAGCCCAACTTTTAAATTTTCCTGCAACATTCTCTGAGTTTTCTCTCTCTTTCCATGTCTGCTGGCTGGATTTAGCAGATCCAAGGAGATCTTCTGAAGCTTCAGTGGTTTGTAGAGTGTTAGGTAAAAGGATTCTGGGACCCTGAGTGAAACAAGGTATACCCCCTGCCCCCACCACCAGTTCAGGTGACCACCATCAGGCTATAAGAAGAACAAACTAAATTGTTATTGTGAGAAGGTAATGGGATTGAGAGGTTGATTTTTAAAACAATTAGTCCTCCCTGACTGATTACAGTCCCCTCAATGAATTGACAACAAGCCCTACAACTTACCTTAATGTCCACTCACTTTTTTTTCTTCCTTCCTATTGATATTTAAGAGATATTATTCTTCTTGTATAGGGCTATTTCCTCCCACATCCCCAGAAAATTTATTCTCTCTTTTACATCTCTTCCCATCAGCATTGAAGCATGTTCAAATTTCTATCATCTTCAAAAATAAAATGGAACAAAAAAATCACCCTCCTATGGAACTTTTTCGTCTTTAGTATCTACCTTATAGCTCTCCTACCCATCACAACTAAACTTCCAGAAAGATTTGTATGTACTTTCTCTATATGCTCAACTTTTTAAACTTCCAAATCCATTGGAATGTGGATTCTATATTACCTTTTCCAGTCCCAGCCATGAATCTGCTTTTTCTCAGACCACTACCAATCTCTCTATTTTATTTTTTGGCAAACCCAAAGAAATATATCAGTAATTATTGTACTTATTTTTACTACAATATTTGACTTTGTTGAATTTTTCTCTTTCTTGAGAAAATCTATTCCCTTGGCCTCCATGACACCCCATTCTCCACGTTTTCTTTCTATATCTCTGGCTGTTCTTTTTGGTTTTCTTTGAGGATCCTTTCCCTTTTCCAATTTCCTAACTATTGGCATTCTAATTCAGGCCATATTTTTTCCTCAATGCTATATTTGTGCTTTCTGGACATTCTCATTCCACTCTCTTAAATCCACTAATGATGCTGATCCTTCCAGCTTTTTCTCCAGTTTAGGATGTTTTCTTAAGTTTCTGAAGCATTTGCCCAACTACCTAATTGATAGCTCCTCCTAGATATCTCTTAGGAACTTTAAAATTGGTAATTTCCACATTGATTATATAAGTTGTCCCTTCACAATCTCCATCCCTCTGCCATTTCTACTTCCCAAAACCTTGTTGACTCACCTACTTACTTCTCTTCATCCTTCACTGCTACTAGCTAGTCCATGCACCATCCCCTCTTTTCAAATGATTGCCACAAATCTACCTGCGTTCACTCCTGGGCCTTCACGTTGCACAAACCCAGAGGTTATCATTCACATAGTATCCAACACCGTGTATCATGGTGGTCTTGCATCAGTGTTGCCCTGTTCAGTTCATTCACACTGCAGACAGTGTGACATTTGAAGAGATGTCCACTTGTCACATCAATCCCCTCCTTAAAAACCTTGTATGAGTGACCATGTGTGTCTGCCATCATTATAAAAGGTGATCTATAGAATAACTACTTTAATTATAAAGCTATAATCTTTATTTTACCTAATAAATATGGCTTTATTACTTTTTTTCTAAATATAAAACTGCCATATTAAACATAAAATAATTTTTAAAAATAAGAAGGTTAAGAAGAAAGAAAGTAAAATTCAACCCCAAATCTTACCTTATAGATAAGACATAACTACTGTTGGGCATCTGATGAAGTGATCATCATTGTTCTGGATTTTTTTTTTCTCTCTGCACATTTACACACAAAATTTCTCACACAAGGTTTCACACACACACACAAAATACACACATGAGTAGCCCTTACTGTTCACACCCGTGTTATACATACTCAAAAACCCTATAGATTCAGATATATGTATGTATATTTTTAAGATAGGGTTGGTATCTCTCACTATCTGAAGTCTCATTATTCAGTTTCCAAACATCGGACCAAATAGAGTTGACTAGCAAGGCATATTCCACTGAGCAAATTCACTAACCCAAATGAAGGACTGAATAGATTTGGACAGTGAGGGATACTTTTGTATGTGCATGTCTATGTATCACAGATTTTCAGATGTCACAGATTTTATATAGTATATCCATTCTGTTGCCATCAAGTCAATTCTGACTCATAGTGACCCTATAAGACAGAGTAGAACCGCCCCCATCTTTAGGTTAACAGCCAAACACTTAACCACTGTGCCACCAGGGCTCCATATGGTATGTACTATGTTATACACTGTGCTTTTTCATTCAATACCGTGTTCTTCTGTGGCAGAGATGACTTCCTGTCTGCTAACTCACCTCTCCCGTTCATAATGTAGAGTTGTAGCTGAGAAGCAGCTCCCAAACTAGGGACTATTTTCCAGCAGCCCTTGAATCTTGGAAGGGAGGTGGCCCATGCTCGAGTTCTGACCAATAAAATGTAGGTCAAAATGATGTACATTGCTTTTAGGCCCATTACATAAAAATTGCCCACGTGACCCTCCATTCATCCTCTCTCTCCCTCTATTTATTGGGTGGACATCAATCCCAGGGCCACCTTGGGAGCCATGTGGTAAAGATAGCGAGCCTCTGCCATTCTGTGGCCTTGAATGTCTATGTGAAGCAGAGGAGAGCACACCCTTCCTTCCCTCCCTCTCCACCCATTGTACTTATAGGAGTGAAAAATAAAATTATAATTTTAAGTCACTGAAATGTTGTGTGTTAACATGATTAACACCCATGATCATTGTTTCACATCTGTAAATATATATTCATGCCATCATTTTTACTAGTTGCCTATTAGTCCATTTATGACTATGCCAGAATTTTTTAAACCAGCTATTAATGGTAATTTTAATTATTTATGTTTTTGGTTTTTGTTTCTTTTCTTTCTTTCTTTCTTTCTTTGCTATAACAGCACTGCAGTGAATATCATTAAGCATAAATCTCTTAAAAGAAACTGATTATCTCCTTAGGATAAACGCACACAATGAAATTATTGGGTCATGTGATATACATGTTTAAAATGCTAATAAAAGATTACCAAATAGACCTCCAGAGATTTGTCACAACTGTGCATAAATGTGTGTATGTTTTGAATCCTTTTGCCAATATTGGATAATGTCAATATTCTTATTTTATCTGACATGTAAAATATAGTATTTGAATTGAATATCTTTAATTAGAAAAGGGACTGAAGAGCTCGCTACATATTCTCCAGCTTTTCTTCTTTTCATTGTCTGTGCCTTTGAAAATATTCATATTTTATTTATTGTTTTTAAAGCCCTCAAACCACATTAAGAATATTATCTCTTTATGAGAAATACTTTCTCCAGTGATAATTTTTCTTCAAGCTTCATTTATTATCATTTTTGGCTATATACATTAAAAAGATAAGTATTCAAACTTACACATTTTTCCTGAACATATTTTTCTAGCTACAACAACATGCTTAAAATGGTTTTTCGTATTGCAAGATTATGATCATATTCACCCAGGGTTTTTAGTTGTGATTTTAGTTTAATTTTTTTTTGCATTATTGTGTTGTACTGATCCATATGGGGAAACCCTGGTGGCGTAGTGGTTAAGTTGTACAGCTGCTAACCAAGAGGTCGGCAGTTCAAATCCGCCAGGCGCTCCTTGGAAGCTCTATGGGACAGTTCTACTCTGTCCTATAGGGTCGCTCTGAGTCAGAGTCAACTCGATGGCAATGGGTTTTTTGAGATCCATACAGAGTTTATTTTGATAAAAAGGGTGAGGAAAGGGTATGGCTGTATTACTTTTTCCCAAATGGTTAGCCACATTTTCTAATAATTTTCCTAGTACTTAGGAGTGGTCACATGCAATCTGGGTTTCTCATCAAGCTCCTCATTTGTAAAGCTGGACTAGCAATTTCATGAGTCATGGTCAGGACCCAGGGAAAGGACCTGCAGAGAGGCGAACCAGGCAGAGGAAATAGACAAGATGCTCTGCAAAGATGGCTGTTGCAGTTGTCACTTGGCTCTTCTACCTCCTATCTGTGAAGCGCGGGCCTCGCAACCCTTGGGGTTTACTTCATCATCATTGAAGTCAGAAGACTAAAGTAGGCAGTCTTGAATTTTCTTCAGTTCTATAATTAACAGACAGAATGTCACCGAGTGGAGGTTTGAGTCCACCCAGAGCACCTTGCGAGAAAGGCCTAGTGATCTACTTCTGAAAAGTCAGCCATTGAAACCCAATGGAGCATAGTTCTGCTTTGACACACACGGGGTCGCCATGCAGAATGAACTTGATGGCAACTGCTTTTTTTTTTTTTTTTTAATGTCACAGAGTGGGAGCAGGCAAAGACGATAAATGTCCTGAGTCGCTTTCTTGTTTGGCATAAATGTGATCTGGGGTGTTGGTCGAGGGATTATGCTCTGAGTAAACCATCCTTCTGCTACTTACTAGTTGTGGGGACTTCTTTACGTTTCATTTTCTTTGTTGTAAAATAAGCGCAGCGAATAATGTCTTGCACGTCTGTTGAAGAATTCACTGAGCTAACGTGCGCAGACAGTGCCTGGTGGGATAGGTGCTCGGTAAACGGGACCTGCGGTGGGCGGTGTTGCTGCCTGACCGTAGCCCCTCGCCCTTACCATTTCAGTGCATGCTGGACTGCCTTCCCAGACCTGGCACCTCCGTTTCTTTGCCTGAGGGTTTATCCGGCCTCGGGAGTCTGCTTTGCTGCCCGTAGCAATCTGGAAATGCCAGGGCATGAACGCATCCCCCAGCCTAGAAGCAGCTCTCAGTAGTGACTGACAGGAGTTGGCAACGTATAACCCAGCTGTTTCACCTCTCAGAAGGGAAAAACCTGAGGCGTGTGGCTTTCCACATTTTCCCCAGCTGCGTTACATTCCAGTTGTCCATGCTGGTGACTGGCTTGGCTGCTATTGCTTCCCTGACTCTCTCTCACTCCCTTACCAATATTTTCTTCACCTTCCAGATCAATCTCTCATCTCAGATCTGCTTCTGAAATAACTAAGACAATTACAGTAATAGGACTTCTTCTTGCTATTTCTGTTGCTGTTAGTGTTGTATTAGTATTTTCATTATCATTTCAATTACTGGGAGGTGTGAAGAATTCCTTCACTGACACGTAGGTCCTGCTGGGGAATGCCACCTCAGACATTAGCCACCTGAGACCTGTTTTCACCTCTGCCGCCCCGGACACATTTTCGGGCAGGTTGATAGCTCAGTGTGGATTTGGAGCTCAGTGTAGCTTGACATGGAAAGTGATTCAGTACTCCTGGCTTCTGTCTGAGGCTGTCACAAACCATCCCACACCAAGCTTTGACCTGATGGTGGAAGCTTTGACTTGGCCAAAGAGCCGCTTGAGCCTGCCGTAGCAGCAGGTTCTGTGAGAGTGCAGCTGGCAAGCTGGCAAGCTGCTATTCTGTTGGGGACCTGCAAGCATCCAGGGCTGTCAGAGCATTGTTTTAATAACAGTGATGCTTGCAAACATAAAGTCAGAAGGACCCTGTAAGTGTAATACTTGCAGTGAGGAAGGTGCCGCGTAGATCTGTGTTGAGCTGAATAGACGGTGAACATAGCTTTTCTTCCTGTTATGGGCGCTGAGCGAGCAGACCTCTCTCCCTGGGAGAGTGTGACAACCATCATCCACCTTCTTGCTCATCCCAAGGATGAAACCTATCCCATGGCTGTGCCTGTGGATAGAACACATTGCCTGGCACCTAGGAGGTGCTATGAATATATGTTGAATCCTAGAGATACATGAATCAATGATGAAATGAATGATTGAGAGAATATGGACAACAAAATAAAAACAATTATTATAACAACAAATATCAAACATGAAATTCTGGCTCTTAAGCGGCAAGTAAATGGATGTCCTCATCACTCTAAAATATTGATTGTTTTAATTAAATTAGTATGCTTTATTTTTTCCTCAAACCCTTTGTGTGGCTAGACACAGCTGTCTGTCTCTTTAAGTAGATGATAGTCTGCCAATCCGTCTGAGCTGAAGTTTGGGGAATCTTCACACATGCGCACAGACTTTTTCAATGAAGTTGACAACACTCAGTCATTTCCTCAGGAACATCAAGGACTGAACCTTGTTCATTAATCCCAGTGTGCTCTTCCCTGCAGAGAATAAGCTTGCAGGGTCTCTGTGAAAGGATCAGAAGGAATTTGGAATTGTGTTATCCAAGGTTTCCCAATAAGAGTGCCAGATTAAGGACCCACACGAACAGTTGAGGTTTCTAATGGTATCTTTAATACCGGAAGTACTTTTTGAGAATCTACTCATGATCATGATCAGCACTACACGGACTAATGAAGTCCTCGCGCTTCTTTGCATTTGGATAGAATCATATATATTTAGTGAGGTTCCACAACTCCCCATGAAGATAGAAATGGGGAGTCTTTAAGGGCATAGGCCTCTTGCCAGGCTTAAACCTGTTACCTGAATCCTTACAAGACACCTGTCTATACCCATTGCCATTGAGTCAATTCCTACTCATAACAACCCTGTAGGACAGAGTAGAACTGCCCCACAGGGCTTCCAAGGAGCGCCTGGTGGATTTGAACTGCCGACCTACAAGATAGCAATTATAATTTTTCCTAGTTGTAATGAGGCTGCTGAGATTCAGATAGGTTAAGAGAAGCATCTAAATTCATACAGCTAGTTATGGTGCTGGCAACTGTAAATGCATCATGTCCCAAACTCAGTGCTCTTTGGCATATACCATGCTGGCTCCACACAGAGACAATCCATTCAGTACAGAGCAAGACCCTTTTAAGGTACTTAAATCTTTGTAATTCACAATACTGGGGGGTGGAGGTTGTTAGAAGGGGATACCAATCTAAACTAGCAAAAGTTTTGGTCATAAAACATTTTTAGTTGACAAAATCTAGTTTCATAGCTTTCAGAGGTTAGCCAGGATAAGGAGAACTTGGTAACAACGAACTGGGTGTTCAAAGTCGTTATGGAAACTTAATGACCGAATAACAACAAATTGGTCTTAATATAGCACTTGTATGTGAACAGATGCTTCTGCAGGGCTTGAGGGCTCTGAAACGTCTGCCAGTTTAACTCACAATAGAAAATAACTTATTTATGTCACTAATATTCTTGGTAAAGTGCTGGGTGTACAGTGGGTTTTAACGAATAAGGATTCACCCGGCTTTATTAAGAGTTATCATTCCAAAAACACATCAGAGCTGAACAGCTTCCTCTTTTTAATGACTCCAACATCAACTGACTGTCCCCAGGGCTATTTCCTAAATCTCTCAGAGTAGAATTCAAGGTCCCAGTTAATTTTTCTAGTCCCCCCTCCAGGTTCTCCTGGATACTTATCCTGTTATCCAGCCACTCGTAAAATTGCTGCTCACAACCGTGCCATGCCCTTTCCTAATTCCGTGCTTTGCTCTGTCTAGCTGCTCCTTCTACCTTGACTGACCTTTAGCCTCTCTCTGGGGAAGATTCTCTCTCAACCTTCTTGGCTAAGCCTAATCATTTTTTGTACCTTATCTCTTTAGCTCTCCTTTAACCCCCTCATTCTGCAAGCTACCACCTGCTAAAGCAAAATCAATTGTTCCTTCTTAAGCTTTCCCATAACACAAAATACATGCTTAATTAAAGCATATATCACATTGTGATAAAGTTGTCTGATTACATCTATTGGATCCATTGGATTGTGGGTCCTTTAAGGCTACAGAATGTGTCTCATTTGTTTTTGTGTTGTGGGGGAATTGAATTTTCTCAGAGTTTTTTTGCAAGACAAAAAATAGTAATGTGAAGCTTAGAGGGTACCCAGGAAGGACTGGGGGGGCTGAAGAGAAGACGGAGACCAGGGAGCCTTAGGAGGCCTCCTTTCTTCCCACAATAGATACAGAGGTGCGACCTTCCTCCCCACAATAGCAAATTAGTGAAAATGATATGGGCTCATTATAGGGTTGACCTTGTCCAAAGAAGGGAAATAATGCTCCCAAAGTTAATGCTATTGAGAAAAAGCATTGGGGCCAGCGTGCTGGCTGTAACACCACATTCAAAGAGAAAACGTGATTCAGGGGCTGCAAGGCAGCTGGTCTGGGAATGGACCCAAATCAAGATTCTTAGAGGCAGGGTTTCCCCCTGGAGGTCAGTCACGGTGATTGAATCCAACATGCTATGAGGTGGGGTCCAGGCCAGCTTTGGGGTGGAGCTCCCTAGACTGAGTGTCGTCCTAACAGGTGAAGGATTGTCCTCTTTCACATCAAGAAGGTCCTCTGCAACTCAGTCTGTTCTTCAATCTCAGAGGTAGACCTGCGGCCACATGCCATGAATCAGATGTCGTTCAGGGGCAGCGTGAGTTGGCAACTGTGCCGCCTGTGGTTCAGCTGCTTCTGGCTTAGGTGGACCTTTGTTTCCTGCATGGTGTAGCCATGCTCCTGGGGAAATGTCTGAGCTCTGGTTCTAAGGGATAGAACCCAGACTAGGGATTTACATGTGAGAGCTGTGGGGCAATGTAAGCGAACACAGTTCACTTTGCACTGTTCCACTTCAGCTTCCTCCGTCTGTGTGTGGTACAGTGGCACTTTCCCATGAAGTCAGTTTCTGTGGCAGTTGTGAAGAAGGCAATCTCTAAGGATCTTTCTGGGGTTTTGCTCTAGCAGTAAAATTGGATCAAGGACAGCTAGTGCAAAAGGCAATGATACTGGGAGGGAACTGGGAGTGGTTGGAGGGGTATACTGGACTTGCTGTCAATCGGAGTAAGTGGGAACTTGAGTGTCACAATTTGAGATGCATTTCTAGGCTGTATAGTGGGACAACCCAGTTAGTCTACATTATTTATTTATAAATCTGTATTACATGACTAACTACCCCAAAACTTACAGGCTAAAAATGACAAGTATCTTACAAATTCTGTGGTTAGGAATCAGGTATGATTTAACTGGGTAGTTCAGGGTCTTTCACAATGCAATCAAGGTTTGGGCTGGGACTGCAGTTATCTCATGGCTCAAATAGGGCTGGAGAAGCTGCTTCCAAATTCACTCATGTGGCTGTTGACAGGCCTCAGTCCACCCTAGGGTGGACCGGAGCATGACTTAGTTTTTTGCAATATGGGCCTCTCCATAGGGCTGCTGAAAACACGACAGCTTATTTTCCCTGTAAAACGAGAGAAAGACAAAGAGAGATGGAAAATAAGAAGAAGAAGAAGAGCAGGAGAAGGAGGAGAAGGAGGAGAAGGAAAGAGGAGGGAAAGCACCACAAGATGGAAGGAAGCCTTAGTCTAATTTTTATCTTATTTCTAAAGTGATAACTCATCACTTCTGCCATGTTATATTCATCAGAATCAAGTGACTACATTGCACTTATACTCAAGGCAAAAGGAGCCCTGGCGGCACAATGATTAAGTGCTCAACTACTAACTGAAAGGTTGGCAGTTTGAACTCATCAGTGGCTCAGTGAAAGAAAAGACCTAGAGGTCTTCTTCTGTAAGGATTATAGCCTAGGAAACCATAGGAAACCCAGGGCAGTTCTGCTCCATCCTATAGAGTCACTATGAGTTGAAATTGACTCAGTGGCACACAATAACATACTCAAGGGGAGGGGATTACACAAAGATGTGCACATCAAGAGGTGGAGATGATCATGGGGGCCACCTTAGAAGCTGCCTATCATACCAATCATTTGTTGAGCAAAGATCCTGCCCCAGGAAACGTGCTAACTTCTGAGGATACAGAGAGGACAAGACATAGTCCTTGCTGACATGACAAGGAGTATACAGGGTAGCTAGGAAAGAGGTATAAAGCACTTTCATGATGTTCCAAGAATTGCTTTAATGAAAGCTTGTATTAAATACAATGAGGGCAATGTTGTTGTTGTTAGGTGCCATTGAGTCAGTTCCAACTCATAGCAACCCTATGCACTACAGGATGAAACACTGCCCGGTCCTGTGCCAGCCCCACGATAGTGTTATGCTTGAGCCTATTGTTGCAGCCACTGTCTCAATCCACCTTGTTGAGGGTCTTACTCTTCTCTGCTGACCCTGTACTCTGCCAAGCATGATGTCCTTCTCCAGGGTCTGATCCCTCCTGACAACATGTCCAAAGTATGCTAAGGAGCATTCTGGCTGTACTTCTTCCAAGACAGATTTGTTCGTTCTTTTGACAGTCCATGGTATATTCAATATTCTTCGCCAGCACCACAATTCAAAGGCATCAATTCTTCTTCGGTCTTCCTTATTCAATGACCAGCTTTCACATGCATATGATGCAATTGAAAATACCATGGCTTCGGTCAGGCGCAGCTTAGTCTTCAAGGTGACATCTTCGCTTTTCAACACTTTAAAGAAGTCCTTTGCAGCAGATTTGCCCAATGCATTGCATCTTTTGATTTCTTGACTTCTGCTTTATAGGGTTGCTATGAGTTGGAATCGACTTGAGGGCACTGGGTTTTGGTTCTTTTGGTTTGGCTTCCATGGGTGTTGATTGTGGATCCAAGTAAAATGAAATCCTTGACAACTTCACTATATTTTCTCTGTTTATCAGGATGTTGCTTATTGGTTCAGTTGTGAGGATTTTTGTTTTCTTTATGAAGGCAATAGAATCATCCAAATCTGTTTGGATGGAGGGGTCCAAGAAAGCATCAGGAACAAAATATCCTTGAGATGAGCCTTGGGGACTCGATGTGTTTAATTCCAGCAGCAAATATCCAGTGAGTTGTTATTACTTGAAGAAATGAATGAAAATGCTCAGCTACACTTTTGACCAGCCTTTACCTGCAAAGTTCTGCATTTTGAGCCAAACGGGTGGTTATCCATGGAGAGTTTCTGTGGAATTAAACAGCTCTGACCAACAACAGCAAAGTTCTGCATTTTGAGCCAAACGGGTGGTTATCCATGGAGAGTTTCTGTGGAATTAAACAGCTCTGACCAACAACAGCAAAGTTCTGCATTTTGAGCCAAACGGGTGGTTATCCATGGAGAGTTTCTGTGGAATTAAACAGCTCTGACCAACAACAGAAGCCCAGACAACCCTCTGCCACTGCTTCTTTTGGCCTCATGCTTTCCCCTACAGTGAATTGTATAGGGGCCCTGACCCTACCTCTTCACAGTGGCCACAAAAGCACCAGGTTTAAAAACACAAGCAAACTGCACACATGGCATATCTGTGCTTGGCTGAGAGCCCACCTGTTTGAAGTCCTGGTCTTCATAGCAACTGAGTTCCATCTGGGGCCACTTTCCATCTTCACACTGCACACAGCACGGTGTATAGCAGGTTATATATAGACAGGGGGGCTGGTGTAGATGGCCAGCACATATGGTAGAGCTCAGCGGATCACAGTGACAATTCTGCTCACCTCACCATGGAGTGAAGCTCACATGTGGCTTTGCTGTAGGCAGTTGAAAGCGATGTTAAATTGCAAAGGGGCTGAAAATAGAATTGGGAATATAGATGGTGAGAGTGCTGACTGGTTTCCCAGAGACCTGATTCTAATCCCAACTCCACCATGTCCTAGAGTTTTACTTAATCGACCTCTGCTCTTCCATACCCTCACAGGCGACAGGGGGATAAGGTGACTTCATAGGCTTGTTGTGAGAATCAGATGAGGCAAAGCTGCCGATTACCAGAAATGTTGTCGACACTTCAACAACATTACCCCATTTCTAGAAGACAAAATTCTTTTCTAAGTGTGGGTTTTGATTCTGCTCTTTTGCTTCCAGACCCCCTCCAGTTATCAGACTACAAATGGAAATAGGGGAAAGAGAGGTCTCCATTGTTTTATCATCTAACTGCCTACATTTTCTGGAGACTCGGTGTTTGATTTGCTCATTGCGCCAAAATCTAGTTAAAGGAGACAAATAAACTTTTATTTTATATCCATAGTTCCAGATTGTGAATTAAAAAAAAATTAATCTAAACATTGACTTTTCTAAGTGGTCATTCTGTCATAATATGCTGCTTCTACCCATTATAAGGGACTCACTGGATGGTGCAAATGATTAACTCACTAGGCTGCTAACCAAATGATTGGAGGTTCAAGTCTACCCAGAGGTGCCAAAGAAGAAAGGCCTATTGATTCACTTCCACAAAAAGCAGCCACTGAAAACCCTGTGGAGCACAGTTCTACACTGGCACACATGGGGTTGCCACAACTTGGAATCAACCTGATGGCAACTGATTAGCCATTATAAATCACATCTCTGGTGAAAATCTAAAATTTGACTTATCACAGTTCTTCTTCAGGGAATGATTTTCTTTGGTTTAGCATCAGCTGAAAAAGGGTTTGCGTGATTGTGGTTTGATATGTATTTTATAGAGAAAATTGCTATAAACAATTCTGCTTGACCTAACGTTTGCAAACTCTTCTTGGGAAATCTTGGGTCTTGTACAGGTAATCACTATCCTCCTTAGCTTGAGCAAGGGATATTTTGATCTGGAAAAATCTTCTAATTTGTACAAATTACGCAACAAAACCCAGCACGAATAGATCGATGTTAGTTTAATCAGGGGCAGTGAACTCAAATGCCTTCGGGGCACAGGCAGTATTAGGAATACAAACAGCTGCTGGGGGAACATGGTGTGGCTATAGGAACTAAAGGGTACATACAATGCTTAGAAACATGTACCCTTAATATTTGACTAAAATACAACACTGACCGAAACATGTCTACAAGCCAATTTAAAAGCATCCTGTGGAAAAAGTTATTTCTTGCATTTTATTACTGCCAATTTGGAGTGACACGAATACGCGAGATAAGAGGATACCTCTACAGACCTCCAGACACGTATCTCAGTAAATAGGTCTAGCCTTAGAGACCCAACACTGTAGCCTGTTACATGACCTCAATTGAGAACAACCTGCTACCTGAGGGCAGCAATAGGGGGTCTACCAAGAGTGAGGGACCTAAACGAATGGTATGTAAAGTGTTACATGGTAGACAGAGTTAGGGTTCTGGAACAAATTGGATTTCATTGCTTTGATTCTATTGATTTGGATCCCAGTCAACTGTCTTAATCTTGCTAAGCCTCAACTCCCTCATTTGAAAAGAGGAAATAATAAAAGTACCCACCTTATGGGCTTGCAGAGCCCTGGTGGTACAGTGGTTAGGACCTATGGCTGCTAACCAGGGGTTGGCAGTTCGAATCCACCAGCTGCTCCTTGGAAACCCAATTGGGTAGTCCTACCCTGTCCTATAGGGTCACCATGTGCCAGAATCGACTGGACATCAATGGGTTTGGTTTTGGGTATGGGCTTGCAGTGTGGATTCAGTGTGGTGATGTGGAGGGGAAATTCTTAGTGAAGTGTGTGGTACATTGTCAGGGCTCGATAAATAGGTCATTGTTAGCTGCTGTGGATTCCGACCCCCATGGCAGATGGCAAAATATTCCATCCTGAACCACGGAGTTTTCTTTGACTGGTTTTCAGAAGTAGAATGCCAGGCCTTTCTTCCTAATCTTAGTCTGGAAGCTCCACCAAAACCTGTTCAGGAGCATAGCAACACGCAAGCCACCACTGACACACGGGTGGTGGCCGCAGATGAGGTGCATCAGCCAGGAACGGTACCTGGGCCTCCGGCATGGAAGGAGAGGGTTCTACCTCTGAATCACTGTTGCTGCTCAATAAAGAGGAGGTTCTGGAGCTGTGTGCTTCCTTTGGCACTCCCTGAAGACACTGAGGGAGTGAAGTAGGGGCATCTGAGATGAAGGAAAGGCATGGGTTCATTTTTAAACCAAAAGGCTTCAGACAGCATTGGATGGCTCAAACTATCGTCCTGATTACTTACGTTTTGTTCCTCTGGGTTTTCTGCACCCCCCTTTTATTTCTGCCATGGCACTTGTCACACTGTCTCTAATTGTTGGTTTTCTGACTCTTGTCCTCACTCAGTATTCCCAGCACTGAGCACAGGATCTGACATAGTATATGTTGAAAGAATGAGTGAGTCAAACAGGGCCTCCCTGGGTGCCCTTCCTCCCTGCTCTTCATGTGCTCACTTAGAATTCTTCCTTCCTTCTTTCCAGAAGTCCAAGACTTGACACTTCTACCCTTCTTGTGTGGTCACTTCTCAGCTTGGTGCTGGGTCTCTCTTACCTTTCCTCGCTTCCTTAATAATCCACGTTTCTCTGTTACCTTGAACCTCAGACTTCAGACACGTTCAATTTTATATTGCAAGCACCTTCACTTTGTTCCTCTGTGTCTTACAGTTATTTCCTCCAAAAATTCTGAAGCTAGCTTTCTCAAACAAGAAATAAAGATTTGATTTCTCTGTCACCTCCCACTTAGAGACCCTGGGTGATGCAATGTTAACACATACGGCTGCTAACCAAAAGGATGGAGGTTTGACTCCACCTAGATGTCCCTTGCATGAGAGGCCTGGAGATCTACTTCCAAAAAAGTAGCTGGGGAAAACCCTATGGAGCACAGTTCTACTCTGACACATTTAAGGTAACCATGAGTCAGAATCAACCCCACAACAACTGGTTATTACTTCCCATCCAGGCCTTCAGTCCGTGGCCTGGCTGGTGGTGACCAATACCGCCAAGCTGTTTCTCATCCTTGTAGACCATGTCAGCACTTTGTTAACCGCTAACATTTGTTTCTTCCTGAGACATCTCCCCTGGATTCGGTGACACTTAGCAAGCCTGTCTCTCACTCACCTTCCAGGTTGCTTTTGTTGGCTCCTCTCCACAGTCAACTTTGGGATCATTTCTCCCCTAGAGCTCTCTGGTCTTCTCCTGTCATGCCGTCTTCCTCAGGCCCTCTTTTCCACATGAGTCTACATAGCTCTCTACAGCCCCATCTCCTCTCCAGTGGCACAAACTTCTGCTTCTCACACTCAAGCAGCATACACATTTCCCCTGGGAGGCTCTTACAGTTACAGAAGATGGGTCCTACAACTTATGGAGGGTTAATTTAACTTGAATTTGGGTGAAATACAAAGACAGTAATTTTTATATTAAAAATTAAATGCACACACATATACCCATGCAGTATTTTTTTTATATGTAGAATATACTAGATTTATACGATTAAAAACAAAATAAAAAAATGTCTTCCTTGTAGCGTTCAGTTTTGGTAGCGCACCCAGTTTGTTAAGGCCAGGCCTTTGCTCTTCTATGCTATTGGAAGTACTTTGAGTGAAAAAAATTTCAGAGGCATAATGTACAGTGCTTCTGATTTTGAAAATTAATATCAAAAACCAAAATCATAATTCTCTTCCTGAAAATTCTTCCCCACTGCCTCTAAGTTACCTCCCCAACTGGTGACCCATGCTCCCACCTCTGAGGGCTTTTGAGATCCTCTTCTGCTCATGACTTATGACAAATCTAACGATTCTCCAGGATTTTTCACTGTCACAGTCACTGCCTTAGTTCAGGCCTTTGGAATCTCACTCATGGACCCTTTAAACTTTCTTGTTGCTAGTCTCTCTGCTTCCTCCCAATTAACATCATCCTAAAATTTTAATTTTGTTTTGTTTTCAGTTGAAGCCAAAGGACAAGAGAAGAGCAGAAATGTATACTTCTAGATATGTTGACTAAAAGGTTAATGCGTTTTTGTTTCTTGAGGTTATAAAATCCTGCAGATGGTCCCAGCTTCTGCTAATAATGATGATAGACTATAGAAAAGCGTTATCAGTTATGATTCTCCCCAGGTTGCTAGTTAAACTCTCTCCTCTTCATATCAGAAGACGCAAGCTACATTCGAATTTGTTTAAGAACTGAAGAAACAAGATGACCAACATCATCCTTGTCTTTATGAAACAATCTATAATTATTACTTCCTTTCTCCTAACAACCCTCCACAATGCTGTTGCATTATTGCACATAGTTTATAGCTGAGAAAAATGTGACTCAGAAAGCTTATGTAAGTATTGTATTCCAGATTGTACAGGTTGTTCTCGTCCCAGGTCTGCTATCTTTCCTTGAAAATGTTCTCTCTTTCATATATAGTAGGGGAGCTTGTCTTAGGCTGGGTTCTCTAGAGAAGCAAAACCAGTAAAGTATATAAAAATATATATATAGAGAAAGGTTTATATCAAGTAAATGTCTCATGCAATTTTAGAGGCTGAAACATCCCAAGTCTGTGTATCAGGATAGAAGCTTCTCCCAGTTCATGTAGCTGAAGGGGTTGGCGAACCCAAGATTGGCAGATTGGAGAGCGGGACTCCCGCTGTCAGGCTCTGAAGATTGACAGATTCCAAGATCTGCAGATAAACTGATAGCTCAAGTCCCAAGAGCTGGAGATCAGACGAACAGGAGGCAGCACAGGATCCAGAATGAGCAAAGAAGCCAGAAGGTCTGCTTATATTTGGATGCAGGCCACACCCCCAAAGACACTCCCTTTCAACTGATTTGCTACTCACAACAGATTCAAACATGGCAGTGATCACATATAAACACTGATACTCATGGCCCAGCCAAGTTGACATGCAATCTTAACCATCACAGAGATGTCTTAGCACTCAACACAGTGTCTATCCCAAGGGGAGTTGCCAATATGTGCTTATTAGATGGATAATTTAATTAACATAGAATTCTACATGTATGTGGGTGTGTATATTTACATATTTAAATTTAAAAAAACCCTTCTTACCAGAATTCTAAAGTAAGTTTTAGACTAAGGTAACTCGAGAAGGCCAACTGGTTTTCTTTATAAGTGGATGGATATGAAAATGACAATAAGAGCATATTTCTTATAGAATCATTATTCTTTGCTTTGACATTTGCCAAATACTTAAAAAATCTAGGATTATGTGTGTGAGCCGTTCTGTCTTAATCAATATCTGCTCATCACTGTAGAGAAATGGAAAAGAAAGCATGGCCAAAGAAAAGATTGGTACCCAGTTCTGAAAAATGACTTGTGACTGTCAGCAGCATTGCTTCCAACAAATCTGAGGAAATAATTTGAGAGAGTTTTATCTCTGTTGGGCACTGGATTCTTGTTAAATTATTTTACCAGAAGGATTACTCTTAACTGCACACCGCACCCTACTGGACTCAATGTAACTCTAATTGAGCAGGAAATAAATTCAAGTTTTTCAAACTTTGGAAAGTAGAATCTTTGCCACAGAACATATATTTTACTTAATCTGCAATTTTGGAGCTCTTTGGGAGATGAAAAAAGGCTCATGAAGCTCATACTTGCAAAACAAAGACAGAACAATGCCTTTCCCCAGCCCACTGGTTTCCAAAGAAGACCGTTCAGAGCTTCATTCAGTTGGGCTGTGGGCTGAGCGCTTGGAGGTTCCCCGGGTTACACATGTTTCTAATACTAAGTTCTATACTTAACTTTAAATGGACTCCCACATTTTAAAGTCACAGGCAGATTGAGCAGAAATGCAGAAATGTTCCAGCGGTAAGGGAAAAAAAATTAGCTTTCTCCCCTGCAGATTTTATGGTGCTGAGCCCTGGTGGCACTGTGGTTAAGCATTTGGCTGCTAACCAAAAGGCTGGCAGTTCGAATCCACCAGCTGCTCCTTGGAAACCCAGTGGTGTAGTTCTACTCTGTCTTATAGGGTCACTATGAGTTGGCATTGACTCGATGGCAATGGGTTTGGTTTTTTTGGTTTGTGTGAATCACCAGCTTCTGCATTCATTTTTTTTTTCTTCCAAAAAGTAATGAGTAAATGAAGTTTGATTGCCTTTGCTTTAATCAGTCCCAAGCTAATGTTCAAACAGTCCTGGGTCCCTTAAATGAACTGTAATTCCTAGGTATATACAAGGGCCCTGTTGGTCTTACTCGTCTCCCCGTTCCCACACTCAGCAGAGTACCAAAACATGGTTGATGCTCAAAAATATCAGCTGATACAGAATCTGAGACAAAGAACTTGCCCCAGAGCTGGCAGAGAGAGAGAGAGACTTTCCCTATAGCCAGTGCCCTGTGAGAAAATAAATTTCTGCTCTATAAAGCCATCTACTTGTGGTATGTATCTCTGTTACAGTCACTCTAGGAACTAAGACATGACCTCTTCTGGCTGTGCCCCTCCCCAGAAAGCGAGGAAATCAGTGTGCCCACCTGGAACCTGGGCCCACTTGAAACCCATGCCCCTCTACCTTCTAGACAATTCTCCAAGTACCTATGACTCCAGAATTCCATAACCAAACAGCCCGGAGGCTTATTTGAGGGTCTGCATCAGCTTCTCCTGTCTCTTCTCACAGGATGATGCTATATTGCATACCCCTCAGCATGGGAGGGTGTTGTGGGTGAAGGGTGGATGCAGTTTGAATTTACAGTCTGGATGGTCCACACACATGCTCATGAGGTCTACACCATGTTAGAGGAAGACAGAGGAGGGGGAAAAAGGGTATCAGTCTGGGACTGAGAACCTCCATTTATAATCTGCTCCAAGCCCCACAAGTATTAGGAGTGCGTGTGGGATTTAGGACCCTGCTGTGGCATCAGCATCCTTTCTAGATTATTCTTTCAGCTACCTGTACTCCCTGGAAGTTTAGAAGAGCTTGGCCCTCATGCCTCATGCCACACCCAAGGGAATAATAAGCCTGGCCCCTCCCTAAAAAGGCATTGAAAAAATTAAGCTTTACTGACTCCCTTGGTCAACCACTGGGCAGGGCTTTCTTTCACTTTGTGGTCAGCAAGGGGATGACTGTAGACTCTCACAATCGTAAACACTTTAGTGAGGGGAGTGTGATCCAACATGTCATTATTATTCCAAACACTGTTTATCACTGAGCAACATTTATACACTACTTGCTGAGTGTTGAGAGTGGGATTACACCCTTCTCAGCCCCCTTCCCTCCTTAACCACCTTCTCCCTTTAGCCACACTCTCTGGTTTATCCTACCACAGACAGGACATTGAAGATACCTGGACTGACTGCTTGACCATTGAGTCCCTATAGGAAAATGGAGTTAAGAAAGAGAGACATCTTAGAACAGTGTCTGAAGCAGGGAGGGATGGTTGGTGCTTTCAGGAAGCAGAGCATCAGACTCTTGGCCAAGAAAGGGCAGGACAGCGAATGGTTATGTAACAAACACTCACTGAGTACCAATCACATTACGTACAGTATCACATTTATTCTACATAACAGTGAGACAGTATTTTGACTGCTGTTTTACATATGAGGAAATAGAGGCCCAGAAAATGTAACTCACCTAGGGCTATGCCACTTATAACTAGTTTGGATATGCGGTGTGATGAATCACTTCTGTGTGGCCTGTCTTGCCATGGTCTTGTAACTCCCATCCAAGTGATTGGGTAGATCTGTGCAAATGAGGTAATTGTGGCTCACCAAGGGGGTTCGACAGTTTTGCCATCCAGCTAGGCTTAAAATGAGCTATCTCAGAGGTGGGAGGAGAGGGTCTCGCCACCACCAAGGAAGAAGAACCAGGAGTGGAGCACGTCCTTTGGACCTGGGATCCTTGTGCTGAGAACCTCCTAGAAACAAGAGACAGAGAGAACTGTAACACCAAAGATGGCAAGATGGTGAGAAGCAGCAGCAGAGAAATGGCAGCAGCAGAGGCAGCAGAAACAGGGGATTGGCAGGAAAAAACATGGTGGGCATCCCAGCCCACCAAGCAAGAAAACTGAGTGCCTTTTGGCAGGAGACTTGTTGGCAGAGTAGGGTGTCTCTGGGCACTTATCAGCAGAGCTAAAAGAGATTTGTAACACTTGCCCAAGCAGGGCAGAGTCTGAGGGCTAGAGAGAGGTGTGCCTGCGAGCACAGCTGAGGGGAGGCTGTCCTGATGGAGGAACTGTATCCTGAGCGTTCTTGAACTTGAATTGTAACTTACCTAACAAAGCCCCATAGCTGTGAGTATGGTCTGTGAGTTCTGTGTGGCCATTGCAATGAATTATCGAACTAGCATAGCTGTAGAGAGTGCTGTGAGGAGGGACGGCTGGTATCAGAATTGGTAAAGATGGTGGAGAGAGGAGGCATGTCTGGCCCCTGCCTCCTAGCAATCAGCCTTGAGCTATTGATCTTGATTCTCCTTCTCCCTTGTAAAGTTAGAGGAGGTCAGAGGATGCCACCTCAATCCCATTCTTACAGGATTTGAACCCAGCTTTTTCTAATTCTGTAGCCTTGTTTGTTCTCATATCTGCTTTACATGACATTGTCTTTCTGAAACTCTTAAGTGTCTCAAGAGATAGGCACCCTTCTTTCTTTTCTTGGGGCTTTCTGTGGACCACATGGGAAACTAGGTGGTGTTAGCCTGCTTATAGGATAAGGAAATATCAAGTAGAAAAAAGGATATTTTGCTTTTGAGAGATAGAACACAGTAGTCCAAAGATAGCACACACACACTCTCATACTCACACACACGCTACAACTTATTTGATTTACTAGTGGTTATGGATTCTGAAGTTAGAAATTTTGGCCGTCATTGGTTTTAATCCAGCTATTTGAAGAAATTCTAGATTTTCTGGCCTCATGTGGCAGTGATTTCAGTTTTGAGCAAATGTTTTACTTGGTCCAAGTTAGTAAGAACCAGAATACTCCTTAAAGTGTCAATGTCCAGAGAGAGTCACAGTTAAGATGCCAGCTTCCTTTGTCCATGCCCTGGCACTCCGACCCCACAGGAAGAAATATGTTCTATTTATCTGGCCATATTTTTAGAAAAAAATTGAGCACATTATTATACCACATCCCCATGGGTGGGTTCTGTTTGTGTAGCACACATTGAGGCTGACCTAACAAAACATAATTGCACACCTCTATACCCTCCAGTGCAGGCTCTGCCCACCATTGCGGCACCCCTCTGTTTCCAAAGCTGTAATTACGTTGTGATTATCAAGGCATACGATGGCTTTCCTGGATGTCCATGTGGGATTTCTCAGAGGGTAGTCATTGTCTGAGAAGGGCCTGCTTTCTTTTTATCACCAGGGATGTGGTTCCTCTCCCCAGACATGCTTCTCCTAAACCCTGAAGTTTGAGCAGCATGCCTTTAGACAGCCTTTTGTCCTGCCTGGGTGAGTCCTGTTTCTTCCCATACAGATCTTTTGAGTTCAATAAAACAGAAGCTCAAATTCCTATCTCTCCACTTTTCAGTTGCCAGCTCCCAAGCCAACTCTTACCTCATTTGACTACTCAATTCCTTGTAACATCTATTTACTCCTCAGTTGGTCTCCGGTACCTCATTTCTCCAGCAGTATCTCAATTGCAGGGTGGCACTCTTTGGCCATAAACACCAGTCCCAACTCCAGCCCTCTTCCTGGGTGGTTTGCAGAAGCTTTATAGCTTCAAATAATAAATGATCATATTTGGTAGAAATCTTATCCATGATCTAAGCTCAGTTCTTCCATTTTTATAATTGAGGAAGCTGGGTTCAAGCGAGGTAAGGCGATCGACCTAGTGTTTTACAGTCAGGACTAAGACATCCAGTTAGGACTAAGACAGAGGACCTTATCACTCCATGCTGTGATCCTTCCTGTATTCTACTTTTGGGTTCCAGTCTCCTTTACATCATTTGTTGTTGCTCCTTTATTTTAAAAGCCTGCTAGATGCCATGCATACATTTCTGCCATGTTTCGTTCAAAAAATTTTTTATGTGGTTTGTAAGGCTACAAAACAACAAAAGAGTAACAAATATAAATGCATATATATATATATATATATATATATATTTTAAGTCAAAATGAAGGGAAAATATAGGTAAAGCAGTATGACCCAACCAGAGAGGAAGTTAGTAATAGGAATTTATACCATAAGGTCCTCCTTCCTTCATAGAAGTTGGATTGCTTAAATCTGAGTTTCCTGGCAACCAAAGCAAAAAGCGGGAGGTATACAGTTGAAGATTCACACTGTCCGTAAGATAAAATATCAATTGTTCAGAACTAAACTATTTCTGGCGATATCTTGTTCTTACATTCAGACTTTGCTTCTTTTGCCCAAAGAGAATGTTTGTTGATTTTGCTCCTGCTCATTTCTCCCAGATTGCTATGCTGTTCCCTAGCTTCCTTCCAACTAGTGACCAGTTTCCTTGTTTGATTGTTGGCTTGTAACTCTTCTTTGATAACCAGTTCTCCTGAGTTTCCCATGTCGTTCTCCCGCCTTGCTTCTGCGCAGAGTCGTCATCCCTCCTCTGAGCCGGCCTGAGGATAAACAGTGGGGTCAATGGCTACCACTTGAGCTATTTGCTCTGGCTAATTTACATTTACCTGGTACCAGAGCAGCCTGGACAAATGGGCAAGGGACTCGCATCACTTGTTTTGATGTGCTGCTCTCCCTGCTCCCTGACAGCTGGGTAGAAACACAAGGCAGGGGATTGGGGTCTCCTGTCATCCAGCCTCAGGCCTCCATCCCACTGTCTGCGGAGAAGGTCTACTGAGAAAGATTGTCTCCCAGGTTCATGAGTTCATGAGTAGGCACCAAGGAACACTCTAGGGCCCGGGGTGGAATGGCAGCTCAGGGGCTCCAGACAGAACGCATCCTGTCCCAAGCAGAAACCAGCAGCAGATCATTTCTTTAAAGATTCAATACGTCACCTATTGTTATTGTCTTTCTGTCTTTTTACCTATTTGTCTTCCATCTGTGTACCCCTACCTGTTTCCATAAATTATTCTAAATGACTTACAAAAGTTCAGACAATGCAAAAGGATAAAGTTAATAACTAAGGGAGTCAGGGTAATGCTTACTTGCCTTGGCACCAGGGACTTGGTGGCTGGTATGCACGGAGACTTTAGGGTAAATTGAGTTCTATTAGCCTCTAATGATGAGCTGCTACTGTTCCTCCTGTAACGACTTCCACTTTGAACTTCTTTCTCTCTTGGGTGTCTTATGGATTGGCAAACAGTCTCGCAGGGCTATCTGTGTTACTATTAACATGCATAGCCAGCACAAGCTGTAGGATTCTCTAATAATCATATAGCGCTTGTATTATGCTTTACAACATTAACTAATTGATTCTCAGGAGGAAAGGGTTACTACTCTGCTCTGGGATTTTTGTGTTTTGTTTTGTTTCTGAATCTCCAATGAGGTCACCAAATTTGTTGGGCAGATCTAGGAGACTTCCGAGTTCGAAGCTCACAGTTCCACAGCAATGCATTCTTTTCCAGACCTTCCAAAGCTTGACTAAGGAGAAAGGTGGGCGGAAATGGTATTTGAGAAAGAAAATTGGAGGATAAAGGACAGAATGTAGTAAGAAAGAGCATGAAGGTGGCAGTTGTCTTAGACTTTAGTTCACGCTCTCTAACCTGCATGCTGGGTGATCTCAGGTAAGTCATTTCACCTCTCTGTGCGTCTGCTTCATTAATGATGATGACATTGAATTAAATGACCCCTGAAGTACCTCTAAGGATAAGCATATAGGGGTCTACGTATTTCCTTATGGGAGTCCCTGGGTGGTGCCATTGGTTAAGTGCTCAACTACTAACTGAAAGGTTGGCCGTTCAAACGCACCCAGGAGAACTTGGGACGAATAAGCCTGGTGATATGCTTCCAAAAGGTCACAGCCTTAAAAACCCAATGGAGTGCAATTCTACTCTGTACATAAGGGTTCACAATTAGTTGGAATCAACTCAATGGAAACTGTTCTTTTTTTTTTTTTTTGATACTTCTTAAAAAAGGCCTTTCCTGGAAAAAGCATTACATTTTGCCCTCTTTGCAAATCACAGGGTTCTGTCTCATATTTAGTTTTTAGTTCCCCAGCCTCACACTCCTTTATAGCCCATTACAAAAGCTGAAAGGACAAAAACAAAGGTAATGAAACACAATGTAAAGAGTGAATCAGTCAGTAAATCCCTCACTCCATACACAGAAAATTATCACCAGCTGTTGCCCAATTAAAGGCAACAATCGAACAGTGTGCCAGTGGTTCACGGGGGAATATACACACATGCTGTGCACCCAGCCAAACCACTTCCATGCAGACCCAGAAGGTTTCAACATAAAAACACATTTTTCCATAAGCTACATTTGTGTTTTTGTTAGAAGCATTCCAACACAAAGACATGGTGAACAAGCAATGGACTCGGTTAGCAAATTTTGCACTGCGATTTTATACACACTGCACCTTCAGTAGTTTGGAGACACAGGTTTGAAATGGATCCCTTCGACTGCAAGTATTTCAAGGGCTAGCTTAAGCTCTAATGACTGTTCTGCCAGATGAGCAGATAAGTGCACCATGGCAATAGGTCCAGTCCTTGGTTTATATTAATTCACCATACGTTTATTGTGCATTTTCTGAGTGACAGAAATTTTACTGAGTTCCCAAGTATAGGAAAGAGTAGGACAGATTTTTCTGCCATGAGAGAACTGACAATGTAGTGAAATGGACAGGTGTGGAAATTATAATACCACGTTATAACATTACATAGGCTTTACTGGAATCTTGGACCTAAGAAACAAGTGTAGAGATACTTGGGTGTGTCAGAGACAGCGTCTAAGAAGGACTAGGATAAAGGCATGGCAGCTTCTTAATTTAATGTAATCTGCTTTTTTTCCTCTATGACTGATAGTTTCTTGTTTTTTTTTTTAAGAAATCTTTTCTTATTATAAAATCATGACAATATTTTCAAGGCATGAAGATATTGCTTTATATTATCGTCTGAATGTTTTATAATTTTACCTTCTCATTGAGGTTCATAATATACCTGAAGGTGGTTTTTGTGTATGGTGTAAAGTAGAGATCCAATATAATTTTTATCCATATGGGCATCCTACTGTTGATGAGATGGACTGATGCGGTGGCTATAGCACTGGGCTCAAATAACAGCAACCATTGTGAGAATGGCACAGGACCAGGTAGTGTTTTGTTCTGTTATACACAGGGTCACTATGAGTCAGAACCGACTTGACGGCACCTAACAACAACAATAACACTGTCCAAACAACGCTGCAGTGTTGAATTAAAGTAGTTAGAGTAGTAAGCATCCTGTCTTGTTTACAATCTCAAAAGAAAAGCTTTCAAAGCTTTATCATAGATAGTCCCATTTCTGTAGTGTTTTGATGCCTATTATTAAATTAAAAACGTTACCTCAAATTCTGTTTTATTTAAAGTACTTTTTAAAATTTTTATCATGAGTCGGTATTGAATTTTATCAAATTGGTTTTCTCTGTTTGTTGAAATAATACTATTTTTCTTCAACCTGTTAATGTGGTGAATTACATTGATTGAATTTTTAATATTAAATCAATTTTAATTTCCTGGTTTTGGTCATAATGTATTAATTTCTTTTTATATTGATGGATTTGGAATGCTAAGAATTTTTTTTTTTTTTTTTTTAGGATGATTGCATTTTTGTTCAAATGTCAGGTTGTTCTATAATTTTCCTTTACTTTACAGATCTAATTGAGTTTTGGTATCAAGATTCTTCCAACCTCTTAGTTGTGGAGAGTACATCTCCCCTACTCCCCATCTCTTGTTATTCTGGAAGATTTTGAAAAAGATTAGTTGAATTTGCTGTTGAAGCCATCCGAGACTAGAATGTTCTTTGTAGAAAAACGATGTTTTCAATTTACTTATGTTAATTAAGCCAATTCTGATAAGTTATAGTTTTTCAGGAGTTTGTTCATTTCATTTCAATTTTTGATATCGCCATAACAGTGATAAATCCTCTAGTTTTTCATTTCTGATTGTGCTTTCTCCTTCTCTTTTTCCTTCTTCTCCTTGATCAATATTGCCCAAGGTTTATTAATCCTTTTAGTTTTTTCTATGAGTCAAATTTCGTGTGTTTTTTGACCTTTTTTTGTGTAGATCTTTTAAAAAATCTCATTGCTTCCTGTATTTAAAAAAAAGGTTTTCAATTTTCTTTGGGTTATTTATTCTAGTTTGTTGACATGGATGTTTAGCTCATTAATCTTCAGTTTTTTTTTTTCCTTTTCTAATATGTGCTTTTTAAATAATAAGTCGTTTTTAAAATATCTTTATGTAAAATTTTTCTCACTTTTATTATGATTTCCCCTGAGATCCACAGATTATTTAGAAATGTGGTTCATAATTTCCAAAAATATGTGCATTTTCCAATTATCTTTTATTTTTGACTTCTAGCATTGCCATCAATGAATGTATTCCGTAAAGAGGGTTGTTATTTTACGACCCAGTATATTGTGAAATTTATGCTTTAGTACAGGAGCCCATGGAAACCAATACATTACAATAATTGTACCCATCTTACTTCTAATGGTTAAGCATTGCCACCTAGCTTCTGATATTTTGGGATCCTGTCATCCCCATGGAAACCCTGGTGACACAGTGGTTAAATGCTACACCTGCTAACCAAAAGGTCAGCAGTTTAAATCTACCAGGGGCTCCTTGGAACCCTATGGGGCAGTTCTACTCTGTCCTATAGGGTCACTATGAGTCAAAATCAATTCGATGGCAACACGCTTGGCTTGGGCTTGATCATCCCCAAGGAAACCCTGGTGGCATAGTTGTTAAGAGTTTGGCTGCTAACCAAAAGGTTGGCTGTTCAAACCTCCCAGTTGCTCCTTAGGAACCCTATAGGGCAGTTCTACTTTGTTCTATAGGGTTGCTATCAGTTGGAATTGATTCGACAGCAATGGGTTTATCATCCACATTGATATCAGAGCACAGTTCTATATCAGCATTTACTACTGTCATTCATAGCCTATAGAGAACAGCTACCACTGGACTTTTCTATGAAACAGATGCCCCATTCACCAGGGCATTACTTCTTGCTTGTAAAGACAGTGTCTCTAAGTCCACCTATGATACTTAATTGGTTGGTAGGTGTTCTGGTCTTACATAGTTTATCCATTTTATCATCTGCACTTCTCTGAGACTTTTGATCATTTCTTCTGTGTTTACCAGGAAAGTTCTGGAATTTCTACTTCATTAGTGCAGGCAATTGCTTTCTTTACCTTTTAAGAGTCATCATAGCGGAGTGAGCACCATCTCCCATGGTCCTTGCGAGGGTGTTCAATCCTCTATCATGGGAGAGTTCTCCCTTAGCTTACTCTATGTTTCACCCTCACCTTGAGTCCACACCTTCAGGATCCAGTCTCATACATACTCTTCTAGCTCCTGCTGACATATGTTGGTTAGGTTCTGTAGCTTTTTAGGGTATAGTCTCTTTTCTCTTTCAGCAGTCTAAGAATTTCCCCAGCCATGTTGTGGTGTGGGCTAGGAGGGTTGGTGGGGATAGATCAGGGTGTAGGAGAAGGGTGAGGGTGAGGTGGGGTACCTGTTGTTTTGCAAGGCAGAGACCACTTGATTTTGACAGGGAGGAGTGGGCCACTTCTGTTGATCCAGAAGGTTTAGAGAGATCTATGTAGTCAAGGTTTTCATGTACATTGACCTATATGCCCTTACTCCGTGTCTCAGTGTCTGCCTTACCAACCAAGGATCTGGCCTTGGCATAGTTGCCTTGTTGAAGTTAAGAATTCAACTCCTCTAGATTTCTGCTACTCCAATAATTACCTTCTGAGTCTAATTCTCAAATTTTCTGCTCCAGTGCATCAATGGCATTCGGCAATCCCCACTGGAGTCTATTGACCTTCTAATTATGACATCCCTTGAGTTTTTCAAGTGCCTGAGATATTGCACCCCCAGTACATTCCTTTAGATGTGCCCCATCTTAGTTTGCAGTGAAACATTAAAAGCTCTGCTTCAGTGTGGTCTCTTCATGCTTCATCCATCTCCAGGGATAGGGCCTTCATTGACATCTGGCCATCAAGTGACCCAGCTCCAAAATCCCATTTTAGAGTTAGCTGCCTCAGACCAATACTGGCACCAACTGCTATAGTTAGGTTCCTTTGGGAAACAGACTCTGAGACGTAAATTTGAGGGCAGAAAGCTTATTGGGGTTTTCCTTGGGATCAATACTGATGGAAGAATGAAGAAAGTAGAATTAAATAAATGAAGAGTTGAACTAAAATGAAGTCAGCACAAGGTCTCAGACATTCCCACAGGGAGCTCCTGTATTCAGTGTTGCCTGGTCTGGAGGCAAGGAAGCTGTACCCTTACATGCCCTGCATTGACCAGTCATTGGATATGGGCTGCCCCAAGGAATGACCTTGGATGAGACAGCTCCTAGAATTGCAGGCAACTGAGGCAATTCCGGAAACCCTGGTGGTATAGTGGTTAGGTGCTATGGCTGCTAACCAAGAGGTCGGCAATTCAAATTTGCCAGGCGCTCCTTGGAAACTCTATGAGGGCAGTTCAACTCTGTCTTATAGGGTCAGCATGAGTTGGAATCCTCTCAATGGTAGTGGGTTTGGTTTGGGGGTTTTGGAGGCAATTCCTGGAGAGTGACTCAGCTGTGATCTATCAGCAAATACTGATGTTTCTCTGTGGAGGGCTCTGGACAATTGCCTCAAATAGATGGTGCATGTGACTGGCTTTTATGTTTTGAAATGCATGGACCTTCAGATGGCTAGGTTCAGATTGGGTAATATGGACCGATTCAGGGAAAAGGTGAGTGTGGCTGGATTTTTTTTTTTTTTTTGCCAGTAAGAGCATTTGGGAAACCCTGGTGGTGTAGTGCTTAAGTGCTACAGCTGCTAACCAAGAGGTCGGCAGTTCAAATCCAGCAGGTGCTACTTGGAAACTCTATGGGGCAGTTCTACTCTGTCCTATAAGGCTGAGTTAGAGTCGACTTGATGGCGGTGGGTTTTGGTTTAAGAGCATTTGATCTGCATGGCTCAGGAAAGTTCACGTTCTAGAGATTCTTCTGGAGAGATGTACAACCAACAGGTTGAGGCTTTAAATGAGAAAATATCAATCTTTCTCCCTCACGTGCTCGCTCTCTATTACCGTGGGATGATGAGGGGGGTAATTAAGTTCTTAGGGAGGGAATTCAAGCTCATATCCAAGAAGACTGTCTAAATGTCAGGTCTTAATGTATGGTGAGGAAAATCACAGAGACAACCCTCCCCCCTGCAAAGAATTTCTGAGTCTTGGATTCTAGAAGAAATGGCCAAGTCGAGCAGTAGCAAATGAGTGTTCTAAGCAACTCTCGTATAATCCCCAGGGCAGTCATTTCTATCTTTTTTTTTTTTTTAGTGTATCAGTAAGATTATACTAGGCAGAGATGATCAATAACTTGGCAATCTATAACCTATTCCAGGCACACCAATGTGCTTCAGGCCAGAGTGTGGAAAGCTTTCCTATACATTGCTCAGGAAGATATGCATAATAAGGAAAAGTAAATGAAACAAACAAAAACATAGGAATGATAATAAAAATCCAATTTGAGATAGTGGTCACCCCTGGGTGATTATCTATGGGTAGGGCTGGAGAGGGAGATGGGCAAGAAAGGGTGATGCAGTTTGCGATTGCTACCAGTAGGGCTTCAAATATGCTTGTGATATTGTATTTCTTAAGCTGGTTGATAGGTGCTTTGTCATTGTTTGTATTTTCCTTTATGTCTTTATGTTATTTTGTATGCCTAAAATATTTCATAAAATATTACAAAAGAATACTAAAATATCTTCAGTAGTCTCTAGTGCAATAAATATTTATTGAATCCCTTTTTCACAATGGAAACCCTGGCTGTGTAGTGGTTAAGTGCTACAGCTGCTAACCGAAAAGTCAGTAGTTCAAATCCACCAGGCGCTCCTTGGAAACTCTATGTGGCACTTCTACTCTGTCCTACGGGCTCACTATGAGTCAGAATCAACTCGATGGCAAGGGGTTTGGGTTTTTGGGTTTTTTTTCCCCCCACAATACTAGTAGAATAGAAAAGAAGTAGTCAAATATATGCTTGGCTTTGTTTTTCAGTAAAAATGTGTTGACGTTGACCCAGCATCCTTTCCAGCCTGGACCCCTTCATAAACACACTTTTGCAAGATGACTAGGATTAGAGCTGCAGGCTTACTTCTTTAAGGAACACGCATGTAGTAGTGCAATGTCCTTAGCCGAAAGATGCAGATTTAACATAAAGCCTTTGTTTCTCTCACGAGCAAACTCCCTCAAGGAGATCTGCTGCTGATTCCATTAAGTTGTCCTTGCAAAAATTTCCAGACCCACAATGCTCAAAATAATACTAATTATTTCTGACATTTGTTAATTGTTTCACAATTATCAAAGTGCTGCCAAAGGCCTTAATAACTCACTAGATACTACTATCATCTTATTCATCAGAATTCTAGGATTTCTGAAAAGCAGAGCGGCCTGCTTGGACCCTCTGTTATCCTTGAGGGGAGCACCAGCTTGGGGAAACGGACATCGATCCCTAAAGAGAACCCATGGCAGGAAGGCTCAGAGGGATGAAAACCCAAAACTCATTGCCATCAAGTCAATTCCGAGTCATGGTGACCCTGTAGGACAGAGTAGAGCTGCCGCATAGGGTTTCCAAGGAGTAACTGGTGGATTCAAACTGCCAACCTTTTGGTTAGCAGCCATAGCTCTTAACCACTGCACCACCAGGGTTTCCTTAGAGGGATGATGTATTGTTAATCAGATGGAAGAAGACTATGAAGTATAGTATGTGATGCCTCCAAATATCCACCCAAATCTTTAGTAAAATAGATGAACTGAAATGCCAAACGTGATTGCATTGAATGATAAAGGCTAAATAGAATGTATGTGCCTAAGACATTGGACTCAGAGGAATTAAAGTGTAGAGACTTAAAAAACCATGGAGAAAACTTTGAGTTTTCACTCTAGATTCACTCTTGAGACCACAAAAGTGACGGGAGGCAAGTAGGGCATCTAATGGGGTTATCCCATTTTGAAGATGCAGAAACAGAATCACAAGAGGTACAAATCCCAGCCAGTAAGTGGCAATGCTAGTGTTTAAAAGTATGTCTTCTACCTCCATATTATCTCCTTTTTCATAAACCAGAACTACCACTGGAAGCATGGATTGTGAGAACTCTCCTCCAGGATGTAGGTATGATCAAATTTTACTCAGCAGCCAGAAAGGCTGATTGATGGCAAAGAAGATGCAAGCAACAGATTAGAAGGAAAAGTTTTAGTGGGATCGTAGGTATAAGCCAGTGGTGCTGCAAGGTAATTTTTCTCTCAGATTCTCTGGGTCTCTTGTGACATTTGCCCAGGTTTTGTATTATATCCAACAATCAGTTTTAATTACAGCCTTTTCCTGCAGCCCTGCAGATCCTTACTCAGCACCTGCATTGTGCTGAGTCAGCAGGAAGTGATCTCATCAACTCTGTGGGAAGTTCCTACATTGTAATGGAGAGAACAGAATTCAAATAAATTAGATTGAAAAGAAAGTCCTCATCAGCAAGAATGGGAGTTTAAAACATCAGAATTAACTCTGGTGGGATGTTGGGGGCATGTTAAATGAGAAATGTTATTAACTTTGGTTTAGGAGGAGATAACTATAACTTGGTATAAATGAAAATAGAGATAGTTTGTCAAATCAGTCTCTTTTATGTTATCGTAGTCACATCTGCAGTATATATTACTCAGAACTTATAGGGTAGCTATGGGGTCCCTGGGTGGTGCAAATAGTTTGTGCTGGACTATTAATCAAAGGTTGGTGGTTTGAACCCACCCACTGGTGCCACAGAAGAAAGGCCTGGTGATTGGCTTACAGATTACAGCCAAGAAAACCTATGTCATAGTATATTCTGTAACACATGGTCTGCCATGAGTCTGAATCAACTTGATGGCAGCATGGTTTTTCGTTTACTGGGCCTGAATTTGATTTGTATGTTACAAACAAGTGTCTTCCCCTCAGCTTTCTGTTTCCAAGTGGATTTTTTTTTTCCCAGAAATGTATTGCTTATTAGATGTCACATCTCTGAATTTGGAGATCAGATGTTCTAGGTATTCTGGGAAAGATCTGGATTTCAAATACTGTAACCATTGTAACCACAAGTACACCATACTGAAGGACCCCAGTAGTTATAGTTACCATTTGTTGAACAGTTTTTATGTCCCAGGGATAGGACTCAGAGCAGTTTGTGCATTCAGTCATTTAACTTATCCCAACAACCATTAAAGTAGGTATTATTATTGTTAAAATCTTACACATTTGGAAAGTAAGAGTTAGAAAGGCTAAACAGCTTGTTCACCATCTTCAAACCAACACATGGCTGAGTATTGTGATTCTAAAGTTTGCCATCTTAACCAACATCCTGCCTCTAAAAAGGCTGATGCTTTTTTCTACATAGTTGTCAAACCTTGTGTCCTCCTGTGGTAAGCAGAATTCCAAGATGGCACTCAAGATTTCCACCTACTGGTGTGCGGACCCGTATAATTCCCTTCCTATTATTGTTGGCAGAATCAGTGAAGATGATGGGATATCATTCCTATGATTAGGCTACTAATCAACTGGCTTTGAGTTAATGAAAACAGATATTATCTAGGTGGGCCTGACTTAATTAGGTGATCCCTTAAAATGAACTGGCCCTTTCTAAAGTCAAAGAGGTTGGAAATGTGAGAGGACCTATGGACTGGGGGACAATGACCAGAGAGCAACCTCTTAGAAGTTGGAAGTGGTCCCCAGCTGGCAGCCAGGAACAAAGCAATTTTTTCCCTAATCAAGCCTCAAGATACAGATGTAGCTGCTGACCCTGAGATCAGCCTTGCGAGGATCTGAGCAGAGGACCTAGCTAAAACTTGACAGACTCCCGATGAATGGACATTGTGTTGTTTTAATCCACCATGACTGGGGTAGTCTGTTACATAGCAATAGAAAACTGATAAGTCTTGCTTCTCTACCTTTGGAAACCCTGGTGGTGTAGTGGTTTAAGTGCTATGGCTGCTAACCAAGAGGTTGGCAGTTCGAATCCACCAGGCGCTCCTTGGAAACTCTATGGGGCAGTTCTACTCTGTCCTATGGGGTTGCTATGAGTCGGAATCGACTCGACAGCAATGGGTTTTGGGTCTCTACGTTTACCATTTTTCCCTCTAGCTCCCGGAAATAGTTCCTGAGCATTTGTTACGTATTAGAGTGGATCAGGATAGGGTAGAAATTGTGGCTATACTGGTAAGCAGGATCAGGTAAGATATTCTTCTCTTGTGTAGCTTATAATATACTGAAGGAGACCCATATTAATCAAAGAACAACAACATGGGTACATGTACAATTGTAATTGAGGTAAGTGAGAAGACGATCATAGCACTGTGCAAGTGTGTAAAATTAGTCTCTGACTTAAGCAGGTAACACAGGAAAGGTTTTCTCAGGCAGGTGCAATTGAGTAAGAGTCGAAGGATGAGCAGTGGTTACCTGTGTCAAGAGAGTAGAGAAGCATATTCCAGGTAGAGGAAATAACATGGACAAAGTCCCTGAGGAGGCAGGAAACATACAGGTGCAAGCAACTAAAAGAAAGCCTTTGTGGCTGCAGCATAGGAATTGAGACAGGGGATGTCAGTAGGGCCTGGCTCATGTAAGGTCTTAACAGCTCTGTTGAGGTTTTTCCCCATGTACTGAGAAAAATGGAAAACTCTTGAAAGGTTTTAATGGAGGGGTAAAAGTATTTTAATTACAGGAGAATATGAAGTAAAGAGGGCATGGAAAGGCAGAAAATGGAAGAACAGGTAGTAAGTAGCTAATACAGCCCAAAGAGTGATGGTGGCATTGAAAATGGAAAGAATTGAAAATATACAGGGAATGGAGGTGGTGGGATATGTGATTTGGAAATTGCCAATGGATGAAGGGGAGAGCTAATAGTTATTCAACCATGACTCTAATTTTTCCTGTCTTGGTGACTGACAGAAGAGAGTGCCAGGACAGAGGCAGCAAGCATAGAGGAATAGAATCAAGGAAGGAAGGTCAAGGGTTTAGCTTGTTGGTCTTGGATGAAGTGTCTGGAGGTATACAGAAGCGTCAGGTGGTAGTATGAAGCATATTTTGAACTAAGGTATAATCATGGATCTTCACTCCGTAGAAATGGTGATTGGAATCATGAGAGTGAGTGAGATCTCTGATGATGAGAGACGTTAAGAGAAAAAGATCAAGGATAGAATCATATAGAGAGTCTCTATTTCCTTCTCACTATTTGGGTAAATAAGACTCAAAATTTCTCTTTCATAAATACAGAAACAGTTGATATCATGCATCCCATTTCTTTAAGTATCCAAATGTCTTAGTAACTATAGTGCTTCCATAACAGAAATATCACAAGTCAGTGGCTTTAAAGAACAGAAATCTATTTTCTCACAGTTCTGGAGTCTTAAAGTCTGAATTCAGGGGGAGGTCCTTCCCGGTAGCCTGAGAGTTCCTGGGAGTTCCTTGGTGTCTGTTTCCCCCTGTGTATGTGTCTCCCTTGTGGCATAGTGGTTAAGCGCTACAGCTGCTAACCAAAGGGTCAGCAGTTCGAATCCATCAGGCACTCCTTGGAAACTCTATGGGACAATTCTACTCTGTCCTATAGGGTCACTATGAGTCAGAATCGACTCGACGGCACTGGATTTTTTTTTTTTTTTGGTATGTCTCTCTCTATTCTGCTCTTTTTAATAACTCAAAAGTGATTATGTTTAGGACCCATCCTCCACTGGTGTGATCTCATTAATGTAACACAAGAGCATCCCTATTTCTGAACAGGGTCATATTTACAAGTATAGGGGTTAGGATTTTGATACATAATTTGGGGGCACACAGTTCTATCTATAGCACTGAATAGTGGAAACTTTAAATAAATGAATTTTAGAGATTATAACATTATATAATAGTAATTGAGGATCTATAATAATGACCTCAAGACATTATAAAGGCTCAGATACATTAATACATGTTTAACTTGGGTACTTACATTAAATTTAAGTCTATGATTTAGCCAGCCATGACCAGAGGGTCTTGTGACCACACTAAATCTACTAAACCCAAATAGTATTTATTTTGTTTTGTTAGCTTTTGGCCAAAATTCTATGTATTATGAATTTTAATTTCAACCTCAAAATGAATGTAGAAACAGACGTCACACCTAATTATGGTCTCCTCAAATTATATTAGAGATTTTATGTTTTGGAAATAAAACAGAATTCTATTTTTAGCCAGGGGCTGGATTGGTATCACTTTCGTTGTACCCCAATCCTTTTCTCAGGATATATTAGATTTCCCCCAGAATCAAGCAGAAGTGTGTTCAAATCCTGTCTCTGCCAGTGACCATCTCTTTGACTTTGTAGAAGTCATGAGTTCTATAATATACTTAACTCTTAGGGCTGCTGTGAAGATCACAGGGGGTAAAATAAGTGAAGTGTTTGAGGAAAAAAAAAAACTCATTGGTAAGTGGTGATTTTCTTCCCTAGCTATCTGTTTTGATATAAACAGACTGATCTAAATTTCAGGTCTGTGTCTATTTTGTCCATAAGAAGTGAGTAACCAAAAAGTGAAAGAGACTATAATATTACCGGAATGCCTCTTGGGGCATTCTAGGTTGAATGAGGGAGTTCATAGGAAAAAAAAAAAAAAAAAAAAACCTGGCATTTCGTTCATTCCCAGTTTCTATCCCTGACATACGGAAGGCTGTAATTTCACAAGGAAGTGAAACCTTACCTCCTCCTAGGTGGCAATATATTTCAAGCAAAGAGATGTTACAACTCTGGAATTATTGAAAACCTATGCTCTTTCCTTCCAATTGCTGGAGGCAGACATAAAAACTTACATTTGAGAAGAGCATATGACATTTTGCTTGGTAAAGTACTGGGTCAATGAGGAAGAGGAAGGCTCTTAATGAGATTGATTGACACAGTGGCTGCAACAATGGGCTCAAGCATAACAACGATTGTGAGCATGGCACAGCACCAGGCAGTGTTTTGTTCTGTTGTACACAAGGTTGCTAAAAGCTGGAGCTGACTTGACAGCACCTGACAACAACAACAACAACATGGCATCATTGGGGCTAGCTATAGTTGAGGCACAAAGTGGATGATTCTCTTGGGAGGCTGCTGTGGGAGACGGTGGCAAACATCTGGGGTGAGGAAAGCTAGAAGACAGACCTATGTGTAGATTTTTGTGAGGCAGGGTATACTGGTTCTGTAAAAAATTGTTACACTCTCACCTCAAAATAAATTGGTTTCATTACCCCGAGTTCTTAAAAAAAAAAGTTTTTAAACTTACTTTGTCTTTTTCTCAGCTCTCAATGTCTCTAAAGGGCAAAAATCAGAAGGTAAATTGTTTGTGACCTCTGCATACACCCAGTTTCAGCTCACTTTAAGTGTCTCATTTACTTAAATAGCCTTCCATTCATCTTGGAACAATTTCAATAGAGCAAGAAAATGTAAGGATGTATATAACCTACTGACTTAATAACATCTTGAAGAACTACAGAAATACTTGAGTGTGTGTGTGTGTGTGTGACCTCTCCCAAGGAGCAACAGTGCCCAGTATTCCTTCTGTTCCTATTTTTGTCCTTTGTCATCATTGCTGTAACGGAGCCCACTGTCATCTGGTAGAAATATTTACCCGCTGGATCTGACTTGGCCTGGTAACAGTGAGCACACATCTGGAGTCTAGACTTGGCGGCTCTGTGGGTAGGCTCACATCCCAGGGTTCCATCGGCCCCAGCACCCTGCTCTGTTTACATAGGTGGTGGGCTGCCTCATCCGTTTCAGCTGCCTGACACTCTGGTTGCCCCCAAACTTCCCCCGCCCCCTGCCATGTCCCCGGTTCTGAGCCTCCACATGGAGAAGCCTCCAGAGAAACTCCCCACCTGGCTCTCTCCAGTGACTTCCTTGTGCTCAGGGTACTTGGCCACAGGAGACAGCAAAGAGGGAGTTTCTTGCTGAAGAATCAACAACAGTGTGAAACTGAGTGCCGGAGATTCTGTGTGCCTTAGAGTTGATGGATAGTGTGCTGAGTTTGAGAGAAGAGATTTGGTAAGTGTGTCAGTAAAAGAATCTGATGTGGAAAGGATACAGGCTTCAGAGTATGTGATTCAAATCTTGTACTCAGCCATCATCCCAGCTGTATGACCTTGAAGATCTCTGAGGGCCAAATTCATGACCTATAAGCTTGGGAGAAGAGTAGCGAACTCACAACATTGTTGGGAGAAGAAGACAAGTAAATACAGGTAAAATGCCTATTTCAATGACTGCTCTAAAGTGGGAAATACAAATTCGTTCTCTTGTCCTTTCATTCTTTCTAACATACACAGAGTAACCTGCGAAAGCTGGAACCTGCGAAAGCTGGAACCTGCGTAAGGCGGAAACCCGTCAGGGAAAGTAAACTCAAACATTTTCAACTAATAGAGAGTGACAGAAAATTGATAAGACTGTTGAAGGTGGAAAACTTGTGAGACATGGAAAAACAAAGCAGTCCCATTGAGTTCCGGCTCTCGCAGGTTTTGCTGTATATAATGTGTGCACAAAAGGGCATCTGATTCTTTGAGCCACTGCAAGAAAAACATCCCTGATATTTCCTTACAATATATGGCAGTTGTTTGCCTGTAGTGGGGTGTGGAATTAGGGGGGTTGAAATCTTCCTGGGAGATGAGATGGATAAGAATGGTCAACCAGCAATCCCTACTTGGAGAGGTAAAGGAACAGAGAAAATGGCAACCACATCCTGGTGGCTGTGTTGTAGGCCAAGGCTTCCCAGCTTGGGACTAAGCCCTTCTTAGGTTCTTGCCTTCTACTGACCAAGAATGACCAGGAGAAGCTCAGAGGTTCCATAGGAGCAAAGGTTTATTAGTGACAGAAAGAGAGTAAAGGCTCGCGAGCAAGGAACAGAGAGGGACCTAGAATGCTAGCCTCTGTTCCCTCGAACAAAGGTTGTTCTGGGGCTTAGATGAGTTTGGTGAGGATAATAGAGTAATGAATATTTAGTAGGTTTCTTTCAAGGGGCGGGTACTTCTCAGAATGGCAGTGCATACTAAATTAGGCTGCAAGCACATCTGGAATTCAAGATGGAACCCACAGTAAAGGCTCCTGGGACTGGGTGGCAGGACTTATTATGGGGTATCACGCCTGCACAGTCCCCCTGAGGCACCAGTTTGATTCCTGTCGCAGGTACTTGCATCAGGCAGAGGTCATCCGTCAGTCACCTTGCCAATGTCTGCGCATGCTCCAGGGACCAGATCGGGCTGGTCATTCTGAAAAACATCTTACGGAAAAGTACATTGTTTGCTCTTTCTTTATCGCACTTTTAGGATGGGGGTTTTATGTCACTAGCCAAGCTTGCGGATGTTGCAAAGTTCCTTGCCTAGGGGCTCAGTCCCCTTTTCTTCTCTATCTCAGCTGCAACATTTCCCATGTGCAGTTTTTTTTTTTTTCTTGTTTCTTTTTATAAAACAAAACTGCTGTCAGTTTCTGTTACTGGGCTGATGACTTCTACAGACATAGGCCGCAGCCCCCAGGAGTTGAGGCTCCCCTGAAATGTCATGTTTGCCATATGAGAGACCCTTGCCTCACTTCTTCAATACCATGAACATTGGTCTGTTTTATTTTTTCAACAGCAAAGGATGGGTTTTTAGTATATTTCCTGTACAAGGAAGCTATTTATAAAAACTGTAACAAAGAAGTTATACGTATATGCATCTAATGAATTATAGTACAAAAATACCTAAATCCATTTCTTATAAAAATAATTATTTGGGCATGTCCACATAAGCAAACAAATGCAAGATTTGGAAAATTTATTCTATTAGGTCAGGGGTTGGCAAACTACACTCAGTAGCCCTCAAGACAGAAACTGTGCATCTTCCACAAAGCCTGAAATATTTACTTTCTGGCCCTTTACAAAAAAAAAAAAAAAAAGTTCTGTAACTATATAAGAAAGCAAGAATTAAGAAGTATGATTTTCTCTATTAAAATTAAGGATATTTGTCTCTCAATATAATCTTATCGTGATACTCCAGAGTTTAAAATCCATCCAATGCTCATTTACTGCACAATAAACCCATCCAGTCCTCTCATTTACTACACAATAAATTTTGTGTAGAAAGTCCTTTGCTACCTAACCTTAGTCATCTAGTGCTACTACAACAGACATACCAAAGTGGATGGCTTTAACAAAGAGAAATTTATTTCTTCATAGTAAAGTAGGCTAAAAGTCCAAATTCAGGGCATTGGCTCCAGCAGAAGGCTTTCCCTCTCAGTTGGCTCTCGAGAAAGATTCTTGTCCTCAATCTTCCCCTGGTTGAGGAGCTTCTGAGGCGCAGGGACCCCGGGTCCAAAGGACTGGCTCTGCTGCTGGTGCTGCTTTTTTGGTGGTATGAGGTCCTCAACTCTCTACTTGCTTCCTTTTCCTTTTTATCTCTTGGGAAATAAAAGGTGATGCAGGCCACACTCCAGGGAAACTCCCTTTACACTGGATCAGGAATGTGACCTGGGTAAGGGTGTTATAATCCCACCCTAATCTGCTTTAACATAAAATTACAATCACAAAATGGAGGACGACCACACAATACCGGGACTCATGGCCCAGCCAAACTGATACACACATTTTTGGTGGGGCATAATTCAATCCATGACGCATAGCATTCCAGCTTCATTCCATGGCACTCACTTCTATCACCTTATGTTCCAGACATATCGTCAAAGCACCTATAAGATTCTGTGGGAACATAAAGAACAGAATAGCTAACGTTGCTTGAGGTCTTTTGAGACACTTAAGTAAAAGACAGTGTATTTGACTTGGGCTTTGAGTAATTGTAGAAAAGGGGGTAACTGGACTTCTAGCCCATGCACACACTTACAGGACTGAAGGAAGGTGTGAAAAGCTGTGGTGTGTTATAGGAAAGCCAACTACTCTGATGGAGCAAAAGCACTGGGTACGTGAGATCCCTGGATTCACGTATCACGTGTGTCTTCGGGCAAGTATTACATTTCTAAGCTGCAATATTCTCACCTGTGAAATGGGAGTAATAACAACACTGCTTTACCAGGTGGCTATGAAGAGTAAATGAGAAGAATGCTGGCAATGTGCAGTGAGTGCGGACATTTATAAAAGCTGTCATTGTCCTTGGAGCTATTATTCTCATCATGCCCTGCCCACATCTAACACTGTTTTGATCTTCTGTGCTTATTATTCCAGGTCCACCTCAAGGTGATCTGTTTTGTACTTTGGATTTTTCATAATAATATTGTGTAGTGCAGTTTCTTGTAATTGTATATCTTAAAACATGTAAAATTACGACCAGGAAATTGCTGCCAACCAATACGAATCTAAGCTTGTCATAAAGAGGCATTTGGAGGCTTTAGCAGGGATGACAATCAAAGATGGATTTGATTTCTCCAGCTGTAATGTTCCAGTTTGTTAACTAGTAGCAGAAATCAAGCAGGCTGACCAGACCGAGCATTCAAGGTTAAGCGGTGTAAAAGTGTAAGCACGGCCAAAGGCTCCTTTATCCCTTATTATGGCTTAACATCATTGGCCTATAGAATGACATGTTTTAGATTTTTAAAAACCAAGTGTTTTCAATGTTAGTGCATTAATATTTGTGATCTTCCTTAGACTGACAGACACAGTATATTTTAACTCTGGGCATTTTCATATCTTTTTGACAGTTACAGTGAAAATCCTTAGCATCCAAGATAAGCACTTTTTTTTTATATATATTTGTTTCTTTTTTAAGAAAAATTGAATCCAAGTAGAGAAAAAAGGTCAGATTCGGTTTCCTTTTCATAGTCACCCCAGTTGGCCAGTGCATAAGGAAAAAATCTTGATCATAAGAGGGTCTGATGTGTCATCAACCATTTCAGTAGCAACAGCTGTCATTGTTCAATGACTGTGTGTATATTTGTGTCCATGTGCATGAATGTGCATGGCACACATGCCTGTGTGTCAGCGGTTTTCAGTAGGACATATGCTGATGTTTGCATGTGAGGCAATGCTTGTTTCTTGAATAATAGGCAGTGTTGACCCCACTGAAGTTTTGTTGACTCAATAGCTGGGAATAGGGTGAATGTTTTATTCCTGTTGATTTTGACATATCCCAGTGTCCTCCAATTAAACGTTTGGATGGAGATATTTTAGCAGCAGAACCTGGGTTTGGGTCATGAGCCATTGCCCTCAATCTTGGGTTACTTTTGAGCTTGATGGACAGGAGACAGAAGATTACTGAGATACTGCCTGTCATGGATTGAATTATGCCCCCACCCCCCAAATGTGTGTATTAACTTCGGTAGGCCGTGATTCCCAGTATTCTGTGGTTGGCCTCCATTTTGTGATTGTAATTTTATGTTAAAGAGGATTAGAGTGGGATTGTAACAGCCTTACCAGGTCATATCCCTGATCCAATGTAAAGGAAGTTTCCCTGGAGTGTGGGCCACACCACTTTTATCTCTCAAGAGATAAAAGGAAAGGGAAGCTAGCAGAGAGTTGGGAACCTCATACCACCAAGAAAGCAGCGCCAGAAGTGGAGCGTGTCCTTTGAAACTGAGGTTCCTGTACTGAGATGCTCCCAGACCAAGGGAAAGTGATGACAAGGACCTTCCTCTAGAGCTGACAGAGAGAGAAAGCCTGTCCCTGGAGCTGGCACCTCGAATTCGGACTTCGAGCCTACTGGACTATGAAGGAATAAACTTCTCTTTGTTAAAGCCATCCGCGTGTGGTATTTCTGTTATAACAGCACTAGATGACTAAGACACTGCCTTACACTACACTTTATTTGTGACAAGTTGGTTTAGCTCAGAAAGTGGAAAAGGCCTCATGATCACCAGCAGCAAGAGCAGCAGCAGCAGATTCTGCTTCACTGTGACACGCTCATCACTGTACTAAATTCACTTTCAGAGAGCCAAAGCCAGATCTCTCTTCTCAGGACCTAGTCTCAGAGAGGGTCAGTACTAGTCGGGCCTTAGAGAATTGGTTTATCAAGTACCGTTATCATATTTTTAGTATTTTAAAGTTTGCCATTTTAACTATTCTCAAGTGTTTAATCCAGTGGCATTAATTACATTCCTCTTGCTTTCTTCATGTATGATATCCTTGATGTCATTCCACAACTCATCTGGTCTTCTGTCATTAGTGTTCAATGTGTCAACTCTTTTCTTGAGGGGTTCTCTAAATTCAGGTGGAATATTTTGGTTCTCATGGAATTGCTCTGATTTTCTTCAGTTTCGGCTTGAACTTGCATATGAGCAATTGATGGTCTGTTCTGCAGTCGGCCCCTGGCATTGTTTCTGACTGATGATACTGAGCTTTTCCATCATCTCTTTCCACAGATGTAGTCAATTTGATTCCTGTGTGTTCCATCTGGCAAGCTCCACGTGTATAGTCACTGTTTATGTTGGTGAAAAGAGGTATTTGCAATGGAGAAGTCATTGGTCTTGTAAAATTCTATCACACGATCTTCGGCCTTGTTTCTATCACCAAGGCTATATTTTCCTACTACTGATTCTTGTTTGTTTCCAACTTCTACATTACAATCACCAGTAATTATCGGTGCATCTTGATTGCATGTTTGATCAATTTCAGATGGCAAAAGGTGGTAAAAATCTTCAATTTCTTCATCTTTGGCCTTAGTGTTTGGTGAGTGAATTTTAATAATAGCCATATTAACTGGTCTTCCTTATAAGCATATGGATATTGTCCTATCACTGAATGCAAAGCAATTCCTCTTCAAGTTGTCATTCCCTGCATAGTAGACCATATGTTTGTCTGATTCAAAACGGCCCCCACGTGTCTGTCAGTTTGTCGTACTGTGGGGACTTGCGTCTTGCAGTGGTGCTGGAAGCTATGCCACAAGTATTCAAATACCAGCAGGGTCACCCATGGCGGACAGGTTTCAGCTGAGCTTCTAGACTAAGACAGACTAGAAAGAAGAACTTGGCAGTCTACTTCTGAAAAGATTTAGCCAATGTAAACCTTAGGAATAACAATGGAGTGTTGTTTGATGATATGCCTCTCAGGTTGGAAGGCACTCAAAAGACTAGTGGGGAAGACCTGCCTCCTCAAAGTAGAGCTTAATTATGTGGATGGAGTCATACTTTCGGGGCCTTCATTTGCTAATGTGGCATGACTCAAAATGAAAAGAAACAGCTGCAAACATCCATTAATAATTGGAAGCCTGGAACATGGTACTTTAAATCCTAGCTATCATTATCATCATTGTTGAGACTGGGCATGTGTTGTTCCTTTCTGTTGCATTGTTGCCCTGCCTATATCTAGCTTTGCTGTTGTTTTTAAATAAAATAATTCTGAATGATGTTGGTAAAATAATCTATCCAGGCCCTAGAATTGTTCCCAAAAGAGCTGTTCAGCTCTGAGGCTCATAAAAATAGCAGCATTTCTCGTGTAGCCGTACAGACCACTCTTTACAGAGGGCGGTGTACTTCCTGGGTTCTACAGTATCATCACCTAAGTGGGACATGACGACATCTGTTACCATATACTGCATGCCCACTGAAGACCCAATGGTATTAAGTAAACTCACTGGAAGTTTATAAATGCTTAATTTTCTACGTTCCTATTGCCTTTGATGAACTGCTGTCAATTCAGAATGATCAAATTTTAGTGTGTTTCAGCTACTAAAATTTAACAATCTCTTGGCTGATTTGGGATATACTCATGGTTTCCCAAGCCTATAATTGTGTAATAAATGCAAAAAAAAAAAAAGAAAGAAATTAGCAAAAATAGTTTATCTGATTTGCTTTACAGTTAAAAAAATGCTTTCACGTATATTATCTCATTTATTCTTCACAATTCTTGTTGGATATTTTATGAATTAAAAACTGATATCCAGAGAGATTGTAAATGCAAGAGTAGAACTGAATGGCTTTTGTTCATTTGTTAGATTGGTTGATTGAGTTTTGCTTTTTACTCTATTGTCACAGTGAGCATATTTCCTCATTGTGTGCAGGTCATTGCTGGAGTAGATCTGGGCTAATGGTACCAAACAATCCATGGCATTTTCCTTCCTGGGCACCCAAGTACAATATACACATTATATGTGTTGCATGTAATTGCATGTGTTGTGATATTTATCCCTTCAGACTGCAACAGGTTGAAGGGGAAAAGGAAGTGGAAATTTCCAAGAAGCATAGATAAAACAAAAATATTAGCAAAATATATTCAGGTTAGTTAGTGTGAAGAAACCTGTGCTCTAGTCCCACCTTTGTCACTTTACTAGCTTTGTGCCAGTTACTTCCACTTACAGAGGAGTTTTCTCATCTCTGAAATGAGGGGAATGTAAGTCCCCTATTTTTTCAATTAATTGCAATAGACATTTGGTCTGTTTAAGGTTCTCATAAGCTCAAATTATGCTCTACACATGTCAATATCAGAAAGAAGGAAACCACAAATTTGAGTACATAAAATTACTTGGGCAATAAATTTGAAAAGCCATTTCTCACATTTAGTATCACAAAGGTGCCATTGAAATGCACCGTGGGCAACTTCTTGACAATTTTCCATCAAACTGACTTTGTGTTTTAAAGTGACTGTTTCTTTTAAGCAAGCTTTGGTTTAAAACACCACCAAGACAAAGCAAGGACATAATGTTGACGTGAAACCATTGCCATTTTCTGCGTAGCTTCTTTCTTTTTGCTTGGGTTCTGATTTTCTGCTCCTATTTCATTAACTTTATCCACACTTGACTATGTCTTTTTGATAAAGTTGCTTCAAATTCTCTCAGAATTATAGAAAAATTAAATTTAGCAGTATAAAAACACCCTGAGTAGAGCTACATGGATTCATGTCAGCAAGCAGAGACAACAATGTGTATCATGTTCTTCTAATACCTGGACAAAAATGGAAGTGAGCACTGTTCTCAACTATGTCAAACTCCAAGCTGACAAGGGTGTGCTGGAGTGTTGAACAGCAACAGCTGAACAGGGGTAGAAGGAGCAGTGAAAGACTCCTAAATAACTGTGTAACCTGTCCTGTGTGTTGGTTATCACTGTGAATAGATCATAAGTCATAGCAATCTCATACTGCCTTGAGAGAGAAGTACTGGCAGAAAATTCATATAGATCATTGGTGACCAGGTTGTTTGGACAGTAACTACTTAGTATATTTACACTTATGCTTTCTTTTTAAATAATCATCCCCAGCTTCTAGTTCAGACTGATGTTTGTTACTGATGCAATAATAATCTCTATTCTCTCCAGAGATCAGATTAGAAATGGTCCAGGAGGCATAGAGGTTTCAATGTTTGTGACCTCTAACTCTTCTCGTAAAATTACATTCTGCAAAAATCATTTCACTTTTATCCCAGAAAGTCTGAATATATGAGAGAGCTTAGAAGATGAGAAAATTTGTCATTTATGAAACAGGCCCAGGGTAGAAAACAAACTCTGAGGAAAAGGAAACTTCGAGTGAAGGGGCCTTCATGTTGCACAGCCTGGGCCTCAGTCTAGGGCAGGCTTCATTCGTGAACAGGAGTAGTGTTAGAAGTCTGATGAGTTTAAAAGGGAATACAAAGTCCCCACTGGATTTTGAAGGACGAAATGTTTCTGAAAATTGAGCTGATGAAGGAGCTGATGAAGTGGATGTTTGTAGGGCCTGAAGCGGACAGATGGTCAGCAACTCAGAAGGCTGCATGCGATAAAATATGCATTGACCAGAAAGAACCAGAAGCTGCCATAAATGCAATCCAGTGCCCAGGCAGCCCCTGATGGACAAAGCTCCAGGTGGAGAGCGTGATGTGCAGTCAACGGCGTCACACAGCCCAGCAAAACTAGGCTTGCCCAAAGGAGGTCAACGTACCACAGAATCAGACACAAAAACAGCAGCAACAACAAAAAAACCTAGATGTTATCTCTTCAGGGACAGTTAGCACTGAAAATTTCAAAAGAAAATATGGATGAGGCCAAACTCTGAGAGAGGTGGTAAGAAATGATCTCTGATAAAATTTGACTGGAAAGAAGGGTGGATGGACTGCATGTGGAAGAATCTTTACTGGAAAATGGAAACATTTCTCAAATGTTACTTGTCAGAGATGATGCTGTGTTTCAGAATTGGAAAGCTCCTTAGTGAGTCATACCTATGGTGGAAGCAGAAGTTCTTCACTGGCAGAAAGCCCTGGGTTTGAATTTCGCTTACTAGCAGGGTGACCTTGACCAAGGCTCTTAACTTGTCTGTAGTCCTTTTTCTTCATCTCTTAAGTTGGGGTAACTATAACAACAGTTATGTATAACTATAGTTATAGTTGCTATGAGGGTTAGAAATAGTTCATATAAAACAAATAGTGTGCTGCCTGCCGCACATAAGGCACTCATGGAAGAAGAGTTGTATAGTTGTGGTTATTGTTGAATTCAGCTCTTCATTTGACGAATGAAAAAACAAACTATGGAGGCTAATTGCTCTGCCCAAGATGGCAGAGATTTTCCAGGGCAGAATCAGGACTGTTTCCTGTCCCCTGACACCCAGTCTAAGTGTTCTTCTCCATGCTTTCCTCTGGATTTGCATGTCACGCCAGCATTGACAGGACAACAGCTTTAAGGGTTGAGGTACTCCATATAAATGGATCCCATATTTGCCAGGGCAGGGATATCAGGATTGTGAAGAGGTCAGGAAGACATAGATTAAACCAAAACTTCTTGTTAAATGTTCATCGGTAGCACAACCTTCATCTGAGTGGGACTAGTGTCTGTTCAACATTGACATTGAATTATTTAGAGTTTATAAAAAACTCCTTGTTCATAAAGTCTGATAGGTTAATATAAGGATTTTAGTCTTGCAAAAATAACTATATTGTTTGCTTTAATTAAAAAAAAAATAAAAATATTGAGCACTTTCTGGGTTTCACGCAAGGTTCTAAGAACTTTATATAAACAAACTCTGGTTGTATTCTGTTATGGATTGAATTTGTGTCCCTACCTCCCCCCCGCCCCAAAAAAAAAGTATAAATCTTAACCTAATCCCTATACATGTGGATGGAGACCTGGTGGCACAGGCAGTTAAGATCTTGGCTGCTAACTAAAAGGTGGGCAGTTCAATTTCACCAGTCACTCCTTGGAAACCCTATGGGACAGTTGTACTTTGTCTTACAGGGTCACTATGAGTAGGAATCAACTCGACCACAAAGGGTTTGATTTTTGATATACAGATGGCACTGGGTTTTTTGGGTTTAGGTGGATATAATTCCATCTGGGAATATGATTTTCTTTGTTATACTAATGAAGCTGTATTAATGTAGGGTGCATAGCAAACCAATCACTTTTTGAGATACACAAGGAGTAATTTAGGCACAAAAGCAAGAAGCACAAATGGGGTAAAGACAGATGCCACATGGAGGTCTCCAAGGAAAGCCAAGAATGCTAGAGAAGCTGAGACAAGAATTTCTCCCGAGTACGGACTGAGAGAGCCTTCTCCTAGATCTTACACCTTGAATTTGGACTTCTAGCCTCCTAAACTGTGAGAAAATACATTTCCGCTTGTTAAAGCCACCCACTGGTGGTATTTCTCCTATAGCAGCACTAAGAAACTAAGGCATTCTCCCAAAAGCCACTATGAGGCAAGTACTATTATTGTCCCTATTTTACAGTTGAAGCAAAAGAGATTCAAATTGATTAAATGATTTTCCCAAATCACAAGGCCAGTGAGTGGCAGTTAGAATCTGAGCCAGGAAGACTGACTCCTCAGGTAGTTTGCTCACCAATGGGATGCTCATTAAGAAACGTTGAAATATTGAAGCAATGAGGGAACAGGTAAAACGTACAAAGATGCATGGTGGATGAAACTAATTCTCCATCTCTTGATAAATGGCATAACAGTGTTATTAGCTTAGTTTTCCCAGATAGGACCTGGGATATCTAGTGCTGAAAATATTACAAATGCCTAAAGAGAACAATGCTAATGGAACTGGAATGATCAGGGCAGGGATGCAAAAGGTCTGCAATTTATTAAATGTAATTTTCAGGAATTTGAAAAACAGCCAGAATCAGGAATCCAGTGATCTGGTTTTAGTATTTATATAAACTGAACCTAAGAAAACTGGAAGTACACCTAATTATTTATCCCATAGTCACCAGGCACATTGCTGTAGGGACATTCTCACGGGGATTACTTGTTTCAAGATGTTAGTTTGTCGTGTTGATGAAATTTGAATAATTTTTATGCCTTTTTCTGTTGCCTTCAATGCCTTTAATCACTTGTCCATTCAGTATGTTCCCATTTGTCCAGGGAGTCTCTGTTTAAATGACACCTCTTTTTTATACATCTTTTCTTGACACTTCTGAGAACCACAATTGTCTTCCAGTAACCCCTGTTCATGGAGTCCCTGGGTGGTGCAAACCATTAATGAGCTCAGCTGCTAACTGAAAAGTTGGAAGTTTGGGTCCACTGGTAAGTCAGAGTTAACTCAACAACAACTGGTTAACCCTGGTTCATACCTCCGTGATTGAAGTGGCATATTACATTGCAATTAATAGTTACAAATATGTCTGTCATGAATTCCTTGAGGAAATCTTTGCGTCCCTACCACCTAACACACTGCATGACTCAGCAATTTCTTAGCTAATATTTGTGGAATGAATGAATGACTTTTCCTGAGGCAAATAATTCTCAAAATATAAATTGTGTGTAGTAAGAAACATGCTAATTAGGAATATACTGACTTGGGGCATAGTCCTTGATTTCTATTGCATATTTCAAATCTAGTATATAGAAGGCCCACAATGTATTTACTTATTTTTTTACCGACTTGACGGCAATGGGTTGTGTTTTTTAATACCACAAATGAGGTAAACTTTGGAACACGCGTAAACTCGAAGGACTGATAATCTGTTAACCACAGGAATGTGTTTTGAGTAGATCCTAAAATCTCACTGATGAAGACAGTGTGTGGAGCAGTTAATAAGGCCGTGTATGGATCTAGGAGGAAAGAAGACAGAATCCTTCTCCTTGCAGGTTGCCCAGCTCAATGAAAGAAATAAGACCAACCCAAATGTTTACATAGGCTGATCAGAGGAACCATGAAATGCCTTACATAACTGAGTAAAAATGAGGGAACAGGAAAAATAAGAAGCACGGTGTCAGAAAGTGGAGGATCCAGGAAGGGGAGCAGTATTGATGGGGAGAAATGTTGCACTTGGTTTGTTTGTAAAAGTAAATGGCTACAGTAAGCATACTAGAAAATCCAGTGGGGCATGGCGGCCTCTACTAGATCATATAGATGGGGAAAACACAAGACAGATTGATGTGAGTAAAGCCCAATGTGGGGAATACAAATATTGAACTAGGTGGCTCTTGACTGGTTGGATAGCAGTCAGAATTTTGTTTGACTGGGTCAAGGGAGAACTCAAGGGTGGTAGAACAAAATGCAAAGAATCAGAGTAAAAGAGGCTAAATTTTATGGGGGATGTCATGGAGGAGGAGATACAGAAGTCCGTCTCGTTCAAGTAGAAGTGAGAGAAGTGAAGGCAAGGCAGATATACAGTTAAAGTCATGGAAAGAATTGAATTTAAAGTCATGGAAAGAATTGAATTTTGGGGGCAGTGGTTGGAAGTCCTTATATTTAGTCTACAGAGATTTGAAATGTGAGCAAGGGAGGGACAGTTCCCCTGTCTGAGTGAGTGAGCTATTCTTTCCAAGTGACCAAAGGAAACTGTAACTTTTTCCACATTTGGAGAAGATGCTTCATTCTTTTATATGGAGGATTGAAGTAGTGTAGAGAGACTTACTGGTGAGAATAAGACTACTGCAGATCTTGAAGAAATACATTAAAAAAAAAAAATGCCTCCAAAGCTAAAAGAATTCCATATGTACTAAGTAATTAGTTAATGTACAGAAGAACGATTATCTTTATTTCCTTACTTCCTCTCCTTTTGATTATGGTACATGTTCTGAAAGACATAAGAAATGTTAGTTGGATGCAAAGGGATTTGAAAATGGGATAGGTCTCCAACTTTTCTATTAGAGTTATGAAAAAATTTATCCAAAATGCAAAACTATAGAGACAGTAGAAAGATCAGTGACTGCCAGAAGCTTGGGGACAGAGAGTAGAAATAATAAGATGAAGCACTGGACATTTTTAGGGTAGTGAAACTATTCTGCATGATACTGTAATGGTGGATACATGACATTATGCGTTTGTCAAAACCATGGGACAATACGACACCAAGAGTGAACCCTTATGTAAACTATGCACTTTAGTTAAATATTGGTTAATCAGTTGTAACAAATGTACCACAGGAATGTAAGATGTTAATAATAGGAGAAACTGTGCAGGAAGGAGAGAGAGTATGCGGGGACCCTCTGTACTTTCTGCAAAGTTTCCATATAAGCCAAACCAGCTCTAAAAGATAAAGTCTATTAAGAAGTTAATCCAAACCAGAGTTGGGAAGATGCATACTTGCCCATGTAAATTAATGAAAGCTTCCACCATCCCATTTTGTTGTCACATCTCAGGTGTTTTGGTGTATTAGCTTAAGGGTTTCCCAATTTGGGGTTAGGAAAAAATACGTATCATACAGGTTTTACCTTGAAAGTCTTGGTTGCATGGGAGAAAGCTCATCTTACAAGTAAATACTACTCTCTTTACCATGTTATTCCTACTCAGGGTTTACAACTGAATGAAGTTAAGAAGAGTTAGAAGAATAATCTTCTGAAGAGAAGTAACAGAAAAGATCTGTTAGCAATTACTTTATTCAGTTAAGGAGAACTTTCCTTAGCAACTAAATACAAAACATCCCAGTTTTATGTAATCTGCAGATTTTACTACAGTCCACAAAAACTGCAATCCATTTTTTAAAACCCAATCACTGAATAGATATGCAAAGCACAAGCTGGTAATACAGGACATATGGTTTGGCCGTGTTGACATTGACGTCTGAACTCTTTTTGTAATTTTGCATTTGAAATCCTATCAGGTATTTTCAAGGCAGACACAGAATATAATTAACTTGCTATGGCTCTTCGTTGCAATTACAGTTGAATCAGATAAGCTTGTCTGTAGGATGACAAGAAAATGAAGCATTTACATATTAGAGTCCCCTGGTCAAAGCCCCAGGAACAGAATTGCAGAGAAACGGCACAAATCTTTTAACAGACTTCTTTGGAGAAAAAAAGGGGGGTGGGGTGGGGCACTATATCTTGTGGATTAGACCATAGGAATATGTAGCTGAAACAGACCTTAGACATCATTAAGATGACTTTTTTATGTACTAGATGGGGAAGGGAAACCCTGGTGGCGTAGTGGTTAAGTGCTACAGCTGCTAACCAAGAGATCAGCAGTTCAAATCCACCAGGCACTTCTTAGAAACTCTATGGGGCAGTTCTACTCTGTCCTGTAGGGTCACTATGAGTCAGAATCGACTCAACGACCATTGGTTCTAGATGGGGAAGTAGGCTTTTAGATGTTAAACAGCTGCACCCAAATACACAGGGGGTTAATGGGAAGGCCAGGATTAGAACCAAGATCTCTGCTCTTCAAGCCCTATGCTTTTTCCTCCACAATTAATTGGAGCACTAATCATTTTCTCTAGAACTTATATTTACATACCTAAAATCTTTCTCCTTCTCTCAAGAGCATCATAAGAGGAGAAGAGGTAAAAATGACAAAGTTGTATTTCCCCTCCTGAGGGCCCTGGAGGTTAGGGCAGGACAGGCCCCTTCTCTGTGGCTTCTCAAACTGCAGGCTCAGAGCTTTCTATGCTCTTAAAGGAAGTCTGTGGTTCAGTTATAGTCTGAATGGTACAAGCTCCCACACAGAGATCCTCTGTCCTTGCAGCCCCTGGTCTTGGTTAAAACCTATAGTGAGAAAGGTTAGGGTCTTTACAATAGTAGCTACTCTGGGGAAAAAAAAAATCCTCTCAGGTCTGCCTGGGTTGACAAGTTACCTCCAGAGGACCATGGTGTAACCCTTGGCATCCGGAATCACTTGCTCCTTAAATACTAACTAAAAACCTACCATGTACCAGACATTCTACTAGGCTCTGAGGTCAACTTATGACCCTATGACGAATACAGTGATTTTCAATTTTCTTTCCCATGCACACATATGGGCTATGTTTTATGTGAGTGGACATGAGAAGTAAAAGTAATCATTGTCAAAGTATATACAGCAAATTTTTTTTAACTACCTTAGCTAGCACATCTCCTTTATTGATGTTGCTTATAGGTCCAGTTGTGAAGACTTTTGTTTTCTTTGTCAGTAAGTGCTTTAAGTCCCCTTCACTTTCAGCAAGCAAGGTTGTGTCATCCGCATATCACAGGTTGTTAACAAGTTTCTCTCCAATCCTGAAGCCTTGTTCTTCTTTATATAGTTCATCTTCTTAGATTATTTGCTCAGCATAGAGATTGACCATTGTTGATGTTGTTAGGAGCCACTGAGTTGGTTCCAACTCAAAGTGACCCCATGTACAATAGAACAAAACACTGCCTGGCCCTGCACCATCCTCACAGTTGTTGTTATGATTGAGCCCATTGTTGCAGCTACTGTGTCAATCCATCTCTTTGAGGGTCTTCCTCTTTTTCACAGAACTTCTACTTTACCAAGCATGGTAACCTTCTCCAGGGATTGGTCCTTCCTGATAACGTGTCCAAAGTATGTGAGACAAAGTCTTCCCATCGTTGTTTCTAAGGAGCATCCTGGCTGTGCTTCTTTCAAGACAGATTTGTTCCTTCTTATGGCAGTCTGTGGTATATTCACTACTCTTCGCCAACACCACAATTCAGAGACGTTGATTCTCCTTCCTTCTTCCTTCTTCATTGTCCAGCTGTCACATGCATATGAGGCAATTGAAAGCACCATGACTTGGATCAAGTGCACCTTAGTCCTTAAAGCTACATGTTTGCTTTTTAACACTTTAAAGCAGCCTTTCGCAGTAGATTTGCTCAAAGCGATGCGTTCCTTTGATTTCTTTACTGCTGCTTCCATGGGCTTTGATTGTGGATCCAAGTAAAAGGAAATCCTTGACAACTTCGATCTTTCCTCCATTTATCATGATGTTGTTTACTGGTCTAGTTGTGAGGATTTTAGTTTTCTTTACCTTGAGGTGTAATCCATACTGAAGGCTGCGGTCTTTGATCTTTATCCGTAAGTGCTTCAGGCCCTCTACACTTTCAGCAAGCAAGGTTGTATCATCTGTATATCAAAGGTTGTTAATAAGTCTTCCTCCAATCCTGATGCCCCATTCTTCTTCATATAGTCCAGCTTCTCAGATTGTTTGCTCAGCATACAGATTGAATATGTATGGTGAAAAGATACAACCCTGATGCACACTTTTCTGACTTTAAACAATACCCTTTGTTCTGTTAGAATGACTGCCTCTTGACCTATGTACAGGTTCCTCATGAGCACAATTAAGTGTTCTGGAAGTCCCATTCTTCCCAATGGTATCCATAATTTGTTGTGACCCACACAGTCAAATGCCTTTGCATAGTCAATAAACCACAGGTTCACATCTTTCTGATATTTTCTGCTTTCAGCCAGGATCCATCTGACATCAGCAATGATACCCCTCGTTCCAAGTCCTCTTCTGAATTTGGCTTGAATTTCTGGCAGCTCCCTGTGATTTATTGCTGGAGCGGCTTTTGAACGATCTTCAGCAATATTTTACATGCGTGTGGTATTTTCGATATTATTTGGTAATTTCCATGTTCTGTTGGATCATCTTTCTTTGGAATAGGCATAAATATGGATCTCTTCCAGTCAGCTGACAAGTAACTGTCTTCCAAATTTCTTGCCGTAGATGAACGAGCACTTTCAGCACTGCATCCATTTGTCGAAACATCTCAGTCGGTATTCTGCCAATTCCTGGGGCCTTGTTTTTCACCAATGTCTTCCGTACAACTTGAACTTCTTCCTTCAGTACCATTGATTCTTGATCATATGTTACCTCCTGAAATGGCTGAGTGTTGACGAATTTTTTTGATACAGCGACTCTGTGTATCCCTTCCACCTTCTTTTGATGCTTCCTGGTTGTTGGATATTTTAATATTGCAATATTTTAATATTGCAACCTGAGACTTGAATTTTTTCTTCAGTTCTTTCCACTTGAGAAATGTCGAGCATGTTCTTTGGGTTTTCTAACTCCAGGTGTTTGTACATTTCATTATAATACTTTACTTTGTCTTCTAGAGCTGCCCTTTGAAATCTTCTGTTCAGCTCCTTTTATGTGATCATCCCTTCAGTTTGCTTTACCTACTGTATGTTCAAGATAAAGTTTCAGAGTCTCTTCTGACATCCATTTTGATCTTTTCTTACTTTCCTCTCTTTTAATGACCTTTTGCTTTCTTCATATATGATGCCCTTGATGTCATTTCATAACTCATCTCATTTTCCGTCATTAGTGTTCAACGTGTGAAATCTGTTCCTGAGGTGGCTGTACATTCAGGTGAGGTATACTCAAGGTTGTACTTTGGCTCTCATGGACTTGTTTTAATTTTCTTCAGCTTCAACTTGAAATTGCATATGAGCCATTAATGGTCTGTTCTGCAGTCAGCCCCTTGCGTTGTTCTATCTAATGACACTGAGCTTCTCTGTCATCTCTTTGAGAGATGTAGTCGATTTGATTCCTGTGTATTCCATCCAGTAAAGTCCACGTGTATAGTTCCTGCTTATGTATTTTTTTTTTTATGTATAAGTCCTTGCTCTTGCAAAATTCTATCATTTTTCGATCACACGTGTCTTTTCTGTAACCAAAACCATATTTCCCAACCACTGATCCTTCTTCTTTGTTTCCAACTTTCGAATTCCAATCACCAGTAATTATCAATGCATCTTGATTATATGTTTGATCAGTTTCAGACTGTAAGATTGGGTAAAAATCTTTAATTTCTTCATTTTTGGCCTTAGTGGTAGTAGAAAGGGTTTAACATTAAAGATCCCTCATGTCTTCCAGACAATTCTTATGTTAGGAACCAGTGAACAGAGATTTTCCATGATGTCGCTGGCTCAGGCTCTGTGTTATTGTGGTAAGCCTGGGCTGATTGCCCTGCATCCTAACTCCAAGGTACAACTTTGTGCTAAAATGTATCTTGACTCTTTGCTGAAGCTTTTTCTGCTTTCATCTGTGACCATTTTTTGCCTGAGCACAGCATATAATGATATTCAATGGAATATCATTATATGCTATATTTCCCTAAGGCCCTCCCTTCTACTACCCAGCCAGGAACTGTTCTAAGTGTTACACTATTTGAATTTATGTTATCCTGATAACAATCCTATATATAGGTATTGTCATTATTAGTATTTCCATTTTATGCATAAGAAAACTGAGACCTTGAGAATAAAGTAAACTATCTTAGGTCATTTAGCTATTAAAAAGTGAAGCTGTGTGTTTTCCCCATTATTATGAGCTTTTTGAGAAATGCATTTATGGCTAAAAAAAAATTGCCATCAAGTTGATTCCAACTCACAGTGACACTATAGGACAGAGTAGAACTGCCCCATAGGGTTTCTAAGACTGTAAATATTTACAGAAGCAGACTGCCACATCTTTCTCCCGTGGAGCCCCCAACCTTTCAATTAGCAGCTGAGCATTTTAACCATTCCACCACCAGGGCTCCTTTTATATATTTACGTGTGTGTGTGTGTGTGTATGTAATGTATAAAAATATAATATATATATTGTTGTTGTTGTGTGGATGGTATAAGCTTCCACTCAGAGATCCACTCTCCCTATAGAGAAGTTCTGAATCAGAGTGACCCCATACGACAGAGTATAACTGCCCCATAGGGTATCCTAGGCTGTAATCTTTATAGAAGCAGACTGCCACATTTTTGTCCGCAGAGTGACCAGTGAGTTTGAACTGATGACCTCTCAGCAGCCAAGAGCTTAACACTGGGCCACCAGGACTCCAAATATATATATATATAATGTAAAAAGATCAGTTCTCATTAGAAATTCATTAATTCAACCAGTTGATGCTAATTGAGCACTTATTCTGTGTATAATGTGTATACGTATATATTATTTAGTTGTTGTTGTTAGATGCCATCAAGTCGCTTCCAACTCATAGCAGTTCTATGTGCAACATAATGAAACACTGCCTGGTCTTGTATCATCCTTACAATTGTCATGATTGAGACCATTATTGCAGCTACTATGTCAATCCATCTTGTTGATATTTGTCCTTCTCCAGCGGCTGGTTCCTCCTGATAACATGCCCAAAGTATGTGAGATGAAGTCTTGCTATCCTCGCTTCTGAGGGACATTCTAACTGTACTTCTTTCAAGACAGATTTGTTCGTTCTTCCAGCAGTCCATGGTATTCAATATTCTTCGCCAACACCATAATTCAAAAGTATCAATTCTCCTTCGATCTACCTTATCCAGTATCCAGCATTTGCATGCGTATGAAGTGATTGAAAATACCGTGGCTTGGGTCAGATGCACCTTAGTCCTCAGGATGACATCTTTGCTTTTTAACACTCTAAAAAGTGGCCTTTTGCAGTAGATTTGCTCAAGGCAATAATTAGGTATATATATATATATATATATATACACACATACACACACACACACCCCTATATATATGTGTATGTACCCAGTAACCTACATACATATATATGTGTACATATATATATATATATATATTTTTTCACCCAGCAAAGTACCTGGCACAGAGCAAATACTCAATTAGTATCCACTGATTGAATTAATGAATTTCTGATGAGTAGGGATCTTTTTACCTGATTTTAGTGTTTTGTTAGATACTCCTCTGTTAGAAATTCAAAGCAGAATTTCCTTTGCACAATTATATTTATTATAAATTACATTATCTGAGTCCTGCCTTGCCTAGTTTGGCTAACCCTGGAAGGAAAGCAGACAGCCAGGGACACAGAGCCTTCTGCTTTCTACTGTATTCCAGATGAATGAAAGGTGGGAGGAAGAAAACGGACAGTGTTTCTCCCCTGGCAGAAAACATTAGTTGAATTTTTCTGAATCTTATGCCCTAAAAATAAGATGTGGGAACCAACTTGCAATGGAACGGAAAGATTCCAGGGAGGGGGGCATCTTTCAGAGTTTCTAGCATAGAAAGTTGGCTACATATTTTGAATTTTATGTAGAGGTCAGGGAGAAAGGAACTCTCTTTTCTCACCTTCCATCCTCTAATCCCTTCCAATTCCCTCACTGACCTGCTCTTTCCAAATGTGCAACTAACATGTGCCAAGGCAAATATGAGCTTTGGATTAGCATTTGAACTTGTGGGCACTCTTTTGGCCATTATTGATAAGGTTATACAGCTGTGTTCTCCCAGCACAATGGGCACCATGGTGAATTAGGCCATGAGTTGGTATTTAGATAAATTGGGCAGTATTTTCTAAACTTTCTGTGCCATATGTCCATGCAAGAATGGAATAATGAGTGCCTGTGTGGAGGCAGCAGCACTAGACCTCAACAAAAATAACATTTTCAAACCAGCAAAACTGCAAACACATGAGAGGCAAACATTTCTGAACTGAATTTCACCTCCCCCGCCCCCCTCAGTTAAACTAAAATAAAAAGGATAGCTATTATTCTCATTATTACAGGAATTCCTGATTTGTCTGGCATTATTAAGAAACAAAAGAGTCCTAGTAAAATATTTTTTCAGAGAAGTGAGGCTTTCCAGTCTAAATATCAATGAGAGTCTTTCTAAATAACTTATTAACTTTTCTACCTTTCTCAATAGAGTCTCTGATTTAAGAAAGCTAATGGATCTTCCTGACACTACATCATCATATTGTATACCACAGCTACTCAACATGGTGACTTAGTGGTGTGTCTATGGTGTAGTTTTTATGTTGGCTTCTTGTTAAATTAGGAGTTTGAAGAGCTGAGCTCTGATCCTCTTTCCACCAAAATTATCTGTTTGCTAGTTTTCTAACTACTGGTTAGACAGCATATCACATTTTTATTAATGTTATTGTATATGTGAAACTTATTCATTCCTATAAGAAAAGTTTATTGAGGATACATTATATGCTAACGGCTATGTTAGGTGCTGGAGATAGAACAGTGAGAAAGAGAGACACAGGGTCATTTTTTCATAGAGATTATGGATCAGTGGGGAAGAGGATGAATTAGATGAACACTGTGAAAGTGTAAGCTGATATCACAAATTCCTAACCTAATCTAAAGAGAGTGCAGGGAAAATTTCCCAGACAAGGTAACATTTCAGCCCAAACCTAGAAGATGAATGGCAGCTGGCTAGGGCAATGGGAAGAATGGGCAATCCAGACTGAAGGAAAAGGCAAGAGGTGCATTTGGCTCACAAAGAAGAAAGATAGAAAGAATGGAAAATGAAAGAGAGAGGGAGAGGCGGGTGGGGAGGGGGGAGGTCATGTAGCTAAACATAAAGAATGTAGGAGGTAGGGGTGTTGTGAGAGATGAGGTTTATGCAGGAGGCAGCGACCAAGTCAAACCTACCCTTGGAGCCATCTTGGTGGATTTACATAAATCTCAAGAGCAATGGGAGGCCGTCGAAGGGTTTCGTGTTGCAGAGGGTGTGGGACATAGTCTGATTTGTGTTTTAGAAGCTCACTCTAGCTGCCGGTTTGAGGATAGCTTGGAGATCAATCAGTTGCTTGTACATGAATTCAGGTGAAGGACTATGGAGAACTGGTTGGAGTAATGACAACTTAGGAAAGTGGAAACGTTATAAAGGAAGTGGAATTGTTAGGGTTGATATTTGATTAAATGTAGACTGAGGGATAAGGAAGAGTCAGGATGACTTTTCTATCTTAGGAAGCATCACAGAGTCTCATTTCATAATATGTTTTCATAACCACAGGATCAAAAGTGAAAAGGAATTACTGTAGAAATGAGAATTAGATTCCATGGGGTTTAAAGTGAAAATGTGAGTTTACATTTGAATCATGTTTTCAATTTTTTATTTCTTCACTTGTCTCATTCACACGACGTATTCCTAATGGCTCTGTGAGGGGTTTTTAGTTGGGAATTTGATTTTGTATTATCATTAAAATAATTCCCCAACATGTAATAATTGTTCATATATTCCATATTAAATGGATTTTCTCAGGAGCACACAATACCCTGAAGGTTGATTTAAATCCCATATGAACAGAGATACAAACATATTGAAGATAAAATGGTAGGCAGGAAGGTACTTGGGAAATAATCTTCCTGGGAAAGGATTTTACTAATTTTTAAAATGTGTTCTGAGACTTCCTGAAAATGTTAATTAAGAAAAACATTAGGAAAGAAAAAGACTTTAGCACCTGTGTGCAAGAGGGGCAGTATGATAGAGTGAAGTAAAAATAATTTGGGGTTTAATAATAGAAAAGTTTAGGTTTTGAATTTTGCCTCCATCGCAGTGTGATCTTGTATGACTGTCGACCAGCTGCCTTTGAGTCGATTCCGACTCATAGGGACCTTATACGACAGAGTAGAACTGCCCCATATGGTTTCCAAGTTGCGGCTGGTGGATTCAAACTGCTGATCTTTTGGTTAGCAGCTGAGCTCTTAACCACTGCGCCACCAGTGCTCCCTAGTCTTGTATAAGTCATAAAATTTATCGGAATCTCAGTTTCTACATCTATAAAATAGAAAGCAACATTAGCATTAACATTTTAAAATTATGTATAACCTGGTGTCTGGAACATAAGCCATTTCATGCCTAATAAATAATAACTCTTAATACTATTACTTCCTTAAACCTTTTGAAGCAAATAGCATCTCAAGTTTAGGATACGGAGACCCCTGTAGTGACTTTTACCAAGGGCCTTCTAACTTTCACAAAGAAAACAAAGCAAAACTCTTCCTTAGGGGTGGAAACTTCTCAAACTTAACCCAAGCCAAAAAAACTGATTTATTTTGGAAAGTTTCCTTAAAAACTCACCAGGCTATTGTTTCTGGGATTTGAGTTTGATTTGGTTTGAATTATGGCAGTACAAAATAAATACTGTAAATAAATAACAGAGATACTCTTTAATTTCAGAGCTGAGGAAGAAAAGTACACTCTGTGCTGGATTTGTAAACACGAAGCAAGTTTCCAGATAGAGTTACTGAAGACCAGGCCTCTTTTAATTCTCCCCGTGTGAAAACCAGGCAGTGGAGGAATACTCTTACAGCCAGTGCCTTCTGATCAGCGGTCAAGTAATGAGTCACTGAAAGTCCTCAGATGAAGAAGTCGTTATGGCACATAACCATTCCAAGGGTCATGGCATCTTTTGAGGAATTTCAAAAATCGTCACCAATGTCCAGTTGGGTTCCTTGACTGATGAAGCTGGAAGGGACCTTAGCGATTGTCAGATATGGACTCTTCATTGATACAGTTATGGTTTACACAATTAGTTATTGCAAAAGTTCACAGTGCTGTCTTTTGCTTGTATAGCTCTTTGCAGTTTGCAAAGGATTCCCATTTATATGGTCTCAGTTGAACTTCAAAGAGGTTGAGTCACCTCTTTTTGCATGGCCAAATTCAGCATCTATTTTTAAGCACCTACTATGTGCTGGACAGGTAATAACTGCTCTCACGTACAATCCCTCATGTGATCTATTTGCAATTATCCCCATTTTATAGGTGGGAGACTGTTGGCATAATAGATCGAAGTGGCTTCTCTACTTTACACATCTGAGGCAGTAGAACTAAGACAGTATTTGAACACATCTCTTTTTCTGGTGGCAAACCTAGTAGATTCTTACTAGCCCATGCTACCTCCCACTTGAAAAAATAGAGAAAAAGGAAGAGAAGGAAGAGGAGGAGGAAAAAGGAGAGGCGTACTAGCATGAGGAGAAAGAGAAGGAGGACCAGGAGAAAGAAAAATCTAAGCAAGGAAGCATATCGAAAACCTACGATAACTCATGGAAGTGGAGAATGCTACATGGCCAAGAAGAGAAGTAAAAATTAACATCGCAGTGGTGTTTTTTTTTTTTTTTTTTTCCCCTCAATTTCTATAAAACCATTTTCTTTAATTTATGAACCCAAATTAGGATTCAATAGCTCCTTTGAAGATTTGCAAACCCTCATCTCCTAATTGGATCTTTTATCCGCTCAGAAGAGATCCCATTACAGGACAAGGATTAGGTTCAGGGAACAGAAGCAGTCGATGGGGTCATATTATGGATGAGGATCAGGGTTTGGTGTCCTTTGATTTCTCCTACTAACATTTAGGTTGGGAATGAGGCGCTCCTGAAATTCATCCCTTCGAACAGATATTCCTGGGGCCACCTGGAGCCTGTCACAGGCTAATCCACCACAAACCATCGTGAAAAGTTCCAGGGTGCCTTATCCAATTGAGACTGAGGGTGGTAGGCTCTAGATGCATGCTGAGAGAGCCCAGGGGCAGAACTTTGGGATACCAAGGAACCTAGGCTGATACTTGTCTGGCCAGACTCCAGACCAAGGTAGCAAGTGAGGTTGGACTTCCTCTGTCCCGAGGCTCCTTTAATCACCAGCCTTTTGTGTGAAGCTGCTTTCTTTACAGTGATGTGAAAGTAAGAAAGTATGGTAAGCTGTAGCATGGAAACATCTTGTTTACAAATGCCAGGCGGTAATTAGCATATTTTAAAGAGGAGGAACCATAACTGCTGGCTTTCGTTAGTTGAAAACCTCAGCTCTTTCTTGTGGCTGCGTTTTCTGAGGCAAAGTAGACATGGAGATTCTCAAACAAGTTCATCAATAGTGGATTTCATATTTTAAAACCTTGCACTGAATCTGTCACCCCTCTTGTGGATCACAGATGGTGAAGAACTAATTTGTTACTGTTTGATAACTGCTTTTATATATCAAAGCTCTTATTTACTACTCTGTGGGGGGAAATGACAGACGAAGAGCAATTGTGTGTTTTCTGCCTGTTTTTCTTTAACCTCTAGCCTTCTCGTTTCCCCCACTAACAGGCTTCTTATTTGAAATACAGAATTGTGAATCTTTTCCCTAGGCCATTTTGATTGAACCCATTTCTGGGGGACTTGAAGGGGGCCTTTCCTGGCACAGACCAGCAGACCCCTTTCTTGAGTTTTCTTAATCCCCAGTGCCAAGTAATAACGTTTAGGCCAGTCTATCTCCTCTTTCTCCAGTCACAAAATGTTTCCAATTAGATACGCAAATCGTAATTTTGCTTTTGGAAACTCTCAGGGAAAAGTATGAAAATATAAGAACAGCCACAAGGTGGATCTAGCTCACATGCTCATAATATTCAGGCAAACCCCTCTGTCCTTTAACTACTCATTTCATTAATTCACCCAATTATTCATGCATTCGTCTCCTGGTTTACTCACCTTTTCGTTTCTTTTATCAGTTGCTGATTATTTCCTTTGTGATAGGACACTTTGACTGGATCAGCACTTAGATTTCCATACACCGAAGGCTGACATTGGTATATTTCCATCCCCACCTCCCCTACCCAAGTCCTTGAAGAGTCCTGGGTATATTGTGAAAGGCTTAGAAGGAAATTCAACAATAAGCTAGAGGTCAGCAAACTACGGCCTATGAGATAAGAATAGTTTTCATATTGTGAAATGGTTGGAAAAAATCAAAAGAATAATAATATTTCTTGCCATGTGAGAATTCTGTGCAATTCACATTTTAGTTTTATTGGAATATAACCGTGCCCACTCATCGGCATATTGTTCATGGCCGTTTTCGTGCAAAAATGGTACGTTTTGAGCAGTTGCGGCAGAAAGCATGGCCCACGAAGCTGAAATTTGACTATCGGACGCTTTACAGAAAATGTTTCCTGGTCCCTGAGCTAGCTCATTCCATGATTTCTCTGGGGTCCATGACACAATGGGAAAGGGCTTGAATCATACATCCGTAGTTGTGAAGTAGTCATCTATAAAGCATCTGGTAAACTGAGTGTGTGTGTATGTTCATGTGTTCGCATGCTAATATATGTTGGGGTCGTGGTGGCGATGCAGCACCAGAAGTGGTGTTGTTATGATACCAAAAACCAAACCCGTTGCCATCGAGCAATTCCAACTCACAGTGACCCTATAGGACAGAGTAGAACCGCCCCACACAGTTTCCAAGGAGCGCCTGGTGGATTCAAACTGCCAACCTTTAGCAGCCATAGCCCTTACTCACTGTGCCACCAGGGGTTATGACTAATAGTAGAGACTCTGTGGAAAGAAAACAACAACAACAAAGTAAGCAGAGGTTCGAGAGACAGCGTAAGGTAATCCTCAAAGCCAAATTAACCCATTTCCCACACCCATTTCTCCCAAAAACTTATAGAAAGATATATGAGTGACAGAACCAAACTGATTGTATCCTAGGCATTGCAGCTCCTCTGCTATGAGACCAGCACTCTAAACCTCCATTCATTACAACAAGCTCTTTCTCAACTTGCCAGATAGAAACATGAGGTCCAGAGTTGAGGAGGCATGTTGGACGAGAGGAGCTCCAAGCAGCATGAGGGCCAAGGTCTGGGACAATTGGCATCTCTATAGGTAAGAGTGTCAGTCAGGGCAGAGGACCCTGGAATACTACACACTTTTCTAAAAGCCTCTATTAGTCCAGAAAATGGCAGGACAATGTTTTAGAGTAGCATCACCTAGACTATAGACAACCAGTTGGTAGAATTCAGGGGATAGTCACACTCTACCTGCATTCATTTAACATTTACTCTTCCAGGGATTATGTAAGGTAGAGGGGATAAAAATGTGCCTATGGCGTTATCCTTCTTATCAAAGTAAGAAAAAATGATTAAATACAATCAGAGTAAAAAACAGAGAAGGGCCCTGTGTATAACTGAGCCTCATCTCTTGTCACTCCCGACTCACTCACTGAGTACCAGCTATCCTGCCCGGGGCTGCCCCTTGCCTCAGGGCCTTGGCACACTCTATTATGCTTGTACGGACATGTATTTATTTTTCCATACCAAATTTATCTATTAATTCTTTTCTTTCAGATTTTACATCAAATATTACTTCGTTAGAGGGGACTTCACAACACCCCAGACTAAATCAGGCCTTTGTTTTTTGTTCTTTCATGGACCTCCATTTTCTTTTTCTTCTTATCAAAGTTTGGGATTATATTTTTATTAGTACCGTTATTTCATTAACATCCCCACTTTAGTCTGTAAGATTTCTGAAAGCAAAATTAAATACTGTTTTGTTCTTTGTTGCATCCGCAGTGCCTGACAGAGTGCTGGTGTGTAGTGCTGGAGACCAGTTTTTGAATCAATGAATTGTACACATCATTGAACCTTACTTTGTTCCAGGAGCTGTGTTCGGTGATGTACTGAGAATACTGCATGCATATTAATCTCATTTCACAGATGGGCAAGATAAGGATGCTTTCTAGAATTTGGTTTATGTCATACCAAAGTTCGAGGTCACCAAAAAATGACGCAAGCCACTCTTTCTGATAGTGCATGAGACAATGCTTTATTCATGTAGAAAAGAGACAGAGCCGGAACAGTTTAATTGTGGGCACCAGTCTCCCATGGCCAGCGTGTCACCTCTTGTGGCCCATGAAGGGCAGATGTTCCAAGTGCACCCCTTGTGTGCAGCAGTTGAAGGAGACCCGTTCCCTCCCTGCTGGCAGCAGGTAAAGAAATGCAGTTGGTCGGGTACCATATGGTGCCCAACCATGTGCAAGAGAAAGTTACTGTGTGCCCAGGATAGGAGGAGGGCTTTCTGGTAAGGAGAAGGGACTGTGAGAGAGAGAGAAAGAGAAACCCAATTCTCAGCCTCCTTATCAGAGAATGTTCTGGTCCCAAGGCTTTTGGTTAGGTAGCCTGAATGGGAGGTGTAGAAACCAATGGCCCTCCCAAAAGTTTCAAACCCATTTCTATTTGACTCCTAATCTCATCCTCACCTTTATGCCTATTTTACAGATAAGGAAATTGTGTGTAATGCATCATGATTCAAATCAATTCCCACTGGGAAAGGAAAACCCCTAGAAAATATTTTATTCTATACACAAAAAGGTTTTCTCAGCATGTTTTATCAACATAATCATCGTCACATTATTATCATTAAGACGTGAAAGAGGCGAACACAATTGAGAGGCTCCCCCCCTTCCTCTGTCACTCAAGAAGTAAAGGATAAATGGAATTTTAAGCTGTGTTTTTCTCGACTTTTAGTTGTGTTTTCTTTCTTGAATAATCACAAGATGCTAGAGGGTTAAAGTGAATATTAGAGAGACTCTAACCCAGTCTGCTTTTTGGTCACACATAGAAGTATGAGGTGACTTCTCCCTGTTACAAAGTCCTTGGTAGACTTCCATCCACAGAACAACCCCCTCTCCCACTGTGCTTGTTCCCAGAGCCCCTTCCTGTCTTCCCTACTTTAAAAACACACACAGAGAAATCTCTTTGACTTCTCTATAGCTAAAGATGAATTTTCCACTTATAACTTCCCCTTGTCATATTTTTGAGATTTCAGATTTTAAATGCATTTGTCATGTTTATTATTTAAACTATTTTCTGCCACTGATTTTGTCACGTGGAGCCCTGGTGGTGCAGTTGTTAAGAGCTTGGCTGCTAGATAAAAGGTGGGCAGTTCAAATCTACCAGCTGCTCCTTGGAAACCCAATGGGGCAGTTCTACTTTGTCCTATAGGGTCACTATCAGTCAGAATCGACTCCACGGCAATGGGTAACGGGCTTCTGTTGCACAGAGTGAGATTTTGGACCTTTGAACATAGGAAATCAAGAAAATGGACTTTGCATGTCACTCTTTGGAAAAAGTTCTTGTCTCATAAATATTGGCATGTGTGCTTCACCCAGAAGTCAGCACATGTTGGATGATCATTTCACTCTTAGTTTATATTTCCACGTTACTCTTTGTCCAAGTGAAGTTCAGTGGGGTGAATAATATCATGAAGCCATTTAAGGAGTGGATATGAACAGAAATCAGTGATTCAGTAAGTAATTTCAAAGTGTCTCTTGGCTGTCATTAGAATAGAAGGTGGTGATGATGATGACAGTTATGATGATTAAGACGATAGATATTGAAGACACATTTTATAGTTGGCAAAGTCCCTTCTTGGTGACTTTTCTCATGAAATCTTCACAGTGACTCTTCTAGTTTGCATTACTACCTCACTAAGTGGATGTTGGCATAGTGGTTAAGTGCTACAACTGCTAAGCAAAAGGTCAGCAGTTCAAATCCACCAGGTGCTCCTTGGAAACTCTATGGGGCAGCTCTACTCTATCCTATAGGGTTGCTATGAGTCAGGATCGACTCGAGGGCAATGGGTTTGGATTCTTTTGGTTTAAAGCGGATGGAGAAATAGACGTTTAGAGGGTTTGTGGGTATTTCCAAAATCATACAATGGAATAGGCGTAGAAGAGAAATTCTGTCTTCTTATCTTCTGAGGAGGAGAAGGACATTTCTCTGCCATTTGAAACATTCCTGCATCTGTCCTTTAATTCCTAAAATCACATTAATAGGAAAAATATATCCACAAAGGAAATACTCAGGTGAAAGATTAAAATACTGACTGAAATTCACCCTAGGGTATAAATAGGATAATCACCTATTTGCCCGGGACAGTCCCAGTTTACACTTGTGTACTGCACAATGGTAATAGTTTCTCCCTTTCCCTCTCCAAAGTGTCGTCTTCTCAGTTCGTCTTCTAAGGTCGTCTCTGCGGTTGTGTAGGAACAAGCCGTATCCCACTGCAGTCACTGAAATTGCGGTGATGTAGTTCTCGTTGTTAGAACTTGGGGTTTATAGAGCATTCGTGAGAGCTGAGTGCCCTCGCCACCTGCACTAGTCACACAGCACCTTGTTACCCTTCCACACCACTCTGTCCACCTCCAGCCACTCCCGGATTTGCTCACAGTATGTGAGTAACCACTTTCTTTCTTTTTGCTGCATGGCCTCTTTCTTCATTCATACTGTGACATCTCCCAGGTCAACTAGCCTAAGCATTACCTTTTTGACAACCTGCTGCCACAATCAGCCGTCACTACCCTCAGGCAAGATCAGGCTCCTCACCTGAGAATCTTCTCTTCTGGGAAGGACCCCATGTGGATCCTCCAGACTTCCAGAGCCCACTTACACCTATTCACTTCATTCCTGAGACTCACCTTTCTAAACTATCAAGCCCTATAACCACATCATTTATCTTCCTGCAACTTTGCATATGCAGCTTGCTTGTGTTTGTGTGTGTGTGTGTGTGTGTGTGTGTGTGCGCAGAGGTGAGGGAGAGAGAATAGAATCTTCAGAGAGAGAACATGTTCTAAAGTAATCCTCCTACCGCATTCCCTCATGTGTTTCTGGTTTTCAGATAAAAGTGTCAACATGTTTAATATTACTCTGAGCCCCACACGGAAAGAGAAAGGCTCATGTTATACATTCCTCCTTGCACATTCTTCTTAGGAAGGACGAATATGGATCCTTTTCACCAAAGAAGAATAAAGAGTGCTTTCCTGAAATATATTTGGTCTGTGCAGCCACGACACATGGATGTCTTAAGTAGATGGATGTATAGAAAAAGATGGCTGTGTGTTCCTTAAATATGTTTATATTCCAACATGGGAAACAGATGTGAATATAAAGAGAAGGGATGTGTTCCTACAAAAGCCAAAAGTATGTAAGAAACATTTCAAGTGATCACAGAACTGGTGTAGTAATCCTTGATCGAGGACTCCAGACCTGCGCTTTGCTTCGGTCCATCATATATGTTACTCCAGAGACCATATCTATTTAGCTTCTCAAGTCTTCATCCCCTGAACAGTGCTGCCTTCTGAGCAATGCATCATTAGGACTTTGGAGTGTGATGATGTAGTCCTTCTCCCCTGGCAGAGATTTTATGACTTTGAAGGTATCGGTTTCCATTTAAGTGACGGGTGGGGGGGGGGGTGGCTAAGAGTATGTCAAGCCCAGGCACTACTGGCTAACATTTCAACATTATATACAAATATGGGTCTAGATTTCTCTTTGGAAACAGGCAGAGGGTCATTTAAGCCATTTTAGTGTTAACTTGCCTAAAATGAAAATAAATAAATAAATATCCCTGAAGCTTAGTGGCATGTGCAACTGACAGGATTGATTTATTCAAGATTTTGTTCCATGTCAGAAATATATCTACAGATGCCCAATAGTAAAATTAGGTAGGCTTATGGTACTTAGAAACTGAAATCTAGAAACACAAGGAATGAGTAAGATGATATCTCCAACAGTGTATTCTGTAAAGTGATTGAAGGGAGTGTCAGCTACGCAGCTTTAGACTTAAGACTCAGTTCAGCCTTTCTGGCCCTAAATTATAGCTAAAGCCAAATCCCATTATGACAAATTGTAATAGATCATCAAAATTCCTGAGTTAGACCTAGAAATCTGTTATGGTAATGTGCCTTGATCTAAATGTGACTAGGACTTGGAAATCTTTTTGTTCTACTGTAAATTCTGGCTACAAAGATATTTGGCTGGTGTGTTCAGTTCTTCCCATTCCTACAGCAGGAAAAAAAAAAATCCAGTAGAGCATAAAAAATTCAGATTACTTCAGTGAGCCTGATCAGGCCACAAAGTTGGTCATGAGTCCCAGTTGGGGAGACTGAGGATCAGTTATGGTTGCCTTCCCATCTGTTTCTTGCTGACCCAGCAGTCAAGCAGTGACATAAGACATTGTGGAAGCCCTGGGTGAGTGTGGTCCCCCCGCCCCGGCTTCTTTTGCGTCTCACAGAAGTGCAGTTCAAGTCTGATGGTCTCAGCATACACTATGCAGAATATAGATTCTTCCTGGTTGCCAGAGCCATGGGCTGGCCAAATTCCCATGAGGCTTGGAGATGCCCTATCAGCACTCCAGAGCCCGGCTATTATACAAAAGAATTCTTCCTGCATTGCCAGTACCTACTTTAACATCACTGAGTCTATAGAAGCTTTCCATGCAGTACGGCTAGCTAACAACGTATCTGCTAAAGTAGTCTCCTGAAATACAAAATTATGCTGATACCTGTGTGCAAGAAAACATTTCTCTTCCAAAGGATATAGTATTAAAGTAACTTAAATAGAAGAGGTTAGTGTTTTAGAACCTAGCAATTTCTTTCGTTTCAATGATAGATGGCCCAATTCCTTTGGGCAAGTTCAGAAAGATATATATATATGTACATATGAATATATGAATAGAGCAATTTCCCCTGCACGCGTAGATTAGTGTTCACATCATCTATGGAAAAAGATCAACTCCACTCTTCATCTACTAGAGGACTAGCAAAAGAGTGAATTGATATGGATGTTTCTGCTCCAAGAAATATTTTCATCTGTGTTGGGAGGAAGAGAAACATCTTTTCCAACATGTGCCATGGAGCATTCTGTTCTTTTAACTTGGCCAAATATGGTCTAGGGTTTTCCCGGAGCCTCATTCACTGGAATGCTTATTTCCACGACTTACCCTTACATTAAAGGTATTTTGTGAAATTAATTGGACCTGTGAACTGTCTTGTCTTTTGTAGTTCATGCTAATAAAATTCTTTCTGAGAATCCTGAGAGGAGATATCTTAGAGCTTTCTAGAGTCATAAAAATTATCTGAAAGTTGGAAATAGGCAAAAAGATTCCTGAGTGTTCTCTCAATGCATGGAGGGTTTGAATCTTTGACTGACTCTCTATTGACTGGGCCATTTTACAACTCTGTAGTGACAGAGTAACATTAATAGATATGCAAATAATTTTTGTACAGTAGGAAAAAAAAAATCCTGCATATTAAGGTGCATGGCCCTATAGAATATAAATCAGTTTTCTATCAAACCCAGCAATCTTTTCCCACCCTTCCTTTATTAAGTTGCCAATAGATATTCGGCTCCTCAAATTTTCACTTGAACCAGTCTTAACATCTTACCAGTTCCCTCATTAATTAATGAGCTGAATAAGTCTTTGGCACGTGTTTATTTTTTATTTGTATGAGAGCTTTGTTTTTAACCATGTGAAAATTATACCATAGCATAGGAAATAACATGGTCCAGAGGCCTGGAAATTTCTCTTCAAAATTTTACAGAATTCTCTAAATATCATCAAATTTACGTTCATATTCTCTACTCATGGAGCTTTTCGGAGAAAGAGTGAATAACTTCCACTCTTCCCAAGAAAAATGTACAACTATATCTGTGCATGCCAGCACTATCTGGGTAGAGATGAGACTCCAAAGAAAAGAGAAAGATGAAGCAAAAGGAAGTTCAGTCGATAGTCCTTAGTGGAGAAACTGACAGCAGGATATGGCTGCATTGACCAGGATCACTTGCTGCTTGTGGCCTTGAGAACAGCTGTCACTGAGAAATCTAGTCACCCCATCCTGAGGTCCTCCCAGTTCCTTCCAATCAGGTTATTAGACAAGATGTCTGCCTGAAATTGACTTGGGTTTGACCTCTTTCCCTTAACATGGCTTTTTACCTACCTGCCCCCTTTCTCATTGGGAGCTTTGTCCTTCCTGCCCAGGCACTGTCTTCATGCCTGCCACGTATCTGTTCACATTAAGACCCTGTTTGTCTCATAATGGCACAGGGCAATTAATACAATGTTTTCTGACAGTTATTCATGATAGTTAGTTCCTTTTACTCCACCATCGTCTATGAAAATGTGATCCATGACTCATTAAATGTTCTTTGCTTCTTTTCCATTTTTTTGCCTCCAGGAAATCTCTCTTTCCTTCTTAGGTGCCCAAGCATACTCCAAATCCTTTCATTTTATATTGTTCAGTAATTCTTCCTTTCTAGCCCAAATCTTGGGGGCTTTAACTTTCATGGCAAAAAAGACCAACCGAAGTCCTAAGTAAAAGAATGAAGGATTCCAAGAAATAATTTGCACATTTTTCTCACTTATTCACTATCTCATTATTTAACATTTTGCATTTATGACAACAGTAAAAACTCTACTATCTGACTATTTTGCCCATTAACTACATACATTTTACAGAAACAAAAACCGAGGTATGAAGTGAGAGTAATGCTGGCTTTGATGGTTAAGGTTATGTGTCAACTTGGCTGGGTCATGATTTTCAGTGGTTTGGCGGTTAGTTAATAACGTAATTTGGCAGTTATATAATGATGTCATTTGGAAGTTATGTAATGATGTAATCATCCTCCATTTTGTGATCCGATGTGGTCATCCTCCATCTTTGCATAACAACAATTTTGCATAATGACCTGGTCTTTGGAAACTAATCATATCAATAAGTGAGGTGAGGATTTATATCACTTCTCTAGGAATCAGAAATGGCTGTAATCAGTGTTTATATCAGTCTAAATAGCAACATTTAAAATTTTGCCCTAACACTAGATAGGTGATTGGGTGAAAGATGGTACCAATGACTGAGAAAGAATCCTGGAGAAGGAACAGGTTTGAAGGTAGGATGGTAAGTTCAATTTTGGAGCAGTTCCAAGTGAATTTCTCATGGGACATCCATAGTATCATGTGATGATGTTCCAAGTCTTGGAGAGGCCCACTTTAATTTTGAAACTCTGCCCTTCTTCAGAGTTGGAAACAATCTTTCCCCTCATTTTGCTTCCTATTAATTGAAAATCATTTGCTTCTTTTCCCCCGGGCCCATCTCCTGTGGGTCTGACTTTATGGATTACAAAGAAGTAACTCCTTTCAAGGCTGAGAGTCCTGTAAAACAAGCAGAAGTTATAGACTTTTTAAAGAAGCCTTGGGGACACAATAGTTAAGTGCTCAGCTGCTAACCAAAAGATCGGTGGTTTGAACCTACTAATTGCTCTGTGGGAGAAAGATGTGGCAGTCTGCTTCCATAGAGATTATAGCCTTGGAAGTTCTACTCTGGGGCAGTTCTACTGTATCCTATAGTATTACTATGGGTTGGAATTGGCTTTATAGAATTGGTTTATAGGCTTTTGAGTGTGATCCACCAATGGAACTCATCCCCACAGCAGCCTTTTCTACAATTTGCACATATACTAGCTCCCAGTTATGTATGGTTTGGGTTGTAGTAGTTGAATATAAAGCACAGATTGAATTTCAAAGTCAATAAGGAGAGATTGAAAGCTGAAAGTCTAAAGCTGCCTTTAGATGCAACATCTATTAACCAAACAGCCTGAGTATAGCATTAGTTGCTAGAAAACTGTCCCAAATATGCTTTCTGTATCTCACCCTGAACCAGAATGAACCACTCAAATTTGCTAATCAACCAACCAGAGTGTACAAGTGTATACTGTTAGGCCAGAGCAAATCAAAATACTTTAGTCCTAAATCTGCATTTATGGAAAGTGAAATTACCCTAAACCATTGTATCTGCTCTTATAAAAATGATTGTCTGAGAGTCTGGGAAATTTCCCGGAAAATATGGAGTAGGGTAGTTAAATGTAGTTATTGTGGATGAGAATAACTCGATACCATTTTGGCCGGGCATAGACCAAACTGCATAGAGTTTACATTGCACCAAGAATCTTTCAGAGGTAATTTACAGAGTAAATATTTTCAGAAATTGACTAGTAGAAATAAAACTGGATAGACAGCTAGACATTTAAGTTCTAGTTTAGGCTTGGCTCCTAACCATTTATGTGCCCCTGAGTATGAACTCTGATGGCCCCAGTTCAAGACACAAAGCAAAATATTTGAACTGACCACTCTTTAGGGTTCTTCTAATCACCTACATTTAATTCCATGTGTATTTCTAACTATGTGCTTTTTAAGGAAAAAAGGAAAGACAGGGCCTCCATGTTTCTCCCTACTCACCTCCTCCACTCCAAGCTAAGGCTAAGCAGGATTTATCGGGGCCTTGCTTTCAAATAAGGTCCCTGAGTGGTGTCAGTGATTGGCACTTGATTGCTAACTGAATGTTTGTTGATTTGAACCTGTGAAGTGACACTGCTGAAGAAAGCCTGGTGATCTGCTTCTGTAAAGATTGTAGCTATGAAAACCCTGCGGAGCTCAGTTCTACTCTAGCATATGGATCACCATGAGTCATCACCAACTTGCGGGCAATGGGTTTTTTTGCACAGGCAGCTGCTTTGAACCCACAAAAACTCCCTTGATTTGTAATGACATAGGTCCATTTTATCATATTGGACCTATGTCATTTTCTTCACTGTGCAGCACCTGAGAATCTTTCCTCTGCTTAGAGACTTTTGTTACTTTCCTAGGGATCTTGTGAGCCTTGATGGGACACAGAGCTTGTCTCCCAGCACAGAAGCTTCAAATGCCAGATACTTGCTTTGACACCCTCCCTTGCAGCTTGGAAATAGCTTAGGATCCACCTTACACAAACTTGCCATGCGCTGTAAAATCTCCACTGATGCAGAGACCACACAGAATTGGCCATGTGACAGTGTCAGTTTCACCCCAGGTGACTACTGCTGGAAGTAAGTGATGCTGGTGGCAGCATCTAATGACCAGTTGAGTGGAGGTGGTGATACGATGCAGAGTCCAGTCTTCAGTGGACCAGTTCTGTGGCCTGATTACAGGACATTGTTCCTGGTGATACAGCTATGAGCCTCGTGCACAAGTCCTCCTAGTGATTTTTTTTTTTGCAAATTAATCTGCAACATTTTAATGCCTTTTTTTTTTTTTTTTGGCTTAATTCTGCCAAACTCACTTTCTTTTGTTTGCAACCGAGTACTCTGACTGAGATGGTTATAACTGAACAAACATATTGGGTTTCTTTATCATAACTGTTTCCAGAGACCAAACTGGATTAAGTAATAAAACCACTCTCATTTAAATTCCTGCCTTCTCCACTAATCTGTAAATTCTTCAAGAGCAGAGATGGTGCTTTATTTATCTCTACAGTCCTGGAACTTAATGCTGTATATCACCTTGCCCAAAACAAATCCTTTTATAGGAATACAAGCAATGTGTAATGGGAACTCTAAGGAAGTGCCTATGGAATTCATGAAAAGCTTACCAAAAGAGTAACATTTGGATTGGGCCTTGAAATATGAGTAAATATATGTCAGATGAGCAAGTCTGGGAAGTGCATTTCAGTAAGGAGGAAATTGAGTATAAAGAGACAGAAGTTGTAATGGAGCACTCAGGGTACAGCAAGCAATTAATTTGGTGCTTGAAGGCAACAGCAAGGTGTTCTTTCCCCCTAAAAATCTAGCAGTAGAATTATCTTTAGAAAGCTCACTCACTAGTTACATTAGTACAGGGCAGAAGAAGCAGATGGAAAAGGACACTTTCATACACGGAAAAGCTCTCAAGCTTGCAAGCCTTAGCTTTAACTAGAGTGAATGTATTAATTGACCACATTAGTGTATTCAGAGGCAAAATTGTCACATGAAAGGTGGGTGAGTCATCCACAAATCAGCAACAGATTTATAAATCAGTCTTGTTAGCTTGGTTGGAGTCCCTGGGTGGTGCAAATGGTTAACTCCTTTGGCTGCTAATCAAAAGGTTGATGGTTTGAACTTACCCAGAGATGCTTCATAAGAAAGACCTGGTAATCTACTTCCAAAAAATCAGCCACTGCAGACTCTGTGGAGCACAGTTCTACTCTGCCACACTGGGGTCTTCGCAAGTTGGAATCCACTCAGTGGCAACTGGTAAAAACAGGTAAGGAGTAGATTAAAGACAGAGGATGAGGAAACACCACCTTGTGCCAACTGTGTGATTATTTGCAAAATATACCTTTATTTTTTTTAAAAAATATTTGACATGGCTAGAAAGTAGAATTTCTAGAAGGGTATAGGAGGGCTAGAAGAGGAACTGGAGGCTACCTATGTGAAGGAAAACAGTACGAAGTATGCATTTCCTATCCTGGACAAGGAAAATACCTCCAGGCAATGGATTGGAATTAAAGACAGATTAGAAAACTCACTTGACTTCAGCAAACATTATTTGAGCAAATTGTATAGACCATGGTGTCATGGACTGAATTGTGCCCCCCAAAAATATCTGTCGACTTAGCTGAGCCATGAGTCCCAGTATTGTTTGATTGTCCACCATTTTATGTGATTTTCCTATATGTTGTAAATCCTATCACAATGATGTAATAAAATGGCTTATTGGCAGTTATATGGATGAGGTCTACAAGTTCAGGTAGTGTCTTAAGCCAGTCTCTTTTGAGATATAAAAAAGAGAAGTGAGCAGAGAGATACGGGGACCTCATACCACCAAGAAAGCAGTGCTGGGAGCAGAGCGTGTTCTTTGGACCTGAGGTTCCTGTGCTGAGATGCTCCCAGACCAAGGGAAGACAGATGACAGCAGCCTTCCTCCAGAGCCAACAGACAGAGAAAGTCTTCCCTGGAGCCAGTACCCTGAATTTGAACTTGTCGCCTACTAGACTGTGAGAGAAGAAATTTCTCTTTGTTAAAGCCATCCACTTGTGGTATTTTGGTTACAGCAGCACTAGATGACTAAGACATATGGTTTTAGCAAGATGACAAAGACCTGGTACTTATTTTCTAGGAGCTCATAGTGTCGTAGTTATAAACGAGCAACCCAAAATTGTATTACAAGTTTATAATGATAGATGCGTATGTGAAACACAGAAACTGAACTAATACATAGGAGAAGGGAAAGGGAGATTATAAATAACCCCCAGACCGACAGCCTCTCTGTGGGTAGCATGGGGCAGGGGGTGGGTGCTGAACGGAAAGTTGTTGTTAGCTGCCTGGGAGTCAGCTCTGACTCATGGCAACCTTATGTACAACAGAACGAAACTTTGCCTGGTCCTGCATCATCCTCACAATTGCCAGCATGTTCAAGCCTGTTGTTACAGCTGTTGTACCAGTCCATCTCACAGAGAATCTCCCACGCCCTCGCTGGTCCTCTGCTTCACCAAACATGTTGTCCTTTTTACATGGTTACTCCCTCTGTTGATAGATCTTAAGCAAGCAAGTGGGACAATGCCCTGTTGTGATCCAGAAGGTATTCATTGGCTGAATTAAAGAAGTTGATCATCAGGACTTTCTTCCTAGTCTCTCTCAGTCTGGAAGCTCAGCTAAAACCTGTCCACCATGGGTGACCCTGCTGGCATTTGAAATACTGATGGCATAGTTTCCAGCATCACAGCAATGTGCAAGCTGACACAGTATGGAAAACTGACAGATAGGTGGTGGGCCGAATGACACAGTGGCTGTGAATTAATGTTCACTTTCAGCTCCACTCCTCCTGGTCCTGTAGACTCTCAGTCCAGAACCTTCCCGAGGGTGTTTTGAGAACATCAGAGTCCACCCCCACTGTAGCTCCCTATGGACACTCTCTGGCTTGTAGCTTCCCTGGCTGCTTTAATCGCCAACAGTCTTCCAGCCATTTTCCAACTTTCAGAAGTCGGCTGAAATTTTGTACTGGCTGACAGCCATCTCTTGCCCCTTTTTGCATTTTAGAGACAATTTTGTTGTTACAGACTTTTTTTTAGTGTTAGTTCTATGGTTCTTTAGAGGGAAGAGAAGCAAAAGCGTTCGTTCTGTGTGTCATCTATTGCATTTCTCGATTAATCCTCACATCAACCTTCAGAGGCAGGTGCTATCATTAACCTCATCTTAAAGACAAGTCAAGTGCACCTCCTTAGGATAAGAAGTTTGCAAGGTCACGCTGCTGTAACAGATCACAGCCAGATAAACACCCACAAGCGTTAACCACTGAACTTACCGTGCGGAGTGGACCAACGCGAGGAGGCACTTGGCCAAACAGTGTGCTTCACAGGCTTCAAGGCAAGTGTGAATGCAAGAAGGTTTTGTGTAGTTGATGAGCTTCCAGGAGACCTTTGAAGGACTGGAATATGTCTCAGAGCAGTGCTTCTCAGAACTTCCTGAATGTTAACACTTGTAAAAATCTCTATGCTCAGGCCACATCCCAGACCAATTAACTGATGATTTCTGGGGGGGAGGGGGTGGGGGGGTGGGGAGAATAGGACCCAGGCATCCAAAATTCTTAAAGCTCTTGAAGTGACTCCACTGCAGACAGGTTTGAGATCAGTGCTTTATGCAATGCTTTTCAAACTTCCCCATGCACAGGAATGACCCGGAGATCTGGTAAAATGCAGATTTGGATTCAGTAGGTCTGGGGTAGAACCCAAGAATCCACATTTCTAACAAGTTTCTGGTGATGCTGATGGCAGGGGACCACCCTTTGGGTAGCAGGACCTTTGAGAGATGTAAGGCCCTTTAGTTCTAGAGTTAACTTGGGAGAAATAAACCTAGCTCCCTTTGAGAATCCTTTGCTGGGCACGGCGCTGTGCTCAGCTGAGGCTGCCTTCCCAGCCCACATGCCCAGGAATGAGAGTGGCTCTGAAGATTTGGTTGGCAGTTTTGGCCGCACTTCCTGCCTGCCCTACGGGTGCTGCCATGTCCAGGTCTACGCTTTGCTCTGCAGTTGGAGAAAGCATCGGAAGAGCCATTTTACAGAGGAAGCCCCTTTCACAGGAAGTTAACAGAATCGAATTAGAAGAGGAAAATTTTAGTTGGAAACTAGGAAAGGTTTTTTACTAATGGCATTTTATTAGACTGTGGAATAGCTTTCCTGGGCAGTAGCTGCCACTTATTTCATTTAAAAAGTAGGTGGAGACTGTACACAAGAGGTGCTGGCTGAGGGTTGGATGAGGTGACCTAAGAGGCTTTTTATTGCTCCAGCTTCTGTCACCAAATGAAACTTGAACAGCTTTTTCACCTCTTAAACAGGCCCATGTAAAGCAATTATGAGCATTCCATCCATTATAAAATGCCTCTGTTAAGAACTCTCTAGAAATATGCCACTTGGGTCCCACTAATCCCTGTTGGATGAAACTTGGACAATCAGAGTGGAGAGAATCTAATACACAGGGGCAGGTGACGCAGGCAGAGGGAAGGTGGGATGACTTAAGGATGTGTCAGAGTAACTGTGACTCTCTTTGGCTGGAGTCCATTATTTCCCCCAAGTCACTGTACTCTCCAGACCCTCAACATGGCAGCGGAGCTGGAGAGGGGGAAGCAGGGCGAGTAATGGTTTCTTCATCTTCTTTTATGTTGTTTTGCAAAATGATGCTACCATATGTGCTGTTATATTTAAATAGCAGATGCTGAAAACTCACAAAGTGGAAAAAGGCAGAAGTAGAGTACCATTTGCCAACAGGTTTTCCAGGGAAAGCTGATTTCCTTGCAAGGTTTTGAATTTATCACATCCATTTTGTTTCTAATTACAGCAGACCATAGAGCAAGGAGCAGTTAGTGGTTCTCTCTCTGACTGGCTAGTAGATGGAGTAAGTAGCTCTTAAATAGGTTTATATGAGATGGCTTTTCTCACCATTAGGGAGCTGGGATGATCTCTTCAGCAGTGTAACAGTATGTGAACATGGACTGGAATGTTTTAATTTAAAAAGAAGGCAAAGGTTTCACTTTACATCAGAGAGATACATGAGTAGGCATAAGCCTTTATATTCTCCTTAAGAAGTTGAGGGAAACACTTAGTAACAATGCAAGAAACAGACTGGATTTAACAGTAGTAAAAGCAACTTCCTCGTCCAGCTAAGATTTATGGATTTAATTCACGAAGCCAACCAGTGCTGTAGAAAAAGCAGAGGAATGCCAGATCTGAGTTCAAATCTTGTTTCCACAACTTACTAACTGGGACTTTGGGCAAGTACCTCAGACAGACTGAGTTTCTAATTCTTCCTCTATATTGTTAGATGCCCTCAAGTTGGTCCTGACTCGTGGCCACCCTAGGTACTACAGAACGAAACACTGCCAGGTCCTGTGCCATTCTCACAATCCTTGTTATGCTTGAACCCATTGTTGCAGCCACTTTGTCATTCCATCTCGTTGAGGGTCTTCCTCTTTTATATAGCACGGATAATAATAGCCATCCGTCAAGGTTGTTTGAGGGTTCAATGTGATAGTATTTGTAATAAGTCCAGTTCATTCTATGCAAGCTAGTAGTTATTACTCAGTTAATTAAATACACTTTATTAACTCATTCCTAGTGGAAAATATGAACAATTAATTACAAAGTTCCCTTTAAGTTTTAAATCCAATATTAGTGTTCATTCTATAGGACCTCAATTAAAGAATCATTAAAGATGCCAATGCGCTGCATAAAATAGCATGAAATTAAATGTCAGTTAAAAAAAGTATAGATAGATAATAGTCACTATCATTTCATCATTGACTATGTAATGTAACTACTGAATTAAAGACTTCATGGTGGATATCTTTGTGAAAACTTGGCTACGTTAGCTACATGGGCATTAAAGAATTCATATCTAATTTTCTAAGATTAAAGACTTTAAGTTATCACTAAGAAAAATATGAATTAATGTATGCGACAGACTGAAGGTCAGGAATCCTCACCTGCTCCTTGACCTTCAGCCCCTTGCTAATACCCGGCTGAAGGTTAGCTTTAAGGAAGGGCTAAGGATGACACGATGGTTGGGGAGTGGGTGAGTATACAATGTAACACTCTTCAAAATTTACATATAGTACATGAGTACACATTTTACGTTATTCAGGAGACATCTGTTTTATTATACTCAGGGTATACATTACTTGGAAAGAAATTTAAAAATGGTGAATGGTTTGTTTTTAGATTTAAACAGATATATCTGTCCCATGTTCACAGTGTTAAACCATCTTTCAAAACGTCATGTGATCCTAGCAGGGTGACATAGATGATTCAGTTCAAGCATGAAATTTACCTTTGTACTAAGTCATGGAAGGTCTGAGTATCTATTCATTGTAATGTTGTATAAGAAGGGATTGGTGCCTCAATAGATGATCCCGCTATTTCCATGGGTGATAAGAGAAAAATATCCCATGTGTAACTAAAGAGAACAGGCAAGTTTCAAGGAGGAGGAGGCATTTGAACCAGACCTTAGTGTTTTATAGGGACTTGAACCCAGAATTGAGAGAAAAGATGTTTTGAGCTTGAGCTAAGGCTTGGAGACAGGAGCGTAAGTTGGGTGGAAAGGAAATGTCGGAACTAATGTTCAGATGAGTTGCAAATAGGCTGTTGATCACTTTCAATGTCAGGCTGTAGAGCCTGACTATTATTTCCCAGGTGGTGGGGAGCCAGTGAATCACATGATGAGGTTAGTGTTTACAAGGACCCGAGTCTATGAATATTTAGCAGGGCGGAGTGTATGGGGAGAGTCTTGAGGCAGGGAGGCTGGGTCAAAGGAGCATTGTAATCATCGCAGTGGGGGTAAAACCTCTAGGCCCTGATTCAGACAACAAATGCTGAAAAAGAAAAGTAGGTGGACACCTTCCATAGAAATGGGAGAAGGCCTGCTAAGCCCAGATCTTGTCATTGGTGTGTATGATGTCAGTTCGTACAGAGCCATTCCCTGGAAAAAGCCACAGAAAGTGTTTTCTACAAAAGAACATGCAGCACTTCCCTTTGGGACTAAACAAGGCAATGATTTTCATGACACTGCTATCAAAAGACCTTTAGGAAGGCAATGAACTCAGTAGCTTAGGTGAATTTGTTAAGTTTGTGAGCTTTTCATAGACAGGTCCAGCTAAAGAAGAATAAAACAGACATCGACAAATCCGATAATTAATATTTCTTGGGGATTCCATTATGTGGGTGGTATGCTGGCTTTGGGTCTTGGGGAAATGCAGAAGATAGGAAAAAGGGAGGGAATTCATGTACTAACCCACTAAGTAAGTAATATATCTAGATGCATTATCTCTAATCTTCACAAAATTAAAATCAATTATGAACCCATTTTATGGACGTGGAAATTGAGGTTGAGAGTAGTTCAACAATTAGCCAAAGGCCACAGAACTAAAAAATATTGGCACTGAAGCTTGCACTTTGGTGAGGCTGACTCTAAAATTTTTCCACTGTAATTCAACTCAGTATTTCAAGTACATTAGAATGTTTTCTAACTTCCGTTTGGGGAGACCATTGTATAACACAAAAATAAATAGAAGATACATAACAGTATATGTAAGGGTATTGGGGGTAGCTTATGAAATTAAACTTACGATTTTAAAATTTCTTCTATCCATATTTTTTCCCTGCCCCTACCAGCAGGGTCCTTATTACAGAAATTCAGAGAGAAAGATATTAGTCATAGCTCACCCTGGAGTTTCAAAATTTAGCTTTGATTATTTGGAGCCAAAATTCAAGGAATTAGCATGAAGTTTATTCCCCAACATTAGGATTTCATAGGAAATATGTCTAATTGATTCCTTTTCCCTACATCTCATCTCTCTCCCAGGGAAAGAGGGGATTAAAATTATTCATAAATTGTATATGTAGGATTTGTTTCAGAATTGGAGACAAGCAAGAGTTAGACATGAACGTGGGTTCTTGCTTCCCATGGTCACCTCAGGTTCCATACTAGAGAAGGGGTAGGGAGAAAAAAAAAAAAAGGCAAGGGATAACTCACTGCTGTTGAATCAATTCCAACTTATAGCAACCCTATAGGACAGAGTAGAACTGCCCAATAGGATTTCCAAGAAGTGACTGGTGGATTTGAACTGCTGAACTTTTGGTTAGCAGCAGAGCTCTTTAACCACTGTGCCACCAGGGCTCTGGAGTGAGAGATAACGTGAACAAAAATCAAACCTGCTGCCATCGAGTGGATTCCAACTCATAGCAACCCTACAGGACACAGTAGAACTGTCTCCATAGGGTTTCCAAGGAGCAGCTGGTAGATCTGAACAGCCAAACTTTTGGTTAGCAGCCGTATCACTTAACCACTATGCTACCAGGGTTTTCAGCATTGGGATATGCCTCTGTAAATTTGGGAGAATCCAAGAGCGGGAGAACCTATGCCTTACTTTTGCCCTAGGGATTCTCAACGGAGTCCCACAGCCAGCATGGCACTGGGGCAGGAAAGCCCCATAGAGACCAGGACAGTACAGTGTGGGGGAAGAGCATCTCAAGTGTCCCCACATGTCCTAAACTTTCCATGACAGCGAGGATAAAGCTGGTTATAAAAGAGCCAATGGAATGGTCTTTCTAGTTGTGACATGGACCACATGTGTCCCGGTAATGAGGTGTCTAATTCTTTCTTTCTTTTTTTTTTTTGATGCTTGACTGATGACAGCTTTTAGCCTTGACCCCTCCATCTTTTGCTTCTGCCCCGCACCTGGGCAAGCTGATAAAAAGGCTGGGTGCTCCCTTCTTTGGTACTAGCGAGAGATACAAGTGAAAGATACAAATCACACAAGCCTCTGCCTGCTCAGGAGCTCTCGCCCTGACCCCAGGTCCTGACCATAATAAAAGCCCTGAGCCAGTCTCTTTTTCTGGCTGTCTCATGTCATTTCAGACTGGATTGAGGAGCCTTCCCCAGAGACCTCAAATTTGTAAATAATAAAACTTTTCATACTTGCTTGATATATGTGTGTCATTGTTGGTCTCTACATTCTAACCAAACTTTGGTTGGTGTTCCCTCCTGCTGTTATGGGTTGAGCAAAACAGCCCCAAAGCACAGGCCATGATAAGACAATGTGTATAAGCAGCGGATGCAGTGGGTCTAATGAACAAAGACCAGCAGGGACTGTTCCCTTCAAAGGGATGTCATTGGAGGTCAGAGTCTGAGCTGTTCAAGATGATGTCCTTTATAGGTCAGATTGACACATTGACTTACAAGAAGTTATGTCAACCCAGGGTTAATGGGAAAAAGGAAGGAAAAAAAAAAAGTTCTGTGTTTAGTGACAGACTGAGAAAAGAAATTAGAAGTGAATGAATTTTCCTTGAATTGGTACGATGTATTTTTCTGCTATAGGTTGAAACCTGAGACCAAGATGGATATTAAGTCAAACTGTAGAAATATAAGGTCATATTTCTGCACACCTGAGTCTGTGATTTAATCATTTATACAGTCAAACACACACACGCACACAAATGCCAGAAAGATTGTTACAGATAATTTGTACCAGAGGAATTATGGGTTAGAAAGAGCCCTGAGTTCCTTCCACATCAGAAATGCTTCTTCTTGAAGGAAGGAAGGTGTGAGCTAGCCCTTGGAAGTGGGGGATGCTTGAATAGAGAGACATGACAGGGAAATCTCAAGAGCAAAGGAGGACACAAGGCACACATGGGGAAAGTGAAAAGACAAGTCAGTTTGGACTAGAACAGCCATTGAGAAGAGCGTCAGGGCCTGGGAATGCAAACTGGGGCAAGGCAACACTGCAGAGTGAAGCAATGAAGACCCTTCCCCCCCCCCCAAAATACAGAGAATTGCTAGGTAAAAATTTAAACATTTTTAATGATCTTAAAAATACTCAGACATGTTCAAAAGAAAGAAAAGGACATACCTGAACACCAAGAAACAAGAGAGACTGCAAAGCCTAAGCAGGAGGTTATGCTGATGTCATGGCAGCCCAGAGAGATATCTATGGAATATGGGCCCTGGGAGCTCGGGCTCACACACTCCCTATAGATCTTGTTTTAGATCAGTTGGAGAGGAACCCTAGTAAAATGATAGCACCCAGAAAAGATCAGTGTTTCCACAGAACATTCTAGAAAAACTACATGCATGGCCCTGGAGATACCAAAAGAAAGGTTATCATCTAGCCAAGGCTCTGGGTGGGAATAAAATGTCTCTAGGAAGAAATCAAGGGCTGTGCCTCTAACCAGTGTGAATTCTAACGCACACAACCCCCAAAGGTTCAGGAAAGTTAACAAAAATCTAGTACAGGAAAATTTCATGCCGCAGGCCAACAGCAAAAGCCAGTGTAAAGCTGCTCTGTAGGAGCACTTTAATAACTCATGGTGTATGGAACACCCACAGAAATTTCAAACCCTGCTGAAGAAAGGCTTATAAGATAAAATTACACACCATAGGAGAAAATGAACCACCGTGAGGGAGAATTGGCCAATGCAATAAACAGAAAATTTGCACCCTAGGAACAAAAACAGAACACTCTGAAAGAAACAGCAAAATAAAATGTTAAAAATATATTTAAAAAGAGGAATAGAAGTCACAATGAAGGTACAAGGATACCATGAAAAAGGAGGAGGTAGATTCCATAAACGTACTAAATCGGGCTTTATGAAAAGACAAATTCATTTAAATGTAAAATACAACGGCATGGTAGTTGGTGTAAATCAAGTGCTCAGAAATTGTTATATGAAGGTCTCAGTCTATTACTGTTAAGTATAATTCTTTGGTTACTTTATCAAAATATGTCATTCACTTTGGCTACCATCAATAATGACTGCCTCATACAAACTTTGCCTTTATCTGCATTACTTGAGACATTTTGAGGTTTACATTTGCCTCCCCCCTTCTCTTAGGAGGGATATTTTCAATTCACAGATTCAACCTGTAAATGGATACACTGAGAACAGAGCTGGTGGTTTCAGGTAGTTCTTTACAAAATCTAATTATTGGTTAGATGTGTTTCCTGAAGAAGGATGAAACGTTTTGCTGAGGGAGAAGGAAATTCATGTGTGGTGTAGTGGAAAGAAAACTGCCCTAGGAGTCTTGGGGTACTGATTTCTCAGACAAACCTTTTAACTTCTCTGGATCTCAGTTGCTATCTATGTGATGGGAATATTGCTCAGCTTTGAGAAGACCAGAGACTGGGTCCAGTTATTCCCTGGAGTCACTTCCATATCTGGGATGCTGCAAGAAGGGTCTAGAAGAAATATATCTTAGGGCAAATTGTGGACATCCCTCTGTTATTGCTGGCTGTTTATCTCCCCTGTGAAGGAAAACCTGACTATGGCAAGACCAACGAAAAAATTGCTCAAGGGACACCTGCAAGTTCTTTAAAAAAATTCTGTGTCCTTTACTAGCTTCCTCACCTGACCTTAGGCAACTGGAGCACTAATAACGTACCTTAACAGATTCACCTCCATTCTCAGCCCTATCTTCTCATTCCTTGTCTGTCCCCTGCTTTGAATTATTTCTTCATTCATCTGATTTCATAACATTGTCTTTTACGCGAAAGGCTTTACTTCTGCATTTCCACCTTAGCATCATGGGTAGTTGGAAGGCCATATTTCAATATTTCCAGGAGCCCAGCCCCTGGTCTTCCTTCTTCAACACAACGCAGTGACACCCAAGGACCAGCCACAGTCAGCAATCTTGGTGCTGGTCTAGTATCCCAGGTTCCCAATTACTTGAATAGGACTTAGAAAGTTTGCTCCAATGGATGAAAATTAAGTTCTGCTTCTATAGTTTCATTACTTAGAATATCTAGAGATTATTACAGGAAGATTACTGGACTTGGCTGGGAACAATGACCTCTCTAGCCTAATCATGAGCTATTCACTTCACTGAATCCTCCTCAGCAGTGAATTTTCTTCTCGCTCTGAATTTTTTGTTCATTGTCATTAAAAATATATCTCACTTGATTTTAAATGGAGAAAATATCAGGTGAGGCCAAAGCTTTCCTCTATGAGAGAAGTTACGGCCGTGTGGAACTTGAAGGTTAATGACGACAAGGGGTTAGTTTGGTAAGCAAATTTGTATAACAGAACTCAAGAAGCCTTTAGGAATATAGGCACAAAAACCTTAATTCCTTCATACTAAGGTTTGATTATTAAAATTTGACTGATTGTCTTAGCAAGGTGCTTGGTGTAACATAAATTAGTCCAAGGAAGCGCTGATCAAGCCTTCATGCAAGAGAAGGGTAATAAGACTCCTGAAATAAAAGCACCATAGGCTTATAAAAAAGATATAATCAGTGGGCCAAAGCCTGAAGAAAATGTAGATCATTATCTACCAAACCAAAAACCAAACCTGTCACCGTTGAGTCGATTCCGACTCATAGTGACCCTATAGGGCAGAGTAGAACTGCCACATATGGTTTCCAAGGAGTGCCTGGTGCATTCGAGCTGCCGGCCTTTTGGTTAGCAGCTGTAGCTCTTAACCACAATGCTACCAGGGTTTCTCATTATCTATTAGGAGGTAGAAATCCAAACGTATCCGGAAGCAGCTCTCCTGGGAGCCCAGGCTAATTTTTGTGAGGTGTATTCACGTGGAGGTAGCTTCTGTGGGAAAGATTGGCCTGTTTCTCAACTTGAAGAACCAGGACAGGGGATCAAACCAACTTCTGAGTATGGCTTAGAGCAGGCGTCTGGTATCCAGCAGCGTCTACTGGGATGACTTGTAGCTTCTGAGGAGGTGTAGGTTCTTCAGGTTTCAAGGGGACCTTTCTGATTTCCAGCTCCAACAGTGAGTTAAAGCCTCCAAAGTGTCTTTGGCACACTAAAAGTACTCAGGAGGTTTCTGAGATTTTTTTTGGTTAAAGTGACCCTACAAGAAGGAGGGACTCATGAAATGGAGTCTCGAGACATTTAATAGGAACGTTTTAAATCACTGTTACCTATTTTACACACTGTTTTGGAGTAGGATATGTTGTTTATCATTACATTGGTACTGACCTTTTAAAGTATCTGTGGGCACAATTTAATGGCCCAACCATTAGAGGGAGAAACTCTGTTTTCTGCCTGCATGGCCAAAAATACAAGGATTAAGTCATTATTGTTTTCCTACCTCCATATTCAGAAATTCATGTGATTATCACAACTTTAAATTTTATTTTGGTTTCTTCTCCATTAATGTCTCCCTGTCATATTTCTCCTTTTGGTGTCTTTAAACAAAGCCCATCTTATGTAGTTCACATCTTGCTACTTTCTGGACTTTCTGAGCCAATCTGAATTTTAGGAGCATCATTTAGCTGACGTATAATTACATGTGTAAGTCTCAGAAATTCTGCCCTCATTTTAATTAAAAAAAACTTTCTGTACACAATATGTAATCTCCACAGAACCTCCATAATATTTTTGTGCTAAAATATATTTAGGTTTATTATTTAATGAAATGATTGTAGATATTTACATACTATATTTTATAATATAGTATTTTTTCTTTTTTAATATATAAAATATATATATTTATAATATAGTATTTTTTCTCTTTTTTTATATTTTGTAATACATAGTGATAAAAACCAAAAACCATACCCGTTTGCTGTTGACTGGATTCTGACTCTATGTATATTGGAGCCCTGGTGGTAAAGCAGTTAAAAGCTCAGGCTGCTAACCAAAAGATCGTCAGTTCAAAGCCACCAGTCAGAATCGACTAGGTGGCACACAACAACAACAACAACAGGAACAAATATGCATATTACTATACGTGTACTCTCTATATACCAAAAAAAAAAGTTGCCATCCTATAGCCACCCTATAGGACAGAGTAGAACTGCCCCCATAGGGTTTCGAAGGAGCGCCTGGTGGATTCAAACTGCTGACCTTTTGGTTACCAGCCACAGCTCTTAACCACTGTGTCACCAGGGTTTCCACTCTCTCCATATGTGTATATATTTCTAAGGATTCTGAACATGCAGGTTGTACATGGAATGTCATTTCAGAAACATTTTTGGACTAAAAATACAAATTTATGATATACTGTATATATAGTTGTTTTTATGTTTTATATGTATAGGGTCGCTATGTTTTTATATAGACAGCCTTTGATCCTCACAATACCACTGTGATTATGTTAACATCATCAAATTGTTTGAATACGAAAAGTGAGATTAAGGTAATGAAGTAACTTGGCCAAGGTCATTATTACTAATAGACCCAGAATTTGGACCAAGGTCTTATTCTAGACCTTTTCACTAGACCATTTTCTAGAAACAGAACTTCTGGACTAATAATTAAAAATGTAACTGGTGTGCAACATTTCACAGTTTACCTAGAATTCCTAAAATTATCGTTCTAGTTTAAGCACGACTTTGTGGGGTAAGTGCCATGCTTCTTTGCTATGAAGAGGAATCCTTTGTCTAGGGCCACAGGGCCGGGAATTGTCCCAGCAGGGCCTCGTATCTAGTTATTCCAACTGCAGGCACTTTGGTTTTGTCTCTTGCTCTTTCTCTCTTCCCTCTTCCCTTCCTTCCTGTCTTGCTAATGATCTGCCTACCTTATCCCAACTTCCTCTAACTCTGTGTTGACGTACAGATATTTTCAAATGATGACATTGTCATAACTTCATTGTTTCCTTTTCTGATTATAAAAGTAATGTACATGATTTTTTTAGGAACTTTGGAAGATACCAAAGTTTCAACAAGAAAATACATATCCTATCCTCAAAAATAATAGCTACTAGTAATATCTATCCATTTATGTATCTTTCTCTTCCATCTCTCTTTTTTAGCAATTCAGCTATTTTATCATCTACATATATATATTTTATTTGTTTCTAGATCTCTATATTTATATATCTTTAAAAAATCCAGATTCCTTTGAATATTCTATTCATTCATAATTGTGTAATGCATATTTGCCTTTGTAAAAAAATAATTTTCAGAAATACAATTTTAATTACTACATAATAGATTTATTTTATCAATTGCCTATTGTTGGTCATTTATGTCACCTCCGATTTTTTTTTTTTTTTTTTCTGTAATGGATAATGTTGCAATGATCAACTTTTACAGGTGCTCTTTTGATTCCCTCAAAGACTCAGGTGTCTTTGTAAGTTGCCTCTGAGTTTGCTTTTCTTTCCAACACAAGGAAAGTGTGTGGAAGCAGCATGATCCCAAATCAAACAACTGAGAGGTTGATGGATGTTTCAAGTAGCAGAGTCAGCTGCGGAGAGACCATTTGACACTCCACAGCCCACATGTTTGAAGTTTTTGATGAGTTCCTGGTCCCATCAACTTCATAAAAGCAGCCACAAAAGGGTCTGTGTTAGAATACCAAATGGACAAGGACTTAGTGTTTCAGAAGTGAATTCATTCTGGACTTAGATTTGAGTTAGATAATATAGTGGCTCCTGACCCTCTTCAACAGACTAGCAGGTAACCTTTAGGGCCTGAAAGCTACTGTCCATAACATAAAGAGTCCTTTGGAAAATATAGATTCACCATTGGGAAGACTATGTAAATGAAAATTCAAGTTTCTTTGTTTCATGCTATAATTAGATTAGCCTGATGTGATAACTCTGATGATCTCATTTAACAAATATTTTTAAGTTCCTACCATGTGCAAGATGTTCACTGTGTGCCAGGAACTGTGCTAAGCCCTTGACTTCCATTATCTTATTTATACCTCACAACGATGCGATGGGCAGGTTCACTAGGGCTCCTTGTTTTAGAGGTGCAACGAGGTTAAAGTGCATCATATTGTTTATAACTGGCAAATTGGGGATAGAAGCCAGGTTTGTCTAATTCAGGTTTCTCAACTTCAGTGCTACTAACATTTTGGCCTGAATAATTCTTTGTTGGGGAGCTGGGACTGTCCTGCACGTTGTAGGATGTTTAGCAGCATGCCTTAGCTCAATGAATGTCAACAGCACCTCCCCTACCCCAGCTGTGACAATCAAAAATGTCTCCAATGGATGGAGCAGGCAAAATCACCTAAGTGAGAACCACTGATTTAACTCCATCTCAAAAAAAAAAAAAATTTTTTTTTTATTTTAAGCAGTGTTTAATCTCACGGAAAAATACATTTCAACAAATGTCTGGCAAGCAGCCCTCATGTCACTTTCTGCCCCTCCTATGGGATGTCCATCCAGTGCCTTGGGCCTGGAACATCTTCTTACTGGGCTTTTGGCCTTGTTTGGGACTATCCCCCTGTTATGGGCCTGACACGTACTTCTTTGTTCTATTTATGTCTGTGCGTTATGGGCTGTGCGTTATGTGCACCTGGCCAACCCCAGTGCTGTATTTGTTCCCAGTGAGGAGAGAATGGGGTCCTTCACCTACAGCATGAGAGGAGTGCGTGTGGCCCACCAACAAGCACCCGCTGTGGGAAGTGACTCTTTGGCCATGGGGGACCGAAGCCTACGATTGAAGCTGATCTTACTCTGCTTCTCTTTTCCATGGTTAAATGCTGTTCTATCCACTTCCTGTTTAAGTCGTGTCTTCTTGGTGACTCCGACACCTGTTAACTGTAGAGTGGATTGACATTCGGGGGCTACTGCTCCTGGCCCTGGGCATTCTTATGCTCTTTGTCAGCCTCCACGTGGTTAGAATTCTTTCTGACACCTGATAAACGGAGTTTATTTTCTGGAAAATAAAATCAAAACATGGATTTCAAATTGGTTGGAGACTTTTTGTGTAATATGTCTCTTGATGAAAAAAAAATATCAGAATGTGCAATCGTGTTTATTTGTCTTATAACTAACCACAAAAGACTGGTTTTCATGAGTGTGTGCAATTTCATGCCGGGTCGTAAAGAAAACATTTTTTTTTTTCCCTCGTCCAGTCATATGCTGGTCAAAATAGAAATCTTTTTAATAACATTCTGAACGGCTGATAATTTTATTCGTTTCCATCTTCGTTCTCCAGATTGCTGCCTTTTTCCTTTTCACAAGCTGCCTCAATGTTTCCCAGTCATTTCATACCTGGCACTAGGGGTGGGGGTAGGGGGAAGGCAGCTTGTGAAAATGCCTCCTCTGGCTTCCAAGTTAGTGTGGGGGAGGATGGACGTTTACACGAGTTGAAAAAGTCATTCCCTGAAATTAAATGGCACTTGCTTCTCCTTAGTTGTCCAGGGAGGAACCAGAAGTTGCCAGTGATCTCTGTCCAAATTGGTTGTTAAGGGGGTCTGACAGCAAAGCGAATATTACTACCAGCAACTGCAAATTTCATTGCTACGTGGGCCGGAAGGCCCGTGTTCTGCATTCCAATATAGCTGCAAAACAGCTGTGATAGAAAATTGGTCATTTACCAGCGCTTAATGACTAATGCCCTACCCTATCTGAATTAGCAAGATTTATGACAGAATTGCTTTGTTCAGCTGAACTCTCTGCTGTGCTCCAAGAATTCACAAAGCCTGAAGTGAACGAGCAATAGTATTGTCTGTCCCTGAGAGTCAGAGACAGGCATTTATTCCAAGCCTGAGAGGGCAAGGGCCTGGACATCTCCCCTGGTCCTGGCTTGTTTTAAAATTGAACCATGTGTCTCAAAAACAGACTCAGCCAGTCACTTTTGAGTGTCATCTTAGAGATAATCCTGGTTGAAATGTATCGAGGGTCAACACTGATTTCCGAATTCTTCTCAAGGAAAAGGGATTAACTCTTACACCGAGGCCAGATTCTGGCTTATTTATTGTTACCCATAGTGCTGTAGAAAGAAAGATAATGTAAATTGAGGAGAATTGTAGTGTAGCAGTAAGAGCTTGGATATAGACTGTTGGAGGGCAAATCCTGGCTTTGTTGCTTGCGTGGACTTGAAAAATTTACTTAATCTCTCTGTTTCAGTTTCCTCATCTGTAAAATGAATACAATTATAATACTTTTTATATGGAAAGTTTAGTTAAATTGAATGGCTTAGGCCATGTAAAGTTCTTAGAACATTTCCTGGCTCTTGATATATGTCCATTAAATGTTAGGAGCTTCTGTTATTATTGTTATTGTTATTACCATAATAAATTTTTTTTAAACTTATCTCTGATAGTGTTAAATATTTATTTTTCATAAGTGAAAAAAATGTTTTTAAAGATTAATAATCTCTTAATCATGTAGACCTGAATGTTTCGTTAATCTACTCATTTTTTTTTTTACTCACTCTTTTAATCATTACTAGACACATTTACTCAGTCTCTGTTTCTCACTTGTCAATAAATAGCTGCCCAGCACTGAACTAGACTCTGACAACACAGAGGTAAGAAAGAGCCCCTGCCTTTGCAGAGCTCACGGACTAGTGGTAAAAATGAACTTGAAAACAATAGGCTGCAATACCGACCATTAGGAGCTGGAACAGTGACGTGTATGTCACCATGGGGACTTGGAAGGAGGAACAGTACTTTGTGAAAACATTGACAGAGCCTCTCTTTGGGACCAGGAGCTAGAACTATGCTATTTCGCTGATTATAACAAATCTGTGACATGAGTTTTATTAGCTCCATTTTACAGAGGAGGGAGGTAAGGTTCAAAGCGTATATATGATCTATTAACAATAGGGCTGTAGTCAAACCCAGACCTAGACTCCAAGTCGAAGACTTTCTTTCTCACTGCACCTTCAGATTGTGATGAGTAGAGAAGTAACACAAAATTGCCAAAAATTAGAGGCCATATTCACTTTGTTTATAACCTCTTTTATAATGAGTCAAGAACCCATGAAATCGTCTTTTCGATATTTTTTAAATATATGCATATTATGTTGTTGTTGTTGTTAGGTGCACTCGAGCTGGTTCCAACTCATAGTGACCCCATGTACAACAGAACAAAACACTGCCCAGTTCTGTGCCATCCTCACACTTGTTGCTATGTTTGAGCCCATCGTTGCAGCCACTGTGTCAATCCATCTTATTAAGGGTCTTCCTCTTTTTTGCTGACCCTCTACCTTACCAAGCACGATGTCTTTCCCCAGGGACTATTCCCTCCTGATAACAAGTCCAAAGTACAAGAGGCAAATTCTCACCCTCCTTGCTTCTAATGAGCACTCTGGCTGTACTTCTCCCAAAACAGGCTTGATCTTTCTTCTGGCAGTGCATGGTATATTCAATATTCTGTGCCCACACCATAATTGAAAGATACCAATTCTTCTTCAGTCTTCATTAGTCATTGTCCAGCATTCGCATACATAAGAGGCAATTGAAAATATCATGCCTTGGGTCAGAAGCACCTTAGTCTTCAAAGTGCATATTATAGTAGAGATGATGAAAAGTACAGACTTACATAGAGAAATGTGGGGGATTGCCATCACCAACACCCTCACTCCCCTCCCATTCCCAGCGTTAACCCCTGTTAATAGGGCAGTGTGCCTTCTTCCAGGTCTTTGTGCATTTACAAAACATATGTAAATATGCGTATCCTTATACTTATCACCCATATCTTATTTAATTTGGGAGCTTAGGAGTAGACAGACAAGGCGATATCTCTTCCCATTTCTTTTTCTACTGACTTAACTTTTCCACGTGGCCAAAGATTGTTCCTCTATTTCAACTTGTTCTGGCAAAGCATCTTAAAGCAAGAGAACAGAACAGGAAACCATCATAACCTGAAGACTTAGGCATGTTAAGTGGCTTGTCAGGGTAAAAGTACATTGTTGTTCACATGACAACTTCAGACATCCTGAGTATACTTTTTTTTTTTTTAGTAATATTCTATCTTGTTTTCAGTGAAGGTTTACACAGCAGTTTGGGCTCCCATTCAACCCATTTCTATGGAAGTTGTTCAGGGACATTGGTTACCTTCTTCACAATGCATGAACATTCTCTTTATTTCCATTCTTGTTGTTCCGTTTCCATTTATCTAGTTTCCCGGTTCCCTTCCATTCTCATCTTTGTTTTAAAGCAACTGTTAGCCATTTGGTTTCATAGAGAAGATTTTTTTTAAAGGCTCATAATACTTCTGGGTGATATACATTATTATTTTTTTAATGTTTTATTTTGCTATGGGTGAAAGTTTACAGAGCAAATTAGTTTCTCATTCAAAAATTTATACACGAATTATTTTGTGACTTTGGTTGCAATACCCACAATGTGTCAGCACTCTCTGGTTTCCATCTTGGTTCCCTGTTTCCTTTTGTCCAGTTTTCCTGTCCCTTCCTGCCTTCTCACTTCGCTTTGAGGCAGGTGTTGCCCATTTGGTCTCATATACTTGATTGATCTAAGGAGCACATTCCTCACAGGTGTTAATGTTTGTTTTATAGGGCTGTCTAATATTTGACTTAAAGGAGAACTCTGGGAGTGGCTTCAGTTCTAAGTTAGAAGGGTATGTAGGAGCCATAGTCTTGGAGGTTCCTCCAGTCTCTGTCAGACCAGTCAATCTGGTCTTTTTTGTGAATTTGTTTTTGTTTTACATTTTCCTCCCACTCTGTCTGGGACCTTTTATTGTGATCTCCTTCAGAGCAGTCTATTGTAGTAGTTGGGCACCATCTAGTTCTTCTGGGCTCAGGCTGGTGTAGACTGTGGTTAATTAGTCCTTTGGACTAATTATTTGCTTGTATCTTTGGTTTTCTTCCTTCTACTTTGCTTCGGGCTGAATGGGACCAATGGATTTATCTTAGATGTGCACTTGAAAGCTTCTAAGACCCCAGACATTACTCACCAAAGTTAGATGTAGAACATCTTCTTTACGAACTATGTTATGCCAATTGACCTAGATGTCCCCCAAGATCATTGTCCTCAGACCACAGACCCAGTAACTCTGTCCCTTGAGGTGTTTGATTGTGCCTAGGAAGCTTCTATGAGTGTGCCTCTTTGTGCTGTGTTATATATATATGAATACACATGCTGCATATACAGATATGTATGTAAAAATATCCACAGCCTAACCTATGTATATACGTGGATATACATCTATAAGCCCTCCTTTCCCTGTTAGCATACACATCTATGTATCTGCTTGTAAATTATTGTTTGTTTGTACTGGTTTTGTAGGGTAGTATTTACTGTGGTTGCCTTTTTTTTTTTTTTCCTTGCATTTCTGTCAGTGTCTTCTTTTATCTTGGTCAAGTTGTGCTGATATCCCATATATTGTATATTGCCTTTCCCTTCACCAAAGTTAACACTTGTCTACTATCTAGTTAGGGAATTCCTCTCCCCATCCTTCCCTCCCTGGTAACCATCAAAGGTTGTTTCTTTCTGTGTGTAAACCTTTTCTTGAGTTTTTACAGTAGTGGTCTCATATAATATTTGTCCTTTTGTGACTGACTTATTTTCCTCAGCATAACACTCTCCAGGTTCATCCATGTTGTGAGATGTTTCACAGATTCATCATTGTTCTTTACCATCATGCAGTATTCCTTTGTATGTACCATAATTTGTTTATCCATTCATCTGTTAATGGGCACTTAAGTTGTTTCTATCTTTTTACTATTGTGAATAATGCTGCACTGAACATGGATATGGGTATGTCTATTCGTGTGATGGCTCTTATCTCTCTAGGATATATTGCTAGTAGTGGGATTGCTGGATCATATACTATTTCTATTTCTAGCTTTTTGAGGAACCACCGTATCATTTTCCATAGTGATTGTACCATTTCACATTCCCACCAGCAGTGTATGAGAGTTCCAATCTCCCCACAACCTTCCCAGGATTTCTTTTCTGAATTTTTGATCAATGCCATTCTTGCAGGGGTGAAATGGTATCTCGTCATGGTTTTTATTTGCATCTCTTTAATGGCTGATGACCATGAACATCTTTTCACGTATTCGTTGGCCATTTGAATATCCTCTTAGGTGAAGTGTCTGTCCCTGTCCTTTGCCCATTTCGTGATTGGGTTGCTTGTCTTTTTATTGTTGAGTTGTTGAAGTTTTCTATATATTTTAGAAATTAAGCCTTTATCAGATACATCGTTGCCAATGATTTTTTTCCCAGTCTCTGGGTTCTCTATTTAGTCTCTTGGAAAAGTCTGTTGTTGAGTATAAGTATTCAATTGTTAGGAGGTTCCAGTTAGCTAGTTTATCTTCTGGAGTTTGTGCATCTTTAGTTACACTTGATACTCTATTTATGCTGTAAATTAGGGCCCATAGCATTGTCCCTATGTTTTCTTTCATGATCTTTATAGTTTTAGGTTTTACACTTAGGTCTTTGATCTAGTTTGATATTGTTTTTGTATATGGCCTTAAGTATGGATCCTGTTTCATTTTTCTTCAAATGGATATCCAGTTTTTCCAGTACTATTTGTTGAAGAGAGTATCTCTTCTCCTTTAATGGACTTGACACTTTGTTGAAGATCCAGTGTCCACAGGTGGATGGATTTACTTCTGGGTTTCAATCCTGTTCCATTGGTCTATGTGTCTGTCATTGTACCAGTACCAGGCTGTTTTGACTACAGTGGCTGTATAGTAGATTCTGATATTGAGTAACTTGAGGCCTTCTACTTTGTTCTTTTTTTTCAGCAATGTTTTACTTATCGGGGGTTTCTTTCCTTTCTATATAAATTTGATGATTAGTTTTTCTATCTCATTAAAGAATGTTGTTAAAATTTGGATCGAGATTGCATTGTAACTATAGATTGCTTTGGGTAGCAATGACATTTTCACAATGTTAAGTCTTCCTGTCCATGAGCATGGTATGTTTTTCCATTTATGAAGGTCTTTTTTGGCTTTTTGTAATAGTGTTTTGCAGTTTTTTTGTATAAGTCTTTTATGTCCTTAATTAGATTTATTGCTAAATATCTTATCTTTTGTAAATGGTATTGTTTTCCTGATTTCCTTTTAGGAGTTCTCTTTGTCAGTGTAGAGGAATTTGACTGATTTTTGTATGTTGATCTTGTACCCTGTCACTTTGCTGAATCCTTCTATTAGTTCCAGAGCTTTCTTGTGGATTCTCTGGGATTTTCTATGTATAGGATCATATTGTCTGTGAACAGGGATAGTTTTACTTCTTCCTTACCAACCTGGATGCACTTTATTTCCCTTTCTTGTCTTATTGCTCTAGCTAGGACTTCCAGTAAAATGGTGAATAAAAGTGGTGATGAAGGGCATCCTTGTCTAGTTCTTTTCTCAGAGAGAATGCTTTCGGTCTCTCTCCATTGAGAATAATGTTGGCTGTTGGATTTGTGTATATGCCCTTAATTTTGCTGAGAAATTTCCCTTCTGTTCCTATTTTGGTGATAGTTTTTATCAGGAATGTGTGTTGAACTTTATCAAATGTCTTTGCTGCATCAATTGAGATGATCAAGTAATTTTTTTGCTTTGTTTAATTTATGTGGTGGATTACATTATTGATTTACTAATGTTGAACCATTCTTGCATACCTGGTATGAATTCCACTTGATCATGGTGTATTATTTTCTTTATATGCTGTTAGATTCTATTGGCTAGAGTTTTGCTGAGAATTTTTGCATCTGTCTTCACGAGGAATATTGGTCATAATTTTCTTTTTTAATGGTGTCTTTTCCTGTCTTTGGTACCAGGACTATGCTGGCTTTGTCAAATGAATTAAGGAGTATTCCTTCCTTTTCTATGTTCTGGAATAGTTTGAGCAGTAATGGTGTCAACTCTTCTCTAAATGTTTGGAAGAATTCCCCAGTGAAACTATTGGGGCCAGTGTTTTGTTTTGTTTTGACTTCTATTTTTTCTTTTGTTATCAATCTGCTCAGATTTTCTACCTGTTTGTGTTAGTTTAGGTAGGTAGTGTGTTTCTAGGAATACGTTCATTTCCTCTAGGTTTTCAAATTTGGTGGAGTATAATTTTTTTTAGCATTCTGTTATGATTCTTTTTATTTCAGTTGGTTTACTTGTAATGTCACCCATCTTATTTCTTATTTGGGATTTTACATCTTCTCCTTTTTTTCTTTCGTCAGTTTGGCCAGGGGTTTGTCAACCTCATTGATACCTTGAAAGAACAAACTTCTAGCCTTATTGATTGTTTCCATTTTTTGTTTGTTTGTTTGTTTTCTGCTTCATTTATTTCTGCTCTAATCTCTATTATTTTCTTTCTTTTTTTGGCTGTGGGTTTCTTGTGGGTGAGTATACATCTTATAGGAGCAAATGATACCTCCCCAAAGGGCAAATGTCTGCTGTTGTGGAATTAATAAATAACACAATTATTTCCTTTTCATGCCACATACCTCAGAGCCAAGTGGTGAACTCATGAAAAGCAACCTTTTTCTTCTGGAATGGTTTGTCCCCATGCCAGAGGTGATCCACACGGGGAACAGCATCTTTCAGATTGTAGGCATTGTCATTAATTACAGGCCATTCCATCTTGAAGAGGAATGGACAAGGCCTTCCAGAACAGATGTTGCTGCTGGAAATGAAGAAACCTCACTCCTCTGCCTAGGGCTGCTGGTGCTCAGCTGGGCACAAGAGCCAGGCTTCAGCCACACAGAAGCCCTGGACTCCAGCCCCCTTGCAGGTAGCCAGACGTGCAGAGACCAATAGATGAAAGGCTGTTCTCCATATGTCCACTGGTGAGGGTGAGGCAGCCTGTCCAGAAATGTCATGTTTGGCAGCTGCTGAAAACTCCCTCCTACTGCTACAGGCTCACAGCTCCTACGGGGCAGGAAAGATGCTTGCATTAAAGTCTCCTATAGAGACAACATTAAAGGGAATTTTTGGCTTCATTCACATTGATACATAGCTGACAATGTAATGTGCTTTCTTGGTATCTCATTAATGGTATTTTATAATGTGATGAGAGCCACTGTGGTTCTGCTAAATTGTCCATCTGACCATGTCACCCATTCATGCCTTCCCAGCAATGCCAGGATAAAATCCAACTGGTTAACATGGTTTAAGTTTCAGGATTGGACATTTCACACACCATAGACTTACATTTGTAAAAACAAAACAAAAACAACTTTAAAATGTTCTATAGCTTACATAAACTTCTTTATAAGCCTTCAAGATGGGGAGCAGAAAAACTTAATGAATTGCTAGTAGATGCGTTCGTAGTCCCTTCTAGTTTGAAGGCATACTTTTAGTTTAAATATTATTTAAAAAAATCCAACTCTGCTGCTTTAAGATATTTCAGCATCATGTAAATGCTCAGATATTTCAAGATGCACCTTCAATCTCTTCTCCTCCCCAAGATGGCACCTGAGTGAAAGAGGGCACCTACTTGTTCTCATAGTAACTGGGGAGAAGGGGCCTTGAGCTCATGGAGTCTCATCTGGATTTTCACTCTTCTTTGTTTCAGAGTAGGCTTTTTTGTTTCCTCTCTGGACTAGTAGCTAATTAGCTTTCACCGGCACTGCCTGGTCTTTCAAGTAATTTGCTGGCACTCATTATAGAAGTGTTCCAACCTTTACTTCTAGCCTGGAAACCTCATGTATTTCATCCTATTAATCTCTAACTCTTTTATGTTCTACCAGCTTTTCAACACCTTTCAGTTCCCCAAATGATGTACACTGGAACCTTTGGAAACTATTTATGCCATAAAGGCCCACAGGACCTTAGCCTCATCCATCTGTCCCCTCCAGTCAGTATCTCTGTGCCATTTCCTGTGGGACATGGTGCCAGGTTAAAGGTGAGAATTTTTCTAGGGGTCTGCAACCTCTCTTATGACCTCACTCAGAGAAATGGGCCACCAGCCTAGATGTTTTAATGCTACTCTTTGCTTATCCAGAGATTTCTAAAGCCAACCCTACCTCCCAAAGTACGGCTATGAATGAGTTGGAGGAATTAAGAACCTGGAGTCTGAGCTCACTGCACTTTTCCCCTTCCTTCTTCCCATAAGCTCCTTGAGATAATGGATGAGAATTCGTCCCCTATTCTCCTTCCTAATTTTAACTCATGTATACTGAAGTACTGATATGGAAAGAGAATCTAACTCTCAGGAAACATTGCAAAAATAATATACTACATATGCTACATATATAGAGAGAGAGAGACAGAGAGAGAGGGTTAGTATTTCTGGAGGGTGGGGATGGGCAATAGCTAAGTGTTTGACTACTAACCGGAAGGCTGGTGATTCAAACCCATTCAGAGGCTTCTTGGAAGAGGCCTGGCGATCTACTTTCAAAAGGTCACAGCCTTCAAAATTATGAAGCACAGTTCTACTCTGGCACACACGGGGTCACCATAAGTCAGAATCAACTCAAAGACAACTGGTTTGGGTTTTTTTGGTCTTTTTCTCTATATAAACTTTTACATCTTAACAACACAACAACAACCTATCTCTCCAGCTCTATCTTTCCCCTCTCCCTCTGTCATAATCTGTGGTTTAGCGACACTAAATTTTCTCAAGCCACCCCTGTTCTCTCTTGCCTCTAGGACTTCACATACGTTGTTCCTTCCTCCTTTTCCCTTGGATGACTCCTAACCAGTCTTCAGATTTCACAACAGTAGCCCTTTATAGGCTATCTTTCCTGGACTAGAGGAGGCTGGGAATGGGGGAGGTTTCTACATAACCTCATGTAACCCTAGTGTCATCCATGTCACACTGTATTGTCATTGTCTATGTAACTGGCCCACTTACAGCATGAAAAAAGAGACCATGTTTATTTTGTTTCTCTTGCATTGCCAGTGCCTGACATAGAGTGGCTAAAAATACATGAATAAAGAAATTAAATGAGAAATGAAAGAGCTGACACAAGGCACAGAGATGTAAAACGGTAACGAATATATGGGGATCTGCAAGTGGTTTGGTTTGGGTGGAGGTTTATTAGGAATTTTTTTTTTTTTAATGAAGGGATTAGGATTACAGAATCTCATTGGAATTATAGCCCCAAGGACCTTGAATGGCTGGCTTCTTGGGATCTTGATTTTCTTTTTCTTTTTTTTCCTGGGGAGGGATTTTTTTCCTTGAAAGATGAATAGAAATCTTGCTGTCATCACGAAAATGCTTGACCCCATCATGGCCCTGAGTCTCAAGCGGTGCTTGGCCATAGCAGCAGGAGGAGGTACCTCTGTGAAGTCTGTGTCCAGCTGGGCTCCTGGTGGGGATCAAGGGAGAGGGACAGGAGGTACAGGGGTAACGTAGCAAAAAACATTGCACAATGTCATTATTTAATACAGTGGACAGTGTTTGGAAGTTCAGTAGCCTCATCTCTTACTCTGTGGAATTGGCATAGCCAATTTTTATAAAGGTCGCCTAGACAATTGTTTCTTCAATTCACTTTGAAATAGAATCCTTGATTTCTACCATTTCCATGCTAATAGGGAGAAATTAAGAACAGTGTTTTGCCTTCTTCAACTTTTTTCTGACAGCATTATCTTGTGCCATCCTACATTTTTTTCTTAATAATTTTCTTAACAAAAATTTTCACATCAACTTTATAAGAAACAAAATGTTAATCCAGGTGCATTTGTCTCTGTGGTATTTTTCTGAAGTTACAAAAATAATAGCTTTGTGTTAGTCATTCTACTAAGTACCTTATATTCACTAACTGCTTTAATGCTCGTGACAACCCGGTGAGGTAGGTACTATTCTTATCTCCATTTTACAGATGAGGAAACTGAGGTGCAGAGAGGTTAAGCACAGACAGGTTAAGCAACTTCCCTGAAGCCAGACAGCTAGCGAGTGGTGAAATTATACTTCATACCTGGTGATCAGGCTCCAAGTCTGTGCTCCTAACAACCATACTGGAGAAAACATGACAGTATGCCATTTCCAGGAGAGTGGTTGCCACTGCAGGTTAGTTTGCTCTTGGTGAACTCAGAGAAGGAGCTGATTTAATCTTCTTCACAACCCTATGAGGTAGACATCTTTAGTTTCATTGTCTCAGATAAGAAAACAATTTTAGAGGCAGAAAGATCACATCTGAGCAACTCCGCTAGTAAATGTCTGAACTGGGATTGGATTTCTTGTGCCACGGAGCCCAAAACCTTGCTTTTCCTCTAACATCATAGTGATGAAGCATAGAGGTTGTCCTTTCATTTTTTAACAGGAATCTGCGCCTCCAACGCGAGAACAATAAAGTCGATCAGCTCTTCCTCTCCTGTGGAGAAATGAAGACTTCATTTTCACTGAGCTTACTGAATCTCCACCTCTGCTTTATAGAGAAATACGACACAACGGAGAAAAAATTATCAATAAATGGTCACACCCTCCATGGCTGACTCAAAAATTTCTACAAGTGCCCCGTATTTATAGCTGAAAAGAGGGAAACAGAGAGCAGCAGCTGCTCTCTGTTATTTCGAAGAACTTCAGGCTTCTGACCAAAATAGTTTCTGAACTTTTGAAACTTTCGTGCTAATAGTCTTGAGGAGGAGTGAACCAATATCCTAGAATTTGAGATGATATGTTTAGTCTTGAAATAAATTGTGCACTTCCCTGCCTTCATCACCGTTCATTTACTCTGCGTGTTGTGCTATGTCGTTTTACATGGGAGAAGGTCATGTGCAAAGCTAGTGTCATGAGGAACTTGGATTAGGGCTCAATATAAAAAAAAAAAAAGAAAGGAAGGAAGAAAGAAAACAGACCTCAAAATATTTGTAAGTCAAAAAATACTCCATTGATTCAAGAATCTGAAATGTGTTCATCAAAATAAAAAAAAAGGAAATAGGCAGGCTTGTTTTTAAGCTTAATGAAAGTGCTTATTAAAATAGATTTGCAGATGCTGTGGTCCATATGCACCCTGCATATATGTATTCCTTATATGAATACATTAAACTCAAAATGTTATATGCCATATGCATATTTTTCCCTTATTAGAGACAGTACGAGTGATAGAATTAAGAGGAATCGTAGACATGCCAGTTCATTGATCGCCACCCTCAAGCTAGAGAACTTGGAATCCTCCTTTGTTTTTCTCCTTTTCTCAACGCTCACAGGTCAACCATCACTAGGTCCTGCTGGTTCTACCTCTAAGCTGTATTGTAAACCTGCCCCCATGTCTTCACCTCCATTGCTAGCATTGTAGTCCAGGTCACCTTTACCTCCTGCCTGGATCTCTGAAGCTGCCTTCTAACTCATCTCTTATCTCCACTCTTGATTCTCTCCAGTTCATCATCCACAAGTTAGTAATCGAGATTGCAGTGGGAGTTGGATGTTTTTGCCCTTCCAGGACTCAAAACTCTTAATTTTGTAATGACTCCTTAACTGTCGTTTGAAAACAACCCCTCCTTCATTATATTCAGTCTTGGTGGTCCTGTTGGTTGAGGAATCCCACTCTCCTGCTAAGCTGAGCAATTGGAAGCTGACTCTGGCATTGGAATCCTAAGCAAGGATGGCAAGAACTGAACATGTTTGGAGCAGATGATCAATTCCGTCCTGCTGTTTAGATACCCGAAGTGCCTTGCTTCTTAAGACTTTCTAAGAGTAAATTGTTTGGAGATTTTATCATTTCAGGTTTCTTCACTTAATTTACCCAGAATTGGTTTCTTTTATTGTAACCAAAAAGCCCTGTTTCAGACTTTTTTTTTTCCAGAATGGCAACATTTATTTTATTTTATTGTGCTTTAAGTGAAAGTTTACAATTCAAGTCAGTTTCTCATACAAAACTTATACACACATTTTTATGGGACCCTAGTTGCTCTCCCTAAAATGTGACAGCACATTCCTCCTCTCCACCATGTATTCCCCATGTCCATTCAACCATCTCCTGTCCCCCTCTGCCTTCTCAGCTTGCCTCCAGACAGGAGCTGCCCGCAGAGTCTCATGTGTCTACTTGAGCTAAGAACCACACTCCTCGCCAGCATCATTTTATGCCTTGTAGTCCAGTCTAATCTTTGGCTGAAGAGCTGGCTTCGGGAATGTTTTTAATTTGGGGCTAACAGAGAGTCTGGGGCCATGACCTCTGGGGTCCCTCCAGTCTCAGTCAGATCATTATTTTGAGCATGTAGAAAGTGGGAACATTATTTCTCTGCTTAAAACTTTAATGGCTTTCCAACATGCTTAACGCTATCCTGGTGTAGGTTGATCTGACTCTGCTTATGTTCCCAGCTTTGTCTCCACTGGTCTCCCCCATGCTCACTGCTCTCCAGCTGCATTTGTCTGCTTTCAGCTCCTGAAACATCTATACCTTTCCAGCTATAGGACCTTTACTTTGTTCTTTCTGAGGAGACAGTTTCTCTGGATTTTAAGATGATTGGCTCCTTCTCTCTCTTTAGGTCTTAACAGAGCCTTCCTGAGAATTGCCCTAAAGAAAGCTACCCTCTCTTATTGGCGATCCCAGCCCTGTTTCTTTTAAAGCATGTATTACATCTTCTGGTTACTTTGTCTCTTTACTTCTCTTCGGCTGTCTCTTCTATTCAATTATAAGCTCCAGGAGGCTCGGGACTTATTTAATCTATGCTATTCAACATTGTCTTCCAACACAGTGCCTAGGCCACTTAATACACATTTGTTGAGTATATGAATAAGTGAATGAACAAATTCTTCTAGCCCAGACCGAGTATGCAATAAATCACTGGTTTATTGACTTCTATTTTTATGAACTATCTAGATTTGATTGTCTAAGGATTCATATCCTTTAGTTGTTTAAAGTCTTCAAGGTCTGGAATTTTATACTACATATTTCCATCTTGGAGCCCTGGTGGTGCAGTAGTTAAGAGTTTGGCTGCTAACCAAAAGGTTAGCAGTTTGAATCCACCAGACGCTTCTTGAACACCCTATGGGGCAGTTCTACTCTGTCCTATAGGGTCGCTATGAGTTGAAATTGACTCAATGGCAATGGGTTTGTTTTTTTTGTTTATTTCCATTTCAAATGGGCCCATGACATCCCCATCGACACCCTCTCTGTCCTTATGTTTGCTTTTACCTTATAGTTACCCATAGGAAAATGTATTTGTGTACCATGGTGATCTTTTTGCTATGGGGTGAGGATAATGGGAAGGGATGGATCTGTCTGTGCATACATACTCTGGTTACCTCAAAATCACTACTAGCGATAAGACTACTGGGATGAGAACTCTACTATCTGATCTGATTGGGTTGTACACACACAAGACGCATGGTATTGGCAATTGGAAGCCATTATTCATATTTAAACAATAAACATGTATTACATCTTCTGATTACTGTTTGTCTCTTTACTTCTCTTTGAGTGTCTCTTCCATTCAATTATGAGCTCCAGGAGGGTGGGGACTTATTTTATCTGTGATATTTAACATTGTCTTCCAATATAGTGCCTAGGCCACTCAATATATATTTGTTGAATAAATGAATGAATGAATCCTTCTAGCCCAGACTGAGCATGAAATAAATTGTTGGTTTATTGACTTATAGACAACAAACAGTAAACAACAGGAATAGATCTGAAGTGAACCTGTTCGCTCAACCTCTATGTTACCCCACTTGCATCTAGGGGAAGAACCCACATATGTCTAAAAGGGGACCCAATCACACATCCCAAATTGCCCATGTCCACTTTTGTGTTACTGGGCCATCATGCTGTGGACTAGGCATCAGCAGGTGTCTGTCTCTCTCTCAGCAAGTGTGTCATCAGGTCAAGTCAGGTGTGATATGGCTGTGTTTGTCTCTCTTTCTTTCTCTCTCTCTCCACAGTTTTTTTTGGCCGGGTCTGGGCCCTTGCATTTGCTGGTTCAGCTCTCATCCAGCAGCTTCAGGACAATCCTGGGACAATGCCAGGATTAAGCTGGCGTTATGACAGTTCCTGAGGCAAAAATTTTGTGAGCAGACCCTATATGCTGTATGCCGCAACCTCTGTTCCATTGATGACCACATGCTCAGAGGTGCTCAGCTCTGTTCTGTGCACTGACTCATGCACTGCCATCTTCTCTGTGGGCCAGTTCTGCCCACTGCTGCAGTCTGCTGGTCTCGTGGTTCCTGTCACGCACAACTCTCACACCATTTCTCTGCCACTTGGCTTTGGTGTGGTTGTCACTGTTTCTCTTGGTCTTCAGTGTTATCAGCTCAGTGTTACCAGCACAGTGTTATAGCCCTTGACCTATATTGCAGCTCCTCTAGGAGGTTCTTAGCTGGAGCCCTGGTGGCACACTGGCTAAGAATTCGGTTGCTAACCAAAATGTTGGCAGTTCGAATCCACCGTCTGCTCCTTGGAAATCCTATGGGGCTGTTCTACTTTGTCCTATAGGGTCACTATAAGTCAGAATCAACTCAACAGCAATGGTTTTTTTTTTTTTAGTTTTTAATTTTAGGAGGTTCCCAGTGGAGGTTCCCAGTGTGCAAATGACTACTCCCTTCCTGGTTCTCCTTAATTAGGAAGCCTCATTGATTTCTTTGGTTTTTATCAGTCACTGGGCTAGCTTCCCAACCAATCCTAGTAAAGGTCAACTACTGGGTGGGGCCCCCAGCCAAGTAGTATAAAGGTGGTTTGTAAACCGACCAGCCTTTGCAAGTCACTTATGCAGATAGTAAATCAGCCAATCCTCTTGCAAACCACTTATGTGGACAGCAAATTGCCCGGTCCCTTAGCAGATTGAGGCCTAACTAATCATTCTGGAAGAATTACAAACCCAGGGCTAAAAAGGCCACATAAAAGAAACATTGCCCTACAGGGATGCATTGGAAAACAGCTCACAAAACTTCACTCAAGGACTGAACTATTTATGGCAAGCTGTTTAATCTCCGTGAAATAAGGTTTTTCAAGCAATGTAGCCATTCCTTACTGGACTATTTAAGGATCAAATAAGAAGATACACATGAATGGATTATATAAACTGTAAAGCATTATCCAGACATTATATTGTGATTGTGATGATAGGGATGGTGGTATTGTTGAGAAATAATTCTTTAGAACAGCTTTTTCCAAACTGTTATTTTTGGAAACTTATTTTAGGAGATTTTAATAGATGTGCAAAAAAAAAAAAACAATAATGTAAACAAACAGAGTCGTGTTCAAACAACGTAAGAAATATAACACTACGAAATGGAGCAAAGTAAAGTGAGTCTACACACTTTGGAAAGGTGGGCTCCTCAATCCCCAGGTGTAAACTGTCAAAAGATAAAGATTTGGCCTTATGGATAATTTTCTTGAGTATGGATTTTCACAGCAATATGCCCATGGTAGACATTCAATACAGTTTTATAAATAAAAACCAGCTATAAAAAAAAGGAAAAGGAGTTGATCTTCTTATTAGTTAATTTTTAAATAGAATAATCTTTTCAGGTTGAGATCATTTATCCCAAATAAATACCATCAATAAATGAAGCTTAAAAGGTGGGGGGCCATTATTAAAAAAAAAAAAAAAAAGGAAAGAATGATCATACAAGGGAAAGGAAGAGCAATGAAGTAAGATTTGATGAACACCCACTAAGTTCATTTTACAGATCAGGAAATTGAGGTTCAGATGAGTTAAATGACTTGCTGTAGATTAAATAACTAGTGAGCAATACAGCAGTGATTGAAACCCTTCTGATGTGAAAGATTTTGCCCTTTCTGCTACATAATAGATTTATTTTCCCTTTCTTACTCTCTTATTCTCTAGGACGAGGGCACAGGAACCCTTGCTTTAATTTTGCACATGGCGGGGCACATTTTCAAAGATGAATAGATGAGCTTACCAAACTCAATGGGTGTCAAATGGCCCTAAACTCCAAATTCCTTGGAAGTTTATCCTAATATTAAATTACTTGTTTAGTTTGTGTGACATCTTTGAAGATACTGTGTAAATCTTTTTAATTACATGGAAAATTATGTTTGTGACAGAGCAATTATGGAAGAATGAGTTCAATATGGTACCATTTGGGGTATGTAATAGGCATGGCAGAGAACCCCTTGCAGACCATCAAATATTTGTCCCTCAGAGTGAAAGGGCATTGTGAAATTCTCCCACACTTATAATCTCAAGTTTTCCTTTCTTGGGTACATTATTTGCATAAAATTGAAAGAAGACTTCACAGGAACCGGGGCTGGGAACAAAGTGGGCCACGTCTCACTGGTTTTGCTCCTGCCAAATAATCTGTAAATTATAGTCCATTGCCGTTTTTCCATTAATTGCACATATTCTTTTTCATTTGGCTGCAAATTCCATCACTTTGGCCAAAAATGTGTACTTCTGCGACAGCACAAAGTAAGCACTTTGAAAGGACAGGCAGTTCAGAAAGAGTAGGTAATTATACCAAGAAAACCCAATGCAAGAGGAGAATAAAGCCCACAAGATTGAAATGACAGAAAAAGATTAAATAAAGTGAAGTCACCTTATTGTGTTTTAAATAACCAGACAGATACTGCAGAAGTTAAGGGCCAGTTTTGCTTGCTCACTCTTGCTCCTTCTTCTATTTTAATGTTTCCATATCTGTGTAGTGAAATTCTTTTCTTTCAGCCTCCCTTCCTTATGACCAGACAGAATGGAAATATCTTTATTTGAGAAATGCAGCATTCAATCAACTCCTCTGGCCTTGGGTCATCTTTAAGTACCCAGAGCTTCCATTGCCTGAACACCTATTACCTATGAGAAGCCTCCTCTGTTGTATGTGCAAAGTTGCATTTACTGTGCCCAGTAACACTGTGTGGTAGGCATTATTGTTCCCAGATTTTTCAGAAGGGAAAACTGTGAATTAGAAAGACTATGGATTTTCTGAGAAGTCCCTGGCTGACACAAATGGTTAAGTGGTCTACTAACCATGAAGGCTGGCCGTTCAAACCCACTCAGGTTTGCCTTGGAAAACAGGCCTGGTGATCTGCTTCTGAAAGGTCACAGCCTTGAAAACCCTATGGGACACAGTACTACTCTGCACACATGGGGTTACCATAAGCCAAGACGGAAACTAACTAACAACAATGGGTTTGTCCAACAATTCACTGTGAGATCTGCAGTAGAAAAAGGTTTTAAGCCTGCGCTCTCTGACTGCAGGGCTGGACACTCTTACCTCTTTGAGTTCTGAATGTCATTCTCTTTGTTCTTTGAAAACCTTCAGAGACAGTGCTGGATGAGGTGAGGAAAGTACATTCACACTTTCTTCCAGGAAGTTTTGAGTTCACATATATTTCTTAACTAAGCCAATTAAAATCTCGTGTTTCTTGGGGAGAGTATGATGGAATTAGCCATTATCTCGATTGTATTGATGGTTCCATGGTTGTACTTGATTGTCAAAACTCACAAATGCTACATTGAAATACATAAAATTTACTATATGTAAATTATGCTGTGTTTTATTGACTATACAAAGGCATTTGACTGTGTGGATCACAAGTTATAGATAACATTGCAAAGCATGGGAATTCCAAAACACTTAATTGTGCTCATGTGGAACCTGTATATAGATGAAGAGGCAGTTGTTTGAACAGAACAAGGTGTCGCTACATGGTTTAAAATCAGGAAAGTTGTGTGTCAGGGTTGTAGTCTTTCACTATACTTATTCAATTTGTATTCTGAGCAAATAAGCTGAGAAGCTGGACTATATGAGGAAGAATGCAGCATTAGGACTGGAGGAAGACTCATTAACAATCTGCAATATGCAGATGACACAACCTTGCTTGCTGAAAGCAAAGAGGACTTGAAGCACTTACTAAGGAAGATCAAAGACTACAGCCTTCAGTATTGATTACACCTCGATATAAAGAAAACAAAAATCCTCACAATTGGGCCCATAAGTGATATCATGGTAAATGGAGAAAATATTTCAGTTGTCAAAAATTTCATTTTACTTAGATCCATAATCAATGCCCATAGAAAAAGCAGTCAAGAAATCAAAGGACACAGTGCATTGGGCAAATCTGCTGCAAAAGACCTCTTTAAAGTGTTGAAAAAAAAGTTGTCACTTGGATGACTAAGGTATGCGTGACCCAAGTTGTAATATTTTCAATTGCCTTATATGCTTGCAAAAGCTGGGCAATGAATAAGGAAGACCAAAGAAAAATTGATACTTTTGAATTATGGTGTTGGAGAAGAATATTGAATGTACCTTGGATTGCCAGAAGAACAAACAAATCTGTCTTGGCAGAAGTATGGCCAGAATCCTCCTTAGAAGCAAGGATGGTGAGACTTTGTCTTATAGACTTTGGACATGTTATCAGCAGGGACCGGTCCCTGGAGAGGGTTGTCATGCTTGGTAAAGTACAGGGTCAGCAAAAAAGAGGAATACGCTCAATGAGATGGATTGACACAGTGGCTGCAACAATGGGCTCAAACATAGCAAAGATTGTGAGGATGATGCAATACTGGGCAGTGTTTTGTTCTGTTGTATACAGAGTCGCTGTGAGTTAGAACCAACCTGAAGGCAGCTCACAACATCAACAAACATTTTCTCCAATTTTAATTACAAAAATGGAAAAATATCTTGTGATTTTTACTTTTTTGAGATACAAAACCAAGACGGTAATCAGTGGCCTTTATATTGAGCAAAGTCCAAGCTCCCGTGAGTAACTAAATCATAAATTGTTTCATCTCTCATACTCCTAACCTTGGGCACTTTGGAAAACTAAATCTTATTGGAAACAAACAAACAAAAAACTATAAATGCCATTTTTATATTTAGTAAAAACAAACAAAATTATCCTCTGATCTATGCCACCAGGGTTTCCTCCAATCTACAGTCCTAGTCTATCCTAGATAGGAGAACATTTTTTTTTTTTTTTAACAAACTATTTGAGTTGCTTAGGATTAGTCGACTGAAAACTTTCTGTAGAACATTACTTCCCCATATTTAATCACATAATTATATGTATTTTAATGGAAAGATAATTAGTAATTTCTAAATAATCAACTTCCTGCTGTGTAAGAACTTTGGGGATAGCAAGCAGTTTTCATTAACATAGTATACTTTCCTGGTGTGTTTCAGGGCTTATCCCAGAGCCATGACAATTTTAATAGAGGGAGTGAAAAACAATTATATACTTATACTTCTCACCCTTTATAGAGATCAGAGTAGAGGAAGACCAAAAGCATCTGAACTTTTTAGATAGGTTGTATCCTCATGGTTTGCTAAATTGAAAGCTTTTAGGAAAAGAAAATGTGCATGTAAAACTTCCAAGTGCTTCAATTATAGTTGTTGTTAGGGGCTGTCACTTCAGTTCCAATTCATAGTGACCCTGTGTACAACAGAACGAAATACTGCCCAGTCCTATGCCATCTTCACAATTGTTGCTATCTTTGAACCCAATTTTAGTAGATCTGCTATAACATGGGTGTGTCTTGGAATAATTTTCTAAGGCAATATTGTTTTGTTCCTTACTGTTTATTCACTTTCTTGACTTTGCCAAGGACTCTCTTTCCTTAACACTATCTCATGTCATAACAGTCTGTGTTTAGATAAGAAAATAGAGCCACTTATAAGCACTCTGGGAATAAAGAGACATAATATGGGTATTAGGACACATGCAAATATTGGAAGAGCTCTAGGAAAAAATGTCTTAGTCTTCTACCCATAGGCCCCATTGCCATCAAGTTGATTCTGACTCATCGTGACCCTATAACCATCTAGTGCTGCTATAACAGAAATACCACAAGTGGATGGCTTTAACAAAGAGAAGTTTATTTTCTCGCAGTAAAGTAGGCTGAAAGTCCAAATTCGGGGTGTTGGCTCCAGGGGAAGACTTTCTCTATCTGTGGGCTCTGGAGGAAAGTCTTTCTCATCAATCTTTCCCTGGACTAGGAGCTTCTCTGCATAAGAATCCTGGGTCTAAAGGAAGTGCTCTGCTCCTGGTGCTTCTTTCTTGGTGGTATGAAGTCCCCCGTCTCTCTGCTTGCTTTTATCTTTTATATCTCAGGAGATTGACTCAAGACACAATCCAATCCTATAGATTGAGTCCTGCCTCACTAACACAACTGCCGGCCATCCTTTGTCATTAATATCATAGATGGAGGGTTTACAACTTATAGGAAAATCACACAATACCGAGAATCATGGCCCAGCCCAATTGATATACACATTTTTGGGGGGACATAATTCAATTCATGACAGAAAAGATCAGGAGTGATGCAACTGGAAGATGTAAATAAACAGTGGAGACCTCAGCCTGAAATACCCAAAGCAGTAGTCCCCAAAGTCTCACAAGTACTGCTGCGATTCTCAAGAGTGCCCAAGAAAGCTCCTACCAACTGTCTCAGTCTGCAGCAGTCAGTTGTGCCTCAAACGCCTGCCAAGAACCCTCTGTGATTCACATCTGCTCACATGTCTGGCTGTAACCACCTCAAGAGACTTGTGGAGCCTGCTCCTCTTCTGCATCCAGATGCCTGGGGGGTTTCTCTCGTTGGCAAAAAAAAAAAAAAAAAAAAAAATCCCTTTCCCTGTATGGTTCTAACCTAGGGAAGGGGATCCTGGAAAACATCATTGTTTCTGGCTTCTCTATCCATTGCAGAGGAAGAAAGATATGGTGATGCTGTTGACAACAGACCGTTCATCACACATATGCCATTCCATCCTCCTCATGCATTGTTTCTCTCACTTCTATCCTCACATCTCACCTTAAGTGTCATAGACTTAATGAAGCCTTCCTGGACTACCACACCTGAAGTTTGTCCTGCCTACTATTCTCTCTCACGATACCTTAATTTTTCCTTCACAGTGCACATTACAATTTGTGCTTAGGTATTTGATTTATTTTTATTTGTTGTCTATCTCCGTATTACAATGTAAGCCTTTATAAGGCAGGTACCCAATTTTCTCAGTTCTTGCTGTATGCCTAATGCCTTGCACAGTACCTATCAACAAAGATTCTCTGATCAGATTTTTAGTTTAACATTTTTTTTTTCTGAGATATTTTGAGATGATCCTTTACAAGGTATATGTGTCCATCTAAAAAATAAAATAAAAACTGCTGAGCATCAGTTAATTGCAGCACACTGGTTGAGATACTATGGAAGGGGGCGTGCAGGTACTGAATGAAATGTGCTTCGCTCCCTGATTTAAAATAGTTTTGTCTTGAAAACCTTGTTCCAGCATAACTAAAAACCTTACCCATTTTTATTTCCTGCTTAAGTTTGATATAGCCCCTATGTCTCATTGAAAAGTGTGATCCTCTATTTCTGTAATTTATATAAACGTCCAGAGTAGAAGAGCTTCCATTAACTTCCAAGGTTGTCAGTAGTATGTATGAACTGAGAAATTTGGAATTGGTCTGTGTAACCAGCATTTTTGACCAACACAAACACTACTTCCCTGGGAAGGGGCTGCGGCCGGGGGTGGGGGGGCAGCAGGGGAAGACTCATAAAGTGCAGTCGTGTGGCACCAGCTCCCTGGATCCTAGTTTCAATTAAGTGAGTTCTTGATTTGGGACAGAAGTGGGTAATCTCCTTTGCTTGTGGATAACACAGAAATATTGTAACTTCGAGATCTTTCTTTCTTTCTTTTTCCTGTGTGAAGAAGAAGATTAAAACAAAAAAATGTTTTCATTCAAATGTAGTGTCACAGCATCTCCTCACCAGGTTAGATGTCTATCTAGTTAAGAGGGAGGTTTTAATTAAGGGACATAAAATTTAAATGGTTTGGAAAATGTCAACATGGTTTCCTATTTTGAGCCCAACACAGATGATAGAACAAGAGGGTATAAGTGAAAATTAAAGAAAAACAAATTCAGAACAGATGTCAGGAAGTGTTTTTTTTTTTTTTTTTTTTTCATGCAGAGAATCATAAATGTGTGGAATGGCTTGCCAGGCAAGATAGTTAAGGCAAAAAGAGGCGGAGGTCATCAGATAAACAATTAGATTGCAAATAGATTGCAAAAACAGTGAGATGTGGTGGACCAAATGGGGTCTATCTCTTTCATTGGTGTTTGGGTGTTTTGGGATTTTAATGAAATCTTTGGACATCTCAAAAGCCTTAAATGTCTAGACCATGCAAAAGAACCTGCAGATAATTCAACGTCTGTATCTCTAACGTTTCAAATGTGAGCTTGTAGGGTGTCGTCTTGGTGATTTTCATGTTGGAATTCTTCCACTCAAAAGCATGTACTTCAGGAGAAAGATGGAGTGTGAAAACATTACATTCCAAGTAACAAGAGATATGGCAACTAATGAATAGACTCTGAAATGATAGATAGATATGGACAATTATTACGTCCACTGCATGTATTAAATAATCGAACTTGAGCTTAACATTGTAGCTACTTACAATTGTGATTGTTCACATTCAAAACAGTAATGCACTGATAAAATACCCAACATAGTAGATGCCTTATTATAGGTTTGTCGGGTATCCTGAACATACAGAATGTGTCCTGTATTTAATGACTTTGTCCTGTGTTCTATATTGACTTTGTCAAGACATGCAAAATATCCCATAGTCAGCTTTTTTTTCAATAAATTACAAAAATAGGTAGTTAGAGCTATTTTGCCACCACAATAATTGGGACTTCAAAGACTGAAATGACAACACTATCTGAAAACCATACCTCTACAAACAAAAGTCTGGACAACCTATTATGGTCTCTCTGCTGATCTGGCTGAAGGAAGACCAAAAGAGGGAACTTAAAAGAGTTAAAAATACTTGTTTTTCATATCTGAGAAAGGAAAAGACTGCTCTTTGTCTAAAATCCCAAGTTATGAACAAGTAACTGTCATTAATTGGAGGTAACTTAGCATCAGTACACATGCTCTGAAAATCAGCCAATTCACAACAGCTTCACTCCAGTGACCATGCTCTCTGAAAATTAGCAAAGCAATGGAAGCCCCAAGCTTCTGAAATCAGATAATCAACAATAAGTCCCTGGGTCTGAAAGTTAGTCATCAGTGGCAGTCCCATACTTGTAGGCAACACCAGTGACCACAATGATACAACTGAAAGTCATCAGTCCCTAAGTCTCCAACATCTGGGCATCTGTCAATCCCTGCAGGTCAGGCTCCCCCAAAACTCATGTAGTACCAGCTTCAGGGACACGGCATTCCTTACGAGTTCAACTCTGTCTTCCTTACAATTACAACGTGAGGTTCACCTTTTTTTTTTTTTTAATTAGGTAATGAGCTTAATTTACTGTTAGTTGACAAGCTAGCAATCTTTTTAATGGGTCATTTAGCCCATGCTTATAGTTTTTTTTTTTTATAGTTAGTTACAAACTTGGACTTATGAGTGACTGACACACTGATGTGGCATTGGGTCATCAAATTCAATTTGTTCAATTCTTGCTGTTGCTATGATCCAATTGTATGTGTGTGTGTATGTATTTCTGCCCTAAAAGGCCAAAATACAAGTGCAAATTTCATGATGGCTTTCCTGAACAGTGGACATTTATTAAATAAAGAAAACATCTTTTGGTAACACTTTCTGCAGTATGATTTATTCAATATGAAAAATGATGTAAAGCAAAATATAAACCAGCAAATACTAACAGCTAAGCATATGAGATACACGATTTCTTCAATCAACACCAAAGAATGTGTTAAAATACCAAAGTTGTCTGAGCAGAATTCACATTAAAAAAAAAAAAAAATGGCAGAGCTTTTAATGGCCTTCCACACAGTGTATCATCATTGATCTTTCAGCTCAAATGAAAATTTGGATGTACTGCTAGTAGCCATACTTTCAGATTCCAAAATTGCAAATTTTTAAGTGCCAGAACAAAATCTACTGCAATAATAATAATAAAGAATTATAATAGTTTTATTTACTACTACAGCGATAATGTAAATGTCTCACCTTTTGATGACATAAACATGAATGCAGAAATGCTGAAAAAAATTCCCTTTGCTAGTGCAGTGTTTTTCTCATAAAAAGGGTTTGCTTATCAGGCTATTGAGAGTAAAAACTGTTACTGTTGAGACTTCAGAAACTTCTCGAAAATTTTGCAGAAACTCTCTTATTGAGTTAGAAGCTAATGAAAAAAAAATGTACCACTTATGGAGGATCTAATACAAATACACGTTTTGGTGGATGTTGTATCAAGTTTTGTTGTTGTCGTTAGGTCCTGTTGAGTCATTTTTGACTCAATGCTATATAACAGAGTAGAACTGCTCCACAGGATTTTATAGATTGTAATCTTTAAAGGAGCATATGGCCAAGTCTCTCTCCCTTAAAGCCGCTGGGTGGGCTGGAACCACCAACCTTTCAGTTAGCAATTGAATGCTTAACCATTGTGCCACAAAGGCTCCTTGTATCAAGGTCCAGAAACAGTTTATTCATAGCTGAAAGAAAGCATGAATGATTCTAGGGAAAGTATTGGCTGTCCTGTCCATATTCTGCAGAGTGCTACCCAAAAGCATCTCTTGTCCTTTCTGTTAACATTGAAGTAAATGTCTTAAACTGCTCTCTTACTTCAGCATTTAAACTGTTTAAACTGAGTGATTAAAGAATTTTTGTGATTCTATTGGCATTCAGTAGTATTGTTTTACCCTCTTGCGTTCAAAAACCTCTTGTTTCTCCTAACAAACGCAGCTGAAAAATTTCTCAGTTTATTTGAAGCTCTTAAATCATGCCTTAATTTTGAAGAGAAGGCCTCAAAATCCTTGTTAACATTTTTCATAATCCATTGAGTGAAACCACCTAATTTCTTGTCCATAGTTTTCAATATCTCTTTAGTAATAGGATTATGCAGAATGAAAGAAGAGCAAACAGTGTAATTGAAGTACAACAATTGCTTAAAGAAATTTGTTAAATGTGTTAACAAAAGCGTATCCCTTTAAGTGTCAAGGCTATTGTTAAAAGAGACATTACTTGTGAACAAGAAAGGAAATGATAGCCTGAAGTGGATCATTATTACCAAACTTGTCATGCTTATCTCTTGAAATAAAATTTATCCTTTGGAGAATTCAACTTTTTTACATGGATGTTACCAAATATTCTTCCATCGTGCAAACAGATCATCATGCATAAAGTGTTGAAGAAGGGAATAGAAACTGATGAGGATGCTTTTTTATGCCAGTGGACAGTATTTTAAAAAGTCATTGACTGAGAGTTGTAACGTAATCCTGAAGAATGGAAAAACAAGTTATGCCGTGGAAGATAATGTTACGTGCTCAACCAAACCAAATTTGAAGTGCGATTCTCAGAGTGCAGCACACAATCGGTAGACTGTTACTGATGAGCGTGCTTTCTCATTAATGGAAGTCCAATGGACAAAGAGTGAAATAAGTTGTATGTAATCACTGTAGAAGCTATGCTACAATATAAATGGAACACTGACCATAACTTACAAGAAATTTTATCAGCCAGTTCTTCAAAATAAGGAAATGTTCAAACCTGTAAACCCGTCGCCCTCAAGAAAATTCCAACTTATGGCGGCCTTGTGGGACAGAGTAGAACTGCCCCATAGGGTTTCCAAGGAGTGGCTGGTGGATTTGAACTGCCAAACTTTTGGTTAGCAGCTGAGCTTTTAACCACTGCACCACCAGGGCTCCAAGGAACTATTCAGGAGAGCCAAATCATATAGAATAAATACAGTTAATAAAGTATGGAGTTTAGCATGAGAATAACATTTTTTTGTTGTTGTTTGTTTACATGTCTCATGCAGCATTTTTTATCTCAATGTACATGTGCATAGACAGTTAGGAATAAATAAAATTTAACTGGACAGCCTATATTTTTATTTGTCCTATCTGACAACCCTATCTTAATGATACTTCAGGTCTATACATTCTATTGATACAAAAGCTATATTATCTGATTTCGTTATTGACCATGGAAGAGAATGTCGTACTATTTTGATAACCCAATTCAGTGTAAAGTATGAAACTTTTATGGCTAGAGAAGTGGAAAGGAGGAATACCTGATTTGAAATTTATTCTAAATTCTACCGTTAATTAGCTAGACAATAGATAAGGATGTGGCTACCTTCGTTTGTGTTCTTTATGTTTAAGAAAATTGCAGTGAAAATGATGTTTTTTTAATGCTTTGATGAATGAACGAGCAACCACAGAAAAAGTGACTGGCTTGTTTAGGATCAAGTAGCTCATATCACTTGACTTACGTAAATGATTCATTGTCATGTTTTAATTATTTTAATATCTAATCAAACCTCACTTAGTAGGTGGAGGTTTTTTTTGGGGGGGGGTAAGACAGTTGCAGTTAATGAAAAGATTTAATCTTTAATCAAATTATAAAAAAAGGGAGGGAAGAAAGAAGGTCTCACACTCTTAGACCTTGGATTTAGTTATTATCTGATATTGACCTTAATTTTTTCCCCTGTCTGTTTACTGTGCAAGAATATAAAATTCATGTACCAGTTACTCTTCTCAAAGATTCTCAGCCTCTGTCTCTTAAAATCATCAAAAGCAGTAATAAACGTAAAGGTCTTTATAAGAGACATTTAAACACTTGTATTTTCCTATTTCTTTTATGTATATAATTTTTTTTATATGAGTTCATCCTATTACTTCAGCCTGCCATTGATTTTAGAAGATGCTAAAACTGAACACATTTGAGTTGTTTTCCCAGAAAAGAGTAGATTTCTGTTCATGCTGTGGAGTCTGAGGTTCCTGCTGTGACCACTAAGGACTTTATTATGGTCTGGCTTTCGAGTACAGAAAGGGCAAAATGAAGCATAATCCTGCCAAATAAGAACAAATTCAGACTTAGGTAAAGAGAGACTTTATTCGAAAGGATTATTGGGAAAAGGGGAAAGGTATTATTGCAATAGGGAGAATACCTCCACCGCATCTCAAAGGTGAGGCAGAAAGGGATTGTCTTTTATAGAGTGGGATAAGTAAGGCTAGAAAGAACCAGTTATCAGGGAGTGGAATGAGCCAGAGGCCTGATACGATAGTTGACGGTTTTCCCTGAGGTCAGCTGATTCCCAGGAGGGGCCATTAAGAAACCGTTGGTCCTCTTGCCAATGCTCAAGCGCAGGCCAAAGTTTAAGGTCTTGTGGGGGAGGAGAGAAGCTTAACTGACATTGTGTTAAGTCAAGTTAGCAAGTATCTTGTTTAGAGAAACAGTTTAGCTGATCATTTATGAAGCAAAGAATGGGAATTTGGAGACTCTGTGTCTGATCCTGGAAACCCTGGTGGCCTGGTGGTTAATTACTACAGCTGCTAACCAAAAGGTCAGCAGTTCAAATCTGCCAGGCACTCCTTGGAAACTCTATGGGGCAGTTCCACCCTGTCCTGTAGGGTTGCTATGAGTAGGAATTGACTCGATGGCAATGGGTTTGGTTTTCTGGATTTTTTGGTGTCTGATCTTGTCAAAGGTAAACAAAATGAGCATCTGTGAATGTCATCTAAGTCACATGAGGAAGGGTGGTTCTTTGCATTAATCTATTTCCCCAAACAAAAAAGAGTAGGGGAATTTCTTCAACTGCTCTTGTTTGCCAGGATCATAGGGCACAGATAAAGTTCAATATTGTTAAACTCATCTTTCAGTATTAACTAAGTAACCAACAATTCAGAGAGCTAAAAGGCAGGAATATAGTTGCTGTTGTTAGGCACGCTTGAGTTTGTGGCAACTCATAACACCCTTATGGATCACAGAATGAAATGTTACCTGGTCCTGAACCATCTTCATAATTGTTGATATATACATTTTCTTTAAAAATGTTGCTTTGCTATTTATATTATCGCCACAACCAAGAGATTAAATATGGTAGTCCAACATTGTGTAAGAGTTACATAGGCTGGTTTGTCTCTAAGATGCATTGGACAGACATTCTTGAGCTTATTCCCTGTGCAAATCACTAAGCTAAGACCTGAAAGTACAAAGATTTGTAGACATGGTGCCTGTCCTTAGAGGTAGACCAACTCTGCAGTCTTACTGACTGGTACTCTGCATACATCTTCAGTCCCCTCTGCTGTCGAGTCAATTCCATCTCATAAAGACCCTATAGGACAGAGTAGAACTGCCCCATAGGGTTTCCAAGGAGCAGCTGGTGGATTCGAACTGCTGACCCTTTTGGTTAGCAGGTGAGTTCCTAACCACTGTACCACCAGGGCGCCATCTTCAGTCCAGCCATGTGGATATACTCATAAGAGCCTTTTTCTGTCTCAAGATTTTTATTCATACTCTTGTTCCTGAGATACCTTTCTCTACTTCTCTATCTAAACTCATCCATTCTTCAATATTCAGCTCCAACTTCCTTGCTTTTCTCCTCAAAGCTTTGTCTGACAGCACATTTTCTCCCTCCTTCCTTTATTTGCCCATCTGGCAAACTTTTTTGAGCATGTACTATGTGTTAGCATCAAGGCTGTTTGGGCTTTCTTTTTATTCTCATTGTTTCTACTGATCTTTTGGATTTCCATCACAGTTCATGATTTATCATTTAAGTTGGATTGTCATGTAATCAGTGGTGTGCTGGTTAACATTTAGCAACAGGTTGATTTGTAGGATTTGCAAATTTTGACAGTGTTAACTCCTCCCACCATAACTGATTTCAAACTATTAATATGAAATCAGGGATTTGGGAAGAGATACACACACTCAGCCCTCAGGAGCCTGTGCAATCCAGCCCCTAGCATGGTACTGCACTCAACTATGTGAACCACATTACACATTCTTTTCAAGGAAATACTGATGCCTTGCTTATGTAACCATATTGTAAGATCCTGTAGGGTCGGAAATGTTTCACCATTTAGCAATACCAATAGAGAGACCATTTTTCAGTATGAATATTCATTGAGTAAATGATGAAGAAACAATGAACACATGTTCAATATATTCTTCTATTTGATTTTTCATATTTTCCCCAGTGCCTTGCATATAGTATCATCACTTGTTGCCCTTTAGTCAGTTCCGACTCATGAAGATCCCATGCGTGTCACAGTACAACTGTGCTCCACAGAGTTTTCAATGGCCAATTTTTTGTAAGTAGATCCCAGACCTTTCTTCTGAGGCACCTCTGGGTGGACTCAAATCTCCAACCTTTGGGTTAGCAGCTGAGAGTATTAGCCATTTGCATCACTGAGGGACTCTGTGCCTACAGAAGGTATTCACAAATATTTTCTTATTTACTGAATGAGGCACAACTCTCAGGGGGTTAATTTTTGTTTGTTGGCCTCATTACAAAATGTGAAGTGTAGTTTAATTCTGTTATATCAGATGTGTGGCATCTGGAACCATTCCATGACACTTCCTTCTTTCTTATAGAAGCTGCCTGTGTTTAATCTTCTCCACTGTAGTCATGCACTTCAGCAGAATGGCTCTACCCTTGCCAACGGTTGTCTTAGTAATGCACATGCCATGACAGTCCTGACATGTCAACTTGGCTGGGCCCTGATTCTCAGTGGTTTGGCAGTTATGATGTAGCTTGGCAGCTATGTACTGAAGTGATATCACCTCCATAATGAGATCTGATATAATGTAATCACCTCCATAATCAGGTCTATGAGCAGCCAGTCATTTGAAAGCGAGTTTCCTTGGAGGTGTAGCTTGCATCCTATATGTGTGTACTTTCTGGCAAAGATTGCAGGCTTTTGTTTGCTCTGGATCCTGCAACTGACTTCTGTTCATCCGACCTCCAGTTCTTGGGATTTGACCTAGCACCTTACCTGCCAGTCTTGTGATTAGTCAGCCTCCACAACCTGTGAGCCACAGACCTGCTGTATGACCTGCCGATATTGGGTTCACCAGTCCGTGGAGCTAAGTGAGTCAGGAGAAGCATCCAGCCTGGCCCACAGACTTGGGACTTTCCAGGTTCTTCAACCTCATGAGCCATTTCCTGAATGTAAACCTCTCTCTTTCTCTCCCTCTATATATACATACACATATAGATCTATATCTGTATATCTAGATTTAGATATACACTTACTGGTTTTGCTTCTCTAAAGAACACAGTAAGACACTGGCCAGTAGTACCTGAGGGTAGGCATGCTAAGGGGCTTGTGGGAAAGTTCCCTTCTGTCATGGATTGAATTGTATCTCCCAAAAATGTGTGTCAACTTAGCTAGGCTATGATTCGCAGTATTGTGTGATTGTCCACCATTTTGTCATTTTATGTGATCATTCTATGTGGGGTAAATCCTACCTCTATGAGGTTAATGAGGCAAGATTAGAGATAGTTATGTTAATAAGGCAGGACTCAATCTACATGATTAGGTTGTATCTTAAGCCAATCTCTTTGAGATATAAAAGAGAGAAGGGAACAGAGAGACATGAGGACCTCATTCATTCCTCCCTGAATTAGGACTGTGAGAGAATAAATTTGTCTCTGTTAATACCACTTGTGGTATTCCTGTTATAGCAGCACTAGATGACTTAGACACCTTCATTTTAGAAATGGGGACAAGAAAAGAGGAAAAGCCTACTTTACCTGTTGTATGGGGGATGTGTGTCGCTGTAGCCATCTTGTGATCTACTCAAGTGAGTTGGAGATCAAAGACAACACATCCAGCTTGTGATCTTTACTGAAAGGAGATTGGAGATCAAAGACAACACATCAAGGATGGCAGAGCAGAGAGATGGAAGGAATGTGAGTCCTTGGTGATATATCTGAGTTTGTAAATAAGCCATTCCTGGAGTTTCTCTGTCTCTAGATTTCTTGTTAGGTAGGTTATAAATGTTTACTATTATTATTTAAGCCACTTTTACCTACAAGTTATTCTAGATATATTACTGTTATTATCACCATCACCACCATCATCATCATTATAGCTAAAAACTATTCTTGATAGTTTCTTTGGAACAAGTCATTGTAGCAGGTGCTTTGATTGGTGAGAGTGGGATTGTAGTAAATAACCCTCAACATCATTTGCAAATGATGTGGTATCATTATTGACTGGGATTGTATTTTGTAGTCACCTGTCTCAGAGTTCTAGATTAAAGCTCTAAGTCCAAAATTTTGAGGGCTCTGTTTGAAATTTCTATCTTAGCAGCCTGATTAAGAGACAGCAGGCTAGATCTGGAGTTGTATACCAAAAAATCCCGTTGCAGTTGAGTGGATTCCAAGATGCGTAGACAAGTAGATAGAGTTGTTACTACGAAATCCTGTTTATGGTTGGTGGCACAGAATCCCAAGAAGTTTGAGAAGCTGAAGAGGAGCAGGGATGATAGGGCCTCCAGCAATCCAGTCCTGCGGATTTTGCAGTGGAACATAAAACAGAAACATTCTCCCAGTGTAATTCCAAGGAAAACAGTATTTTTTTTGTACTGAAATCGGCATGCACACAAACCCCTGAACTGACACCAGAATTGGTATGTGAGGAAGTAGGTAGAGCTCCTTTTGCACACCTAAGCAAAGATGCGGAAGCAGACACCAGAGGGTCCGTTTCTAGTAAGTCAGCCTTGTGTCTATACTCCCATTTCAAGCGCAGATTGAGCCCTATCATTGGACGTAGTTTCTGACTTCAGGATCGATATTGTAGAATTGCAGACCCGGCAGCACAGTGATTAGGAGCGCAGCTGCTAAACAAAAGGTTCCAGCCGCTCCTTGGAAACTCTATGATGCAATTCTACTCTGTCCTGTAGGGTCGCTATGAGCAGGAATTGACTGGATGGCACTGGGTATACTATTCCCAATGCCTACCAGTGCCCGGTATATTATAGAATTACAGGCTCGCCAGCAAAATAAAACATATTTTAAAAAGTCGTAAAAGATAGAACCTGCTACTCTGGCATTTAAGGCGATTAACTCATCTAGAGATGTGTACAAGCCAGGCCAGGAGCAATTAGGGAATGAGAGATTTAAATAAGATGAAGAAAATTATTCATTCCTGCTCATACCTTCCAAATATCTCAGGCATTTCTCAGAGATTGTATTTTTTATTTTTCAGAGTTGATTTTCTGGGGAATGTTTTAAACATTGATTCTCACGTTATCATTCTCCTAATGCAGTCTGCCAGGATGTTCTATTCAGCTGCTGCAATCTGCTCACCCTGGTTTATAAAGGGAAACTATTCTCAAATGAATATTTCTTTCTCTCTTGGACCAATATAGTTTACAAAGGAATAAAGGTGTTAAGTTCCGGCTTTTGAGTTTAAAAAATGTGGGCATTTCCTAAAACCTGTCTTCTTTGGAGGATCAAACTTAAGAGTGTTTATTGAAATATTTTTTACGCTTCCTTAGGTATTACTTGGCCCCATCATATACAGTTTATTAATTCACTTAAACATATAGAAGACTTACAATGCACCAAGCAATAGGCTCTATGCTGAATACTGGTGGCAGAAATCAACAAAAGATACGTGCCTGTTTTTATGACGCTCATGGTAGAGCGGAGAAACACTTTGTATAGTCGTCTCAGAAAACTACTGTCAGTGAGAAAGAAATACAAAAGAGCAATTTAACACAGGAGTTTACAAAAGTCTTTCAATCTGAAATTTTCTGGCCTCAGAGTTTGCCAAGACTGAGCAAAATGGGCTTTTAAAATAGATATGAATTTGAAATCCGTCTGTCGCTTATTATTTACGTACAAACCCCGGTGGCGTAGTGGTTAAGTGCTACAGCTATTAACCAAGACCTTGGCCGTTCAAATCTTCCAGGCACTCCTTGGAAACTCTGGGGGCAGTTCTACTCTGTCCTGTAGGGCCACTATGAGTCGGAATCGACTCGACGGCAGGGGGTTTTACTCATAAATCACACATTTAATTTCTTATGGCCCAGGTTTTTCTAAGTTTAATTTGGCTACCCTGTTGTATTGCTGTGGGAGGTAAGGAAGATAAAAAAAAAAAAAAACAAACACATAGGTAAATAAGCCAAGGCTTGGCCCGTGGTCGGCAATTAGTAAGTGTGGATGATAGTTTCTCCTCCCACTTTCTCCAAAAATCCCAAGCATGTATTTACTCCTATTTTAGCCTGTTCATATTACTTATTTAATCTGTCAGTACAATGTTTTTTTGTTTTGTTTTATTTTATTTTATTGTGCTTAATGTGAAAGCTTACAGCTCAAGTTAGTTTCTCATACAGAAGTTTATACATACATTTTTATGTGACCATAGTTGTCTTCTCTATAATGTGACAGCACACTCCTCCTTTCCTCCTCGGATTTGCCTGGTCCATTCAACCAGCTCCTGTCTCTTTCTGCCTTCTCATCTCGTCTCCAGACAGGAGCTGCCCATTTAGCCTCATGTATCTATTTGAACTAAGAAGCACACTCTTCACAAGTATCATTTTATGTTTTGTAGTCCAGTCTAATCTTTGAAGAGTTGGCTTTGGAAATGGTTTTTAGTTCTGAATTAACAGAAAGTCCTGGGGCCGTGTCTTCTGGGGTTCCCCCAGTCTCAGTCAGACCATTAAGTCTAGTCTTTTTACTAGAATTTGAGCTCTGCACCCCACTTTTCTCCTTCTCCGTCAGGGACTCTGTGGTGTTCCCTGTCAGGGCTGTCATTGGTGGTAGCTGGGCACCATCTAGCTCTTCTGGTCTCAGATTGATGTGGATTCTGGAGTATGTGACCCTCTCTGTCTCTTGGGCTAATATTTCCCTTGTAATTTTGGTGTTCCTCATGCTCCCTTGCTCCACGTGGGTTGGGTCCAATTGATGCATTTTAGATGGCCACTTGCTAGCTTTTAAGGCCCCAGACACCACTCACCAAAGTGGGATGCAGAACATTTTCTTAATAAACTTTGTTACGCCAGTTGACCTACATGTCCCCTGAAACTGTGGTCCCCAGATCCCTGCCCCTGCTACTCAGCCCCTCGAAGTGTTTGGTTGTATTCAGGAAACATCTTTGCTTTTGGTTTAGTCCAGTTGTGCTGACTTTGCCTGTGTTGTGTGTTGTCCTCCCCTTCACCTAAGATAATTCTTGCCTACTGTCTAGTTAGTGAATACCCTTCTCCCTCCCTCCCAACCCTCGTAATGATCAAAGAATGTTTTCCTCTGTGTTTAAACCTTTTTTTGAGTTCTTATAATACTGGCCTCATATAATATTTGTCCTTTTGCAACTGACTAATTTCACTTAGCTTAATACCTTCCAGATTCATCCATGTTATGAGATGGTTTGAAGAGTCATCATTGTTCTTTATTGTGATGTAGTATTCCATTGTGTGAATATACCATAATTTCTTTATCCATTTGTCTGTTGATAGGTGCCTAGTTTGCTTCCTTCTTTTGCTATCGTGAATAGTGCTTCAATGAACATGGGTGTGCATATATCTATTCATGTTATGGCTCTTATTTCTCTAGGATGTATTCCAAGTAGAGGGATTGCTGGATCCTATGGTACTTCTATTTCTAACTTTTTAAAGAAGTGCCAGATTGATTTCTAAAGTGGTTGTACCATTATACATTCCCACCAGCAGTGTATAAGTGTTCCAGTCTCTCCACAACCTCTCCAACATTTACTATTTTGTGTTTTTTGGATTAATGTTAGCCTTGTTGGGGTGTGATGGTATCTCATTGTAGTTTTGATTTGCATTTCTGGCTAATGATCCTGAGCATTTCCTCATGTATCTGCTAGCCACCTGAATGTTTTCTTTAAAGAGTCTGTTCATATCCTTTGCCCATTTTTTAATTGGGTTATTTGTCTTTTTGTTGTTGAGGTTTTCAGTATATTATAGATTTTACAGATTAGTCCCTGATTGGATATGTCGTAGCCAGAAATTTTTTCCAGTCTGTAGGTTGTCTTTTTATTCTTTTGGTGAAGTCTTTGGATGACCATAAGTGTTTGATTTTTAGGAGCTTCCAGTTATCTAGTTTCTCTTCTGGTTGTGCATTGTTAGTAATGTTTTATATTCTATTTATGCCATGTATTAGGGCTCCTAGAGTTGTCCCTATTTTTTCTTCCATGATCTTTGTCGTTTTAGATTTTATATTTAGGTCTTTGATCCATTTTGAGTTAGTTTTTGTGGATGGTGTGAGGTATGTGTCTTGTTTCATTTTTTTGCAGATGGATATCCAGTTATGCCAGCACCATTTGTTAAAGAGACGTTCTTTTCCCCATTTAATGGACTTTGCACATTTGTCAGCTGCTCATAGGTGGATGAATTTATGTCTAGGTTCTCAACTCCGTTCCATTGGTCTGTGTATCTGTTGTTGTACCAATACCAGGCTGTTTTGACTACCGTGGTGGTACAATAGGTTCTAAAATCAGGTAGAGTGAGGCCTCCCACTTTGTTCTTCTTCTTCAGTAATGCTTTACTTATCTGGGGCCTCTTCCCTTTCCATAGGAAGTTGGTGATTTGTTTCTCCATCTCTTTAAAAAAGTCATTGAAATTTGGATTGGGATTGCATTTATGTGTAGATTGCTTTTAGTAGAATAGATATTTTCACAATGTTAAGTCTTCCTATCCATGAACGAGGTATGTTTTTCCACTTACATAGGTCTCTTTTGTTTTTTGCAGTAGTGTTTTGTAGTTTTCTTTGTATAGGTCTTTTACATCTCTGGTTAGATTTCTTCCTAAGTATTTTATCTTCTTGGGGACTATTGTAAATGGTATTGAATTGGTGATTTCCTCTTCAAAGTTCTCTTTGTTGGTGTAGTGAAATCCAACTGATTTTTTATGTTTATCTTGTATCCTGATACTTTGTTGAAATCTTCTATTAGTTTCAGTAGTTTTATTGGAGATTCTTTGGGGTTTTCTGTGTGTGTGATCATATCATCTGCAACTAGGAATACTTTTACTTCTTCCTTACCAATTTAGAAGCCCTTTGTTTCTTTTTCTAGCCTAATTACTCTGGCTAGGACCTCCAGAACAATGTTGAATGAGAGTGATGATAAAGAGCATCCTCACTATAATATTTTCATCATGCTATTGAATGAATAAATGTCTTCAAAATGTCAATAATTGCTAAATTTAAATGGGAAGCCAAGAATTATATCATTGGGATACTGAAGCAATGCAATAGGATAGGGATGGGATATGCATTTACATGATTAAAAGAAATACAGAAGACAATGCTTTTTCTGCTGTTAATAAATTTTTTATCTAGTTTGTGACAGAGTAAATGCACAGGAAATTTGTCCATAAGTGAAAACTTCTTCATTTATTCATTCATCCATTCAATACAAATTCACAGAAAGACTGCATTGATTAACTTAATAAATACTTCTACCAGGATATTAAATGGGATTTTACTATCCTAGATATCTTGACAGGTGCTCAAAGAAAGAAGAAGAGGTAATTAATTCCCCTCACATTCAAAAGAGAGATATTTGGCTCAGCAAACTCATCCCCCACTCCAAGTAGCCCAAGAGATGAGAAGGTGATAGATGAACAGAGAGGAAGACAACATGGTGGGGCATCTTCCCAGTGGCATGGCAATGATGAAGCTAGCTGAAAGTACCCAAGCTTGAGCAGTTTTTAAGAAACCTAGGCTAAGAGGGTGCCCAGCATTCCAAGGCTGTGTGATAGACTTCTGGGGGAAGGCACTGGTGATGAGGGGTATAAACATTGAGTTGAACAGCTCTTTACATGTACCTGGGAAGCATGTGGTATTCAAATCCTGCAAGGCATCTGGGAAGCCAACATATCTACATCTCAGAAAAATCCCAGCATTTGGAATCTGTCACTTGAAGGGCTCAGCGGATACCTTATAACAAATCAGTAATATTTTTCCTCCTTTTTCTCAAATATTTCCTAACCTTTAATCTGATCCTTGAAAACCTACCATCAGGAGTGCCAAACCAGTTGCTGTGGAGTCAATTTTGACTCATGGTGACTCCACGTGTGTCAGGGCAGAACTGTGGCCCACATGGTTTTCAATGGCTGACTTTTTAGAAGTAGATTGCCAGGGCTTTCTTCTGAGGCACCTCTGAGTGGACTTGAATCTCCAGCCTTCCAGTTAGCAGCCAAGTGTGTTAAATATTTGTACCACCCAAAGACTCAAGCATCAGGAGTTGGAGGAAGTAAATAAATGAGGAAACAACATATCACATTCTCTTCCTCACTGAAGATAATTACCAAATGAGATCCTTATAACAGAAGTCAACCAGAATTTAGTGATGTGAAGAAGAAGAGTGATGCACCAAAACATGCTTGGAGACATTAACTGGAGAAAAAAATAAAGCTGTCTTCTGATTGTACCCAACTGAGTTCAGGCCACTCAGTAATCGATTTAGATACTCACTGAACTCTGGTTATTTACCAAGTGGGGCACAATTTTCAACTGCTACCGGAGTAAAGAAAATGACCCTGATTTAGAGGAAGGAAACTCATATTTCAAACTGTGTTCACATATTTACTAGCATATACTTACAAATCACTTAACATCTCTGATGCTTCTACAAAGTTCATAGCTTTCTGCAAAGAGAAGCAGGCCTTATGTTATTTTCCTTATCCTTTGTATCAATGGAGGGTTAGATTTTGTAAGATTTGAATAATCTGAGTCTGCTTAATTAGAGGCATTTATTAGCCAAGAGATGAAGGTGAGGAGCAGGGGGGAGGGTATTGGGGATACGATTATTCTCCTCATTTTGTCCATTCACATTATTCACGTGACCTTGGATGCCCACCAAAAGTTCGAGAACCCATCCCCTTCATCACAATAACTATGAATATGAATATATATGCATTAACACTCATTGCTTTGCAGGTAAAATATATGCAGGGAGAAGGAATGGAACCCAACAAGGTCAAAACATGGATAAGGCTGAAAAAATAGACACTGTTTCCATAGCCTTCCTGTATGTGTCTTTGCTCAACTTAACTCTGAACTCTTTTTACCGAAGTGCTTGGGAACACCAATTATAAACTACACCTTTTAGGATCCAGAAGAAAAGAAAATCTAGGCAAGTGGTCATTTTTTTCCCCCATGGTTATCAATATACTTTATAAATGAGTAATAACCAAACCAAACTCATTGCCGTCAAGCCAATTCTGACTGCTAACCAAAGGGTTAGCAGTTCGAATCTGCCAGGCGTTCCTTGGAAACTCTATGGGGCAGTTCTACTCTGTCCTATAGGGTCACTGAGTCAGACTTGACTCGATGGCACTGGGTTTGATTTGGTTTTGGTTTATTGGACAGAGTAGAACTGCCCCATAGGGCTTCCAACTGCCAACCTTTTTTGGTTAAGAGCCTGAGCTCTTAACCACTGCACCACCGGGGCTTCAAAGGAGTAGTAGGGAGGGTGATAATATACCTAATAATATAATAAAACGAAAATCAAGAAAAAAAGTTTTCCATCCCATTAACATCAGCATAGTAGTTAGTATTTACGAGATAAATAAATACGTATCTTGTACTTTCCACGTCTCATTTTACTTAACCTTCACAACAGATATCACCCCCAGAAATGAGACACTAGCATTTTGTGACAAAAGGTAATTTTCCTAGATCATACAGCTAGTCTTTGAAGGCTGGATACCATTACAACTATAAAAAAGTTGATTCCAAAGTGAACACTGTTAGCTATTGAGTTGTTCTATGTTATTTGTTGTATGGAGCTGATGGGGCAATATCTGTTCAGTTAAACTTCAGAATGAGGCCTTATCTTTATACCTTAAAACTCTATCCTCAATTAACAGATATTTATTGGATGGCTGCTATTATAATAGTTCACAATCCTTTATAATCTATTTCCCGAATGAGAAAACTACCTGAACACTTCTTTTTCAACTGAAAGAATGTTGGCTCCTAGGAATTAGAATTGCACATAATTTCCACTGTGGATAATTTCAAAAAAGAGAAAAGTGGAAGTCATAAATAGAAAAGAGAAATAAAGTTAATGACAGGAAAAAGGTGATTTTAATAAAGAAGTCTTGAGATAGAGAAAGATAGGAAGACGAGGCAGTGGCAACGTAGACCACAGCATTGTAAGGCAAAGTTGTCTTGTAGGAAGGAAGGAGCTAGATCAAACCCAAGAGTATATGGTGGCTGATGATTTAACAAGAATTTGTATAGAGAAAGTTAAAAAAAAAAAAAAACTGGCAAGAGGTGGAATATATTTACAAACATTGTTTTTTACCTCACAAATTCAGGAAATTGTTTATTGGAAATCATGACACAACCTGGAAGGCGGTAGGAAAACAGTCTTAGACATAAGATCAGAAATGTGTTGGGTATTTTGATAGAGGACCAGATAAAAGCAAAATATAAATCCCTAATCTGCTTATGAAGGAGTCCTGGTGATACAATGGTTAAGTGCTCAGCTGCTAACTGAAAGGTGGGCAGTTTGAACCCACCAGCTCTAGATAAAAGCAAAATATAAATCCCTAATCTGCTTATGAAGGAGTCCTGGTGATACAATGGTTAAGTGCTCAGCTGCTAACTGAAAGGTGGGCAGTTTGAACCCACCAGCTCTGGGAAAGACCTGGATATCTGCTCTTACAAAGATTATAACCTAGAAAACTTTAGGGGCAGTTCTATTCTGTCACATGGGGTCACTGTGAATCAGAGATAGACTCAGTGGCACCTAGCAACAACAATCTCTTTAAGAGGACAATGGTGGTTCAATGGTAAAATTGTCACCTTCCGTGTGGGAGACTCAGGTTCTATTCCTGGCCAATCCACCTCAAGTGCAGCCACCATTTGTTAGTAGACACTGTGATGCTGAACAGGTTTCAGTAGATCTTCCAGGCTAAGACAGATTAGGAAGAAGGTACGGCAAATCTACTTCCAAAAATCAGCGAATGCAAATCCTGTGGATCACACTGGTATGATCCCATTGTGCATGGGTTGCCCTGAGTTGGGAGCTGACTCAACAGCAGCTGACAACAACTATCTGTTTATAATCCACAAGTAAGTAGAGTGAATTAGCGAGCATCTTATTGGTACTAGTAATGAAGTTCTTTAAAACTGTCTAGGGAAAAAAAGAATGATAAAAGAAAATGAACTTACAAGGCATTATTACTCATTTAAAATGCTTAGCATGACATTGATATTGATTTGTTTGGTGTAGGTGCCTTTAATATTTTATTTATTGGGCGTAAACACACTTATTTTTTAAGGGTTTTTATAACTTTACGCAACTCCTCATTGTATTTTCTCCACACAAATTCAGTTCTAGCCTTTAAACCATGAATTCTTCTTGTCAGGAGGCAAGATGTGGGGGTATTAAGCAATGGAATTTCTGTGGTTCGGATAGATAATGTTTTAAAAACAGAGAGTTCATCGTTTTACAACATTTTTTCACTATTGTTATCTGATCCTCACAACACTGTGAAATAGTTATCATTATTATAATTCTCATTTTAAACCCATTGCCGTTGAGTTGATTCTGACTCATAGCGACCCTACATTTTACAGGTCAGTTATTTGAGGCTTGTTAGCTTATGTGACTTGCAATGTATTGTTAAAGGAGTGTGGGCTTTGAAGGAGAAGGGACCTACCTAGCTCTGCCACTCGGGACCTTAGGAAATACCGTGACATTTTTCTAAGGTGAGCATCTATCTGCACCCTGAGGCTGGGTTCCGATCAAGGTTAAACCTATCCCATATGACAGCAGGCCCACTTCTGCATGACTTGGCTCTTTTCTACTTGCTGTTACATGCGATAAATTTATTCACTGATGAAAATGTTAGTTTCTGTGTGAAATAATTGTCTACTTCACCCCTGGGAGGAAAAAAAAAAAGAAAGTCAATTTCTAGTGTAGTTGATGAAAATGAAGAAAAAGTGAGACAATTGAAGACATTTATGCTTTCTCTTAGCCAGCATATAAAAATGAGTAAATTAAAGAGAGAAATGTTGAATTCAGCCAGTGGCTCAGATCTGAGGAATGAACAAGTTCACCAATTTCTCCCTACAGAGATGAGAAAAAGACATTTGTAGAACTGTTGTAAATGATCCAGCCAGTGAAAAAATTGCTCATCAAGTGAGAGATAAGATTTAAGTGAAAACTGAAAAGGGGGTTAATGTGTAGAGTGAGAATATGCACAGGAAACACAAGACTTATGATGGAAATGGGATTCGGCAAAAAGCCCGGAGCCTGTACAAACATTTCCATGAAGCAACAGATGGGGAAGACTCTAGTGTGGCTCTTCAAGCAACCTTTGCTGTGATTAAAGGTTGATTGGAAAACTGAAGAAGCATTTTTTTCTTGGATAACATGAAGTAATTAGGAGAAATGGCATCAACAATACTCTTTGTTGCTGACCAGTTTTCTCCTACACTCAGAAAAGTCTCAAAGGGAAACATAGTAGCCCAGAACAACAGCTCAACACTGGTTTAAGAATTTCTATTTAGGGGGCCCTGGTGATACAGTGGTTAAGAACTCATTTGCTAACCAACAGGCTAGCAGTTCAAATCTACCAGCTGCTCCTTGGGAGCCCTATGGGGGCAGTTCCACTCTGTCCTATAGGATTGCTATGAGTCAGAATTGAGTGAATGGCAATAGGTTTGGGTTTGGGTTTGAAGTGAGGGAAAAATGAATATGTAAATTCAAGAGGATAGTGAATACTAGGATTGAAAAAGCCAGTCTTCTATACTTGGACAATGCTTTATGGTTGAGCCAAGTTTGCTCTAAACTGAGCCTCAAACCCCAAGGCATTCAGGAGCAGGAGTAAAAGCTTTATGTCCATATAATAACAATGTAGTAAAAAAGTATTTTGAGATCATGGAACGTTTCCTTTTATATGGGACAACTGTTTTGTTAAAGTGGAATTTGGATTTCTAAACGTCTCAAGACTGTTGTCTCATGTTACCAATAGGGACATGGAGACTCAAAATCACCCTGAAAAGAGGTGGTTGAACCATGCTTCAAATACAGATCAATTTGACTCCAAAGTCTATCCACTATTCCCTATCAACTTGTTGGGTCAGGCAAAATTACTTCTCTGAAACTTGAAATTGGGTCTAGGAAGTGGACGGGTATGGAACTCCTTACTGTCCACTTCTGCCCATTCTTTCCTCTCCTCTATTGCTAGGGAGCAGTAGGGTACATCCATCTAGGCACATCATATATAATAGAACAAACTCTCATAATTGGTAAGATCCATCTTGATTTTATGTGTTTTAAAGATATTTTTCTATCAATACTCTTCACAATTTAATTACAATAATTAACATAGTTTTCCAATATTATTTTTGCATTTGATTATATGCCTAAAAATGTTGCAGCTGTGTTTACCTATATGCCTTTTGTCTTTGGCTTCATTTAAAATGAGAAGTAAATATCATTTTTATATATAGCTTTCCACTTGCTTTGTGAACTATTTTCATAATACCCCAATTTAGCTGCACACATCCTCTGGTGTGCTCCATGCTCTCCAATTAGGGTGAGAGTGGGACAGAAATCAGGGGACAACATCAGTTCCCTGGGCCTAGCAAGCAACGTTTCCAAGTTCTAGGAAAATAAATATATTTTTCTTCATAAAAACAATGTAGATAATTTGTAGTCATATTTGGCTACCCATCGCTTTGCAGGCAAAATGGAACAAAACAAAATCCTTTTTGGCTACTCTACCTCAGAGGAGGGAAAAAGAAAACGAGTTGCTGACCAGAAGCCAATTTCATCTTGACTGTTCAAAAAAAGAAAAAGCCTTTTAAGGACCACATGGCACATTTAAACAGCAGAGCAGAGCATCAAGCGGGTTTCTCGATTTAGCGTCTGGGTTATGACTAAAATGCATTGGCGGCTGATGTACTGCAGGGAGGAAACAAGGATAATACAATCACTTGTCAACTCAAGTTAGTTCCTTGACTTGGATTACAAGTGTTGGTACCTGGAACTATCGACTGGATTTGGAGTCCTGAATGCAGATAAATATAAATGATTAATTCAAACAATATCAGGAATTTTAAACACACCAATTGCTAACTGGGATTAATTATTTCAGTGAAGGCTGGAGAGGATAGCTTAATAGGAAAAAAAAAAAAAGTCCATCATATACTTGCGAAACATGCCTAAATAATCTGCTTGGAAGTCTGGCATCAGAATGTTTTTGTTCTTAATCCAGTTTAGTATTTCAAAAACCACAGTGTGTGTATGACTGAGAATACAGGATGATTTTAGATGAAACCATAATGGAGGAAGAGACAGAAACTGTTAGGGGTAGAAGGAGCTGTAGAGAGTGTGCAGGTTGGGGGTTGTTATGGATTGAACAGCGTCCTCCAAAAAGATATGTTGAATTTCTAACCCCCAGTACCTGTGAACGTGAGTTTGTTTGGGTCTTTGAAGATGTCATCAGTTAGCAAGCCTAATCTAATCTTATAAAAAGACACAGAGAAAAGGCACACAGGGGAAGGGCAGCCATCGGACGACAGAGGCAGAGACCAGATTAACAAATCTACAGATCAAGGAACGTCAAGGATTGCCAGAAACCATCAGAAATTAGGAAGAGACTAGGGAGGCTATTCCTGTAGAATCTTCAGAGGGAGCATGGCCATGCTGCCATCTTGAATTAAAACTTCTAGCCTCCAGAACAGTGAGGCAATAAATTCTGTTGATTTAAGCCACGTAGTTTTTGGTAATTTGTTATACAAGGGTGAAGAGGAAGGACAAAAGAAATTGGAAAGGAACTCAGATAATCTAGAGGAACAGATGTCTCATTGGTTCTTGCCCCATATACAGGAATTATAGAGAATAAAGTGGAATCTAAGTTTTCCTCCAGGTCCAATCTATTTTGTTTCTCAAGTTGGACAGTGAGAACTCAGATCAAAAGTTCAAAAAGTGAGGGAAACTGTGTTATCCCAATCTCTCTGGTTCCTGAGTTTTAAATAGCAAGTATAGAGAATTCAAATAGCATGGAGTCATCTACAAATTTACCTGAAACTATTCACTTTCTCAATTTAGCGAGGGTTGGGATAGCAAGAGATAGCTGTATTTGGGGAGTGTTATTCTCTCTGCTGCCAAAAAAACCTGTTGCTGTCCAGTTGATTCTGACTCATAGAGACCCTATAGGGCACAGTATAAGTGTCGCATAGGGTTTCCAAGGAGCAGCTGGTGGATTCGAACTGCTGACCTTTTGTTTAGCAGCTGAGCTCTTAACCACTATGCCACCAGTGCTCCTTTTTCTGCCACAGTGACATTTAGAAATAAATACATGCAATGAAAACCAATTACAGTGATTTAAAAATATAATCCTTAACGTGAACAGCCATCTGAGAAACTCACTGGTCCCACCCCATCTGGAGCAAAAGAGAACGAAGAAAACCAAAGAAACAAGGAAAAAATTAGTCCAAAGTACTAATGGACCACAACTACCACAGCCTCCACCAGACTGAGTCCAGCATAGCTAGATGATATCTGGCTACCACCACCATTTGCTCTGACAATAATCACAATAGAGGTTCTTGGACAGAAGTGGAGAAAAATGTAGAACAAAATTCTAATGAACAAAAAAAGGCCAGACTTCCTGGCCTGATTAGAGACTGGAAAACCCCAAGAGTATGGCCCCGGACATCCTTTTAACTCAGTAATGAAGTCACTCCTATTGTTCACTCTTCAGCCAAAGATTAGACAGGCCCATAAAGCTAAATGAGACTAAATGGGCCCACCGGCCCAGGGGCAAGGATGAGAAGGCAGAAAGGAACAGAAAAGCTGGTGATGGGGAGCCTAAGGTCAAGAAAGGGAGAGTGTTGACATGTCATGGGATTGGAACCAATGTCACAAAATAATATGTGTATTAATTGCTTAATGAGAAACTGATTTGGTCTGTAAACCTTCACCTAAAGCACAATAAAAAAAGAAAAAATAATAATCGTTATCTGTGTTCACACTTTGATAAACTTCTTGTTTTCATTAAAAAAAAATTTAATTATTATATTTAAATTTTCAAAGTTTTTGTTAAAATACATAAAAGGTAAATGTTCAAATGTAATTTAAGGGTTTGCAAATAAGTTAAATTATAAAAAAAAATTGTTTGCAAATCCTTAAACTACATTTGAACATTTACCTTTTATGTAATTTAACAAAAACTCTGGGTATATGGCATTGTGCAAGGTATTAAACTTCTCTGTGTTTTGGTTTTCCTGTGTGTAAAATGAAGGTCAGAGGAATGTCGTGCCCATTAAATGGTTTAACATATATCAAGATCCTGGGATGTAGTCATTGTTATATAAGTGTGAACTATTATAAGAGTGGCACGGTAGATTATTTTGAAAATCCTGGATGGAAAACCACTTCGTTCAAAATTACGACAATTTTCTTATTTTCTGTCTGATTGTATTTTCTAGAAGAGCGTGAGACAGGATTCTTTGTGGAAGTGGTTTCTAGTGAAGGTATGTTGACAAGTGAAACCTGTAAAAGAGTGAGGGAAGTAACCAAGGCAGGGGATGGAGGGAGGCAAAGATGTGGGCTAAGCTTTGGTCCAGGCTTCACAGGGCCCTCTGGACAGTTAAGAGCATTACAGAGTTGTCCCACTTAGAAGCAAGAGGCCTGTCAGTCACTGGCTGCAGACTACACCAGATGGAAGGCAGGATCTTCCAGACATTTCTGAATAAGTTGACTTTTATCTGCTGAGAACAATTCTTAGGAGAAAGGGACAGCTGCAAAGTGATAGAAGCCAACACTCAGCAGTTGGGGGACTGAGATAAAGGAGGTCTGGGTGGGGGGCACCAGTAGCATTTATTACACTGATGTTCTCAAACTTTAGCATACAGCAGAATCTCCTATTGTTGTGGTTGCTACTTGGCTCCGACTCCTAGTGACACCATGTATAACAGAAGAAAAACTTGCCTGGCCCTGTGTCATCCTCAGAGTTGTTGCTATGTTTGAGCTCATTGTTGCAGACACTATGTCAATCCATTTTTATTGAGGGTCTTTCTCTTTTTTGGTGACCCTCCATTTTCCAAGCATGATGTCTTTCTCCAGGGATTAAGCCCACCTGATGACAAATTAAATGAGATGAAGTCTTGCCATCCTCGCTTTTAAGGAGCATTCTGGCTGTACTTTCTCCAAGACAAATTTGTTTGTTCTTCTGGAAGTCCATGGTATATTCAGTATTCTTTGCCAACATCACAATTCAAATGCATCCATTCTTCTTTGATCTTTTTTTCATTGCCCAGTTTTTATAAGCATATGAAGTGATCGAACATACCATGACTTAGGTCAAGTGCACCTTAGTCATTAAAGTGACATCTTTGAATTTTACAGTTAATCTTTTGCAGCAGACTTGCCCAATGCAATATGTCATTTCATTTCTTGACTGCTGCCTCCGTGGACATAGACTGTTGATACAAGAAGATTGAAATCCTTGGAAACTTCAATTTCATTGCCAAGGATCTCCTGAGGGGTTAACACACAGATTGCTGGCTCCTATTCTAAGAGTTTCTAATTCATTGGGTCTGGGGTTTGACATGATAACTTGTACTTTAATAAGTTCCTAGATGGTATGGATATTGCTGGTCCAGGGACCATACTTTGAGAAACACTGTACTTGCGTTTCCATAGCTTTTTTCCTTCTTCTTATCTCTCTTATGGTTTAAAACTTGTAGAACAATGTTGAATAGATTAGTGATAAAACCAAAACCCGCTGCCCTCAAGTTTATTTTGACTCATAGTGATCTTAGTGAACATCAATTTCTTGTTTTTGTGTTTAGTAGGTGTGATTGTTAAGGTTGTGTGTCAACTTGGCTGGGCCCTGATTCTCAGTGGTTTGGCAGTTATGATGTAGTTTGGCAGTTGAATAATGATGTGATCACTTCCATGATGGGGTTTGATATAAAGTGATCACCTCCATGACAGGATCTGCTGTGAGCAACAAATCAGATGAAAGGGAGTTTCCTTGGAGGTGTGGCCTACATTCAATATATATGGTCTTTCTGGCAAGGTTCCTGGGTTTTGGTTTGCTCTGGATCCTGCACCTGGCTCCTGTTCATCTGACCTCTGGTTCTTTGGACTTGAGCAAGCAGCTCACCTGCTGTCTTACCTGCCAATCTTGGGATTTGTCAGTCTTTGCAGCCTGTGAGTTACAGCCCTGCAGTCTGACCTGCTGATCTTGGGCTTGCCAGTTCCTGCAGCTACATGAATCAGAAGTCTCCAGCCTGACCCACGGACTTAGAATGTTCTGGTCTCTACCACTGTGTGAGCCATTTTCTTGATATAAATCTCTCTCTATATATATATTTGTACACTTTACCAGTTTTGTTTCTCTAGAGAACCCAGCCTAAGACAGCAGAGATATCTCTAATGATTCACCATTCAGTGTAGCGTTGGTTGTGAATTATTGGGGGGTTCGTTTTAGCAGGTTAAGAAAGTTCCCTTCTGTTTCCAGCTAAAGCTACTTACCAGAAATGGATGCTGAATTTTATCAGGTATTGTTTTTTTTCCAGTAAGTGTTGCGATAATCACTTTTTTCCCCCAATTTATTCAGATTACTAAATACTGCAACTTCTTTGAAGTTCCAGTTTAAATTTTGCTTATTTCTTATGACGTCTTAGTCTCTAAATACACTGATGAATTTGATTTGCATAGTTGTTGTTTGGTGCTGGACAGCATGTTCTGACTCATACCGACCCTATGTAGAACAGAAGGAAACAATGCCTGGTCCTCCACAATCCTCACAATCTTTGGTATGTTTGAGCCCATTGCTGCAGCCTCTGTGTCAATCCATCTCCTTGAAGCTCTTTCTCTTTTTTGCTGACCCTGCACCTTCCCAAGCATAATGTACTACTCCAGGGACTGGTTCCGCCTGATAACGTGTCCAAAGTATGTGAGATGAAGTCTCACCATCCTCGCTTCCAAGGGGCAGTCTGGCTGTATTTCTTCCAAGACAAACTTGTTCCATATTCTATCAGACCATAGTATATTCAATATTCTTCACCAACACCATAATTCGAAGGTATCAGTTCTTCTTTGGTCTTCCTTATTCATTGTCCAGCTTTCACATTCATATGAGGTGATTGAAAATACCATGGCTTGGGTTAGGTGCAACTTAGTCCTCAAGGTGACATCTTTGCTGTTCAACACTTTGAAGAGGTCTTTTGCAGTAGATTTGCCCAGTGCAGTACATCATTTGATTTCTTGACTGCTGCTTCCATGGGCAATGATTGTGGATCCAAGTAAAATGAAATTCTTGACAACTTCAATCTTTTCTCCATTTATCATGCTGTTGCTTATTGGTCCAGTTGTGAGGATTCTTGTTTTCTTTATGTTGAGATGTAACTCATACTGAAGGCTGTGGTCTTTGATTTTCATCAGTAAGGGCTTCAAGTCCTTTTCACTTGCAGCAAGCAAGGTTGTGTCATCTGCATAACGCAGGTCGTTAATTAGTCCTCCTCCAATCCTGATCCTGCATTCTTCATACAGTTCAGCTTCTAGGATTACTTGCCTAGCATACAGATAAGTATACTGAATAAGTGCGGTGAAAGAATACAGCCCTGACCCACACCTTACCTGACTTTAAATCAGACAGTATCCCCTTGTTCTATTCTACCAACTGCCTCTTGGTCTATGTACAGGTTCCTCATGAGCACAATGAAGTGTTCTGGAATTCCCATTCTTCCCAATATTATCATAATTTGTGATGATCCACACAATCAAATGCCTTTTCATAGTCCATAAAACACAGGTAGGCATCTTTCTGGTATTCTCTGCTTTCAGCCAAGATCCAGCTGACATCAGTAATGATATCCCTGATTCCACGTCCTCTTCTAAATCTGGCTTGAATTTCTGGCAGTTCCCTGTCAATGTACGGGTGTATCATCTTCAGGAAAATTTTACTTTTGTGTGATATTAATGATATTGTTCGATAATTTCACATTTCATTGGATCATGTTTCTTTTGAATGGACGCAAATATGGCCTAAAAGTTAGTAAGTCATAAAAACCTCTCGTTTAGTCTTTTTTTTTTCTATCCTTATTCTCTCTTGGTTTCAAAATTATGTTGCTTTCACAGGATGAATTGAGAATTATCCCATCATTCTCCAGCCATGGAATATTTTGCATAAGAATAATCTGTTCATTAAATGTTTGGTAGAATTTACATTATAAAACAGCACAGGTTTGGTATCTCTTCTGAGAAATAGATGCCATATGGTATTTAGGATTACCTTCATACATATATATTTTAATATAGTTGGTATTTTGGAATAGTTATAAATTTATAGAAAATTTGCAAAGAAAGTACATTGCTACAATACTATTAATTAAACTACAGCCTTTATTCAGATTTCACCAGTTCTTCTGCTAGTGTTCTATTTCTGTTTCAGGTTCCAATGTAAGGTACCACATTACATTTAGTCATCTTGTCTCCTTAGTGTCTTCAGCTCTGTGATAGTTTTGCAGTTTTTTTTTCCTTATATTTCATGACCCTGAGACATTTAAGGAGTATTGGTCCTGCACTTTCATTAGTCTGATGTTACAATTAGACTAGAATTATGGGTTTTGGAAAAAAAAACTACAAAGATGAAGTGTCTTTCTCATCGCATCTTATTAGGGAGTACGTGATATCATTGTGGAAACCCTGGTGGTGTAGTGGTTAAGTTACAGCTGCTAACCAAAGGGTCAGCAGTTTGAATCCGCCAGGTGCTCCTTGGAACTCTATAGGGCAGTTCTACTCTGTCATATAGGGTCGCTATGAGTCGGAATCGACTCTACAGCATCGGGTTTGGTTTTGGTTTTGGGGATATCATTATGACTTCTTACTGGTGATATTAAACTTGATTATTTTATTAAGGCCTGCCAGGTTTCCCAAGTAAAGTTTTGATTTTTTCCTTCTTATTTTTTATTGTTTGAAAGCAAGTCACTAAGTTCAGTCCACACTCAAGGGGAGGGGAATTAACTCCAGGTCCTTGAGAGGAGGGATATCAACATATATTTTTTTGCAGTTTTGCTATAAACTTGCAAGACTTGTCTCTTCTGTCATATTTTTAAGTTACTCAGTTATTTATTTATACCAATATGGGCTGGTGAATATTTATTTTATTCTAGTTTTATTGGAATAATTCAATATTATTGTTATTTTGTTGTTCACATTGTTCAAGCTTTGACTGTTGGGGACTTTTTCAGGTTGGTCCCTATGTTCTTTTAACAGGTCCATCTTTTCTTTTTTCACTTCCTGTCAGAATAAAATGCTTCAGGCTTAGTTTATATTTTCTCTGCCATAGCCCTGAGAATCAGGAGACCTGGTGGTACACTGGTTAAGTACTTGGTTGCTAACCTAAAGATGGGTCATTCAAACTCACCAGCTGCTCCACAGATGTGGCAGTCTGCTTCCTCAAAGATTTACAGCCTCGGAAACCCTATGGGGCTGTCCTATAGGGTTGCTATGATTTGGAATCAACTCAACAGCAATAGGTTTGGTTTTCTTTTTTCTTTTTGATTTAGTCCTAGAATCAACCACTTCTCCAAAGAGCTTTGGTTCCTTTTATTGGAGAATGGTGTTGAGAAACCATGATGTGAGCTCTAGGTGTACTTACTGCTACTGGAGTGTCAGTGTTTCTAGGTCTTCTTAGTGAACCTAGCTAGAAAACCTGTGCATACGAAGATATCTATAATTAATTAATATATTTTTTGGTATGTTATTTTTCAACTCTTTATTGCGATTTATTTTTAATATGTATTTTACTGGCTCATAGCTTAACAACAATGGGTTATTTTTGGTGTTATTTTACTGAGTAATTATGTACTTCATGAAATTTTCAATTTTTTGTAATAATTTATAAAGTATGGTATTACAATTTTAATAAAGCTTCTCTAAATTTGAATTATATATGTTTTCTGGAACATACATTATTTATCAGTGTCCTTTTTCCTTGTGTTTTCATTAGACTTTCTAAAGTTTTTTTTGTGTCTCTTTTAATATTTTCAGTGATTTGGTTTTATTGATTGATGTAGTTTTTTTTTTTTTTTTCTTGATTAATCATGTATCTTGCTATCTTGTTACCATCACCATTAGTCCCAGTAGTTTTTGGATTTCTTAGCATATCTACATATACAATTATTTTATCTAAAAAGAGGGAAAGATAATGTGTTTTACTTCTTTCTTTCCAATCTTCATGACTTTTTTTTTTTACCCTTGTCTATTGGACTGGTGCTGAGTCAAAATCTACTCAGCAGCAATGGGTTTGTCTCTTTTTTTAATTTTTTTATTACACTAGCTAGGGCCTCCAGTATCATGTTGAACAGGAATTGTGAGAGTAAATGTCCTTGTCTTGATTCTAATATATTGATTAATTTTTAAATATCACACCAACCTTGCATTCCAGGAATGAACCTCACTTGGTCATGATGTTCTTGTTGCTGTTAGGTGTCGTCGAGTCAATTTTTGACTCATAAAGTTTTCATGTGACAGACTAGAACTGCCCCATAGAGTTTTGTAGGCTGTAATCTTTATGCAGGCAAATTGTCAGGCCTTTCTCCCATAGAACAACTGCATGGTTTCGAACTGCCAAACTTTCAGTTAGCAGCCAGGTGCTTAACCATTGTACCACCAGGGCTCCCTTGGTCATGACATATTCTCCTTTCTATATATTAACGGATTTGATTTGCCAGTATTTTGTTTAGGAACTTTGAATCTATGTGTTCAAGAGATATTTGTCTGTGATTTCCTTTTCTTGTAATGCCAATTTCAGGCATTGTCACATTGAACTTGTTCCTTCAATTTGGCATTTTCTTAGCTGGAATTCTAAAATTCTAATTGGCCTGTCTTGGGCATTGATCATGCTTTTTCTTTCCATTCTTACCCAGATAGAGACTTCAAACTGACTCTGGTTTTAACTTTCTGATTCATCATTTTGTATGATGCCAAAAAAAATTTTGTTGAGCCCTTACTATGCCCAAGGTACTGTTCTTGTTACTAATAAGGAGGGAAGGGAAATTTATCAAAATGAAAAATCAAATCAAACCAGCACTCAAGAAGCTCACATTTCAATATCATATTCATTGACTCTTTGCCCCAGAATGCTTGGTTGTGACTTAACTTAGAGGTTTTACGTTGCATTGCACCTGTGTAATCCTTATTCATAAAGTTGATGCCATTCCAGATCCCCAGTCCCATTTGAACAATAAACTGTGAAACAGGGGCTACTCAAAGCCCATTCAGTATTGTATGCATTTTTCCCTGCTGCCCACCCATCTTCCATATTCCTCTCTCATCCAAGGACTCAATGCTAAAGAGTTACCCAACTCTTTTACCTAGAAAAAACAAATACAAACACTCTGGTAAATTAGGAGAGGATTTTCCTAATCCTGAAAGCTGTGTTATTCATAATGATTTATTGATTGATTCAGCATAGATTTATTAACTGCCAACTATATGCTAGATATAATACTAGCATATATTGTACTAGACCCTGGAGATAGTAAACAAGACAGGAAAGGTTCATGCTCTCTTGAGTTTATATTCTACTTGTACATGATAATAACCAAGAAACAACACAGCTTCTAGTAGTGCTAACTGAAATGAAGAAATTAACACAGACAGATTGTGATCAAGAGTGCTTGCAACAGGCTATTCATAAAAAAATTCATAGATTCTCATAAAGACCTTTGAGAGATGACATTTTATCTAAGACCTGGAAGAATTAAGCTATTCAAGGACCTGGGGTAGAGTATTCCAAATGGAGCAAGTGGAAAAGCCCTGATGTTGTAACAAGCATGATATGTTGCAGAGACAGAAGGAAGGTCAGTATATTTGATTATGGTGAGCATTGTGGGAGACTGATGTGAGATAAAGTCAAAGGCATAAACAGAGTGACAATCACTTAGGACTTTGCAGGCATGGTAAGAACTTTGGAATTTATTCTAAATGTAAATGGAAGTAAATGGAGAGCTTCAAGCAAGGAAATGACCTGAGCTGATATACATTATTTGAATGATCACTCTGATTGCCATGTAAAGAATGAATTAAGGCGTGGGGGCAGCAGTATAATCAGAGAAACCTATTAGTAATAACAGTAATAGTTCAGGTAAGAGAAAGTGTACTGGCTTGATTTAGGGTACATTCAATGAATATCCCTTTCAAAACTGTTGGGTTATACGGTTGTGTCTTAGTTATCCAGTGCTGCTATAATAGAAATGCCACAAGTGGATGGCTTTATCAAACACAGGTTTATTCTCTCAAAGTCTAGGAGGTTAGAAGTCTGAATTCGCGGTGCCAGCTCCAAGAGAAGACTTTCTGTTGGCTCTGGAGGAAGGTCCTTGTTATCAATCTTCATCTGGTCTAGGAGCTTCTCAGTGCAGGAATTTTGGGTCCAAAGGCTCTACTCCTGGTGTTGCTTTCTTGGTGGTATGAGGTGCCCACATTTCTCTGCTCACTTCTCTCTTTTGTATCTCAAAAGAGTTTGATTGAAGACACAACCCAATCTTGTAGATTGAGCCCTGCCTCATTAACATAATTGCTGAAAATCCTACCTCTTTAACATCACACAGGTAGGCTTTACAATACGTAGGAAAATCACATCAGATGAAAAAACGTTGGACAATCACATAATACTGGGAATCACGGACTGGCCAAGTTGACTTACAATTTTGGGGTACACAATTCAACCCATAACAGATTGCCCACCAAAATTTTCTACCTCTCTGGTTTATTGGGAAGCCGCTTTCCTACTGACGGTATGTGTAGCCATTAGGAGAGGGCCTCCATAACAATTGGAATCAGGAGAAATGGGTGTGTGCCACAAATTACTGTTTTGATAGGGTGTTGTCTGGATTTTGGGTAGGAAAAATAAAAATTTTGAAAATTTTTATTTGGAACGCACTTGTCCCTTTCGACCCTGGGAGTAGAATTTGTGGAACATATATCCCTTGGGACTATAAGCGTAGTCTTGTGAGATGAGACAAGGAAAACAAAACATATTAAAAAAAAAAATGAGGCAAGGAAAACAAAACATATTACCTACCAAAAATTTAGACACACTCAATAATTCAGCATGCTTTTATTAATGAAAACACATGGTATGAACAGAAAATTCAAAGCAGGAAATAATTAGGTCATGAAAGGGTTATAGAAGTGGGCACACTTCTATACTGAATGTAGAACCAATATAATCAGAGCATTATTCCGTGTGAAGCTTGGGGGATAGTAAAGAATTAAATATGACTCATAAATTGTTTGTTTAAGAAATTGGTGGATGGTGATACCGTTTACTGAGATGTCATTTACCGAGAAGGCTTAGTGAGAAACAGATTTAGTGATGATGTGAGGCAGAAATTAGGAGTTCTGTTTTGAAAATGTTAAATTTTAAGACCTATTAGACATTTAAGTGTATTTAAAAAAAAAAAAAAAAAAAAACTTGTCGAGGCAATTCAGACTCATAGTGACCCTACAGGACAGAGTAGAATTGCCTCATAGAGTTTCCAACGAGTGGCTGGTGGATTGGAACTGCTGACCTTTTGGTTGGCCTCACGGCTCTTAAAGTGTGCAATACACATCAGGTAGGCAATTCCCGCATTTGGAATTTGGGGGAAAAGTCATTCAGTAAAGAATCTAATAGATATTTCAGACTGAACATTTGAAAATAGAATTAATAATTTCTTTTCATAAAACACTATCAATTTTGTTTCTACTCAGTGATGCCCATCTAGCCACCTCATATTTCAAACAAACAACCTAAGAATAATTTTCTCTATGAGAGGCTCACATAAATAGTCAAATTGAAGGAGTGGAAGATTTCATTTGCTTTCCCATTTATTTTGGGCATAAACAGAATGGCAAGTGTGGTAGCCAGTTTCCACATGGCTTCCAATGTTCTCTGCCTCCTGGTATTCATGCCCATGTGTTGCCCCCTTGCACATTGTGCCAGATGTGTGCTCTGTGACCAATTTGAATACACTAGAACTGACAGTGTGTCACTTCTGAGATTAGGCAATGAAAACACCAGACTTACTGGTCTCACAGATACTAGAGGAACCCCTGAAACTATGGCCTCCAGATGCTCTGCTAACCCAGAACTGAAACCATTCCCTAAGCCCACTTTTCAGAAAAAGATTAGAAAGGTCTATAAAATAAAAATAACACATGTGAGGAACATGCCTCTTACTTCAATCAAATATAGTAGAACAAAGGGGCAGCTCCTGTTCAAAAGCAGGACGAGAAGGCAGGAAGAGACAGAACTGGATGAATGGACACTGGGAACCTGGGGTTAAAAAGGGAGAGCGTGCTGTCATGTTGTGGAGATTGCAACCAATGTCACAAAACAATGCGTATAAATTTTTGAATGAGAAATTAACTTGAGCTGTAAATTTTCACTTAAAATACAACTTAAAAAAGGGGGGGAGGGGAAGATTACAGCTTCCATCTTGGGTTTCTTCCATTGTATCACTCAGTTTGTGGGAAGACAACTCCCATATCTTGAGGACATCCAGTCAGCAGCCCTGTGGAGAGCCCCAAGAGAAAGGGAACTGAGACTTCCAGCCAACAGCCAGTGAGGAACAAAGGGCTCCAACCAATAGCCGTAGAGTAAGCCATCTTGGAAGTGGTTCCTCCAGCCCCTTTCAAGGCTTTCCATGATGCAAATCTGGCCAACAACTTAACTGCCACCTCATGAAAGGCACAACCACGCGACTAAGCCATTCCTGGGTTTCTGATCCTCAGAAAATTTGTGAGAAAAATGTTTGTTGTTTAAATCATTATGTTTTAGGGGTAATTTGTTATGTAACAAGAAATAACTAACACCGCAATGGAATATGTTTACTCAGTATAAGTTATTTTCACTGGCTCTGATTTGGCTTGGTCATGGTCTCTCCCTCTCTCTTTAAGTAGTTGAATTCCACTTGTGCCAAACTTCCACTTGTGCCAGTGATGGATTGTAACACTATCTCTGTCTGCATCCATCCTTTTAAATCTGCAAAAAGGTGAACATTTCACTTAGCTTCAACCGAAAGTCACCACATGGTAAATTATAAAGCAAACTACTCATCTTGTTTACTCACCAAGCTCAATGTCTCAGTTGCTTTTGATGGAAGGGAGAATGGTAAATGAATTCTGTTTACTTTTGAAATTAAAGACATTATGGATCCCTTTGAGTTTTTGGTAATTTCTGAAAATTAGCCCTTTATTTCCAAAAGAAAACTTTTAGAAGGCACGAACTGGAAAGGCAACTGGAGATTGTCAGTTCAGCTTGCTCATTTTTCCACGGATGTCCACAGTAAGTGAGTAAATGAACACGTATTCAGTAAGCTGGTGAAAACTGGGATGAGAACTCAGGTGTCCCAATTCACTGCCTTCAACTACACCACCCTGAATACCTAACTCTAAGTAAACCAAAAGCAAACCCAATGCCAGTGAGTCAATTCTGACTCATAGTGAACAGAAAGGACAGAGTAGAACTGACCCACAGGGTCTCAAGGCTGCAATCTTTACGGGAGCAGACTGCCACATCTTTCTCCCGTGGAGCAGCTGGTGGGTTCAAACCACCGACCTTTCAGTTAGCAGCTGACTGCTTTAAACACTGCGCCACCATGGCTCCTAATTCTAAGGTAGAGGATTGTTATTACTAAGGATAAGAGTTAACATTTATAAAGAGCTCGCCATGTGCAAGGCACCATTCTAAGTTTTTTATATTCACAAATTCATTCACTCCTCATAGTAATCCTGTCAGTGAAGTCCCCTTTCACCCATGAGAAAATGAGGTATAATGAGGTGTGGTTACTTGCCAAAGTTCACCCTCTTAGTAATTGGTAAGTCTGGGATTTGAACCCTGGCAAACTGATTCCAAAGTTTGTCTTTCTGTATTTATTACCCATGCCTTTAAAAAAAAAAACAAAAAAAACTGATTTTTCCTCTCCATATTTGTACTCAGCAATAGACTACATAGACCAGTGTAAAATACCCATCAGCTGTAAAGTTCTGTTAGTCTAAGCGCAAACTCTCTTGTCATCATGAATAAAAAAAGACGACTCTATTATTTGAAATTGGAAACTGCCAAATTTTGCCTCAAACTTTTTTTTTTTTAGTTAGAATGGGACATTTATACATTTCTTCATTGCAGGAAAAGTAGTAAATGATGTAGAAATACTATTAAATTCTCCTGAGAGAATTATTTGTGACTTTCTTTCATGTCGATGGCAATAGCTTCTACATTTTGGTTCTCTTGATGAGTACATCCTGAAGCGTGGAGAAATATGTATAAAGTTAGATTAAAGCCAATTATAAATCACCTCTCAGGGCAGGTTCCTACACCAAATTCTAGATGAAATGCCATTAATATACCTTCCTCTCCACTCATCACTCTGCTCTTGCCCATCAAAATGCATTTTGAATAGCTAGTGCTAATTATAACAGGGTGCTAATGGCCTTAAAAGAGGCTGAAATGACATAAGTAAACTTGCTTTTACTTTAAATTCAGGTCTAAGGGGCTCTAAGGCTAGTTTATATATTCACCAGCCATCTGGCCCAGAGTTATCATTTCATTTTTATCTTCAGCTCCTTCATTTCTCATTTAGTAGTGAGCTCAGCGATTACCTTTTAATTTTGGCCGAAGAACTGTCTAGTACGCAGTTCTGAGAAGAAAAAAAGGTTGATTTATGTTTGGCATGAAGAACGGGAGTTAGTGGAAAGAGAGGCAACTATGTTTTATTGCTTAAACATCAGGAAGGATTGAGCCCTGTCCTCCTCAAGTGGGCTTGGGCCATTCCAAGACTCTAGCCTGCTATGCTGGGTACCTAGGGATACAGGCACTGGCTGATGCTCTGCATTTGTTTTTGAAAGAAAGCTTGAATGAAGCCTTACCTACTGAGCTTATATTTACTGAGAACATACTCTGGTCCAGGCACTGTGCTATACACGAGAGAAACTATGATAAAAGCAACACAGTTCCTGTATCCTCAAAGAACCCATTGTCATCAAGTTAATTCTGACTCATACAGCCATATAGGACAGAATGGAATTGCCCCATAGGGCTCCCAAGGCTGTAATCTTTACAGAAGTGGACTGCCACATCTTTCTCCTGCGGAGTGGCTGGTGCGTTTGAACTGCTGACTTCTCAGTTAGCATCCAAGCACTTAACCTTTGAGCCACCAGGGCTCCTTATCCTCGAAGAGCCAACAGGGAAATACTCAGAAACTAACTGGACACTTCAGTTATACCATCTGTCAACCAGAACACTTTTCGTAGACCTTTATCCCAGCAGCGTTCATGTTCTCCTCATAGGGAAGACAAAACGCATTGCTGTCAAGTCAATTTTGACTCATAGTGACCCTTTATGACACAGTAGAACTGCCCCATTGAGTTTCCAAGGAGCACCTGGTAGATTCAAACTGCCAACCTTTTGGTTAGCAGCCAAGCTCTTAACCACTGTGCCACCAGGGCTCCAACTGGAAAGGGAAGCACACATTTAACATGTGGCCCCTGCTCTCAGGATGCTTAAAATTTTATTGGGGAAGTGAAGCAAATGTAGCTAATTAGAACACAACCAACACTTAAATTCCTACATAGTATATAAACAAAAACCAGGCACATTCCACTTCTAACACATGTATGTTGTAATCAGTTGTCATCACGTTGGCTTCAGCTCATGGTGAACACATATGCAATAGAATAAAATGCTGCCTGGTTCCACACACCATGCTTGAGTCAATTGTTGCCTTCTAACCAAGGGGGTTCATCTTCTAGCACTATATTAATATAGACAATATTTTGTTGTGATCCATTGGGTTTTCAATGACTCTTTTGGAAGTAGATCACCAGGCCTTTCTTTCTAGTCTGTCTTAGTCTAGAAATTGATGGATAGATATGCTGATTACTAGATGGCTGGACCTGTGTGAGTACTATAGAAAATTGAAGTGATGATGTAAACTGACACCTGGAGAACTTACATTAAAATAAGACGTGCTAGAACGCTGGGAACAGAGGAAGGAGAGACAGCCTTTATCCGGGAAATTGGAGAAGGATTCATACTGGATTCCACATCTGACCTGGAGAAGTCACTGATGAGTAGGATTTGGAGGAAAGATTGTCACTGTTCTTTTGTTTAAAATACTGACTCCCTTTCTTTTAATGGTAAGATATCACCTCTCAAATATATCTTTGTAAATTTCATGTTTATTTGTAAAATTTAGAACAACTTATGTCTTAGATATTCCTATTTCTTTGATATCCTTATATTTAATGCTTTGATATTTTGACATTCTTAAATTTTGATATTCTTGGTGAATGTATCTGTATGAGCTATAATGAAAAGTGTTAGGCTAAAATATCTCCTGCTTTTTTATTTTATTCAACTGTAACTTTTTTGCTATCAGGGACCACGTTTTACACATCATTGTATCTCAATAATGCCCCAGTGTTTAATAGCTATCAAATAGAAATACAAGATTAAGTAAAAATAGTAACTCCTGGCAAACATTAACCTGAAACAACTGGATAAAGTTATTTTCACTGAAAACTGAATAGTTTTTTTTAACATACCTAGAAGCTCAAGAACCCCTCAAAAAATATGAAATTCCACTAGCAATTTTCTATCAGTGCTGTTCTTGAAAAGATTTTTAAGTTTTCTACGCTGATTTGAGAATCAACAAACCAAAGCAAAGGTAAGACAACCTGGTGGAAATGAGAGATGTAAGAAGGCAGTGGTTCCATTTCTCTAAGGAGCATTGAGCTAACGAGACAGGAAAAGATTAATTATTCCCAAGCAGAGGTTAAACGTGCTCCTGACAGGTTCTGTCAAGAAAGCCGAGGGTAGGCTGGTGCAAGGAATGTAGAAATAAATGTTCCAAGCACCCCAATGGCACCAAAGGAAATCTAGATGAAAGCATAACATTGCTGAGGTCAATTGACTAGGACACAGATTATAACCCTGAAAGGCTAGAGCTCAACAGTTGACAAAGGAAAACGTCTAAAAAGATTCAAAGGAAAGAAATGGAAGTTCAACTTTAAAAATAGCAAACCACATTCTTTGAAATATTTTTGGCATTAGTTAGGTCAATATACTCTTAATGAGGCAGAAGGATTACCACGCTTATTAACCATTACTAGTAATTACAGTTCACCGTCTTCTCCTTACTCTACTAACCAGTTTGCACGGCTAACTAGTCTGGGTATCTACTTTTTTTAGTTTTTATTTTTTTATTAACTTTTATTGAGCTTCAAGTGAACGTTTACAAATCAAGTCAGTCTGTCACATGTAAGTTTATATACATCTTACTCCTTACTCCCACTTGCTCTCCCCCTAATGAGTCAGCCCTTCCAGTCTCTCCTTTCATGACAATTTTGCCAGCTTCCAACTCTCTATCCTCCCATCCCCCCTCCAGACAGGAGATGCCAACACAGTCTCAAGTGTCCACCTGATATAATTAGCTCACTCTTCATCAGCATCTCTCTCCTACCCTCTGTCCAGTCCCTTTCATGTCTGGTGAGTTGTCTTCGGGGATGGTTCCTGTCCTGTGCCAACAGAAGGTTTGGGGACCATGACCGCCGGGATTCCTCTAGTCTCAGTCAGACCATTAAGTATGGTCTTTTTATGAGAATTTGGGGTCTGCATCCCACTGATCTCCTGCTCCCTCAGGAGTTCTCTATTGTGCTCCCTGTCAGGGCAGTCATCGATTGTGGCTGGGCACCAACTAGTTCTTCTGGTCTCAGGATGATGTAAGTCTCTGGTTCATGTGGCCCTTTCTGTCTCTTGGGCTCTTAGTTGTCGTGTGACCTTGGTGTTCTTCATTCTCCTTTGCTCCAGGTGGCTTGAGACCAATTGATGCATCTTAGATGGCCGCTTGTTAGCATTTAAGACCCCAGATGCCACATTTCAAAGTGGGATGCAGAATGTTTTCATAAAAGAATTATTTTGCCAATTGACTTAGAAGTCCCCTTAAGCCATGGTTCCCAAACCCCCGCCCTTGCTCCGCTGACCTTTGAAGCATTCATTTTATCCCGGAAACTTCTTTGCTTTTGGTCCAGTCCAATTGAGCTGACCTTCCATGTATTGAGTATTGTCCTTCCCTTCACCTAAAAAAAAAAAGCAGTTCTTATCTACTAATTAATCAGTAAAAAATCCTCTCCCTCTCTCCCTCCCTCCCTCCCCCCCTCGTAACCACAAAAGTAAGTGTTCTTCTCAGTTTATACTATTTCTCAAGATTTTATAATAGTGGTCTTATACAATATTTGACCTTTTGCCTCTGACTGATTTCGCTCAGCATAATGCCTTCCAGGTTCCTCCATGTTATAAAATGTTTCACAGATTCGTCACTGTTCTTTATCGATGCGTAGTATTCCATTGTGTGAATATACCATAATTTATTTAACCATTCATCCGTTGATGGACACCTTGGTTGCTTCCAGCTTTTTGCTATTGTAAACAGAGCTGCAATAAACATAGGTGTGCATATATCTGTTTGTGTGAAGGCTCTTGTTTCTCTAGGGTATATTCCGAGGAGTGGGATTTCTGGGCTGTATGGTAGTTCTATTTCTAACTGTTTAAGGTAGCGCCAGATAGATTTCCAAAGTGGTTGTACCATTTTACATTCCCACCAGCAGTGTATAAGAGTTCCAATCTCTCCACAGCCTCTCCAACATTTATTATTTTGTGTTTTCTGGATTAATGCCAGCCTTGTTGGAGTGTTTTGTTGGAGTGAGATGGAATCTCATCGTAGTTTTAATTTGCTTTTCTCTAATGGCTAATGATCGAGAGCATTTTCTCATGTATCTGTTGGCTGCCTGAATATCTTCTTTAGTGAAATGTGTGTTCATATCCTTTGCCCACTTCTTGATTGGGTTGTTTGTCTTTTTGTGGTTGAGTTTTGACAGAATCATGTAGATTTTAGAGATCAGGCGCTGGTCGGGGATATCATAGCTGAAAATTCTTTCCCAGTCTGTAGGTGGTCTTTCTACTCTTTTGGTGAAGTCTTTAGATGAGCATAGGTGTTTGATTTTTAGGAGCTCTCAGTTATCTGGTTTCTCTTCGTCATTTTTGGTAATGTTTTGTATTCTGTTTATGCCTTGTATTAGGGCTCCTAGGGTTGTCCCTATTTTTTCTTCCATGATCTTTATTGTTTTAGTCTTTATGTTTAGGTCTTTGATCCACTTGGAGTTAGTTTTTGTGCTTGGTGTGAGGTATGGGTCCTGTTTCATTTTTTTGCAAATGGATATCCAGTTATGCCAGCACCATTTGTTGAAAAGACTATCTTTTCCCCAATTAACTGACACTGGGCCTTTGTCAAATATCAGCTGCTCATTTGTGGATGGATTTATATCTGGGTTCTCAATTCTGTTCCACTGGTCTATGTGCCTGTTGTTGTACCAGTACCAGGCTGTTTTGACTACTGTGGCTGTATAATAGGTTCTGAAATCAGGTAGAGTGAGGCCTCCCACTTTCTTCTTCTTTTTCAGTAATGCTTTGCTTATCTGAGGCCTCTTTCCCTTCCGTATGAAGTTGGTGATTTGTTTCCCTATCACCTTAAAAAATGACATTGGAATTTGGATCGGAAGTGCATGGTATGTATAGATGGCTTTTGGTAGAATAGACATTTTTACTATGTTAAGTCTTCCTATCCATGAGCAAGGTATGTTTTTCCACTTAAGTATGTCCTTTTGAATTTCTTGTAGTAGAGCTTTGTAGTTTTCTTTGTATAGGTCTTTTACATCCTTGGTAAGATTTATTCCTAAGTATTTTATCTTCTTGGGGGCTACTGTGAATGGTATTGATTTGGTTATTTCCTCTTCGATGTTCTTTTTATTGATGTAGAGGAATCCAAGTGATTTTTGTATGTTTATCTTATAACCTAAGACTCTGCCAAACTCTTCTATTAGTTTCAGTAGTTTTCTGGAGGATTCCTTAGGGTTTTCTGTGTATAAGATCATGTCATCTGCAAATAGAGATAGTTTTACTTCCTCCTTGCCGATCCGGATGCCCTTTATTTCTTTGTCTAGCCTAATTGCCCTGGCTAGGACTTCTAGCAAGATGTTGAATAAGAGCGGTGATAAAGGGCATCCTTGTCTGGTTCCCGTTCTCAAGGGAAATGCTTTCAGATTCTCTCCATTTAGAGTGATGTTGGCTGTTGGCTTTGCAGATGCCCTTTATTATGTTGAGGAATTTTCCTTTAATTCCTATTTTGGTGAGAGTTTTTATCATAAAGGGGTGTTGGACTTTGTCAAATGCCTTTTCTGCATCAATTGATAAGATCATGTGGTTTTTGTCTTTTGTTTTATTTATGTGGTGTATTACATTAATGGTTTTTCTGATATTAAACCAGCCTTGCATACCTGGTATAAATCCCACTTGATCATGGTGAATTATTTTTTTGATATGTTGTTGAATTCTATTGGCTAGAATTTTGTTGAGGATTTTTGCATCCATGTTCATGAGGGATATAGGTCTGTAATTTTCTTTTTTTGTAATGTCTTTACCTGGTTTTGGTATCAGGGAGATGGTGGCTTCATAAAATGAGCTGGGTAGTATTCCGTCATTTTCTATGCTTTGAAATACCTTTAGTAGTAGTGGTGTTAACTCTTCTCTGAAAGTTTGGTAGAACTCTGCAGTGAAGCCGTCCGGGCCAGGGCTTTTTTTTGTTGGGAGTTTTTTGATTACCGTTTCAATCTCTTTTTTTGTTAGGGGTCTATTTAGTTGTTCTACTTCTGAATGTGTTAGTTTAAGTGGGTAGTGTTTTTCCAGGAATTCATCCATTTCTTCTAGGTTTGCGAATTTGTTAGAGTACAATTTTTCGTAATAATCTGATATGATTCTTTTAACTTCAGTTGGGTCTGTTGTGATGTGGCCCTTCTTGTTTCTTATTTGGGTTATTTGTTTCCTTTCCTGTATTTCTTTTGTCAGTCTAGCCAGTGGTTTATCAATTTTGTTAATTTTTTCAAAGAACCAGCTTTTGGCTTTGTTAATTCTTTCAATTGTTTTTCTGTTCTCTAATTCATTTAGTTCAGCTCTAATTTTTATTATTTGTTTTCTTCTGGTGCCTGATGGATTCTTTCGTTGCTCACTTTCTATTTGTTCAAGTTGTAGGGACAGTTCTCTGATTTTGGCTCTTTCTTCTTTTTGTATGTGTGCATTTATCGATATAAATTGGCCTCTGAGCACTGCTTTTGCTGTGTCCCAGAGGTTTTGATAGGAAGTATTTTCATTCTCGTTACACTCTATGAATTTCCTTATTCCCTCCTTGATGTCTTCTATAACCCAGTCTTTTTTCAGGAGGGTATTGTTCATTTTCCAAGTATTTGATTTCTTTTCCCTAGTTTTTCTGTTATTGATTTCTAGTTTTATTGCCTTGTGGTCTGAGAAGGTGCTTTGTAATATTTCGATGTTTTGGATTCTGCAAAGGTTTGTTTTATGACCTAATATGTGGTCTATTCTAGAGAATGTTCTACGTGCGCTAGAAAAAAAAAGTATACTTTGCAGGAGTTGGGTGGAGAGTTCTGTATAAGTCAATGAGGTCAAGTTGGTTGATTGTTGTAATTAGGTCTTCCATGTCTCTATTGAGCTTCTTACTGGATGTCCTGTCCTTCTCCGAAAGTGGTGTGTTGAAGTCTCCTACTATAATTGTGGAGGTGTCTATCTCACTTTTCAATTCTGTTAAAATTTGATTTATGTATCTTGCAGCCCTGTCATTGGGTGCATAAATATTTAATATGGTTATGTCTTCCTGATCAATTGTCCCTTTTATCATTAAGTAGTGTCCTTCTTTATCCTTTGTGGTGGATTTAAGTCTAAAGTCTATTTTGTCAGAAATTAATATTGCTACGCCTCTTCTTTTTTGCCTATTGTTTGCTTGATATATTTTTTTCCATCCTTTGAGTTTTAGTTTGTTTGTGTCTGTAAGTCTAAGGTGTGTCTCTTGTAGGCAGCATATAGACGGATCGTGTTTCTTTATCCAGTCCGAGACTCTCTGTCTCTTTATTGGTGCATTTAGTCCATTTACATTCAGCGTAATTATAGATAAATAAGTGTTTAGTGTTGTCATTTTGATGCCTTTTTATGTGTGTTGTTGACAATTTTATTTTTCCACATATTTTTTTGTGCTGAGACGTTTTTCTTAGTAAATTGTGAGATCCTCGTTTTCGTAGTATTTGACGTTATGTTTGTTGAGTCGTTACGTTTTTCTTGGCTTTTATCTTGAGTTATAGAGTTGTTATACCTCTTTGTGGTTACCTTAATATTTACCCCTATTTTTCTAAGTAAAAAGCTAACTTGTATTGTCCTATATCGCCTTGTATCACTCTCCATATGGCAGTTCTATGCCACCTGTATTTAGTCTCTCTTTTTGATTATTGTGATCTTTTACATATTGACTTCCGTGATTCCCTGTTATGAGGATTTTTTTTTTAATTAATCTTGATTTGTTTTTGTGATTTCCCTATTTGAGTTGATATAAGGATGTTCTGTTTTGTGACCTTGTGTTGTGCTGGTATCTGGTATTATTGGTTTTCTGACCCAACAATATCCTTTAGTATTTCTTGTAGCTTTGGTTTGGTTTTTGCAAATTCTCTAAACTTATGTTTATCTGTAAATATCTTAATTTCGCCTTCATATTTCAGAGAGAGTTTTGCTGGATATATGATCCTTGGTTGGCAGTTTTTCTCCTTCAGTGCTCTGTATTTGTCGTCCCATTCCCTTCTTGCCTGCATGGTTTCTGCTGAGTAGTCTGAACTTATTCTTATTGATTCTCCCTTGAAGGAGACCCTTCTTTTCTCCCTGGCTGCTTTTAAAATTTTCTGTTTATCTTTGGTTTTGGCAAGTTTGATGATAATATGTCTTGGTGTTTTTCTTTTTGGATCAATCTTAAATGGGGTTTGATGAGTATCTTGGATAGATATCCTTTCGTCTTTCATGATGTCAGGGAAGTTTTCTGTCAGGAGATCTTCAACTATTTTCTCTGTGTTTTCTGTCCTCCCTCCCTGTTCTGGGACTCCAATCACACGCAAGTTATCCTTCTGGATAGAGTCCCACATGATTCTTAGGGTTTCTTCATTTTTTTTAATTCTTTTATCTGATTTTTTTTCAGCTATGTTGGTGTTAATTCCCTGGTCCTCCAGATTCCCCAGTCTGCATTATAATTGCTTGAGTCTGCTCCTCTGACTTCCTATTGCGTTGTCTAATTCTGTAATTTTATTGTTAATCTTTTGGATTTCTACATGCTGTCTCTCTATGGATTCTTGCAACTTATTAATTTTTCCACTATGTTCTTGAATAATCTTTTTGAGTTCTTCCACTGTTTCATCGGTGTGTTCCTTGGCTTTTTCTGCAGTTTACCTTATTTTGTTTCTGATGTCTTGAAGCATTCTGTAAATTAGTTTTTTTATATTCTGTATCTGATAATTCCAGGATTGTATCTTCATTTGGGAAAGATTTTGATTCTTTTGTTTGGGTGGTTGTAGAAGCTGTCATGGTCTGCTTCTTTATGTGGTTTGATATCGACTGCTGTCTCCGAGCCATCACTGGGAAACTTGTTTTTCCAGAAAATCTGCTAAAAAAAAAATGCAGTCAGATCCCTATGAGAACTGCCTTTGGATTATAACCACCACCTTGTTCCCTGTAAGGATGAAAGTCCAAGATTTGGATCATATACGCTTGGCTGTAGCTGGTTCTGTGTTTTTAGTCCAATTAGGGATGGATTTTTGGTCCCTGGGTTTTTTGTGGTTCCTTCTCTCAGGTCGAAGAGTGGGTTAGGAAAAGAGCAAAAGAAAAAAAAAAGGGGGGGGAGCAAAGCCGCGGCGGAGCCGGAGCCGTTCTCCCTCTGGCTCAGGCAATTCCAATGTTAATGAAGCCGCCTGGGGAGGGTGGGGGAGGGATCAGAGAGACAGGAGAGTAGCACCTCGGAATATAGCCAGAGTTGCTTGTCTTGCTTGGAATGACTATTTTATCTGAGATTCCTGAGGGGCATGTTGCCTATGTGTGCTGGCTGTGTGGAGATTGCCCCCGGGGGTCTGTCCTGCTGAAGCCACGGTCAGATCCTCCCCTGCCAGTCCAAAGCTCAGAGTCAAGGTTCCCCTGCTGGGACGCTGCTCTCCCGACTCCAAAATCAGTTGCTGCCTCCCGGGGACTTCTCGTCCCGCCAGCCGCGTCACCGCGCCGCCTCCTCAGACTGGCTGGGCCCCCTCCCGGGGTTAGTTCAGGGGAGTAGAGCTGCGCCCCGTGCTTGCGCCGTGACAGCGTCCAGTCAAAGCTGAGGTTCCCTGGCTGGTACGCTGCACTCCTGGCTCTAAAACCAGTCACTACCTCCCGGGGACTTCTCCCACCAGCCACGTTGCCGCGCTGCCCGCGCGGACCCACTGGGCCCCCTCCCGGGTTCAGTTCAGGGGGGTAGGGCTGCACCCCTTGTTTGCGCCTTCACAAGATTTATGAGTTCAGCTTCCCTGGGCCCAGACCTAATCTCGGTGCCAAGGTTACCTGGCTGGGACGCTGGCTCCAGGCTCCGAAAACAGTCGCTGCTTCCCTGTATTTGTTTGTTTTCTGTCTCTAAATCTGTGTTTGTTGTTCAGGGTTCGTAGATTGTTATGTCTGTGATCGATTCACTTCTTTTTCCGAGTCTTTGTTGCAAGAGGGATCGGAGGTAGCGTCTACCTAGTCTGTCATCTTGGCCCCGCCTCTTAGTTTTTATTTTTGAGTTGAATACGATGCTGTCTGCTTGAGCAACTTGATGAGAGCCTGAGTTTGATTTATTCAACTGTCTTTACTGAGCACCTTTATCATGACAGATTTTCTAAGCTTACCAGAAGTTGGATTCACAATGAATGTAGTCTTTGGCTATTTAGTTTTTTTAATACATGATTTTGTAATTTATAAAAGAACTTGTGCCTAGTGTAAAACATTTTGAACATGAATAAAAGTATAAATAAAAATTATTCCTAATTCCACAAACTCAGAGATATAACTGCTCATATTTAGATAGCCCTTTTGTGAACATGTATGCATCCTTTTTATTTCGTTTTTTCAAAAATAGATTTCAGATCATATTATGTACATATATATATAAAATATGATTTGAAATATATTATATGGAGCCTTGGTGGCACAGTGGTTAAGAGCTATGACTGCTAACCAAAAGGTCAGATGCTGCTTGCAAATTCTATGGGGCAGTTCTTCTTTGTCCTATACTGTTGCTATGAGTCAGAATTGACTTGATGGCAACGGGTTTGGTTTTTATGGCTTATGTACATAACTATGTATATATAGAGCTGTTGTTGTTGATGTTTTAGGTGCTGTTGAGTCAGTTCAGGCTCATAGAGACCCTATGTACTACAGAACAAAACACTGCCCAGTCCTGCCCCAGGCTCACAATCATTGTTATGCTTAAGCCCATTGTTGCAGCCACTGTGTCAATCCATCTCATTGAGGGTCTTCCTCTTTTTTGCTGACCCTGTACTTTGCTGAGCACGATGTCCTTCTCCAGGAACTGATTCCTCCTGATAACATGTCCAAAGTATTTAAAACAGTCTCACCACTCTTGCTCCTTAGGAGCGTTCTGGTTGTACTTCTTCTAAGACAGATTTGTTGATTCTTTTGGCAGTCCATGGTATTTTCAATATTCTTCAGCAACACCACAATTCAAGGCATCAATTCTTCTTTGGTCTTCCTTATTCATTGTCCACCTTAATCTTCAAGGTGACATCTTTGCTTTTCAACACTTTAAAGAGGACTTTCTCAGAAGATTTGCCCAACACAATGAGTCTCTTGATTTCTTGACTGCTGCTTCCATGGGTGTTGATTATGGATCCAAGTAAAATGAAATCTTTGACAGCTTCAATCTTTTCTCCATTTAGCATGATGTTGCTTATTGATCCATTCTTGAGGATTTTTGTTTTCTTTATGTTGAGGTGTAATCCATACTGAAGGCTGTGGTCTTTGATCTTCATCAGTACATGCTTCAAGTCCTCTTCACTTTCAGCAAGCAAGTTTGTGTCATTTGTATAACACAAGTTGTTAATGAGCCTTCCTCCAAGCCTGATGACCCATTCTTCTTCATATAGTCCAGCTTCTCAGACTATTTTCTCAGCATGCAATTGAATAGGTATGGTGAAAACATGTAACCCTGACACACATCTTTCCCGGCTTTAAACCACGCAGTACCCTGTTGTTATGTTTGAACAACCGCCTCTTCATCTATATACAGGTTCCTCATGGGCACACTTAAGTGTTCTGGAACTCCCATTCTTTGCAATGTTATCCATAATTATGATCCACACAGTGTAATGCATAAAAAAAAAATGCATAGTCAATAAAATACAGATAAACATCTTTCTGGTATTCTTTGCTTCCAGCCAGGATCCATATGACTTCAGCAATTATATCCCTGGTTCCACATCCTCTTCTGAGTCCAGCCTGAATTTCCAGTAGTTCCCTGTTGATATACTGCTGCAGCCACTTTTGAATGATCTTCAGCAAAATTTTACTTGCGTGTGATAAAAAAATATGTATTTTTTATTTTTTTGTGATATTAATGATATTGTTCCATAATTTCTGCATTCAGTTGGATCAGCTTTCTTGGGAATAGGCATAAATATGGATCTCTTCCAGTTGGTTGGCCAGGTAGCTGTCTTCTAAATCTCCTGGCCTAGACGAGTGAGCACCTCCAGCACTGCATCCATTTGTTGAAACATCTCAGTTGATATTCTGTCAATTCCTGGAGCCTTGTTTTTTGCCAGTGCCTTCAGAACAGCTTGGACTTCTTCCTTAGTACCATCGGTTCCTGATCATATGCTACCTCTTAAAATGGTTGAATATCGACCAATTCTTTTTGGTATAATGACTCTGTTCTCTTTCCATTTTCTTTTGATGCTTCCTGCGTCGTTTAATATTCTGCCCATGGAATCCTTCACTCTTGCAACTCGAGGCTTGAATTTTTTCTTCAGTTCTTTCAGCTTGAGAAATGCCAAGTATGTTCTTCTCTTTTGGTTTCCTATCTCCAGCTGTCTGCACATGTCATTATAATACTTTCCATTGTCTTCTCGAGTTGCCCTTTGAAACCTTCTGTTCAGTTCTTTTACTTCATCATTTCTTTCTTTTGTTTTAGCTGCTCTATGTTCAAGAGCAAGTTTCAGAGTCTCTTCTGACATCCATTTTGATTTTTTCTTTCTTCTTGTCTTTTTAATGACCGCTTGCTTTCTTCATGGATGATGTCCTTCTATAACTCATCAAGGTCTTCGGTTATCAGTGTTCAATGTGTCAAATCTATTCTTGAGATGGTCTCTAAATTCAGGTGGGATATACTCAAGGTCATACTTTGGGTCTTATAGACTTGTTCTAATTTTCTTCCGTTTCAACCTGAACTTGAATATGAGCAATTGATTGTCTTTTCCTTCGTCGGCCCCTGGTCTTGTTCTTATTGATGATACTGAGCTTTTCCATCATCTCTTCCCACAGATGTAGTTATTTGATTTCTGTGTTTTCCATCTGGCGAGGTCCACATGTACAGTCATTGTTTTTGTTGGTAAAAAAATATTTGCAATGAAGAAGTTGTCAGTCTTGCAAAATTCTATTGTGCAATCTCTGGCATTGTTTCTATCACCAAGGCCATATTTTCCAACTACAGATCCTTCTTGTTTCCAACTTTCACATTCCAGTCACCAGTAATTATCAATGCATCCTGACTGCATGTTCGATCAATTTCAGACTGCAGAAGCTGATACCAATCTTCAATTTCTTTTTCTGTGGGCTTAGTAGTTGGTGGGTAAATTTGAGTAATAATCGTATTAACTGGTCTTCCTTGTAGGTGTATAGATATTATTCTGTCACTGACGGCATTGTACTTCAGGATCTTGAAATGTTCTTTTTCATGATGAAGGTGATGCCATTCCTCTTCAAGTTGTCATTCCTGGCATAGCAGACCATATAACTGTCTGATTCAAAATGGCCAATACCAGTCCATTTCAGCTCACTAATGCCTAGGATATCAATGTTTATGCATTCCATTTCATTTTTGACGATTTCCAATTTTCCTAAATTCATACTTCCTACATTCCATGTTCTGATTATTAATGGGTGTTTACGGCTGTTTCTTCTCATTTTGACTCATGCCACATCTGCAAATGAAGGTCCCAAAAGTTTGACTCCATTCGCATCATTAAGGTCGACTCTACTTTGAGGAGGCAGCTCTTCCTCAGTCGTCTTTTGAGTGCCTTCCAACCTGGGGAGCTCATCTTCCGGCACTTTATCAGACAATATTCCACTGCTATTCATAAGGTGTTCACTGGCTAATGCTTTTCAGAAGTAGACTGCTGGGTCCTTCTTCGTAGTCTGCTTAGTCTGGAAGCTCAGCTGAAACCTGTCCTCCATGGGTGACCTTGCTGGTATTTGAATACTGGTGGCATAGCTTCCGGCATCACAGAAACACACACGCTCCCACAGTACGACAAACTGACAGACACATGGGGGATATATATATGTATATATATACATATATATACACACATTTACATGGCTTCAAATTCTATTCTTTTTATCTTACATTATGACTACTGAGTGTTAGAATCTTCCCACGTTCAGCAGAATAACTGGCACTGTGAGAGAAACAGATTAAAAATAAAAGAGAATAGGCCTATCAGGGACTTATATCAGCTTTTGGAATGCAAAGGTGTAGCAAGATAAAAATGCTAGGCTGCTAACCAAAAGGTCTGCCATTGGACCCTACCAGTTTTTCTACAGTGGAAAGATTTGGCAGTCTGCTTCAGTAAAGATTTCAGCCTTGGAAAACCTATGGGGCAGTTCTAATCTGTCCTATAGGGTTTCTATGAGTCAGAATCGACTCAGTGGCTGTGGATTTGGTTTGGTTTCTTTGCATCTAGGAATAAATTTTAAACTAGACATTAAGTTTAGCTAAAGAGTTAAAAGTATTTTCTCTGCCAGAAATGCTCTTCCTTCTCTCTACTGATTTTTTTTTCTTCTGTATTTAACTATTTTTTTCTGAGAAAACTTAGTAGACAAATAATGTCCAAACTGAATTGTTTATTCTTTGACTCCATCATAACAATGCCTAGCAGAGAATATGGAAAATTTTAGCAAAGTTCGTTGGTGGGAAAAGCTGGAATTTACTGTGTGTCTACTATTGCCAGACACTGTCTTAGTGGTTTAAATATGCTATCCCACTTAATCCTATTAATATATTTGTGGTAAATATTTTATAAGCAAGAAACTAAAATTAAATAAATATTCCAGAAAGTGGCTAACATTTTTTGTGGCTTCTGTTTGGTTGACTTAGCAAATAAACGATATCCTTTTATCTGTCATCTCCTGTACTGTCGTGTTGCAATTTAATCCTTGTAAAAAACAAAACAAAAATATTGCTGTCAAGTACATTCTGACTCATAGGGACCCTATAGGACAGAATAGAACTGCCCCATAGAATTTCCAAGGCTGTAATCCTTAGGGAACCAGACTGCTACATCTTTCTCCCTCAGAACAGCTAGAATTTTCACTCCCTTAGTTGGGATATGCTGTCAGAAAATAGAACAGAATGCTACTACTCAGGTACCACAGAGTTATCTTTTTTTTTTTTTTTTCTCACCCTGTGGTGTTCATGAGAATGCTCCTCAGAGCCCGTATGCTTGACCAAGGGCCCCAGCTACTGTGCTATGAAATAAATTGCAACATTTACTTCCTATGTGCTCCTCCCAACCAATGATTGAGCACAGCAAGGCTATTAAGGCAGGCTTATTCCTGGAAGACTCAAGACTCCTCTTACATACCACCAGGATGCTTTGGACTCCTGCACAGAGGAGCAGGCAAAAAGAGGAGCCATCTGACTGGCAGGAATAATGGACCCTGATCAGCAGGAGAAGGTAGGGTTGTTTTTCCATAACAGGGGCAGGGAGGAAAATATGCAGAACCCTAAACCATTCTAATTGTGAATGGACATATGTACATGTGCAGCAACTACAAAAGGAAGTGTGTATGATTAAGACCCTTCAGAAGGAAGCCTTGGATCACACCACTAGGTATGAGCAGAGGTGTGAGCTGAGGGTGAGAGGAATTTAGAGTGGATCATGAGGATGAACTAAGGTTAGTATCAGTTGTGGGCCTGAGACCCATTGCAACAATGGAAGCTGTAGCTTGTCCCATTAACCACTATCTTCTTAGTTTCCCTTCAGGAAGAGAGGTCTACCTCTTCTCATTTC